>NC_134707.1:85970318-87382818 GCF_043290135.1 Rhipicephalus microplus | reverse complement strand
GTCATCAACGGAACGCAGAGTTCAACATGGAAACAGGTATGCGGCATGCTCCCGGGAAGTTGTCTATAGGTCCCCCCTTTCATGCTGTGCTTGTTATGTCGGAACGACCGGAAGGTGTCCGAACGATCGGCTGAGAGAACACGCTAACAATGTTAGAAACGTGAAAGATGGTTTTTTTACCCAGCACTGCACTGAGTGCAATTGTGTGCCTTTTTTCAAGGACGCAGCGACGCTGTACAAGCACAAAGATGAGCGCACCCGAGTCATTGTCGAGGCTGCGCAGATGGCACGCGAACAGGTGCCTTGTATTAGCAAGCCCTCCTTGGCTCTTTCCGAGAAGGAACTAAGGTTCCTCGAAGGTTTCGGTGCGCGCAAGTAGTTGTATTATCTTTACCTTTCTGTTTCATTTTCTTATAGATTTTTCTTTGTCGTTTTTCTGTGCTCTTGTTTTTTGTTTTTTCTCTTACTCATGTTCTTCTTTGTTCCATATGGTTTTTGTCACATGGTTAGTGTCTCCTCTATATACTTTCTTGCTCTGCGCAATAAACTTAGTTGGAAGTTATCACTCGTGTCTTTCGTGTCCTTCTTGTCTCTGTGTCGTCGTTTTGTTCTCGCGCTATAACTATCGTCATGCCATACCAACTAGCCCAAGCTGCCACACTTCTAAGTCAGAAAACTGCTCAGAAACCTCAACGCTGTCCAGGAACTTTTACACGAACATTCGCCGAAAGTCCTGTGTGTACAGGGAACACATTTGAAATCCAGAAACACAAATTTTCTGCGTAGCTGTGTGATATTCTGAAAGGACCGAGATGATGCTGTGGTGTCATCTGGTGGTGTGGCTATCATAGTTAGTCAAGGTGTAGCATATACACATCTACGACTACAAACACCTCTTGAGGCAATAGCTGTTCGAGCAGTTCTTCTGAATCAGCACGGCTTCGCATACCTCCACAGTATCATCTTGAAAAACATGAATTCCAGTCCTTGATTGAGCTATCAGAACCTTACATGGCCCCTGTGGACTTGAATTCACGTAGCTGTTTACGGGGGTGATTCTCGCTGCGACGCACAAGGCCATCTAATTGAGCAGTTCATGTTATTTTTCGGTGCATGTCTGTTGAACCGGAAAGAAGCCACATACAATAGTCTCGTGAACATAACGTACTCATTCATAGGCCTCAGCATTGTATCTCAATCACTTCTGCCCTTGCTCTGGTGGAAAGTGGTTCATAATCCTTTCAGAAGTGACCACTTTCCCATAGTTTTAAGCTCGCCGCCATCAAATCAATGTCCTCCACAGGTTCCTGAATGGCTCACAGAGAAAGCTATTAGGGAGCATTTTCACGAGATTACCCTCTTAAGTTGAACTGACCTATCGTGTTTCAGCATACATGCGACTGTAAAGTACCTTACTGCCTTTCTAACTGAGGCTGCAGTACAATGCATCCCACAAACGTCTGGACTGCTCACCAAACGACGTGTTTCATTGTAGAACAATTAGTGCCGAAATGCGCGCAAGAAACAAAATAAAGCATGAAGGTTGCTTCGGGACTCTCCTACAGCCGGAGAACCTTGCAAATTTTAAGAACATAAAGTCGCAAGGCAGAAGGACGCACTGACAGGTGAGACGAAAAAGTTGGCAGAAGTTTTTGTCAGGCATTACTTCCTATACGCATGAGGGTAAAGTTTGGAACTGGGTCAATAGCACAATAGGGAGACAGGCATACTAATTTCCTCTAGTAAACACCCAAGGTGACAGCCTGGAAGACCAGGGGAAGTCTCTGGGCGAATGCTTCCAACGGTTATGTAGATCGTTGTATTACTCTTAGGCCTTACAACGCTACAAAAAAAGAATAGAAAAACGGAAACTAGAGTGGAAATGTACAAAATACGAAGCATATACCGAACCTTTTTGTTTACCTGAACTAATGACATTGCTCATTTCCGCATTAATTCGCCCAGACTCTGATAGTGTAGTATATGAAATGTTAAAAGAACCTACCTGCCGAAACACAAAGCACCCAAATTTCCCACTACAATGCTATACGTTTTACGTGCAAGATGCCTACTTAGAAAGAGGATATCGTCGTTCCAATTTGGAAAGAAGGCAAGGACCTATGCTGTGCGCCGAGTTACAGGCCCATCGCACTGACATTTTTTTTTCCTCAACGCTTTGTGAAGATAATAAACAGGCGCCTGTTACATTTCTCTCAAACAAACAGTCTACTTGACCCGTTTGAGCGCTGGTTTCGAGAAGGACGATCCACCATCAACCATGTGGTACGTGCCGAGGCACAGATTCATGATGCTTTTGTGCGCAAACAATTCTTGCTCTCTGTGTTCCTCGATATGAAAAAGGCTTACAATACTACATGGGGCTTTGGTATATTGAGAGACCTGCATCACCTTCGTGTGAATGGCAGAATGTTTATCGTAATAGAAAGTTACTTGTACAACCGGACATTCCGTGTGCGGGTTGGAAATCTTTTGTCCCAAACATTTGGGCAAGAGACAGGACTGCCGCATGGTTGTGTGCTTAGTTGTACTCTTTTTATTACCAAGATGACTTCCCTGCGACTTTGCACCCACGAAATATGTTCTATTGCACATATGTCGAGGTTGTGCAGATTGGTTTTAAATCATACAATCTTTCATTGTGTAAGCGACAGGTCAAGCTTGGTGTAAACAAGTTGACAAAATGATCAGAAGAGAATAGTTTCAGCTTTAATGCTCGAAAAAGCACCTGCGTCTTGCTTTCCCGGAAGCGAGGCTTTAATTTTGACCCAGATGGTGACTTACATAGTCAACCTCTCTCCGAAAAGACGGAGCCCAAGTTTGTCGGCCTAATTTTGAATAGTAAAACTACACTTTTGGAATTGATTTTTAAAGAAACGTCACTCTTACGGTATTCTGCAAAATTCAGAGGCCTTTCACGGAGCCAATACTTTTTTTGACCGGGGAAGACTGTGAAGAAAGCAGGACAGACGGACGACGACCATTTCATCGAAACGTGGGAAGCGAAGCTTGCCCTCGAGGACCTGGAAAAACAGCGACAAATCGTAGCCAAGAGTTCTAATGCCAAAAGGCATTCGAAGCCAGAGCGTTCCTGAACTAGGGAACCCTCCCATCTCAGGGTGATACCTGGCATTGCTCAGAGCACTGTTTCCAAAATATATGTTTATTTTTCTCGCTCTGAAATATTTCGGCAATTTATTGTTTGCCATGGAAGAAATTTGAACGATTTTTTTTTCGATCGCACTTGAGACAGTTGCCAAAATGCCTGGGACGTTTGCATGGAATAAATCTGTTGTCAAACGCTGAGCGAACCTGCCCTTGGACCGTTATTCATAAGGGCACAGAGTAGCACTGTAGCTTGCACCACGTCCGTCGCGGTGGCGTAGCGGTTACGGTACTGGGCTGCTGACCAGGTCACGGGCTCGATCATGGCCGCGGCAGTAGCATTTCCATGGAGTCAGAATCGTTGAGGCTCTTGTACTGTGCGGTGTCTGTGCACGTTAAAGAACACCGGACAGTCGAAATTTCCGGGGGCGTCCACTACGGCGCCTCTCATATTCATATTGTGATTTTGTGACGTTGAACTGCAAATATTATTATTGGCTTGCGCTATGTGGCGAGAAGGCCGACGGCTGAGCCGTAACGTGTGTTGGAAAAAAATGGCAGCATATCCACGGAGTGAATGATGGAGAGTGGGGCGAAGAATTCGTCCGTCCATTCGTTCTTGCTTCCGTCCGTCCATGCTTCCGTCAGTGTGACCGTCCATGCGTCCATCAGCCCGTCCGTGCGTGCATCTGTTCGTGCGTCCGTCCCTGCGTTCGTCCATGCAGCCGCCCCGGCGTCCGTTCATGCGTCCATCCATGCATCTGTCTATGTGTCCGTTCGTCCATCTATTCAACACTACAAGTACCACCATCTCGCATCTTTTCATCATATATTTCCCATATAGAAGCACCGCCATCCAGCGGACATTCCAAGGACTAAACGAGAGGACACTTTCTTACGACTTGCGCTTCGGGTCTACTTCCCTCCTTTAACCACCTCTAGTTCATGGTATATACTAGTTCACTGTATTCATGGCACTGCGGCCAAACGCTCGCTAAATTTTTCGAAAACCAAGGAGGTTACGCCCAGCGAGTATGACGTAGCAACCCTTTCTTGTCAGATAGTGCTCAACGTACATGCCAATGGCTGCTAATGGTGATCGCAGCCTGCGCGTTAACTGAAAGCCGAATGGTCCTGTCTCTCGTTCCCCATTAGCAGCCATTGACATGTACATTGAGCACAATTTTTTATTGTTCAACAACGCACAAAAGAAGTCTCTCACCGGCACCACCTTTGAGGTCAAAATGTTATACTTGTTACATACTACGGGGGACGAATGGGTGCCGCTATAAGGAGCTTCGCCCCTAAAAAATAGCAGACGAAGGTGACGAGAGTTCTGGCCTTGGAATCGCGCTACAGCAGCAACCCACAGAGTCGGGCTGCAGTTTATTGGGAATGAACGCCTTATTCTATGCGACGGGAGGCTCGATTTTCTTTAACTTTAAACGGCAGCTTATGATGCAACGCGACGCTGGCGTTCAAGTTAAAGAAAATCGAGCCTCCCGTCGCATAGAATAAGGCGTTCATTCCCAATAAACGCTGGCGTTCGACATTGGTGTAGTACCCGGTGCCCTGTAATCCCGCGATATGCACGCACGTACTCATTTTACACACGAACGCCAATCCCGGCGTCGGCAATTTACACACGAACGGGGGGGGGGGGGGTGGACTCTCTTCCATGCCTAGCCGTGCGTGGCTTTGCCATGTACGAAAAAAAGGGATCTTGGGGTTGAGCTGACACTGGGTGAATGGACCTTTAAGGCACCCCGGCAGAGAGAATACACCCCTTTGGCCCTGGCTTTACGCAGACGGCACCCCTGGGCTGAACCACCCAGGGGAAATCGGCAGTCGCCTTTTCTTATCTCTCTCCCTCTACCTACACCTTTGTCTTTCCCTTTCACTTCACATCTTTCCTGTCTTCTCCTCTCTTCTAGTCACTTCTAATTTTTCTGGTGGCAACGGTTAACCATGTGTGGTCATCCAACCTTGGTATACCATATTAGGTTATAGCAGTGGCGTACGACTGGCGTCGTGCAGTCTCTTTTATGAAGCTCTGTCGCGTCCCCTTGTAAGGCTCCGTGGTGGGTGGTCGGCGCTGTTGCCGAAGTTTCCAAATATCTAATGGCGGAAGTGTTCCCTCAACTTCCCTGGTCGACCTCTAAAAAGAGGTCGCACTGAAGTTCCGTTTCATTCCAATCTCCAAACTGACCTAAACAACTTCCCCCGTGTCCACGTTTTGCATAGCGAAGGAAGTACAACTCTGCGTAAATTGCCCCCTTCTAGGTGGCGGAATTTCTAGCTGAAGCATTAGGAAAAGAATACTAAGCATCAAAAATGAACACCGGAGACCTCATGATTGAAATAAAAAGAAAAGAACAAGTAACAAAACTCTATGACATATACGGTATCGGAAACGTGGATATCACAATCATAGCTTAGCGATCTCTTAACACATGCAGGGGTGTTAATTCGGAAATAGATTTCCTCAACCTGGGTGACGAGGAGCGCCTCGAGGATTTCCAAGAACAAAATTTAGTGAAGGTCTAACAAATAATAATCAGACGAAAAAACGAACAACTTCCGACAAAACACGTAGTCCCAACTTTTGGCACAAGCACGCTTCCTAGCTCCCTCGAAGCAGGATACCTCAAAATAAATGTCAGACCATACATACCGAACCCGAGGCGCTGCGTCAAGTGCCAGATGTTCGGCCATGCTTCACAATCTTGTAGAGGTAAAGAAAGCTGTGCCAGCGACCACAATTCATTCAGCCATCCATCCATCCATCCATCCATTCGTCCGTCCGTCCGTCCATTCATCCATCCAATCTACGACTTTAAGCTCTCCTGGCCGTTTCGATAATGGTATCGATACCAACCTTGGTATGGCATAACATGACTGTATGAAGAACATATTTCACTAGTCATGACATGAAAATCATGACGTGTATGTCATGAATGTCATGATTTACATTTCATGGTCCTGCAGCTCTTGCAGTGGTTTCGTTCACATAGCATGTTGCAAAACTGGCGTGGTATGACATGATTGCATGGCGAACACAAGCGACAGACCCTTACTCGAGAATCATGGCCTGTGTGCCATGTAACAGCATGACTACATGTCACGCTCATGATGCACTCGCGGCCGTTCAGCTAGCGTCACATATACCAAATTTGGTATTATGGTACGTGAATGTATGACGAAGGTATATGACTGGTGCAAACGTGATAATCATGGAATGCGTGTCGTGTAACAACATGGCTACATGCCACGCTCATGACGCGCTGACGGCTGTTTCGCTAGCTTTACTTATACCAAATTTGGTATTACTGGACGTGAATGGATGACGAAGGTATGATACTACTGATGCGAACATAAACATGAGATGCGGGTCATGTAACAACATAACTACATGCTAAGCTCATAATGCGCTCGCGGCCGTTTCGCTAGCTTCACATGTACCAAACACGGTAATACGTGTCGCGAACAGACGACATAAGTAAATGACACATCCAAGCATGATATTCACGACATACGTGTCATGTAACAACATGGCTACATGCCACACTGATGATGCGCTCGTGGCCGTTTCGCTAGCTTCACATATGCCAAATTTGGTATTACGTGAGGCCAGTAGATGACGAAAGTATGTGACTGATGCAAACATGATAATCCTGAGATGCGTTTCATGTGGAAACATGAATACATGCCACAGTCAAGGCGCTAATACATTTCGACGTGACGTGGTGCGCATGCTCGCCGGCGTTCATTTCGTCGCGTCACGCCGGCGTTGCCACGCCAGGCGCCGGTCCTGCCTTATTATCAGAGGCGCGCGCCGCGCTGCGTTGCTTTGACGCATGCACGTTTCAGCGCTTCTGGTGTATATCCGTCACGAAAAAAGTTAGACGCAGTGTTGTCTGAGTAACGCACCGGCGCGAAATGCAGCATGTCGCATTTCGCGCCGGTTGCCTTCGGGCCGCGCCGACGGACGCTGGTCGCGCCTGGCGTCAAACTCGCGTTTTGCTAACGTAGCGTCGCTGTGCCGAGCATCAGTTCGCGTCAACGTTACATTAAAATATATTGGACCCTTCATGATGCGCTTGCGGTCGTTTTGCTAGCCCCACATATACCAAATGCCGTTTTATGTGACGTGAATGAATGAAGCAGGCATATGACTGGTGCAAACATGAGAATCATGACACGCGTGTCATGTAAGAACATGAACACATACCACGTTTATAGTGTCGCGGTTCAACGTAAGCAGTGCCTCGAGACGTTGAGTCCGAGAACCGATGGCGTGTGTTTTTATGCAGGAGCCAACAGCAGGCGAGCAAAACAAAAGCACGTCGTCTTCTTCTGTCCCCCTTTTCATGAGGCTGTTGGCGCGCACATCATCTTCGTTCTTTGTTTCGGGCGCGGCAATAGCGTGCTCGCGGCCGTTTCGCTAGCTCAACATATACTAAGTTTGGCATCACGTGACGTGAATAGATGACGAAGGTAAACGAAACATTCAAACAGAATAATCATGACATGGAAATCATGTACGGTATATTATACCTCCACCTCGTAATGTTGTGGTGATTTTAAAGTGACATATCAAGATTTCTAATTCGTGCTTCGCATATCATCGATTCCCACTGTACGTGGGGTCTGCCAATTTTTTATCAAATGACATTTGTCTTTGAAACAGTGGCACACCAACATACTTTTCACCAAGCTCAGGCAAGTTTAGTTGCCTCAATCTAGCATTCTGTTCGCCATCTGTCTTTAATGACTTTAAATGGGAAGTCGTCGACTCTCGGACGGCAGTGATCACCTACCGGCAATTATCAAACTGCCATCTTCACTACCCACCATCACCTCTAAACACGCCACTGGCTAATCCATCTTGCGGACTGGTCATTATTTTCAGAAAACGCGAAACTTGAGCACATCATATCGCCAGATATCTCCATCGATGGCATTAATCGCAAAATTACAGAAAATTTCATTGCATGCACAGAAAAGTCAATACCACGATTGTCAACTCATGTCCGAAAAACGAGAAATGCCTGGTGGACAAATAAATGCACAGAGGCAAAGAAACTGCAAAGTAAGGCTTGGGACATCCTAAGGAGACACCCCACGTACAGTAACCTGGTGAACTTCAAGCAGGCCAAAGCAAAAGCGCGATATATCCGTAGGCAAGCCGAAAAACTATCATGGCGCAACTACATAGCTTCTATAAATAGCACTGTCTCGTCTAAACGACTGTGGGAGCAATTGAGAGAATTCAGAGTACACTACTCAGCCTACACAATACCCATTCTCACAAGCCCAGACATCCAGACAACACAAGAACAAGTCGACATGTTAAGGAAACATTCCCACATTTCCAATTCAGCAAACTGCACTGATACTTTCTTCAAACACAAACAAACTGCAGAGATGCAGAAACTACCGCTCACAGGAACTTCACACGAAGCTTGCAACCAACCCTTAACACTACACGAACTAAACATGGTACTCTCACATGGTAAAAAACGGCAGTAGGCCCCGTCAACATACATTACTCTATGCTGGCACACCTGTCCGATTCATCGCCAATAGCTTTACTTACATTTTTCAACATGGTATGGCAATATCGATCTATGCCAAAACAATGGAAAACCGCCATAGTTGTCCCATTTCTGAAAGCTGGAAAACCCCCATCATCCCCTAGCAGCTACAGACCGATTGCTCTTACCAGCTGCCTGGCGCAAACTTACGAAAGTATCATAAATTGCAGACTATCATTTATTCTGTACAACAGAAATTTGATAGACAATCATCAGTGCGGATATAAAAAAGGTTGGTCAAGCACTGACCATCTTGTTCGTCTGGAGCATGAAATTCGAGAGCCTTTCGGTCATAAGCAGCACTGTCTTGCAGTTTTTTTTCGACCTAGAAAAGGTCTACGTTTCCACGTGGCGACACGAAATTCTGCAAGACGTCGCTAATCTAGGCATTCAAGGCGAAATGTTGAAATGTCTCTCCGATTTCATGAGTAACAGAACATTTCACGTGTGGTTAGGCACTGTACTTTCACGTCCATTTATCTAGGAAAACGGCATACTTCAAGGCTGCGTGCTTAGCACTCACTACTTTTTTCATAGTAAAAATGATTTCAATTATTACGGTCATACCATCCACAATCACGCACTCTCTATATGTTGACGATTTTCAAATCGCTTCTCGCGCTTCTAACCTATGAACATGTGAGAGGCAACTTCAAGTTACCATAAACAAACTAACACATTGGGCTGACAGAAATGGCTTCCAATTTTCTACATAAAGGACGGTTGCTGTGGTATTTACATTGAAAACAGAATTATTTCCAGACTCAGAGCTTACATTAAACAACATGGCGCTAATCATAAAGCATGAACGAAAATTCTCAGGGGGGTTACATTTGACAGTAAACTGAACTTTCTTGCTCATATTATTGCACTCAAGATCAAGGCCAATAAAGCGCTTAATATTTTAAAGGTTTTATCCAATAAGCATTGGGCTTCTCATCGATTAGGCCTATTAAAGGTGTATCGTTCCGTTGTTTGCAGTATTTTAGACTATGGGTGCATTGTTTGCGGCTCGGCCAGACAATCCTACATTCGCCGTCTAAACCCCGTACACAATCTCGGTCTGCGTTTATCAAATAGTGCTTATAGAACATCTCCAGTCCAGCGCTGGTACATAGATTGAAATGAACCTCCGCGTAGCCAGCGCCGCATATCTTTAACCCTCTCTTATGTTGGAAATATTAGGTCACAGTCTCAACATATATGCCACGACATCACCACACAATGCTACTCACGCTTATACTACTCATACAGGCCACACCTCACCAAACCATTGATTTTACGCTTCGAAGAGCATTGCAGCACCTACATTATTTGTAATGACGCATTGAAGGTTGTCATCAAACCACCAAGACTGCCGCCATGGGCGGACCTGGCGCAACTGTGCGATTTTTCACTAACCCAATTTATGAAAACGACACCACACCACAACACATAATTCAAGAATTCCACGCAATCCTGGAAAAATACACAGGTTATACCGAAATATACACAGATGGCTCAAAAACAAAACACGTTGGCATTGGGGTTGTGACAGAAGAAAGCGCTGTCAGTCTTAGACTACCAGAGTGCATGTCCATTTTCAGCGCTGAAACGTACGCCTTATGAAAAGCAGTAAAAACAATTATCACTGAGGAATACAGACAAGCAATCATATATACTGATTCATTAAGTGTAATAAAAGCGCTACATTTAAAATCTGAGTGCGAACCTTTGCTAGGTTATATACTACGACGTCTTTTTTATGTCATCTGATTCAGCTTGCGGTAATCCACGCAAAAACGTAAGGTGCCGTCTTTTTTCTTCACTAACACAACTGGCGAAGCCCAAAAGCATTTCGACGGCTGAACAACGTCATCTTCAAGCATCTGTCGCACCTGATTTACGATGGCTTCACGTTCCCGGGGAGCTACCCGGTACGGGTTTTGCCTGATGGGTCTGGCCATGTCGTCCGTTATAATGCGATGCTTCGTTAGTGGTGTTTGATGGACCCTGGACGTCGAAGAGAAACAATATTCAAACTGATTAATAAGCTGCAGGATTCTTTGCTTCTGCGCTGGCAGCAAACTTGTGCCAATATCAACAGATAGAGGTATGGGGGCAGACCAGTTAAATTACCTTTGTCAAGAGTTAGGCAGTTTGTCATCTCGGCGAGATCTTCCATGTACGTGACTGCCATGCCTCTCGTCAGATGTCAGCGTTCAGAGCTGAAGTTCGTTACAAGAACGTGCGTGTGTCAGCATTTTCGCTCATGATGCCTCTTGCGATAGATAAACTATAGCTGAATAGCAGTGTTGAAATTTGCTCGGCGATGTTTTCAGAATTGCTTTACCTGTCACATGTCACAGCCACGAGTGCACTTGACCGCGGCGGGATGCTCACGTTGTCGCTGAAGACGCGCAAAGGTTTACGTTGCTGGTCTGTACAGGACCGATCCGAAACGACCTGCGGCCATCTAAAACGTAACCGATCTCTCAGGAATGTTGAACATGGCACCATATTCACGCAGGAAGTCCATGCCCAAAATTAGGTCTTTGCAGCACTCCGATAAAATTACGAAAGTAGCTACAAAATCTGAACTGCCGATATTAATTCGAGCGGTAAATTTGCCCGTCGGCGTTACCAATTGACCCCCTGTGGTTCTTATGTTCGGGCCCGTCCGTATTGTGTTTACCTTCTTTAGGTAGTCAGTAAGTTTACGGCTGATAATAGAGAAGTCTGCGCCAGTACTGAGCGTCCGTCAATACAAATGTCTAGATAGGCGCTTACGATCTCCGTTGATGTCGGCGGCTCGTATCGTCCTTGGTATCGTCCGTCGTACGATCTGTGGCATCATCCGTCGTATCGCGTCGTAGTGAAGATGTTGTGGGTGTGATAGCATCTCGACGGGTGGCAACCTTCCCCCCAAAGGTGCTATGGCAACCTTCCCCCCAACCTTCCCCCCTTTCCCCGACGAGAGCTAGGGGATCTGCCCCGGGCCACCTCGGCGTAACTGCGTTGCTGCGGCGAGTTAGGTGCAGATGAAGGAGAGCGCGGTTGACGATATGGCACATCAGGCTGCTGTGCTTGCGGGCCTGCACTGCTGTCGCGGCGGTTATCGAAATAAGCATGAGGGGAGGTTTGTAGAAAGTTCTGATGTCTATGGTCACGGTATGGGCAAATGCGAAAAACGTGGCCGGCTTCTCCGCAATAGATGCAAAGTGGTCGACGGTTGACGGTGCGCCACAAGTCCGTCTTACGAATGAATGGTCGACTGGTGGGCATTCTTTGCGACCAAGATGCAGTTGTCGGCAGAGTGTACATCGGCGACGTTTGCATAGGCACTTTATACTGTGGATACGGCAGCGGTGAATGGGAAGCTGGGGCCTAGGGCTCGTTGTAAGGCCCTTGGTTGACGTCGCGATAAGCCAGTGGTGTCGAGTTGTACGTCACTGAAGTGGGTAGATGCACGGCCGGTGCGTAGCTTACAGACCGCTGGTCTGAAAGCGATTCAGGCAACGAAAATGCCTGGTGGAGTTCTGGCCGCACAACTTCTTTAACGCAAGCCACTGTATTTTCTTGCGGAGTCACAAGGAGGTTTCGGATCTCCTCACGAACGACCTCACGAATGAGCTCACGCAGATAACACCCACTGCTGGCAGTCAAAGCAGAGAGGCTGTGAGATGTGTTGTTTGGTTGGTTGTGGTTTCGGCGCCGTTGCCGCAGTGCCCGCTCGATAGTCGTAGCCTCTTTGATAAATTCCACTACGCTTGTTGGCGGGTTGCGTATGAGACCGGCAAACAGTTCTTCTTTGACGCCCCTCATCAGATGTCGGAGTTCTTTACCTTCAGGCATCACGGGGTCAGCCCGCCCAAATAGGCCGGTCATATCCTCCGCAAACATGGCGACGCTCTCGCTAGGTTTTTGTAAATGTGCCTCGATGAGCTGCAGAGCAGAATCCCGGTGGTCGGTGTTTGCGAATGTCCCGAGAATTTGCTGCCGAAATTCATCCCACGAAGACAGCGTTGACTCGTGGTTCTCGTATCACGTACGAGCGCTGTCTGCAAAGCAACGTAGACGCGCGATAGCTTTTGTTTAGTGGGCCAGCGGTTGTCCTTGGCGACTCGCTCATACTGGGCTAACCAGTCCTCAACGTCTTTATAGACCTCACCGTGAAAGATCTCGGGAAAATTTGAGGCTGCTCAACAGTAAGCTGTGAAGGCCCTCCAGTAGCCATTTCTCCAGGCATGGTGTGTTGCTGGAGAAGTTCGAGGGGGACTGCCTCGGGACTAAGGCCTCACTGTCGGCGAATGTAGCGGTGGACAGGAGTATCCACTGCGGGAACGGGTTGCGGTGGCGTATTGGAAGTGCCAGGGCGTGGAGGTGTCCCAAGCATCAGTTGGAGAAGTCCAGCACCTCCAACAATGTCGCGACGTGAAAATAACAGGATACAGGACGACGGTGCGACCAGGAAAAACAAGGCCTTGTCTTGTCTTGTCGCCTTGAAGATCTTAGCTCATACAAACAATGGGGATTGGCCAAGGTCTGTATTAACAGAACAAAAGAGCAGCCGCTTCGACGTCGTCTTCCTCGGAGCAACTGTGGATGCTGTCCACGCTCATCACTTCGTTGTCCTCCGTCTTCTTGCCCGGCCTTTAGCCGTGACTTTATGATTGTTTCAAATATTGAGAATATGATTGCCCGTTTCTGTTGGGTTTCAAGCCACATAGGAATACCAGGCAACGGAAAGGCGGATGAATGTGCGTCCTTAGCAGCACAGACATCAGTTAAACAAACAAAGATTCCCCTCAAAGACAGGATACGTCCTATTCGTGTAGCATTATCATCGAAATAGCAGCAACAAAGGGACTCATGCACGAGTAATAAACTGCATTTGGTGAAGTGCACAGTGGGCGAATGGAAGTCATGTGCTCACCAAAAACGATTCATTGAGGTCATCCTATGCCGACTCCGAATTGGGCACACTCACTTCATTCACAACATTTGCTTAGCAGAGAAAATTTGCCGGAATGTGAAAAACGTCAACAGCCATAACGGTTTTACATATTTTAATCACGCGTAGACGGCACCCCTGGGCTGACCTACCCAGGGGAAATCGGCAGTCGCCTTTTCCTATCTCTCTCTTCCTACATCTTTGTCTTTATCTCTCACTTTTTATCTGTCCTGTCATCTTCTCATTTCCGTTTACTTCCGAATTTCCTGGCGGCGAGGGTTAACCCTGTGTAGTTACCCAACCTTGGGTAGTTATATTCGCTTATAGCGGCGATGCATGGCTGGCATCTCTAAGTGTTCACTAGTCAACCTTGTAGCGTCCCCTTGTTGGGCTCGGTGGTGGGTGGCCACCATCGCCACCAAACTTTATAGTATTTTTATGGCAAAAGCTTTTCCCCCTTCTTGATCGCTCCCTAAAAAGGTGGCGAACCGAAGATACTTTCCCGCCTAACACACCAAAGCCGACATTCCCAAAGTACCATGTAATACACAGTCAAAACGAAAAGAAGACAGTCCGAGCCATTTCACCTTTCCTCGTTTCCAAAACTCTCACAGAAGCAATAGGCCCAGGTTATAAAGTGACAAAGATGAGAAGTGGTGATCTTCTGGAGGTTCGTGACAAAGCTCAGTATGAAAAGCTGTCTAAGCTTGTAGCCTTTGGGGAAACCCCTGTTTCTGTGGGCTCACACAGGTCCATGAACACTGTCCGTGGCGTAATTTCTGATGATGCTCTTACTGAGCTTTCAAAAAGTGAGCTGTTCGTAGGTTGGCAGGACCAGAACGTGGTCAAAGTCCAACGAATAACAATAAGGTGCAACAACAAGCTGACCCCTACAAAACACGTAATAATTACTTTCGGAAGAAGTGACCTACCAGAATCAATCGAAACCGGCTACTGTAAGCTTCGTGTAAAACCATACATTCCCAGCCCTCGTCGATGTTTCAAGTGCCAACGTTTCGGTTAGGATCGCAGAGTTGCAGTGGGCGTGCCACTTGCGCGAAGTGCGCATCCATTCAACACATATGGGACAACTGCACCTCAGAAATAACTCATTGTTCGAACTGTGAAGGAGATCACGCTGCCTACTCACGATCATGCCTCGCATGGAAAAAAGAAAGAAATAGTAGAACTTAAGGTTAAATTCAATCTCTCATTCCAAGAAGCGCGGCAACGCTTAACAATACACAACCCATCTTATTCCTTCTTTGCAGATGTGACGCGCCGGGGCGCCGCGCCACATGTCTCGGCACCCGCGAATGTCACCCAGTGTGTAGCCACGGTCGTGCCGCCAGCGCCCCCGGATGGAGCAGCCTGTACTGCTCCGCCACCTGACAAACAGGGCCGGCAGACCCCAGTGTCTGCTGAACCTCGGACCACTGCAGGCGCAGTTAGGTCCGAAAGTTCAGTGAATGTGCCTGCCCAGGAAGCACCACCCACCACCTCACAAGAGGTGATGGATACAAGTCCCACTCCTCCGGCGCCTCAGACGCCGAAGGATAGGCGCAACTCCTTGGAGCGCGCCAAAAAAGAAAAACCTCAAATCACAGGGCCCCCAAAAGGCCCTGTAAACTAACACAACACTTCTGTACACACAGCACCACACTACATTGAAATGACACAATTACTACTGTGGAACGTCAGAGGACTGTTGAGAAACCTCGACGATATCCAGGAACTTTTACAGAAACATACACCTAAGGTGCTGTGCGTACAAGAGACACACCTGAAACCTAAACACACCCACTTTTTACGTCACTACGTTATCTTTCGGAAAGACCGGAATGATGCCATTTTGCCATCCGGTGGTGTTGCTATTATAGTCAATCAAGGGATTGCATGCACACACCTACCACTACAAACATCCCTTGAGGCGGTGGCTATTCGAGCAGTTCTTTTGAATAAGCTCGCCACCATCTGCTCTCTCTACATACCTCCACAACACCGTCTTGAAAAGTATGAATTCGAGTCCCTCATAGAGGAACTTCCAGAACCTTATATTCTCCTTGGAGATATCAATGCACATAGCAATCTGTGAGTGACTCTCGCTGCGATGCTCGAGGTCGCCTGATGGAACAGCTCCTTTTTTCTTCCGGTGCGCGCCTGCTGAATCAGAAAGAGCCAAGATATTACAACATCGCTAACAATACGTACTCAGCAATAGACCTCAGCTTAATATCCCCATCACTCCTGTCTCTACTTATATGGGAAGTCAATAATGATCCGTATGGTAGTGACCATTTTCCTATCGTTATCAGCACATCAGTAACAAATACATGTCCTGCACAAGTTCATAAATGGCTCACCGACAAAGCCGATTGGGGAAAGTTTCAAAAAATGACTTTATTATCTTGGACTGTCATGGCGGCATTGAGCATAGAGGATGCTGTATGCTACTTTACAACTTTCTTGGTTGATGCAGTAACAAAATGTATTCTCCAAACATGTGGACCTTCAAGCAAACGACGAGTTCTATGGTGGAATAATGAGTGCCGTGATGCTCGAAAAGAACAAAATAAGGCATGGAAGTTGCTTAGATACTCGCCCACAGCCTAGAATCTTGTAAACTTTAAGAACGTCAAGTCGCAAGCAAGGAGGACGCGCCGACAGGCGAGAAGGGAAAGTTGGCACAAATTTTTATCAGGCATTAACTAACAGATGAGTCAAGAGTCTAAAGCATGGTTGGTAAGGTGGCAGGACGAAAAGCACATTCGCTTCCTGTAGTGAACAAACAAGGGGAGAGTTTGGAAGACCAGGCAAACACTCTCGGAGCGCACTTTGAAAAGGTCTTCAGCTCAACACACTATAGTGAAGCGTTCCAACGATACAAAACCGCAATAGAAACAGAGAGATTAGAGCGCAAGCCCACTACACATGAGGCATACGAGGAACCTTTCTGTTTGGCTGAACTACAAGCCTCACTTACCTGCTGCAATAAATTTACCCCAGGCACAGACCGTGTGGCATATGAAATGTTAAAACACCTGCCCACTGAAACCCAGAAACCTCTCCTCTCTCTGTATAATGCGATATGGGCTTCTGGCGAGCTACCCTCAGCCTGGAAGGAAGCTATCGTTATCCCAATTCTAAAACAAGGCAAAGACCCGGCCTCAGTTTCCAGCTACAGGCCAATAGCATTAACCAGCTGTATTTGCAAGGTCTTTGAAAAAATGATTAACAGGCGCCTGACGCACTTCCTTGAAATTAGTGGCCTACTTCACCCATACCAGTGTGGGTTTCGAGAGGCTCGGTCCACCACTGACCACCTTGTCCGTATCGAAGTACAAATTCGCGACGCTTTTGTTCATAAGCAATTTTTCTTTCTGTGTTCCTCGGTATGGAAAAGGCATATGACACTACATGACGCTTCGGCATATTGCGAGACCTGTCACATTTAGGTGTGCGGGGTAGAATGCTGACAGTTATCGAAAGCTACGTGTCCAACCGTACATTCCGTGTCCAAGTTGGCACTGTCTTATCTCGAGTATTTGTCCAAGAAACAGGAGTACCACAAAGAGGTGTATTGAGCTGCACACTTTTCATAGTTAAAATAAATTCCTTGCACCTGTCTCTCCCAAGAAATATTTTTTACTGCATATATGTCGATGATGTGCAGATTGGTTACAAATCGTGCAACATCTAAATGTACCAACGTCAAGTTCAACTAGGGTTGAACAAGGTATCTCAATGGGCAAACGAGAATGGTTTTATACTCAACGCGCAAAAGAGCACTTGTGTCTTGTTCAGCCGAAAGAGGGGCCTCCATCCTGACCCCGACATTGACCTGCATGGTCAACCTCTGTCAGTGAAGACCGAGCACAAGTTTCTTGGCCTCATATTAGACACTAAGCTAACCTTCATCCCACACATCAAGTATTTAAGGGACTGGTGCTTAAAAACAATGAACATTTTGAGAGTGTTGTCACACACTACATGGGCTAGTGGCACGAAATGTCTAATCAATTTATATAAAAGCCTCGTACGCACACGCCTAGATTACGGTGCTATAATCTATCAGTCGGCAACATCATCAGCCTTGAAAATTCTCGACCCTGTCCACCATCTAGGCATTCGCCTCTCTACGGGTGCTATCCGCACCAGCCCTGTGGAGAGCTTGTACGTGGATTCGAATGAATGGTCGCTCCACCTACAAAGATGTTCCCTGTCCTTTTTGTACTTTTTGAAGGTGAAGGCAGACAAGAAACACCCTTGCAATTTCACAATTAATGATTTGTCTTTTTCTGGCTTGTTCGAGAACCGTCCTTCATTTAGGCAGCCCTACGCGCCCCGTGTAAGGGGCCTCGCCGAAGAAACAGGTGTGTCTCTTCTTGAACACATTTTGATAGCTTCTGCAACATATTTGCCTCCGTGGCAGTGGCAGCTTATAGACTGTGATGTCTCTTTTGCTGAAGTCACAAAGCACGCACCACTTGCCCACATACATACATAATTCCTTGAACTACAACATAAAATACACATGCCCTGAGTCCTTTACCGATGCGTCAAAGTCAAACACGTCTGTGTCATATGCAGTGGTAGGCCAATCCTTTTCCGAAGCCGGCGTTCTTCATCCTGATGCAAGCATTTTCACAGAAGAAGCTTACGCAATACTGGTGGTCGTAAAACACATTAAACAGATAAAATTACAAAAGACGGTAATATACACAGATTTCCTAAGCGTGGTCAAAGCCCTGAAAACTCCTAAAAACACAAGAACAACGTGTTGGTGTGACTAAACTCACTTCTTGGCACACTGTACACATCAAAACAGCATGTCGTTGTCTGCTGGGTTCCAGGGCACCCCGAGATCCAAGGAAACGTTTTGGCCGACAATCTGGCTGCTTGCGCCAATGACACTGCTCCCAATGCATCAACACCAGTCCCTGCACTTGACTTAAAACCTTTTCTAAAACGAAAGCTCAGGGGGTATTGGCAGAGCATTTGGGATAAACACACAGATAATAAACTCTATGCTATTAAGCCGCAACTAGGTTATTGGCCGCCACTATCAAAATCACGACACACAGAAGTAATAATAACAAGGCTTAGAACAGGACATACACATTCTACACATTCATTTCTTCTGTCTACCATGATCCACCATATTGTGAAAAATGTGGAGAGCCCCTTACGGTTCTCCACATTTTCGTCCAGTGCAATGAGCTAGATGCTGTAAGAAAAAAGCACTTTTTACTGCCCTACTGACAGCAGCTCCCTCTACACCCTGGGATGCTCATCGGTAGGGATCCGCTTTTTAAACTGCAAACACTTTTCACGTTCTTAAAAGATGTGCAAAGCTTTCACCCGATATTTCGAGGTCATCCGTACCACGACCTCTATAGTGTGGTCGTAAGTGCGGTGACTACATCTTCATCGTAGTTTTATTATCCTGACATTTTGCCATCCGCTATCACTACACATATGTCACGCCACTGTCATGATTTTATTACTTCCATGTTTCAACCCGCGTTAGAGCGAGGAATTTTAAGGCCCCTTTACAGCCACACATCATATCATTGTTCATATCTGTAGTCAATTGAAATGGCGCTCTTTGGCCATCAATCGCCCCTTGCGCCATTAAAAACTAATCATCATCATCATCATCATCATCATCGTCATATTGTAATCACGTGTTCATACATTGAAGCTGAAAGACGAAAGCATTTCAGAGCACTATACAAACACCACACACCGATGCACCCGAATCAACTTTTAGGAGACGACTTACTTGTTCCACTGTATAAGGTTATCAATTCCTAAAAGAAAGTGAATTTTTCGATAAGCTTTAGGATTGAAATGTATATACTGACAATCACTAGGTACCTTGTGTTTGGCGCAGCCTAACCTTAGTCGCTCCTGCGTCAGTGAACCCAATATAAATAAAAAACTATGACAATGACTTATTATGACACCCATTGGCAACGGATGCTTCTACCAAGAATTATTACTGCAATATTTCATGTTCCATTGTGAAGCATGTATACAAAACGCCTGTGTTTGTGAAGCATGAAAACTACTTTGACTGTATTTCCAAACATAAAAGGTTGTTTTTACTAATTTCACAAGGAGAGGCGTGGCCGTGTCGTAGAATATCTGCTTGCGACGCAAGGAACACAGGTTCTATCCCCACTCGGACCCCAACAACCCTGGTTCTGTCTCCACTCTGCTCCATCTTTCTCAGTTTTTCGGTTTTTGTTTCTTAACCAACGCTGACTCCGGGATTCCCGCAAAACGAGATGTTTAACGCTATCAAGTTCGAATGAAACTTCAGCCTTAATTTCTCCGGTAATAATGAACTCTGACAGCTGTACTTTTAAAAGTATAACTGTCATGAGTGCAGTTTATCAATCTAAAACAACTCATTGCTTCTATTTTGTGCCCTTTAAACGATTCTGATTCTCTGAGTGACCTATGTGTAGGAAGGTATTCGAAAACATCGGGTGTTTATTAGGCTCCTCAACAATACAGTAGTAGTTATTCGTGTTTTTGTTATTGCTCAAATAAACCACTAGCTACTGCCAAGTATTTTCTACTTACTCAATGAGGATTGCTTATTTACTTACTACGCTTTCTCGCGATTCACTGCCAAGTGGAAGATCACAAATACAAAATAAGACGATGCGTTGGTGTGTATAGGGTATTTTAACAGTTTGATGTGCCCTGATTTGTGAGTTCTGAGGTGCTTTGGCTTCAGACAGGCTGCTTGAATTGGATCTGGTTCGAGGAGACGGGCGTCGAATATCAGGATGACAGGAATGCAGGCAGTCATTTTGTGGGCGAGCTTTCTCGGTGTGATCGCAGCCAACGGCGAAAGTAGTGGATGTGGGACAACTGGGGATGGCTACTTAGTAAGTATTCTATAATGATGCCATTTCCTCTTGCTTCTTCCCCGCAGGGGCGCCTGCGCAAGTAGGCGTTTGGTGTGTAGCGACACCACGGACCCGAGCTAACGGGGGAGTTTCTACTCCCTCCCACGCCTAGCCGTGCGTGGCTTTGCCGTGTCCGGGCAAAAGGGGATTCTGGCGGTTAAGCTAATGCTGGGTGATTGGACCTTAAAGGCCCCCCAGCGGTGGCAACACACCCCTTTGGCCCCGGCTTCACGTAGACGGCACCCCTGGGCTGACCCACCCAAGAGAAATCGGTAGTCGCCTTTTCCTATTTCTCTCTCTCTCTACATCTGAGTCTTTTCTCGTCTTTGAATCTATCCTGTCTTCTTCTCTCTTGCATTTGTTTCCGATTTTTCCTGGCGGCAAAGGTTAACTTTGTGTATGTGCTCTGTCTTGGGCACAATATATTTGGTTATAGTGGCTGTGTACAGCTGACGTTGACATGCCTCATATAAATTTAGGACTTGTCACGTCCTCGTGTTGTGCTCCATGGTGGGCGGCTCGCATGGCTGCCGAACTCATATTTAGTTTATGGCTTTTTCTTCTCTCCCTTTATTGCACGATCGTCCTCTCTCGAAGAGAGGGCGCACCGAAGACTTTTGCAACTATTTCAGCAAACCGAAAGAAACCTTTCCCCGCTACCATGTAATCCACTGTGAAACTGCTGAAAAGAACGCCAGAACAATTTCGCCTTTCGTTGTTTCCAAATGCCTCACCACTACACTTGGCCCAGGTGACCAGGCTACAAGAATGGCCAGTGGGCACCTCCTCCTCGAGGTAAAAAGTCAGAGCCAGTATGAAAACCTCTCGAAACTAGAATCGTTTGGAAACATTCCTATCTCAATTACATCACACCGCTCAATGAACACTTCCCGAGGCGTTGTATCTGATCAAGACTTGCTTGGGCTGACTGAAGGTGAGCTCCTCGAGGGCTGGAAGGACCAGCAGGTGACACAAGTAAAAAGAATCAAAATTAGGCGTGATAAGAAGGAAGCCCCAACAAAACACATAATTGTGACGTTTTGCACCAGTACCCTGCCTGAACATCTCGAAACAGGATACTTGAAGCTGAATGTGAGACCCTATATTCCAAACCCACGACGTTGCTTCAAATGCCAGCATTTTGGTCACGGCTCTCAGAGTTGCCGCGGCCAACTCACCTGCGGAAAGTGTGCCACCACAGGACACGCCACAGACGAGTGTAAGGTGGAGGATGGGGCCCACTGCGCAAACTGCGATGGTGCCTATCCTGCATACACCCGAACCTGTCCAACATGGAAAAAGGAAAAAGAAATTGTTACAATCAAAATCACACAAAACATTACTTTCCGAGAAGCCCGTCAACAAGTATCTGGCCTTTTCACAAACTAACCATCGTTCGCCGATGTAGTGCAACAGGGGGCAGCACTACAACGGCCTGCGGCAACTGCCCATGCCAGGCACGGTGTGCCCAGGCGGTTGCCAATGCCCCCACCCATGGTGGGAACAGACAAGGCTGCCCTGCCACTCGTCTCCACGGCCACACCCACGGCTGCTGCAAGCTCTTGCAGCAGCCAGGGTATCCAAGCAGCAAAAAAGGTCCCCTTGACCTCTAGCCCGAGAGGACCAAAGGTTTCGCCCCCCCCCGAGGGGAAGGAGACCCCAGGGTCGGCCGATATGAAGGCCTCGTCTCACCAGGCGAGGCCCCAAGCCCGAAACATCAGCTCGCAAATGCGGGCACGCAGTGCCTCTGAGGAGGCAATGGACACCACGGTACTCCTGGTGCCGAAAGATCGGCGTAGCTCCCTGGAGCGCGCCAAAAGAAATAAAAAGCCAATAACGGGGCCCGGCGATGGCCCTGTTCTTTGAGTCTTAACGTTTAGCTTAAGAAGCAGACACACCCATTTTTTCTTACACACAGCACTACGTTACCTCCAATATGGCAACAGAAATAATACATTGGAATGTCAGAGGACTGCTTAGAAACCTCGATGATGTTCAAGAGCTCATTTGCAAACATGCGCCGAAAGTGCTGTGTGTACAGGAAACTCATTTAAAATCTAAAAACACGAATTTTTTGCGTCGGTATGTTCTCTTCCGAAAGGACAGAGATGATGCTGTGGCGTCATCCGGCGGTGTAGCCATTATTGTTAATCAAAAAGTAGCATGCACACATTTACCACTACAAACAACACTAGAGGCAGTGGCTGTTCGAGCAGTTCTTTTCAACAAGCTCGTCACCATCTGCTCTCTGTACATACCCTCACACCACCGTCTTGAAAAACGAGAATTCGAGGCCTTGATAGATCAACTACCCGAACCTTATCTGGTCCTTGGTGACCTGAACGCTCATAGCAGTCTATGGGGTGATTCTCGCTGCGACGCACGAGGTCGTCTCATTGAACAGTTCGTTTTTTTCTCCGGTGCCTGCCTGTTGAATAGGAAAGAAGCAACGTATTATAACCTTGCCAACGAAACCTACTCTTCCATAGATCTCAGCAACGCATCTCCTTCACTTGTACCATTACTCCAATGAAAAGTTCTAAATAATCCTTACGGCAGTGATCATTTTTCTGTCGTTTTGAGTACACAAACATCATACGAATGTCCTCCACGAGTTCCCCGAAATGACTTATACACAAAGCCGACTGGCAACAGTTTCATAACAATGCTCAGTTATGTTGGACTGACATATGTGGGCTAAGCATAGATGAAGCTGTGCAGTACTTCACAGCTCTCCTTAATAACGCAGCAGCCAAATGCATCCCACAAACATCTGGACAGCCCGGCAAGCGACACGTCCCATGGTGGAACACTGAGTATCGTAATGCGCGAAAGGAACAGAATAAGGCATGGAGGTTGCTTCGGAACTCACCGACAGCCGAAAATCTTGACACCTTCAAGAAAATAAAGTCTCAAGGCAGGAGAACGCGTCGGCAGGCCAGAAGAGAAAGCTGGCAGAAGTTTTTGTCAGGGATCAATTCATACACACAGAAGGCTAAAGTCTGGAACATGGATGGTAGGATAGCAGGAAAACAAGTACGCACACTTCCACTCGTAAACACTCAGGGTTGATACCTTAGAAGATCAGGCAGACTTCCTCGGTGCACACTTCGAACGGGTGTCCACCCCGTCCCACTATACTGACACTTTCGAAAAATACAGAACAAGAATAGAAAAGCAGAAACTCGAACACAACTGCACTAGAAACGAGGCATATAACCACGCTTTCAGTCTAGCTGAGCTCTGAACATCTCTAAACTCCTGCAGTACTTCTGCCCCAGGTTCTGAGCGTGTGATGTATGAAATGTTAAAAAACCTACCAAACGAAACCCGAAAAACCATACTTTGTTTGTACAATGCTATTTGGTATTCTGGCACTATTCCTACCTCCTGGAAAGAGGCTATTGTTATTCCCATTTTGAAAGAGGGCAAGGACCCTTCTTTAGCTTCGAGTTATAGGCCTATTGCACTTACAAGCTGCTTCTGCAAAGTCTTCGGAAAAATGATAAACTGCCGACTTGTACATTTCCTTGAAACAAACAATTTGCTCGACCCATTTCAGTGCGGGTTTCGAGAGAGTGAATCCACCACAGACCACCTTGTTCGTATCAAGGCACAGATCAGAGACGCTTTCGTCCATAAACAATATTTTCTCTCTGTGTTTCTCGATATCGAAAAGGCTTATGATACAACATGGCGCTTTGGAATTCTAAGAGACCTGTCCCACCTTGGCGTGCGCGGTAGAATGTTTTCCATAATCGAGAGTTACTTGTCCAATCGGACATTCCGTGTCCGTGTGGGCAGTGTTCTCTCCCAAACATTCGTCCAGGAAACAGGCGTGCCGCAAGGTGGTGTACTTAGTTGTAAACTTTTTATTGTCAAAATGAATTCCTTGCACCTGTCCATCCCCCGCAATATGTTCTATTGTACATATGTCGACGACGTTCAGCTTGGCTTCAAGTCATGCAACTTGGCCATGTGTGAGCGGCAGGTTCAGTTAGGTTTAAACAAGGTCTCCAAATGGGCAGAAGAAAACGGATTCCGACTGAACCCACAAAAATGCACGTGTGTCTTGTTCTCCCGAAAAAGAGGCATGCACTCAGAACCCGACATTGAAATGAACGGTCAACGTCTGTCTGTAAATGCGGAGCATAAATTCTTAGGCCTAATCTTGGACAACAAGTTGACCTTCGTAACGCAGATCAAGTATTTAAAAACAAAATGTTTAAAAGCCATGAATGTTTCAAAAGTGTCACATACTACGTGGGGCAGTGACAGGCAATGTCTCATGAATTTGTATAGAAGCCTCATTCGCACCCGCTTAGATTATGGGGCCGTTGTCTATCATTCTGCGACTCAAAGACCTTTGAAGATGCTGGACCCCGTGCACCATTTGGGCATCCGCCTTTCTACGGGTGCTGTTCGCACCAGCGCCGTAGAAAGCCTTCACGTTGAGTCAAATGAGTGGTCGCTTCATCTGCAGAGAACTTACATGTCCTTCGTTTATTTTCTTAAGGTGCAAGCAGACAAGAAGCACCCCTCATACTCTACTATTATTGATTTGTCGAGCTCCATTTTGTTCCAAACAGGCCTTCGATGAGGCAGCTCTTCTCAGTTCGCCTGAAGGGTCTAGCTGAGGACACTGGAGTGTCACTTGAACACAGTTTAATGGCTCCTGTAGCATACCCGCCACCGTGGCAGTGGCAGACTATAGAGTACGATGTGTCTTTCCTAGAAGTTACAAAACATGCGCCTATTGCCCATATCCGAGCATACTTCCTGGAACTTCAACACAAATACTCACGTCCTGAGTTCTTTACAGATGCCTCTAAGTCCAACTGCTCTGTGTCATACGCTGCTGCTGACCCTTCTCTTTCGGATGCTGGCCCTCTATATCCAGGCACAAGTATCTTCACAGCGGAAGCTTGCGCGATACTTGTGGCAGCTAAACACAAACACAAAAACAATTACAAACACAAAAAGCAGTAATTTATACAGACTACCTCAGTGTGGTAACGGCTCTGCACAGTCTTAAAAAACAAAAAACCCTGTCCTCGTCTCACTTTACTCCATTTTATGCACACTCCACACACTCAAACAACATGTTGTAGTGTGCTGGGTGCCAGGGCACCGTGAGATTCAAGGCAACGTGATGGCGGATCAGCTTGCTGCATCCGTCCATGAAATCAGAGCCACTTCACCCATATCGATCCCGCCCCTTGATCTTAAGCCGTCTCTCAAACGAAAGCTCAGGGACTACTGGCATAGCAAGTGGGATAGACACACACAAAACAAGCAACACGTTATCAAGCCACATCTTGGTCATATGCCACCAGTATCAAAATCACGTCTAACAGAGGTAACACTAACAAGACTCAGGATGGGACACACATACACGACACACACACATCTTTTGTCCGGTGGCGATGCACCTTTGTGTGACAAATGTGGTGAGGCATTAACAGTTCTTTACGTTTTAATTCAATGTAAACAATTAGAGACTCTAAGAAGACAACACTTTCCATTACTCTACCGACAACATATACCATTGCACCCCGCAATGTTTGTCGGTAGGGAACCACTTTTCACCCATAAATCATCGCTAGCTTTTTAAGAGATGTCAGTTTTTACTATGTAATATACCCAGGCATTGCGTAGCGTGACCTCTCAAAAGAGGTTGCTGCTGCAGTGACTACATTTAAGAGCACTTGCCTCGCAGCCCTTGGACACAAGGGCACTGATGAGGCACTTGTGCTAGTGCCAAATAATTTAACATGTTTTATTATCAAAACTTTTGTCACCCTTTTTACTATGCATATCACGTCACTGTCATGATCTTAATACTTATGTTTTTACCCGCATTATTGCGAGGAGTTTTAAGGCCCCTATACAGCCACGCAACATATCATTGCACGCATCTATACTCATCGAAATGGCGCTCTTTGGCCATCAATTGGCCCTTGCGCCACAAAGCGCCACACATCATCTCTTGATTCTTTGTGTTAGCAAACATTTGTAATATGCAAATTCGTATTTTGGTATTATTGCTTGATGGTAAATTATATTGCTCATACTTTTCTTGATGCAAATTGCTATAACGACGACGACGACGACGATAACAACAACAACAAAAACAACAACAACAACAAAACAACAACAACAACAACAACACCAGCACGCAAAATGGCCTGTCGTATTACAAGTCTGCTGCTGTTCATCCGCTCGAATGTAACAGAAGGTAACGGTCGAGCAAGTGGGTGAGCATGCATGTGGGATGGAAACCAGGAAAAAAAGCCACACCAGACATTACAATAAAGCCAGAAACAAGAAGCGTGAAAGAACATTTGTTTCCAGCATGCGGTCCCACTGCTAATTTAGGGGTCCTCATTCATACTTGGTCTGCATGACGGCTGATATTTCTACTGAATCAAACGCCTTCTCGTAAGCTATGAAGGCTATGTATAGTGGTTGGTACTCTGAGCATTTCTCTATTACCTGATTGATAGTATGAATGTGGTCGATTGTTGAGTAGCCTGTTTGAAATCCTGCTTGTTCCTTTGGTTGATTGAATTCTAATGTTTTCTTTACTCTGTTAGCAATTACCTTTGTAAATAGCTTGTATACTACAGAGAGCAAGCTGATCGGCCTGTGATTCTTCAAGTCCTTGTCATCTCCTTTCTTATGTATTAAGATGATGTTAGCGTTCTTTCAAGACTCTGGTACCCTTCCCGTCAGGAGACATCTCGTAAACAGGGTGGCTAGTTTTTCTAACACAATCTGTCCTCCATCTTTCAGCAGATCTGATGTTACCTGATCCTCACCAGCAGCTTTGCCTCTTTGCATGCTCTACAAAGCTTTTCTGACTTCTTCTATCATTACTGGTGGGGTGTCATCTGGGTTACTGCTAGTTCTTATAGTATTAAGGTCGTGGTTGTCTCGGCTACTGTACAGATCTCTGTAAAACTCCTCCGCTATTTTAACTATCCTATCCATAATGGTAGTTATTTTGCCTTCTTTGTCCTTTAGTGCAGACATCTGATTTTTGCCTATCCCAAGTTTCCTCTTCACTGCTTTGACGCTTCCTCCGTTTTTCAGAGCGTGTTCAATTCTCTCCATTTTATACCTTCTTACATCGCATACTTTACGTCTATTAATCAACTTCGAAAGCTCTGCCAGTTCTCTTTTGTCTGTTGTACTTGAAATTTTCATGATTTGACGCTTCTTAATTAGGTTCTTTGTTTCTTTGGAAAGCTTGCCAGTGTCCTGCCTAACTACCCTGCTTCCAACTTCCACTGCACACTCCGTAATGATACTCTTCAGATTATCATTCATTGTATCTATGCTAAGGTTGGTTTCCTCACTAAGAGCCGAGTACCTGTTCGGCAGCGACACTCTGAATTCCTGTACTTTCCCTCTCAGTGCTAGCTCATTGATTGGCTTCTTGCGTATCAGTTTCTGTCGTTTCTTCTTCAAGTCTTGGCGAATTCGAGACCGTACCATTCTATGGTCACTGCATCGTACCTTGCCAACCACTTCCACATCCTGCACGATTCCTGGGTGTGCAGTCATTATAAAGTCTATTTAGTTCTTATTTTCGCCATTAAAGCTCCTCCATGTCCACTTGCGGTTTTCTCGTTTTTGGTAGAAGGTATTTCAAAATCCGCAAATTATTGCGTTCTGCGAATTCTACTAGTAGCTCTCCTCTGGCGTTTCTAGTGCCGATGCCATAATCTCCTACTGCCTGGTCTCCAGCCTGCTTCTTCCCTACCTTTGCATTAAAGTCGCCTATCACTATAGTATACTGTGTTTTTATCTTACTCATTGCCGATTCCACGTCTTCATAGAAGCTTTTAACTGAAGCGTCATCATGGCTCGATGTAGGCGCGTAAGCCTGTACTACCTTCATCTTGTATCTTTTGTTCAGTTTAATTAGAATACCTACCACCCTTTCATTAATGCTATAGTATTCCTCTATGTTGCCAGCTATGTTTCGTTGAATTAGGAACCCCACTCCCAGTTCTCTTCTGTCGGCCAAGCCCCGATAGCAAACAACGGGCCCACTCTGTAGCACAGTATAGGCCTCATCTGTCCTCTTAACCTCACTGAGCCCTATTATATCCCATTTAACACCCTCTAGCTCCTCGAATAGTACAGCTAGACTTCCCTCACTAGATAAGGTTCTAGCGTTAAACGTTGCCAAGTTCAGGTTCCAATAGCGGCCTGTCCGGATCCAGAGATTCTTAGCACCCTCTGCTGCGTCGCAGATCTGACCGCCGCCGTGGTCAGTTGCTTCGCAGCTGCTGGGGACTGAGGGCCGTGAGTTATTTGACGTATGCCTGTGGAAGGTAGAAATATCAGCCGTCATGCAGACACTGCGGAATCAGGGCGTAGATGAAGTATATATAAACATTCTGGAAGAAATCTACAGGAGATCAACTGCTACCATAGTGCTTCATAAAAAAAGCAACAGAATACCAATCAAGAAGGGTGTAAGGTAGGGGGACACAATCTCCCCAATGCTATTTACCGCGTGATTACAGGAGGTTTTCAGAAGCCTAGAATGGGAACAGTTAGGGATAAGAGTTAATGAAGAATACCTTAGTAACCTGCGCTTCGCCGATGACATTGCATTGCTGAGTAACTCAGGGGACGAATTGCAACTCATGATTACGGAGTTAGACAAGGAGAGCAGAAAGGTTGGTCTTAAAGTTAATCTGCAGAAAACGAAAATAATGTACAATAACCTCGGAAAGGAGCAGCGCTTCGAGATAGGTAATAGTGCACTTGAAGTTGTAAAAGACTATGTCTACTTAGGGCAGGTAATAACCGCAGAGCCTTACCACGAGATTGAAGTAACTAGAAGAATAAGAATGGGGTGGAGCACTTTCGGCAAGCACTCTCAAATTATGACAGGTAGATTGCCACTATCCTTCAAGAGGAAGGTATATAACAGCTGTATCTTGCCGATACTTAGCTACGGAGCAGAAACCTGGAGACTTACAAAGAAGGTTCAGTTTAAATTGAGGACGACGCAGCGAGAAATGGAAAGAAAAATTGTAGGTGTAACCTTAAGAGACAAGAAGAGAGCGGAGTGGTTTAGGGGACAAACGGGGGTTAAGGATGATATATATATGATGATATATGGTGTTATTTTGGCGCAAGGGTCATTTGTTGGCCAAAGAGTGCCAGTTCATCTTACTAAAAATATGGACAATGATTGTTATAAGCGGCTGTATAAGGGCCATAAAATTCCTCGCGATAAGGCGGGTAAGAACATATAAGTAATAAAACCATGACCATGCCGTGAAAGGTGTGTGTGGTGTGAATAGATGACAAAAGTTGGTGATAATAAAAGACGATGGTGGATATGTATGGCATTAGCACAAGCGCCTAACTCGTTCATACCCTTGCGTCCAAGGGCCGTGAGGCAAGTGCTTTCTTGTGTAACCTCACCAGCAAAAACCTCTCTAGAGAGGTCGTGCTACGGAATGCCCGTGTATATGATATGAAAATTATGAATTTCTTTTAAAAACGCTAACAATGGTTTATGACTAAAAAGCGGTCCCCTACCAACGAACATTGCAGGGTGTAAAGGTATATGTGGTCGGTAGGGTAATGGAAAATGTTTTCTTAGAGTTTCTAAGTGTTTACACTGGATTAACATGTGAAAGACGGTTAATTGTTCACCACATCTGTCACACAATGGTGGATCGCCACCAGACAAAAGATATGTGTGTGTCGTGTATGTGTGTCCTCTCCTGAGTCTCGTTAGTATTACCTCTGTATGACGTGATTTTGATACTGGCAGCCAATGACCAAGGTGTGGCTTAATAATGTGTATTTTGTTTTGTGTGTGTGTATCCCACTTGCTCTGCCAGTATACCCTGAGGTTTCGTTTGAGAGACGGCTTAAGGTCAAGGGCCGGGATTGATATGGGTGTAGGGGCAGTGCTTTTGTGGACGGATGCAGCGAGCTGATCCGCCCTCACGTTGCCTTGAATCTCTCGGTGCCCTGGCACCCAGCACACTACAAGATGTTGGTTGAGTGTGTAGAGTGTGCATAAAATGGAGTAAAGTGAGACGAGGACCGGTTTTTTTTGTTTTTATGACTGTGCAGAGCCGTTACCACACTGAGGGAGTCTGTATAAATTACTGCTCTTTGTATTTGTAATTGTTTGATGTGTTTAGCTGCCACAAGTATCGCGTAAGCTTCCGCTGTGAAGATACTTGTGCCTGGATGTAGAGGGCCAGCATCCGAAAAGGATGGGCCGACAGCAGCGTAGGACACGGAGGAGTTGGACTTGGAGGCATCTGTAAAGAACTCAGGACGTGTGTTTTTGTGTTGAAGTTCCAGGAAGTATGTTCGGATATGGGCAATAGGCGCATGTTTCGTAACTTCAAGAAAGGACACATCGCAGTCTATAGTCTGCCATTGCCACGGTGGCGGATATGCTACAGGAGCCATTAAACTGTGTTCAAGTGAGACTCCAGTTTCCTCAGCTAGACTTTTCAGGCGAACTGAGAAGGGCTGCCTCATCGAAGGCCTGTTTTGAGACAGAATGGAGCTCGACAAATCATTAATAGTAGAGTATGAGGGGTGCTTCTTATCTGCTTTCACCTTAAGGAAATAAACAAAGGACATGTAAGTTCCCTGCGGATGTAGCGACCACTCATTTGACTCAACATAAAGGTTTCTACGGGGCTGGTGCGAAAAGCACCCGTAGAAAGGCGAATGCCCAAATGGTGCACGGGGTCCAGCATCTTCAAAGCACTTTGAGTCGCAGACTGATAAACAATGGCCCCATAATCTAAGCGGGTGCGAATGAGGCTTCTATACAGGTTCATGAGGCATTTCCTGTCACTACCCCACGTAGTACGTGACAACACTTTGAAAATATTCATGGCTTTTAAGCATTTTGTTTTTAAATAATTGAAGTGCGGTACGAAGGTCAACTTGTTGTCCAATATTAATCCTATGAATTTATGGTCCGCGTTAAAAGACAAACGTTGACCGTTCAGTTCAATGTCGGGTTCTGAGTGAATGCCTCTCTTTTGAGAGAACAAGACACACGTGCTTTTTTGTGGGTTCAGTCGGAATCCGTTTTCTTCTGCCCATTTGGAGACCTTGTTTAAACCTAACTGAACCTGCCGCTCACACATGGCCAAGTTGCATGACTTGAAGCCAAGCTGAACGTCGTCGACATATGTACAATAAAACATATTGCGAGGGATGGACAAGCGGAAGGAATTCATTTTGATGAGAAAAAGTGTACAGCTTAGTACACCACCTTGCGGCACGCCTGTTTCCTGGACAAGTGTTTGGGAATGAACGGTGCGCACTCGGACACGGAATGTCCGGTTTGACAGGTAACTTTCCATTATGTTAAACATTCTTCCGCGCATGCCAAGATGGGACAGGTCTCTTAATTTTCTAAAGCGCCATGTTGTATCGTAAGCCTTTTCGATATCGAAGAACACAGAGAGAAAATATTGTTTATGGACGAAAGCGTCTGTGATCTGTGCCTCGATATGAACAAGGTGGTCTGTGGTGGATCTACCCCCTCGAAACCCGTACTGAAATGGGTCGAGCAAATTCTTTGTTTCAAGAAAGTGTACAAGTCGGCAGTTTATCATTTTTTCGAAGACTTTGCACAAGCAGCTTGTAAGTGCAACAGGCCCATGACTCGAAGCTAAAGAAGGGTCCTTGCCCTCTTTCAAAATGGGAATAACAATAGCCTCTTTCCAGGAGGTAGGAATAGTGCCAGAAGACCAAATAGCATTGTACAAACAAAGTATGGTTTTTCGGGTTCCGTTTGGTAGGTTTTTTAACATTTCATACATCACACGGTCAGAACCTGGGGCAGAAGTACTGCAGGAGTTTAGAGATGTTTGGAGCTCAGCTAGACTGAAAGCTTGGTTATATGCCTCGTATATAGTGGATTTGTGTTCGAGTTTCTGCTTTTCTATTCTTGTTCTGTATTTTTGGAAAGTGTCAGTATAGTGGGACGAGCTGGATACCTGTTCGAAGTCTGCACCGAGGAAGTTTGCCTGATCTTCCAAGGTATCACCCTGAGTGTTTACGAGTTGAAGTGTGTGTACTTGTTTTCCTGCTATCCTACCGACCATGTTCCAGACTTTAGCCTCCTGTGTGTATGAATTAACCCCTGATAAAAACTTCTGCCAGCTTTCTCTTCTAGCCTGCCGACGCGTTCTCCTGCCTTGAGACTTTATTTTCTTGAAGGTTTCAAGATTTTCGGCTGTCGGTGAGTTCCGAAGCATCCTCCAAGTTCTGTTTTGCTGTTTGCGCGCGTTTCGGCATTCAGAGTTCCACCATCGCACACGTAGTTTTCCAGGGTTTCCATTTGTTTTTGGGATGCATTTTGTTGCAGCATCAATCAAAAACGCTGTGAAGTAGTTCACAGCAACATCAATGTTCAAAGTACTTATGTCATTCCAACCTAGACGAGCGATGGTATAAAAGTGTTCCCAGTCGGCCCTGTTTATGAGCCACTTGGGAACACGTGATGGACACTCAGTTACTGTATTTGTGCTCAAAACTATGGGGAAGTTGTCACTTCCGTACAGAGAACTGACGACTTTCCACTGGAGTAGAGGCACAAGAGATGGAGATACTATGCTTAGGTCTATGGAGGAGTAGATGTTATTGGCGAGATTATAATAGGTTGGTTCTTTTCGATTTAGGAGACACGCGCTAGACGAGATAAGGAACTGTTCGATCAGTCGACTTCGCGCGTCATATCGAGAGTCACCCCATAGCCTGCTATGCGCATTAAAGTCTCCAAGGAGAATATAAGGCTCCGGAAGTTCATCAATTAGAGAGTGTAAATCGCGTTTTTGCAGCTGATAGCTAGGAGGAATGTAAATAGTGCTGATTGTGATCAGTTTATCAAAAAGAACCGTTCGAACAGCCACTGCCTCAAGGGATGTTTGGAGTTGTAAGTGTGTGCATGCTATTCCTTGATTCACTATGATGGCAACACCTCCGGATGATGTCATATCATCAGCACGGTCTTTTCGGAAAATAACGTATTTACGAAGAAAATTTGTGTGTTTTAAATTGTGTGTTTCTTGTTTTAAAGGTGTGTTTCTTGACCACACAGCAATTTTGGTGAGTGTTCATGTATGAGTTCTTGGATGTCGTCAAGGTTTCTGAGAAGGCCCCTGACGTTCCATTGTATAATTTGAGTGTTCATGGTGAATGTGAAATAGTGCGGTGTGTACGAAAAGCGAGTGGCTGTTTAGACAGGAAGTTTGAGTTCACTTAACAGGCCATCACCAAGCCCTGTTATCTGCTTTTTTGTTTTCTTGGCGCGCTCCAAGGAGCCACGCCGCTCTTTCGGCACCAAGGGTGCCGACGTATCCATTGCCTCCTCGGAGGCACTGAATGCCCGCACGTGCGGTGCGGGCTGTTAATTCGAATTTCGGGCCTCGCCTGGTGAGGTGAGGCCTTGAGACCGGAGGACTCTGGAGTCTCCGGTCTTTGTTTGGGAGTAGGCGATGTAGCCTGGGCTACAGCCGCATTGGGGGCAGGTGCCACAACCACCGGCTCGGTATACGCGGGCCGAAGGAGTGGCGAGGGCTGGTGCGGCGGTGCCCCCTGACGCGCCGCATCAGCGTATGTAGGTCCATAGAATGGAGCGACTCTTCGCCGTGCTTCCTTAAATGTAATGTTCTCCTTCACCTTCAACGTAATTATTTCTTTTTCTTTTTATGTGCAGGAGCGTGAATATGCGGCGTGGTTTCCTTGGCAGTTTACACAGTGTGGCGGTTGTTTGCAGTACTCCGACATATGGCCTAGGACTCCACATTGTGCACAAGTCTGGCGACCACGACAGGTTTTAGAGCCATGGCCATACCTCTGGAATTGGAAGCAACGACGAGGGTTTGGTAAGTACGGCCTGATAGATGTCTTTGTGTACCCTGTTTGAATAGATTCCGGTAGTTTACTGGATGCAAATGTGAGTATTAAGTGTTTCGTCGGTGTTTCCTTATTATCTCTTCTAATGAGTATTCTCTGTACATTAGTGACATTTTGGCTCTTCCACCCCTCCAAAAGTTCAGTCTCAGTCAAGTCAAGTAAGTCCATGTCAGATACCACTTCGCGAGTTGTGTTCATTGATCTATGTGGTGTTATGGTTATTGGTATGCCACCGAAATCTGAAAAACGGTCTAGCTTTTCAAATTGTTCTTTGTCACGGATTTCGAGGAGAAGGTCTCCACTAGCCATTTTGGTTACCTTGTATCCTGTGCCAAGAGTTTCGGTAAGACATCTAGAAACCTGGAAAGGAGAGACGGTTCTGGCTTGCTTTTCAGTTTTTTCACAATGGATAACATGATAGTGAGGATATGTTTCTTTGGGCTGGTTAAAAAAGTTTATATCATCGGTGCGTACCCGCCTTAAGCCGGTACGATCAGGCAGCAAGGGGAATGCTCTGTGCATGCCTGTCTTATTTTTGATCAGCAGCGTTGGCGGCCACCCACCACGGAGCCCAACGTGGGGACGCTACAAGTTTGCGGATGCTGAAACCTGCAAACGCCAGCCGTACAACGCCACTATAACCCAATGCGCCTAGACCAATGTAGGCTATTTGCACAGGGTTAACCCTAGCCGCCAGGAAGTTTGGAACTAAACGGAAGAGAGTAGAAGACAGGACAGATAAACAGTAAGCGATAAAGACGAAGATGTAGGGAGAGAGAGATAGGAAAAGGTGACTGCCGATTTCCCCTGGGTGGGTCAGCCCAGGGGTGCCGTCTACGTGAAGCCGGGGCCAAAGGGTGTGTTGCCACCGCTGGGGGGCCTTTAAGGTCCAATCACCCAGCATTAGCTTAACCGCCAGGATCCCCTTTTGCCCGGACACGGCAAAGCCACGCACGGCTAGGCGTGGGAGGGAGTAGAAACTCCCCCGTTAGCTCGGGTCCGTGGTGTCGCTACACACCAAACGCCTACTTGCGCAGGCGCCCCTGCGGGGCGGGGGTTAAGGATATCATAGTTGAAATAAAGAAGAGGAAATGGACATGGGCCGGGCATGTAGCGCGGAAAGAGGATAACCGCTGGTGATCAAGGGTAACTAACTGGATTCCCAGAGAAGGGAAGCGGGTTAGGGGGAGACAGAAGGTTAGATGGGCAGATGAGATCAAGAAGTTTGCGGGTATAAATTGGCAGCAGCAAGCACAGGACCGGGTTAACTGGCGGAACATGGGAGAGACCTTTGTCCTGCAGTGGACGTAGTCAGGCTGATGATGATGATGATGATTCATACTTGGTATAAATTTCGGGAAGTGATGCACTCTCAACGAACACTTCTCAGTTGTGTAGTATTTCTGTTTTCTGCCTTGATTTTGCGATATCTTAAGTGGGAAGTGTTGTCGAGAGTTGAACTAAGCTTTCGCTGTGAAAGCTGCTAGGCGTCGGAAAAGTCGCTCAAGCTGCGCAACGATAAATGGCAGTAAAAGTGACCCGGAGGGGGAGGGAGTATTTAGATAATTTAAGCTCATCGAAGAGTTTGTTTTTTCGAAGGACATTCCAATCAATCAATCAATCAATCAATCAATCAATCAATCAATCAATCAGCCCCGCCGTGGCGGTCTAAGGTACTCGACTGCTGACCCGCAGGTCATGGGCTGCGGCGGCTGCATTTCCAATTGAGGCGGAAATGTTGTAGGCCCGTGTGCTCAGATTTGGGTGCACGTTAAAGAGCCCCAGGTGGTCTAAATCTTCGGAGCCCTCCACTATGGCGTCTCTTATAATCATACGGTGGTTTTGGAACGTTAAACCCCACATATAAATCAATCAATCAATCAATCAATCAATCAATCAATCAATCAATCAATCAATCAATCAATCAGTGTTTCTTTATTAGCATCAGAAATTTGCATTGTGAGTAAGTATGCAAGAGGAGGTCCCAATGTAGTAAACCGCAGGCGGTACCTCCTAGGTTAATACAATGAAAAAGCTAAAATACGAATAGCGAAAGAGCAAATCACAGAACATTTCAAACTTTTTTTCTACAAATAAAGCACGATATTGAAAATTAACAAAATGCAGCAGTTATACGTTTAATAGAGACGTTTTAAATTTTCTCTTAAAAACATGAATGTGCATTAAGTCTTTCACATCATGTGATAAAAAATTCCATGATGAAATTGATAAAAAACAATGCTCATTTTTCCATAATTAGTTCGAACTTTAGATAATAACAGGTAATGGGTGACCGCGAGTCTAGTTTTATTGGAATTATTCAACAAGGCAATAGGAAATATGTTGATAGTGAGGGTGTAGTGGAAAACTTTTAAAAACAAAACACACACATTATAAACGTACATTGGGGAGATGGGTAATACGTCAAGCTGGCAAAAATTGCATGTGATGGCGCTTGACGTGAAGCGAAAGTTATGAATCGCATTGCTTGTTTTTGCAATACCTTTAACCACCAAATGTGCAATGAATATGAATTACTCCATGATGTAATGCAATAACTGAGATGACTGTTCCGTCTTTTAAACTCCGGCACACCAACATACTTTTCACCAAGCTCAGGCAAGTTTGGTTGCCTCAGTCTGGCATTCTTGTTCACCATCTGTTTTTAATAATTTCAAGTGGGAAGTCCTCGACTCTTCGTACAGCAGTGATCACCTACCTTAAATCATCAAACTGCCATCTCCACTACCCACCATCACCTCTAAACCACGTCACTGGCTAATCCATCTTGTGGACTGGCTACTATTTGCAGTAAATGCAACACTCGAGGACGCCATCTCGCCATATATGATCACCGATGACATAAACGACAAAATCACAAATATCATAATTACAGCCTCAGAAAAAAAAACGATACCATGATTCATCGCGCCATGTCTGAATTAAACGAAACGGCTGGTGTACAAAAAAATGCACCTAAGCAAAAAAACTACAAAACAAAGCTTGGGTTGTCCTGAGGAGGTACCCCACATATAGTAACCCCCGCAGGGGCGCCCGCGCAAGTAGGCGTTTGGTGTGTAGCGACACCATGGACCCGAGCTAACGGGGAAGTTTTGACTCCCCCCCCCCCCGCCTAGCCGTGCGTGGCTTTGCCGTGTCCAAGGAAAAGGGGATCCTGGGGGTTGAGCTGACGCTGAGTTATGGGACCTTTAAGGCCCCCCGGCAGAGGCAACACACCCTTTGGCTCCGGCTTCACGTAGACGGCGCCCCTGGACTGACCCACCCAGGGGAAATCGGCAGTCACCTTTCCCTATCCCTCCCTCTTTCTCTACATCTTCGTCTTTGCCATCACTTTTTACCTTTCCTGCCTTCTTGTTTCTTCCTTTTACTTCCAATTTTCCTGGCGGCGAGGGTTAACCCTGCGCAAATAGCCTACCTTGGTCTAGGTGCATTGCGTTGCAGTGGCGTTGTACGGCTGGCGTCGGTGTGTTTTTTTAGTATTTACAAACTTGTAGCGTCCCCTCGTTGGGCTCCTGGGTGGGTGGTCGCCAACGCTGCTGAATAAAATAAAACCGGCATGCATAGAGCTTACCCTTACTTAGCGATTGTACCGGATTGAAGCGGGTACGCACCGATGACATAAAATCTTTCAACAGGCCAATAGAAATATTTCCTCACTTTCATGTTATCCACTGTAAAAAAACTGGTAAGCAAACCAGGACCTTCTCTCCCTTCTTAGTTACTAGATGTCTTACCGAAACTGTTGGCACTGGATACAAGGTAACCAAAATAACTAGTGGAGACCTTCTCCTCGAAATCCATGACAAAGAACAATTTGAAAAGATTTCGGTGGCATGCCAATAATCATAACACCATATAGATCAATGAACACAACTCGCGGTGTAGTATCTGACAAGGACTTACTTGACCTGACCGAGACTAAACTTTTGGAGGGGTGGAAGAGCCAAAATGTGACTAATGTACAGAGAATTATCATCAGAAGAGACAAAAAGAAAACACCAACGAAACACCTAATACTCACGTTTGCTTCCAATAAACTACCAGAAACCATTCAAATAGGGCACACGAAAACTTCAATCAGGCCTTACATACCAAACCCCCATCACTACTTCCAAAGTCAGAGGTATGGCCATGGCTCTAAAAACTGTCGTGGTCATCAGACCTTTGCATAATGTGGAGCCCTGGGCCACGTGTCTGTGAACTGCAAAGAGCAGCCGCACTATGTAAGCTGTGATGGAAACTATGCTGCATATTCACATTCCTGTTCATACTTGAAAAAAGAAAAGGAAATAATAACGATGAAAGTTAAAGAAAACATTTCTTTTAAAAAAGCTAGGAAAAGAGTATCGCTATTTTATGGCCCAACGTATGCTGATGCGGCGCGACAGGGGGCGCCGCCGCACCAGCCCTCGCCACTCCTTCGGCACGCGCATACCGAGCCGGTGGTTGTGGCACCTGCCCCCAAGGTGGCTGTAGTCCATAATACACCGCCTACTCCAGAACAGAGACAGGAGACCCCAGGGTCCTCAAATATCGAGGCCTCACCTCAGCAGGCGAGGCCCAGAATTCGAACAACCAGCTCGCACGTGCGGGCATCCAGTGCCTCCGAGGAGGCAATGAATACGCCGGTACTCTTGGTGCCGAAAGAGCGGCGTGGCTCCTTAGAGCACGTTAAGAAAACAAAAAAAGCAAATAACTGGGCCTGGTGATGGCCCTGTTACTTGAATTCAAACTTCCCGGCTAAACAGCCACTCGCTTTTCGTACACACAGCACTACTTTGCATTCATCATGAACACTCAAATTATACAATGGAACGTCAGGGGCCTTATCAGAAACCTTGACGATATCCAAGGACTTTTACACGAACACTCACCAAAAGTACTGTGTGTACAAGTAACTCACCTAAATTCAAAACACGCCAACTTTCTTCGTAAGTACGTTATTTTTTTCTTCGTAAATACGTTATTTGTCATCCAAAGGTGTTGCCATTATAGTGAATCAAAGGATTGCATGCACACATTTCCAACTCCAAACATGTCTTGAAGCAGTGGCTGTTCGAGCTGTGCTTTTCGACAAACTCGTAAAAATTTGCACTCTTTACCTACCTCCAAGCTATCACCTACAAAAACGTGGGTTGCAGTCCTTAATCGATGAACTCCCGGAAACTTTTGCTCTCCTCGGAGACTTGAATGCGCATCGCAGGCTATGGGGCGACTCTCGTTGGGACGCCCGAAGTCGACTGATTGAACAGTTTCTTCTCTCTTCCAGTGCATGTCTTCTGAATCGAAAAGAACCAACTTATTATAATCTCGCTAACAATACTTGTTCCTCAATAGACCTAAGCATCGTATCTCCATCGCTTGTACCTCTACTTCACTGGAATGTCGTCCCTAATTCCTACAAAAGTGACCACTTTGCCGTAGTTTTAAGCACACCTGAATTAACTGAATGCCCGCCACAGGTTCCCAAATGGCTATTAAGCAAAGTTGATTGGGAACAGTTTTATATCATCACTCATTGAAGTTGGCGCGACATATTTACTTTAGGCATGGATGCTGCTGTCAACTACTTCACTTCGTTTTTGATTGATGCAGCAACAAAATGCATCCCACAAACGAATGGACACCCTGGAAAACGACGCGTGTCATGTTGGAACTCTGAGTGCGGAAATGCGTGCAAGGAGCAAAACAAAGCATGGAGGTTGCTTCGGAACTCACCGACAGCCGGAAATCTTGACAGCTTTAAGAAAATAAAGTCTCAAGGCAGGAGAACACGTCGGTTGGCCAGAAGAGAAAGCTGGCAGGAGTTTTTGTCAGTGATCAATTCATACACACAGGAGGCTAAAGTCTGGAACATGGCTTGTAGGGGAGCAGGAAGACAAGCTCACGCACTCCCACTGGTAAACACAAAGGGGGACACTTCGGAAGATCAGGGGAACTTCCTCGGTGCACACTTCGCGCGGGTATCCAGCTCCTCGCACTATACTGACGGTTTTGAAAAATACAGAACGAAAATAGAAAAGGAAAAATTCGAACACAAATGTACGAGATACAAGGCGTACAACCAAGCTTTCAGCTTAGCTAAGCTCCAAACATCAATGAACTCCTGCAGTGATTCCGCTCCAGGATCTGACCGTGTGGTTTACGAAATGTTAAAAAAGCTACCAATCGAAACTAAAAAAACCTTACTTTGTACAAAGCTATTTGGTTCTCTGGCACTATCCTTACTTTCTTGAAAGAGGTTATTGTTATTCCCATTTTGAAACAGGGCAAGGACTCTTCTTTGGTTTCGAGCTACAGACCTATTGCGCTTACAAGCTGCCTGTGCAAACTTTTCAAAAAAAAGTCATCAACTGCCGACTTGTACGTTTCCTTGAAACAAACAATTCGCTCGACCCATTTCAGCGCGAGTTTCGAGAGAGTAGATCCACCACTGACCACCTTGTTAGTATTGAGGCACAGATCAGAAGTGCTTTCGTTCATAAGCATTTATTTCTCTCTGTGTTCCTTGATATCGAAAAGGCGTATGATACAACATGACGCTTTGGAATACTAAGAGACCTGTCACACTTTGGCGTGCGTAGCAGAATGTTTACTGTAATCGAAAGCTACCTGTTAAACCAGACATTCTGAGTTCGAGTAGGCAGCGTACTTTCCCAAACATTTGTCCAAGAAACAGGCGTGCTGCAAGGTGGTGTACTCAGTTGCAAACTTTTTCTCATCAAAATAAATTCTTTGCACTTGTCCATCCCTCGCAATATGTTTTATTGTACGTATGTCGATGACGTCCAGCTTAGCTTTAGATCTTGCATTTTGGCCATGTGTGAGCACCAGGTTCAGCTTTGTTTGAACAAAGTTTCTAATTGGCTGAAAAAAATGCGTTCCGGCTGAATGCACAGAAAAACACGTGTGTCTTGTTCTCCAGGCAGAGAGGTATTCATCCCGAACCCGATATTGAACTGCATGGGCAACGTCTTTCCATTAATAGCCAACACAAGTTCTTAGGCCTAATTATGGACACCAAGCTAACCATCAAACCACACACGAAATATTTAAAAAAACAAGTACATAAACGCTATGAACATTCTAAAACTGTTGTCTCGCACTACGTGGAGAAGCGACAAGAAGTGTTTAATGAATTTGTATGAAAGCCTCGTACGTACCCGCCTAGACTATGGGGCAATATCACATCAGTCTGCGACACCTACTGCCCTTAATATTATTGATCCTGTTGATCATCTAGGCATCCGCCTTTCTACGGGTGCTTTTCGCCCTAGCCCCGCAGATAGCCTGTACGTGGAATCGAACGAATGGTCGCTCCACTTACAGAGGTGTTACATAACTTTAAATATTATCTTAATATAAACGCACACTAACGTCACCATCACATTCCACCATCAATGACATGTCAAGCCTTGCTGTGTTTGAAAAACGGCCTTCTATGAGAGAGCCCTACTCACTCCGTGTGAGGGGCTTAGCGAAAGAAACCGGCGTGCCACTCGAACACCGCTTGATGGCTCCCGCAGTGTAGTGTAGTGTAGTGTAGTGTAGTGTAGTGTAGGCTGCGTACTACTCTGCCTACACTATCCCCATACTTCAAGCCCAGGCATCCAGACTACAACACAAAAACAAGCCGACACATTAGGGGAACACTTTTTAAACGTTTTCAGCTCTGTCGACTACTCTGACATTTTCCGGAAACACAAACAGACCGCAGAGAAACAAAAAGTGCCGCTCACGGGTGCTTCACACGAAGCTTACAACCAACCACTAACATTACAGGAACTTAACATCATGCTATCAAATGGTGAAAAAAAAAACGGCAGTAGACCCCGACAACATACACTACTCGATTCTGGCACATATTACTGAAGCATCCACAAAGGTCCTGCTTACATGTTTAATACAGTATGCAAAGTGAGAAAATGCCGAAACAGTAGAAAACTGTCATAGTAGTTTCATTTCTAAAATTTGGTAACCTCCAACATCACCGAGCAACTACAGACCAATTGCTCTCACCAGTTGTCTGGCGAAAACATACAAAAGTGTTATGAATGGCAGACTTTCGTTTATCCTTTATTCAAGAAACTTGATAGATAGTCATCAATGTGGATACAAAAAAAAGGCTATTCAACCGCTGACCATCTTGTTCGTCTAAAGCATGAAATACGAGAGGCATTTCGCTACAAGCAGTACTGTCTCGCAGTTTTTTTCGATCTAAAGAAGGCCTACAATACTACGTAGCGATACGGAATTCTACAGAACCGCACTAATCTAAGCAATCGAGGTACAATGTTAAACTGTATATCGAATTTCATGACTAACAGCACATTTTAGGTGCGTCTAGGCACTATACATTCACGCACATTTGCACAGGAAAATAGCGTACCTTAAGGCTGCGCACTAATCTTCAATAAACTCGTCACCATTTGCTCTTTTTACATACCCCTGCGTCATCAGCTCCAAAAACAAGAATTTCAGGCTTTAATCGATGTACTTTCAGAACCTTATCTCGTTCTTGGAGACTTTTATTGCACACAATAGTTTATGAGTGGATTCTCGCTGCGATGCACGGGGTCGTCCAATTGAACAGTTTTTTTTCTCATCCAGCGCTTGTCTCTTGAATGAGAAGCAACCAACATATTACAGCCTAGCCAACAATACCTACTCGTCGATAGATCATAGCGTTACATCCCCACCATTCCTACCTTTACTCAAATGGAAGGTTATTAATAATACTTACGGAAGTGACCATCTTCCAGTAATTCTGAGCACATCAATAGACACATGCCCTCGACAGGCTCGAGATGGCAGATTGACAATACTGACGGGGAGAAGTTTCAAAACGCGACTCGCCTAAGTTCATTTAATTTACGTGACTTGAGCGTAGATGCAGCTGTTGAATTTTTCACAGCTTTTCTAATTGATTGATGCTGCTACAAAGTGCATCCTACCAAGGGGACCGTGCACCGAATGACACGCCCCTTGGTGGAATAGTGAGTGTCCAAATGCACGAAAAGAGCAAAATAAGGCATGGAAGTTGCTCAAAGATTCACCGACAGCCGAGAACCTTGACAACTTTAACAAGGTAAAATCTGAAGGCAGAAGAACACGCAGACATGCGAGAAAAGAAAGCTGGCATAAGTTTTTTTTAATCACTTCATATACACAGGAGGCGAGAGCCTGGAGCATTGTAGGTAAGGTAGTATGACGGCAATCTCATTAACTTTCTCTTGTGAACACACAAGGCGACAGCTTGGAGGACCTGGCGAACTCTCTCGGGGCGCACTTCGAACAGGTGTACAGGTCGTCGCACTATACCACATCGCTCTAAAGATACAAAACAATAATAGAAAAACGAAAACTATAACGCAAACATAAAAAAACATGAATTACATAAAGAACCTTTCGTCTTAGCTGTGCTAAAGGCATCGCTAAACTGCTCTAATGAATCCGCTCCAGGCTCCCAACGAGTAGTGTATTAAATGCTAAAACACCTGCCCTCTGAAACACAAAAAGTGCTTTTTCCTTGTATAATGCCATTTGGTTTTCCGACGAGATTCCTGCTGCATAAAAAGAAGCCATTATTATTCTGATTTTAAAACAAGGCAAAGATCCATCATCTGTCACAAGCTACAGGCCTATCGCCCTCACAAGCTGCTTGTGTAAACTTTTAGAAATAATGATTACCGCCGCCTTTTACATTTTCTGGAAAGAAACAATCTACTGGACCCATACCAGTGTGGATTTCGTGAGGATGGATCCACTACTGACCACTTGCTACGAAGTGAGGCGCAAATTTGTGATGCTTTTGTCCATAATCAAGTCTTTCTTTCATTGTTTCTTGATATAGAAAAGGCTTATGACACCACCTGGGGGGGGGGGGGGAAGTGGTTCTTAAAATTGGAAAAGAAAAGAAAAGTGAACCCCGCAACTGTCTGCAGCTAAGTGCGACACCTCAGCAGTGGTTCACATGGGAAGGGGAATGGGGGATAATAGACTTGAGCGAAGAGAGGAAAGAGAAAGGAGAGAGCGAGCAAAGGAAGGGGGGGGGACGCACAGATCGTCTACCAAAATCACGGGGCGCGAATTCTCTAAATTCGCTCACGCAGTCCGCTTCCGTCTACAAAGTCGAGCAGCGCTGAAAGGGCACGCTTGATATGCGCGAGGCCACTGTTCGGGAACAAGAGGTGCTCAGTTGTTGTCCGAGGCAGGCCGAGAGCTCCGTACGTTGCGAGCATCACCTGTCTGCTCGCGTCACCAGCCGGGCAATGAAGCAAAAGGTGGTCCAGAGTCTCCAGGTCGCCGCAGTCCATGCAGTATGGACTGCCACGCCCGGAGTGCCGATGTTTTCGCTCGGCGGTGTAGTTGTCTCCGGTGCGGAGACGGAGAAGGAAACCGCGGTCTCGTCTTGGGAGTCCCTTGAGAGGGAGCCGCCGCGGCGGCTTTCCAGCTGCTACGCGAGGGTCGGGATGACGCTCGCGCACGTAGCGGGCGGTGAGGAGACGGCCGGCATCCGCGGAGCACACGAAGTTGGTGACGCCGGTGTCGGGGTCGTGCGCATCCCTCGCGGCACAGTCGGCCGCCTCGTTGCCGGGTATTCCGATGTGCGAAGGCACCCAGTGCAGCGAAAGGTCGCACCCCGTTTGCTGCACGGCGTGCAGCTTCCGGGCAACTCTCTGCGCAAGGAGGCTGCCGTCTTCCTCGCGCGAGATCGCGGCCAAGGCCGCCCGGGAGTCGCAGATGATGGCTGCAGCGCTCATGGGTGCCCGCTCACTGAGGAAATCGGTTGCCAAATTTATAGCGGCGAGTTCCGCCACAGTGGAGGAGGCGAGGGAGGGGAGGCGGCACTTGAGAACCGCGCCGACTGATGGCACAACGCAGGCGGCGGCCGCGGAGCCGTCGCGAAGCACTGACCCGTCGACGTAAACAAGCAGCCGGCCGTTCAGCTGTTCGTGAAGGAGGGCGGAGCACTCCTGCTGCATCGCTGCCAGCGGGGTGCGCGCCTTCGCTTTGATGCCGCCAATGGTCTTGGTGATCACCAGAGGGGTGTGGCGGTAGGGTGGGATAGCCAGCCAGCTGGGGTACTGCATGTCTGGCACAACCGTCAAGAGCTCACTCGCCCGCTGCCCCATGGATGAGTGAGGTAGAGCATATAGCCTGTTCACAAGGAGCTGCCCCTGCCTTGTGGTTTTCAGCCGCAGTACATGATTTAGTGTCCGCTGGGTCACCCGCAGGGAGATGGGAGTTTCCCCCGCTTCGGCGAGCGTGGGGCCCACCTGGGAGGTTTGGGGAAGTCCGTAGTACTCCCGCACGGCGTTGCGATGGTCCGCGTCCAAGGCAGCTAGCTGGCAAGCACTCAACGAAGCCACTGCTGCAGTGTAGATCACGCGTGCCGATGCGACTGCGTTGTAGACTCGCAGGGCAAGGGCAGGGGTGCAGCCGTGCCCTCGCGCGAGGAGACTTCGTGCGGCGCCGAGTACCTTGCGGTTGCTCGTCCGCAGATCGTTGACGGCCGGTCGCCAGCTGAGCCGGTGGTCTATGGTCACCCCCAAGTAGCGCACCTTCGTGCTCCACTCGATGGGGAGGCCCCGGAGTGAGAGCCGAGGCGTGGAGCGGCGTGTCGACGCTCGCGGGTGGACGAGCAGTGCCTCCGTCTTGGAGGCGGCGAGCGCCAGTCCAACCCCGTTCAGGAATGCGTCAACCGCGTCGATGGCCACCTGGAGGGACTCGAGAAGGGCTGCCCGGTGGCGACCGGGGCCGCAGGCAAACAGCGCAATGTCATCGGCGTAAATCGCCACATGCACTTCACACGCCGTGTTGCACGGGATGTAGTCGGGCAGCTTGGCAAGAGCCAGATTGAACAGAAAAGGGCTCAGTATGCTGCCCTGGGGTACGCCTGCGGTGACGGAGTGGGGACCGCTGATTGTGGAGCCAACACGAACGCGAAGAGTGCGGTCGCCCAAGAAGCTCTCCAGGTAGTCAAACATCCGCCCGCACACACCGAGGTCACGAAGTGCGTCCAAAATCGATGCGTGGGGCAAACAGTCAAACGCACTTCTCACGTCGAGCAGCACGAGGATGCCGTAATCGCCGCGGTACTTGGCCTCCTCGAGGGTGGCGATCACGTCGGCCAGTGAGTCGAACGTACAGCGCCTTGGGCGAAATCCGCTCTGTTCGGGAGGGAATGCGTTGGTTGCGGTGGCAATCCAGCGAAGGCGTCGCAATGCCATGGCTTCCATGACTTTCCCTGCGGCCGAGGTAAGTGACACTGGCCGGTAGGATGAAAGCTCCGTGGCCGGCTTCCGTGGCTTCAGGATGGGCACCACGAGCGCCTCTTTCCAGCCAGGAGGCACCTGACGTGTGCGCCACACTTCGTTGTAGGCCTCCAGCAACCGGGGCCGCGTGGAGGGGTCAATGTTGCGCAGCACCTGGTAGGTGAGGCCGTCCACTCCCGGGGCAGACCGCTTCGTGCGGTTGTTGAGCACTGCGGTCAGCTCGCTGAGAGTAAACTCCTCCGTGCACAATGCGCGGATCTCTAGCAGAATGCCCTCGGTGGGAAAGTACCGCTCGGGAGCGAAGAGCTCAGGCCTGTTGAGTGCAGGCACAGGTGGTAGTCCCTGTGGAGGCTGTGGGCAAGCAGGAGGGGCAAACTTGTCTGCCAGCAGCTCAGCCAATTCCCGCGTGGCGATCTTCATTGCAACAGCAACACAGAGAACCGGGCAGCGAGGTTCTCTGGTGCGAAGAACGGCAGCGAAAATGCGCCAGGCTTGGGCGTGGTTCTGAGGGTCATCTAGTGACGAGCAGAGGCTCCCCCAGCTCTGGTTGCGACGGCGTCTGGCGTGCCTGCGGCACACCGCGTCAATACAGTTATAGGCACGCCAATGTTCCGCCTTCTGCGAGCGCACCGCCACAATCTGCGCCCTGCGACGCGCGGCGCGAAGGTTGAGGAGGCTGATGTCTGGTGCGGGGGTGCCCGCAGGCACGGTGCAGTGGGTGGTAGCTGCGTCGTGACACTCGGCCAGCGCGGTGAAGAAGTCTGCAGAGACTGGCACTCTAGCACACAGTTCTCTGAAGCGAGTCCACTTCACAACACTGTAGGTCCGAGTGTACCTGATGTAAGCTGAGGGGGGTGTGACCACGATGGGGTAGTGGTCGGAGCCCTGAGAGTCCGGTGCACGTTGCCACTCATATTTACACGTACCACCCACGAGAGTCAGGTCGATGGCACTGTCGGACACACCACGGCGCGCGAGAGTACAGCTACCCGTGTTTATAACGAGCAGTCCGGCCTTTTGCACGGCATCGAGAAGGTCGCGCCCACGGTGGTTCGTCACGCCACTGCCCCAGGAGGTGTGGTGAGAGTTAAAGTCGCCACCGATGACCGCGTCGCGATTTAGGCGGTCTGCGAGGCGGCACACGAATTGGGTGTCCCAGCGTGCCGAGTAGTTCGATGTGCGCACGTACACGCTAGCGACACTGGTGTCCGTGCTCCCGATGCGCACAGTCAGGGCGACGGCCTCGAGGGTGTCACAGAGAATGTCCTCGATGTCCACTGCAGCGTGAGGGAGGTCGGCGCGCACATAAACCGAAGCCCGCGACGTGCCGGGAGGATGCGAGGGAGTGCTGCACCGGACTGCGCTACACTCTTCAAGTTCGCACTGCGTGGTGCTGTGATAGCCGACAAAACCAGGTAGGTTGAGTGTTCCGACGCGAGCGTAGGTTTCCTGCAGCAGCAAGACGTCGTACTCGCGTCGGAGGAGTTGGGTAGACAGCTCGGCGTGACGGCAGCGGAGGGAACGAACATTCCATTGAAGAATCCGCGGCCGAAACACCTTGCCGCTAGCCATGTTGATTGAGGGCAGCGTGGGCGGCCAGGGCCGCGTTGCACAGCTCGAACACAGGGCCGGATTGCGGTATTGTCCCGATGAGGGCCTGCACGGCAGCGGCCAGGGCACTAATCACCATGTCCTTTTGCACCTCGCAGTCGGGGGCCGAGGGTTCGGCGGCCGGGGGCGAAACAACCGCGCTGTACGTCCGGCCCGGTTGCACTACCGAGGAAATACCAGTGCACGGTGCGCGAGCAGGCACGGCTTTTCCCTCGCTCTTAAGGTTCCTCTCGGCCTCACGACGAGAGAGGGGCGGGTCCGCAGAGGCCATGATTTCTAGCACCTTCCTCTCGTGTTGCCAGCGAGGGCATCGGGGCTCGGTGGCGGGATGTGGGCCGCCGCAGTGTAGGCACTTGGGGCCGGGTGCAACGCAGTCGGCGCGGGCGTGGTCGCCGCCACAGCGCGAACAGCGTGGGGAGCTGGTGCACGTCGCATGAGTGTGTCCGAAAGCGCCACAGCCAGCGCACTGGAGAGGGCGGCGACGACGACAACGTACAGGGCGGGTCTGCTTAAATAACGCCACCTCAGGTGGCGGTGCGTTACCCACAAATCGGAGAAGGACATTGCGTCCGGTACGGGCACAAGAGAGGATGGGAGCAGAGCTCTCTATGTTGTTTTTGAGGACCTCCTCGTCAAAAGCCGCGTCAACGCCGTGAAGTACGCCGGTACAGGTTCCTTTGTTGGCGGTCTTGGCGTTGACAGCCACATTCCCGATGCTTTCCACTGCCAGGAGAGCGGAGGTGTCAGCTCCGGGTGTGGTGTCAACCGCAACAACGTTGCCGCTGAAGTTAATGCGCACACGCTTCGTGCCGGGCACCTTCGAGAGCTGTGCTGCAATTGCGTCGCGGCTGAGGGAGAGGAAGTTGTTCTTCCTGCCCTTGGGGCGGTAGAGGATGGTGGCAGAGGTGCGGCGGGGCTCATTCGCGACCAGGTGTTCGATAATATCGAGTTGGTGCTGGCGGCGACCTGGTTTCTGGCGGGGCCCCTTTCCCTTGCTTGGGGGAGCTGCACTGGCTGGCTGCCTACTGGAAGGGGCATTTGTAGCTGTTGATGCCTGGCACGGAAATCCGTTTTTCTGCTGATGCTTGCGTCGGGCCTCTTCATAATCTGCTTCGGTAGAGGCGTCCACCGTCAGTGGGCGCATGGGGCCGAAAGCAGAAGGAGGGTGTGGCGCGGTGCTAGCGGCAGAGTTCAGAGGAGCTGCGGCCGTAGCAGACGACGCGCCCGTGCTCTCCTTTGAGCGGGAGAGTGGAGGAGAGTGCTGTTGTTGTGGCGAGGAGGTGGGAGGTAAACAAACCACCCCATCAGACACCGGAGAGGCCGCTCTCTCTGGAGGACGGGTCGGACGGGTTGCGTGACCGGAAGAAGGTGGGGAAGGCTCGAGGAGGGTGGGATTTCCTGTGGCGGTCTGGGAGGCTCCCGCTTGCGCAAGAGACTCCAATGTTGCCTCGGTTGCCCTTCCAGTAGAGGTCATGCGCGTTCCTTCGCCTGGAAAAAGGGGAGAGACAGCACTGTGTGCACACCCCTCTCCGAACAGGTCTTCTTGACGCCCGGCGCGGCAGGCTTGCCCGGCCAGCAGGCAAGGGCAGAAAGTGGTTGCCGGCGGCGCAGAGTGAGCGCGCGCTCGCTTGGGGGGAGCTGCAAACGACGCCTGTTGTGTTGCTCGTTGGCGGCCTGGTCCGTCAGCGCAGATTCCGGTTCTGAAAAGGGCCAGACCCTTTGGGGAGGGCGACAGGGACGGAGAGGAGGACGGAGGCGTGTTGTGCTCCCAAGAGGAGGATGATGTGGGCGAGGAGGAATCGGTACTGGCCTGTTCCTCGCTGTCTGCCGGTGTTGATGCGACCGATTCTTGGTAGTCCTGCAGCTCAGCCTTGCTTCCCTCTTGTAGTGTGGGTACAAGATGGAGTTGGGAAGGCTGTGGTACTAAGGAAATGGCGGCGGCGGCCTCCTCGGCTGCGGCCGTTAGCTTCGCGATTTTCGTGGTGGCGGCCTTGATTGTTGGTGCCTGACGCCGGCGTGGTGGCAACAGTTTCCCGGTCCTTCGTACATGGGGCCGAGAAGTTGGGGTGCTGGTAGATGAGTGCTTTTGAAGACGATTGGCAGCAGCCTTCAGTTTACGAGCCCGGGTAATCATCGGGGCCGCAGGCGATTGTTTGGGTGAGCTGGGGCGGCTCGTTGCGGTAGCATGCAGGCTCGCGCAGAGGGTGATCTCGTCAGGAGCGTCCTTAGAAGGGGTGTCCGTCATTACTGGTAGAGGCGATGGGCCGTACTAGGCGAGGTCATTACAGATTAAAAAAAAAGAACTAAGGGGAGATGAGAGGGCTCTACATTTCCTCAATATCTTGATAGCCCTGAACAGGGCTTGAGACAAAAAATGGCTCAATAGGACAAGGGAGGGAAGAAAAAATTAAAACGGCGCACGGGTGTGCGCAAAAGCTATCAAAATAAAAAACTGGGGGAGAAAAAAAAATGGAAGCATGGAAGCGCCCGTAAGGTACGGCGCCTCACTAGACGCTCGCGTGCTCCTCACACCACCTGGCGCTTCGGCATACTGCGAGACCTCTCGCGCTTTGGTGTTCCAGGTAACATGCTCACCATAATTGAAAGTTACTTGTCCGACTGCACTCTTTGTGTGCGGTTGGGGAATGTCCTTTCACGAACATTAGTCCAGGAGACTGCAGTGCCGCTAAGTGGTGTCTTCAGCTGCACGCTTTTTGTTGTAAAAATGACTACCTTACATTCCCACATTCCGCGCAATATCTTTTATTGCACATATGTCGACGATGTTCAGATCAGTTTTAAATCCTGCAATCTTGGAATCTGTGAGCAGCACGCAAAAAAGCACATGCGTTTTATTTTTAAAAAAGAGGTTTTCATCCTGATCCAATAATTCCTATTCACGGCCGGCGACTTGCTGTGAAAACTGAACACAAACTTTTAGGCATAACTTTAGATATGAAATTGACATTCGTACCGCACATAAAAAATCTCGAAAACAAATGCCTGAAAGCCATGAATGTACTAAATATCTTGTCGCGCACATCGTGGGGCAGTGACAGAAAATGTATCATGAATCTCTATAACAGCCTCATATGCACGCGCTTAGATTATGGGGTGATTGTTTATCAGTCTGCCACACAAAGCGCTTTGAAAATGCTTGACTCGGTCTATCATTTAGACATAAGGCTCTTTACGGGTTCTTTTTGCACTTGTCCTGTACAGAGCCTGTACGTAGAATCGAACGAGTGGTCGTTGCAACTTCAGATATCTTACATGTCCTTGCTATGTTATTTAAAAGTGAATGCAGACAAAGAACACCCTACACATTCGACTATTAATGATATGTCGAGTTCTGCACTGTTTTACAATTGGCCTTCACTGCGACAACACTACTCGATTCGTGTGAGGGGTCTTGCTCAGGAAACTAGTGTGCCACTTGACCACCTTTTGATGGCTCCTGCAGCACACTTGCCACCGGGGCAGTGGCAGTCGATAGCCTGCGATGTGTCTTTCTTAGAGGTTACAAAGCATGCACCCATTGTTAACATACACACATATTCATGGAACTGCAACATAAATACACTTGTCTTGAATTTTTTACTGATGCCTCAAAATCTTACACTTCTGTTTCGTTCGCAGCGGTCGGTCCATCCTTTTTGGATGCCGGCGCACTTCATCCTAACACAAGCATCTTCGCCGCAGAAGCTTTTGCGATACTTGCGGCCGTTAAGCACATTAAAGATTTAAAGCTAGAAACGGCAGTAATCCACACACATTCCTTAAGCGTTGTAAAAGCTCTGAAAACTCTTAAAAACACAAAAACCCGGTCCTTGTCTCGCTTTATTTACTACTATATGCACAGTGTACAGTTCTAAACTGCATGTTGTAGTGTGCTGGGTGCCAGGACACCGCGAGATTCAAGGTAACGTGATGGCGGACCAGCTAGCCACATCTGTCCATGACAGCGCTGCTAATACATCCGTAGCTATCCCTGCTCTTGACGTAAAACAATATATTAAACGAAAGCTTAGAGCTTATTAGCAGAGCACTCGGGTAGTCATGGAGAAAATAAATTACACGTCATCAAGCCGTTCCTTGATAATTGGCTGCCAGTATCAAAATCACGCTACACAGAAGTTACACTTACAAGGCTATGAACAGGACATCGACACAGCACACACTCACACCTTTTGTGCGGCGGCTTCACCCTTGTGTGATAGATGTGGGGAGTTACTTACCGTCAACCACACCCTCATTCATTGCATCGAACTAGACTCTATTAGAAAAAAAGCATTTTCTCTTAGCCTACTGTGAACACATTCCACATCATCCTGGGATGTTCATTGGCAAAAAACAGCTTTGTTCATATCAGTCATTATTTGCGTTTTTAGATGAAATTCAAAGTTTCAGCATCATATACAAAAGAAATCCGTAGCATAACCTCTCCGAAGAGGTTGTTGCTGTGGTATATACTCTGAGAAGCACCTGCTTCTCACCCTTTAGTTTTCAAAGGGGTTGAGGAGGCAGTCGGGCTATTTTACAATCGCTCACTTGTAGATACCACGGTCACTTGTGATTCATTCCACCTCTTACACCAAACTGCGTATCACTGTTATAATTTTAAACTTTATACACATATTTTATGCTTTTATACAGCTTATACAGCACGTGATTGTAGGCCTCTGTACAGCCGTAATACACCTTGTCATCGCAATCATTTGTCGTCAAATACATCGCGTCAAATAAATGGCGCTGTTTGGCCGCCCATGGCCCTTGTGCCACAAAACTCTACTAATCATCAGGTAGTGATCCCTCCATCATTTCCACTACACTGCACATCTCCAACCCCCGGGCTCCAGAGCGGAAGGTCCGTCTCACTATTTGGGATAAATTTAGAAAACAACGCGCTCAAACTGACCGCAATGGGACGCCTTTAAATGAATGGCTACAGTGTCTGCAAGCTGACCTTGATAAAGTGACCAAGAGGAAGCACTAAAACCGCAATTCAAGATGTCGACAGGCACCTTCTACACGTGCGGGAAGCATGCAAAAGCCTCATAAAACGCTGGCGTAGGCAGATACACAATCGCAAGCTTAAACTTCGCATTTCTCAACTCACGTCAAGCCGAACAATACGCCACAGAGCTCACGAGGAACAATTGGCACAACTTTTGTAAGTCACTTAATGGAACGCGAAGCACTGCGCGCACGTGGGCCATACTAAGAGCCCTTGTTGACCCGAAAAGTACCAAGTCCTACACAAGCAGTACCATCCAAAGACTTCTTCTCAAGCAGGATGTGGACGACAACAGCATCTTACAGAAGCTTCAAGAAAAGTACATCGCTGCAGGCCCTCAGCCAGAATATAAGAACTACGCATATACAGGGTCAACACCGCTGGATGCTGATATCACTGTGCACGAAGTTTGAGCCGACTTTCTGAATATCAAGCTCAATACAGCAGCAGGGAAAGACAACATGTAATACTCCCTCATACGAAACCTCAACGACGAACATCTAGAATAGCTCACACATGTTCACAACACTCATTGGAAATCCGGAACGTTACCCCAGGATGGAGACATGCGGAAATAACACTAATTCCTAAGTCCGGCAAACCCCTAGAGCTTGGAAACCTGGGACCAATCTCGTTGACGCCTTGCCTCAGTAATTAATGGAGCACGTCGTCCTCCAAAGACTGCAACCATATCTTGAGGTCCTGAGATTTTTTCTGGACACACTGTTTCGGTACCGCGCCCATCTTTCTACGCAAGACATTCTTCTCCATCTAAAAGAGGAAGTAATCAACAGGCGCAGTTCTACGCAAACTAGAGCTCTGCTTGCCTTGGACATCCGCGGTGCGTTTGACAACGTCTCGCATGACCTGATGCTGGAGAATCTCGCGTCGACACGTTGCGGACGACGAGTTTACCACTATGTGAAAGCATTCCTAACAAACAGGACGGCGACCATAGGATTAGGCTCTCTTCGCAGTGACATCATGAAGCTCGTGGGTAAAGGCACGCCACAAGGATCGGTTATCCCCGACACCCTTCAACATTGCCATGGCTAAGTTACCGCCTCTACTCGCCACCATTCCAAGTCTGCGACATGCTTTATACGCGGTCAACGTCACTATAGGGGTGACCAAGGGCTCAGATGGACAAATACAAAATGCCCTCCAAGAATCAGTAAATACAGTTCAAGCATATGCACGAGTAGGTGGTATAACGTGTTCTGCAAATAAAATGGAACTACTAGTCAATCGTCGTCCCCAGCGAAAGCCCGACAACACTTCGCAAATCACAGTCACCATAGAGGACCAAGTGATATCTGCGTACAGAAACTCCGCGTCCTTGGCCTTCATATACAAGCTGATTTCAAGGCAACGTACACCGTAAAAATATTGGTACAGCAAGTGTCTCAAATCACGCATATGATCCGCCGCATCACCAACCGAAGGCATGGACTTCAGGAGCAAGACATTCTACGTATAGTCAATGTCTGCATAATAAGTCGCATCACCTACCACGTCCCTTATCAAACCATAACGCTTGCACAAGAGAGAAGACTGGAAATTCTCCTCCGTAGCGCCGTCAAAGCGGCGCTTGGACTACCTACTTACGCATTCACCAACCGTCTCCTACTCATGGGTGTACAGAACAACCTGAGGGACTAACCCAAGCACAACACAATAGCCAGCTACGAAGACAATGCCAGTCCTCGCTTCATACCTTTGGAACAACAGCATCCTTGCCCTCTAGGTATTCCACACGTCCCTTGATTTCAGGGTGGGCATGTTGTCGTTCTGCAAAATCATCGACGCTTAAGATTCCCAGGAAGCAGTCGCCGTCCTCGTTGTCCTGCGGCAGTGAGTCAACGGGGGCGCGAGACTGGCAGTTAGCGTCAGAGTGCCTTTTCTTCTACTTGTAAATGACAGTGATGTCGAATTACTCAAGTCGCAGACTCCACCGTGCGTAGCCACCTGAAGTGTCCTTCAAGTTAGCCAGCCAACAGAGGGCATGATGGTCGCTCACAACTTTGAAAGGCCAGCCGTAGAGATAGGGGTGAAACTTGGAGGAAGCCTAGATGATGGCAAGGCACTTCTATTCTGCTGTGAAATAGTGAACTGTTAACGAAAACCTGCATTTTAGGTATAACATACTCATATTGAGCTAGTATGCTGTATAAAATTTCTTGGAATTGCATTTTCTAGCAATATTCTTTGGAACGAACGTATTGACAGTGTGCTGGGTCATTTATCTCGCGTGGTGGGTATGGTGGACAGTGGCGAAACTGTTCTACCATACAAGGTGCAACTCTTACTTTATAAATCAATTTTCTATTCGCATCTTGCCTATTGTTTCTTAGTAAGAAAGCCCATCTATCTATCTATCTATCTATCTATCTATCTATCTATCTATCTATCTATCTATCTATCTATCTATCTATCTATCTATCTATCTATCTATCTATCTATCTATCTATCTATCTATCTATCTATCTATCTATCTGTCTGTCTGTCTGTCTGTCTGTCTGTCTGTCTGTCTGTCAGTCAATCAATCAATCAATCAATCAATCAATCAATCAATCAATCAATCAATCAATCAATCAATCAATCAATCAATCAATCAATCAATCAGTCTGTCTGTCTGTCTGTCTGTCTGTCTGTCTGTCTGTCTGTCTGTCTGTCTGTCTGTCTGTCTGTCTGTCGATATACGTGTGGGTTTGGCTGTTTCCTTTAAGGAGTGCTGACACGATTTTGAGACATCGCAAAAGATGCATTTTTTGTTCGCTCGGTATGTATTGTTAACGCTTTCCATTTGAAGGAGTCAGACAACATGCATAATTTTTTTATATATTATTAAAGTTTCATTCGCTGAGCATCAGCAAGGGAACCCCACCACAATGGAGAAAATCCCGGCAAGTCAACTCAGGTCCACTGAGTTTGCAAATTATGCGTTCTGCACGCAGTCTGAATCCCAAAAATCGCTGTCGAGGTCGGTGGGGACAATTCTTTTATTGTTGTTTACGTGTTTCACGGATCAGTTGCTAGTACGTCGCGAACTCCGGTCTTTCTGTGACGTCACACTGCCAATGCACGTCACGGAGAAGCCGCCTCTTGGTATTGTTACCGAATTATCTTTCTTCATGTAGTGGTATTAAAAGTATATGCGATGCATTTCCAGATAGTACAGTGCCCTTTGTGCGCTCTAAACTCATGTTCTTACCTACAGCAACAATCCCAAAATATCTCAAATTTGTGTCAGTAATTATTTAACATGGCTTATAGCCAAATTGGCATCAGGAAACATGAACGTATGATGGGTGTCATTGGCAGGTCATGACCTAAATGACGCAACATGCCTGTCACGCACATCATGAAACCTTTCTCTAAGTCACGCGCATTCCATGAATATACGTATATACGCCAGATACGAAACTCAAATTCAATGACGATGAACATTCAAACTTTTATGAGACAATAATCATATTTGGCTTGGAAGTGTCAAACATACATCATTAGAAGAGGGACCATAGTGAGGGACTCCTGATTAGTTTAGAGCAGCCGTGATTTATTATTGTGATCTAAGTATAGATAACGAAGGTGTTCTTTTGGTTTCCATCTTCCCAAATCGCAACCTGCGTGGGCGGCATTAGAACTTGTCCTTTAAACCCTGAACATCAAAGCGCGCCACCATAAGTATCAAGTTAGCATGGTGGTAACTCATATCACACCCTCCGCGGGTGAAACAAAATAGTTATATTTAGGTAAGTGTAGTTGGTGATTTTGATGCAGGAAACAAACGTCGACAATTGTGCCGCATCGTCTCAGCCGGCAATCACGCATACTAGAACGGCGTGATGCTACCGCAAAGTATAGCCCCGCCGCGGTGGTCTAGTGGCTAAGGTACTCGGCTACTGACCCGCAGGTCGCGGGTTCAAATCCCGGCTGCGGCGGCTGCATTTCCAATTAAGGCGGAAATGTTGTAGGCCCGTGTGCTCAGATTTGGGTGCACGTTAAAGAGCCCCAGGCGGTCCAAATCTCCGGAGCCCTCCACTACGGCGTCTCTCATAATCATATGGTGGTTTTGGGACGTTAAACCCCACAAATCAAATCAATCAAATCAATTACCGCAAAGTATACACGAAGACGTTGATCTACATCAGTAGCGCAGCCAGAATATTTTAGGGTGACTGAAGGTGTTCGATTATACTGCATGTATGTTTGTACGCGTGTATTTAGAGATGCAGAATTGAGTTTCTGAAAGGGCAGAAGTAACTCAGCCCCCCCCCCCCCTCTTTGCTCGACAGTGATCCGCATTGTAAGGCTAGGCTCAAATACAAAAATGCAATATGGGCAGTTCTTTGACTGTTCAATGCATCGCACTAAATTGATTCCTACACAGCATAGAATCCGCTGCAGTTATTTCCTTTTGCTATGCACTATGGATGTTTGGAGCAAAAATATTTGGCATACGTTTTCATGCTTCGTTCAGACTGCAGACGAGGTACTATTTACTTAGGAAATGCAAAACGTGCTAAGAAATGGGGGCACCCTTAAGCTTCGCCTTTAAAAGTTGAACGCGATAGTGAAATCTGGCGCCTAGTGCGTCGTTCAACCGTTAAGTGCATACTTATTATATGTTTTGTTACACACACACACACACACACACACAAACACACACACACACACACACACACACACACACACACACACACACACACACACACACACACACACACACACACACACACGCACGCACGCACGCACGCACGCACGCGCACACACAGACACGCACAAACCCGCCTTCGCGCAAGCGTGACGTATCTATTGCAATGCAGTGACTGTCCAGTGAGGCCACTTCCTTCTGCTTGAACGGCGCTTTGCTTTAGTCGAGACGCGTTTTTCACAATGTGTCACAGATAGTACACAGACACACACATGCGTGCGCGCGCGCGAATGGTATTATATCAGCGTCAAATGAAACTTGAACAGCGGCAAGCCTTTGCGATAATGTAGTGCGTACCGGCCAGTTATCACCATTTACAGGTGCGCGCATCCTGTTCGGCTGCTTTGCGCATACATGCGTGCCTATTCGTAGTGATAAGTGGACGGCACGAACTATACTCTATACTATCGCGAAGGCTTGCCGCTGTTCGGGTCAAGGTAAATGTAAACTGGCAGCGTAACTTCCACAGAAGGCCATGGATCCAGTAGTCGGTGGCTCATTGCCACTGTCGCCATCTACGTGAGAAGAGGACAACTAACAGCAAAAAATTAACTAAACAAATTATCATATCACAACCGGAAGTGGTGGCGACGTCGCACATTTGCCTTAGATGGCGCGAAATTGAATGTTTTTTTTTGTCTCTGACCTGCTACGTGCCTTTATTAATACGCCATTTTATTGTGGCTTAATTGTGTCTCGCGAATTGTATGCAAGAAAAAAACTAACGAAAATAACAAAGATTGCGGAAGCAAAGTTGCTAATCAGCCAAATGACGTACTTGCAGTATGCACAAAAAACTTTGCAGAGGCAATTGTGAGACAACTGTTCACCAGCAGCACTGCATAATAGTTCGAAAACTCACGTTGCCCCAACGTTGAAAACCACTGCAGCGAGACAGCAGCTTTGAAAATAGAGCTTTGGCAGCTGTAGGGTACAGCGTCTTGTTGTTTAGCCTGTCGCGTTCACAGTCACAAAAGGCGAGGGCACGCCGGCCTTGTGCCAGCGAAAGCAGTAGGCAGTCACAGAATCGCTCATCTACACATTCTGTGAGCTAGTGGAGTTCTGAAACTTCTGAAGGTACGCATGAAACGACCACGGAAAAGCGAACGATGGCTTGTTGACCTTGTGATGCGCCGAACCAAAAGAGCATACCGAACTAAACACAAGCTCTCACAGTCATGCAATTAATACATTGTGAGGGCTCGGAAACGTAGACAAGGCGGCGATAAGGCGAAAACGACTTAAATAAACTGAAGCTACGGCACCAAAACAGGCATGGAACACGCGCGCTTAGGAACGACTACGAAACGGTGTCACGGGTAGATTACTGTAGCTACAGTAGGAAAGTGTGATGAGCGGAAAGCGGGGCCTACGGAGCGTACTAAAGCCTCTGAGAAGCAGCCGCTTGGGGGCGCGCGCAATCGTTACCTATATACGTTACCAAGACATATCGGGCCAAATACGAAGGGGTAGACATAGTATGCAGTGCGTGTGGAGAGGAAGAAGAAACTGCCGGACACTTGATAATGTTCAGTAAAGGGCTTCACCCTATAGTTCAGGATGATGGCGCAGAGTTTTTCAAAGCACTGGGGTTTAGGGACCGGGAGGGCAAAATCGACTTTAAGCGGGTAAAATTAACAGGAAAAAGGTTATCTGATTGGTGGCTAAAGTCAAGGCGCGAGTGAAAATTAAACTCTTCACTGCAAAGTAGGACTCCTCAACCTCATTATTTAAACGAAAAAAATAAATCTAGTTTTTGGTTCATTAGGTATTACGGCTTGGTGGCGCTAGCCACCGCCCGATAAAAGGTACAGCCATATCCACCCATCCATCCATACGTTGTTTGCACGTTTCCGACAGTTTCGTCGGGCGCGTTCGTCCCCCTTTTTCAATTGCGGTGACACTCGGACACCAATGCTTCTGTATGCACTCTCATGGCGCGAAAACAAAGCCATTGCTTCGTCCCGGGGTTCACTACAAACTACAAGTCAGCTAAAAAAAAAGCATGAGTTTTTCCGCATTCCGAAGGACGAAGCTCTGTTAGCGCAGTGGCGGAGAGCGACCCCGCGCGCTGACAAGTCGACAAGCTGCTTCAAGAAAACTCGGCTGTGTGCGAGCTGCACTTAAACGAGAGGTACATCTTCCGGCACTTCAAGCACACTGTGATTGGCGAAATTGTCCGCATTGAAAGGGACCGGTAGACCCATGGGCGCGCTTGCCGTTCACGGAGGTGGGGGGGGGGGGCGAATATGAAGCAGATTATACGCCCCCTTTTAAATGACTGAAAGAGTGCCACGCTGCCTAGTCAATGTATAGAACATATTTAGCGCCCTCCTCCCAGGTGGCCAGCCGATTTTGCCCCTCTCGTGCGGGCGCCAATGGGTAGGCCTTTCAGAAAAGCTGTTCTCATTTGTAGACGCATTTGAAATCCCTTTTTCAAAGTGGTTTAGCTACAACGAGCTTCACAGTGACAGCTTGCAAAAGCTTGTTTCCTGCTTGAAAAAAAAAAATGTGACACTGGGTTGCGCACAACATGGTCCGAGCTTCGCCAATCAAGTAAACAAGTTTTTTCTGCTCACCCATTTGCGTTTTTACACGAGGTATATTCCACAAAGAGCGAGCATCTTCCCGTGAAAAGAGGAAGTACCTGAAGCTCAGGCGCACCGCCTAGGCTTGCAGCTGAATGTTCTGTGAGGGACTTGTGAACTACAAAACATTTTTTCTTGGGGATGAAAAAGGACGAGCGACAAATTATTGAGAATGCATTGTCATAAACAGATAGTGAGTCACTACTCGGAAATACGTTGTACGACGTGTGAGTGAGTGAGTAAAAACTTTATTGAACATGTCCGGCGTCATTGAGTGGGACGGGGCTACAAGCAACCCGGCCTAGGTGACGGCCTCGAGTCCTTGGACCCGGGCGGCAACCTGGGCTTGCCGGACGGCCCACAGTTGATCGGCAAGGTCTCTGGGTATCAACTACCATACGCAGCGCGGCGAAAAGGTCGGGATACCCAGACGTATTCGCGAGCGCATCGTCGTTCTGCCTGATGATAGTTATAGCGCGAGAACAAAACGACGACACAGAGACAAAGTTCACACGTGTCTTTCGTGTCCTTCTTGTCTCTGTGTCGTCGTTTTGTTCTCGCGCTATAATTATCATCATGCCATACCAACTAGCCCAAGCTGCCACACTTCTAAGTCGTTCTGCCGTTGCCTAAGAACATGCACCCGACACATCACATCGGTCGGCGCAACAGGCGCGCCCAAGACCTTGAAAAGAAATTCGACCATAGCAAAAACACAGTTTACGTGGACGTGGCCCGTTACGACTGCCACCGCGGCTTCGCGGTCGCGATCACGGATCATGTAGGAACTTGCGTCACGAGTGCGACGATAGGCACGGAAGAGATGGAGGCGGCCGAAGAGGCTGCCATAGCCCTCGCGATGGCCACCACGGACGCCGAGGTGATAATAGGCGACTCGCAGGCGGCGATACGCAACTACGCCAGCGGCCGGATCTCCCGCGAAGCGGCCCGCATTCTCCAAATTCACGCCCCGCAGGGGCGCCCGCGCAAGTAGGCGTTTGGTGTGTAGCGACACCACGGACTCGAGCTAACGGGGGAGTTTCGGCTCCCTCCCACGCCTAGACGTGCGTGGCTTTGCCATGTCCGGGGAAAAGGGGATCCTGGGGGTTGAGCTGACGCTGGGTGATTGGACCTTTAAGGCCCCCCGGCAGAGGCAACACACCCCTTTGGCCCCGGCTTCACGTAGACGGCGCCCCTGGACTGACCCACCCAGGGGAAGTCGGCAGTCGCCTCTTCCTATCTCTCTTTCCCTACATCTTCGTCTTTTGTTCTCACTTTACATCTTTCCTGTATTCTCCTCACTTCATTTCACTTCCAATTTTTCCTGGCGGCAAGGGTTAACCTAGTGTAAATATCCAACCTTGGGTAAATATATTAGGTTATAGCGGCCATGTACGGCTGGTGCCTGCGCCTTCTTCGCGTCTCGCAGCGTCCCCTTGTTGGGCTCGGTGGTGGGTGGCTGGCATGGCCGCCGAATAAGCTATCAAATTTATGGGAACCCCTAGCCCTCTCACAACTAATCGCCCCTCCAAGAGGTGGCGCACCGATGCAATTTTTGAATTTGTTCCAAACAAAAAAGATAACTTCCCCAAGTACCACATTATCCACTGCGAAAGTACAGAAAAGAAAACTAGAAGTATTTCACCTTTCCTTGTGTCCAAATGTCTCATAGAAACGCTGGGCGCAGGCTACAAGGCCACAAAGACTGCCAGTGGTGACCTGTTACTTGAGATAAAAGACAACGCACTGTACCAGAGACTACATAAACTCACAGCATTTGGGGATCAGCCTATCACAATCACACCGCATCGAACCATGAACACAGTAAAGGGTGTTGTATCAGATGGAGACCTGATGGACCTGTCTGATGATGAACTTCTAACGGGCAGAAAAGAGGAAAACGTGATTCAGGTGCAGCGTATCAAAATAAGAAGAGAAAATAAGGAAATCCCAATGAAGCACATCATACTAACTTTCGCATCTAGCACCTTCCTCACTGAAATAGCAACAGGATATCTTCAACTGCCAGTTAGACCATACATAACCAACCCGCGGCGCTGCTTTAAGTGTCAGAGATTCGGGCACGGCTCCCAGACCTGCCGAGGACAGCTTACCTGCGCGAAATGCGGCACCAAAGGTCATACCGCTGACGATGACTGTCAGCTACAAGTGCACTGCGCAAACTGTGAGGGTGACCATCCTGCATATTCCAGGTCATGCGTGGCCTGTAAAATGGAAAAAGAAATTAATAATACAAAGTTTAAATTGAACATAAGCTTCCGTGAAGCGCGGCAGCGCGTTTCCCCGCATTTTGCTGGGAACACATCGTATGCCGACCTCCAGCCCGGTGGGGTTTAAGGCTCCGTCTGTCATGACGAAGCCTACAACGAAAACAACATTATCTGTCGCCTCTCTGTGGCGATGGACACATCAACTGCACCGGCGCCGACTGCGCCAAAGGAGCGGCGGGGCTCCCTCGACCGCTCTAAAAAAGACAAAACGGTAATTACAGGGCCTTCTAAAGGCTCTATAGTATAAGTCACTTCTCTCTATAGACACCAGCCACACTCATTTCGTACACACAGCACTTTTTTACTCCCATAATGGAGACACGAATTATACAATGGAACGTCAGAGGACTACTTCAAAACCTCGACGATGTCCAAGAACTTCTACACAAACATTCTCCAAAGGTGCTGTGTGTACAGGAAACACACTTAAAATTCAAGAATACAAAGTTTTTGCGTCAAGATGTTGTCTTCCGAAAGGACAGAGGTGATGCTGTGGCGTCATCTGGTGGTGTAGCCATTATAGTTAATCGAGGAGTAGCATGCAGTCATCTACCACTACTAACATCCCTAGAGGCAGTGGCTGTTCGAGCAGTTCTATTGAATAAGCTCGTCACCATCTGCTCTCTATACATACCGCCGCAACACCGCCTGGAAAAACATGATTTCCAGTCTTTAATAGATGAGTCACCAGAACCTTATTTGGTTCTAGGGGACCTGAATGCGCACAGCGGTTTATGGGGTGACTGTCGATGTGATGCACGAGGTCGTCTCATTGAGCAGTTACTCTTTTCATCAGGTGCTTGTCTGTTGAATAGAAAAGAGGCAACATATTATAACTTTGCAAACAATACTTACTCCTCCATAGACCTCAGTATCGCATCTCTTTCACTTGTACCATTACTTCAGTGGAAAGTCATAAATAATCCATACGAAAGTGACCATTTTCCTTTCGTTTTGAGTACACCAATAACATATGAATGTCCTCCACATGTTCCCAAATGGCTGGTAAACAAAGGCGACTGGGAACAATTTCAAAAGATTACAAGCCTAAGTTGGACCGACATATGCGGATTAGGCATAGATGAAGCTGTGCAGTACTTCACGGCTTTTCTTACTGACGCAGCAGCCAAGTGCATTCCACAAACATCTGGACTGCCCGGCAACCAACACGTCCCGTGGTGGAACACTGAGTGTCAGAATGCGCGAAAGGAACAGAACAGGGCAAGGAGGTTGTTGCGCAACTCGCCGACAGCGAAAACCTTGAGAGCTTTAAGAAAATAAAATCTCAAGGCAGGAGAACGCGTCGGCAGGCCAGAAGAGAAAGCTGGCATAAGTTTTTATCAGGGATAAATTCATATACACAAGAGGCTAAAGTCTGGGACATGGTTCGTAGGGTAGCAGGAAGACAAGTACACTCACTCCCACTCGTAAACACACAGGGTGACAGCCTGGAAGATCAGGCAAACTTCCCCGGTGCACACTACAAGCAAGTGTCTAGCTCGGCACACTATACTGAAGTTTTCCAAAGATATAAAGGAAGGATAGAAAAATAGAAACTAGAATATAAGTGCACAAAACACGAGGCATACAACCAGTGGCGTAACTAGATAGGACGGCGCCCAGGGCAAATATATTTCCGCGCCCCTCATTATGCCCGTGATAATGTTTGTTATTATTATTATTATTATTAATAATAATAATATTATTATTATTATTATTATTATTATTAATAATAATAATATTATTATTAATAATAATTATTACTACAGCTCCTATTAATAATAATATTATTATTATTAATAATAATAATATTATTATTAATAATAATTATTACTACAGCCCCCCCCCCCCATTAAAAGCGCTAATGTAGGCTTCCGCGATTGCCTACTGGCGCGCGGCGGGCCATTTCGGAGGCCAAGGGCCACCAGTTCTGATTTCGATGAGCTACGCCCGCGTTTTTGTATAGTATTTTTCTTTTTTTATTCAAACTTCCGGAAGTCCCTTACCCGTCATTGTTCTCTTCCAGTCCACACTGCAAAAATCTTGACGGCACGGGCGCTTCCCAGGCCCAAGTTTCTCGTACCTAAGCTTTCGCGCTATTTGTGCATCCCAAGGAATGCAGGGTGAGTACAAAACAAAGCAACCAGCTAGACACCGCGCCCTCGGGTCTGGTATGGGGGTTAAACTGGTCGGAGTGTTCTGCCGTTTCGCTCCGTTCGCTGTTCCATTGATGGAGGTCATCCTTGTGCGGCCGCATTCTTTCAGGGAAGTTCTTGGTTTCTCCAACGTACGAAGCGGGGCAGTCGGCACATGCTGTCGGGTACACTACGCTCTGCGCTTTTTTCGCAGGTGCGTGTTCTTTGGGCCAAAGGATGAACCTGCCCATGGCGGTGGATGGCATGTGGGAAACGTTGACCCCCGCCCTTCTATTGCTTTGCTGGCGCCCGCGATGCAGGGAATCAACAAACGTCGCCGTCGTGTCACGCTTTCTCCGTCTTTCCTCCAGAGAACTCTGCGAATAAACGCCTTTGTTTAGCCTTTGGTGCCGAGGTCACGGATTATATTCGCCCTTCCTTCCGCCGCTGCGTGGACGATTAGTCGTTGGACGATCGGCTATTTCGTTGGAGTTTTCTGTTCTTACTCAAAAAAGGTGCATTCGAACTTTTTTATTTTATTTTGTTTACGTACGTGGTTGGTTTCAGGGAAGCTTTCAGTAAGTGGTTTGGGAGGCTGGTGGGGTTCGCTGAAACTCATCTAACCCAGTGCTGCGGAGCACAAAACAAAGCTTAGCCGAGGGTCATGGGAAGGCACGGAGGTAGCGCAGCAAAATGAAAATAGAGGATCCTTTTCCCGATGCAAAAGCCATTGCGGCAACCCTTTCCTTCACCACCATCCCCACTTCCAGTCGTACATTACAACCTCGCCCCTCCCCCCTTCCAGGCGGTTTTACGGAAAAAAACATTGACAACCTTTCCAGGGGGCGCCAACCCGAGGACTCGGCTTGGCGCCCCCTCCCTAGTGGCGCCCGGGGCACTTGTACCCCCTTGCCCCCCCCTAGTTACGCCACTGCATACAACCAACCTTTCAACTTAGCTGAGCTACAAACATCACTAAACTCTAGCAGTAATTCTGCACCAGGCTACGACCGTGTCACGTATGAAATGTTGAAAAACCTGCCGCCTAAAACGCGAAAAATTTTACTCTCTCTATACAATGCTAACTGGCTTTCTGGCACCATCCCTGCTTTCTGGAAAGAGGCTATTGTTATCCCTATTTTGAAACCGGGCAAGGACCCTTCCTCAGTTTCAAGTTATAGGCCCATTGCACTAACCAGCTGCCTTTGTAAACTTTTTGAAAAAATGATAAACCCCCGACTTTTACATTTCCTTGAAACACACAATCTGCTCGACCAGTTCCAGTGTGGGTTTCGAGCGGGTAGATCCACCACCGACCATTTGGTGCGTATCGAGGCACAGATCCGAGACGCTTTTGTCCACAAACAATACTTCCTTTCAGTGTTTCTTGATATCAAGAAGGCTTACGACACAACATGGCGTTTTAGGATATTAAGAGACTTGTCTCACCTGGGTGTGCGCGGTAGAATGCTTTCCATAATCGAGAGTTACTTGTCCAATCGGAAATTCCGCGTCCGTGTGGGCAGTACTCTCTCCCAAACATTTGTGCAAGAAACGGGAGTACCGCAAAGTGGTGTACTTATTTGTACACTTTTTATTATTAAAATGAATTCCTTGCACCTGTCCATCCCCCGCAACATGTTCTATTCCACATATGTCGATGACGTCCAGCTTGGCTTTAAGTCATGCAACCTAGCAATGTGTGAGTGGCAGGTTCAGTTAGGTTTAAACAAGCTTTCCAAATGGCAGAGGAAAACGGATTCCGGCTGAACCCAGAAAAAAGCACGTGTGTCTTGTTCTCCCGAAAGAGAGGTGTGCACTCAGAACCTGACATTGAACTGAACGGTCAACGTCTGTCTGTCAATGCGGAGCATAAATTCTTAGGCTTAATCTTGGACAACAAGTTGACATTCGTACCACACATCGAGTATTTAAAAACAATATGTTTAAAAGCCATGAGTGTTATAAAAGTGTTGTCACGTACTACGTGGGGTAGTGACAGGCAATGCCTCATGAACCTGTATAGAAGCCTCATTCGCACCCACTTAGATTATGGGGCCGTTGTCTATCAGTCTGCTACTCAAAGTGCCTTGAAGATGCCGGACCCCGTGCAGCATTTGGGCATCCGCCTTTCTACGGGTGCTTTTCGCACCAGCCCCGTAGAAAGCCTTTATGTTGAGTCAAATGAGCGGTCGCTTCATCTGCAGAGAACTTACATGTCCTTCGTTTATTTCCTTAAGGTAAAAGCAGACAAGAAGCACTCCTCATACTCTACTATTAATGATTTGTCGAGCTCAATTCTGTTTCAAAACAGGCCTTCGATGAGGCAGCCCTTCTCAGTTCGCCTGAAGAGTCTAGCTGAGGAAACTGGAGTCTCACTTGAACATAGTTTAATGGCTCCTGTAGCATACCCGCCACCGTGGCAGTGGGAGACTATAGACTACGATGTGTCTTTCCTAGAAGTTACAAAACATGCGCCTATTGCCCATATCCGAGCATACTTCCTGGAACTTCAACACAAATACTCACGTCCTGAGTTCTTTACAGATGCCTCTAAGTCCAACTGCTCTGTGTCATACGCTGCTGCTGACCCTTCTCTTTCGGATGCTGGCCCTCTATATCCAGGCACAAGTATCTTCACAGCGGAAGCTTGCGCGATACTTGTGGCAGCTAAACACAAACACAAAAACAATTACAAACACAAAAAGCAGTAATTTATACAGACTCCCTCAGTGTGGTAACGGCTCTGCACAGTCATAAAAACAAAAAAACCCGGTCCTCGTCTCACTTTACTCCATTTTATGCACACTCTACACACTCAACCAACATGTTGTAGTGTGCTGGGTGCCAGGGCACCGTGAGATCCAAGGCAACGTGAGGACGGATCAGCTCGCTGCATCCGTCCACAAAAACACTGCCCTTACACCCATATCAATCCCGGTCCTTGATATGAAGCCGTCTCTCAAACGAAACCTCAGGGACTACTGGCAGAGCAAGTGTTATGGATAAACACACACAAAATAAACTACACGTTATCAAGCCACATCTTGGCCATTGGCCACCAGTATCAAAATCTCGTCTAACAGAGGTAACACTAACAAGACTCAGGATAGGACACACATACGCGACACACACACATCTTTTGTCTGGTGGTGATCCACCACTTTGTGACAATTGTGGTGAGGCATTGACAGTTCTTCACGTTTTAATCCAATGTAAACAGTTAGACACTCTAAGAAGACAACACTTTCCATTACCCTACCGACAACATATACCATTACACCCCGCAATGTTTGTCGGTAGGGAACCACTTTTCACACATAAAGCATTGTTAGCTTTTTTAAGAGATGTCAATTTTTACTATGTAATATATCCAGGCATTACGTAGCGTGACCTCTCAAGAGAGGTTGCTGCTGCAGTAATTACATTTAAAAACACTTGCCTCCCAGCCCTTGGACACAAGGGCGCTGATGAGGCACGTGTGCTAGTGCCAAATATTTTTACATGTTTTTATTAGCGAAATATTTGTCATCCCTTATAATATGCATATCACGCCACTGTCATGATCTTCATACTTATGTTTTTACCCGCATTATCGCGAGGAATTTTAAGGCCCCTATACAGCCACGCAACATAGCATTGTCTCATCTCTACTCATCAAAATGGCGCTCTTTGGCCATCAATTGGCCCTTGCGCCACAAAGCACCACACATCATCATCATCCAAATTCACGAACGCAACATCTGCCGCAAAAACGACAGTTTCCTCGTATGGTACCCCGCCCACACGGACCCTCCGCTTGCGGGCAACGCGACTGCCCACGCCGCGGCTCGAGGACTTACACGCCGAGCTGCGACGCCTGCCGACAGTCCCGATGTCTCGCACACTTCGACAGCGATGCGGGAATGGACGTGGGGGGGTCGCATGACCACTTTCAGAGACATCACGCAACACTACAGACTGAACAGATGCAAATATCCACCACCCCACGCCAAACTAAACAAGAAACAGCAGGTTGCCTGGAGACAACTACAGACACACACGTACCCGAATCCGGCGATCCTTCGCCTCTGCTACCCAGGCATTTATACGTCCGATGCGTGTAAGGCATGCGGAGCCAGAGCGACGCTGCAGCACATGCTGTGGAAGTCTACCGGTAACGCGCAGCAGTCCCCTACGAACCCGGTAGACATGGCAGTCTCGAACCGCGAGGCGCGATGGGAGGCGGCTCTGCTCAGCCGCGACCTTGCCGATCAACCATGACGTGTGTGCAGAAAATAAAAAAAATCATCCAGATACCGCTCGCGATTCTCGTCTCTGAGTATGACGTTTTGAATTATGAACTTAATTTACAGATTAGTGCTTGACGAAATGTTAGTTCGCCGTGGAAAGTGTTGCAAGCAACAGCTCACAACTGACTTCATCGTTCCACTCTTCTACCACTTCGCGTCGAAAAAGTGTTTCAGTGCCGTCTCAAGCTCACTTTCGGCATCTTGTCAACCTGACGATATATCAGTTCTGTCGCACACCTGCGTAGGAATTCTGTTTTTCAGAAGCTAATAAACATATTTGCTATGTCGCCATTTGAGGCCATGTACGAGCAAAAAAAATATTTTTTAAATGTTTCACAATGGCCGCGCGCGTGGTCGATTGCCGTCTCTGCGCAGCGCATCGCCGCCTTGGGTGACGTGCAAACGTGTGCCAGCGCCATCTGGTGGTTTTCTCCCGAGGCGTTACGCGCTAGCCGGCGCGTTCATCACACTTTCCTATTCTAGCCACTGTAGCTAGATCAACATGTAGCACAGGGATGCCAGATTACTTGCTGTCTCACATGCGACCCCTTTTTATTAAAATGCTCGATTGGCTTTTTACATGACATCCCACCCTGTTCTTTTAAAGACGATAGTCTTTCATGGGGACCTTCGGCGCAAAAACTTTGGTCTGTCTTCTGTCTGTCTGTCTATTTGTTTGTTTGTTTGTTTGTTTGTCCACCGTTACCGCGAACCGAGTACTCTAAACAGCACCAGCCGATACCCCGAACGCCAACCCCATCCGCAGCACCCACCAATGTTGCTCAAGGATCAGCGTTCCTACGTGTTTGATTGTCAATTAAAAAGCAATTATTGCGCATATCTGAGGCACCATAAGAACACTCATATTCTGTATGTTCGTCTTTTTCTAGAAAACGCGTACATAAGTAACTTTAAGGACCGTAGCGCTTATCACGCTGCGCTGACCATGGAACGCTTGCACGGAACGGGGAGTGTTTCCAACGCTTTGTTAAGACGAGACGGTGGTGGCACCTACACGTCACCTTGCGTTCTACACCTTATCACCTCTGAGACGGGCGTGCACGCCCGTCTCAGGGCCACATGCTTCGTTTTCCAAAAAGAACTGCCAGATGGTGCTCATGTCCCACGTGTGACGTGACTTGATGCGCTCGTTCGCCTCCGCTGCACGCTCGACGCACTCTAACGCAGCGCCTCCGGAATACTATTCACCGATTTGCTAGCGCAGAACATTAAATAAATGTTTTGTTCAGTCAGTCTCTCCACACGCAAGACTATCGTCTTTCGAAGACATTTGCAGATTACATGCAGATACAGGGCCACTTTTATGTCTTATAGTCTTGCAGTCATGAAAACATCTAAGTAGTCAATGAATCGTGGAACAATTTGGTTTTCGTTCTTGAGGCTTCTTATGTTGGTCTAAAGCTTGGCCTGTTGACGTGCCTTGATGGGTTCCCGACGTTTCTGGTGACACTCCATCTAACGTTGCTTGACGTTCTCGGGGGTTGAATCATACTTCTTGCACCCCTTCTGCTACCGCTTCTCGCACAACTTCAGCGGTGCCTTCCTCAAAGTATAGTCACGTCTGACCTTGATCTGTTCTTTGTACAGAGCCCAGTGGCATTTTCGTGTCTCCGGAGAATCTTTCGCACGGCACATTTCACATTTCTTAAGGTGCTTCACCTTTTCTGCCTTCATCTCCGGTTGGCGGACAACCTCCTACTCTTTTTCGACGTTAGGCTGTGCATCTCTGCTAGTTGATGGGTCAGTCAATACGAGCTTACTGCATATGACGTAGCTGTCACGGTAGAAGGCAGCTGCACCCTGTGGTGCCTTTCCTTTTTTCGGGTTGCTTGCAGCGGCTAGGCTTTCTTGACTGAGCTTGTGTTGGTTATTCTGGGTTGGCTTAGCAGCTAACTTAGTGGCTTGTTTATTGTTCTTGCGCTTACGTTCTGCAGGTCTTTTACCTCGAATAGTCTCAATCTTACGTATGAGACGCTGTCGAAGCTTATCCAGAGAACTGACAGGTTCCCATGGCGCTGGGTGGATACTTGTCTTGGCGCCCGTTGTTTCTTTGTTTTCAATTCCTTGGCCTGCAGCAGCTGGCTTGCTGTCTGGTACAGTCCTTGTTCTAACTGTGTCGTTTTGGTGACCGAGCCTTCAGCATGAAACACTTGGCATTGGCGCTCCATGAAATTGCGATCTTTTTTGCCACATCTACATGGTTGACGGACATATGGCAATGCATGCGGCACAAGCTCGATGGCGTGTTCTGTACCTTTGTAAAAGCCCAAACCATTGTTATCAGTAGCGAAGAGGTCAACATGCTAACGCAAGACGTGTTGAACTGCCATAACTTCTTCTTGCAGCTGTGGACCTATGTGAGCGTCATGTAGCTTGTCAAACGTAGCTTCATTTGTGCAAAGTGTTGCTGTCTTTGGTTGAAGTGGCTCCTTTCTAGGTGAATCTTCGTTGTGTTTGAGGGATAATCATATGGGCTGGTTGTTATCCGGCAATGGCGAAAATTGCAAGCAGCCTGTGGGAGACACAACCTGTTTTAGACTCAGGAATACTTGACAGCACAACGGCATCAGACATCTGTGGTAGCCCCTTTTTCAGACATCGCATGACAATACCTGTGCCAGGATGGTGGATTTCTGTTGGATAAGGCGGCCGGAGAAGGAGCTCAGCGTGGCCGGCCTCAAACCAGTCCTCTCCGAGGATTAAAGGCGAGGGGTTTCCAACCAGAACTAGAACTTCAAGTACTGCCGTAATAGGCGCCACAGCGATACGAGCACATAATGTACCAGCTGGCATGACCGTACCGCCACCCAAAACAGATATGGGAGGTTTGGTCCATGGTCGCAGGTTGGCAGATCTAATTACGTCTAGCGATAGTATTGTGTGCTTTGATCCGCTGTCTGGAAATGTGTCCACAGTGCCGATAAGTGGAATGAATGTCTGCTTCAATCACAGCGCTTTGTACAAGAGATCCTTCGAGTGGTTCTGACGGTTGAAGGCACGCCAGGGAGGGAAAATGTTTGCTGACTGGGTAGCGGGGTACTGGACCTGGAACGGGGGCACTTCGATGCAAGATGGCCCGGTTGGCGACAGTTGTAACATATTGCCACGAACCAAATAAGAGACAGCCACGAATCGATGTCTTGCTGGCTCCCAGACCAGGAAGCAAAGTCCTTGTCTTGTCTAGTCGCCTAGGAGATCTCGGCTCATACCCACATGGGGGATTGGCCACACTGTACCTTATAATAGATGTTTTTTACAACGCTTGCTAAAAAAAGAGAAATTAGATAAGAACAATAATAATGTTCCTTTGAAAAAACGTGAAAAAGTGCAGAAGAATTCGATAAACCAGAATATATATAAAACAAATTAACAAGAATGAGGAAGGGGGACAAAGAATTGGATATATCTGGCAGTACCACTAGCAGCGTATCCTTCCGGTTGCCTGAATAAATTTATGTAGCGCTGACAGAATAGCACTGTGGCCCACACCCAACTGACTGGCTCCAAACGATAATAGAGTGGATGTATTGACTGGCAATCCGAGCATACCAATCGGTCTTTCAAGAATTATTCGGCGTAGTGAGGCGAAGCGGTGGCATGTGAGAAGAAAGTGATCCATTGTTTCCGGTTCATTACAAACTGCACATAGGTTACTTAATGAAAATCCTGATTTGTTGAGATAAAAATTTAACCGAGGAACTCTACAGCGAAAGCTTGTGAGGGTCACCTCACATTGACGGAAAAGGCATTTTGCGGTGTTCCATGTGAATTGAAAGTGCCGAAATTCTTCAAATTGTAGGAGCGACGTTTCGTTGATTTTTAAAATTAACAGGCGTTTGAATCGTTCGGCAGTAATAAAAAGGAAACTGTGGAGCTACTAGCACCACCGGGAAATTTAAAGATGCCGAAGCGAGTGAATCAGCAATTTCATTTAGTACAATTCCAGCATGCCCGGGGACCCAAATAAACCGAACTTCTGATGGGCTATGCGGTACAAGAGACCAAAATATCCTGAGAAGAGGAGACTGCTTTGTGGACGCTAGATGTGTACATACAGACAAAGCATCCGAAATAATAATAGCTTTTGATAGCTGATAATTTAGTTTTCGAAGAGCCAATGTAATAGCCAGGAATTCTGCGAGATCAACTGGTGTAAAGTCAGGCAATCGGAGCGCAAAAGACCAATTAAGCTGATGATAAAAAATAGCTACTCAAGCCTTCTGAAGATTTTGCGTTGCATCCGTCGAAATTACTACGTATTTGGGAAAATGACCGAGATGGTCTTGAAGGAGGCCCTCCAGAACATGCTTTGGAAGTAACTTAGCATTTTTCAGAAAAAATATCCTCGAAGATTAAGTCAACTGGCACCGAGCATTGGGATTGGCGAGTTAAATGCTGGAGGGAAACGTGAAGATTTGATAACAGAAACTCGACAAAAATGACTTGGGGTCTTTGATAACGAAACCACGGGCGCTGAAAAAAATAAACTGGATGTTTGATGAAAACTGTCTGTGAACAGAAGAGGGGCGCATCGTAAAGTTTTAAAAGTGTTTGCACAGTAAGCTGTCGAAATCTAGCATCAAGTGGAATGATTCTAGCTTCCAAATAAAGCACGCTATTCGCGACACATCTAACTAGCCCGAGACACAGCCACAGAGATTGCCTTTCTAGCACTATAAGAGGTCTTATTTTGTACTCAGCACTTCCTGAAAACAGAATGCAACCAAACTCCCGAATTGGGCGTACGTAAAGTTTGTATACTTTAAGTAACGTATCCCTGCGCATCCCTGAATTCTTATTGCAAAACCGGCGTAGCGATCCTAGGGCGCTTTCTGCTTTACGGATGTGATTCTATTTGTTGCTGTCAATTTAAATTGTCTACGTAAACAATGCCAAGATATTTTAGCGCTTTTACTTGTGGAATCGGATCATTTCAATGAGGCAGTGAAAGAAATACGTGAACGGATAGAGCGAATACAAGCAGAGCACATTTGCTAACATTAAGTGAAAAAGACAGCCCGCCAAGCCATAACTCTAGCTCACTCAAATTTGACTGTAAGATTTGATACAAACTATTGATATCTCGGGATGACGAGAAAAAAGCAATATCATTGGTGTAGACGTAAAGAGGAATATTTTTATGAACGGAAATAGATGATAATAACATATTAAATAAAAGAGGTGACAGGACTGATCCTTGCGGAACACCTCTTGTTTGCTTATATGAGGCAGAAGTAATTCCCCCGTGGCAACAAAAGAATTGTCTCTCAAAAAGAAACTCCTGAACCCAAGATATAATGTACTTGGGCACCTCAAAGTCCACTAATCTTGAAATTAATGTACTGTGTTCCACACTATCGTAGGCTTTTGCGATATCTAACGTCGCTAATGCAGAAAGCTCACCAGATACTTTTGCAAGGCGAATTCGGCTTTCTAAATCAACATGAGCCGACCATATAGAGCACCCCTGTCTAAATCCTACTTGCCTTGGTGAAAGGATGTCCTGACGAGCGATGAATTCACTGAGCCTTTTATGAAGAATTCTTTCAATTATTTTAACTAGGTTTGAAGTAAGCGAAATTGGCCGAATGTTATCCAGGAGATATCCGAGGCTTGAATTTGTTTGCAGCAACACAACTTTAGCAATTTTCCATGCGCTTGGAATCCATTTGTGCTGTAAATAGGAGATGTTAACAATATTCAAAAGCTCATCGGGTTGGGAATTAAATATCAATTTAATCATTGAGTTTTTAATTTGATCTGGACCGGGAGCCGCTTGCTTTACAGTTAGTATGACATCTGCCAGTTCAGCCATAGTGACTTCCCGAAAGTCCGAGGTTGCGCTTTTGAATGTCAGACAAAGCGAAACGCGCTTCAAGTCCTTTCGCGATGCCCTCTAAGAAATCTGTTGTCTCTTTAGGAGACAGCACTACTCAATGCGAAAATGCTGGTACCTGCGTTGATTTTTAGTTCCGTGGAAACTTGTCCAGGGCAGATCTTTTATCAGGTTTTGATAAACGCGAATGTAAGTCAGAATTTTGTTTATATTAAGCTATAGCAACTGTACGTTTAAACAGCGCGGCGTCGAATTTATAGTCAACCCAATTTTTCGGAGTATGGTTGTGGCGTAAACGTTTCCAAGCAGCCTTACGTCGCCTGTACGCAAGCATAAAATCTTCATTCCACTAAGCTGTATTTGACGGTGTGCTGCCGTACTTAACAGAAAACTCTACCGGCTGGACAGAGGCACTTAGACACGCTGCTACTGAAGCACCTCGTTGCTGTCCAACGCGTCCTCTCAATGACGAGAGCGCGGAGTTTAAAACAGTGTTATAAATTTTATAGTTGGTGAACCGTTGTTGCCGGATAGCAGAAGGTGAGTTGCGGTAACATTATTTCATAGGCAATCGGCGCATGATCACTACTCGTCCCATTATCAAACGTTTTCACGATGAAATTAAAAACTGGCCACACGAAAAAGTTAGCTCTAATGTTGATGAGCTTATCCCGCGTAGAAAGGTAACTTGTCCAGAGTTATGACAGTGAAAATTATTATCTTGCAACCAATTCCACAATCTTTTGCCACAGCAATCTGTTTTAAACCTCCAAGAAGTGTGATGCCAGTTAAAATCTCCAGCCAATAAAATTGAATTTGACGAAGAATTCTCGATAACACAATCTAGGTGATCTGTGCGTCTTACTCCATTCGGAAAGTGCGCATTAGTCACTGTAATCCTGTTGGAGTCACGTAACAAACAATCTATTCCTAACAATTCACAATCCGGACAAATATGTTCAAAACTTACAGTAACATTATGACACATTTTTGAAGATATTAGGGCCAATAATCCACCTCGTCTACCTGGCCGATCCAGTCTAAATGTTTGAAAATATTTCAGAGTAAGTGTTTGGTTTACTGAAAGCCAAGACTATTGAAGTAAAATTATATTAGGATTTGTTTGCTGTATGAGATAAATAAGATGTATGTAAGCGGAAGATACGGAACGACAATTCTACTGGAGAACTTTTACAGGCGCTATGATGGACCTAATATAGTTGACTCGACTGCAGAACGCAAAACGTCCTGCTCGTTGTTGGTATCAGTAATAACTTTTTTGGTTTTGACATTGGCAAACTGGTTGGAGACAATGAAGCAGTGCGTCGTTTATGAATGATATTACCAATCCTCATGTCACCAAACGACCCACTGGGCCCCACAAGGGTCGGCGACAGAGCGCTGACGAGCGTTTCTGGGGTAACATCTTCTTGACGCCGATTATTTGTTCATTGTCGAGATGCTCAGCTTCACCCTGCCCCGTGACAGTGTGTGCAGCGAAGAAGGGAATAATGCTGTTTAACCTGGCGGTGAGCATCTTGGTCAGACCTTCAGCAAAGGTGCTGAAAAGCCGTTCCATAATCATCGGCATGGCCTTATCTATCGCTGCCGACACTGCGGAAGCGACCGTCGCTTCAATTGACCCATACTGGCGTGACGTAGCAGCAGCGTACCCCACTTCGCGCTCTTTAATGAAGGATGTTACTTCAGACCGAGAACAACGGCGTTTTTCCATTATATCTAGAATTTGTGTTTCACGTTGTCGAGCAGGGCAGCTATTGTCCGTGGCTGTGTGTGCTCCATCACATAGGCAACACTTGCAGTTGTCTACCTGACAATTTGATGCGGCATGTGCCCCACCGCGATTAGCACATCTCAATGAAGACCTGCAAGCATTAGCGCTATGCCCGAATCGCCAGCAGTTACGGAATTGCAGTGGGCGAGGTGTCAATGCCTCTACACGGAATAGATGAGGCCAGGCCTTCAGCTCAGAGGGGCGTGTGAGACCAGAAGGTAAGAATGACGCTTTCAGTAGGGACTCGCGTATCACCTACAGGTCTGGTGCATCTGTAGACAGATATCACGCCAGCAGGAGAGATCATCTTTAAGAATGCTTCAGGACTAATGTTAGTTGGAACACCACGAACAAAGCCCTTCACGCAAGCACGATGAGGGGGGATAAAAGCGCGAACAGCAATGAACGCAAATCTCGTGGTCGCCGTAAGTCTGTAAGCATTGAATATTTGAAGACCTGCATAGTATGCCAGTCTTGCCGAAACGCCTCACCTCCGAGATGTCCAGAAAATGACCGCTTATATTGCGAAGTTCTTCTTGAAACACCTCCGTTTCACTCAACCGAATGGCTCCACCATCAGTGGGCACAAGTGCGACAGGCAAACTGCTTACGCCGTTCTTGAGGAAACACTCCAGTGGTACCGATTCAGCAGGGCGACTGGCCCACCAGGGCGAGCCCTGGCCGGTACCGGAGACCAGCATTGATGGCTGCTGAAAAAATCAGCAAAAAGAAATTCTACCGCTAATAAAGAACCAAAGGTGATAAGTGTGGCCAATCCGCTCTCACAGGACGTGCAATCGAAAGCGCCAGATACTGCAGGAACGGTCGACTGTCGGCGCTACGTCGTCAACATCTCCACGTCCAGATCTTCTTCTTCGACACGAAGTAGACGTTCCAGTCCCAACAGCTACGCACGCGACACCAACAAAAAGGTGAGATTGTCAGGCACGGCCTCTCAGAACCTCTTCTTTCTCTACTTTCAAGCGATTTCACGCTACAGTTAGGGCTCATACCCATTACCTGTGCAATATGGCCTTGCTTATATCTTCCCCGAGGCAATAAACAGGGGCGCCATTTCGGGAACTATTTTCAAGATAATGAGCGTCTTCGTGACTCAGGAGTAACGACGAAATTAGATTTGGTGCTGATAAAGCCGGCGAATTTACTTGTGAAGACGCTTTGTCGTTCTTAGAACCAATCTAAAGCACTGGCAAGGGAGGCACTCGTAACGTTGACTATCTGGCTGCAAAGGGTGGCTGACTTGGGAAAACAGAGGTGTGCTTTACAGTACTGTTGAGTTGAGCGGCGACGGCAAGAAATGCGCTCACAGTTAGTGGTCGTTGTGCAGCGATAGCTGTTGCAAAGTGTGCGTTGTGAACACCCTGTAGAGTATATTCAATGCACTGAGGATCTGTTAGTTGGACCGGACATCTTGAAATCACGCGCAGTTTTGCCAATGAGTAGTCAACTAGGCTCTCACTGGGTGGTTGGACACATCGGGTTACTATGTGCTGCCACTGCAAGAGCGCAAGGTTGTCCCCAAATAGGCTCTCGAAGGCAGTCTTGAAATTTTTCCACGTGTCGAAACAGTTTCCTGCCACGCTCTTCCAGTCGGTAGCAGGGCCACGGAGCTTGCCAAGCGCTACGGCGAAGAGAGTAGATGGTGTCCATGACACCAATACTTGGGTACGCTCGAGTTCTTCAAGCCACTGATGTACTGAAATGCTACCGTCACCATTAAAAGTTGGCAGTGAAGCCGAGAGGTCAGGCAACGTAGTAACTCGGACTGGAACCGTCGGCCGTTGTGACAACGTCGAAAACTGTTGCAGTGAGTCACTCAGCACTTTCGTACTTGAAAATGACTGCTCAGCTTTTCAGTCGGACCCAACAGACGGTTGACGGTTTTGGGCGACGTCATGAAGCAAGCGTTCAATCACATCGTCCTTCGAGCCAGTCATCTCCAGATTACGGCGCAAGAGTTCATGGCGAACGAAGCCCGTTGAGAACCCTTGAAGGACTTCCACAGTGTCTTCATTCCAGTTTATAAGCGGCATTGCGGATGATTGACGGGCGGGCAAGATCGAAGAAGCCTTATGGCAGGTAAAGGCAAAGAGGTGGGCAGCTAGCACAAAACCACCAACTCACACGAAATGGACGAGTGGTTCCGGTTTCCTCGGCATGGTTTGTCGACGACTGCGCCAAATGTGAGGACTTGGCAACGTGGACAAGGCGGCGATAAGGCGGAAACGACTTTAATAGACCGGAGCTACGGCATCAAAGCAGTCGTAGAGCACGCGCGTGCCTAGGAACGATTACGAAACGATGTCACGGCTAGATCAACATGTAGCACAGGGCTGCCAGATTACTTGCTGCCTCACAACATATTATTGCCTGGATACGCTCCCAAATTCGTTGGCGCATGTTACCAGACTGCCCGAATGTGCCCGCTTTTTCTAAAACCAAAGGAAAAAAAGGGCACTCAATCGCATACTAAAGACCAAAGCCTTAATAAAGTAATATACTATTTTGTGCATTAAATAAAATTAAAACTATTGAAAATACACGTTTATTATTTTTCTTAGTTTTCGCTATTTATCCCCCCTCACATAGTCGCGCTTCAATCGTCACGCGGTTGTTGATGTTTGTCGCAATAGGTTTCAGACCACTTTTCGTTCAGACTTTCGCAACATATTTAGATTGACCTTGGTTCGAGTTTCATTTGACGCTGATAGTACATAGAGGTTCTTGATCTAAAGCAAGGGTTGCATGGCCTCCAAAATACACGCCCCGCGCTCACCATCTTTCAGGTCATAAAGCGTTTCACCATGCCTCACAGATGGCAGCACATTATCTAGCGTTTGCTGTTTGCTTCATCAACGTCTCTGAAAAAGCATAATATAATTTCCGCTGGATGGATATAGTTGTTCATTTTTAGAGCTGTTTGAAAGTTTATGTGTGTGTTTAGCGGCGATGGCTGCACTATCCCGGCCTTTTTTGACGTAGTTCAGTGGCCGCCTATATTCGCCTACCAATCGCCAAATAGGCTCGCTTTCGTCGTGACACTTGTCGGACAGAATGCGTTAAGGAGACTCCTTCCACTACATGGCATTTATGTTGTGTTCTTTCCCGAAGCAGCTGCTAGTAACATCGTGGCTTTTTGGTTGGACACCTGCTTGCCACACGAACGGCCCGGTTTCAATCCTCAATGGGACCGAGAATTTTATTGTTAATTTTATTTGCCTCTTTCTCGATTTTCACTCAAGGACCATTTTTCGCTTACAACCAATGATGCTGACACCAACGGCAGAATTTCTGCGACACGAGCGCACAAACGCTATCGCGTTAATACTGTGTGTGGACACGTTTGAGTAGAACAGAATTAGCCTAATTGTATTGTGAGGCGGTAATTAGGACTTATTAAAGTCGAATGAAACATTTGTGCATAACACACTAAAAAGAAGTTACTGTTCAATACCCGAAATACACCCCGTCATAAAGAACGGTACTTTGTATGAATGCGTCCTCTTTCTACCAATGTTTTTCTAAAAACTTAAAAAGGCTTTGCGTAAATTTTATGCCGAGATGTGAAGTAAAGCTTACGTTTATATTAGAACACTTCACGTTCATTGTAGAGACGGGGGTTCGCAGGTTCTGTAATTATTGACGCATGCAAGCAGCTGTACTTTCTTGTGGCCTTGCGTAGATGAAGTGAGGCAAAGCACTGGCTGTAAATGTTTTAGTTTTTATTGTGTTACAATTAGCTAAACTCACTCAATCCTAGACGTATCTTCCACCTAATTGTTTCTTGTTTTCGGGTGAACAATTCATGTTCAAGGAATTATACAATTCTGAATAATTGTGCACAGTGTGAGATGAAGTCGTCAGCCTGTCTACATTTTTATGGAGGACGAGTACTTGATGAGAAAATTAGTATTTCGCCACTTTTCACGTGAACGATTGTTGCGTGAACTGATAGATAAAATACGTTTTCTTGCCTTCTAGCTTTTGCAGGTGAACGTCACGTTCACCTTGACTAACTTTTCGTTTGGACTACGTCTTTCGGACAAAATTAACTGTGTCTCAAGCACGACCACTGACAAGACGGAGAGCAGCCCTTACCCTACGGTTAAAGAGAACATCAAATTCAAAGGGGAAAGTGGATGGTAAAGTATACTTTTGTCTGAGACTTGAGAACAAAAAGCGTTGTTTGGTTCCTGAAATATAAAATGACTCATGCTGTGGGAGATGTAACAGAGTTCGGGATGATTTCGACGTCTTTGCACTAAGACCGTACAGTACGCGAGAATCTAGAATTTATTCTGTGTCCAAATGCGACCGTGGTGGCCGGAATGAAGCCAGATTCTTCGGGTCGGCATCTAAGCACCGTAACCACTGGCGCGCCGTGGTGGCCAGCCAAGAGCTTGTACAACGTTTCAGTTTTGTGTTTAGGAGTTCAACTGGGCAGTATTTAGGGTCTTTTTCGCGATGCCTCGCCATTAGGAGCTCCTGGCTACTGGTACGTATAAGTTTTAGCGTTACGGTATTAGTGGAATACCGGATCGCGTTTACCGTGTTACTTGAACGGATGTTTTAGAAAACTACCGCTGGCCTACCTAAACGTTTTCGTATTGCGTAATACGTTTTTGGATTCGCGTAGTAGCTGTGAACGACTATAGACTTGTGAGACAGCGCCGTAAACGTAAGGGCCTATTCAGGCAACTAGTTTAAGTTGTGTAAAAACTCGTGCATGCGCAGATTTTTTTTTTGGTAACACTGTATTGCTGAAAAGTATACGTATGAGCTAAAAAGTGTTGTTAGTTTGCCACACTTCACCTCATGGTAGGCACCAGAACCCTGCCGTGAGAAAGGAAATATCTCTGCTGATTATGTTTGCGGTTGCAAGTTTTACAAGCGCCTACTTCTAAAACAGCTAGTACAGTTGCAAAGTGCTCATTGCAACATTTATGACTTTTTATTCAAGTTGACAAACACTTACTGTGTATTCTAAAGCAATAAGCGCATTTATGTAGCTGTTCAAATAATTGTTTCTGTATCTGATCATCATGGTGATGATAGTTAATTAGGACTGAGCTTTCAAAGCGATTTGGCAGCTTTGATCTACTAAATTTTTTCTCACATCACTAGTGACTTATGGTGCGATTCTGCGTGTCTGCCATGTAATATTGCGTCTCCTAACGCGACTGCTCGCTGGACTTGATGCCTATGTGGGTTAGTTTGCCTATGTAGTTTGAAGCGGTGACGTGGCTCTGTGGTGAAACACCTAACTATTCAAGATTCTTTCAAAGTACAACACATAAGAAATGAAAAGAAATTGTCTGGGAAATAGGTTGTCTATCTAAAACAATGGGTGCTTAAGGGGTGAGGCTGGCAGCATTTCTACCACTTACCGCCTTATAGGGAGCATGCGGATTTGTGTATATATCCAGATTAAACGAAACGCAATTAGCCTGATGAAATTCTATTCGCGCATTTTTTTGGCTATGAACAAAACATACGTAAGTGTGCGCAAACGGGCGTTTCATTCATTCCCAAAAAAGTATTGCGCATGAAGCTGTGGATCACGGAGTAGAAACCGAGACCTTGCGTAGAGCCTGTTGTTTGCATGCATCATATTCAGGTAACTACTCGTTGAGCTTGTGGTAATCAGGGTAAGACTAGGGAGATTCTAAACAATTTCTTACTTTGGTAAAGAGATTGTAAAATGAAATGAAAGTGAATGAAAGGGCAACATGCTGCAGATGGAAGGTTAACTAAAGACATGGAATCATTTGAAAACTGCGGTCATGTGGCTTCTCGGCGACATCCATTTAATTTACTTCCAATAAATAATAATAATAATATACGGTTTGTTACATCCCAAAACCATGATATGATTATGAAAGAGCGTAGTGGAGGGATACGAAAAATTTTGCCGTCTGGTGTTCTTTACCGTGCACTCACCTCGCGCAATACACTGGCCTCTGCCATTTAGCCTCCATCGAAATGCACCCACCGTGACCGGGATCGAATCCTTGACTTTCGGGTCAGCAGCCGAGCACCCTAGCCACTGTTGCACCGAGGCACACTCCAATTGAGGAACAATATTTCTTATACGTTGCCTTGTTGTCAGTGACTGTTTGTTTTGTTATCATAAATAAACAAAAGATGAGGCTTAATCTAAAAGCAACAACAAAAAATTGCGCTGTTTTAGACACAGGCAAGAGAACCCGCCAGCACGCAGATTGCTTGAGTGAACCAATGCGAATATATAAAGGAGCCCGTTTTTGTTACTTTCTTCGACATTACCTAATGAAACAAACGGTAAGTGAAGCGCAGCTGACTGAAGTGCTGTCGTTAGGACACAGAGGGAAACGAATTGAGGACTGAAGCCTCAAACTTCGAAATATGCGTTTGGGGCTCCGCGAATAAAAGCTTTATTGGCGCTCCCTTTCTCTGAGCGCTTTACAACGCGAAGTGCTCGCGGGAATTGCGTGCCTTTGCATGCACTACGCACGTTCATCTGCTGTTTTACATACTATGGGTAATTATCCGACACATCATTCTCTTTGCACCCCCGCAGGGGCGCCTGCGCAAGTAGGCGTTTGGTGTGTAGCGACACCACGGACCCGAGCTAACGGGGGAGTTTCTACTCTCTCCCACGCCTAGCCTTGCGTGGCTTTGCCGTGTACGGGGAAAAGGGGATCCTGGGGGTTGAGCCGACGCTGGGTGATTGGACCATTAAGGCCCCCCCGGCAGAGGCAACACACCCCTTTGGCCCCGGCTTCACGTAGACGGCCCCCCTGGGCTGACCCACCCAGGGGAAGTCGGCAGTCGCCTTTTCCTATCTCTCTCTCCCTACATCTTCGTCTTTTTTTCTCACTTTACATCTTTCCTGTATTCTCCTCACTTCATTTCACTTCCAATTTCTCCTGGCGGCAAGGGTTAACTTAGTGTAAATATCCAACCTTGGGTAGATATATTAGGTTATAGCGGCCATGTACGGCTGGCGCCTGCGCCTCCTTCGCGTCTCGCAGCGTCCCCTAATTGGGCTCGGTGGTAGGTGGCTGGCAAGGCCGCCGAATAAGCTATCAAATTTATGGGAACACCTAGCCCTCTCACAACTAATCGCCCCTCCAAGAGGTAGCGCACCGATGCAATTTTCGAATTTGTTCCAAACAAAAAAGATAACTTCCCCAAATACCACATAATTCACTGTGAAAGTACAGAAAAGAAAGCTAGAAGTATTTCACCTTTCATTGTGTCCAAATGTCTCATAGAAACGCTGGGCGCAGGCTACAAGGCCACAAAGACTGCCAGTGCTGACCTGTTACTTGAGATAAAAGACAACGCACTGTACCAGAGACTACATAAACTCACAGCATTTGGGGATCAGCCTATCACAATCACACCGCATCGAACCATGAACACAGTGAAGGGTGTTGTGAAGGGTGTCCATCAGATGGAGACCTGATGGACCTCTCTGATGAACTTCTAACAGGCTGGAAAGAGGAAAACGTCATTCAGGTGCAGCGTATCAAAATAAGAAGAGAAAATAAGGAAATTCCAACGAAGCACGTCATACTAACTTTCGCATCTAGCACCCTCCCAACTGAAATAGCAACAGGATATCTTAAACTGCCAATTAGACCATACATAACCAACCCGCGGCGTTGCTTTAAGTGTCAGAGGTTCGGGCACGGCTCCCAGAGCTGCCGAGGACAGCTTACCTGCGCGAAATGCGGCACCAAAGGTCATACCGCTGACGATGACTGTCAGCTACAAGTGCACTGCGCAAACTGTGAGGGTGACCATCCTGCATATTCCAGGTCATGCGTGGCCTGGAAAATGGAAAAAGAAATTATTAATACAAAGTTTAAATTGAACATAAGCTTCCGTGAAGCGCGGCAGCGCGTTTCCCCGCATTTTGCTGGGAACACATCGTATGCCGAAGTGGTGCGAGGGGGGTCAGCACCACTTCGGTTTTCGGCAATGCCTTGGACCACGCCGAGCGTGCCACAAGCCCCCATGGGAGGAGCAGCCTCGGCTGCCCCACCCTCCTTGAATACAGCCCCACCGAAGGCCCCTGTGAACCTTGGCAGCAGCCAGGGCACCTTACAAACTAAAGAAATCCCCTCGACCTCCAGCCCGATGGGGTTTAAGGCTCCGTCCGTCACGACGAAGCCTACAACGAAAACAACATTATCTGTCGTCTCTCCTGAGGCGATGGACACATCAACTGCACCGGCGCAGACTGCGCCAAAGGAGCGGCGGGGTTCCCTCGACCGCTCTAAAAAAGACAAAACGGTAATTACAGGGCCTTCTAAAGGCTCTGTAAGATAAGTCACTTCTCTCTTTAAACACAAGCCACACTCATTTCGTACACACAGCACTTCTTTACTCCCATAATAGAGACACAAATTATACAATGGAACGTCAGAGGACTACTTCGAAACCTCGACGATGTCCAAGAACTTCTACACAAACATTCTCCAAAAGTGCTGTGTGTACAGGAAACACACTTAAAATCCAAGAATACAAAGTTTTTGCGTCAAGATGTTGTCTTCCGAAAGGACAGAGATGATGCTGTGGCGTCATCTGGTGGTGTAGCCATTATAGTTAATCGAGGAGTAGCATGCAGTCATCTACCACTACTAACATCCCCTACAGACAGTGGCTGTTCGAGCAGTTCTATTGAATAAGCTCGTCACCATCTGCTCTCTATACATACCACCGCAACACCGCCTGGAAAAACATGATTTCCAGTCTTTAATAGATTAGTTACCAGAACCTTATTTGGTTCTAGGGGACCTGAATGCGCACAGCGGTTTATGGGGTGACTGTCAATGTGATGCCCGAGGTCGTCTCAATGAACAGTTCCTTTTTTCATCAGGTGCTTGTCTGTTTAATAGAAAAGAGGCAACATATTATAACCTTGCAAACAATACTTACTCCTCCATAGACTTCAGTATCGCATCTCCTTCACTTGTACTATTACTTCAGTGGAAAGTCATAAATAATCCATACGGAAGTGACCATTTTCCTTTAGTTTTGAGTACACCAATAACATATGAATGTCCTCCACATGTTCCCAAATGGCTGGTAAACAAAGGCGACTGGGAACAATTTCAAAAGATTACAAACCTAAGTTGGACCGACATATGCGGATTAGGCATAGATGAAGCTGTGCAGTACTTCACGGCTTTTCTTACTGACGCAGCAGCCAAGTGCATTCCACAAACATCTGGACTGCCCGGCAAACGACACGTCCCGTGAAGGAACACTGAATGTCAGAATGCGCGAAAGGAACAGAACAGGGCATGGAGGTTGCTGCGCAACTCGCCGACAGCGGAAAACTTTGAGAGCTTTAAGAAAATAAAATCTCGATGCAGGAGAACGCGTCGGCAGGCCAGAAGAGAAAGCTGGCACAAGTTTTAGGGGCGAAGCTCCTTAGGGCGTGGGCTGTGCGTCCCCTGTAGTCTGTATGTAGCCACCTCTAGTTTAGTTCTTGCACTGTTCACTAGATGGCGGTACCGTCCCCTGTATGTAGCCACCTCTAGTTTAGTTCTTGCAGTGTTCACTAGATGGCGGTACTGTCTCCTGTATGTAGCCACCTCTCGTTTAGTTCTTGTAGTGTTTACTAGATGGTGGTACTTGTAGCTGATGATGAAAAGATGCAAGATGTTATAAACTAGAAAGCGGTACTTGTAGTTGATGAAAGACGCGAGATCTTATAAAATAGGAATGATGTCACATATGGCGCGTGTCATTGGTTGAAGGCAATCGTTCGATTTAGTGCGGCGACGTACGCTAGGGGGAGCGTTGTAATAAAATACGTTCGCTGTTGGCGCGCGCTCGTAGTCGCCGGATGAATAAGGCTGCACTGCGGAGAGAGCGCAAGGCGGCAGCAGCGCGCGCTCGCAGACAGAATCCCGATGTGCGAGCGCGCGAGGCAAGGGACATCGCAAGCCATCCGTCGTCTAAGAACAAATAAAAGTTGATTTGTGTATATACACACACAGCGTTTCTCACGTCTTTACATGATGATCGACTGGGCGAATTACACGGAAGATTCACAGTTTACCGATGAATCCCTCCGGAGCTTCGCCCATTCATCATCATTCACCCCGTGAATATGCCGTAATTTTTTTATCAGGGATAAATTCATATACACAAGAGGCTAAAATCTGGACATGGTTCGTAGGGTAGCAGGAAGACAAGTACACTCACTCCCACTCGTAAACACACAGGGTGACAGCCTGGAAGATCAGGCGAACTTCCTCGGTGCACACTACGAGCAAGTGTCTAGCTCGGCACACTATACTGAAGTTTTCCAAAGATATAAAGCAAGGATAGAAAAACAGAAACTAGAATATAAGTGCAAAAAACACGAGGCATACAACCAACCTTTCAACTTAGCTGAGCTACAAACATCACTAAACTCTAGCAGTAATTCTGCACCAGGCTACGACCGTGTCACGTATGAAATGTTGAAAAACCCGCCGGCTAAAACGCGAAAAACATTACTCTCTCTATACAATGCTATCTGGCTTTCTGGCACCATCCCTGCTTTCTGGAAAGAGGCTATTGTTATCCCTATTTTGAAACAGGGCAAGGACGCTTCCTCAGTTTCAAGTTATAGACCCTTTGCACTAACCAGCTGCCTTTGTAAGCTTTTTGAAAAAATGATAAACCGCCGACTTTTACATTTCTTTGAAACACACAATCTGCTCGACCAGTTCCAGTGTGGGTTTCGAGAGGGTAGATCCACCACCGACCATTTGGTGCGTATCGAGGCACAGATCCGAGACGCTTTTGTCCACAAACAATACTTCCTCTCAGTGTTTCTCGATATCGAGAAGGCTTACGACACAACATGGCGTTTTGGGATATTAAGAGACTTGTCTCACATGGGTGTGCGCGGTAGAATGCTTTCCATATTCGAGAGTTACTTGTCCAATCGGAAATTTCGCGTCCGTGTGGGCAGTACTCTCTCCCAAACATTTGTGCAAGAAACGGGAGTACCGTAAGGTGGTGTACTTAGTTCTACACTTTTTATTATTAAAATGAATTCCTTGCACCTGTCCATCCCCCGTAACATGTTCTATTCCACATATGTCGATGACGTCCAGCTTGGATATAAGTAATGCAAATTAGCAATGTGTGAGCGGCAGGTTCAGTTAGGTTTAAACAAGCTCTCCAAATGGGCAGAGGAAAACGGATTCCGGCTGAACCCAGAAAAAAGGACGTGTGTCTTGTTCTCCCGAAAGAGAGGCGTGCACTCAGAACCTGACATTGAACTGAACGGTCAACGTCTGTCTGTCAATGCGGAGCATAAATTCTTAGGCTTAATCTTGGACAACAAGTTGACATTCGTACCACACATCAAGTATTTAAAAACAAAATGTTTAAAAGCCATGAGTGTTATAAAAGTGTTGTCACGTACTACGTGGGGTAGTGACAGGCAATGTCTCATGAACCTGTATAGAAGCCTCATTCGCACCCGCTTAGATTATGGGGTCGTTGTCTATCAGTCTGCTACTCAAAGTGCCTTGAAGATGCTGGACCCCGTGCACCATTTGGGCATCCGCCTTTCTACGGGTGCTTTTCGCACCAGCCCCGTAGAAAGCCTTTATGTGTAGTCAAATGAGTGGTCACAATCTGCAGAGAACTTAAATGTCCTTTGTTTATTTCCTTAAGGTAAAAGCAGACAAGAAGCACTCGTCATACTCTACTATTAACGATTTGTCGAGCTCAATTCTGTTGCAAAACAGGCCTTCGATGAGGCAGCCCTTCTCAGTTCGCCTGAAGAGTCTAGCTGAGGAAACTGGAGTCTCACTTGAACACAGTTTAATGACTCCTGTAGCATACCCGCCACCGTGGCAATGGCAGACTATAGACTGCGATGTGTCTTTTCTAGAAGTTACAAAACATGCGCCTATTGCCTATATCCGAACATATTTCCTGGAACTTCAACACAAATACACACGTCCTGAGTTCTTTACAGATGCCTCTAAGACCAACTCCTCTGTGTCCTACGCTGCTGTTGACCCTTCCTTTTCGGATGCTGGCCCTCTACATCCAGGCACAAGTATCTTCACAGCGGAAGCTTATGCGATACTTGTGGCAGCTAAACACATCAAACAATTACAAATACAAAAAGCAGTAATTTATACCGACTCCCTCAGTGTGTTAACGGCTCTGCACAGTCTTAAAAAAGAAAAAACCCTGTCCTTGTCTCACTTTACTCCATTTTGTGCACACTCTACACACTCAGCCAACATGTTGTAGTGTGCTGGGTGCCAGGGCACCGTGAGATTCAAGGCAACGTGATGGCGGATCAGCTTGCTGCATCCGTCCATGAAATCAGAGCCACTACACACATATCGATCTCGCCCCGTGATCTTAAGCCGTCTCTCAAACGAAAGCTCAGGGACTACTGGCATAGCAAGTGGGATAGACACACACAAAACAAGCAACACGTTATCAAGCCACATCTTGGCCATATGCCACCAGTATCAAAATCACGTCTAACAGAGGTAACACTAACAAGACTCAGGATGGGACACACATACACGACACACACACATCTTTTGTCCGGTGGCGATCCACCTTGGTGTGACAAATGTGGTGAGGCATTAACAGTTCTTTACGTTTTAATTTAATGTAAACAATTAGACACTGTAAGAAGACAACACTTTCCATTACCCTACCGACAACATATACCATACACCCCGCAATGTTTGTCGGTAGGGAACCACTTTTCACCCATAAAGCATTGTTAGCTTTTTTAAGAGATGTCAATTTTTACTATGTAATATATCCAGGCATTACGTAGCGTGACCTCTCAAGAGAGGTTGCTGCTGCAGTAATTACATTTAAAAGCACTTGCCTCGCAGCCCTTGGACACAAGGGCGCTGCTGAAGCACGTGTGCTAGTGCCAAATATTTTTACATGTTTTTATTATCAAAACCTTTGTGACCCTTTTTAATATGCATATCACGCCACTGTCATGTCTTTAATACTCATGTTTTTACCCGCATTATCGCGAGGAATTTTAAGGCCCCTATACAGCCACGCAACATATCATTGCCCACATCTCTATACTGATTGAAATGGCGCTCTTTGCCCATAAATTGGCCCTTGCGCCATAAAACCCACACATTATCTTTGCACAATGAACATATGAGGGTATTAATAGCATGTGACGAGTGAACTTTACTCTGATTTTTCTATTCACTTTGATCTGTCGACCACGCCTTCAGAGCCAGTGAGTATGATGGCGCAATGACTCTCTCTCTCTCCCTCTCTCTCTCTCTCTCTCTCTCTCTATATATATATATATATATATATATATATGTGTGTGTGTGTGTGTGTGTGTGTGTGTGTGACGCAGGAGACGTGATGGCTGTACGATGAACCATTTATTTGTCTTTGTCTTCTTCCTTCTCTACCATTCCACCACACCATTCTCGTGTGGTTCGTCCCACGCTTCCCCCCTCCCCCGAGAGAGACGTAGATGCAGGGGCGGATGATACCGTTTAAGTCTCCCGACATGAACGATGTCAGTCTGGCGACTGAGTGAAGCGACGCTGCGGTCGATCTCGTAGTTAACTGCCGAAAGCTTGCGTATGATCGTATAGGGTCCTTCCATGATTGCGCTGAGTTTGCCGCGGTTCGGGTGCGAGGATGCTTCATATAGAACAAAGTCTCCCGCTTGAAGCTCTAATGGAAGGAAATTCTTGTCATATATGATCTTGTTTTTCTCGTGATATGCTACTGAAGTGCGAACTGCGTTTGTACGAGCTTCCTGCAGATTTTCAGTAACGCCTGAAAGAAGATAGGAATACGATGGTGTGCCATACATAAGAAAGCAGGGTGGGTAGCCTGGGATTTTGTGAGGTGTTCTATTGTACTCGTCGACAACATCTGAGAGGAGACGCGGCCACGCTTTCTGGGTTCGTCGTTGATCTTGCATCGGAGGCGAGTAACGATCGTCTGATTAGTGCGCTCGTTTAGGCCATTACACTGCGGGCGTTGTGAGCTTGTTAAAAGCTGATGAATATTGTTGTGCTTGAGGAACTGCTTTAATTTGGCGGCAGTGAATCCTGTGCCACGGTCCTAGAGGAACTTCCGAGGCTTTTCAGCAGCGAAGATACTCTTCAGATAAGAGGTGCACGCGTCGCAAGTCTCATTCTTGTGTGCGAAAGCCCAGACATAACGGGTGGCATGATCAACGGCAAAGTGAATGAATCTTTTGGATGAGCCGTAGTTGCCAAAACCTCCGATAGTGTCCATGGCCAGAAGATCAAATGGTTGTTCCGCTGGTTGCAAAGACTCCAAGGAACCGAATCGTTTGGTCTTCGGTTTCTTGCAGCGCTGACAAGTATCGCAGTGGCGTATGTACTCGCTCACGTCGGTGATGGTGTCGGGCCAATAGTACTGTGGAGAGAGAAGCCGCAACGGCTTCTTTACCCCAACATGACCGAAAGCGTCATAAGCTTTTTGGAGAAGAGAAGACCGGAGGGCAAAAGGCACATAGACTTTTCGTATTCCTCTGCGTGTCACTATACTCAGTCCGTTCTCAATGGTATGCTTTCCGGGTGGTTTGTCGTTGTGATGCTCTCGCAGTTGCTCAGCAGATAGGAGTTGAACTACCGGGCTTCGAGATAGTGTATCAGCTTCAATGTTGTCAATGCCCTTTTTGTGTTTGATGTTCACGTCGTACATGGAGAGTTTCAAGGACCACCAGAAAGTCGTCCTCGGGGATTCTTGATGCTTTTAAGTCATTCCAACGCTGCGTGATCTGTGATACAGTGAAAGGTTTCCCGTATAGATAGCAGTGCCGTTTATCAATGGCGTCAATAATTGCCAAACATTCCAGTTCTGTGATGTCGTAATTAATTTCGTCTTTTAGTAACTTCCGTGAATAGTATGCAATTGGGTGTTCTCTACCTTCATCATCAGCCTGCTTCAAGACGGCGCCGACACTTCTGTTAGATGCATCGCAGTATAGCACACAAGGCTTAGTGGCATCGTAGATGTTAAGAATTGGTTCTTCTGTCACGCATTTCTTGAGCTGAATGAAAGACAGTTCACACTCCGAATCCCAGTTCCAGGTGGCATCTCTGCTGAGCAGGTGCGTCAGTGGGTTAGCGATTTGACTGAAGTGGTCGATGTATCGACGGTAAACATTGACAATGCCGAGAAAACGCTGGAACTCTTTAGGGCGTGATGGTGTCGGAAACCGTAAGATTGCGTCCACGTTGCTTCGCTTTGGAGTGACGGTGCCATGCGAAACCTTGTGTCCCAGGTACTCAGTGGAGGTTTGAGCGAATTGACATTTCTTTAATTCCAGCTTGACGCCTTCGCTTTTCAAAGCTTTCAAAACGCCCTCTAGATGCCTCAGATGGTCTGTAAACGTGTCAGAGTAGGCAACAATGTCATCGAAGTAATTCGTGACGTTCTGCAAACGGTGTTTTGTCAATGTGAATTCGATAGCCTGTGCGAAGGTGGCCGGAGCATTCCGAAGAGCAAGAGGCATAACGAGCCACTCGTAGGGACCGGTACGTGTGACAAACACCGTTTTCGGAATGTCATCAGGGTGAATATTCACGTGCCTGTAACCTGACGTTATGTCTAACGTCGAGAAGTACGTAGATTTCCACAGAGAATCGAGAACGTCATTGATGCGAGGGATGGGCTGATAATCAGGCACCGTCAGTTCGTTTAGCTTGCGGTAGTAGATGCAGAAGCGCATGCGTCCTTCCCCTTTTTTCTCTGCCAGAAGTGCTGGCGCAGCGTATGGCGAGGTAGATAGTCGTATGACACCTTGCTTGAGATGTTCGTTGATCTGTCTGTCCATTTCAACGCTGTTGGTTTCTGAGCATCGATAGGGAGCTCTACGAATGGGTACATTGTTCGTGAGATGAATGCAATGCATTTCGCTATTGATGCAGCCAATGTCTGTCTGTGACTTAGAAAAAATGTCATCGTACTTGTGGATAAGCTGCTTCAATGCCAACTGTTCAGTTTCATTTAGATGTAGTACACCGCAAACTTCAACACCTTGCGAAGACGCGCCCATGTTAGCCGTGGCGTGGTTTTCTGTACGAGAATGGAGGATGTCTGTTCCTTGGCGTAGAGTCATGGTGTCAAGGTCCAGCGACAAGTTAATCAGGCAAGCACTATCCAAGCCAAGAAGTAAGTTGCTCTTCATGCCTTGTAGAACATGAGCCTGAATTTCTCTTGTCACTTTTCCTATCTGTACCTTTAAATTAACGCGAACCAAAGTTTTGGTAGATGATGTGACTTGTTGAACTGAGATGCACGAATTCTTCATTATTTGCGGGTGAAGTGCCTTAAGCACTGTTTCGCTAATGCAGGTAATCGTAGCTCCGGTATCAAGAGTAGCGCTGACAGGGTACCCGTTGATGAGGGCATCAAACTGAATTACATGAACCCGGGGTCGCCCTCCTCGTTTCCCTGGTTGGTGGAGAGGGCGGAAATGCTTGCGCGTCATGGGCATTTATTATGCCAGCGCATCTGTCGGGGTAAGCCATCCATCGCGCAGTGTTTGCACTTACGCACGGGTGTTCGTACCAGGGTATTACGTGGACGCTGACTATAGTTCTGTAGCGTCATCATAATCGCAATTCATCGTCATCGTCATTTTTTCTAGTCACCGCGCTGCGCCTCTCGTGCAGCTTACGCGACAGCTCGAGGCGCGAGCGGTGGAGAACGAGCTTCTGGCCTGGCGGTTTGGACGTGGCAGCCGCCACCGCTCCGCTTCAGCAAATCAACCTGGATAATAAAGTGGCGAGAGAACGACACGACCACGTTGGCCGCCGTCCCGTCTTCCTTCTCTCGCTACATTGGTGACCACGGACACACGAACAAGCGACCGGCACTGCACTACTGCCACCGAGCTACGCGGCCATGCTCCAGTCAGCACAAGCCTGGCAGCCTCAATTCGACCCGCCACTGCCCCCGTTCCGGACCTCTCACCTAGAGTCGTGGTTCGAGGAGTTTGCGGCGGCCTTGTATCACAACGGCATCTGGATCCAAGAGCTCATGTACGAGGTATTGGAATACCATCTTACACATGACCTCAAACACCACCTCACATACTTCTCCTGGAGCCCTCACCCGTACGATCACTTGCGAGATGCCGTGCTCAAATTTTACGGCCTTAAACATGCTCCTCCTCCCAAAAATGACACAACGGCACCTGGCTCATCACCTTCCAGGACGCCTCTCGCCTCACAGCCAGGCCAGATCATTCCCCTGCCGGCAACTGGCCACATAGATTCGACACCGGCCGCTGCCCCGTGCACCGTCGCATTCGCTGCAGAGACTTGGTCGGCTGATTTGTCTGTCCCAGGCAATTTGACGACTTCAGCTGGGCCAGCTGACCTTCCTGCAGACTCCCCGCCTGTTCCGGCACCTGTGGAGGCCCGCGACACCACTCACACTATGGACCCAGAGCCCGCTGTGACACTACACGCCATCAGTTTCCCCTGCACACCGGTGCCTGCTGCTCAAAACCTCGTGGACTGCCAGCACCTACTAACATCATCCTCGATGTATCCTACAGAAGTTCAAGCTCCTGAGCAGGCACGGCTGAACGTGCATGATGCTGTGACGATGTCAGGAAATCCCGAGGGCCGCACGCCTGGCTCACCACAGGTGGAGCACACCATGCATGCCCCAACAGATGCGCAGTTAAACCGTCCGCGTACCACTATGTACGCGTGCTTGAGCATTTCAACGCCGTCGACGGCCCATGACAACTGTGACGCCACATACCCTCCACTTGATCTCGCATCACCAAACGTCGGTTCTAGCTCGAACAACGCGACGACTGATCGGCGTACGCCTACGCGTTACACGTCGTCAAAGGTCGGAAAAAGCAATCTATCAGTGCCCTCTGAGCCGGCTCGTTATCACTGTAAACCATGTCGCACTTCATCGGTCCAAAGCGCACCGTTTACAACTTATCTGCACCCTACTCGGCCGACCAGACGGCCGCCGCAGCCGGTAATGTGCCAACGCAAGCGACGGTACCAGCACGGTAAACACACTACCAGGGTTGACCACACTCCCTGTCGACGTTCCCACCAGCTCCAACAAGGAAGTAACACTAGACCCTCTGGACTGGTCGTACTACGCTCATGCTACAGTCCATCTTTTAAGCATCAGTGTCCGAGTGCGCGCGACAATCGACCGCACCGAAACGGCCCGTGTGTGTTCTCGGCCCTTGACCATTTTTCACCTTGTTCGTACTCGCTATCGACAAAAGTGTCCCTTGATCACGACCCTCGCCCGCTCCTTCCAACAGCGCGCCTGCGTAGCCACCCTCGTCCGCTGCGCCATTCCCAGTGTCGCCCGCCAGAGACCCACTGGTTGCCGATTGTCCCTTCCAGTTTACGACCTGGACTGCTCACGGACCCCGTTTCGTTTTGCGAACCTAACTCGCTTGTATATACGCTCTCATTATTTTCATTCCGGCTTCATTTCTTCGGGGGGGGGGGGGGAGTAATCTGTAGCGTCATCATCATCGCAATTCACCGTCATCGTCATTTTTTCTAGTCACCACGCTGCGCCTCTCTTGCAGCTCACGCGACAGCTCGAGGCGCGAGTGGTGGAGAACGAGCTTCTGGCCTGGCGGTTTGGACGTGGCAGCCGCCGCCGCTCCGCTTCAGCAAATCAACCTGGATAATAAAGTGGCGAGAGAACAACACGACCACGTTGGCCGCCGTCCCGTCTTCCTCTCTCGCTAAAGTTCTGTCACTTGTTACGTTAATCTGTGTATTCCGAGCTGGTGGAAAGCGATGTAACTTCACTCTCTCCATGGTTGACTCTACACGAAGTGCAGCTGTAAGCCATACCTCTGGTGTGAACGAGGTAAGTCCAGCAAGCGCCATCTCCATATGCGCAGGAAGGCCGTCGATGAGCCCTGATATAAGGTGCGTGTCCTTTAGGTTGGTGAGGCGTCCGAGAGACATTTTTTCATTATAGTATTCCTTCAAGCTCTGGCTTGTTCGCAACCAGCAATGAACGAATTGGCGAAAAGGATCCGCGACGCCGCTCGTAAAGCGTTCCTTCATGCGTTTACATAAGCTTTCCCAAGACGCGTCTGTGTCAAAAACCTCGGTGAAAAACCATCGGAAAGCCTCACCTTCAAGGTAATCAGAGAAGTAGCACAGCTTATCTCGCTCCATCCATGCTGCGGCCGCAGTCCTCACCTCAAAGAGCTGGAGCCACTTGTCAAAGGGGACGTCCGTAGATGCTCCCGAGTACTTCGGGATGTTGATGACTTTCTTGGATGTCGCCATGATGAAGGGCACGGTAGATCCTGTCGACTAGTGTGACGCAGGAGACGTGATGGCTGTACGATGAACCATTTATTTGTCTTCGTCTTCTTCCTTCTCTAACATTCCACCACATCGTTCTCGTGTGGTTCGTCACACACACACACACACACACACACACACACACACACACACACACACACACACACACACACACACACACACACACACACACACACACACACACACACACACACACACACACACACACACACATATATATATATATATATATATATATATATATATATATATATATATATATATATATATATATATATACGTGTGTGTGTGTATGTGTGGGTGTGTTTTGTAATGAACGAGACTCAGAGACAGCGCACGTTCACTAGGCTAGCTGGCTGTTGTTTATCTGTCTTCATCATTGTCTTCCTTCCACCGAGCCCCACACGCACCCATACCCGAGCTCCATTACATCTACATTACGCTCGGTCACGCTGCGAAAGTGTACGGGGAGCTCCAGAAATGCGTTCGGGCGGACAACACTGGCTGTGCCGCAGTGGTCGTTGAAGGCCCGAAGAAATTCTCTGGCGGCCTATGCTGGATGTGTCGCTGTGATCGCTCAAAACGCCGCTGAGGTTTGACTTCGTGTTCTGCTGATGACGCCTCCGGTGAACGCAACTGGCTAGATATTGGTGGTCGGGTTCTGCCACTCCGGGACTTCACCTGCAAACTTGCCCAATGAGGTTCCGGTGGTCGACATTGACTCTGTCGTACCAGTCACAGGTCTGGAATGCACAGCGGGCTGCCTTAGGGCGTACCCGATGATGGCTTTGCATGACTGTGCCGACAATATTGCAGTGGCACGTTTTATTTGATGAACGATGTTTGCAAACTAGATTGGACGTGTATGTGACGCGAGGCCAGGGTTTCTAAAGACCGTTTGCTGCTTACTCGTTCGATCAGGTCGACGGACGGCTGATAAGTGATGGGTCTTATGAAGAGAAGAAAACTACTGTGATTGGATTCATGTGGCCTGCAGTTGACTGACTGGCATTTCGGGTTAAGTGCTCCTTGTCATACATGGGCTCACATGCCACTGGGTGAGCCTCGTGGACATCGATAGCTTTGGTAGACTTCTGTTTTGTTTTTTTCAGCGCGTCAGAGACAGCTATCTAGAACCTTAATGTCCTTAGGCGCTGGTGAACGTGGAGGCCGCATCGTAAGCAGCTGGGGTTTGTGGGCGGTATTTTTGTCTAGTGAGGCGGGAATCGCGGAGTCCGAAAGGTGTGGCATAGAGTGCGGCTCGCGGCTGGTATTGGTGTTGAGCACGTCTTTTTCCATCTCCGTGATTCGGTCTGCGTAGGGGTTCCGGGGTACAGATAAACAATCTAAGTACTTACCCTCACCAACTCGGTCTCCGAAAGTGGGCTGCTTGGTGGAGGGTAAAGCTGCACCATCTGGACAACGTATTTCTGGAGCTAGAGTGTCGAGAGGTGCATTGTCCAGTTGGGGATTCGCAGAGCTCTCATCCGCTGTAGAGCTTGGGTCGGACGCATGGAAAAGCGGGCGAAACACATCACTTATCGTGACACTTCATTCCAGCCAAAAGTGTTGTCTCATGCCTTCGTAGTTGTGCCAGGCTGAGGCAGCATCGAGAAAACGGTGGATGGCCACCAGCCACTTTCAAAGGTCTGGATGTGAGAAACGGTGAAGGAGATCTGGACCTGAATGTCTGGCTGCATCAAAAATTGACGGAACTGAGCGAGGCAGCGCCCGTCGCTCTTCCTCGTGCCCGTCGTCCCTTAATTCTTTCTCCTTTATTTGCAACACACTCCCGCGGCCGGCAAACTGGTGGTAATGTTTGGGTGCACAGGGTTAGAAGTTGAAGCGCACATTGGCGATCGAGACGCAGACGAAGCTCGGACACGGGCATCGGCAGGTGTGTGCACAAAGAGCAGCTGCCCCCCTAAAACCTCACCAGAACTTGCCCTTCACAAGTTACACCAGTGCTGTCTTCTTCCCCCCTCCCCCAGACGCAATGCACAAGTTCCCCCGTGCGGGGAAACGGTAAGTACGGAGGCATAAGTTGGCTTGGGCCCTAGTAGCCGGAAGATGAATGATTCAACGGGCGGCCGTTCAAGCTACTGAGAGAGTTGTCGATGTTGCGGGTTCTGAACTTGCTGGTTTCCGAAGATTCACAAAGGTTTCTTCGCGGCTGGCAAACTCATCCCGCGGCCGGCAAACTTGAGTAGGCTCCAAAACGCATCCTTGAGTGAGTATGACAAGAGGCGTTACACAGAGATGATGAAACGCTTTGGCAATGGCGATGAAGCTTGGGGAGGCAGTGGCTTGTCTCGCGGGGGAAGCCGTCCATCCATTCAAGCTATAGTGTTTGGATGACTTCGCGGTGACGTTGTTTGATGTCCTTAACGTTCCGTCTCGAGACCCGGTGCACTTGCTTCTCTACTTGTCACTGCTGGTCTCCTCGACAAGATGCCGAAACTCACGCTGGTGCATTCTGTGCGTCTTGCGTCATTTCTTTTAGTAGGATGAGTCTGACTTCAGTCTGCTTTTGTAGACTTCGAAGACTTCCTGGTAAGCAGCGTTATCCTTCGGTCGTGGTTGGCGTTTCATGTCAAGCCTTGCAGGTACTGCGCGAATATTCTTCGCTTGACCACTTCGAATGTTAGGTAGTCCTGATCGTGTGCCTGGCTCGCAGGTGCTTCCGATCTGAATGAAGAATCCAAGATTGACGACGGTTCCTTTTTGTTCAACGAGGATGATTATGCCAAAAGATTTTGGTTCCGTCGGGAAGTGAGTTCGCCGAGGGCGGGAATATTGGCCGCATTCGGAGGCAGTGGGAGGTTTGTCTACGTGCTCTGAGGCCGTTAGCGGATTATCGGCGTCCGTCTTGGCGCCGTGAACAATGGCGCACATTGAGCTCACGTTTTCTGCTGCATGAGTCTGACGCGTGGCGGGGTATTTGGAGACATCTCGATAGATATCGCTGCACAAATTTCCAGGTGACTGATCGATCATGGTTTTGTCGAGCTTCGGGAGAGTCCTCGTTTCCGCCGGTTTCTCGCGTGATGCTCATGACATAGTACTGCAGCTGTGCGTTGCGGCGATCATACATCCTGCGCAGGTTAGGTGCCATCTTATTGTGATGTTCAGCAAAGGTATCGGAAGGTAAGCAGTTTACGAGGAGGCTTGGACGCCGTTCCTAACGAACTGTGCTTCCTACGGCGGCACGCCTGCGGTTTCCACATTCTAGGAAGTGAAGGCGGCGTTCCTAGTTTGGCGGCTCCGTGAGGCCGATGATTAACGAGCACAGGTGGCTTGTGTTGCAAGGTACCGGTGTCTTTTTTTATAGCGGTAAAGAATTGCCTTTATGGCATAGTGCCTTTGCGTGTAAGTCAAATAAATGTGCGCTGTTGTGCTGGCGTTGTGTATGAAGTGAAGTGGCGTCTTGTGGAACATGTTGTCGTGTAGTACTGTGCGATTATAATGAAGAATACTCAGAGAATGCACCTGTTTTTTTTGTTTTGTTGCATGAATAATCTTGGCTCATACTGACAAAGGGATTGGCCACAGTGTACCTCATAACGTCACTTTTAATACAATGCCTCTTAAAAGAAAGAGAAATCAGATAGAAAGAAAGTGAATAATAACGTATGATAAAAATAAGCCAAAAGGGCAAACCTATTTGACACACTAGAATTTAAAAGATAGTAAAAACAAAACAGGGAGAGAAAGAATTAGATTCCTCTAGTGGTACCACTATAGCGGCGTATCTTTCCGGTTGCCTGAATGAATTTATGTAGAACTGGGCTGGCTGTTATTTATATGACGTCATCATTGTCGTTTTTCCACCAAGCCCCATACGCAACCATACTCGAGTTCCACTATATATATATATATATATATATATATATATATATATATATATATATATATATATATATATATATATAAATATATATATATATATATACATATATATATATATATATATATATATATATATATATATATATATATATATATATATATATACATATATATATATATATATATATATATATATATATATACATACATACATATATATATATATATATACATATATATATATATATATTGCAACGGGCTAGTAAAAGGCATAGAAGAGAAGGAGAGGAAGACAAAGAGTCTTGGCAAGATCGCAGTGCGCTGCCGAGAACGACCATCGCTCACCTCTCGTAAATAAAGCCATTTCATCACAGCTCGCAGTAACAGTTGTGGAGGACGTGCTGGGTAATCGACACCCGATGACGGAGGATGAACCGCAAGTTGTTCGACGGAGCGGTCGCCTTGCTGGACTTCCACCTAATTCATCTGGGCTGGACGTGTCCCACAACGCAGATGAACACCAACCCATCTCGAATTCTGCGCCGGCCAGTTCGGCTCCACAACTGAGAGATGCTCGTGCTTTCGCCGGCAGACCTGATGAAGACGTCGAGGCTTGGCTCATCCATTACAAACGGGTGAGTGCCGCCAACATATGGGATGCCGTTTCTCAGATTCTGTACGCCGTGTTCTTTCTGACGGATACTGCATTAATGTGGTACGAAAATCGGGAGGTAACGCTAACGACGTGGGACAGATTTGTTTTGAGATTAAAGAGCGTTTCGGCGACCCAAAAACAAAAAAAGAGAAGAGCAGAACAGACGCTAATGCAACGCGCTCAAGTGCCAGGTGAAACTTGCACGACCTACATTGAGGAAGTAATAAAGCTATGTGGGATCATTGACTCCAGAATGTCTGAGGAAGACAAAGTCAGGCACATTCTAAAAGGAATCACCGAGGATGTTTACAGTTTCCTCATCGCGAAAGACACCATGACATCTGCACTGATGTCATTCGCCATTGCCGCACTTTTGAGCAACTGAAGACGAGGCGCATCACGCCGAAGTTCGGCCGGCTAGCCAATGTGACAACTATCGCGAGTATAGACATCAACCAGGCGCTTGATCTTGCATCAACAATCCGGCAAATAGTACGTGAAGAACTCGGCCTGTACGCGCAAGTGGCACACCACCCAAGCACTCATACTCCCTACCTGCCAATAGAGTTCGAGCGAAACATTGCTTCATTCTCCTCGCACCGAGTGACGGAGGGCATTGAGGATTCTAATACCACACCTCAGTATCAGCCACGTCTCTACAATAGAGGCCCTGCCTATGACGCTCGATCACGACGAGGACAGCCGCGTTCTTATACTCAGGACTCTCAGCCTGACTACGTCCCACTGCTGCAAGGACGGTACTGACCCTACTACCAAGATGCAACTTACGACGAATACAATGGTTCCTAAGAATGGCAGAAACCCGTTCTTCGCCTGATAACGAACTTCCTCGCCGACAGCAGCGGCCCAGGATTTGTTCCGATTAATAGAGTGTGAACCATGACCCTACCGTGTGCTACAACTGTGGTTTCACTGGACATACCGCTCGGTATTGCCGCCAACAACGCCGCTAATCACGAAAGACACCAGCCATGTCTTCGCCACCAATACCCAGTGCTTCATATGACATGCGGACAACCGACTTGTTTTCGAGGAACCGTTTTTCGCGCGAGACAAGACGCAGAGATTCGCCAGCATCCGAGCGGAGTTTGACACTCCTATCCAACCATTCTCGTCGCTCGCCGTCTCCTCTGCGTCGTTCTTCTCCGCCGTCGCCGCCGGGAAACTAGCGTCCGCGGCCAATGGAGGTGAGGTCGCCGGACGGTCTTTCCAAGATATACTTCTGCCTATTGTGATGCTGAAAAACAAAGTGAATGTGTTGATTGATGGAATACCGACGATGGCGCTGGTTGACACTGGGGCTACTGTGTGATGAGCCTCGCCTTCAGAAACCGCTTAGGTCGCAAAGTTATGTTTTCATGGAACGATACAATCCCCTTTCGTGGTGTAGGTGGCGAGTGGCTTAATCCTCTTGGTGTATGTGTTGTCAGTGTTTCATTGGCTGGAAAAGTATTTGTATCTGAATTTATGGTTCTATCTTGTCGTTCGCACGATCTAACTCTTGGTATCGATTTTCTGGAGCAATGCGGTATTTCCGTCGACTGTAGTAGTGGGGAAATATCATTAAACAATTTGTTTCTACCGTCGCTTTCCGAAGAAGACTACCGTGGTGAGTACCGTGGTGAAGACAGGAACGCACTTAGTGTGATTGATGAAGTGATAGCACCATCTTGGTGCCTGACACCCGTTCGAGTCTCTTCCACAACGGTTGATGCTGCTTGTGTTGACCTCGTAGTGGGGCCTCTACGCAAGAACTGTTCTAAGTAGGACATACTTGTACCCTGTTCTCTTGTGTGCATGACAAAAGGACTAGCAACATTGTGGGCGCTGAACTGTTCTGCCACGCCGGTTGTGCTTCCTCGCGGGATGAAGATAGCTCTATTCGATGAAGCCTCATTCAGCTGAATAGCAGCACTAGTTAAGGACCTCACCACCTCTTTCTCTCCTTGTGATATTCGCCATAATGAAGATCTAGTGCCTGGTATGATCAGCAAGACTCTCAGTACAACGGAACGGCAAGCGCTGGTGCAGGTCCTTTTTCGGCATGTTGCTGCTTTCGACTTCAAACATAGAGATGCACCCCTTCAGTTACCCTCGTCCCGCGCTCGTCACAAAATAGACACCGGCTCTGCGCACGCCATCCGCCAAAAGCCCTACCGAGTGTCATCCTCTGAGTGCAAAGTTGTCGCCGAACAATTAAAGGACATGCTGAACGAAGGTGTCGTGCAAGAGTCGTCCAGCCCGTGGGCAGCCCCGGTAATTCTTGCCAGGAAAAAGGATGGTTCCTGGAAATTCTGTGTAGATTACAGGCGTCTAAACACTGTGACGAAGAAAGATGTATATCCCTTACCGCGGATTGATGACGTCATAGATTGCTTACACGCCGCTTCCTATTTTTCAACCCTTGATTTGCGGTCCGGTTATTGGCAAATACCTATGGAGCCCGGCGACAAAGAAAAGACTGCTTTCGTAATTCCGGATGGCATATTTGAATTTAACGTCATGCCTTTTGGCCTTTGTGATGCTCCAGCCACCTTTGAAAGATTTATGGACACAGTATTACGTGGTCTGAAATGAGAATCATGCTTGTGCTACCTTAACGATGTTGTGATCTTTGGCCGTACGTTTGAGAAACATAACAATCGTCTCAGTCTTGTTCTCGACTGCATCGAAAAAGCTGGGATGGTTATGAATTAAAACAAAATGTCGCTTTGGTGAACATCAAACTCTGGTGCTGGGGCACTTGGATGACAAGGATGGCGTCAGACCCGATCCTCGCATGATAGAAGCAGTGAGCTCTTTTAAACCACCACAATCCACACGAGAACTTCGCTCATTTGTCGGCCTATGCACATATTTTCATCGTTTTGTTCCACGATTTGCGGAGATCGTGTACCTGCTGACGAGCATCTTGCGACAGGATGCAACCTTCAACTGGACACCAGAATGTGACGCCGCATTCTCACAACTTAAGTTTGTTCTAACGTCGGCTCCACTGTTGCGTCACTTCGATCCATCTTGCCCGACTGAGGTCCACACTGACGCTAGCGGTATCGGCGTAGGAGCGGTGCTTGTACAACGTCACAATGACGCAGAGCATGTCGTGGCATATGCCAGCCGATGCTTGAGCAAATCTGAACGCAATTACACAGTTACGGAACAGGAATGTCTGGCAGCTGTTTTCGCCGTACAACAGTTTCGTTGTTATCTTTACGGGAGGCCGTATAAAATAATTACCGATCACCATTCGTTATGCTGGCTGGTTGGTTTGCGTAACCCCTCTGGCCGCCTCGCACGTTGGGCGCTGTGACTTCAGGAATACGACTTTACGGTGTCGTACAAGAGTGGCCGTCGTCACGCTGACGCAGACTGCCTCTCCCGGATTCCTCTTGCGACTACCGACTGCGATGCTGAGAATTTTTACGACTGCCTTGCCGCTGTTACAAGCACGTTCCCCAACGCGGCTGACTTCCAGAGAGAACAACGTAACGATCTCAACCTGGATCCTCCTTTTGCCGCCGCACGTGCCTCCCAACACAGCGGCCGCTTTACGGTCCGAGAGAAGTTGCTCTATAAAACTAACTACTCCAGACATGAAGCACGTTTTCTTCTAGTTGTTCCCGAGAGCCTTCGTTCCGATGTTCTACGTGCTATGCTGACGATGCGACATCCGGTAATTTCGGCTTCATACGAACGCTGAACCGCACACAGGAACGCTTTTACTGGCCCAAGATGTATGAAACAACGAAACGTTACGTCGCTAGCTGCGGGACGTGCCAACGTCACAAGCGCCCGGCCATCGCTACACCAGGTCCCCTTCAGCCAATAACACCACCCAGCACGCCTTTTGAACAAGTAGGAATTGACATTATGGGTCCATTTCCGTTATCTAACAATAAGAACCGTTGGATAATCGTCTGCGTAGATCATCTTACGCGGTATGCCGAAACCGCAGCCATTCCCTCTTCTACCGCTGCATACGTGGCAGTCTTCCTGCTCCACTCCGTGGTCCTGCGCCATGGCCCACCGCGTGTTATTATCAGCGAACGTGGCCGTCAGTTCACTGCTGATGCCATTGAAGAATTACTACGCATGTGCACGACACAGTTCCGTCATTCCACACCGTATGATCCGCAGACGAATAGCCTCGTCGAACGGACAAACAGAACGCTGACCAACATGCTTGCCATGTACGTTTCTTCCAATCACAAGAACTGGGATGAAGTGCTGCCTTTTATCACGTACACCTACAACACGGCGAGACATGAAATAACAAACTTCAGCCCATTTTATCTGTTGTGCGCCAGGTTGCCACTAAGCCCTCTAGACACTTTCTTACCCTTCATTGTACACAATGACGACTCTGTATCGAACACCCTGTGCCTCGCGGAAGAAGCCCGTCGAATCGCTCGTCTTCGAACTCTGGCTTCTCAACGTCGTTCGAAGGAACGTTACGACGACCGTCACGAACCGGTATTATTCGAAAAAGGTGACTTGGTGTTGCTTTGGACACCGCAACGCAAGCGTGGATTGTGTCAAAAGCTTCTAACACGATATTCAGGACCATTTGTAGTTTTGGAGCGTCTCAGCCAGCTCACTTACGTAATAGCTCGTCTTTTGTCCAATGGTCGACGATCGAGCAGAACGCAGCTCACTCACATTGCTCGCCTGAAACCTTTCTACCCTCCGGGTGCGTCATAACTCACTCTACTGGCTTCGTCTGCTTGCGGGGGAATGTAACGGGCTAGGAAATGGCAGAGAAGAGAAGGAGAGGAAGACGAAGAGTCTTGGCAAGATCGCAGTGCGCTGCCGAGAACGACCATCGCTCACCTCTCGTAAAGCCATTTCATCACAGCTCGCTGTAACAATATATATATATATATATATATATATATAGGGGAAAGAAGTGTATACCTAAGGGCTCGTTTTTCCGTGTTTTAACACAATAATAATGGTATATAACAGACAGTAATGCAAAGGAATGTACAGGGGAAGTTATTAGAACCAATGGAATGTAAATAAGAGGAAAAAAAAGTGGATGAAAAAATAACCAGCCGTGAGCAGGAATCGAACCTACGACCTTCGAATAACGCGTTCAATGATATATATGTATATATATAGCGTGCCTGTACTTTCGTTTATGCCTGATGACACGGTGTCGAATTTGTAGATGAGGTACGATTCGCGGATTTCCCGATATATATAAATATATATATATATATATATATATATATATATATATATATATACATATATATATATATATATATATATATATATATATATATATATATATATATATATATATATATATATATATATATATATATATATATATATATATATATAGTTGCAGCAAGGAAGTAACGCTGGCCCCGGTAGAATAAGGAAAAATAGAGTATGACGCACGTTGGTTTTGCACGGTATATTCTGGCTGACGTTTCGGCTGGTGGACCAGCCTTTGTCAAAGTAACAAGTACATGTCAACGCGCTTGCTTATAAATACGATTCACATGGGATAATAAAGATCGGCGACGTATATCAGCGACTAGACGATTCATAGCGTGAAGTGTTCATAACGGTACAGTTAGATATAATGCAAAAACATAAATAAATCTATATATATACAGATATAAAATGTAGAACACCAAAGAACAGAAATCACTTCTTCGTGCACACAGCATAACTCTGTAAGAACCGGAGATAGATAATGATAAAACAACAATGAAAACATGAATATCAAAATATAAAAAAACCGCGTGATATTACAGTTAGATTGCGCGTCATATACACAGCTCAGTCATTGTGATATGAATGAGATGAGTAGTTGCAGCTTTTATTGCGCGGGCGCGTTCAAATACAGTTTGCATCCACATTCGTGATAGCGGCGGCGATTAATAAACTCAAGTGATTGTAAGCATTAGATACACAAATATACACAATAACAGAAGCATTACAGACGGTATCCAACAAGCTTAACCGACCACGCTACGGGCCATGGGTTAAGGCGGATAATGCTTGATGGGCACACTAGAAAGCGTGCCTGTACTTTCGTTTATGCCTGATGACACGGTGTTGAATTTGTAGATGAGGTAAGATTCACAAATTTCCCGATCGTGGTTAGAATGACAGCCCGATTGAAGTATAGTGACCCTAATTTTTTCGAAAGAGTGCCCTGGTAAGCGAATATGTTTTGAGAGCGGAAGGTTAGGTTGCGCATTGGTATGCGATTTATGGTTGTTGAAGCGTATTCGGAACGATGTTTCTGTATGGCCAGTATACTGTTCTTGGCAGATGGCGCACTCGAGCATGTATATGACGTTAGAGCTATCGGAATTAAAGGAGCCGCGAATTTTAAGGGTGAAATTAGACGGCGTACTAACGGCTTCCTGGGTGGTTTACATATGCAGGCAAACCTTGCAGCGTGGTTTCTTGCAAGGTGCACAGACAGATGTGGTGGGTTCGTTTAATTTTGACGATGTTAGCATATAGCGGAGATTCTTAGAGCGCCGGTAAACTACGCGAGGTGCTTCAGAAAGATATTTTTCAGATGCTCATTTTGGGTAAGGATGTTGTGGTGGCGTTTGAGTATTGAAAGAACCTTTGGCACTGATGTCGAGTAATTTAATACGAGATTAGTGCCAGCACGTTGTTAGGCAAACTGTTTGCGCTAAGAATGTCGGCTCTATTCAGTTGGTCTGCTCTGTCTATAGCGTCATCGACCAAGTCCGCTAGATACCGTCGTTTAATGAGAGCGCTTTTGAGTTGCTCGCAGTTTTAAGTTGCTCGCAATAAAAACTGTCGTCGGAGAGTTGTCGGGAAGCTTCCACTATGTAATCCTTCCTATCAAGAATGACGATTGCTCCTCCCTTATCGGCAGGTTTAATGACAATGTCAGGGTTATTGGTCTTTGTTAAATTTTGTTGGTAATGAACACGGGTCTTGTACGCCTCAAGGATGTCATGCTGTACAGCACTGATGTACATATCGAGGCATTGATTACGTTGTCGTGGTGGTGTCCACCTCTTGTGCGACGGCACTGGTATTGTATTGTTATTAGAATTTTCACGGTCATGAAAGTATTCTCTAATGCGCATGTTACGTGCAAAGTTATCAAAATCTTTTAAAAGCTGAAATTCACAAAATCCACTTGAGGCTGGGCAAAAAGTAAGACCTTTCGACAATGCAGCTATTTGAGCACAAGAGAGAGCGATGGCCGATAGGTTTACGACATTATCACTGGGTTCAGTGGGCATGCTTCTGACCGACGATTTAACAGGAGCATTATTCGTATTAGCGGTATATACAGACGGGTCTATGCCGTCGCGAATGAATTTATTGCATTTAAGCGTACTTAAGTTATTCTTTTTCTTATGTTTATATGCTTCTAAGGATTCCGACTCACGAGACCCTAATTGAGCAGTAAGTCAGGCTTCTTCGCTATGGAGGCTAAGCGCACGCGATTTGTAGTGATCAATAACTATACGTAGCAGTTCTAGTGAGGTGTCACTCAATACTTGTCGCCACTTGGCTTTATGCAAAAAAGATAGACCACAAGTGGCTGGTTGCAATCTTAGCTGTAAACCTTTAGGAACTTTAGAAGCACTCAAGTATGCCGACAATGTAGTGGCATGCAGCTCTGAAAAAATGCTTTTCTCGGCAATCTTCCTAAATTTCAGAAATGTTCTAGACGGCAAATGCATAACAGATTAACCATAGACTAGCAGTCATTTGGTAGCGTTGTCGCGAGTGGGGTTCTTCCGGGAAGGGTAGCGGCGGCCTAAGGACGGAGTAGTCTGTGCACTTTTCTCACTCAAGTTCGGGCGGCACTGAACTGGAGAGTTGATTTCGGCGTCTGGGGAGGGTTGAGGGTAGCATACCATATGAGAAGTCTGCGTAGCACCATGTGAAGGGTAACACGACGAGAATTCACACCACAGTGACACTTTGTTGTTGCGCTTGCAGCAAAGTTCACGAATATGGCTGGCGATGAGAGCGACACCTTCAAAACTCGGATGAAGACCGTCGGCAGTCAGTACGCGCGTTGGGGGAAGGTGTTGGAAGCCATGGTCCAGAAAAAAGACTTTAGTTGAGTGACTGCAGCATCCATGTAGCAGTCGTTTGAAGTAACTTGCTTCCCTGTTGCAACGTCGGACGAACGAGAGGTTTCAGTTACCGCGGCGACGGTTGGTGCAACGAGGAAGGACGAGTGTTGCATAAATTCTGGATATGTTCGGCATAGTCTTCATAACAAAACCAAGCAGGGAGCGATACTTCTCGAAAGCAGCTTCTGCTGTTCCTATTGGTTCTAATATTGATTCCTATCGGTTCTAATAACTTCCCCTATACATTCATTGGCATTATTCTCTGTTAGATCTCTTGAATATTGTGGCAAAACACGGAAAAACGAGCGCTTAGGTATACACCTCTTTCTCTTATTCATTAACGAGGGTCTCGTACTGGCATACTTGGTGCCATTAGGTTGTATACGAGGGACTATTGGTCAGCTTCCCGCTCGTAATAGGTTCACGTGCTACGTGACGCCACACAGGTTCACAAAAGGGTGTTCCACACTCGCCGCTATGGCTACGGATGACACTGACTGACACTCCGACGTTCAAATTCACATATAAACCCAATAAATTGGCTAGGGGGATAGCCGCCGTGATAGCTCAGTGGTTAGAGCAACGAACGCGTTATTCTCTATGAAGGAGCACCTCCTTCAAGAAGAACCATGACCTGCGAGATTGCAGACACGCGGCGCGGTTCCTTCCGGCCGTCCTAATCGCCGCGCTTCCAAGCAAAACCAGCGAGTATCGCCTCACGCGCCCGGCTACTGCTAGAGGGCGCATTTAATATGGGTTTCTTTAATGTGAGTTCCATTCAGACTGGCATGGTTAATGGATGTGTTTTTCAGCGCTCCCGATCGGCTGTGCAGATAAGTCGTTTCGCATGTTTCGAGCTTGCCTTTATAATGAGGAAGGCAGGAGCAGTTAAAACCTTTGTAGCACTCATTACATTGTATGGCTTTTTCGGGGGTCAGTCACAAGATATTTAATAGTTTCTGTGTGTGTTTGTGTCTTTGTGTTTTTTCTCTTGCCACCTCGTGGGGGAGGTGCTAGCACATTGAACACGCAAATTTTTGTAGTATAGGTTAGACTTTCTCTTTTTCGTAGGGCAGGGTTCGTCGTATGCCATGTTTTGTAATTATCGAGTGGGACAAATCATAAAGACAATTGGTGTCAGAAAGACGTGATTAAAAAAAACCGTAAAGTGTTCAGGATGCGGGGTGGGTTTGAGAATAGACCCAAGTACAGAAGCGAATGGGGAGGAGGCTGATGCTAAGTATAGGTAATGTGAGGTTGAGGAAAAAAATGAAGAAAATGACGGTTGATCAGAGTGAACTGATGATGAGAATGGCGACGGAGCAAGAGAAAACGAAGGCTGCGGGAGAAAGGCTGAAGCCCGCCGAGCAGGTACTAGCGCAGGTGAACAAAGGAGCGGTCGTCCGCGAGAACAGTAGGGCACTGGTCCAGAAAGGGGGAGAAGAAAAAGTAAACAACTTTGGAAAAAACAGGTTCAGCCAATTCAATGGTGGCAAGACCCAAGTTCACCAAAGTAGTGGTGGGGCTGGGAGGGGACAAAGCAGCCGGCGTCAAAGATACAAGTAAACCCCAGGTGCAGGACGCTTCAGCTGAAGGGCCACAGCACGTGATAATCGCCGGGGACTCGAATTTAAATCGATGCGCAGAAGCAATCAAAGAGAGGGTAAGAGGTGACGAGAGGGTTGCAGTAGGGATGTTCGCAGGACGCAAGCTCGAAGCAGTCATGAGGCAAGCGAACGAAATACTCAGAACTACAGCTCGTGATAACCTTGTGATAACCTCGTGATAAGTTCAGGCGGTTTAAACGACGTCTTAAATCAAGATACAGCAGGACTAGCGACCGCGCTGGCGAAAGGGGTCGATGACATGCGCGCCACTTCTCCTCAGGTACAGGTAGTGATATGCACAATACCGGAGGTACCAGTGCGTGACGGCAACTTGCAAAGAGCGTTTGTCAACAGAAACCAAGAGATATGCCGGATGAGTCAAGAAAAAGGCTTTGAGGTGGCGGAAATATACAGAGGTGCATAGGTGGGATGGTTTTCAATGAGACAGAATTCACAGAGTGATGAGTGGCTAGGTCATGAGGTGGGTTGGCGACTTGCACGACGTGCAGTAGTTTTTTTTGGGGGACACGCGGGCCCTTCGGGGTGCAACATAGGTAGTAACGAGGAAAACAACCAGGGAGACTTTTTATCTGGTGGTATGGACATATACAATTCCAAAGTGGCCGCAATATCTAATACCTGTGTCACACGGGCGCGCAAAAAGTCTTTTAAGTAAGCGGTCTTTTACGATGTTGAAAGACTTGACAAAGAGGTGTTGCGGCGCAGACACACGGCAGCAACAATCTCCTTTTAGTGTTTTCGTTCGAAGACGCTAGCGAAAGCGTGGCGCTAGCAGTCAAGAGAAGCAATGAAAACTAAACGATGTATCACGATGTACAAATTAAAGACTTGTTGCACTGCTCGTTTCTTCAAACAAACTTAAGACTAAGAGATGAAGAAACACCAATGTGAAAGTTTGTTGCACTAGTTAAGGAAGAATTCCCATAACTAGCGACGTGCACAAGTCCGTCTGGCACCACTGGGCTTTTATTTACCGTATTTGGTTTTCGCTGCTCTCGACTGCTCTCGACACGTTATGGGTGACCGTACGGAAGAAAAAGCGAGGATCGCAAGCCTCACAGCCTGCCTTCTCGCTCTGGGAAGCGAGGCAGACGCTGCGAAAGCCGCCAAGGAGAGGATCAAGCAGCAACTGTTGTTAGCGATTCCTTGCTGTGCGCACTGGTGCTGTCGGAGAAGGCCTGCGATCGATCGATCTGGGCCTTCACACGAAACGAGAGGTGTTTCGAGGGAACTTTACCTCACCTCGCTGAGCAGAACATCAAGCAATCTTTTTGAGTGTACCCGTCCACCTTTCGTTTCATTGTGGAGAGCTTGCGAAGTGAGCACGAAAGACAGTGCACTAGCATGCGTGAAACCATCACTCCTGAGAAGCTACACGGCATTGCCCTATACAAGCTTGACCACTTGAATGACGGGCAAACACACGACTGCCACGCTTTCCTCGCTTGTGCAAAATGGCGCTGCGCGAGACCGAGCGTCACCACGTGATATTGCCGACGCGTTGTAGCTGCTTACGAGAGTAGAAAACGAAATAACCAATAAAAGAGTTCATTACACCTTCTGCAGGATATGAAATTTGTTTTTACAAAGAGTTTTGGTGACAGAAAAATAAGCATTCGCTCTTTTTTTCCCACCGCCCGAAAATTGCTGGCGCCCACTGGTTTTGAGGCTACGCATTCGGAGCCGTAAAAGAGATCGACGGACTCCGTTTACGAAAAAGACCGCTTTTGAAAAGGAGTTCGCTCTGTGCCGTGTGTCTGCTGTCAGGAACTCCTTTTCGGAAAAGACCGCTTACTTAAAAGACTTTTAAGTGCCCGTGTGACAGGGGTATAAGTTAGGTAGAGTCTGGGGCAGAAATAGACGAAGCCACGACAGTTCAACCAATTCAGACGTAGGGTATATTAACATGCATGGTGACAGGAACAGGCTTAAGTGGTAAGATATAGAAGAACAGCTAAGGGAGGAGAGGCCGATGGTGTACGGTTTTGTAGAAACACATCGTATGGACATAGAACAACTTCCTAACAATCCGGACTATGCGTGGGAATATTGTAATAGAACAGAAGGCAGCAGAAAGGGGAGTGGTATTGGGGCATTCATTCATGAAAGTACAGACTGGCAAACGGTCAAGGAGGAGTGCAAAGAACATTTATGGCTAAAAGAGAAAATGGCAGGGGAAATGACATTTCTTGGTTTGGTGTACTTCTGTACGGGAGCAAAGGCCAGAGAGGAAAATCATGCAATCATGGTGTGTATATCAAATGACATTGTGGAATTATGAGGATAGCGTTAGATAATTACACTAGGAGATATGAATGCGCACATAGGATATAGATGGTTATACCAACCCAACAGGCAAAATTACTACGGATATGTGTGAAAGACCTAATTTGATCATTTGCAACAGTACAGAGAAGTGTTAAGGGCAAATAACATGGGAGGTAGTAAGGCTGCAGCGGACGATAGGTTACGCACTAACGTCACATGGGATGTATGATAGGCTCAGGGGAATGCACATTAATTAATTTGGCTACAGAAGTGTGGGTAGTGATCACAAACGTATCTAGCTGTTTTGGAAGAGCAGTGAAAGTGGAAAGAAGGCAAGATGAGCAACTACAGGGAAATTTTTTTTCAGAAAGGCGAATAGAAATAGCTACTAAACAAATTTAGAAAGTAATCAGTGAGGATAATAAAACAGTGTGCACACACATGAATCTAATTAGACTGCTTGTTTGAGCTAGAGCTTGCTAAGGCACGTGGCAAGTCACCCCGGAAAAGAAGACACTAACCCAAAAGTTGGTGGGATGAGGAAGTTGAGAGAGCCACAGCAAAACGTCAGGAAAGCAGTGGGGTGAACCGACAGATGTTGTTGAAAAAATGAGAAATATTTCTGAGCTGTAGAAGGGATGCATCTCTTCTGATCAATGAAAAGATCAGAAGAAAGAGAGCTCAGTGGCTGGCAGAAGTACATAAAAAAGATAGAAAAGCAGCTGGAAAATTTTTGGAACCATCTAAACCTAAGAAAGGAGACGAGCCTAGAGCAGAGGTTTATAACTACAGCTCAAGGTGTTAGGCTAGAAGCAGACGAAGCTATTGAATATATAAGAACAAGGGTGACAGAAAAACTTCAACGAAGAAGTGCTTTGTGCACAACACTAGACAAGGATGAATTAAGAAGCGCAATGGCTCCATTTTCAAAACGAGAATGGGAAAGGGCTGAGAAGAGGGTTCCTAGTAGTACATCAACAGGCCCAGATGGCATTTCAATTATGCTGATAAAGACTTCGAGTCCGAAGTCTAAGCAGACTTTGAGAGAGGCAGTGAGCAAAATAATAATCTATGGTGAAGTCACCGATGAATGGTAATTTAGCAGGATGAGCACGACCTATAATGGAAAGAGGAACAAAGCTTACATAAACAACTACCGTCCTATAACAGTGACATCAGTGGTCTACAGGCTGGCGATGCAGATTATAAAGGAAAGACTGCAGGCATGGATAGAGGATGAGGGGGTGTTGGGGGAACTGCAGAATGGTTTTCGGAAACACAGGAGGTTGGAAGACGATCTGTTCTCACTGACGCAGTGCATCGAAATAGCAGAAAAGGAACTCAGGCCACTGTGGCTAGCATTTTTGGATATCAAGGGAGCGTACGATAGCGTGGTTCAAGAGGCTTTGTAGGGACTACTAGACACACTGGGTGTGGAAGATGGAGTCACTAATCTTTTAAAGGAAATCTATAAAAGTAAGAAGGTAGTTATAAAGTGGGAAAAACAGGTATCCAAGCCCACAGATGTGAAACGGGGACTTACGCAGTGGTGTCCACTGTCACCCTTGTTATTCATGATGTACCTACAAGGATTAGAGGCCAAATTAGAGGGAAGTGGACTGGGCCTTAATCTCTTTTTAGTCAAACAAGGAAAACTCATTTAACAGGGACTACCAACATTGATGTGCGCAGATATAGTGCTGATGGCCGACAACAAGGAAGATTTGCAAAGACTGATGGACATCTGTGGTAATGAGGGAGATAGGTTAGATTTCAGATTCAGTAAGGAAAAAATCAGCAGTCATGGTTTTTAATGACCATGAAGGTTGTGAGCTTAGAATACAGGAGGTCACGCTAGAGATAACAGATAAATACAAATATCTTGGCGTATGGATAAACAATGGGGCCGAGTACCTAAGGGACCACGAAATATACGTGTCGACTAAAGGTAACAGGAATGCAGCGGTAATGAAAAACACGGCACTGTGGAATTACAATCGGTAGGATGTTGCGAGAGGCATATGGAAAGGGGACATGGTTCCTGGTCAGACGTTCGGCAATGTGGTCTTGTGCATGAGATCAGAAGTTCAAACAAGATTAGAAATTAAGCAACGTGGAATGAGTATGCTTGCCTTAGGAGCTCACGGGAATACTCCAAATCAGGGAGTACAAGGTGATATGGAATGGACATCATTTGTAGGCAGGGAAGCTAGCAGCAAGATAAAATTTAAGAGGCGATTGAGGAAAATGGGAGAAGGGCGTTGGGCTAGGAAGGTTTTGAGATACTTGTACATGAAGAATCTCGATACAAATGGAGGAAGTTAACCAGAAAATTGATGGATAAATACTTAGAATTCAGCAGGGGGCCAAACCAAAAATAATTATCAGTAAGAAGAAAGTGAAGGAAGCTGAAACCGATATGTGGAGAATTGGCATAATTAAAAAGTCTGAACTAGAGGTCTATCAAACTTTTAAGCAGGAAATTGTCAAGGAAAGGATCTATGATAATACTCGGGGTATTTCTCTACTGTTTGAGGTCAGGACGGTAGTATTTCGAACCTAGACGCATCGGGCCAAATACGAAGGGGTAGACACGGTATGCAGTGCGTGTGGAGAGGAAGAAGAAACTGCCGAACACTTGATAATGTTCTGTAAAGGCCTTCACCCTATAGCTCAGGATTATGGCGCAGAGTTTTTCAAGGCACTGGGATTTAGGGACAGGGAGGGTGAAATAGACTTTAAGCGGGTAGAATTAACAAGAAGGAGGTTGTATGATTGGTGGCTTAAGTCAAGGCACGAGTGAAAATAAACCCTTCACGCAAAGTACGAGTCCTCAACCCCACTATTAAAAAAAGATAAATCTAGCTTTTGGTTCACTAAGTATTGCGGCTTGGTGGCGTTAGCGACTGCCCGATCTAAAGGGTACAGCCATATCAATCCACCCATCCATCCATACAGCAGATCGTCACCACGCACTGGCGCGCGCTTTCATCTCCCACGCGTATTTTTCTCTGCGGAGATGGAACGCTCACACGTGCGGTCACTTATCTCGTGATGGGGAGAATCGCACGCCTTGGCACTGGTACGATTCTGTTGTAGTTACCGGGAACACAAAGGTAACTGAACTCGTTGCGAAGTCTCCGCTCGCAAAAATGGCGTGCGTTTCAGACACAGCGATGTAACAAATGAGACACTTATTCGCGTTCGACTGTACCTGTGAGTACGTTTCGTGCGTCATTAGTGCGTGAGAAATGTGGGGAACATTTCGGTGTGCTTGCTATTCCGCGCGTGACCTTCCAGCTTGTTGCTATCGCGTTCATTGATTCGCCTTTGTGGCAAAGCTGTGACTTTTTTCCCCCAGTTTAATGCTCCGTTCACAGTTTTTGCTTAGATGACTCGCTTTTTTGTCTGTTGCTTCACGCTAGTTTCGGCAGTTTTGTTCAGTAACTGATTATAAACTGTAGCGTTACTAATATGTGAGTGAATTGGCGCATACCCGTTCTTAGGTGACGCAGAACAAGACAAAATACGAGAGAAAACACAAGGTAAGCTTGTGACGTGTCTATTTTGTGTTCTGCCTTGTTTTGGTGTGCCCGAGGGTGAATACGAGCTGAGACGTAGTTGCGCAATACATCTAATGGAAAAGTAGGAAGAGACAATGCAATAACAGTCGTAATCGAAGATTCTCGTACTATTTATGAACGTTGTGACTGCTGAAACAGAATTGCTCGTTACTTGCAACTATACCACAACATTTACAACCAAAGAAGAGACTTGAGTTATAAAATTATAACGAAACTAAAGAGTTAGAAATGGTAGGAAAGTTCGTATTCTATTTAAGAGTGACTGTGATTTGCTTTTGTTGTTTTTGTTGTTCCAGGAGTGAACTAAAGAAAAGATTTAAATTTTTTGGGTCATCTGGTGAACGGAACACAATGTCACCTACAGAGGACACAATAAATTCGGCGGGGCAACAAGATGAAGCCGGTAAATATTTTCGCAAATAGATAGAGAGGTATGACAGTCACTTAGACAGGGACGTTTTAGAACTGCTTAACAAATGGCATAAAATCTGGTTGAGTATGCTTCACTGAAATAAGGAAGAAAGTGTCAGATGGAGTATCAAGTCACTGAAAAAAAGTGCCAAACAAGATACTAAACTGCCCTAGAGCAGGATACCGTATATACCAGAACCTACAACAAAATGGGTCCAAAAGCTTGCACTTGTTGATTGCCCTCCAATAAATAAATACGCCTCTGGCGGCTGCAATAACTAATGAGATTAGCATCCCAAAATTGTTTCCTCGATATTCACTAGAACGCGCCTTCAGCTAGGGATCAAATATAATGGGCTACAAGATAGCGGTGATACTGTTGGAAAAACTATGGCTCCGTAAAAGCTGCACCTTGGACAATAAAAAAGGATTGCATGTCGTCGAGAAAGTTCATACAGCACGATGATGATGATGAGTAGTTTTTAGTGGCGCAAGGGCCAATTGATGGTCAAAGAGCGCCATTTCAATTGACTACATATATGAACAATGATATGGTGCGTGGCTGTAAAGGGGCCTTAAAATTCCTCGCTCTAACGCGGGTTAAAACATGAAAGTAATAAAATCATGACAGTGGCATGACATATGTGTAGTGATAGTGGATGGCAAAATGTCATGATAAGAAAACCATGATGAAGATGTAGTCACCGCAGCCACGACCACTCTAGGGGTCGTGCTACGGATGACCTCGAAATATCGGGTGAAAGCTTTGCACATCTTTTAAAAACATAAAAAGTGTTTGCAGTTTAAAAAGCGGATCTCTACCGATAACAATCCCAGGGTGTAGAGGGAGCTGCTGTCGGTAGGGCAGTAAAAAGTGCTTTTTTCTTAGAGCATCTAGCTCATTGCACTGGACGAGAATGTGGAGAACCGTAAGGGGCTCTCCAAATTTCTCACAATATGGCGAATCACCGGTAGACAGAAGAAATGAATGTGTAGAATGTGTATGTCCTGTTCTAAGCCTTGTTAGTATTACTTCTGTGTGTCGTGATTTTGATAGTGGCGGCCAATAACCTAGTTGCGGCTTAATAGCATGGAGTTTATTATCTGTGTGTTTATCCCACATGCTCTGCCGATACCCCCTGAGCTTTCGTTTTATAAAAGATTTTGAGTCAAGTACAGTGACTGGTGTTGATGCATTGGCAGTAGTGACATTGGCGCAAGCAGCCAGACTGTCGGCCAAAACGTTCCCTTGTATTTCACGGTGCCCTGGAACCCAGCAGACAGCGACATGCTGTTTTGATGTGTAGAGTGTGCACAGAAGTGAGTAGAGTGACACCAGCACGGGGTTCTTGTGTTTTTTAGGAGTTTTCAGGGCTTTGACCACGCTTAGGGAATCTGTGTATATTACCGCCTTTTGTAATTTTATCTGTTTAATGTGTTTTACGACAGCCAGTATTGCGTAAGCTTCTCCTGTGAAAATGCTTGCATTAGGATGAAGAACGCCGGCCTCGGAAAAGGATTGGCCTACCGCTGCATATGGCACAGAAGTGTTTGACTTTGACGCATCGGTAAAGAACTCAGGACATGTGTATTTATGCTGTAGTTCTAAAAAGTATGTATGAATGTGTGCAAGTGGTGCATTTTTTGTGACATCAACAAAAGAGACATCACAGTCTATAAGCTGCCACTGCCACGGTGGCAGATATGTTGCAGGAGCCATCAAACTGGGTTCAAGAAGAGGCACACCTGTTTCTTCGGCCAGGCTCCTTACACGCAGCGCCTAGGGCTGCCTAAACGAAGGACGGTTCTCGAACAAGCCAGAACAAGACAAATCATTAATTGTGAAATGGGAAGGATGTTTCTTGTCTGCCTTCACCTTCAAAAAGTACAAAAAGGACAGGGAACATCTTTGTAGGTGGAGCAACCATTCATTCGAATCCACGTACAAGCTCTCCACAGGGCTGGTGCGGAAAGCACCCGTAGAGAGGCGAATGCCTAGATGGTGGACAGGGTCAAGAATTTTCAAGGCTGATGGTGTTGCCGACTGATATATTATAGCACCGTAATCTAGGCGTGTGCGTACGAGGCTTTTATATAAGTTAATTAAACATTTCCTGTCACTACCTCATGTAGTGTGTGACAACACTTTCAAAATGTTCATTGTTTTTAAGCACCTGTCCCTTAAATACTTGATGTGTGGGATGAAGGTTAGCTTAGTGTCTAATATGAGACCAAGAAACTTGTGGTCGGTCTTCACTGACAGAGGTTGACCATGCAGGTCAATGTCGGGGTCAGGATGGAGGCCCCTCTTTCGGCTGAACAAAACACAAGTGCTCTTTTGCGCGTTGAGTATAAAACCATTCTCGTTTTCCCATTGAGATACCTTGTTCAACCCTAGTTGAACTTGACGTTGGCACATTGAGATGTTGCACGATTTGTAACCAATCTGCACATCATCGACATATATGCAGGAAAAAATGTTTCGTGGGAGAGACAGGTGCAAGGAATTCATTTTAACTATGAAAAGTGTGCAGCTCAATACACCTCCTTGTGGCACTCCTGTTTCTTGGACAAATACTCGAGATAAGACAGTGCCAACTTGGACACGGAATGTACGATTGGACAGGTAGCTTTCGATAACTGTCAGCATTCTACCCCGCACACCTAAATGTGACAGGTCTTGCAATATGCCGAAGCGCCATGCAGTGTCATATGCCTTTCCCATATCGAGGAACACGGAAAGAAAAAATTGCTTATGAACAAAAGCGTCGCGAATTTGTGCTTCGATAAGGACAAGGTGGTCAGTGGTGGACCGAGCCTCTCTAAACCCACACTGGTATGGGTCAAGTAGGCCACTGATTACAAGGAAGTGCATCAGGCGCCTGTTAATCATTTTTTCAAAGACTTTGCAAATACAGCTGGTTAATGCTATTGGCCTGTAGCTGGAAACTGAGGCCGGGTCCTTGCCTTGTTTTAGAATTGGGATAATGATAGCTTCCTTCCAGGCTGAGGGTAGGTCGCCAGAAGACCATATCGCATTATACAGAGAGAGGAGAGCTTTCTGGGTGTCAGTGGGCAGGTGTTTTAACATTTCATATGCCACACGGTCCGGGCCTGGGGCAGATTTATTGCAGCAGGCAAGTGAAGCCTGCAGTTCAGCCAAACAGAAAGGCTCGTTGTATGCCTCATGTGTTCTGGGCTGGCGCTCTAATCTTTGTTTTTCTATTGCGGTTTTGTATCGTCGGAACGCTTCACTATAGTGTGTTGAGCTGGAGACCTGTTCAAAGTGTGCTCCGAGAGTGTTTGCCTGGTCTTCCAAACTCTCACCTTGTGTGTTCACTAGAGGAAGCGAATGTGCTCCTCGTCCTGCCACCTTACCAACCATACTCCAGACTCTCGACTCATCTGTGTATGAGTTAATGCCCGACACAAATTAGTGCCAACTTTCTCTTTTCGCCTGTCGGCGCGTCCTCCTTGCTTTCGACTTGACGTTTTTAAAGTTTACAAGATTCTCGGCTGTGGGCGAATCTCTAAGCAACCTCCATGCCTTATTTTTTTCTTTTCGAGCGTCACGGCACTCATTATTCCACCATGGTACTCGTCGTTTGCTTGACGGTCCACATGTTTGGGGAATACATTTTGTTGCTGCATCAACCAAGAAAGCTGTGAAGTAGCATACAGCATCCTCTATGCTCAATGCCGCCATGTCAGTCCAAGATAATAAAGTCATTTTTTGAAACTTTTCCCAATCAACTTTGTCGGTGAGCCATTCGGAAACTTGTGCAGGACATGTATTTGTTATTGATAGGAAAATGTTCATTTTACTATCATGTGTATCATTTGTGTATCACACACAAATGTTCATTTGTGTGTGATAGGAAAATGTTGTATTTGTTATTGACGATAGGAAAATGGTCACTACCATATGGATCATTAATGGCTTCCCATTTAAGTAGAGGCAGGAGTGATGGGGATATTATGCTGAGGTTTATTGCTGAGTACGTATTGTTAGCGATGTTGTAATATGTTGGCTTTTCCCGATTCAGCAGGCACGCACCGGAAGAAAACAGGAGCTGTTCAATCAGGCGACCTCGAGCATCGCAGCGAGAGTCACCCCATAGATTGCTATGTGCATTGAAATCTCCCAGGAGAATATAAGGTTCTGGAAGTTCCTCTATGAGGGACTAGAATTCATGCTTTTCAAGACGGTGTTGTGGAGGTATGTAGAGAGAGCAGATGGTGACGAGCTTATTCAAAAGTACTGCTCGAACAGCCACCGCCTCAAAAGATGTTTGTAGTGGTAGGTGTGTGCATGCAATCCCTTGATTGACTATAATGGCAACACCACTGGATGGCACAATGGCATCATTCTGGTCTTTCCGAAACATAACGTGATGACGTAAAAAGTTGGTGTGTTTAGGTTTCAGGTGTGTCTCTTGTACGCACAGCACCTTAGGTGTATGTTTGTGTAAAAGTTCATGGATATCGTCCAGGTTTCTCAACAGTCCTCTGACGTTCCACTGTAGTATTTGTGTCATTTTAATGTAGTGTGGTGCTGTGTGTACAGAGGTGTTGCGTTAGTTTACAGGTCCTTTTGAGGGCCCTGTGATTCGAGGTTTTTCATTTTTGGCGCGCTCCAAGGAGTTGCGCCTATCCTTCGGCGTCTGAGACGCCGGAGGAGCGGGACTTGCATCCATCACCTATTGTGAAGTGGTGGATGGTGCCTGCTGGGCAGGCACATTCACTGAACTTTCGGACCTAACTGCGCCTGCAGTGGTCCGAGGTTCAGCAGACACTGGGGTCTGCCGGCCCTGTTTGTCGGGTGGCGGAGCAGTACAGGCTGCTCCAGCTGGGGGCGCTGGCGGCACGACCGCGGCCACACACTGTGTGACATTCGCGGGTGCCGAGGCATGTGGCGCGGCGCCCCGGCGTGTCACATCTGCAAAGGAGGGATAAAATGGGTTGTGTATTGCGAAACGTTGGCGTGCTTCTTGGAATGTGAGATTGAATTTAACTTTAAGTTCTACTATTTGTTTCTCTTTTTTACATGCGGAACATGATCGTGAGTAGGCAGCGTTATCTCCTTCACAGTTCAAACAATGGGTTGTTTCTGAGGTGCAGTTGTCCGATATGTGTTGATTGGATGCGCACTTTGCGCAAGTGGCACGCCCTCTGCAACTCTGCGATCCATGACCGAAACGTTGGCACTTGAAACATCGACGAGGGTTGGGGATGTATGGTCTTACACGAAGCTTACAATAGCCGGTTTCGATTGATTCTGGTAGGTCACTTGTTCCGAAGGTAATTATTACGTGCTTTGTAGGGGTCAGTTTGTTGTGGCGCCTTATTGTTATTCGTTGGACTTTGACCACGTTCTGGTCCTGCCAACCTTCGAGCAGCTCACTTTCAGAAAGCTCAGTAAGATCATCATCAGAAATTACACCACGGACAGTGTTCATGGACCGGTGTGGGCCCACCGAAACAGGGGTTTCCCCAAAGGCTACAAGCTTAGACAGCTTTTCATACTGAGCTTTGTCACGAAGCTCCAGAAGAACATCGCCACTTCGCATCTTTGTCACTTTATAACCTGGGCCTATTGCTTCTGTGAGAGTTTTGGAAACGAGGAAAAGTGAAATGGCTCGGAGTGTCTTGTTTTCGTTTTGACTGTGGATTGCATGGTTCTTTGGGAATGTCGGCTTTGGTGTGTTAGCAAGGAAAGTATCATCGGTGCGCCACCTTTTTAGGAAGCGATCAGGAAGGGAAGGAAAAGCTTTTGCCATAAAAATACTATAAAGTTCGGCGGCGATGGTGGCCACCCACCACCGAGCCCAACAAGGGGACGCTACAAGGTTGACTAGTGAACACTTGGAGACGCCAGCCATGCATCGCCGCTATAACCGAATATAACTACCAAGGTTGGGTAACTACACAGGGTTAACCCTCGCCGCCAGGAAATTCGGAAGTAATCGGAAAAGAGAAGATGACAGGACAGAAAAAAAGTGAGAGATAAAGACGAAGATGTAGGAAGAGAGAGATAGGAAAAGGCGACTGCCGGTTTCCCCTGGGTGGGTCAGCCCAGGGGTGCCGTCTACGTGAAGCCAGGGCCAAAGGGGTGTGTTGCCTCAGCCGGGGGGCCTTAAAGGTCCAATCACCCAGCATTGGCTCAACCCCCAGGATCCCCTTTTCCCCGGACACGGCAAAGCCACGCACGGCTAGGCGTGGGAGGGAGCCGAAACTCCCCCGTTAGCTCGGGTCCGTGGTGTCGCTACAGACCAAACGCCTACTTGTGCAGGCGCCCCTGCGGGGCATGCAGCACGAGTGAGAGCTGAGACGGTTGGTCTGGGTGAAGCCAGTTGAGGTTCAGGTTCTTGGAGATTGCGTTTATTATACGGAGGATGTGCTATATCTCTCGAGCAGTCATTATTTCTTAACGGCATCTGGCTTAATAATGGTATCAATACTTGTTTTTTTAAACGGATGAGCTGACTCGAGTAATATAAGGGTAGTTACCTATGAAGTCGACGGTCTTGAGAACCACTGAAACGTCCCAAGGCGTGGTTTGCAAAAATGCGTGAATGTACTGACGCTTTCATTTATACCATTTTCTGTAAATCTGGCCGCAATGCTGGTTAGAGATAATAGAGGGCTGGTTTTCAGTGACCTAATGCCAACGTTCCGTAACATTCTTCTTAATTGACAATAAGAATAGCAGCATGTAAAGTTGCATGCCCATCAGCAGCACTTGTCATAGTGTGCCCGTTTTCATGTTAAGTGTACTGATAGCTGGAGCAATGTCACTTCGTGATTAAGCCTGTGTATCGATGAAAAAGGCTACTGGTTATGCAGAGAGTACTTTTGGAGTACTTTGGGTATGCATAGTAGTGTAGGTTTACACGTTGTGGCAGAGTCTCATGTTTACCTGAGCTGGTGAGCCGCTGCCCTAAACTTTATTCCTGCAAGAGATGGGACAGAGGAGAATGTTGGAAGTTCAGTAGAAGGGGGTAACGTCGCCATTTAACATAAGGCTTTTCCCATACTTCACGTATGCGCCATTTCCGAAGGGGATCCAGGTTAGGTTTTGAGACGCATAGATACGTATCTCTGTAATTAATGAAATTACAACGCTGATTATGCGTTTAGTTTCTATTTCATTGTTATGTTTTAATACATGGCGACCGCAAAGGTTGCCACCCTCCCCCACCCCCCCAAAAAAGGTGCTTGGGATAAGCCACGTCTATGTGAGTTACACGAACAGAGCAATAGAAGAAAAATTATTGCGAGTGACACTTAGAAAAATCACAAAGATTATGTCTTGGGACACACAAAATAACTTTCAAAGTTAATAACACGCTCACCTGATGCGCGGCAACGCTCGCTTTTGACTGAATAAGAAATTTCCTTCGTGTGCGGAAACGATTTTTACCATCAATCGTAGGTATTCATCAGTCATCCTCGACCAGAAAGCTGACGCGTTCACCTTGGGTAATGATAACCGGTTTTCGCACAAGTAGTACTTCTGAAGATGAGCATAAACTTAGCATCAGCGCAGCGGCGGACTGCTTGCGTCATCAAGAAACTTATAGTGGTCTGGCAGACCCAGACCGTCAATTGCGGGCTGTGACCACATGCTGCCCGCTGGCACTTGTATGAGACCCCTGAATTCGGGTGTTGCCTGGCGCTCCTTTTTTTACCGTCCCATTATTCATTAAGCAAAATACGCGTGCATAGCCCAGGGTGCGAGTCACGTCCTAGGTCGAGTGTTGACTTGCCTAAATAGCTGGTAAATTTTGGTTTTGGGTAACACCATACATAAAAGGTCGAAAGCTTGATATATCATACACACTTTATAGTTATAGGTGTAGTACACCCCATAAGTATCAGACGTCGTGGTTTGACGTCCCGTGCACTTAGCGAAATTGCGATCTATAGTTTATGTATAGTTCAGAAGTCAAAGTTTTCGTATACATTGTATGCTCAGAAGGTAAATGTTTTGCTCCGCTCTACACTTCGTAGTTTGGACTACTTATCTACTACATACCACTACACACGTTGCCTAGGTGTTTTATACAGATGTCTACACTCTTAAAAAAAAAGGGAGCGAGAATAGATAAACGGGCTCCGTTCCTCCTTTGGCGCAGCGACTTTCTCCCTTTCCGGCGTTTTACCCATCGCGCCCTCTCGCGGCAAGAACCAAAGGAGCAATGTTCCTCCTTCAGCGTTCAAGTTTCTCCTCAATCACGGGGATCTTGCGCGCGCGCTGGCGCACGCCGAGCCTAGCCGGCCGCGGCCAGTCGCGAGCGATTGCTTTTACCTAAGATTGATTTAAGCAATACAGGAGTGATGTTTTTTTTGTTTTATTGGTGTAGAGTAAAACCGTCTCTTTTTTTATCGCCAGGCACTCGCACGTTGCTCCGCACACTTCCATGTGTGTCTCGTGTTGTTTCATACTACCCATTTGTCACGAAGACAAGGAGCTCTGCTTCCCAAGCAGTCTTCCTTTATCGATTACCTTAGAGTGTACAAAAATAATGAATTTTTTTGGTGTGGACATACTTGGTAAGCCCATGCATTTTTAGTTTCGCAGGGCACCAACAGCACTCAGGAATTCAACGAGGCGCATAAAAAAGCATCACACTTAATTTTTCAACATTCTAGGAAACCTGATACCACACTACAATCCATGCGTGAAAGCACGATCATATACAATCGATAAAGTTATATATGCGACTACCGCCATATAAATGTTCTTTGCAGTTTACCCACATTCGAATACGGCCGCCGTGGCCGGAATTCGAACCTGCGTCCTCCAGCATATAGTCACACGACACCCAATAAGGCTATGCTACCACAGCATGTGAAAGCACCATGGGAAACAGGCTGCGAAGTTTCACCGAGCGTTTCTTCGCCAGAGTAGGTTACAACCATTAGAAATGTTTTAAACATCATCATAACTACACTTTTGTGAAAAGTAAACCAATGACTTCTGTCAGGTAAACGAAATTCTCAATCGCATGCGTTTTGAATTGCCCATGCCAGCACTGAGAGGGAGGACGGAATTATGCACGCCTTTCTCGTCCATGATTCTCCTTTGTTGCGAGAAACTCAACACAGATTGCAGTTCTAATAGCAGCTGTACACAGCAGGTTAGTACTAACACTCACTCACCTTTGTGAAAAGAGTATTCCAAATCCAGAGTAATAACCACCACAGCCGCAGCGCTAACAACAAAATTGTGGCACGCACTATGACTGCAAGTTGACACACGAGGCGAATCGCGAGAGGCATCTGAAGCAGAAAAGTATGTAGGCACAACATGCTTATAACGTTATAGTAAGTTTGCGCACTGCAGCAATAGTTCCTCCACTCAAGTAATAGAGCTGCCACGACGCCAACAGCCACAGCCAAAGCTCACGAAAAAATACCGTCGGATGCAAGGTTATCGCTTATTTCTCTCGAAAGACCCGCGTTGTAACGTACGTATACACTGCTAGGACGGTCGTTGCCGCATCAAAAACATTGTCATTGAAGGGCTAGCGATGTACTGTATTCGTGGCTATTGGTCACACTTGTGGTAAGCACGTAAAAAGAATTTAAGCAAACGTTAACACGAAACAACTAAACAAGGTCGACATGACCAGAGAACACCTACCACGACGGAGACTAAGTCTGGTTAGAGTTACTGTAAATGCTACCTTTAGGTAGCAGAGTTGCGCCAAGGTACGCCATCTTGGGTTCAAATGTCTTGCGGGAAAGCCACTCGCACCCACGTAGGAGCAATGCTCGCGCTTCAGGGTGCTACATTGTCCCTCAATATTGAGGGACTACGGTATTAGCGTGGTTTTATTTATTTTTTCGTTTTTTTAAAGGTGGGTGTAAAACTCGGTTGCTCCGGTAACGCCTAAAAGCCTTGATTTGATGCTTACGTACTTGGTATGTAATAATAAAACAAAGTGCGTCAGCTAGTTGAACCAGTAAGATGGTTGGTTTATACTAGCTTTTCATTTGTGGTTGGTTACACTAGCTTCGTCTTCTATTCCACTGTTTTCCCTATTTACAAATATGAAAATATTTTTGCACTTTTGATCACTATTGAACCAGTTAGAGATGAATTTTTTTCATCGTGTTGGACTCATTCGTTAACTGTGTGAGGGATCTAGGTGTATTTTATTGCCTTCAACTAAATCGAGCTGCATAGCGATCGCGAGTACTCGTGCGACGCCCATTTTACGCGCGGCTCTCTATTACGCTCGTATTACGATCGCGGCTCGCGACAGCTGATGCAAATAGTTGTTCAACAGCCCTGTTGCACCCAGCATTCTTTCCGCGTATGGTTTGAAAGCTGCATTGAATTCACTTAATTCACGCGCTCGCGGCAACACCTTGCCGATTTGAATAAGTATATTTTAACTTGTTCTCCCTTTATTTGTAGTGCTATATCAGTCAGACTAATTGGGACGTATGTAGCCGACAAACGCTGACCGACTCTGCAGGTATAACGTAATCACTGAATCTGTGGGTAATACAAATTTAGCAAGTTTGCAGTGCCATGGATAGATAAAAAGAAGTCAAACACTTATTCCTTCCTCACTGAAAAATAATATTTTCCTCGCAACATCCGCTGCACCCGAGTCTGATCACAAGGGCTGTAAGTAGTACAATGTACCACAGAATGCACTTGATACCACGCTTCTCCCGACCAACATGACTACAGTACCGAAAAAGTGCGGCGAGAATAACAACAGCTGATGTCAACCAAGCTTGATCTGCCCGGAATCATCGTAGCGTTGGCTTCTCTGTTGTGAAGTTGAACCACTTATGACCACGTGACGGCGCTCGGCGAATAGGAGCACTGAACTCCTGCAGGCGGAGTGAGTGGCGCGCGGAAAACAGTGGCGCAACTCTGCTACCTAAAGGTAGCATATACAGTAACTACAAGTCTGGTCTGCATGCTGCGCCCTCTCCGAGTAACAAGAAGAAGAATAAAAAAAGACGTGACCTTCGAAATGGCTAGTGCGCGGCAAGCGTTCGCGCTCTCGGAGGCTTCAAGAAAAAAAATAGCTGTGGCAGTGGTCGAGATATGACGCAGCGTTCGGAATGACGTGGACATTCTATGCATAGCTTGGGGGTAATCGCTTTCGTGAAGACCAGATAAGCTCTAGTAATTATTCCGTTCAATAATGTGCAACCGTTGATAACTTCCGTTTGTCTAAGAGTCAGATACAATATATTTACGTGTGCGCATGTTGTGGTATTGCCAAAAAACGTAAAAAAGTGTAAGAAATCCTACTTTTCACGTGGGCCACTATGGTCAGTCGAAATTCATCGCTATATAAGCTTGTGCGCCTTCGTAGTGAGGTGTGAGTAAACACGTCAAAGTGTGTGCCGCTGTTGTGAATGGTTGATTGTGCTCTTGTTCATTGAGTTCACCCTATATGCGTACTATGTGTAGTATGTGTCCTTATGTGCATGTGTGGCTATATGCATCACATCAGCACATATTAGGTGTCCGGCGTCGGTGAGTAATCCTGAATGGGCTGAGCCATGATAGTGGGTATGACAACGTATGTCGCCACAGGCGATTTTTTTTAGTATCGTTCAGTTTCTCCAGATGGTGCCAGCTACCACCTACTTCACGGCTATGACACTCTCACACCTCCAGCTACTCATATAACGTTGAACATCAATCTATCTAAGCTGCACTACTGAGTCGGAATGGTTTCGCTGCGATCGAGTCTACGGTTTGGAGGCAGATCTCGTGACCTGCGGCCCTGTAAACGCATAGATAACGTCGCTACACTACGTGAATCTGCGAGAAATAAATACAGCAAGCCTCGCATGCACTCTTCAGGTGAGGACTCTGCAGTATCCGTGTCTTTCGGAGTGAACGTTGTCTCGCTGGCCGAACAAAAGCTGCTTGCTCCGTCGTTCTCTTTCGCGATGTTTTCATCGCCACAGGTTCGTCTGCTTGTTTTTATAATCATCTCGTTCGATTTCAAGCTCAGCGGGACTGTTTTTTCTGTAACTTTCAGTGCCGTGTACTTCTTATAAGTCGAGAATTGTTGCATTTGATAAGCCTACTCGCTTCGCTAACCTGGGGGCAGCCATGTTGATTTTCATAGGGAGGAACATGTTTCTCCGCGGCAAAGGGAGCAACGTTTCTCTATTTAAAGACGAACATTGGGGACATCGCCGTTCCTCCCTAAATGGAGAGAACGTCACTCCAATTTTTAAAGAACGTATGTGTTACATTGCAAATGCTCACGTTACAGAGAAGATACTGATGAAGCCACCAAAAAACGCTTCGGATTCAAACACTCAAACTTACTAGTCTATTCGTAAAACCAAGAAACTGTGTCCATGGGTCTGGGTCTAAAATAGCGCGCTCTTGCTCGGACATTGTAACAGTGTGTATAGAGATTATCATTATACGTGCGCGTATTTTACGATGGGTTAATGTGCGTGGTATTCGAAAATTCCATAGAGGCTAGGCGTGTATTGCAGATAGCCGGCTTGTACAGAGTGTTCTCGCGTCACAGTGTCCGTGCAGGACAAGGTACAAGTGCACGCTCACTCCATAAACTAGGAAATTACTTGTTGGGGAAGTGGCCCGTTATTATTAGGAAGAAATACGAGTCGCGTGTACGCACGTGCCAGTTTTCTCCTTAGTCAGGACGTGAATTGCCATAGCATGAAGCAGGGGAAGGCTTGGGTTTCAGCTATCCCGAAATTTCTCATAGAAGTTCAATTCTGGATACTTAAATGAAGTAAAAAAAATATGGGCACACTGGAGAAGAGGAAAGAGCTGTATTGCAACGGAGTGGTAGATAAAATATCGTTGGTGGGGCTGTTTGCTAAGGCGGCGATGATTGCAGTGGCTCGCCCGGCACAATCCAGAGACGCCTGCCAAGTTCTCCGCAATGAATAGTCAAGACGCGCTTCTGACAACCACGCTCGTATTTGATGCTGAAGCTTATTACGACGTAAGTTCACAAATGCATATCAACATTAAGAATGACGACATACGAGGTAAATATAAGCAGCTTGACTGCTTTCCCTCGTCGTAAAATACAAGCAGCAACATATTGAAAATTCTCAATAAGTGCACTTGTTGCAACATTGAAACACAAAATTTGTTGCGTAAGGTTAGGGTCGAGTGAGACTGGTCTGTCCGAGCAGGTCTATGTTATATTCCGTAGTGCCAAAGTTCTTCTGCATCTGGGGAATACATCAGCCTATCTGCCGCTGTATATCGTCTGTAGTTTGTGTAAATGGGTATACTTGATGCGTATTCAGTTCTTGCGAAGTGGAGCACAGTGGATGAAACACATGTGCTGACCCCGTGAGCAGCCTTTTTTTTTATTTTATCCTCTCAGTCATCTTCGTTCCTTGAGGGCTTTAGAATACATTACACTGTACAGACGTAACAACATCTTACTGACGAAACGAACCAGGAAATGTATTATAGCCACTTTTTGCTCTTGTTCGTAAGAAAAATATGCGACTCAAGTTAGTCTTCTTGTCCCAAGAAAAATTCGCCATATTTAGAGGTATTAACAATTATGCCTACATTTGGGCGTATACGAAATCATTCTTTTTTTACTACTTCTCAAATTTTCAAGCTATCATCTGTACGAAAAATCATATAATCTGTGCCGGTGGCAGGAACAGGCTAAAAACTCATGTCCTGAACAAAGTCAATGACGCGTGTTTCGAAACAAATGCGAGAAAAGAACACAAAAACGACTTGGACTGGCACAGGTTTGTTTTGGTTTAGTGTTTTACATTAAACTGCCTTTTTTGGCAAATAAAGAAAATGTCAGCTTTTATACATGCGCACCCATTATGACAAAGAAAAACATCAAGACCGACCAAACGGAGGCTACGCTTCATATCATAAACCAGCTAGGAGCACTCACACACTATCGTCCAACGACGGCGCACTGCTCCCGAATAAAGAGCTCAAAGTTTCATCACTGCTCCCACCCCCCCTTCCGAATTTCAAGTGGAAAAGTAAACATACTTCAAGATCGATTAAAAATAAAAATAAAGCGATGACGTGCTTCCCTCTTAGACCCACCTTTGGTTTCGGGATTTTCTGATGTAAAGGTGGGAGGTGAAACTTTCTGTATATGCAACAACAGGAACGTTCAGCCACATTTATTGTGGGAAGCCTGCGTGGTCCTAACACTGCTCTTTAAACGATAACAGGGCTTCTGCGGCTTTGTAAACGTATGAGGCAGCATTTGAGGACCTGAAAGTTAACTCTAGAGTCTATATAATTTTTGTGTTTCTTTCTTACCTCCATGTTTTTCGCAGTCCACTTCAATTGGTAATGTTAGGTACTGACTAGCCGGCTAGCGTGTCCTTACGGTTACTTCTCTCAGCTGTGTTTGGGTCCCGGTTGAATTCGCGGAGCCGGAAAACATGTCTGTGTCTCCTGGTGTACCTGTCGCGTGGGCCATACGTATCTGTTTAAAATCGTTGCCGGGCACTTCTCCGCAAACATTATGTTCTTCATCCCCTATTATTATAGCATTTTCTTCTGCTTTTCTGTTTTCCTTGTGGTGTTTAGTAAGCGAGATAATGAGAAAGTCACAATTAAGTTCCCAGAGAAAGCCACGTTGCTTCAATATAGCGTTGGCGGCGGCCGAAAAGTGCTTCCTTGTGCTTGGTCACATGAAAGATAGTTTGTGTAATAGAGGCTTTGCAATCTTCGCCATTACTTTCATTCGATTATATGCTTAACGTGAACTGTGAGGTATATTTACAACACGGGGTTGCGAAAAGCAGGCAGAATTACGTGAATTCCTACAGCGAGAAGTACACGCCTATTGAGGATCAAAGAGCTGAGTTAAACAGTCAAAAGGCCAGGCTGTTAGGAGGCTCGGCGTATGTCGCTAATTGAAATGCCTCTTCCATTTTATCTGCAGACACATTGCAACAAGGGAGACGAACGTCCAGAACAAAACCGCTTATTAAAAGCAAAAGCCAAAGGCGAGCATCAGATCAGGTCAACAAAGATTATTGCCCAACGGCGGCAGATTCCCGGCTCGCGTTTTCCCACGTTTACACATACACCTCGTTTTTAAATTGTTGTGATATGCGGTGGAACTATTGTTCGAATCTCTCACCATATTTCGACCAATGAGTGCTTAAGATCGTAATACCGAAAAAAAGAGGCGGGGCTATTCCAGTCTACGTCGTAGCCGCCCCATTTAGAGCCCATCCTCTACGGAGCAACGCTTCGGAGCAACGCTTCGCGACAACTACAGCAGTGTCCCATAGACCTTTTGTTTACAACTTCCTTCTGTTTCCGTGTAGTCGGCCTGGTGCGGCGACATTACTCGTGAGTCCCTCAGCTGGCTAGGTTGTCGCCAACCCCGAGCAATTTAGCTTGGCTTTGGCCCGACGGAAAGTCAAAGCGAGATCTCAGTGTTGTCCTATTGAAGTCATAGATACGTGCCGCCGAGGGGTCCCCATTGTCGGCAGTCGGGCTTCTTCTCATTAAACGATGCCGCCCACCACCTTGACACCTGTCCACCCCCGGCGAAACGAATATTCTCTTCTAATTCACCACTTTACATGAAACTGGGCCGGCGCGGCCACATTCCTCTCAAAACCGCAAATCACTTCTGAAGGTCACTCCGAATATGTAGCAAACTCTGCCTGCCGTGACGCTACAGCTGTGGCCCTGGTCTCTATTTCTCCAATGCCTCAAACGATGAGCGCCTCCGGGGAGGCTCTTTGTACTCACTCGGGCCCCTAACACAGAGGACGGCTCGACCATCGTCTTCAAAAGAATGGTTCTTCTGTCGCAACGCAGGGGAACCAATGCAGCGCTGCCGCAACGGGTGTGACAAAACCATTAAACAATTTTAACACGTGTTCTCTGCGCTACCCACTGACTAACCCAAGTGAGGGTTCGGATCGATTAAGTTAACTGGCTTTCTGATTGCTTCGGAACACCTCTATACACTGCATAATACTGTAACGAATGGAGCAGCCTCACAACAAGGATGTCTATTTACACTGCTTATTAAGAGGCGAACTTGTGCCCAGAATGAACGACAGACAGCAACCAAGAAGATCCGAAGGTTGGTCGTCCACGTGAGCCTCTGCTTAGAGCACCCTCTTTCTCTTCTTCACGCGCATTGGCTGTTCGGTGGAGTCCCGTGCGCATGCAGGGCCGGCCCGTGTATTGCGGCAGGCTTCATCACTCGTAGTTGTGCGCTTAGCGTTTCTCTCCGTTAGCGTTGTGTGGATCAATGACAATTTCCTGTGGCATTAACCCCTTCTCAAGAGGCATCGCCCCGTTGTTTTCGATGATAATGTATGCAGCGTTTCCAACCCAGAAGGTTTGAAAAAATGAAATGGTTGTACAGCAAGTGAGTGAGGTAGCTAGTCTTCGTATCGGTAGTAGTATGGTTTCATGCGCACAATGCGCACACGCTCAATGGGGTTGCGCTGTTTGGAAGGCACGTGTTCTGTAGGCTTGACTTCATAAACGAGGTCACTGAGTCGCTGTACTACATCCTAAGGACCAAAATATCGACAAATGAGTTTCTCAGACAGGCCTCGTCGTCGTACTGGGGTCCATATCCACACTTTGTCATCTTTACTGGGGTCCATATCCACACTTTGTCGGTGGAGTCCCGTGCGCATGCAGGGCCGGCTCGTGTATTGCGGCAGGCTTCATCACTCGTAGTTGTGCGCTTAGCGTTTCTCTCCGTAAGGTATCGTAAGGTATATCTCCGTATATCTCCGTAAGGTATGCAAGGTATCGCTTGTTTGAGAGCTGAAATCATATTGTGGAAAGGGGCAGGCTGCTAAGAAGGGTGAATGGCGTAACGTGAGATTAAAAGAGCCCCATAAGTACCCATATTGCCCCGCAGGGGCGTCTGCTTAAGCAGGCGTTTGGTGTGTAGCGACACCACGGACCCGAGATAACAGGGAGTTTCGACCTCTCCCATGTCTAGCCGTACGTGGCTGAGCCATGTCCGGGAAAAGGGGGATCCTCGGGATTGAGCTGACGCTGGGTGATTGGACCATTAGGCCCCCCGGCAAAGGCAACACACCCCTTTGGCCCCGGCTTCACGTAGACCGCACTGGGCTGACCAACCTAGGGGATATCGGCAGTCGCCTTTTCCTATCTCTATCTCCCTACATCTTCGTCTTTTCTCCTCTTTAAATCTGTCCTGTCTTCATGTCTTTTCAGTTTACTTCAGTGTTTCCTGGTGGCAAGGGTTACCCTCGTGTAGGTATTCAGCCTTGGGCATGCCATATCTCACTATAGTGATAGCGTACAGCTGGCGTTGTGCAGACTTGTTTCAAATCTTGCCGCATCCCCAGCAGAGTTAGAAGTTCGGCTCCGTGGTGAGCGGTTGACGCTGTCGCCGAACACGAACACTACTCTCATGGCTAACCAAACTACTTTTCTTCCTGATCGCCCTCAAAAAAGAGGGCGCACCGAAGCACCCTACCATTTTTTTCGTGAAAAAACAATGGCATGTTTTCAAAATATCTTGTGATCTATAGCAAGGGCAGCCTAACTGCTAGCAAATTGTCACCTTTCCTGGTGGCGAAATGCCTAAAAAACGCCATTGCACCAGGCTACAAGGCCAAAAAATGACTAGCGGCCATTTACTACTTGAACATAAGGACAAAGATCAATTTGAGAAAATGAATGAGTTGAAATGCATTGGTGAGGTACCAGTCACAGTGTCTGCGCATGGAACAAAGAACATGAGCCGTGGTGTAATTTCAGAAGATGACTTCTTGCACCTTAGTGATGACGACCTTCTTGATGGGTTCCAGAATCAGAATGTTATAAAGGTTGAGAGAATCTTGATTCGCCGGAAAAATGAGCAGATCCGCAAAAAACACATAATACTAGCCTTTGACAGCTTTGTGCTTCCTACCACACTAGATGCAGGCCGTACATGTCAAACCCTCGGCAGTGCTATAAGTACCAGCAGTACGGACATGGATCGCAGATATGCCGGGGAAAGCAGACTTGTTCCAAATGCAGCTACAATGAACACAAATCCGACGATTGCGAATCATCTCCACATTGTGTGAACTGGTGATGTAGGTCATCCAGCCTACTCCAGAACATGTCCTACACAGAATATTGAAAAAGAGTTCATCTCACTGAAAGTACAAGAAAACGTAAAATTTTGTGAAGCAAGGAACCATCTGTCATACCTTGATCACACAAGTTTCACCGAGGTGTTGCAACAAGGGGTAGTGCCACAAGTGCTTCGGCCGTCTACTGCGGTCACCAACAGCGGCCCGGTAGTCACTTCGTCCACCTCCCAGGTGGCTGCTGCTATTGCCACGCCACCAACAACAAAGGTGGGTCTGCAGGTTTCGGCTCAAGAGGCCCCGTAGCTGAATCGAATTCCAAGGCTGGAGACGCAAGTTTCTCTCCCGGTCTTGGATCATCCAGTGCCTCGGAGTAGGCAATGAAAATCGATGGACGAACACCAGCGTCATCGACGCCCAAAGATAGCGCTCTTTGGAGCGCAATATGAAAAAGAAACATCCCGTAACCGCCCCACCAAAGGGGTAGGTAACCTGAAGGGTAGCCTCCCTTTAACACATATCTTTAGCACATTCATTTGAACACAGGACACATACATGTCTTCTACATATTACCACACAAATACTACAGTGGAATGCCAGAGGCCTATTTATTAACCTAGATGATATCAAAGACTTGCTAAATGGTCATCAGCCAAAAGTGTTCTGTGTTCAAGAGACACATTTATGTCTCTCATGTGAATCAACTCATGTGAATTTCTCAAATAAATATGCGGTTTTTCGTGAAGATCGAAATGATGGCAATGCCTTGTCTGCAGGTGTGGCCATCATTGCGTAAATGAGCGTAACAAGCCAGTACATTGTGCTACAAAGTTCTTTTGAGGTTGTAGCTGTTCGCGCTATTCTATTCAATCATCCTATAACTATCTGCTTCATCTACATACCCCCGAAGAACCATTCAATGAAGCAGAATTGGAAAAGCTTATTGATCAGCTTCCAGAACCACATGTGTTAATTGGAGATTTTAATGCTCATACTTTGCTATCAAGTGATACCAGATCTGATGCGAGAGGTCGTGCAATATAAAACTTTCTTCTCACATCTGCAGCCTGTCTGCTCCATGAGGCAGAGACAACATAACATACTTCAGTACGCGACACAAGACATATTCATGCATAGTTTGGCCTTTGGGTCACCGCCACTCCTACCTTTCTTAGATTGGAAAGTTATTAATAATCCTTATGAAACTCACCACTTCCTGACTTTTTTAGTAACAACACAACGGCACGACCTGCCATCTGATCCTAAAAAAGTGGAACTTTCATGGTGCAACTCACACCGGATACAGCTGGAGACACTCTAGGCTCTGGTGGCAGGAGAAACTCCGGCGGCTCACCACGTAGAGGACGGCCGGAGCTCCGATGAACTAACGTGAGCTCACTTGGTTCGGCTGCTCGTGGTTCCGGGCTTCTTCCTCCAAGTCCAATTGGGTTTGGGATCGTTACACGGCTCCTCCACCAGAATTGTTACGCACAATCCAAATGGTGTAAGAATAACTGTTTATCGGGGCTAAAACTTGTGCCCGAAAAGTGAAGGAAAATGTAGCAGCGTTTTCTAACAGGCGATCAGCAAAAGGAATCCATCTCCGAGAAGCCCTCGAGCGGTGCACCACTTCTTCGTCAAAATTCCGTGCTCAGGAGGCGCGCGCCTTCAAGGCCTTTCCTTGTCTCATCATCGGGCCACCTGGTCTCTTGGGGGGTGCACGAACTAGCCCAAGAAGTTTTAATACTGTGTCTGTCTTGCGTCAAGATGGACACAACTGTGATTAACATCTAAAGAATAAAAAGAATTACTTATGCACAACAATGACCCCTTGTGGTGGCCCTGCGCCATGATGTCAGTCTTCAAAAAAGCATTGTGGCCGGGCATGCGCCATCTGAACTGAGCCTTACTTGTGACGGAGTTAAGTATCAGGAACGTTCGGCAAGGTGGGTTTGAAACGCGCTAAGGATGGAAGTTATGTTTGTGAATGTGGTGGTTAGTGTGAAGGTTGGCTTGAAAAATGTGCAAGTGTGTTGTCAGCTTCTGCACATGGCGCATGTGTATATATTCTAATATTACTCTCTCCTGGTGCGTGTGCGAGTAAATGCAGTGATGATGGTCATGGCATCCATAGGCCGAATAAACCTACCTATCCTTTACACTCTTGCCTGTCTCACGTTGTATCCCTTCTCACACTCCAAAATATAGTAAACGTACACATTTTCCGTAAAGTTTACGAAAGACATGCGCATTTATTCAAATGACATACGGAGCTTGTAGGGAGGTGGTACGTGCAGTCATTGCGTTCAATTTTCTGGCAGTACATACATTTTTAACGGTGAGGCTGTTTAAGCTCACGTTAGGCCATGCAGAGTGAAAAAATGTTCTATTATTATGGACGTCTTTTAGCTTCCAGCGAGTCGTGCAGCTAACACGAGCTCTCTTCGTTCTTTTCACCCTTATCCCCTTGATAATAATTTAGTATGTAATGAACAAGATACTTATTTAGTTCTTCGTTGTTGCGGCGCCACTAATTATGTATTTGATAAATAAGGCTGTCGTACTTTCGACCTTGGTTATTGAGGACCTCGCAAATGAGAGCATTGATAAAAAGATTATGACAATTAGGACTTTATTTCTATGGCAAAACTGATGGGGACCTTGATAATTATACTCCGCGACAACTTCATGTGGCAGAACAGCCAAATTTAGGCTGCTTAGTTGGAGCTTCTGCAGATGTGTTACTACGCCAAGTAGTCCGTCAATGGGTAATTTATACTTTGGTTTTGCAGGCGCATCAAACATAACATAAATGTTTCCGCATGAGCACCAGTCAGTAAATGTTACATTTCTAATGGGAAATCAGTGTAATGTTGATTTTTATTATGACATCATATTCCGTTTCTGTCGTGTCACTTGCCATCAAGCCAACCTAGTGCAAAGTCTTGTGTGCTGCAACCGTGACCTGCAGCGACAGGTCTTTGGTGCCATCATGCTCAGTTAGGATGGGTACTTGGTATTCTTTTTCGGAGACGACACCTGGCAAAAGACGAGCACCTGCGCACTTGACCAATGACAGCCCCAGTGACTGGAGTACATGTGGCTCCTGACGGTGGGCCGAACCAGAAGTGGTGGCTTTTGCTTCGTCTGGCGTCTAAAGGGTTAGCGTCCCGAGTACGAGAGAAGCTAGCACGTCCAAGACAGTGAGGGCAGATGAGCTTGGGACACGCGGTAGCATCTTGTGTGAAGGAAACGATGCCTAAGCTTTTTTTTATTTTGCTGACCCCGTGTAATACACCACCACAGCGTTAGAGCACTGTCCGAGTCCAACGGCGGGGTTGTAATGAGCGGTCGCAGTAAGGTCGGAGTGAATCTATCCAAACACAGCGATGAGCTTGGTGCCCCAGCTCTGCTGCCTTGCGCCTTCATACGTGTGGCTAGCCGTGGCGGCATTCACGAGGTGATCTATGGCCATGCCCCACTTCTGCTCGTTAGTTCATGCATCGCGTGCTTCGAGAGCGTTGACGGTAACGACCCAGTTGTTGGCGTCGTCCTGGAAGCCGCGAAAGTGAAGGAGACCGAAGTCAGCCAGCTATGGTGGTACGGCCGGTGAAACTCCGGAGCATGTCGACGCGAGCCAACCGAGATGGTGGGAAAGCTTTGTGACAGTACGCTGGAGCTTTCTGTGGCTCTCTGGTGTAGTGAGTTTATAGTTTTGGGTGATGGCTTTGACCAATGCGGCACCGATCATGCACAGCCCTGGAAAGGTCGCAGAAATAGCGCCGAAGTCTACGCTGCCAAGGCGTCGACCGCGATGTGAAGTCGTGCAAAGGTATGCCGCAGGTGCGCTGCGCTATCGCACGACCCGCAAGCGGAGCCAGTGTCAATGTTGGCGAAGGAAAGGGTTGGAGCGGGGCTCACTGCGTCGGATCATTGTCAGAGGGAGCCTGAACAGCCCCCCTCACCAGCTCAGGTCAGTTTGGTGTGAGCATGTTGTCAGCGCAAGATGTGTGGGCGCCGGTGCCTGGCAACAGAACGCTGCGTGTCGTCGGGAGGGTGGTGATATACACCAAGCAAGCCGGAATGCGTGCTTGAGAAGACGAACGAAGCGTGCTTGAGAAGACGAATGAATTCAAATATCTGGGTGTAATTCTCGATAGCCAGCTAAACTGGCAAAGCCACATTAACTCTGTATGCGCTAAACTGGGCTCTGGATGCAGTACATTATTAACCGCTAGAAATTATTTTAAAAGTAGTATTCTCCGCATTCTCTATTTCATATTTTTTCATTGTCACCTCACATATTGCATAGATTCATGGGGATGGACTTTTAAAACATATCTAGAACCCTTACGTATACTACAAAAGCGGGCACTTCGAATAATAAACAATGCTAGATATGATCAACACTGCGCGCCATTGTTTCGTAATATGGAAATCATACCATTCGATAATTTACGACAGCAAAAAATTGCACTTACCGTCTTTAATGTCATTTCTTATAACCTGCCCTTTCATATATCAGTATTTTCATCCTCTTGCCGCCTTACCAGACGTGCCACATTACATAATTTCAATCTTCCGCCTACTAACAATGTTTATGGCAAACGATTGCTACAATTTGCTGGAGTAAAGGTCTGGAATGATATACCATACCAAATAAAAGAAAGCAAAAGTTTTGCCTGTGCTCTTAAAAAATACTTTCTGCAGAAAAACGAATAGGTACACTAACACAAACCTCGTTGTAATCTCCACTTCGTTATGTATAGATTATATGTCTAACAAAATCATACTTGACATGGTATACGTATCCTTATGTGTTTGATGTATTGTATACATGCAATCCGTTGTTTGCGTGGAACAATGCTGCAAGATACTGCAAATGACTTATCACAAATATGTTTCCTTCTTATATTTTGTTTCGATTTTTTTTCTTGTATGATTGAAGTGTACTTATAAAATATCTGCTTTGTTAACACAATCTGTTCCTTTAAATGCATATTTATTTAGACCCCCTACTAGCCAGTGGCTATGGGTCTAACAAGTGTTGTGTATTTTCATGTAATAAGAGAACTTGAAATAAAATGAAATGAAAATGAAATGAATGGCATCCGTTGAAGGCTTACTCTTTGAAAAAGTTTTGTGAACGAGATCCGCGTCACGGGGAGCATACGTGACGTTACCGTATGAACGGAGCCCGTGCGCCTTCTGAAGCACAGGTGGTAGCGAGATTTTTGTCAGGTGGTGTCCTGGAACCACCGAAGAGACATTGACACTGTCCGTGGATGGTTTGATTGGTAGTTGCTGCAGCGGTCGGGTCACGGAGTTCATAGTTGAGGATGCGTGGATGGCGTTCCCGGTCGGAGAGACCCCCGCTGTCCTGCCTTCAGCCGCAATGTTTAGTTGTCTGGGAGAAATAAGACACAACGCCCATATGTCAGGCCGGCTGTTATTTTTATGCCTCTTCTTTCTCGTCTTCCTGCACAGGGTAAGCGCGAGAGGCAAAGCTCCGTTCCACTCTATAATTACTATGGATGGATGGATGAAAGAATGGATGGATGGATGGACGAATGAATGGACGGACAGCAAAAGTGCTTGCAGTATGCAAGAAAATGCTTCGCATTTACAACCGACATCGGCAGCGTTGACCCGATGAACATCAGTGTCCCAGCAGGAATCGAACCCAGGCATTCTGCGTGGTAATGAAGTATTAAAAACAGAAACACGCCATGTCTCGGTAATGCTTTGAAATAATACGTTATTCAAGTGCTATGTTGGTGAAACGTCAATTGTGGTCGCAAAGCTGGGTATCCAATTCTATAAACTATACATACGTACTCCTATAATACGGGCCTCGTCGGGTTAACGGCAGTTGTAGTTGAGTGCCATACACTGAAGTCTATTCATGTAGCAGTGTCTAGGGCTACCATTCTCGTGAACACAACGGTTACATATCTGATTACCGCCTTTCGTGTTGCTAATACGCTGCTGTTGACATTGTTGCACAAGTGTAAACAACTGGTTATATAAAACAAATGTGCGACTGTTCAACGTATGTGTGCGTGTACGACACGTTTACATATACTTAGCGTCACTTCGTAACGTGTCTCACCAATAACAAAAATACAACATGGTCACCTTTCCCGCGCATGTTTTGCATAATGTCCATTCCCAAGGCGAGTGGGATCTGCCGAATTTTCTCCTTCAGCTTGCGCAGCAAGTTGAGTTTTCAAGCATCAATCAACTAGTATGTAAAGAAGTATTGCTCTCCGTTTGGTCTCCTTCACGTGACGTCGCCTTCACTACTCTGTGCGCCACCTGCTGAATTCTCCACATATTCTTCGCCACTTCGACCCGATTATTATGACGCCACAAGATTGGCACTTCCCTCGCTCAACCATAGCCCAGCTATTCGAAATACGTTGTAGCCTACGTTAGTCGCACTCTGACGAAAGCCTAAATTAACTACAGCGTGCTTGAAAAAGAGTGTTTGTCTCAGGTGTGAGCGCTTAGAAAGTAGCGGCCGTACTCATACGGCCACCAGTTTGATCTAGTAATCGATAACCGCACGCTTTACTGGCTCACCACGTTGAAAGACTCTTCAGGCAATTTTTGCGCGACAGGCACTCCGCATCCAGAAGCAAAAAATAGTGACTTAAGCCTCAGGCACAGGTCGGCAATTAAAAAAAAGTGAAACTCATTCAGACTCACTCAAGGAATCAATCACGTGCTTAGAACTCACTTGGACTCAGACTAGGTAAACCTTTTTTTTGAGCCCGTCTCGGTCGCAGTCACACTCACGGAAATTTTCTTCAGCCAGAGTCACTCGGAATCAAACTCGCAAAAACATCACTCTCCCGGACTCACTCCGACTCAGACACATGGCTTCGCCTAAGTCTGAGTAAGTTCGAGTGAGTTGACTCATGAGTGAGTTCGTTTACTTATAGCCTCAGTAAGTTTCCTTTCACGTTGGTTCTTGATAGTTATATATTCTAAAAGTTGGCACATTTGGATTAAGACATTAGTGAAAAGAAGGCATAACCAACCTCATATTTCTCGTTTTCTAATGGCAATATACTGTAATACTTTGTTACAAAAGAATGAATGTGAACTTGAGGCGCCACGCCAAATCTAATGCAACACTCTAGAAGCGTGGAGAGATCTCGTTCGGCTAGTTGAGTAAATATTTGTAAATGTAAAGGAGACAGTGCGAAGGACACAGTGCGCAAGTCAAGGAAGACACATGAACAGAGCTCGCCCTGAGTGTTCCTTCGCGTGTTTTATGCTTTCTTTGCGTTGCTCTTCTAATTTATGTTATACGATTCGCGTGCAGCTAGTCGGAATCTATGAGCAAATCAGAGGATGGTATTGGAAGTCAGGTGGTCATGCTTCTATTTCTGCGATTTATTCCTGAACCACATCCAGATTTGGCTATGATCAAATGTGTAGCAAGGGTGTAGTGTAGTGCAGTTTTCTTTCAGAAGAGTACGCACACTAACTTATTGACTTCCCTTTTGCTTTTCGGTAACCCTTGCCTCATTTTGTTTTTTACAGTGTACATAAAAGTAATTTTGTGCTAATTTTTCATGTCTTAACATATCGCGCACTGGCAGAAACCAAAATGCCATAGTCGCGATATTTATCAGTATAAGTATTTTAATTGGCAAATAAGAAAATTATGTCCTTTTAAAATGTAGGTGTATCGCAGAACCAAGCGGAAGCTGAACTCGCTGTGCCAGAGGGAAATTACACGTTCACATATTTCGGCCCAGGCTGCACAGTCTTGACAGTTGTACCGGCTAAAAATGAAGGTAAGTAACGATTTTCTGGAACTGAAATCGATTTTTAGGGAGGTGTTAGGTTAAAACATACATTGCTTAGATGAAGTGTGTGCTCATGTGTTCACATTTAGCGAAGAATTGATGTAGGAGACCTTAAGTAAATAGGATGCTGCCCCAACTAACTCCTAACTTCATGCAACCTCCAAACTTTTTCTGATGTAGTAACTACACCCTTTAGCTTTAAAGTTACGGCCGGCTAAGAAGCTTGGCGGCGTAGGATACAAAATATGCTTGTTTTAGGGGCGAAGCTCCTTATGCTGTGGGTCATGCGTCCGCGATGTACGTAGCAGTCGTCGCCGTCGTCGTCGTCGTCGTAGTAGTAGTAGTAGTAGTAGTAGTAGTAGAATTAATAGTAGTAGTAGTAGTAGTAGTAGCAGCAGCAGCATTAGTAGTAGTAGTAGAAGTAGTAGTAGTACTAGTAGGTAGCCACCTCTCGTTTAGCTCTCGGAATCTCCCCTGGATGGTGGTACTTCAATTTGATGAATATATAATGGAAACTTGTGAGATGGTCATACTTGCAGTGTTCACTAGATGGACACACGGACAGAAGGATGGACGAAGGCGCACTTGGACGGACAGACAGACAGATGTATGGACGGACGAATGGACACACGCACGCACGGACGCTCCGATGGACAAACGCACGGATGAACGCAGGGACGAACGCATGGATGGACGCATGCACAGACAGAGGAACGCATGGACGGATGGACAGACAGACAGATGTATAGACAGACGGAAGCACAGATGAACGCGCGGACCGATGCACGAACGCACGCATGGACGGAAGCATGGACGGACAGTCGCATGCACGGACGCACAGACACATGAACGGTCGCACAAACGGAAGCCCGGACGGACGCATGAATGGACGGAAACAAGAACGAATGGACGGACGGAAACGCCGACGGACTGACGGATGCTTCACCCCACTCATCATCACTTCCGTCCGTTGATAAGCCGTTTTTTCATCAGTCCGTTGATAAGCTGTGCTTTTTTCTGATAGTCCTTTCGGAGGAAACACAGAAATGAAAGAAAAAAATATCATCATCATGTAAACAGGCCAATGCTACTTTTTCGTTCAATAAGGACAAATTCTGGACACCCTTAAAATTATCTGCGTTACAGGCTCCCATAGACTGCAGTATGTACATATTTTCGGCTGGAACTTCGGCGCCTTTTACCGTCTGTCTGTCTGTCTGTCTGTCTGTCTGTCTGTCTGTCTGTCTGTCTGTCTGTCCGTCCGTCCGTCCGTCCGTCCGTCCGTCCGTCTGTCTATCTATCTATCTATCTATCTATCTATCTATCTATCTATCTATCTATCTATCTATCTATCTATCTATCTATCTATCTATCTATCTATCTATCTATCTATCTATCTATCTATCTATCTATCTATCTATCTATCTATCTATCTATCTATCTATCTATCTATCTATCTATCTATCTATCTATCTGTATATCTGTCTGTCTGTCTGTCTGTCTGTCTGTCTGTCTGTCTGTCTGTCTGTCTGTCTGTCTGTCTGTCTGTCTATCTATCTATCTATCTATCTATCTATCTATCTATCTATCTATCTATCTATCTATCTATCTATCTATCTATCTATCTATCTATCTATCTATCTGCCTACGACGTTTAGCAACTCCGGGCTGTTTCGATAATGAGATCTATTCCAAAGTTGGCATCGCATAACATGACTGTATGAAGAGCATAAGTGACTTCTCAGAAGATGTAAAAAATCATGACATGTATGGCATAAATGTCATGATTTAGATGTCATGGTGCTGATGCTGTTGCGGTGGTTTCGTTCAGATGACGTATCGCTAAACTGGTATGGTATGGGATAGCTGCATGGCGAACATAAGTGACAGGCTCTAACGCGGATATCATGACACCAATGTCATGCAAAAACACGACTACATGCCACACTCATGATGCGCTGGCGGCCGTTTTTTCGCTTCTCGTTTAACGAATTCGGTATTACGTGGCGTGAATGAACGAAGAAGGCAAATGAAACATCCAAAAATGATAATCATGATATGCATGTCATAGAAAGCACGAAGAAAGTGCTTAACAGTGCTAACTACAGAAGGGGATAGAAGAGACGATAACAGAGTGCGGAACTCGTCGCTTTTATCTCCTCCTGTCGTTTGCGCTGATAAGCACTTTTTTCATCTACCATGCAGCACAAGCCCAGTCAAGCACCTTGTTAAAGTTCAGATAAAACACTGCCACATACCAAGCTAATTATGCACTCGCGGTCGTTTCGCTAGCATCGCATATACCAAATTTGGTACTGCGTAATGTGAGTGGACGACTAAATAAATGGCACGTCCAAACATGAAAATTATGGTACGCTTGTCATGTAAGAGATTACTACATTCTACGCTTATGGTGAACTCGCAGCCATTTCGCTAGCTTCACATATACCAAATTTCGTAGCACGTGAAGTAAATAAACGACAAAAGTGAATGACACGTCCAAACATGATAATCATGACATGCGTGTCATGTAAAACAAGACTACATGCTATCCTCTTAGCGCGCTCGCGGCCGTTTTGCTAGTCCCTTATATACAAAATTTGGTAGTAGGTGACGTGAATGGGCGAGGAATACAAATGCCAGGCGCATACATGATAATTATGACATGGAAGTCATGTACGGCATAATTTACATCTGCTTAGTGACGTTGTGCTGATTTTAAAGTGACATATCAACCTTCCTCATTCGTGCTTCACATATTATTGATTCCTAGTGTACGTGGGATCTGTCAATTTTTAAAAACGTTTTCTGAGGCATTGGGCGTCAGTCACGATAAGTCTTAAGTTAAGGTGATGTGCCCAAGTTGATTTATTCTCAAACAATTGTCGTGCATGTTTTACAAGTGTGGACGAAAAGGGTAACTAGGCGTAATACATACGGAGACCTCCCAGCGACCATTAGGAAATGTGATGACGAAGGTAATATGGATGCCTCAGAAACCTTAGTCTGAAAGCGCACGACAAAACACCGTAAACTATTCACAACTTCTTATTGGATTGTCATGGGAATGAGCTGACCACCTGTTCATATTTCATAGTGGGTTGGATTCTACAAAAGTTCAATAGCAAACAGAATGCAGTTTAATCAATTATGTCGTTCAGTATAATACGTTATATCCAATATATCAAATTTTCACAGCGATTGCCGTACTTGGCCAGAAAAAACTAAAAAGTGTTCGGCATCGGTGTCACGAGCGGTCTCAACTGGAAGTGTGATGAGTTAGGTTGTTCTACGCGTCGTGAGCAAGCACGCGCCCCATTGGCTGCTTTTGAGTGACGTTGTATACGCCGTCACAGCCCTGCCGCCGAACACGCGCATCAGTTCCTACTGGAACTTCAACATGGGTCAAGAGCAGAGAATTCTCGAAGAGTGCCGACAGTGGAAGCGTGAGAGAGCTCACATTCGTCGGGCTGATGGTGCAGTCCGGGCACAGAAACAGGCCCGGGAGGCCGAGTGCCGGCAGCAACTGCGTACGGGTAATCCAGGAGCCTTCTAAGTTGCGCCAAAGCACGAAGGAGAATGCAAGTGCCGGTGGTGGGTTCATCCGGCAAACAACGCGGCTGAGTTAGCTCGTGATGTCAACCACTTGCAACTACGGCTGCTTGCGGGCACAGCATACGTCAACGTGATCATTGCGGGAGCGCGTTCACTGGGACGAACGCCCACCTTCAGCGTGAGTTTCTCCAGCGGTACACTGGCTTTGGCTGCAATGTCTGTAACCGCTTGTGGTTGGAGAACAACTACTGCGGTCAACACGTTGCGAAACGCACTTATCCGTCATTACACTCCACCATAACCGTGATAATGCGAGGCACAATGGGCGGCTTGTGAAATCATTGTGGTAAGCCCGAACACCACGTGTGTCCAACCTGATTAAGAAGCACAAACATGTAATAAATAGTTATGAAAGGGTTCAGTGCAGCGTCGGGTTGAACCCGCAACTAAACAACGGGGCCGCACGTTTCAGATTTTGCTGGTTAAGCTTTTTTTTTTACAGAGGGCGGCGGTGATTCTTCAGTGCGATAAAATTTATATGAACATTTTCGGCACATTTTAAATGCGAAGCATTTTCTAGTGAACTTCGGCGACTTTGAGCGTATCTATCTATCTATCTATCTATCTATCTATCTATCTATCTATCTATCTATCTATCTATCTATCTATCTATCTATCTATCTATCTATCTATCTATCTATCTATCTATCTATCTATCTATCTATCTATCTATCTATCTATCTATCTATCTATCTATCTATCTATCTATCTATCTATCTATCTATCTATCTATCTATCTATCTATCTATCTATCTATCTATCTATCTATCCATCTATCTATCTATCTATCTATCTATCTATCTATCTATCTATCTATCTATCTATCTATCTATCTATCTATCTATCTATCTATCTATCTATCTATCTATCTATCTATCTATCTATCTATCTATCTATCTATCTATCTATCTATCTAGCCGTTTACGACTCTTAGCTCTCGTGGCGTTTCGATAATTATCGATACCAAACTTGGTATGGCATAACATGACTGTATGAAGTACATATTTCACTAGTCATGACATCAAAATCATGAGATATATGTCATGAATGTCATGATTTACATTTCATGGTCCTGCAGCTCTTGCGGTGGTTTAGTTCACATGGCATGTTGAAAAACCTGTATGGTATGGCATGATTGTAGGGCGAGCACCAGTGACAAATCCTAACATGAAAATCATGACATGCGTGTTATGTAACAACATGACTACATGCCACGCTCATGATGCGGTCGTGGCCGTTTCGCTAGCGTCACACATACCAAATCGGGTATTATGGTACGTGAATGATTGACGAAGGTACGTGACTGGTGGAAACAAGATGATAATGAGATGCGTGTTATGTAACAACATGACTACATGCACACTTGTGATGCACTGGCGGCCGCTTCACTAGCTTAAGCTATACCAAATATGGTATTACGGAACGTGAATGGACGACGAAAGTATGACACTGGTGCAAACATGATAATCACGGCATGCATGTCACGTAACAACATGACTACATTCCACACTCATGATGCGCTCGCGGCCGTTTCGCTACCTTTACATATGCCAAATTTGGTATTACGTGACGTCAATGGATGACGAACGTATGCGACTGGTGCAAAGATGATAATGATGAGATGCGTGTCTTGTGAGAACATGACTACATGTTACAGTCAAGGCGCCAATACATTTCGACGTGACGTGGTGCGCGTTCTCACCGGCGTTGATTTCGTCACGTCACGACGGCGTTGCCACGCCAGGCACCTGTCCTGCCATATACTCGCTGGCACGCGCTGCGCTGGGGTGCTTTGACACATGCGCGTTTCAGCTCGTCCGGCGTCCCTCCATCACAAAAAGAGGGAGACGCAGTGTTGTCTGGGTAAGGGACAAACCTCATAAGCGCGAAAATGCACGCGACAGCGACGAGCGACGCTATGAGCGACGAAACAGGGCGTTCGCGCGACGTGTCGCGTGCTCGTTTTCGCACGATCGCTCGGTTCTCCAGATTTGGAAACCGTCGCTCATCGCCCGGAAGTGCTGGGCTCAAGCAGCCAATAGCGAAATACCGGAAAAGACAAAGACTACATAGGTGCACGTGATGCAACCCGAGTCACGTATGCGCAACAAGAAATAACGCAATGTTTATTACGCATGTGCGTATAAAAAGTGCTGCAAGACAATAATAAACACTTTCCGTTTCATTACACAACAATATATCTTATTTTTAAATTGCATACTGCTCGCTACGTGGTTTTCTTGGTGCGAGTAGACGGCCTCATGCCAGCAAGAGTGGAATTCGCTCACCGAAGCCGTCGCGTGAATGAGGTTTGCCTGCGCTAGCGACTGATCGCGCGAAGCTGATCTACGTCGCGTCGCTTGTCGCTGTCGCGTGTATTTTAGCGCTTATGAGGTTTGGCCTTAACGCATCGGCGCAAATTTCCCGCCGATTGCCGTCGTGCCGCGCTGACGGACGCTGGTCGCGTAGATCGCGACTAGCGTCAGACTCTAGAGTGAGGACGCGGTGAGGACGTGGGAGACTGGCTCGAGGAGTATGACTGCGTGAGTGCCATCAACAACTGGGATAAGCCTGTGAAACTCACCCACGTTGCTTTCTACTCGAGCGGCGTCACAAAAACTAGGTTTTTTTAACCAGGCTACAGATTTCCCGACATGGCCCACCTTTACACATTAGCTCCACCAGATTTTCGCCAACCCGTCAGTGCGCTCGAATATTGCCAAGAAGAGGCTTGGTGCACGTGTTCAGCGCCCCGACGAGTCTTACACTTCTTCCATCGAAGACGTTCTCGCCCTCTGCCGCCGCATCGACAACTATATGGCGGCAAACGACCGCGTGCGCCACCTGCTAAAAGGCACTGCGACTGTCGCTTTTAATGCGCTTGTGGTGCAGAATTCCCAGACCGTAGCCGACGTTGCTGCTACCTGTCAGCGCTTCGAGGAGCTTCAGACCACTCGGGTGCAACTTGATATGTCTGATTTGAGGTCGAGTCATGACAGAACAGAGCTGCGTGCATTGATCCGCTATATTATCCGCGAGGAACTTCATGCACAGACTTCACCTCGCCAACTTGATATTCGAACGACGCCACCTGCTACTAGTCTACGCGACGCCGTGAGGGAGGAACTGGCATTGATGACTGGCACACCTGTTCCGAGCTCACATCCCGGACCAATACCAAGTTATGCTCACGTTGCTGCAACGACAGCTGCGCCCCACCAAAGCCAGGCCTCCATGACTGTCACACCTGTTCCAAGCTCACATCCTGTGGCCATGCCAACTTATGCTCAGGTTGTTGCTAGGACACCTGCACCCCAGCAAAGCCCAATGCAGCTACCAGCGCCCGGAGTGCATGGATCGCTCAACTCATTAGCACCGCCACCATCCGCCCAGCCTTACGACGCCTGGCGCACTATGCGGCCGACTTGCTTCTATTGCGGCATCCGTGGTCATATTTGAAGGTTTTGCCGACGCCGTCAGCAAGACGAAAGAAAAAGCTACAATGACTTCGAACGGAACGACTTCTACCCCACTGGACTACCCTATCACTGACTGTATCAGAACAGCGCACGTCGCTCACCTTCACCGATGCGGTGTTCCTCTTCGCCACTCCGACCATCTCCTTCGATTCCCGACCGCCAACTGGAAAACTAAACAGTGCAGCCTCGGGGGGGGGGGGGGGGGAAAGCTGCATCTTTCGAACTGTGTCAAACTCCTCCGGACCGCCCATAAAATGTTTTATTGGTGTATGTTGAAGGTATACAAACAGAGGAACTGGTAGACACAGGCGCATAACTTTCTGTAATTCGTGCAGACTTTTGTGCTCGTTTGAAAAAGTTAGGACGCCATACGATGGCCCTCCCCTTCGTTGCCCAGATGGAGTGCCTATTCAGCCTTCAAGTGTTCGTACAGTCCGCCTTTTCATGGATGGCATCCTTCACCACGTTCAGTTTTTTGTACTTTGTGTACCCACACATTCATTTTAGGATGAGACTTCCTTTCTTCGGCATCAGTTTTCATATCGGGTCGTAAGCGAGTAATTCATATGTCAGCTACTGAGAGTTCACCCGATGTCGATCCATACAGCTTCCGTTTCGTTGCTGCCGCTGATTGTGTCAATTCGCCAGGAGAAGAACGAATTCTTGCGATCGCTTCGGATACTATAGTTACCGGTGACGTGTTTATAGCTCCATCAGTTCACTCCAAACCTGCGGGGCTTACCATTGCACCCGGCCTTGTGCGATTTAGTGATGGTAGAGCATTGGTCACCACTTTGAACCCAACTTCGCCAGTGGTGCTGCTTCAGGGCACTGCTGTGAGCTGCTTCGCTGACAGCGAGCCTTTTTCGCTGGTTCCCCTTCACGCAGAATCACCATCTTTGTCTGCTACAACTGATTTCAAGGCAACCACTGTTCCTTTAAATGCAACCATAAGTCGTCACCTCCCTGCCGAGCAAAAAAGAGACCTCTTAGACCTCCTCCAAAAGCACAGCAATTTGTTTGACGTATATTCCAATGTTCTGGGCTGCACCTCCGTTGCAGACCACAGCATCCAAACCGAAGGCAGCTCCATTGTACGCCGCCCGCCATACCGTCTGTCTTCAGCGGAATAGGAAATAAGTGAGTAAAACGTCACCGACATGCTCAAACGGGATATTATTCGACCTTCATCGAGCTCTTTATCGTCTCTTGTGGTGTTGGTCCTGAAAAAGGATGGCTCTGTCCGATTTCGTGTTGATTACAGAGCGCTCAATAAGAACACGAAAAAAGATGTACATCCGTTGCCACGCATAGATGATGCCCTCGACTCCCTACAAGGCGCAGAATATTTCTCCAGCCTCGACCTCCAATCCGGGCATTGGAGGTCGAGACCTGTGCGCGAAGCAGACAAGGATAAAACAGCGTTTTCAACACCTGACGGGCTTTACGAGTTTAACGTCATGTCTTCTGGCTTATGTAACGCTCCAGCAACACTCGAGCTCATGATAGATCCTGTCTTACGTGGTCTCAAGTGGAAAACATCATGTTATTTAGATTAGATAGTAATTTATTCGTCTACTTTTCCTCGGCACCTTAAGCGTTTGGACTGTTCTAACGTGCATTTAGAACGCTGGCCTTCAGCTCAATACAAAGAAGTTCCACTTCGCCACTTCAAGCTAGAGAACGATGTGTTGCAGTGGTATACTTACAATGCGGATGGGCATCGGTCGAATCAATTCCTGGCACTGTAAATGCCTTAAATCCTGGTAATTTTACGGAACTACTAGCCTCCTGTAAGGCTATTATGTCGGGCTTACTATCCAGATTTTGCACGTGCAACTGCAGGTTCCCCCGCTTTTGACGAAAGCCCCTGCAGTTCAACTCTCAAGCCTCAATTTCCTGGCGAGGCGCCATGATGAGGCACCAGGTTGACAATGGCACTTGGCCACCCACGGGAGGCAGTCTTGCCTCCAATAGAGTATGAAGCTGCTGAAACATGCCCATGACCTGGGTTTGGGAATCCCTAAATTCAGTTGAGAGCATGCCGAGACGCTCCTCTATTGTGTCTAATCTGGCTTCGATCTTTTCGACTCGAGCCTCCAACCTATCCTGTCTTTTCCCTTGTTTGCCTACTTTATCCGCAAGTGTTGTTACATCCCACTTAAGACTAATGACCTTAAAAACAGGCTGTGGCATGTCTACTGGTGACGTTTCGGCTAATCGTTTTGCGTTAGCTACCTCATCCCCCAGCAGTGGTCTCTTCACTGTCCCCCGATTCTCCACTTCCATAGCTGCACACTCCTGTACGCGAGCAGACGCCTCTTGCGTCGATTTCTGTAGGCCTTGCACTGCTGGTGCCTGTGTCCCTTGTCGTTGATCGTTTTTAAGTGCGCGTTCAATCTCTACAATTCTATTTTCCATTCTTTTAATCGAATCTCCCTGCCGCTAGACCAGCGTTTCTAACCTCCTCTCTCACGCGGTTTCGTTCTGGGAGGCCGTGCCTGACAAGCTCACCTTTTTGTTGGTGTCGCATGCGTAGCTGTTGTGACTGGATACTCGTCCGCCATCTTGGCCGCTCCCGCGCCTTGGCAATAGTGGGAAGGAACTGGACCGGTCCCTACTTTTGCTTGTGCCTTCTTTACCCCTCGATGACCGCTCCGTGGCCCTCGTGGACCGCTCATCGTTACCAGCTTCGCTTCTCTTTCGATTCTCTACTGCCGGCATGTCGGTGGCTTGCGAGCCAGGCGAAACTTGTAGTTTAGGCTCCCTGTGTGATGCGCTCCATGGCACACGATGCAGTACGGCATCCGCGTGAATGGCTCTCCATATGGCCGGGCAGGATGGTTCTTCCCGCAACGGTGACATAGCTTACTCTTTGGATGATAGCAAACGTCCGCTCGATGTCCAACTCGTGTGCAGTTGTAGCAGGTCTTGACTAAATTTCTATACGGAATCACAACGTACAGACAGTTCCAGTAAGTAATTTTCCGGGTATGCGTTTCCCCGCGAACGTAATCTGAACCGCCTTTGACTTTCCCCGAGGTCTTGCGTCCAGAATATCTATGCCTTCATTTTCTTCAGGATTCCCACTCGAATTTCTTCCACTGGGCAACCGTACGTCATAAGCATTGTGAATCACTTCCCGCATGGAGTTCTCCAATGGCACCACGAACGCCGAAACCAGCAGGTCGCGATCACCCAGCATACGCGTCTTCTCAGTCGCATATGCCCTACTGCGATATATACACGGTGTGCTCAACGTCAACGTGTTGTTTGTGCCATTAACCCGCACAATGTCTTCTTCCGCGGCAATCGCATTCGTTAGACGCACTGCTGCTCTCTGTGCACATCCGAGTTCTCTCACTGTCACGACACTCAAGTCCCAGTTCTGGGGCCTGTACACAACCTTGAAATCCGTGGCTGGCAACTTGAGAAACGGTCCGCGTTTCTTCCACACCGGCGCTTTCTCCGGCTTGACTTGCTGCGCTCCGTGCGTCTTGCGCTCGTCGCTGCTGGCCTGCGTCTCGCAAAACTTACTCTTGGCGTTGTCGCCATACAGAGTCTTCTTAAATCGGTCCTGTGCCTTCCGCCCTGGAGCCCACTCTCACGCTTCAAATTCTTCGTGCATTATTGTGTCCCTTCGACGTAGTATTCCATCTTCAGCCTTAGAAGGCCCACGGTCACCAGGCGCAAGCCAGACGCCCGGCGACGCGGCCCAGGCTTGGCCTAGGAGATAGGCCTAGCCATGCCACCGCGGGGTTGATAGGGAAATCTCAGAAACTCCGAAAATGGGGACAAACTTGCCTATACGAGTGGTGTCCGTAGGTACAGGGCAACCTCCTGCAGACGAGCCCACTGACATAAAGTCCAGAACAAAGCGCGTCCGCCGATAGTCGGTCACCGGGCTGGAGCTCATGCGAAGCGCGTCCGCACAGCGTCTCACCCGAGCCGCGTCTCGCCTCCGGTGTGGCTTGTTTTCTCAATCACTGCGCACGTGTTCCCGCCGTGAATACAACATCAGCGACAATTCTACTTCTTCATAACATCATGATGGCCTGCGTGACCGACCCCGAGCCTGCGTACGTCGTGCCACTTCAAGACGTCTACTCCAACGACCACCCTAGTGGTGAGCCTGATTTTTATTCCGCCTTTACCGCAGTCATGACCAACGGCTTGAGACCTTCACACATGCAACAGCTGCTTGCTTTGTTGAGAAAACACACACGCAAGTTTCGATGTTTACTCCTTGACATCAGGCCGCACTACTAATGCAACACATCGAATCCACACAGTCGGCACATCTGTTGTACGCCGCCGGCCCTACCTCGTGTCTGCTGCTGAGAAAAAAATTATCGAATAAAACGTAGCTGACATGCTCCAACGAGAGGTAATTTGCCCCACCGCTAGCCCTTGGTCGTCGCTTGTGTTCCTGCTTCGTAAGCAGAACGGCTCCGTGCGTTTTTTGCGTCCATTACCACGCGCTCAACAAAATCACTCGCAAGGATGTGTACCCCATGCCACGCATCGATGACCCTTGATTCCCTGCAAGGCGTGGAGTAGTTTTGAAGATTCGACTTGCGTTCAAGAGACTGGAAAATTTCTATGCATGAAGAAGATAAAGAGAAAACGGTATTCGCCACCCCTGACGGGCTCTAAGAATTTAATATTACGCCTTTCGGGCTGTGTAACGCTCCCGCAACTCTTTAGTGCCTGAGTTACTGCGCTGCGCAGCCTAAAATGGAAGACCTGCTTGTGCTACTTTGATGAAATCGTTATTTTTTCGTCAACCTTCTTTCAGCACCTGCGACGATTGGGTGAGCATTTGATGTGCCTTGCCGCCACCGGTCTCCAACTCAACACTCAAAAAGGTCGTTTCGCAACAAAAGCTATCAAGGTCATGGGCCACGTCGTGAGCGAATTCAGAATTTGGTCGTATCTGGACAAAACTTTTGCGGTCCTTCGGTTTCGATACCCCGAAAGGCCGAAGGAGTTCCGAAGTTTCTTTGGTCTCGCCTCGTATTTTCGCCGTTTTATACGGAACTTCATACTAATAGCGGCTCTACTGCACCATCTGTTCGCTTTCTAAGTGCCCTTTTTGTGGTATCAGAAATTTCGAATGGCATTCGACCTGTTAAAGTGTGCCCTCTCGTCCGAACTTGTACTCTGCCACTTCAATGAGGCGACACTCACTATTCTCTATACGGACGCGAGCGGCCGCGGTATAGGTGCCGTTCCGCTTCAACGCGACGCCTCTTCACAAAAGAGAGAGTATGCATATATCAGTCGAGTACTAACCAAGTCCAAAAAAACTATACCATGACAAAGTAAGAGTGCTTGGCTGTGGTCTTGTAAATGCGAAAGGTTCACTTCTGCTCCACGACAGTCATTCAATAATTTTTACGGACCATGCACCACGCCTTATGCGGGCTTTCCTCGCCGAAGAACTCGTCTGGACGTTTGGGTGAGTGGATTCTACATCTACAGGAGTATGAGTTCGACAAATTTTACATGTCTGGTAGAAAAAATCGAGTCGCCGACCCCCTTTCACGCTGCCCGCTTCCAACTATCCAACTCAGCATAGGTCTGAGATCGGCCGCCACTTCTACCTCACCTCACGGAACCAGCTATTCTTGGCCGACAAGCACACATTTCACTCCTGCGAGTTGTCTGATCCTTACAGCAGGCGTATTATAGACCACGTATCAATAGCTTCCTATCAACCTAATGTGCGGCTTCGTCGTCTACTCTTGCAATAGAGCTGCAGGATGGTGTTCTGTACCATCACATATACCATCCTGATGGCCAACGCTGGTTCTCATGCTACCACGCTCCCTTCGTGTTCACGTGATGAAAACCTTTCACGACGACTTGACTGCTAAGTATCTTGGTTTAAAAAAACTCGTGACCACATTCGAAGTCGATTCTACTGGCCTGGTATTTGCTACAAGCATAGCGCGCGCTACGTTCCTTCCTGTTTTACATGCCAGCGTGGTAAAGTCCAGACATCTGCGCCTGTCAAGCCTCTTCAGCCGATTCCGTGTCCCACAACAGCATTTTAGGTTTTAGGGGTTGACCTTTACGGCCCCCTTCCCCTCACATATACTGGCAAACGAGGGATAGTGAGCACCATAGATCACCTGATACGCTACGCAGATACAACTTTTTTTGAACTGCCTCAGTTTTGGAAGTTGCCGACTTCGTTCTTCATGCCATCATTTTGTGCCTTGTGGCTCCTCGTACATTGCTGAGTAACTGTGGAAGGGTGTTTCTCTCACGTGTGCTAAATGAACTATTGCGCCCGTATAGAACAACACATAAGAGAGCTTCAAGCTACCACCCTCAAACCAACGGCCCCACCGAGATATTACCCCGTACTCATGCTGATATGATAGCCGTCTACATCTGTCCAGACCAGAAAAATTTGGATACACTTCTCCCATTCCTCATTTTCGCCTAAAACACGGCCGTTCAGCACCCCACCAGGTATTCGCCGTTCTATCTAGTCTGAGGGCATTCACCCACTTTCCTACTCAACGTTTCCTTTTTCAACACCGACGTCAACTCGTCTCCGTATTCCAGCGAGAAATACATTTCACGACTAGCCTGGTGCTGTGATCGTGCTCGCATAAATACGGAAGCGAGACAGCAAGATTGAAAAGTCACTTGTGATGCATCTCATCGCATTGTGTTCTTCTGACCTGGGGACGAGGTGCTCCGGTTCACACGCGTTCGTACACCTGGTCTGTTCGACATGTTTCAACCACACTTCATCGAGCCTTACATAGTTATCGAGCAGACTTCGCTTGTTCATCATCATGTGACATATAAAGCATATGCATGTATAAAGCGCAAAAAAATTGTAGATCCCACTTACAATGGGAATCGATGATATGAGAAGCACGAATAGGGAAGGTTGAAATCTCACTATAAAATCAGCACAAGTTTATGAGATGGACGTAAATTGTGCCGTACATGACTTCTATATCAAGGTTATCATGTTTAGACGTGTCATTTAACTTCGTCGTCTATTCACGTCACGTGATTCCAAATTTGGTATATGTGGAGCTAGCGAAACGGCCGCGAGCGCGCTATGAGCGTACCTTGTGGTCATCTCTTATATGACACGCATATCATGATTATTATGTTTGGACGTGTCATTAACCATCGGAGTCTATCAAGTCACGTGGTAGCAAACTCAGTATTTGTGGAGCTAGCCAAATGGCCACGAGCACGCTATGAGCGTAGCATGTGCAACGAGCAAGGTTGCGTAAACACAGGTTATTATTCCACACAGGTTAGCCGCAACAAGCTGGTACAGGCAGGAACCCGGCAAGCACGAGCCACACACCGACGTCAACGTCTTCTTTCACGCTGGCACAGAGCTGGCGCCACTATGCTTCGGTACAATTACTCCCCGCGCAGAAAGGAGCCAACCTGGCGACCTAGGGAAAGGACACGACAAGGGGGTTATAGCACGGTTTGAGGCGTGATACGTGTACTGTTTCACGCCCATGGCAGCGTTGGTCCGAGGGTGGATCAATCGGCTCAACTTCATAGTTGACAGGAGATGTTTGCCGCACCACACGGTAGGGGCCATGGTATTTCGACGAAAGCTTCGGGGAAAGACCGGGAGGGGTAGACGGGACCCAGAGCCAAACCAGCATTCCTGGGTTATAGTGTACAGTAGACGCAGAGGAATCGTGGTCAGTTTTCTGGCGCCATTGGTCTTGTGCGGTAAATGAGCGAGCGAGTTGACGACACTCTTCGGCATAAGCAGCTGCTTCGGAAACAGGCGTCGCTTCGGAAACATCAGGCCTCTAAGGGAGAATGGTGTCCATGGAGCATGATGGCTCACGTCCGTACAGAAGGAAGAAAGGAGAAAAAGCCAGTGGTTGTTTGTGGCGCAGAGTTGTACGCGTACGTGACAAAAGGGAGCACTTGGTCCCAATTAGTGTGGTCGTCAGAGGCGTACATGGCAAGCATATCTCCAAGGGTACGGTTAAAGCGTTCTGTCATGCCATTGGTTTGGGGATGGTATGCCGAGGATTTCCTATGGACGGTGCGACATGCCTTGAGTAGCTCGTCGACGGCGTTCGAGAGAAACACGCGTCCACGGTCACTGAGTAATTCACGAGGTGCACCGTGTCGCAAAATGAGATGGTGAAGAAGAAAGGACGCAACGTCTTTCGCAGTGGTAGCAGGCAGCGCAGATGTTTCAGCGTAGCGTGTTAAATGATCCACGGCGACGATAATTCACCGGTCGCCTCGAAGAGAGTTGGGTAGAGGACCATTAATATCAATTCCGACGCGGTCTAATGGTCTCGCTGGGCAGGTTAAGGGCTGCAAAGGGCCAGCGGTGCTGTGAGAAGGCGTCTTGCGTCGTTGACACGTGGTGCATGACCGAACGTACTGGCGAACGTGCCGATACATGCCGCGCCAGTAGTATCTTAGACGAAGGCGAGAGTAAATCTTAAATACTCCAGCGTGGCCACACTGGGGGTTATCGTGAAAGGCAGCGCAGATGTCCGAACGCAAATGACGAGGGATGACAAGGAGCCACCTACGGCCATCCGTCACGTAATTGCGGCGATACAACAAGCCTTCACGGACAGCAAAGTGTCTTGCTTGACGAGAGAGGGAGCGTGAAGTCGTTTCTGACGAACTGTGAGAGAGGACGTCGAGCAAAGAATTGATCCAGGGATCCTTGCGCTGTTCGGATGGCATGTCAGTGATGCTCAACGATGACGAATCGCAAATGGCAGTTGATAAGCAGGCAAGGTCAGGAGGCAGTGGAGAACGGGATGGTGCATCGGCGTCTGAGTGTCTGCGTCCTGAGCGATAAACAACACGGATATCGTATTCCTGAAGGCGTAAAGCCCAACGAGCGAGGCGGCCAGTAGGATCTTTCATGGACGCTAACCAGCATAAGGCATGGTGATCTGTGACAACATCAAACTGGCGTCCGTAAAGGTAGGTGCGAAATTTTCCTATAGCCCAAATGATAGCCAAGCACTCCTTTTCCGTGACGGAATAGTTGGACTCTGCCTTCGTTAGTGTACGGCTGGCATAGGCGACAACGTACTCGTCGCAGCCATCCTTGCGTTGAGCGAGAATGGCACCGAGGCCGACACCGCTTGCATCCGTGTGAATTTCAGTGGGTGCATTGGGATCGGAGTGGCGGAGAACTGGCGGAGAGATGAGTAGCCGGCGTAGCGCCGTGAATGCCTCATCGCAGTGGAATTTCCAGCCAGAGAGGTCCGTGCTACGGGAGAGAAGCTGAGTCAGAGGGGCAATTATAGAGGCAAAATTGCGAATGAAACGCCGAAAATAGGAACACAAGCCTATGAAACTACGAAGCTCCTTTAGGGTAGTAGGCTTGGGGTACTCGGCAACGGCACGCAGTTTGGCAGGATCTGGCGATATTCCTTCTTTTGAAACGACGTGGCCGAGAATTGTGAGTTTGCGGGCGCCAAAACGACATTTCTTGAAGTTAAGTTGCAACCCGGCTTCCGTAAGGCACTGGAGAACTTGTTCCAGACGGGAAAGATGAGTTTCGAAATTCGCCGAGAATACAACTATGTCGTCTAAATAGCAAAGACAGATGTGCCATTTAAGTCCCCTGAGGACACTGTCCATCATTCTTTCAAAAGTCGCAGGCGCATTGCAAAGACCGAAGGGCATTACATTAAATTCATATAAGCCGTCAGGGGTCACAAACGCCGTTTTTGGACGGTCTGGTTCAGCCATTGGTACTTGCCAATATCCAGAGCGCAGATCCAGTGAAGAGAAAAACTCCGCACCTTGAAGGCAATCCAAGGCGTCATCAATGCGTGGCAGGGATAAACATCCTTGCGTGTGATGTTGTTTAGTCGACGATAATCCACGCAAAACCTGATGGAGCCATCCTTTTTTCGCACGAGGACCACTGGCGAAGCCCAAGGACTGTGTGAGTGCTGAATAACACCACGTTGCAGCATCTCGTCGACGTGTTGAGTGATGACGTCACGCTCGGCCTGCGAGACGCGGTAGGGGCGCTGACGAAGTGGAGTATGATGACCGGTGTCGATATGGTGAGCGACAACTGACGTGTGTCCCAAGGAAGGTTGTCCGTGGTCGAAGGAGGCGCGGAAACGGTCAAGTAGTTGAATGAGCTGATTGCGCTGGTCTTGCGTAAGGCCGGTGCCTACGCTGCGCAACAGAACGTCTTCGTCAGGTAGTGAGGGCGCGGTGCCAGCTGTGACAGCATCCACGGACATCGGTGTCGTATCAGAACGGGCATCGAAAAGAAAGATGTCATCATAAGTGTCAAGACTCCCAATGCATTCGCCATGCAATAAGGTAGCGGGACAAGGGAACGGATTGCACACGTACACGGCACTGGAGCCATCGGCAAGTGTTATGACGGCAAACGGGACGACAAGGTTCCGGCGACGAGCGCATTCTTGTGACGGCATAAATAGGGCAGTTGAATCGGAAACGGAGTTGCACAAAAGAGATACCGCGGTGACCGAAAAGGCAGAAATGACGATGTCAGCGGCGACGATCACCTTTTTGGGTGAGCGAGGGAGATCTATGAATGTCGTGCTGAATGGAAACAAAACGAGTTGAGCACGAGCGCAGTCGACAACCGCATGATTAGCGGAAAGAAAGTTCCACCGCAGGATGATTTCATGAGACGCATGCGGAAGGACGACAAATTCAACGATGTAAAGCACTCCTTGAATCACAACACGAGCAGTGCATGTGGCAGAAGGTTGGACGTGTTGCGAACTCGCCGTGCGTAAAGAAATTTCAACCAGTGGAGTCGTCACTTTGTTCAGTTTGCGGCATAACACTTCACTGATTATACAAATAGTGGCACCTGTGTCGACAAGAGCGGTTGTGGCGAAACCGTCCACAAACACGGCAATCTCGTTAGGGGGCGATAGATGAGGCCTTGGAAATTTCGTCGGTGGCGCAGCTCTTGCCTCAGGAACTGCGACTGTTAGTTTTCCTCCTGGGCGTGGTTGGAACGGCGAAGCATGGGGGAAGGAGACCGAAGACGGGGTGAAGGAGATCGACGTCGGCTGAAATCTGGTCGACGTGAGCGGGGGTCATGTGAATCAGGTGTCACATTCGATTCTGATGGCCGAGGTCTGTTACCGGAATGCTGCACATCATTAAAATAGAATCCACGGCGACGACAGTAGCGCGCGACATGTCCTGGAATACCACAGTTGTAGCAGACGGGCCGGTTATCCGGAGTACGCCAAGAGTTGACAGGTGCTCGATGTGGTGGAATGGGCCGATTTACCGGATAAACTGAAACTGGTGACCTGTAGTAGTTGGTGGCTGGACTGTATGAAGGGAGCGGCGGTTGGGCAGAAGGTCGGCGGACGGCTTCTGCATAAGTCAGCGGTGCAGCCACTGATATTGGGGATGTGGGCGAAGGGAGAGCCTTGGCAACTTGCGTCTGAATAGCACGGCGAAGTGAGTGGTCCAGTGTTGTGGGGGTCTCGTTGATGGTGGCGACAAGAGAGAGCTGTCGAGCAACTTACTCCCGGATGTACTGTTGAATTTGAGGCATTAACACGCTGTAGTCGGAGCCACTGCTTTTGCACTCCAAGGCCGAAATATCAGCTGTCTGCGTATTAGCGCGACGTGTAGAAACTCGTTGCTTGCGCAGCTCATCGAAACTTTGACATAACTGAATCAAGACCGTGACGGTCTGTGGGTCTTTGGCCACAAGCATATGAAAAGCGTCGTCATCAATGCCTTTCATTATGTTCTCTATTCTGTCAGCCTCCGTCATCCTGGCATCACCTCGCCTACAGAGGCTGATCACATCCTCAATGTAGCTCGTGAAGCTCTCACCATTTCGCTGAAATCGTCCCCGCAGTCCCAGTTCAGCGCGAAGCTTACGCATGGCTGGACGCCCGAAAAACGAGGTGACGGCCTCTTTGAAAACCGACCAGGTGGGGATGTCGGCTTGGTGGTAGGTGAACCATAAGTTGGCCAAATCCGTCAAGTAGAAGATGACGTGAATCAGCTTCGCAGGGTCATCCCACTTGTTAATCGCGCTGGCATGCTCGTACTCTGCCAGCCAGTCCTCGACATCTTGATCTTCAGTGCCGTTGTATACTGGTGGGTCACGCAGACGAAGTACACCAGAACACATGACGGGTGGCAGCGTGGAAGAGCCTTGTGGGAGATCGACGCGCTCGGTCATCGTGGACTGAGATGGTAGCTTACGGCTGCGGAGCTCCAGGACGTTACCCAGCACGTTTCCACCAAATGCAACGAGCAAGTTTGCGTAAACACAGGTTATTATTCCACACAGGTTAGCCGCAACAAGCTGGTACAGGCAGGAACCCGGCAAGCACGAGCCACACACCGACGTCAACGTCTTCTTTCACGCTGGCACAGAGCTGGCGCCACTATGCTTCGGTACACATGTATTAATATTTTACATGACAAGCATGTCAAGATTATCTTGTTTGGACGGGTCATTTACCTTCATCGTTCATTCACGTCACGTATTACCAAATTTGGTATATGTGAAGCTAGCGATACGGCCAAGAGCGCATTATGAGCGTAGTATGTTGTCATGTTCTTACATGACACGCGTGTCATGATTACCATGTTTGTTCCCGTCATATACCTTCGTTATCCATTGACATCGCTTAACACCAAATTTGGTATGTGTGAACCTAGCGAAACGGCGGCGAGCGCAATATGAGCGTAGTATTTAGTCATGTTTTACGTGACAAGCATGGTATAACTATTAAGTTTAGGCGGGTCATACTTCAAGTATTACAAAATTTCGTATATGTGAAGCTAGTGAAACGACCGTGAGCGCACTATGATTGTGGCTGATGGTGACTGCTGCACGGGGTCACAGAGGATCCTAGGGCCATCGCCGTGGAGCGTAACAAGACCCGTCTGATCTCGAATGCACTGGCTGCTTCTGAGTCGCTCAAAGTAGGCATGCTGCCTGGCTCGTCGACGAAGCGGTACCATGGACGTTGGGTCGGTAGGTGAAATCTCATCTTGAGGCTTAGGTGTACTCCTGTAGGGCGTCGAATCCGCTTCAAATTTGGCAATGGCGAAGTCGGTAGCACATGGATGCACCCTTGGTTGCCATCTACTTGTGCATGCCGTATGGGTGTCACTGTCTGCTACTATAGAAGGGCTGTCACTGTGCCCAGGCATTGGTGAACGTGGTAGTTTGGCGGCTTCCCTCACAGTGACCCGGTGTCGCCTTCCCGGCGACCTTTTGACTTCTTCGGCGTCATTTCCTCGATATGCGCAAATCGACTGGAATGGCTCGTCTTGTTGTTCATCCTGCTCAAAGTGTCCAGTGATAGGGCTCCTCTGATGTTTCTAAGGACAACATCATAGAGTCACGCAGGCAGTGCGCATAAACTTGTCCCTTGAAAATAGGTGTATCGAGGTAGACCACAGCTTCTGGTAGGTAGTGTACCGTGCGGTCCAGGAACAATACTGGCCGCTACGTTGCGGTGAGGTTTTCTTTACGCACTAATGACTGTCGCACCACTAGTGTATCGCAGCCTGTGTCACGGAGTACATGCACTGGTCGGTTCTCTATGAGCCCTTCTACAACGCGCATGTCAGCTTATTCAATGGTCCTAGATGGTTGACACGATGTGGCATTGACGATGGGTAACGTTTCGCCATCTTGCGGAACAACGTAGCCATTCTTATACTTCTCAGGTTGAAACTTCCCAATTATCTTACAGCATACTTGATGCTTGGTTTTTGCCAATATGCTTGCTGGGGCATCTGTTAGTGTTGTGACCACTTGCATGGCATACTTCGCATCGGCTGGAAGTATTTCCTTTCGTGCGGGAGAAGCAGCTGGCTGCGCGATGGCCTGCCCTGTCACACAGGAAACAGCGACTTGCAGGCTTCTCCGTCCTCTTCGCGGACACCGGCTTAGACACCGAAGGTCCGGATCCTTGGGAATGCGTTCTCTTTCTAAGTTTGTAAGCACCTGCGCTCCCATAAGTTATCGGCAGTCTCGCCCAGCGAACTCAAGATTTTTCAACTTCTTTCCTTGAGAAAAATTTCTGAGTGCTAGAGAGCAACCCTTCACCAATTGCTGACTTATCATCAGGGCTAGCAAGCTAGCAAGGCTTGTCTCTGTTTTTCCCGTTTTAAGCCAACAGTCAAAGTAGCCGGAGAGTCGTGCAGCATACTGCAGACCAGCCTCGTTTTCTCCTGGCTTCGCTTTACGAAATTTTTTGTGGTAGCCTTCTGCAGCATAGCGCAACCTCTGAAGAAGCGCCGCTTTCAGTTGATCATAATTCAGCGCAGCTGTTGGATCTAACCGGCTATGACTGTTAGTGCTTCTCCTGCCATGCAAAGGCTAAGCGAAAGAGCCCACTTCTCACGCGGCCACCCTTGACACGTTGCGACCCGTTTAAATCGCTGCAGGAACGCGTCGAGGTCGTCCCGAGCTTTATTCAAGGTGGAACCAAATTATGAGAACTGCAGATTTCTGTTATTCTTCTGGCGCTCATGACCGATCTTCCTTGTTCCTCAGCCACTATTGGCTGTACCCTGCTTGCGCTCTCCTGAAGTCGAAGCTTCAGCTCGAGGATCTTCAGCTCTAGCTCCTGCACCTTCTGCTGCTGGTCTAACAGCTTCTGCTGCCACTTAGCATCTTCTTTCGCGATCTCCCGCTCCTTAGCACGCTCATCTAGAGCTTCAGTGCACTCTCGCTCAACCCACTCTCTGAGCTTCTTGTTCTCCAACCCTATAGCTGTTGGCCAAGTGCAATAAATTTGTCCCTGTTCATGACAAAAGCTCTAAGTAATGTCTTTGAATTATAGTAAGCCAATCTTGCAGGCTCGCCAATTGTGGTGGTTTTTTTGGCCCTCAGACGCAAAAACCCAAGACAAGGACAAGAAAAACATTTATCGACTTCACACACAAAACACTGTGGCTATCTGTACAACACACTGGTTCTATTACTTAGTCCAACAGTCCTTATGTCTACGCACACGAGAGTAACCCATGCGTCCTCACTACTCGGAAGTCTAATTCCGTCGGGTGCCACTCACACTCCCGCTGACGACGATGGCGTCGACGACGCTACCTCGCCAGAAAGGAGAATGGGGTGTGTGTTTTTTATATAGCAAGTTCTGAGAGCTATAGGGCTGTTTCCTGAAGTTAACCGCTGTTTTGTGGAACAGGAAAAACGTGGTCGTGACTCGGCTTTGTATAAAATACCGCTAAAACAGTTCGTTTTTCCCACCTGGTAGACCCACCGCATTGGCGCAGTGAGAATATTTAGGGAGCCTGAATTTTAGAGGGGGAAAACTTCGATGTCACTGTAAACAGAATTCCATGTCTTCGCGGCGTTCCTGAACCAAATTAACCTCATCACTGCAGCCACCTCAAAGGCTTTCTAGTGCAAGGCTAGAGATTATGCTGTATTCTTTGACATTACCCATAACGACAGGGAAGGCAGATCAAATAACTGGGTAGCTCACGTTGTTCTTTGTGAACCGCATAACTCCGCTAGCCTGCTTTTCATACATTAAATATTGCTTTTGTCCGTAATATAATTTCCTGCAGCAAGTTTAGTTCCTGTGAATCAATCTGTACAACGGACTGCTTAAAGATCTTACAAGCTGTAAGTATTGCCAGAAAACAGCAGGGCACTCTAGCATATTACACCATCTCTCCCCCTCCTTCCACAAACCTGTGTACTAGGCTAGAAGAAAAGCAAAGGGAAGCAGCAAGAAACAAACCAAGTTATCACAGGTCATTTGTCATTGAAAGCAGCATCGAACCATCTGGCCCTAATTTCTTCAAACCATCCTCCCTGCTTTGCCGGAAGCTGGTGTCCTCCCAGTGGGCCTACAATAAAGCAATAAGGTTTACATGGCGCCTACCACATATACGGAGTACATATACACTTTTTCCACAAGCACTAAATAAAAACTTAGTTCACGACATCAAATCAGCTTTGTGGTTGGTCATAAAACGAAAGGACGACAAAAATAACAATGCAGCACATAGGACAGATTTGAGTTATTTATGGGCCAATAACCAACTTGCTTAGTGCAGATATACTGCACCGTTCAGACCCAACAGACAGACAGAAGTACGGACGGACACGAGCAGTAAATCTAACGCATTCAATGTTATCAAATAGAAATCATTTTTGCAATTATTAAGCGAGTTTCAGTGTGGTTGCGCATGTCACGCACACAAATACGCACACACGCACACACACACGCACCCCCTCCCACACACATACACACACACACACGCACACACACACACACGCACACCCACACACACACACGCACCCCCTCCCACACACATACACACACACACGCACACACACACACACGCACACCCACACACACACACACACACACACACACACACACACACACACACACACGCGCGCACACACACCCACACACACGCACACCCACACACAAACGCACACACACACACCCACGCACACCCACACACACACACACACACGCACACACACACACCCACCCACACACACACACACACACACACACACACACACACACACACACACACACACACACACACACACGTACACATTGACAGCATCGGGCTTCCGGCGCGGCTTCTCTCGGGGGATTTCATTTACGACACCATTCACCGTAATCTGAAAAGATTGTTCGATGCAATCACTCTTAAAATGTCGTTCGCAAATGACAGCCTTCGGCGTCAGCCTTCTGTCTGCCCTCTTGATCCTGCTTTCATATTCTGGAAGCCGTGCTGGGTTCGTCGGTGCGGTGAACAGATACCCTTTCCTCGTTCGACCGATAACCGCTTCGACACAGAGGCACAAAACATGTCCTTTCCTTGCATTGCACTTTAGTCTTTATCATCTCAGTATGTTGCTGCTCACATCTGGCAAAATTGAACTTCACAATACGGCAGATAACAGCTGTCAAACACTTATCTTACTCGTAGCGAGGCTCCAGCAGTAAATGGACAAGAAAACTTCTTGGCACAATCAGGCACCCACTCGACTTGCAGCGCCACTTGCGGCAACTGAGCACAGTCATCACTTGTCGGACCACCCTCTCTCGTACAAAATGCGTGCACTCAGCACACTAGGTAGTATTTTCTAGACACTGTAATTTAAGTGTTGTCATGGCGGTGCCTACATCTGGCAGCAACGCCTGGCTGCTTAGTAATGGTAGAGTGTACACTGTAGTGATTGTACAGTCTACACTGTAGTAACGGCTTCGCTTGCTTTGTTTCGCTTACTTCGTGCAGCGCGTTCTTGTGAATCCTGCGTTTTCGTTGAGCTACTTCAGGCGACTTGCGGGGGATTTGTGAGCACGAATGTGAATATCTGAAGCTACGGTCATCACGAACAAGTGACACGCACGCAGCATTTATATATATTACCAGCCGCCCCGCCGTGGTGGTCTAGTGGCTAAGGTACTCGGCTGCTGACCCGCAGGTCGCGGGTTCAATTCCGGCTGTGGCGGCTGCATTTCCGATGGAGGCGGAAATGTTGTAGGCCCATGTGCTCAGATTTGTGTGCACGTTAAAGAACCCCAGGCGGTCTAAATTTCCGCAGCCCTCCACTACGGCGTCTCTCATAATCATATGGTGGTTTTGAGACGTTAAACCCCACAAATCAATCAATATATATTACCAGCCAGCGTGGCCCAAGCGTGCGTCTCCAGCTGTCTCGTCGCTTCTCGATCCGGCGTCGATTTCAATATCATTACTTAGAAGAGGATCAAACCGAAACTGATTCGCCCCGCCGCAAATTACCGCGTTTCGATATTTCATAGTGCTTTCATCGTCGCTTGTGAACGCTGATGACGGTAGCGACGACAACGGGGGTGATGAATAATAGCAGATGAAATGTCAACGGAAAGTTTCCTCACCATTTCGTGCGGCCACGCGACTAGACAGGGTGCGACCACGAGAGATGACCACTTGGCACCGCTGAAAACTGGGGGGCTTTGCACTCGTTTTGAATTGGGCTCGATACTGGTCATACTAATCAATATTACACATACTAATTCTTCTCTTTGTTGCATTATTAGTACCGAATCGTTAATAGGGGATCGATAACTATGCGTTGACGCAAAAAACGCGACATGCGTCAAGTTCATGTCACTGCTGCTTTAAAAGCGGAGCTTCTCACTGAGCTTGAGTCCACTGCTTTACTCATGGCCACTTTGGAAGCTGTCGCCATGACTCCAAGTTCCCCTAAGCAAGGCTACTCAGGTTTATCAGAGGCTAAAGCGAAGACAAGTTTTGGCGCTTCAGTACGAAAAAAGTTAATTATGGAAAACGTTTCGTTACACTCATCGGCTAACAAGAGCTTCGACAGAGCAGCTGTGATGCTATATCGTTTTCGAAGAAAAAAATTATGGAAGCAGCAAGTGCTTCGACCGTTTCATAAAAAAAAAAAAACTTTGCTCGTTCTCATCTTTAACTGCACGAAAGCATCACAGCAGAATAAAAGCACGAACACGTGATTTAATGTTACATGGCCCCTATCCGGCAGATGCGTGCTCTGCAATACTACAGCACAAGGCGCGAAAGCGTCGCACAGGCAAGCCGCCGCGCAAAGACCCTACTAGGAAAATTATCACAGCGGAAATGTTGCCAAAATTTCACTATGTTGTTACGTTGCCTCGTAATATTTTCATTCTCCCGTAAGAACATAATTGAGTAATTACTGCTGTGAGGGAAAATTTCGCCTAAGTTGTTTTTCACAGTGTGCAGCCAAGAGTGACAACTGTCGAAAGGGGGGGGGGGGGCTCAGCCTTTTCAACTTTTCTGAATGGAGGAGAGAGGCTCGCGCCCCCTTTCCCCCCTCCCCTTCCCACTGATACCTCTATGCCTTTGGAGTAAAACACTATTTGAGTGAGAGCTGGAGCACTGTGTACACTTGTGCGCCTCAGGACCATGAACAATTTCATGAGTGATGTGCGGTGTCGGGTGTGTGGATACGAAGACGAAACAATTGAAGATGTGGTTCTGCTATGCAAAGGTCAATGCCCAGCGGTTGTGAATGACACTTCTCTACAAAATGCTCCTAAATTCCAGAAGGCTAGTGGAGACGACGGTTGGAGTGGTGTAGATGAAGGAGCAGTCGCAGCGACTAAAGAACGGCTAGAAGGATGGCGAGCGGCGGCTGCAACAATACTTAAGTCCACGCGGTTCTCTCTTTTTCTTTTTTTATTTTCTTTTCTGTTGTTTCAATTGTTACTACCTTTTATTTTGCTGTAACTTGAAGGCAATATAGTATCTTGTTGTCTAGAGCGTAGTGTCCACGCCCACCCAATCCAAAGAGTTGGCCGCACTATTATCATCACCTCGTATTGGAAGGGTGAAAGTTATGGCTGAATTGTAGTTTTTGTTAAGTCACGAGGAAACAAATCTTGCTCAATTATCATTGCATTGTCATAAAATTAGAAGTTTCTTTTGTAATTGCACTTTAGTGACATCGATATCGTTGTGAACTCGTTTTATTAAGGAAACGCAGTTTTAAAATACAGCCTCAATTTGCTCTCCCAGCGTCCAGCGACAATTCTGTATGTTTTTCTGCAGTTAATATGAGAGAGTTACGTAAAAATACGTAAACGTTGGCGTAAAATTACGGTAGATGCCTAGCAAAGAAGCCTTGGACTGTCGAAGCAGTTAAGATCGCACAGTGTAAAGGAAAAAAAGGTATGCTACCGGTGGTCGCGAATACGCCGTGTGTTCATCGCCAAAGCTTGCTGCGCTTCATTCAATATGCGATGCAACTTCGACACGTTGCCGCATGATTGAGATTATGGTCTGCCAATTCAAAACGTTCTAGTGCCGAATAAACTGGTAGCGAAAGACTTCGTTTGCGAAATACTCCGCGTATGGTGACCACAATGCACGCCCCTACGTCATTTAAAAAATAACGCTGTGCAAATGTAATCGTAATACTCCTTTACACCTTCCTGGCTCATGAAAGCTTAGTATATATGGGGTCTCGGAGTGTGTGAGACCTTTAGGTGTTATTTTTCAACTTATATTTGCTGTTGTAATTGAACATTCAATGCTCACATTTAGTGGTCCATTCTTACTTGTTTTATTTCTTTTGCAGAAGCAGCTGAAGCTGCTGCGCCAGAAAAAAGAAGTGACGCGAGAATGCCTCAATGCATGCTGTGGGTGAAAAAGGATGAAGACACAGCACGAAACTGTTGCGAGGACTACTTCCAAAACAGCTGTAGCCCGGGAAGCCGAATTTACGTTGGAACCGGGGAGCAATGCAAGCCTAACGAGCAAGTTTCTCAGGCAAAGAGCAAATGAGAATAAAGGGCTGATAGAATGTGTCAAGTATTACTGAAAAAACAGTTCCTCAGCAAGTTTATAGAAAGTGTACAGTTGTCGCTTGTTCTGATGCCAAATATTTGGACACTGCAAGTGCATTTTAGCGACATAGCAATAGAGAGGTCACCTCGCTGAAACTCCGGGTTCTGTGCCATGGCTTGTTAGCGAAAAATAATCATCCAGTCCGTGACCGAAAATACAGAAAGATACAAAGAAAAAAATAATGCATATTCGGTGTGCCAAGCCTGCAGGGAAGTTTGGAGCGGGGCAGCGTTCCTTGGTTCTCCTCGGTTTTCTTTCCTCCTTTTTCCCGCTTATCACCCTTTTTCGTTTATTTCACTTTTTCGTTTTTTGTCTTTTCCTCATTTTATTTCAGTAAATCTCTTCCTCTCTGTATATTCTCTTCTCCTTACGACTCTGGTACTTTTCTTTTTCTCACTTTCTACTTTTCTTTCTTGCAGTGATTTATGCAAAACGCTACTTTCTAAGCAGTGAAACCGGAGGGGAGTCTCTCCGGTCTGGGAGTTTGCCTGAGGTTGTGGCAGAAGGGTCCACCCTAGGTCAAGAGCTACACCATATTAAGAAAATGCTAGAGCAACTCACCCGTGAGAACGTGAAACAGAGGAACGAAATAAAACAACTAAAGGAAGAGAACGCTAAACTAAGGCAAAATCAGCTGTGCGTGTCAACTAGCTCCATAGCATCGTGTAGTCGAATTTTCACTTCTGCGCCTGCACAGGAGTCAAAAGTGCATGCAGCGAAACGAAGAGCAAAGGAAATATCTCCTGTATAAAATGAAGACCTCTCAAAACCCCTGGAAAAGAAAGTCGAGAATATGCTCGGAGAACGTAATAATGTAATGCAACAACAATTCAGAGAATAGCAGTTGCAGCTCATAGAAATAAAACAAAGAATAGATAGCACAGAAAATTTACTAACGCTGGGGGAGAGCACGCAAACAAGTTTGAGGTCTATAGGTGCAGGCCCGGTTTAAACTACTACGAAACCCTACAACCGACTACGACCAAAGTAACCAAAATCGCAGGAGAAGGGACCGTTCCTAGACATGGTACGACGTAATCAATATAAAATTTGGCAGTGGAACTGTCATGGGTATCGCTGGAAACGGGGTAACTTACAACAGCACCTCAACGGAAAGGAGGCGCCAGACATCATCGCCTAACAGGAAACAGGAGGAATGGCTAAATTGTTGAATTACAAATCTTATGGTACTCCTGACGAAAAAACGTCCGTAACAATCCTCGTGCGAAAAAATCTCTCGGTGATAAAACATGACACAGAAATCTGCGATGTCGATCATGTTCTTGTTGAGTTAGTTCCAGCGCAGAAGAGTGGTGACAGTCTATTCATATTAAATGTCTGTAACAGCCCTAGACAGAATACCAAATTTAGGTCACTTTTTAGAAAAACGATCAGCATTACTGAAAACCAAGCACTAGTTAAGGTAGGAGATTTCAACATGTTGCATGCGGCATGAGGTTATGACAAAGAAAATAACAAAGGTAGAAATTTCGGGATCGACGCCAAACAGGAGGGCCTTACGTTAGTATCGACCCCCTTTTCCCAACCAGGATTGGAAACAGCGTATTCAAAGACACGGCTCCTGACCTCCCGTTTACTAAGAAGATCATCGAACCTTATTGGCTTAACACACAAGAAAATATGGGCAGTGACCACGATATAATTGAGACCACGTTTAAAGCAGGTCCACGTAAAAGAGGAGGCAAAGAATTAAGGATGGTTGATTATGATAGTTTTAGAAAAATCAGAGAGAAGGAAGCTTGCGATGTCATCGAAGACTTAGATGAATGGCTAGGAAACCTTAAGCAAAATATTTAAACGGTAACTAAGACCATACCGAAAACAGAAGTACTAGACAGCACAGACAGTAAGCTCCTACATATGTGGGAGGCAAAAAAGTGGGTAGAAAAACGTTGGAAAACGCAAAAACACAACAAACGCCTTAGAAAAAGGATAGCCACTCTCAGTAAAGATATCGAGAAGTACGCGGAGCAACTATGCAGACAACAATGGGAGGAAAAATGTGATGCGATGGAAAAACAAGTAAGTTTCTCCAAAACATAGAACCTGTTAAGATATCTGATAGACTCGTAAGCGAGCAAGAACGCACAACAACAAAACTTTATTAGACTTGTACATAAATATAAAGATACGGAGGAAGAACTGACTCAAGAAATCAGACAGAGATATTTCGGGGATACAACCAAAGAGCAATTAAGCTCGTACAGAGGTAAAGAAAATGATTCCCTAGACCGACCCATATTAGAAGCCGTGGTACGGTCGGAACTAATGAAACTGAGCACAACATCCGCCCCGGGCCCCGATGGGATCACGAATAAAACGCTCAGGAATTGAGACGACGAATCTATCACAGCACTCACCGAATATATCCATAAGTGTTGGGAAAAAGGTAAGATACCCAAGCAGTGGAAAACGGCAACAATCATAATGATTGTCGAGCCAGGCAAGAAATTAGATCTTGATAACATTAAGAGTATTTCCCTGGAATCCTGCATGGGAAAGTTATTAGAGCATGTCATCCTCACTGGCCTGTCAAATTATATGGACGACAATGAGCTTTTTCCTCATACGATGGTAGGCTTCAGAGTTAAACTTTCAATACAGGACATAATGCTTAAGATAAAACATCAGATAATTGATTCGGATCTCAATACACACGACACAAAATTCATAGTTGGCCTAGATCTTAAAAAGGCATACGATAATACATCACATAAAGCTATACTTGCCAATCTTCAAGCGTTAGTGGTAGGAAAAAAAGTATACGAATATATAAAAGACTTTTTAACTGACCGGACTGCAAGAATATTACTAGGCGAAGCAGAATCCCAAGAATTTAGTCTGGGCAGCAGAGGTACGCCGCAAGGCTCAGTCCTACCCCCTTTCTTTTTAACGTGACCGTGATAGGTCTCCCTACCAGACTGAAGAAAATTCCAGGACTCCACCATAGCCTCTATGCAGATGACATTACCTTATTGGTAGCAGAGGGTAGTGACGGATACATGGAGGAAACTTTGATTTGATTGATATGTGGGGTTTAACATCCCAAAACCACCATATGATTATGAGAGACGCCGTAGTGGAGGGCTACGGAAATTTTGACCACCTGGTGTTCTTTGACGTGCACCCAAATCTGAGCACATGGGCCTACAACATTTCCGCCTCTATCGGAAATGCAACCGCCGCAGCAAGGATTCGAACCCGTGACCTGCGGGTCAGCAGCCGAGTACCTTAGCCACTAGACCACCGCGGCTGGGCCAGGAAACTTTACAAACCGCTGTGAATATTGTAGAAGAATATGCCACCCATACAGGATTACAATGTTCACCGGAAAAATTGCAACTTCTTTTCTATAAGCCGACATGTAGGGCTCGGAAAAGTATCCAGGAAAACCTAACATTAAAGTCTTTGTTGGAAAAACGCAAATACCTAGGGTTGAAAGCATAAGAATTCTGGGACTCCGTATCTGTTTGAACGGGCATAACGGAGAAGCGATTAGATTACTTGAAACCAGTGCACAGCAATTTATGCGTCTACATAAATGAATTGCAAACCTGCAATATGGTCTGAACAAAAATAATATGATAAGACTGGTACAGGGTTTTGTCATCAGTCGTATTGTTTATTTGATACCGTACCTCAGACTGCAAGTGGCCGAGAGAGAAAGGATTGACAGATTCATTAGACGAGTTTTCAAACAGAAGATTGGACTTATAATAACTAGCACTATTGAGAAATTACTTCAATTAGGACTTCACAACAGATAAGAAGAGTTTATTAAATATCAAAGAATTGCACACTACGAAAGACTAACGTAGAGTAAAATAGGCAGAGCCATACTAGAGGAACTGGGTATAAACTACGCAAATCAATTTGGCGCCAAAAAGAATATCCTTTTTGAGATCAGAAAATGTTTAGTAATCATACCAATTCCAAAAAAAACATGCACCCCGACCATCACAAGGCAAGAAGAGCTGAAAGAGCAAAAATATACATAACAACATAAAAGATTTACCGGAAACAACATACGTAGACGCGGCCAAATACAAAGGAAATGACAACATGACTATAGCAGTAGTGGACTACAAAGGAAATCATAAAGTCAGCGGCTCGGTGAGAACGAGCTTTGCAGAAGAGGCGGAGGAAGCAGCTATTGCAATACCAATGGCATCCACCTCGACTTCACTAATTGTTAGTGACTCGCAGACGGCTGTGAGAAACTTTGCACGAGGGCAAATATCCTAAATAGCTTTAAGAATATTAGCTGGATTCAAAGACCAAGGAACAATAGATATATTCTGGGGAGCCGCGCACTCCTCCTTACCTGGTAATGAGGCTGCACACCAGGCAGCTCAAGGACTTACAGACCAAGCCTCTGGATTGCCCTGGTCGATCGGGGAGGACGATGAGAGATTTGAGCGGATGACCACTTACAGAGATATTACGCAGTATTACAGGCTAAGCAGGAAAATTTGTCTTCCTGAAGATACGTCATTGAACAAAGGACAGGCGGTGGCGTGTCGCCTACTCCATACCCATACGTTTCCTAGTCCAGTAACAATGAACCGCTGCGTGCCGGAACTTCATTCGGACAAGTGTAAATTTTGCCGCAACAGGGCAGAGTTGAGCCACATTTTATAAGCATGCCCACAAGCCCCCATGAGAGGCGAATTTCCAGACGGGAGTGGATGGGATACCACGCTCCTAAGCTCTGACTCTCCATTAAATAAGTCCGCTTAATACGGCAGGCTGAAGACGCACCCAGTGCCCATGGGATCATGGCCGTCGTCTGGGTTTGGTCCTCCCTTCTCCTCTCGCACCTGAAAGAGGAGGAGGATCTTTCTGCAAATAAATGAAGTTTGTTCATCAGCATTCGGAGCATTTCACTACGGCAACTCTCATAACCATATGTCTGTTTAAGGGCGTACACCTCAAGATAGTAATGTTATCACATTCACTACGTGTATAACGTGCATTCTTCATACGCTTATTTAAAAATTAGCTTTATCGCTTAAATGTGATTGAAGGACTATTGTTTACCGTCTAATAGAGTGATACTTATGAGGTGTGACAAGTATTAAAGTTTTAATAAAAGTTTCGGGGCCTTTAAGCTTCTCCTTTGAGAGTTGAGCGCGATAGCAATATTCTGTTCCTAGTGCTTACTTCGAACACTTAGTGTATGAAATCTTCACGAACTTTCTATGCTCTCACTACATGGCCTTTAGGGTGCAGTAGCGCCTGTGCCTATTGTAGTGGGTGACTGGCTTTAAACGATTAATTCGTTATCATGTTCTGCCACCCGATGGCTATGTTCACTTGTACCGGCAATAACGGCAATATTTCATGTTGTAGTGCGAACCACGTATACAGAACGCGCGTGTTTATAAAGTATGAAAGTTGCTATGCTTTTTGTGCGTTTCCAAGCAGAGGAAGTTATTTTCAATGTATTTACAAACAGATTTTATATACAGTACTCACGGATTGAAACAGGACACTCGGAGTGTGTGGCTCGATAGATGGATGGATGTATGGGTAGACTGATATGGCTGTACCCTGTAGATCGGGCGGTGGCTAACGCCACCAAGCCGTAATACTTGTTGAACACAAAATTAGATTTATTTTTTTGAATAGTGAGGTTGAGGACTCGTACTTTGCAGTGAAGGGTTTCGATTTCATTCGTGCCTTCACTTTAGACACCAATCACATAACCTCCTTCTAGTTAATTTTAGAAGACGCGGCGATGGCGTAGTGCTTAGAGCATCCGCCTCACATGCAAAAGGTCCGTGGTTCAAATCCCGGTGCCGCGCAGTTCCTAACCGGATAAAAAAAATCCGCGTGGGGATGGAACTGCATTAAGAGGCCTGGGGTGCGGCCTCACGGATAACCGCTGCCGGAAACGCACTCCTTCACCAGAGAAGGATTGGCCACCCTGGTGCAGTATCTGGCCACTACTTCCTACATGCATACGTCAAATAACTCACGGCCCTCAGTCCCCAGCAGCTGCGAAGCAACTGACCACGGCGGCGGTCAGATCTGCAACGCAGCAGAGGGTGCTAAGAATCTCTGGATCCGGGCAGGTCGCCATTGGAACCTGAACTTGGGAACGTTCAACGCTAGAACCTTATCTAGTGAGGGAAGTCTAGCTGTACTATTCGAGGAGCTAGAGGGTGTTAAATGGGATAGGGGTCAGTGAGGTTAGGAGGACAGATGAGGCCTATACGGTGCTACAGAATGGGCACGTGCTTTGCTATCAGGGCTTGGCAGGCAGAAGAGAACTGAGAGTGGGGTTTCTAATTCACAGAAAGTTAGCTGGCAACATAGAGGAATACTATAGTAGTATTGAAAGGGTGGTAGGTATTGTAATTAAACTGAACAAAAGATACAAGATGAAGGTGGCACAGGCTTACGCGCCTACATCCAGCCATGATGACGCTTCTGTTGAAAGCTTCTATGAAGACGTGCAATCGGCAATGAGTAAGATAAAAACACAGTATAATAGAGTGATGGGCGACTTTAATGCAAAGGTAGGGAAGAAGCAGGCTAGAGACCAGGCAGTAGGAGATTGTGGAATCGGTACTAGATACGCCAGAGGAGAGGCACTAGTATAATTCACAGAGCGCAATAATTTACGAATTTGGATATCTTCTACCGAAAACGAGAAAACCGCAAGAGGACATGGAGGAGCCCTAATGGTGAAAATAAGAACGAAATAGACTTTATAAAGAGTGCACACCCAGAAATCGTGCAGGATGTGGAAGTGGTTGGCAAGGTACGAAGCAGTGACCATAGAATGGTACGGTCTCGAATTCACCTAGACGTGAAGAAATAACGACAGAAACTGATACGCAAGAAGCCAATCAATGAGCTAGCACTGAGAGGGAAAGTACAGGAATTCAGAGTGTCGCTTCAGAACAGGTACTTGGCTCTTAGCGAGGAAACCAACCTTAGCGTAGATACAATGATTGATAATCTGATGAGTATCATTACGGAGTGTGCAGTGAAAGTTGGAGGCAGGGTAGTTAGACAGGACACTGGCAAACTTTCCCAGGAAACGAAGAAGCTAATTAAGAAGTGTCAAATCATGAAAGTCACAAGTACAACAGACAAAATAGAACTGGCAGAGCTTTCGAAGTTGATTAATAGGCGTAAGGTATGCGACGTAAGAAGGTATAACATGGAGAAAATTGAACACGCTCTGAAAAACGGAGGAAGGTCCAAGCAGTGAAGAGGAAACTTGGGATAGGCAATAATCGGATGTATGCACTAAGGGACAAAGAAGGCAAAATAACTACCAATATGGATAGGATAGTTAAAATAGTGGAGGAGGTTTACAGAGATCTGTACAGTAGCCGAGACAACCACGACCTTAATAACATAGGAACTAGCAGTGACCCAGATGACACCCCACCAGTAATGATAGAAGAAGTCAGAAAAGCTTTGGAGAGCATGCAAAAAGGCAACGCGGCTGGTGAGGATCAGGTAACATCAGATCTGCTGAAAGATGGAGGACAGATTGTGTTAGATAAACTAGCCACCCTGTTTACGAGGTGTCTCCTGGCGGGAAGAGTACCAGAGTCTTGAAAAACGCTAACATCATCTTAATACATAACAAAGTAGATGACAAGGACTTGAAGAATTACATGCCGATCAGCTTGCTCTCTGTAGTATACAAGCTATTTACTAAGGTAATTGCTAACAGAGAAAAGAAAACATTAGAATTCAATCAACCAAAGGAACAAGGAGGATTTAGAACACGTTACCCAACTATTGACCACATTCATAGTAGTAACCAGGTAATAGAGAAATGCTCAGAATATAACCAATCACTATACATAGCCTTCTTAGATTACGAGAAGGCGTTTCATTCAGTAGAAATATCAGCCATCATCCAGGCACTGCCGAATTAGGGCATAGATGAAGTATATATAAACATTCTGGAAGAAATCTACGGGGGATCAACTGCTACCATAGTGCTTCATAAAGAAAGCAACAGAATACCAATCAAGAAAGGTGTAAGGCAGGGGGACACAATCTCCCCAATGCTATTTACCGTGTGCTTACAGGAGGTTTTCAGAAGCCTAGAATGGGAACAGTTAGGGATAAGAGTTAATGGAGAGTACCTTAGTAACCGGCGCTTCGCAGATGACATTGCTGTGCTGAGTAACTCAGGGGACGAATTGCAACTCATGATTACGGAGTTAGACAAGGAATGCAGAAAGGTGGGTTTTAAAATTAATCTGCAGAAAAAGAAAGTAATGTACAACAACCTCGGAAAAGAGCAGCGCTTCAAGATAGGTAATAGTGCACTTAAAGTTGTAAAATACTTTGTTTCCTTAGGGCAGGTAATAACCGCAGAGCCGAACCACGGGATTGAAGTAACTAGTATAAGAATGAGGTGGAGCATATTCGGCAAGCACTCTCAACTTATGACAGGTAGATTGCCACTATTCCTCAAGAGGAAGGTATATTGTAACGATGTTGAAGGACTCGGGGTGTAATAAAACGTATTTAATAAAGGGCGAACCTGTGCCCACAACTCGAAGGGACTATGGTCGTAGCACGTTACAGCAGAACACCAAAGATGTCTCCTTCTTCTCCTTCTTCAAGAAGAGTCCCAAGCGCGTGGCGAACATCAGCAGGGGCCAGCTGGGTTCTCGTGCTATCATCATCGTCTCTGCGCAACACTAGACGGCGCGCATGTATGTCCCTGTGCGCGCGGTGATGGGCGCGTTGTTTGAATGCAGGCACTATGTCGTGGCATAATCCCCCTCCTCATACGCATCGTCCCAATGCGTCAGGCAATGAATAGATTCGTGGTAGGCGTCACTGGTCTTCCGGTGATCTTTCATAGTAAGGCTTCATCCGGACTACATGTACAACCTCTGTAGTGTCGCGGCGTTTTGAGCTCCCGTGTATAGCAGATCTGACTAGGTAAGTTACATCGCTTACACGATGGAGTACTTCGTAAGGCCCGAAGTAGCGGCTAAAAAGTTTTTCAGAAAGTCCACGGTGACGCACTGGGGTCCATATCCATATTTTGTCACCTGGTTGAAAATGCGCTTTGGTACGACGCTGATTGTACCGATAGGAGTCGATACGCTGTAGGCGGCGTATTCTGTATCTCGCCATCTGTCGTGCTCCCTCGGCTCTTTGCAGAAAGTCGTCTAGGCCAGGTGGATTGCTGCTTTCATCATTCAGTGGTAACGTGGCATCCAGTGGAGTGGTGACTGTTCGGCCGAATACAAGTTAAAATGGTGTCACTTGCGTTGTTTCTTGAACGGCTGTATTATATGCGAACGTGATGTAGGGCAATATTTCATCCCACAGTTTATGTTCGACGTCGACATACACTGAAAGCATATCAGTCAGAGTTCTGTTGAGGCGCTCCGTTAGGCCATTTGTTTGAGGATGGTATGCTGTAGTTCTTCTCTGGTCTGTATGGGTCATGCGCATCAGACATTTCATTAGTTCTGCAGTAAACGCTGGGCCATGATCTGTAATCACGACGCTGGGTGCACCATGTCTGAGGACTATGTTGTTGATGAAGAATTTGGCAACTTCAAGAGCTGTTGCAGTGTACAGCGAGTCAGTCTCAGCGTAACGAGTGAGATAGTCCATGGCTACGACTATCCTCTTCTTGCGTGCAGTCGATGTCAGAAACGGGCCTAGAAGATCCATACCGACTTGTTGGAATGGGGTATGCGGTGGTTCTATTGGCTGGAGGAGGCCTGCAGGTTTAACGGATGGAGTTTTGCGTCTTTGACACTCACGGCAAGTTTTCACATAGCGCTGAACTGATGAAAACAGTTTTTGCCAGTAGTATTTTAGGTGAATTCCGGCGAATGTACGGCTGACACCCCGTGTGTCCAGATGCTGGCTCATCATGACATGCGTGCAGGATCTCGTTTCGTAAAGGTGCAGGTACAAATAAAAACTTGTCACCATGAGGCTTGAAGTCCCGGTTGTAAAGGAGCCCTTCTCGAAGACAGAACGAAAGGAGCCCTCTGGATAAAGTGCGCGGGACTTTAACGTTGAATCCTTGGAGAGGCTGTATAAGCGGCAGCAAATCGGGGTTATTTTGTAGTTGTTGAGCGATTTCGGATGCCTGGACGACATTTAGAAACGGGAAGTCTTCTTCCTCCGGCTCACTCGTGTCCACTGGTGCGCGTGACAGGCAGTCGGCATCGCTGTGCTTTTTCCCAGATTTGTATACCACAGTAACATCGTACTCTTGTAGCCTAAGGCTCCATCTTGCTAGTCTGCCAGAGGGATCTTTAAGATTTGGGAGACAACATAGGCAATGGTGGTCACTGACTGCTCGAAATGGTCTGCCGTAGAGGTACGGCCGAAATTTACTTATGGCCCAGATGACCGCGAGACGCTCTTTTTCGGTTGCAGAGTAATTTGTCTCAGCTTTCGATAGCTTGCGGCTGGCATACGCTAGCACTTTTTCTTGACCGTTTTGCCGCTGGACTAGAATGGCTCCAAGGCCGACGTTACTCGCATCAGTGTGAACTTCTGTTTCGGCAGTCTCATCGAAGTGGGCGAGGATTGGAGAGGCTTGCAGGCATGTTCTTAACTCATCAAATGCTTCCTGTTGTTCTCTTCCCCACATAAAGGGCACCACGTCTTTTGTTAGATTAGTAAGTGGTTCAGCAATGTTCGAAAAATTTTCCACAAATCGCCGAGAGTACGCGCATAAACCCAGGAAGCGACGCACTGACTTCTTGTCTTTGGGTGTCGGGAACTTCACGATGGCAGCTGTCTTTTCGGGATCTGGCCGAACGCCGTCGGAGCTGACGACGTGTGCGGGGAATCGAAGCTCTTCAAAAGCGAAGTGGCATTTTTCTGGCTTGATGGTCAAGTCTGCTGAACGAATGGCTTCTAATACTGCGCGGAGTCGCTCTAGATGTTTGTCGAATGTAGCGGAAAATACGACAACGTCATCCAAGTACACCAAGCAGGACTGCCATTTCAGTCCCACGAGGACAGCGTCCATCATTCTCTGAAACGTAGCTGGCGCTGTGCACAGGGCGAATTGAAGCGCTTTAAATTCGTAGAGGCCGTCTGGGGTTATGAATGCCGTCTTTTCACGGTCGCGCTCATCCACCTCAATTTGCCAATATTCGCTCTTGAGATCAAGGGAGGAGAAGTATTTCGCACTCCGTAGTCGATCGAGTGTATCATCGATGCGCAGCAGAAGGTATACATCCTGTTTCGTTACGCCGTTCAGTTTCCGATAGTCGACGCAGAATCGAAGGCTGTTATCTTTCTTTTTAACAAGCACTACGGGGACGCCCATGTACTGCTGGAGGGCTGGATCACGTCATCTGAAAGCATCTCCTCCACTTGTTTCTTCATAATGTCTCTTTCCTTTTTTGATACTCGATTTGGGTGTTGGTAAATCGGTCTCGTGGCTTCTGCTTTTTTAATCCTGTGTTTTGGAATAGCCGTGCGTGCCGTGCACCTTAGCAGACGTCGAAAAGCAGTCCGAAAACTCTTCTATAAGGGCAAACAATTGTTTCTTTTTATATTCTGGGAGCCTATGGTTCACGTTAACTGATGCGTCGATATTTCAGGTCTCTTGTGGAGTGGTTGGCGTTGTCGCTAAACTGCATAGTTCAGTCACCATGCAGAACTCGTGGAAATAGGCGATAGCCACACCTTGCGCGATGTGCTGACATTCATTCCCAAAATTCGTAAGGAGGACAACTGAGCGGCCATTCCGTAAGTGAACAACACCCCTCGCCACGCAAATTTCTTTGTTTAAAAAGAGCTCTACGTTTCCATCTGCTATTCCTTCGTGGTCACAAAATGCCTTATTTTCATTAAGCACCATTACACTACAGCGTGGTGGCACTGTGACGTCATCATCAACAACGCGCAGAGCAGTAAAACGTCGCTTTTCCGATTCCTCCACCGACATAGCTTGTTCGGTCGAAAACGTTACACTTGATCTGCGCAGATTAATTACGGCTCCATTGGCTTGCGGAAAATCTATTATTACTATAAGCTCCCTTGAACAGAGTGGCAGTACGGTGAAGTCAGCAACGTAAGTAAAGGCTCCTATTTCGAGCCTTGAGGTGCATCTGCCAAGCGGTGTAATAGTGGGGCCACCTGCCATGGGTATCTGTGCCCCACTCCATTTTGTCACAACCTTTTTCACTTTCTTTGCCAATTTGTGACTCATTACGGAATAATCAGCGCCGGTGTCAACTAAAGCATTTAGCTCGTATCCGTCTATTTTAAACCACAAATCTTAAGTAATCTCCGCACTGCTGCGCTTATCCTCTGTAAACGTAGCATCGTCACCTTGAAATCGTAATGGAGGATCTTCGCAACTGTAGTTATCAGCGGCCTCACCTCCACAGGTCACTTGCTTCAGTTTTCCGGGTGTAGGCTTGTAGAACGGTGCCCAGACCGTGCGGAAGAAGCACGTGGGCTGGGTGATCGGTAACGCCTGGGCGACGGCGATTTTGGCTGATGTTGGCGTGGAGTGAGTGGGCTCTGGCGCGCGGACAAGTACTCTTCGATCTCCGTTGGCCGTTTACCGTTTCGAGGGCATGGTGCGTACAACGGAAAGCCCCTTAATCCTGCCTGTCGTTAAGGGCAGAACCTATACAGGTGACCTGCTTCCCCACAATGGAAACACAAAGACGTGCGCTCATGGTCACGCCAGATGTCACGTTTCCGGGGCCTTTGATCCACGTAGCGAGCGAGCTACACCACGGGCTCGTGGCAGGTAGGTAGCAGTCGGTTCCAGTGGACGAGGTGCGCTGCGTACCGTTTGTGGGCAAGGAGAGGCCATCGCAACTGGTGCAGTGGTGTGCGCCGCGGGTTGTCTGAGTATTTCAGAGTACGTTGGGATGTGTTGGATTGGCTGTGGCGCACGCTCCGGCTCACGTATCATCTGCCTCAGTTCATCTCGTACTACGTCGACGACAGACAATGTTGCTGTAGTGTGAGGTGCTTGCAACTTGCTGAGCTCTTCCCTGATCACTGACCCGATGAGTTCTCGCAGGGCGTCCATGTCACCTCGCTGGCGTCCAGAGAAGACATTGACAGGTGCGTAGTTTATGTCTCGATTGTACTGTCGAGCCCGCTGTTCTAGCATTTTCTCGATGGCGGTCGCTTCCGTATAAAACTCCGCAACTGTTCGTGGTGGGTTGCGGACGAGAACAGTGAATAGCTCTTGCTTCACCCCACGCATGAGGCGGCGTAGCTTCTTGTCTTAAGTCATATTCGAATCTGCGCGCTTGAACAGGCGGATCATGTCCTCGATATACATTGCGACACTTTCGTTGGTGAGTTCGTTCCTGGATTCGAGCGCTGCCTGCGCCTTTTCTTTGCGATCCGCGCTGGCATAAGTCGCCAGGGATTGTCGCCGAAATTCATCCCAGGTCGTAAAGGAGGTTTCATGGTTCTCATACCACGTCTTTGCGAAGTCCTCCAAAGCAAAGTATACGCGGCGGAGCTTCTCTCTCTCGTTCCAACCGTTCAACCGTGCCACTCTCTCAAAGAGGTTCAGGCAATCTTCTACGTCTTCATACAAGTTGCCATGAAATACTGGTGGCTGGTGAGGCTGATTTATCACCACTTAGGCTGGTGTTACATGACTTGTCTTGGTGGCGGCGTCCATTGACTCAGTTCCCCTTGGTGTAAAGTGGAGTGCACTGAATCCTGGTGAATGGCCTCGAAGACGGCGACTGGTCCTCTGATGCACAGGTGTCAGTTCCCCAGGATCAACTCGCTAATGGTCGGGGCTACGCTGTCATGCGTTCGTTGGGCTTTTATTCATTATACAGCACGTCCACCAGAAATGTAACGATGTTGAAGGACTCGGGGTGTAATAAAACGTATTTATTAAAGGGCGAACCTGTGCCAACAACTCAAAGGGACTATGGTCGTAGCTCGTTACAGCAGAACACCAAAGATGTCTCCTTCTTCTCCTTCTTCAAGAAGAGTCCAAAGCGCGCGGCGCACATCAGCAGGGGCCAGCTGGTTTCTCATGCTATCATCATCGTCTCTGCGCAACACTAGACGGCGCGCATGTATGTCGCTGTGCGCGCGGTGATGGGCGCTTTATTTGAATGCAGGAACTATGTCGCGGCAATATAACAGCAGTATCTTACCGGTACTTATCTACGGAGCAGAAACCTGGAGACTTACAAAAAGAGTTCAGCTTAAATTGAGTGCGACGCAGCGAACATTCGAAAGAAAAATGGTAGGTGTAACCTTAAGAGACAAGAAGAGAGCAGAGTGGATTAGGGGACAAACGGGTGTTAAGGATATCATAGTTGAAAAAAAGAAGAGAAAATGGACATGGGCCGGGCATGTAGCGCGTAGACAGGATAACCGCTGGTCATTAAGGGTAACTAACTGGATTCCCAGAGAAGGGAAGCGGGTTATGGGGAGACAGAAGGTTGGGTGGGCAGATGAGATTAAGAAGTGTACGGGTATAAATTGGCAGCAGCAAGCACAGGACCGGGTTAACTGGTGGAGCATGGGAGAGGCCTTTGTCCTGCAGTGGACTTAGTCAGGCTGCAGATGATGATGAGTTAATTCTACCCGCTTAAAATCGATTTTGCTCTGCCTGTCCCTAAACCCCAGTGCCTTGAAAAACTCTGCGCCATCGTTCTGAACTATAGGGTGAAGCCCTTTACAGAACATTATCAAGTGTTCGGCAGTTTCCTCCTCCTCTCCACACGCACTGCATACCGTGTCTTCCCCTTCGTGTTTGGCCCTATTTGTGTTGGTTCGCAATACTCCCGTCCTCGCCTCAAACAGTAAAGAACTACCGCGAGTAGTATCTAGATTCTTTTCTTGGCAATTTCCTGCTTAAAAGTTCGATAAATCTCTAGTGCGGACTTCTCAATCATGCCAATTCTCGATATATCGGTCTCAGGCAACTTCATCTTCTAGTTAACAGATGATTATTTTTGGTTAGGCTCCCTGCTATTTTCTAAGTATTTACCCGTCAATTTTCTGCTTCGCATCCTCCATTTTGTGTCGACATTCTTCATGTACAAATAGCTGAAGCCCTTCCTAGCCTAACGCTCCTTCCCTATTTCTCTCAATTGCTTCTCAAACTTCATCTTGCTGCTAGCTTCCTTGCCCTCAAATGATGTCCATCTCATATCACCTTGTACTTCCTGATTTGGTGTATTCCAGTGAGCTCCCAAGGCAAGCCTACCTATTCCACGTTGCTTTATTTCTAATCTTGCTTGAACTTCTGATCTCATGCACAAGACTGCATTGCCGAAGGTTAGACCAAGAACCATGACCCCTTTTCATATTCCTCTCACAACCTCATACCTATTTTAATTCCACAGAGCCCTATTTTTTATCACTGCTGCATTCCTCTTACCTTTAGTCGTCACCTATATTTCGCGTTCCCTTAGGTACTCGATCCCATTGCTTATCCATACGCCCAGAGATTTGTATTTCTCTGTTATCTGGAGCGTCACCTCCTGTATTCTGAGCTCACTACCTTCATTGTCATTAAAAATCATGACTGCTGATTTTTCCTTACTGAATCTGAAATCTAACCTATCTCTCTCATTACCGCAGATGTCCATCAATCTTTGCAAATCTTCCTTGTTGTTGGCCATTGGCACTATATCATCTACGTACATCAATGCTGGTTCATCAGTGCCTGTTCAATGAGTTTTCTTTGTTTGGCGAGAGAGAGGTTCAAGCCAAGTCCACTTCCCTCTATGTTGGCCTCTAATCTTTGTAGGCACATCATGACTAACAAGGGTGACAGAGGACACCCCTGCTTAAGCCTCCGTTTTACGTCTGCGGGCTTGAATGCCTGTTTTTCCTACTTTATAATTAAATTGTTACCTTTATAGGTATTTTCTAAAGATCAGTGACTCCATCTTCCACACCTAGTGTATCCAGCATCTCCACAAGTCCTCTTGAACCACTTTATTGTACGCTCCTTTGATATCCAAAAATGCTAGCTACAGGGGCCTGTGTTCCTTTTCTGTTTTGTCGATGCACTGCGTCAGTAAGAACAGATTATCTTCCAACCTCCTGTGTTACGGAAACCCATTCTGTAGTTCCCCCAGCTCCCCCTCATCCGCTATACGTGCCTGCATCTTTGCTTTATAATCTGCATCGACAGCCTGTACACCGCTGATGTCACTGTTATAGGACGGTAGTTGTTTATATCAGCTTTGTCCCCCTTTCCTTTATAGATCATGCTCATCCTGCTAAGTTTCCATCCATCGGTGACTTCACCAGCGATTATTATTTTGCTCACTGCCTCTCTCAGACTCTGCTTAGACTTCGGACCCAATGTCTCTATCAGCAATATTGGAATGCCACCTGAGCCTGTTGATGTACTACATGGGAACCTTCTTCTCAGCCCTTTCCCACTCTCGTTGTGAAAACGGAGCCATTGCACCACTTGATTCACCCTCGCTTATTGTGGTGCATAAGACACTTCTTAGCTTAAAACTTTCTGCCACCCTTGTTCTTATTTATTCAATAGCTCCGCCCCCTTCTAGCCTAGCACCTTGAGCTGTAGTTTTAAACCTCTGCTTTATGCTAGTATCAGTTCTTAGGGAGCTTAAATGGTTCCAAAATTTCGCAGGTGCCTTTATATTCTTTTTTTGTACTAGTTCAGCCACTGTGCTTCCTTTCTTCTAATCTTTTTATTGATCAGAAGGAATGCTTCCTTTCTACAGCTTAGAAAGATGTCCCATTTTCTTTTAACATCATCTAAAGGTTCACCCCGCTGCTTAGCATGTCTGTGTTTTTTAGAGGCTTACTGACGTTTTGCTATGGCTCTCTAAACATCCTATTCTCACCAACCCTTGGGTTTGTGTCTTCTTTTCTTGGGTGGATTGTCAAGTGCCTTAGCAAGCTCTGGCACACACAGTCTATTTAGATTCGTGTATGCCCACGCCGTTTTTTTATTGTCAGTGACTACTTACTCAATTTGCTTAGCGGGTAGTTTTATTTGCCTTTCTCAATAAAAATTTTCCGGTAGTTGCTTATCTTGTCTCCTTCCCACTTTTACTGCTCTTCGAAAACTTAGCTTGATACGTTTGTGATCATTACCCATACTTCTGGAGCCACATTCACTATGTGCATTCCCCCGAGCCTATCATATATCCCATTGATTGATTGATTGATTAAAACTTTATTTTTGGCCTGAGAATACGCAGGGGAGACCCCGCGCCCCCCGGCTAATCCCACGTTGGGACCGTCAAGCCGAGCTTGGCGGCCCGTTCACGGGCACTCTGGACGGCCAAGGTTTGATCCTTAAGTTCGGGGCTGCGTAAGAGCGCAGCCCATCTGTCCTCGCTGAGGGCGGGGCCGATGGCTTCACATTCCCACAACACGTGATTGAATGTGGCTAACAGTCCACAAGCGGGGCAATCCGCACTTGGATACCGTTCAGGGTAGATGGCATGAAGAACCACAAGGTTAGGATACGCACTGGCTTGCAATAGTCTTAGGGTGACTGCCTGCGCCCTGCACAAGGCCGGGTGTTGGAGAGGGAATACCCTTCTTGACAGATAGAAGTGCCTTGTTATTTCATTGAACGTAAGTAAGGGTTCCCAGCGAGGCAGAGGGACTGTGGAGGCAGCGCGGTCAGTTAGTCCTCGCGCGGCCTCGTGTGCGCCCTCGTTCGGGTTAGAGGTAGGGCCCTCAATCGACCCCAGGTGAGCCGGAAACCAAGTGAGAGAATGGGGCGTGATACTCTTGACGCTTTGGAGAATGCGGAGGGCCTGAGGGGCTACCATCCCGGTTTCGTAGGCTTTGATAGCCACCTTGGAGTCGCTGTATATTGACTCGCTGCGACTATCTAGCATAGCCAGCGCGATTGCAACCTGTTCGGCTATCACGGGCTTCGATGTGCGTACTGTGGCGGAGCAAGTGAGCCTGGAATTTGAGTCGTCGATGGAAACAGCAAATGCCTCTTGTTGGACATATGGCGCAGCCTCCACAAAGCTTGCATCAGTGGGGTTGCTACGGACGTGCTCGAGCAGAGCTCTACCCCTGGCCCTACGCCGACCGACGTTGTGCGCAGGGTGCATATTGCGGGGAATGGGTGCGATGCGCAGCTGAGACCTGATGTTTCTGGGAATCTGCATGGAATCGGGGCACTGGTAAATAGAGTTGAGGCCCAAATCATCGAGTATCTTGCGGCCCGATTTGGTTCCGGAAAGCCTGAGCAGCTGTGAGCGCTCTTGCGCCTCGATTATCTCTTTGAGTGTATTGTGAACACCGAGCTTGAAAAGGTTTTTAGTGCCAGTGCTTACAGGCAAGCCGAGCGCGAGCTTGAAAACCTTTCTTATGAGGGAATTGAGCTTACTTCTTTCTGCAACATGCCAATTATACATGGCCGCCGAGTACGAAAGGTGGTCATACATCCTATGTGACATCAGTGCGTAGTCTATTGTCACCTGCAGCCTTCCCACCTCCCATGTTACTTGCCCTTCCCCCTTCTCAGTACTGTTGCAAATGATGAAATCATGCCTTTCACACATGTCTAGAATAAGTTTGGCTATTAGGTCGGTATACACGTCTATATATTCCATGTGCACATTCGTATCTCCTAGTATAAATATCTCGCTCTCTCGTCCTGATTCCTTAATGCCCTTTATATACACTCCACCATTTCCTGGTTTTCCGTTCTGGCCTTTGCTCCCGTCCACATATTCACTAAACCAAGGAGTGTCATTTGTCCCGCCACTTTCCCTCTTAGCCATAAATGTCCCTTGCACTCCTGCTTGACCCTTTGCCAGTCGGTACTTTTATGAATTAATTCCCCAATACCACCGCCCTTTCTGCTGCCTTCTGTTCCAATACAATATTTCCACCCATAGTCCGGATTGTTAGGAGGTTGTTACATGTCCCTAGGATGTGTTTCTACAAAACCGTATACCATCGGTCTCACCTCCATTAACTGTGCTTCCATCTCCTTCCACTTCAGCCCGTTCCTGTGACCGTGCATGTTAATATTCCCTACGTCTGAAATGGCTTGGCCCTCGTGGCTACGTCTATGTCTGCCCCGGATTCTACCTATCTCAGATATTGGTGCCCCATTGGAATCGTATCTGTCAATACTACCTTTCAAAGAGTTTCCCTGGTTGTTTTCCTCGTTGCTAGCTAATCTGTTCCCCGAAGGGCTCGCTTGCCCCCTAAAAAAGCTATTGCGCGTCCTGCAAGTCGCCAAGCCACCTCATGACCTAGCCGCCCATCGAAGTGAATTCTGTCTCGTTGAGAACCACCCCACCTATGCAGCTCTTTGTTTATTTCCATCACCGCAAAGCCTCTCTGTCAACTCATCCGCCATATCTCTTGGTTTGCGTTGACAGCCCGTCTTTGTAAGTTGCCGTTATGTACAGATACCTCCGGTATCGTGCATATCACTACCTGCATCTTAGAAATGGTGCGCATGTCACCGACTCCTTTCGCCAGTGTGGTCGCTAGTTCTGCCGAATCTTCATTTACGACATCGTTTAAACCACCTGAAATTGTCACGAGGTTTCGTCCATCAGCTGTAGTTTTGAGTTTCATGCTCGCTTGCCTCATGACTGCTTCCACCTTGCGTCTTGGTGACGTCCTTACTGCAACCCTCTTGTCACCTCTTACGCTCTCTTACTTACCTCGTGCCTTGCGTCCTACACATTCGTCACTGCTGATCCCATTTTGTTGTAAACGTGCTCTAGTCCAAAAAATGACAGTTTTTCACTCTTAGACCACCTAGGATTGATGCTCCTCTGCGAACAGCCGTCTTTGGGCCATATTTTGTTCTGAGACAGAAAGCTCCGTCGCCGAAACATGGCTACCGGGCCAACTTCTGCCAGTCTTCTTAAACTGAGGCCCAGAGGCTGTCCCCTGCGTGAAGGCGCTCACGTACCGCTTGAATGCTGGCGACAAGCCCTAGGTCGTTCCTTATTTCTTTTGCGGTAATCTTGGGGTTTGGTCTCGCTGATTCCACTATTGTATCGTCGGCGGAGTTGGTCGTCACCTTCGGTCAGTGACCTTGAGCAAATTCGTCCAGCGAGCTTCAGTGCTGTAGGCTTTCACAATTCTGCTCACCGACGTACGAAGGTGACTGGTCGTATCAGTGATTTGTTGCTGCTGTAAATCTGCCACAAACAAAGTAACAATCTACAACCTTTCCAAAATGGGTATTCCTGGCATAGCTGCTCGAAACTGAAACAGAAGCATGCTTTTTGTTCACCTCATATATGTAGACTTCCACGGATTCTCCTGACGTCAGTAGGTGTGCAAAAGAATAATATTGTTACGCACAAGGAGGACCAGGACGTATACGGCTAAAGAGGGCCGTTTATTTTGGTCGCGAAGAGAAGTGCCGGAGCGGCCAACAGGTTGATGATCGCAGTGTCGTCGTCTTCTTTCTTTCTCCAGCTTCGGGTAGCCAGCCTGTTCACCCATCTTCGTTTTCTTCCCAGGCATGCGTAACATTCCTCCCCTCGCAGACGAAGCCCGCCGGGCGAGGTAGCTGATTCATTTTGGTGTGTACAACTTCAGTCGAGCGACATGGACTGCTTGGGTTTTAGCGCCTCTTCTACCACTTCTCGTGAGGCGAGCTATTGTGTATGTGACTTCCATGATTTTGTCGAGAACAACAAATGATCCGTCGTATGTGGCCAAGAATTTTTGCCTAACCCGCATCTTCGTACCGGAGTCCACAGCCACACTTAGTCGCCTGGATGGTAAGTTACAGGCCGGTGGCGGACGTCATAGCGTACCTTCGATTTTTCCTGTGATGCCAAAGTGCGTAGACGAGCAAAGCGACATGCCTCATCTGCAAGGCAGAGGATTTCGGTGACTGAGAGGTTCTCGTGCGCCGAGAATGGCAAAACTGTGTCGAGTGTGTGCTGTGGCGGTCGTGCGTACATCAAGAAAAAGGGGCTATAGTCTGTTGTCTCGTGCTTAGCGGTGTTGAACGCGTACGTTACAAATGGTAGCACGTCATCCCAGTTTTTGTGGTCGGATGCCACATACATAGAGAGCATGTTTACAATTGTTCGGTTGGTGCGCTCCGTGAGCCCATTTGTTTGCGGATGGTATAGCGACGAGTGACGAAGGCGGGACTCACTCAATCGAAGCAGCTCTTCTACTATATCTGCCGTAAATTGTCGCCCACGATCACTGATGATCACGTGAGGTGGGCCATGTCGGAGGATAACGTGCTGCAGCAGGAACACAGAGACGTCGCTGGCAGTTGCGGTTGGTATGGCCGCCGTCTCGCAGTAGCGCGTGAGGTAATCGACACATACAATTATCCAGCGATTGCCCTTAGCCGACTTTGGGAAAGGGCCCACGAGGTCAATGCCCACCTGTTGGAAATGTGTGCTTGGAGGTGGCAAAGACTGTAGAAGACCAGCCGGAGCAGTAGATGGGCGTTTGCGGCGTTGACACTGTGTGCAGCTGGCCAAATACGCCTCGACTGACTGTCGCATTCCTGGCCAATAAAAGCGTTCCTTAGCACGGTAAAGCGTCCGCGCAGAACCTAAATGTCCGGACGTAGGATCGTCGTGCATAGCACCTAAAATCGCTGTCCGAAGGCTTTCTGGCACTACCAGGAGGAAACTTGCGCCAGTGCTGGAAAAGTTCTTCTTATATAGGAGTCCGTTGCGTATACAGAAATGGCATGCCATAGGAGCTGTACAAAGCGATGATAGCCTGGTGTCTTTTCGCTGTTCATCTTTGAAAGTACTGAGGTCGGGAAACTTTGGTGACACAGAAGCTACAAGGTGATCGAGGTCACCGGCGTCACACACTGTAGTGCTCAGTGGCATGCGCGAAAGGCAATCTGTGACGGCATGTCGTCGACCACTTTTGTACGAAACTATGAAGTTATATTCTTGGAGCCGAAGTGCCCAGCGCGCTAGACGGCCACAAGGGTACCGAAGGTTGACGAGCCAACACAATGAGTGGTGGTCGGTGACGACTGTAAAAGGGCGTCCATATAGGTAAGACCGAAACTGCTGAATCGCAAATACTACCGCGAGGCATTCTTGTTCTGTGACAGTGTAATTCTGCTCGGGTCAACTCAAGGAGCGACTTGCGTATGCAATCACGTGCTCGCGGTTACCATAGCGTTGAACTAGGATGGCACCAATTCCTATGCCGCTGGCATCCGTGTGCAGTTCGGTTGGAGCTGATGGGTTGAAGTGTAGAAGAACAGGCCGCGACGTCAGGAGGAACTTCAGTCGACGAAAAGAGGAGTCGCACTCCGGAGTCCACTCGAAGGGAGTATTCTTCCGTAGTAAACCTGTCAGCGGATACGCGACATCGGCAAATATAGGTATGAAGCGGCGAAAATAGGAGCAAAGCCCCAAAAAACTGCGGAGCTCCTTCACAGAGCGCGGCACATTGAACGTTTCAACGGCTGCTGTCTTCTGGGGATCAGGTTGGTTGCCCTCCTGATCGACTAGGTGTCCGAGAACAAGGGTTTGTCGGCCTCCGAAGTGGCATTTATTTGAGCTAAGAACAAGGCCAGCGTTTCTTATGCAAGTCAGTACAGTATCCTTTAGTTGAAAAAAAATTAACTGTTGAATTTTATTACTCCTTTAATAATTCCAACGTGTCACGGTCGTCTTCGTATAAGTACCTCGGCGTTCATTTCATATCTAACCTTACTTGGGCGGCACATGTAACCTACATATCTGCAAACGCATCAAGAACACTGGGATAATTACGTCGAAACCTACGAAACGCGCCAAATAACGTCCGCAAACAAGCTTACTTAACCTTTGTTCGCCCACAGCTGGAATTTGCATCACCCATATGGTCCCCCATTCAAGCCTATCTCATTAACCAGCTAAAAGCTGTGCAAAATAGGGCGGCACGGTTCATTTCACGTATTTACAGTTGCCCCTCGAGCGTCACGCAAATAAAACATGATCTTTCATTACAGCATCTAGACATACGGGGCACAGTTGCCCTCCTGTCTTTGCTTCATAAATATATCCACGCGTCCAGGCCACCACCTTTCCCACTAACGACACCATTGCGCATGTCTAAACGACTTCACAATCAGCGAAGCATCACACGCATCTTTGGAGAAACAAAATTATTCAATTCATCGGCTTTGCCTCGTGCCATAGCACTCTGGAATGACCTACTCGACGTCATTGTCAATTTAACTAATCATAAAAATTTTCGCGAGAAATTATAGATAAATCTATCTAAATAGCATTGTATAACCTCCTTGAATTCTGTTTTTGTTCTTTGTGCTTTTTTGCGGCTGGGAAATTGTTGTTGTTGCTTGAAGACCCTCTTTGTCATTTGTACAACCACTGTTATTAGTTCCAATGTTATCACTTGCTTTGTATATTTATTAGTTATTAGTTGCTCTGTAGTTGCTTTGCTTTGTAGTTGCTTTGTATTGTGGCAGAAGTATCACCCACTAGCATTCTTTCCTATGTACCCCCCTTACTCCATGCTCCGTAATAGAGCCTGTAAGGTATTTTTAAATAAATAAATAAATACATAAATAAATTGTGTTCACTGAAGGTGCGGCCAAAAATGACGACGTCGTCGAGATAGCACATGCAAATGATCCACTTCAAGCCACGAAGAACAGTGTCCATGAATCGCTCGAACGTCGCCGGCACGTTGCACAGTCCAAATGGCATCACGTTGAATTCAAAAAGGCCGTCAGGGGTTACAAAGGCTGTCGTTTCTTTATCTTCAGGATGTATGAGAATTTGGCAGTAGCCTGATCTTAAGTCTACAGAGGAAAAGTAAGAGGCCGAATGCAGACAGTCTATGGCATCATCAGTACGTGGAAGTGGGTACACGTCTTTTTTTGTTACAGCATTCAATCGGCGATAATCGACGCAAAATCTCCAGGATCCGTCTTTCTTTTTAACGAGAATTACTGGAGCTGCCCATGGACTTACTGACTCTTGAATGATACCGTTTTCAATCATTTCGTTCACCTGCTCATTAATAATCCGCCGCTCGGATGGCGATACACGGTATGGCTTTTGTCTAATCGGATTGGCCAAACCCGTGTTGATAGTGTGACATGTCCGAGAAGCAGGGATTAGGGCCGGTTTGTCTTTCTGCGCAAAGTCAAATGCAGAGACGTGCTTCGAAAGTACATTGACCAATGTTCGGCGTTCACTTGTGCTCAGCGACTTATTCACCATTGACAGAAGAGCCGTTTCTAATCTGTGACTACGATGCTCTTCCGGCGCATCTCTAAGCTCCGTCACCAGTAAGGCCTCGTGTTGTCCACTGACGACGGCTAACTTTAGACCATCTGCTAACATCGGTTCTGTAGAGCAATTGACAGTCCATAAACCAGGGCGTCCACGTCTGATCGACACCACACAATGTGGGATCAACACATTCTTTTTCATGCAGTTGGTGTACACTGGTTCTACGTTGGCATCAAAGTTGGCGGAATAGCTATCGCTGCAACCAACAGGTACACGAACGGTTGATAACGGTGGTATGATAGTGTCGACACAGACACACAATGCCGTCTCACCATCCACAGGGTTTTCCAAGAGTGCAGGGGGAACGTGATCACTGAAGACTGTTGTCCCTGTGCGGCAGTCGACAGTCGCACCACACTCCCTGAAAAAGTCCATACCCAAGATAACATCATGTGTCGCCTGCGGAATAATCACGAACTCCATTGGGATAACGTGGCCTCCGAGAAACACGTCAGCTTGACACACACTAACAGGATGCAGTGCCTCACCACTCACTCCGCAAAACTTCGAAGCTTGGTTCCACTTAAATAAAACCTTCCGCCCCAAGGTATCTTTAAAACACGCACTCATGACCGAAATGGTTGCCCCCGTATCCACCAAAGCCATCACAGGCACATCGTCAACAAAAACACGTACTTTGTTCTTGAGCATCAACACAGGAGGTATTTCTGATATTAGCACGTCTCCGGCGACCTCACCTCCATCGGCTGCGCTTGCTAGTTTTCCTGTGGCCAAGGAGACGTGTTGCGACGCCATGGTGAAGGAGAACGTGGAACACGAGGCGGTGGAGGCGTCAAGCTCCTGTCAGATGTAGGGGAGTGGTTCCGGAAGCTGCGTGTCCAGTAGTCTTCACGAGGCAGCAGGTGTGTTGCCCTAGGGTCGTCGTGCGGTCGATCAGACGATCGTGTGGAGTGTTGTGGTGAGTCATAGTACGTTGCTCGCGGGTCGTCGAGAAGTCGTTCGGAAGGCCGTGCAAAGTGTGGTGGGTGGCCATACCGTGGGGCTACACGTCGACTGTCGCAAAATCGCGAAATATGTCCTGGAACACCACAGTAGTAGCAAACCATGAGAGGTCAAAATTCTGTTTGTTCGTCAATAAATCGAACATCGTCTTCCCTGGCGTAGTGGTTTGGTTCGTCCCGTATATCATAAGGATAGACCGGGCGTCGCGAAGAAGGCGGACGCTGAGGGCGCCGGCCATGGCGAGAAGCTGGCAAGCGTGGTGCTCTCCTTGGTTGTGGGGGTGCGCTGTACTCAACAGCTGCTGCACTGACCATAGATTGCCAAGGGGTCGTAGAAGGCGGCGGCACAGGCACAGCCTCACGTGGCACATATACCGAATGTTGGTCGTTTATAGAATGGTGATCAACTGCTGAGTGTGTCTGTTCTCTATAGCGAAAAAGTTTTTCGCGAACGATCTGTCGAATCGTCGAGGACAGGTCTGGGCAGGAGCTCGTGTCAATGCTTGCAACCGTTGTAACATTCGTGAGCCGGCCGAACTTTGGAGCAATCCTGCGCATTTTCAGCTGTTCGAAAGTTCGGCAATGCCGAATCACGTCGGACACCGAGCTCAGGTGCTCTTTTCCGATGAGAAAATTATAGACATCTTAGGCTATGCCTTTCAGCAAATTCCCTACTTTGTCTTCTTCTGGCAACTGATCATTGACCTTGCCGAGCTTCAGCACATCCTCTATATACGTGGTACATGTCTCACCTGGTAGCTGCGCGCGTTGAGACAATGTCTGCTCAGCCCGCTTCCTTTTGATGCTCGAGTCGCCGGAACACGCTTTCAGCTCCGCAACAAAAACGTCCCACGTCGTCAGTGTGTCCTCGTGGTTGTCGTACCACACAAGCGCAGTATCCGTAAGGCAGAAGACCGCATTACGGAGCTGAGCGGCGGCATCCCAGCCGTTGGACTTGCTGACTCGCTTGTACTGGATGAGCCACCGGTCGACATCTTCTCCCGATTTTCCTCCGAAATTTGGTGGGGCTCGGTAGTAGGGCACGGAACCCACTGTAGTTGACCTTGAAGCGTTAGATGACTGATCTTGGGCCATTACGACCGGCGCAGGAGGGAGTCCGGCAAGGCAGTGGCTGCGGCGAAGTCCTGGAAGTGAAGCTCCCGTCGTTGGATTTGTCTTACCCAGCACCTCCACCATTCTGTTACGCACAAGGAGGACCAGGACGTATACGGCTAAAGGGGGCCGTTTATTTTGGTCGCGAAGAGAAGTGCCGGAGTGGCCAACAAGTTGATGATCGCAGTGTCGTCGTCCTCTTTCTTCCTCCAGCTTCGGGCAGCCAGCCTGTTCACCCATCTTCGTTTTCTTCCCAGGCATGCGTAACAATATGGAAGATATGCGGGCTGAAATAAAAAAAGACTGTTTCGTGACGGCCGCTGCACATATATTCTGTGGGCGGCTGTTGAAGAAGAATGGCAGAAGCTGCCCCGGTTATTCTGTGGCCGATAGCCTGTACGAAAGCTTGCCGCGCAAAATGGCTGCAGTGTTCCCTGCTTATGGCGAAACGACGAAATACTTCAGTGACGAGATGCTTTCAGTGTTGTTATACAGGCATGGGGCTGCTTCTTTTATTTTCGTTGTGACAAAAAAAAACTTAAATAAAGTTTTTATGTTCTAGTGCGGATGTTTGCCACGTCTACCAACGCGCCTAAGGCGCGATTTCTTAGCTGAATCCTGTATTTTGCTTGCACAGCATGCTGGCCGCATCGCAAAAGTGTGCAGAATTATAGGAAACGCAGTCTGCTTGCGCCGCAGTGAAAGTGGCGTGCACCGCCCAGCCCGGTCGCTCGGCATGCGAAAAAAGACCAGTTTTATAGCGCCACGCTGGCAGTGAACTACACGCTATAGCTCGTCAGCGACCGGAAGTAGAAACTCTGCTCTGTAGATGTTCTCTCACTCGCTCTACACCACAATGCAACAACTTAGTTGCAAGAGTCGCCAAGAGCGTTGCTGCGCGTAGCGGTGGCCACGCACTTCGAGTGTCCTGTTTCAACCCGTGAGTACTGTACAACGATTTCATCGGATTTTAGCAACTTTCATATGGTCTTTTACTTCTGAGCCCATGCGTCCCGACAACATTTTCAGGCTTGTTAGTGCTGGTGGGTTAAAAATAACACATTTGTATCTATGGCAAACATTTTCCTACTATTGTTTCGAGACAATTTCCATCGATAGTTCATTCAATCTTAGAGCTTACTTTTGAAGGTTGCTTACCTGGCCTAGTTACTTCATAAAAGTTTTGCGAGCACCCGTGTTTGTGGGGATTTGTGCAGGAAGTTTATTCTGCAGATTGGTTCTTAGAATACTTGTAGAATACTTGTACACATGGTCTCGCAAAGCACTGTACCAGGACATACTGTCTATGCTTTTTGCACATCCGTTGTACCGTTCATTGTACTCCAATATGCCAGGTCAGGATAAGTTTAAACGGGTGCGCAAAATGCATGCCTCTCCAAATTCAAAAACATTCTTCTATAAATTACATACTTAAACACTGCTCGCAAAAATATGGTTGAAAAGAAAAGGTATTTTTGTTTCCTGTGCTAGCTGCCGCCTATGTAATGTGCTGGAGGCAATAGAACAATGCTTTGCTAGTCGCAAAGAAGCTATCTTGTTCTAGGATGCGCTTCAATGAGCTCTAAAAATGATATCAACTCTTTCTTTATACGTTATTTTTTGCCAACATCTCTTGATGAAGTGCCTTTCGATAAGGTTTAGTCATGGGTGTGCATAGCTTATGGAAAACACGTATGCAAGATCACAATGCAAAACCCACAATATCTTCGAGCTCACAATTGATTAGGATGGCTGTTCACCTAAAATTAATTTATGTTGAATTAGACTTAAAATGGGGCTGTTACCCCATCTTCGTGAGGTACTTGGCTTCGCCGCCTATTGTGTATAACACAACTTGAAGAACTCTCGCTGCTCTACTGAACTTTGTAAATCGTTGAGTGTTTCCTTAGCAATGCTAGAGTGCTTATTACGGCTGTGTGATTATACGCATGTTTAATACAATTAGAGTGCTATGCTTTGTTCATTCTAACACACATTGTAACATATACCACAAAAGAAAAAGAAAGAGGCGTGGCTCTGTGGTACAACACCCGCTTGCCATACAAAGGGCTAGGGTTCGATTCCTGCTAGCACCGAAAATTTTTATTGCTTACTTTATTTGCACCTTGCTCAACTTTTTGGCCGCGCAAAGATGATTTTTCGCTCAAAACTAATGATGTCGACGCAGACAGCAACGCTGACGCTTTGAAACGAGTTTTTTAACGCTATCGCGCTCAACCCGCCAGACCGGCGCGTAGCGTGCAGCACTGTCACAGCGAAAGATGGAAGAGCGGCCTTTCTAGAACCCTTTTCAAATCCAGTTGGCGCAACTATGCTATAACCACATGTGCATGGTACCTACTAAGGCATAGATCATCGAAGTTTTTTGTAGTAGGGAAGCGTCTACAATGTCAATATTAGTCAATCTTTGGAAAAGCAATGTACCCGCAACACATTTGGAAAGCATTTTATTCAATTTGTTAGCGGCACTGCTGATGACAATGAAAAATTATGCCTGACGCTTTTATAATGGGTTGGATCATTCATGGATACATTCTTTATGCAATTATCATCGCGTGACGCCCGCGGTTGCTTCTTTACGGTTGTAAAATAGTTTACCACAGATGTTTTTGCTATTCCTTACTAGCCACGAGGTGTGCACAGGGTCAATTTGGAACAAAGTTTCAAGCACCGGCGTATATAGCTCTACGGTAGAGTGCTGGGCTTCTCGCAGATGACCCGGTTTGATTCCAATTTTGCCCTTGGCATTTTAATTTATTCAGATACTTCTTTATTTCACTCGACAGTAGTTACGGGCATCGGTGGCGTCGTCAGACAACTGCGGCATTAGATCGACCCTTGTTGCGATCTCATAAAAGATATCGCTATAAAACGTAGTGTGCTGGAAGTGCGTTTGCCGCGAGCAGCCGCATAAGGAAGCGAGTGTGGTTGTCTGGCTGACAACAGTGCTGGGCAGTATCGACAAAACCTGTATCTTATCTACTATCTTACATACACTTTGGCTATCTTGTACCTGTATTGCGATACGTCTGACGAAATTAGTGTCGGTATCTGCATGTGCGACACATTCGATAATGTATCGAGCTTCTTAAGGTTGGTTCACACCGGTGATTAACGCCGGTCGCGCCACCGAGTTAAGGCTGGTTCACACAGGCGAATAGCCCTGGTTGCGGGACCATTTGCAACTGGTCACAAACGATCGGATCGGTTGCAAAGTGACTGCTTTGGCTAGTCACTTCCTGACCAATTTTTCAGTGGCGCGACTGCAGTCGCAAAGCTGCTGGAACCAATCAGCGATGCCCAGAAGTGATGCCAGCATTTTTAAATCGAGGTTCAGTGTTTTTTATACTTCTTTGTTGCACTGCCCCCTGTCGCCAGATACAAACGAGTGTGTTCCTCTAGGTCCATGCCACCATGGACACCACGGAGTACTTGGCTTGAAGATAGCGAGGTTCAGCAGCTCAAACAAAGAGTCGAATACGTGGCACGATCAGGATGAGCACCCCGTTTTTGGTGGCCTTTGATCTGAAAGTCTGAAGTTCCTTTAAGTGGTCTTCCCAGCTTCCTGGGATGGTACAGCAAGACCTTTGATTTCTCAGAAGAGCACTGTAGCCCCGTGTCAGCTAGGTAGGTTTCGGCTGCCTTGACTGCCTCCTGGAGGCTTGCCTCCATTTGTCCAGCGTTTGTGTTCTGAGTTGTCCATATCGCTGTGTCGTCCGCATATGTCGTGTGACCGATTCATTCGATGTTGTTAAGCTTTTGGGGCAGTCCAATCATAATTGGATTGAAGGGCATTAGAAAAATAACGGAGCCTTGTGGAGTACCCGCGTTTCCCTTGTCGACTTGTATGCTTTTCTGCTCATCTAGTTGAATTCGATCTTTTTCTGTTATTGAGAAAGTATTTTATATAATTGTACGCCCGCTCGCCGGGATTGAGTAGCGTCATTCTCTCTAGGATGGTGGAGAAATGAGCACTGTCGAAATGTTTCTTTAGGTCCAAACCTAGGATGTCGTGGACCCCCCATCCTGGTACGTCAATCATTTGTTCCTTTATCTCAGTTATGGCATCGTGGCTCGACAGTCCTGGACTGAAGCCAACTATGGAGCTGGGATACGCATTAGTAGCTTCCAAATGCCCGTTGATTTTATTGAGGAAAGCATGCTCCATGACTTTACCGACATACGAAGTAAGAGATATTGACCTCATTTGCTTGATGGCTGGCGGCTTTCCGGGCTTCAGGATGAGCACCGTGTCTGACTTTTCCTACTCGTCCTATAGTTTGCCAGTCGTCCAACACGTATTGATGTAATCTGTGAGGTGTTTTATCGCATGATTGTCCGGGGTTCGGAGGGCTATGTTGTATACCCTGTCAGGGCCAGGGCCTGATTTGGTATTGAGGTTCCGTAGGACAGCTCGGATTTCTTGTTCTAAGCAGTCCCTATCGAGATCTTCATTAGATGAGCTCCCATACTCTTGTGATTGATGTCCGGCGGTCTCGCAAGGTACGTTTGGACAAGATCTTCTGCCACGTACTGCTTTCATGTTGCCCTTGTATTAGTGTTTTATCTTAGTCATCTTGGTTCTCGATGCTGCCTTGGTGTTGGCTGGATTGAATAAGTGTCTATGTTTCATGTCTTGCGCATGTTAATGTTCTTTTTCGTAGTCTCACACACCTCTTCCCACTCCTGGTTGCGAAGCTGCGCGCAGTGTTTTGCTATTTGCTTGTTGGTTGAGTTATTCTTCTTTTCAAGTTTCTGTTTTGTTTTTGCGCCTGGAGCAGCAACTAGATCGATTTCCTGGCTTTCTTCAGGTGCACCAATCTGCCGTAGACTCTTGGCTGCTCGTTCCCTTCCCAGTCCTTTCAATCTACTGCAATAGTGGCCTTCACGACGTCTTCTAGTAGTTCTTCATTCCATTTCTCAATGGTCGTTATGGCTTTCTGTACTTTCTCTTCCGTTTTTTTCTGAACTTGTCCCAGTCTACTAGCTTGATATGTGCAAGTTTTGGTTGCAGAACTGCATTTTCTATGCCGATGATGACTATCCTGGGGTCCCTATTTAGGTCCTCGAACGTATTTGTTCACGTAACTTGCTCCACGCTCGGGCAGAAGGTGAGGTCTGTTGTGCTATCTCTATTGAGACCTGCGCCAATCCTCTTATGGGATTGAGCGCACCTAAATCCGCCTGCTCTATAACTTTATTGAGGTCACTCCTATTCTTTTTCGTCTTGTACGGGTAGCCCCATTTCTGGGGAGGTGCGTTAAAGTAGCCCCCTCTGAAAGCCTTTTATTGCCCGCCATGTGACGTATCCCCCTGTGAGATCATTAAACCTATGTTTTGTGCCTTCTTTTGAGGATTCGCTGTATATATTTAGGACGAATGTACTTTTTTCTTACTTGTTGATAGATATGTGGGTTTTAACGTCCCAAAACCACCATATGATTATGAGAGACGTCGCAGTGGAGGGCTCCGGAAATTTCGGCCAACTGGGGTTCTTTAACGTGCACCTAAATCTGAGCACAAGGGCCTACAACATTTCCACCTTCATCAGAAATGCAGCCCGGATTCGATCCCGCGACCTGCTGGTCAGCAGCCGAGTACCTTAGCCACTAGACCACCGCGGTGGGGCGTTTTCTTACTTGTTGCATGGAATAATTTAATAGGAATGGGACTTATGTCCGTTACTTTCGTGTCATGTTGGACGGCGAGTAGGCTCTTTCTGACGAGCGTGGTCGTGAGAATATTCCAAATTCCCCTTCGGTTTGTTGCTGGTGGGTTCTGTGCTGTCACTGGCAACAAGCACGGAAGACAAGGATGCTTTTGTGCTGCTAGGGCTGGCACCGTGGCATAGCATATCAGCACCATGACAATTTCTTCTCTAAAATAGAACTGCATGAGGTTGCCGGAAGCGGTGCGCGGAAGCAGCGACGAAAACAATTAGCGCGGCGCGCTCAGTTGGCTCCGCTCACCCGGCTGGCAGCAATCAGCTAATCGCCGTCGGTAATCTAATCGATAATCGGGCAGTGGTGGCGGTGGTGGATACACAGGAGCAGTATCTGAAAAATTTTGCTCACTTTCGCAGGTTAGTTTTGCTGTTCTGCAAAATACTTTTCCGCATTTGTACCCATTCCTATATTTTGCTGCTGCTCTACTGCCCGAGCAAGTGTTCCTTGTGTAACGCGTTTACTGAGAGAGTGTTGATGAGCTTGTGTAGCACGTTTACTGAACAAGCAGGTGTTCCCTATGTATCGCGTTTACTAGCACTCTAAGGAAACTTCCTGTGCTTCCTCGCCTTGTAACTATTGTAAGTGTGCAGCCTGTGCTTACGCCATGAGCAACGACCCTGGCGAAACGTATCTAGCATGTTTTGAGGATATACTGAGAGATGAAGAATGCATGAAATGTGCAGAATGTGGTCCGCGTTATCATCTTGAATAGTACTCGGGCGTCGGCGAGCGTACGTACAAATCCAAAGACGTTGAAGCGAGGGCGAGTATGAAGTGTCAGACATGTCGCTGCCAAGCCAGGCATGTCGGACATGTCGCCAGACTACCAGACATGTCGCTGAAGCGCTGCCGCTGTTCGACAGCAGGATGGCATTGTATCCATTGCTATGAGCAGGCAGTTGGCGGACATAAGCAGAGCGCGTGCTGCGCTTACAGTTAAGGTCGATGAGATAACGAGTCTTAAAGATGCAGTGAGAAACATTGAGACATTTGTGCAACACATGTCTGACACTTATGATAAGCTTATAGAAGCCTCAAATAAACATGACAAGCAAATCGAAGCCCTACAAAAGAGAGTTGATACGCTTGAAGTAGCTAATAACAAGCAAACAATAGCTGTGCTGCGCACGGAGCTGAACGCCCTAAATCAATATAGCAGAAAACAAAACATGGAAATACATGGCTTGCCTGAAACTGAACGCCAAGATGTGATGGAAAAAGTGAATGAACTGGCAAGAAGGCTCGATTTGCCGGTGCTTACAAAGAATGATGTTGATGGGCTGCATCGCATTCCCTTAAGGTCAGACAGAACCCCGGTCGTGCTCATCAGATTTTGCAAACAGTCCACAAAAGCGCTGTGGATTGCGAAGCGTAGCACTCTGAAGCAATACATAAAGGATGTTAAGTTTTTGGACAACTTAACAGCGCAAAACAAGAGGTTAATGTGGCTCGCAAAGACAAAAGCTTCGGAAGCACACTACCGTTTTGTCTGGAGGAAGGAAGGGAAGATATTTGCTCGAAAGGAACCAAGTACTCGCGCCATCAACATCAACAATGAAAGCGACTTAGACAACATTATCTAGAACACACTGTGCGTTGCGCCAGAAAAAAATGTTAGTGAAAAATGGCCCATTTTTCTACTAATTCATTCCTAGAAGTGTTAAAAACTTCTGAATACAGTACAAACAATAGCCTGTCCTTTTATCACTTGAATGCGCAAAGTTTAAGAAACAAGGGAGAGGAAGCCGAAGCTGAAATGAAGCAGATCAACTAAACTTTTGATTTTTTTGCTTTTACCGAGATGTCGTTCCGCTCGGAGGAAGACGTCATTCAATTTACTGGCTACAAACATGTAACTCAATTCAGGAAACAAAAAAGAGGTTGGGGTGTGACTATATACACGCGCCAAAACTTATCTTTTGACATCCTGACTGATTATACGGGCGTTTTTGAAGATTTCGAATGTGTTAGCCTGTTACACCGGAACATTTTTATCATTGCGCTGTACCGCCCACCTCAAGGTAACACAGAAGCCTTTCTTCAGTTTATTGAGACATGTTTAGATAATGCTAGTTCACATAAATACGTGTTATTGTACTTGGTGATTTTAATATTGATGTTATGGGTAGATATCCGATTCAAGCGGCCTTAACAGAAATAATGCTACTGTATGGCTGTACAAATATGATTGAGTCCCCAACACAAGTAAACAAATCAACAGCAACATTAATAGATCTTTGCTACACGAACTTTTTTCGAGACGCGGTTTTTTCCGGAGTGTTTTCGTCTGGTCTGAGTGACCACTTGCCGTTCTTTGTATTTGTATCTTTAAGTAATAAACGAACAACCCCTATCCATTCACGCAGAACGAACGATTTCAATAATATCGCTGTCTTCTGTGAGTTGCTGAAAAAAACCGATTGGACAGACGTCTACAATGAAACCGATCCAAATGAAGCGTACGAAAACTTCATTATAAAGCTTATTGACCATTACAATGTCGCTTTTCCTCTTATGGCAAATAGAAAATACAGGAAGGCCCGTAAAGATTGGATAAACAAGGCTCTTTTTATGAGAATAAAAGAAAAAACTTGATGTTCGCTAAATTCCTTAAAACGAGAAGTTCTGATATATTAGCTGAATACAAAAAGTTTTGTAGTGTGCTAAATGCTGATCTAAAGAAAGCAAAGTCGTCATTTTACAGAAAAAAGTTTTCAAACATAGGTAACAATCCTAAGCAGATCTGGAAATGAATTAAAACTCTCATCGGCAGCAAAGCTAACACAACACCCGTCGAAATGCTGGTTAAGGGTACTATCTATGACGATGTTGCATTAGCCGAAGAATCCAAAGAACACTTCCTGGAAGCTGGTAAATATGCCGGCTCAATTCCCTTGCCTAATAATACCTCTCTTACGTCATGCATTCAGATGCCTAACTATGACTCGATATTTCTGATGCCAACAACAGAAGCAGAAATCAAAGCCATTATTAATTCTGGAAAAAATACTTGTGCTCCTGATGATGATGACATCTCACCATTGCCAATTAAGAATTCCATTAGTTGCCTTATAGAACCACTGACCTATATATTCAATCAGATGTTGGCTACTGGCGTGTTCCCAGAGAGATTAAAGATAGCACGTGTTACTGTTGTCTTTAAAGGTGGAAATAAAGCAGAATTCGGTAATTACCGGCCAATTTCAGTTGTGCCAATTTTTTCTAAGGTTGCTGAAAAAATAATTTATACACGCTTGTTTGGCTTCCTTTCCGCAAATAATGTGATAAGTGATCATCAATACGGTTTTCAACCTGGGAAATCGACTGAAACCGCATTGCTTTATATAAAAAATGTCTTAATTCGAAACATTGAAATGAAACACTTTACTATTGGACTATTTTTCGACTTCAGTAAAGCGTTTGATTCGGCTCAACATTCTCTTAGCAAAACTAGAAATTTATGGAATTCGTGGCATTGCAAGAAGCTTTATGAAAAGCTACCTGACTGCACGTCAACAATACACAAAGCTACATAACGAGACTCGCTCTAACAACGGAACAATAAATTATGGAGTACCTCAGGGATCAATATTAGGACCCCTTCTATTTACTTTGTACATAAATGATATTGTAAACATTCCTTCATCTTCGAACATTATCCTATATGCCGATGACACTAACATCTCCTTTTGTGGTCCCAACGTAAAAGAACTTGAGCAGAGATCGAATAGTTGGCTTGGAGAATTAGAGGGATTACTGAGGGTAAATCAGCTGAGGTTAAACGTTAAAAAAACGAATTTCATTTTATTCCGTGCTAAAAACAAAGCAATACACCACAACCCAAAACTCTATTTTGGTAATTCAGAAATAACATGTACCAGTAGCTGCAAGTTTCTGGGCGTACACTTCCGCAATGACTTGAGCTGGTCTGATCACGTGAGTCATGTAAAACTGAAAATAGCTCGATTTATTGGTGTTATAAGCCGTATTAACCATCTTCTTCCACATTCGGTGGCAAAGCAGCTATACTTTTCTCTCGTTCATTCGCACCTCACATACTGCAACTTAGTTTGGGGCACATGTAATTGGACGAATGCACAAAAATAAAGTACCATGCAACAAAAAGCATTGCAGCTAATAACTAAAAGGCCTGATAGACATAGACATAGCAATTTATTTTCTGTTTTTTGTGTATTGTGTTTCACTGACTGCTACAGACTTAAAGTGATGGTTCTTATTTATAATCGTATAAAACAAGATTTTGCTTCATTCAATAATATGTACCTCACTCGTCACATTGAATATAAGTTATGAAGGACGTCACTTGTTTCAGCACGATCTAGAACAAATTATGGTACCCAAAGACTTGACCATCAAATAGTAGATATATGTAACAGTTTTCCTTCTGTAGTAGAATTATCACAGATAAGCAGATCTGTACATCATTTTAAAAAGAAAGTAAGATTACTCTTCGATCCAGGATGAAGTGCTTGATGCAATATGTTTTGCCACTTGCGATGCATACTTTTGTTCACCAGGTTTTACTTTACTGCATTTCAATTGTTAAGCTACGCACATTGTTAGCTCCACTTGAATTCTGAATTATGATGGATACTATTGCACCTCTTCATTCTATAAATCTATTCACAACTTTATTCTGATGGACATATCAACATGAAATGGTGTTTTTAGGTTTTCGTACTTCTATAGCGATATTGCTTGAAATTCCATGACTTCTCTACAGTGATGCTGACGAATTGTGCTGTACTGGCTGTTTCTCGCTTTTCTCACCACTGTCCTTGTTTTTGTTTTTTGTTTTTTTTTCGGTTTTTTGGTTTCTTTTTGGTTTTTTGGTTTTTTTCTTCACGAAACTGTTTACACGAGTATATGTCTCACTCTTTTTTTTGTTTACGAGCCGGGATGTAGGCCTAGTCAGGAAACAGTTTCATCTGTTCCCTTTTGCCTCAACTTGGTGGCATGTAACTGTTGTGTACACATGCCAGAATAAAGTATTATTATTATTATAAGCGGGCGCAATGCGAACTCCTTGCCCGCTTTTGGATTACACGTGCAGTAGCGGCCTCCCGACTGTGCACTGGGTTGCTGTTGAGCATGTAATGTTTGGTACAATTGATTGGGTAGTAAAGTAAAAACAGAATACAGACGAGAGCTTTACTTGGGAAGAGTAGTTACACTTGGAATTGTTTTGAGTTGTCCAGTGCCCTTCGTAGCTGCAGTTCCGTGAACTCAGTTACTGTTTTCATTATTCATTTTAATTTTCATTTTTCATTATGCCTAAACCAAGAACGAATAAGCAGGTATTTTTGATTGATTTATTTGTGAAGTTTAACGTCCCAAAACCGCCATATGAATATGAGCGACGCCATAGTGGAGGGCTCCAGAAATTTCGACCACCTGGGGTTTTTTAACGCGTGCCCAAATCTGAGCACACGGGCCTACAACGTTTACACCTCCATTGGAAATGCAGCCGCCGCAGCCGGGATTCACCTGCGGGTCAGCAGCGAAGTACCTTAGCCACTAGACCACAGCGGCGGGGCAGGCAGTTATTTCTATATGGCAAATTTTATCATTACATTTTTTGTTTTAACAAAGAAAATATTTCTTTAACTTTCCCATCGGCGCCTATCTTCGCATTAGGTCATACGACAGCTGCCGCCTTGAAATTTTCTATTGCCGTCAATGGGTACACTCGAGCCCTACACCACCTCAAATACTTGAAATGTTTGCGGCTGCAGGAGGAGTCTCTATATGCCAATGCTCGCGTAACATAGAGACAAGAAGGTCCCCACAGAGTAAGTGATCGTGACTTTTGCTGACCAAAGTCAAGGCGTGGCCACTAATTTATCGGCCAACAGAATTTAAGGCGTGGCCACTAATTTATCGTGTTGAAGCACTATCCCCTCACCCAATTCAGTGCAAAAAGTGGGGGAGGTATGGGCACACCCTCAAGGGATGTAGATCGGATGCGCTGACTAACATACTCGCAATGAATGCTCAACCCAATAGGCGAGATGTCTATGTAGAGGAACTCACGCAGCTGATGATGAAAGTTGCCCCTAAGAGGACACATGACTTGCAACTGCTAGAGATCATCGAACAACAACGATGCTCTGGGTGTGAGGCCTGATCTGTTCTTTGAGTGCTCACGTGCCTATCCCACCGCTGCCAACCGGGATAATCAGGTGATTGAGTCATCATTTCCCAATTTAATGGCATAAACGATGAAAAGGACGATCACAAAGTTGATAGATACTCGGTTCGTGTGCCTAACAGAGTCATCGGCACAAATAGTGAGTACTCAGTTGACTAAAATCGTTCAGGGTGGTAACCAATCCACCGTGCCCCCTTCACCGCCTTCACCAGTTCAGGTCAGTGATATTCTATCGGAACCAGGCCTTTCGAAACCACAGCCAGACACGTCGAACTCTGGCCGTTAAATATTTGTACCTCGTGTTCAGTACTTATATTGGAGCTCGGACTCCAATTCCCATGTCTCACAACCAGAACAAATAGATTATGACTCAAGAAACATGAAAATACGTGCTTCTCCTGAAGCACAATGCTCCTCATTGAGTCTCAAATAAAACAGTAAGAAAGACCACAAGCAAAACCCATCAAAATATTTTTGAAAGGGTAGCGTTCAGGGAAAGCAGTTAGTGCTGCTGGTATCTCATCAAATAGAGAATTTAAAAGTACTACACGGAAAAGGTCGCTCAATTTTTCCAGCAGCTACTGACTTACTTTATCTTTGCCATCCTTATTTCCTTGATGTTTCTTTACAAGACACTTCGCTTGAAGAGAACAAGTGCTTTGGGATTAAAAATTACCGCACATTTTTTTTCGACCACCCAACTCGGGGTGGTCTCATTCAAAATCACTCATAAAGCTAAAATTATTCAAAAAGTGACAATTTAGGATTAGGAATTACTATTCCACGGTTGCTCCCATTCCCTCCCATTCCCGCAGGTGTTCATAATTCTTCCGTTATAGATAATGCAGTTTCCTATTGCCAAAAATATCAAATCAGTGGGCGATTTCAGTTATTATTATATTTCGTGAGTCTTCAGAACTGATTTGAATGGTAAACGTTTGTAGGATTGGGTGAATAGGAATAACTTTACATGCATAAACACAAGAACTCCTGCTTTTGTGTGTATACAGCCCTATTCGGTGCCTGACTTGACTTTTTGCTAACGCCAACCTGTCCATCTCATCATGGTCTACAATTAACTCGGGCACATGTAGTGACGCTATACTTATATTGTTCGCGGTGGTATTTCCAGTAGCCCTCCAGGGTTAGATCGCTGGTTACGCATGTAAACTTTAGTAAATTTGAGAAATTATTACGCGGTGCTTTATCTAACCGAACAGATGATAGGAATTCAGACGCCAAGAAAATAAGTGACATTTTAGAAGACTCGTTGAATGATTCTGAATTCCCCATTGAAAGTTCTGAACCTTCTACCAACCCTTGGCGGAATGCAGACTATTCGAAGCTTATAGTCTAAGAAATGCTGGATGAAGAAAATTAATTTTCAACCAGTGTCTCAGCAACAGGATTGATTATAAGTATGCGGCTGCTATTTTAAGAGAACCATTGCTAATGCGAAGGACGAGGTTGACAACGAACGATCGGAGTTCCTTTCAAAGGCATTCAATAGAAAAGCGCTATTTCGCTTTCAGTGAAATAAGTTATTCCGGTATTGAAAAATGTGGAATCCTTAGTAATATTACCAGGTGAACTGAAAGCCTTTCTTGAAGATATATCTCAGTGCCTAAAAAGTCGCTTCACGACTGTTCTCTGATACCAAGTCCAGTCCCCCCCACCCCCAAAGGGGTGATGATTTTCAAGGGATCACCGCTGCAGAACTAGCAAATATATAGTAAGAACGGTACCTCATTTTGCTCCTGGCCGTGATGGCATGGCGACGACAGAGATAAAGTCTGCGCATAAAATTTGCCCAGTTGGCCCACTCGAAATTATAGTTCACTCAGAAGTTTTTGGATTCCACCCAATTGCCGAATGGCAAAAGTGATTCCATTATTTAAAAAGCAAGGCACTGGGTTTACCTTAGATAATATCAAGCCCATAGCACTTACATTGAATCTGTTGAAACTGGTCGAAAGAAATTTGTATAGTCGTATATATCACTGGATGTCAGAAAAAAATGACACTGAGCCCATGTCAAATTGAATTACGACGTGGTTGCTCAATTTTGTGTGCGCACATTGATCTCGAAGGAAGAATTCAGCTTGCTCGATATCAGAAACAATAATTTGCTTTGGTAACTTTCAATACCAAAATAGCTTGTGATTACCAAGAACATGTGAAACTGTTAGACTCGCTTCAGAACATAGGACTGCCTCAATACTTTGTGGCCTGGATCCATGCTTCGTTAAGTGACAGAGAATGTTATTGTTCGCAGTGTGGTGTCCAATCTTCAAAATATAGGCAAACGAGGGGTCTACGCAAGGGTCAGTACTAATCACCCTTACTATTTATTGTACTACTATGTACCATTCTCATACAGCCAGATGTACAGGTCTACGCGAATGCCGATGACATGGCATGTGTTTGCTGCGTAGGCCGATATTCACACACTTTGCCTAATTCTGCAGACATACATGAGTAGTCTGGGAACGTGGCTAGAGGATATTGACTTATCACTGAATAATAAGAAAAGTGAAATCGTATTTTTCACACAAAATGCCCCAGTGCAAATGTCACTAATGTACCAACATGATGTCGTGCCTCAGGTCCGCCACTTAGGTATTAAGGGGTAACCTACACCGAAACACTTAACTTGAGTTTCCTCGTAGAAAATATGGCTACTGAGGATGCACGTGCTGTAGGGAGGCTGCACAGGCTCAGTATTTATCGAGCCGCTTTATGTACAGAGGTGCTAATCATGATTTATTGCATGTACATTTGACCGATATTAGGATTTGGTTGTGTTCTGTTTTCTGGCGTTCCGCCTTTTAAAGTTCGACCACTGCTTCAGTTAGAACGCAAATCGCCATGCTTCTGCCTGGGCCTACCTAAATATGTTGCTAACAATATTCCATATAAAGAATCCCGCCTGCCTTCTCTTATAAAAAAATTACGTAATCTGACAGTACGAACCTTCCTAAAGATCTATGCATCACGTCAGACGAGATCACAATATGTCTTTTTTAACAAGCAGATCTCATTTTTCAACCACTAATGCTCTAGATTGCGGTGCCCTCAAGTTATTCTTACACAGAAACTTTTGGACTCATTAAGTGTTAAGCTTTGGAAAGTACTTGTACTCAACACTGCAGATGTAATAACGATTGAACTTGATTTTATATATATATATATATATATATATATATATATATATATATATATATATATATATACATATATATATATATATATATATATATATATATATATCCCAAGAATGCTATAGATTTACTATATCAGTATCTAAATGGAATTTTGGAAGATCTTTTGGTCAATATAGAAACATCCTTTGTGATAGCGACTTAGGCTTTCGTTTGTGAAGAGAAGGCAGGCGTAGGAATCGTATTATCTTTTCTAGATTTAGCTTTCTCAAATTTATTACCCGACTTTACCCCTATTTAACGAGCTGAGCTCCTGGCAATAGTCCTAGTGTTGCGTAAATTGCCCCAAGGTCTATAAACGGTGGTTGTTGTAAGACCGTCTCTCTGTCTGAGCTGCCTTCAGCGCGCCAATTTTTTCGCGTACCTTAGAGATATTCTACTCGCTCATTCCTAGACATCTGCGACTCGTTTGATTAGTGTGGATTCCAGGCCATAGAGATTTAGGTCTCAATGAGCATGCAGATGCACTAGCTATATTTGCTCTTGATGGTCCCGTTCTGCCTATTTTGCCTACGTCGTATTATCATAGAAGCACGTTTTGAAAAACGTACAACGGCCAACGACTTATAAAATTCTCCTTTGTTTCATCAGACTTCTGACAGCTAAGGTTCTCTTGAAATTCTAGAGGATCTCACACGTGAAGGCGCCATTGATTCAAAGCTTCAAAAGGCACTTACTACGGTACGTTCGCCGCCTGGTCGTTTTACATGCTGCCGAAGATTCATAAAGAGGGAAACCCTTGCATACCCATTATATCACGCACGGGAGCATAAACGGAACCTATTTCCAGTTATATTGACTCTTTATTCAAAGTCATACAGCGCACACATGAGTCCTTCTTCTGTGACACAAAACATTTCTTTCAGAAAATATCGGATGTCAAAATTCTAGAAGGGGCATTCCTCGTAACATTGGATGTTAATTCACTCTACACAGATATCCCACATGACGATGGTGTAGGAGCACTTGTTGAATCGTATGGCACCCACAACCTTATCGCATATCTAATCAAAAAAGTAATTGAAATTTTAGAGAGACTTGCTTTCGAATTGAGCAGCTTTGAATTTAACAATAAGTGCTACCTTCAAATCAACGGCATGGCAATGGGTACAAGAATGGCCTCAAACAACGCTAACATAATCATGCACTATATAGAGTTCAATGTTCTTTCATGTTGTGATATCGAACCTTTAATCTGTAAACGGTACCTAGATGATATATTCATGATTTGGACACATTCGGAAAACGAGCTCATACAGGCATTTAACCAAGTACACCCAAGCATTTATTTTACATACTCCTACTTCAACACTGAATTAAGTTTCCTTGATGTACTTATTCGAATGTACGATGGTGCGTTGGTAACTAGCGTATACAGAAAACCTACGCACAGGCAACAATACCTGTTCTTCAAAAGCTGCCACCCGCGACACTTCAAGACCAGCATTCTCTACTCCCAAGCACACAGATTCAAAGAATCTGCTCCCGTACCGAAGACTCTCACAAAAACAGCACACATATGCGCGAAACAGCAAACATGTGCCTTCCATCAAGAATACTCGCCAGCTATCATAGATGACGCCATCAAAAAAGCGAAAAAAGTAGAAAATCTTGACCAAAATGCCGACCAGCACCGTAACAAAAATTTGCTGTTAACTTTTACGAGCAACTCACCGGACATAAACAAGGTCCTACGAAAACACTTTAACATATTGGAACAGAGCGTGCGACTATCCAAAATTTTCACTTCTCCTTCTTGTGTGGTATACAGGCAGCCGGAAAGTATAAGGAATCATTTGATAAATTCAAAACATAAGCATAAAACCCTCAAACAAGTTGTCGCCCCTGCGGAAAAAGCATATGCGAAGTATGCAAGCACATGCAGACAACGACAGTGGTGGAAAGAACCCACTCAGATTTTAAGCACACGATAAGCGGTGCACTGGACTGTGACTCGGATAACGTCATATTCCTTCTGGAATGGGGGGGGGGGGGTATGCAATATGCAATACGTGGCCGAGACACTCATACCATTAAGAATTAGATTCAACAACCATCGGGTACATGTACGTTCCTAGCATGGTCTTTTACTTTCAGAACACAGTACATTAAATGACCACAGCTTTGATGACATCAGAGTTACACTATAGGAAAGCAATTTTCGAACAATCAGAGAACGGAAAGAACGGGAATTTTACTTTATCTACAAATTCAACGCGATAAAAACGAAATAAATGAAGAACCAGGCACACTGGCAGCGTTGCGATCACTAAAAGACGCAAACGCCCCTCTTTAATACTCTGCCCCTAGCCTCCCATTACAACAATATTATTACCGCTTAACAAAACTTTTAGCGTATACATCCTACAATAGAGAAATGATTGATTGATTTTCGGGGTTTAACGTCCCAAAACCACCATATGATTATGAGAGACGCCGTAATGGAGGGCTCGGGAAATTTTGACCACCTGGGGTTCTTTAACGTGCACCCAAATCTGAGTACACGGGCCTACAACATTTACGCCTCCATCAGAAATGTAGCTGCCAAAGCCAGCATTTGATCCCGCGACCTGCGTGTCAGCAGCCGAGCTTTTAGCCACTAGACCACCGGGGCGGGGCGACAATAAAAAAATGGTTTGCCGCTTCAAGCACAGCCGGAACGCACAGATAAGTGGTACCGGTGTCGTATGGTTCCCCTCTTTTTTTCTTTTTTATTGCTTTTTTTCTTCTTTTCCTGCACTGACAAGAGCCAATGCATATAATGAATATTGATAGCGGCGCCACAATTACCGGCTCTTTCATATCTTCATACACCGTCAACGTGCACTTGAAGCGCTTAAGCTCTTCCCACCGATTTGTTATAAACTTCAAAGGAGGGCAAGCCGCCAGCGGATTCCACCGGTGGGTGAAATAGAGAAACGGTTGTCAAAATGTCCACTTAGGGGAAGGGTGGGTGCTTGGGAGTTATTGTTGACAAAGATGACATAGCTCATTTACGTTCGCCTTACTTTATTGAGTTCCTGTTCCTTCCTAATCCCGCATGTCTCTCTTGCTTCTTTCTAACGTTTCTTCGTCGTTTTTTCTGCTTTTTTGTTGTTGTTGTTGTTATTATTTTCTTCTGTCCCCTTCCCTCCTGTCCCGAGAAGCTACAAGAACACACGAAAATGTGTAAATAGTATTATGCCTTGAATAAGACTGGGCTCCCGTCGAAACGTCGGCTGAATAAACAAGTTAATGTCCGGCAACACAAGTTATTCTTCTGCATATGAGCCTTATATATATATATATATATATATATATATATATATATATATATATATATATATATATATATATATATATATATATATATATATATATATATATATATATATATATATATATATATATATATATATATTGCTGCGACAGGTTCGCCACAATCATCGTGGCACGAGCACCAGCAAGACCCGGCTCGGCTGGCATGCGCCACGCGTTCGGAGGTTCAACAACGAGGAAGAGGAAGATAGTCGGATATGTGCCACTCGGCTACTCGAACTTGACGACCATAGTTTTTAGAATCGTGGGCACAAGTTCGCCCTAATAAAGACGCTTGTTTTTTTTAACCTGTCGGCGTCAGCATCGCTACATTTCTGGTGGAAGTGCTGGGTTATGAATCGAAGCCCCACGAGCTCAAGACAGCGGAGCCCCGACGACCAGCGTATCAACCCCGTGGAAGTGACTCCTGTACACCAGAGGGCAAGTCGCCGTCTTCGAGGTGACTCACCTGAGTTCGGTCCTCTTCACTTCACACCAAGGGGAATTCAAACGATGGATGCCACCACTATGACTAGCCAGGTAACACCGGCACAAGTGTTCATTAGCCAACCGCACCAGCCGCCAGTTTTCCAAGGCGACTCGTACGAGGATGTTGAAGATTGGTTGGACCTGTTCGAGAGAGTAGCGAGCTTGAATGGATGGGACGAAAGAGAGAAGCTCCGTCGCGTATACTTCGCCCTGGAAGACTTCGCGAAGACATGGTTTGAGAACCATGAAACCTCGTTGTCTACCTGGGAGGTATTTCGACGACAAGCGGTGGCTACGTTCGCGAACATAGACCGGAAAGAAAAGGCGGAGGCAGCTCTTCAATCGAGGAACCAGCTAACGAACGAGAGTGCTGCAATGTACATTGAGGACATAGTCCGCCTGTTCAAGCGTGCGGATTACAACATGGCTGAGGATAAGAAGGTGCGCCATCTAATGCGCGGAGTGAAGCAAGAGCTGTTCGCCGTTCTCGTCCGCAACCCTCCGAGCACGGTTGCTGAGTTTTACTCAGAAGCGACGGCCATCGAAAAAACACTGGAACAGCGGGCTCGGCAGTACAACCGGAATCTTAACTGCGCATCTGCACAGGTATTTCCCGGAGGCGTGCGAAACGACGTTGAAGCCCTGCGAGAGCTAATTAGATCAGTTATCAGAGAAGAACTGAGCAGACTGCATATGCCCCAGACTTCAACTGCACTATCTGTTACGGACTTTGTTCGTGACGAACTGAGGCAGGTGATACGAGAGCCAGAGCGTGAGCTGCAGCCGGTTCGACCTATCCGAACATACTCTGAGGTTGTCAGACAACCGACGGTACACAGCAATGCAGCAGTTGCGATGGCAACGACTCCTCTCCCACCTGCCGCACACAGCGCACCTCGTCCACGGGAACCGACAGCTACCTATCTGCCCCCAGGAGCACGTAGCACACATCACTATGTGGAGCGTAGGCCCAGGAAAAGTGACGTCTGGCGTGATCACGAGCGCAGGCCTCTGTGTTTTCATTGTGGGGAAGCGGGTCATCTGTACAGATTCTGTCCTTACCGACAGGCTGGATTAAGAGGCTTCCCGTCATATGCACCGTGCCCCCGAAACGGCGAACGACCAGCGGAGATTGAGGAGTTGTCGACGCGCCAGAACTCGCCAACTCTACGCCAACACCGGTCACGGTCACCATCGCCTATGCGCTACCGGTCATCCAGCCCACGTACACCTTCAAGGCAGCCTGGTCATCGCTCTCCAAGTCCACACCCGGAAAACTGAAGCAAGCGACCTGTGGAGGTGAGGCCGCTGATAACGTCAGTTACGAAGATCCTCCAATTTGGTTTGAGGGTGATGACGGTGTATTTCCGGTAGATGGGTGCAGCAACGAAAACGTTACTTCAGATTTGCGGTTGAGAATGGAAGGATGGGAGCTGAATGCCTTAGTCGACACCGGTGCTGATTATTCAGTGATAAGTCACAAGATGGTGAAAAAGCTAAACAAAGTTGTGACACAGTGGAGTGGATCGCAGATACGCACGGCAGGCGGTCACATTATTACGCCCCTTGGCAGATGCACTGCAAGACTTGAAATACGGGGCTTTATTTACGTGGCCGATTTCATTGTGCTGCCAGAATGTTCAAGAGAACTCATTATAGGAATGGATTTTTTGCGAGCTAATGGCGCCGTAATTAACCTGCGTAGGTCCAGCGTGTCGTTTTCGACTGAACGAGCTATACCTGTGGAGGAATCTGAGGAACGACGCCTAACTGCTCTACGCGTTGTTCATGATGACGTAACTGTGCCGCCACGCTGCAGTATAATGGTGCTCGTAGAAAATGATGCATTGTACAACCGCGAGGCATAGCGGATACAAATATAGGACTGTTTTTGAACAAAGGTGTCTGCGTAGCTAGGGGTCTTGTTCACTTGACGAATGGCTGTGCAGATGTCCTACTCACAAATTTCTCCAATGAGCTTCAACACATCGCTCAAGGCACGGCTATCGCCTATTTACACGACTTCTGTATGGCGACTGAACTATGCAGCTTAACGACATCAACCACTCGACCAGTGGCCTGCAACATCGACACATCCGTGACCGTCAATCAGAGCCCTCCGGACAGTCAGAAGAAACAGATTTACGCCTTGGAAAAAGAATTCACTGATTGCTTTTCAAGTACCTCGAAGGTCCAGCGCACGTCAATCACGAAACACAGAATTATAACGCAAGATGACACGAGGCCCATATGCCAGCATCCATATCGGGTGTCACAGAAAGAACGGGAAATTATCAAGAAGCAAGTGGAGGAGATGCTTTCTGATGATGTCATCCGGCCTTCGAATAGTCCATGGGCGTCTCCCGTAGTGCTCGTTAAGAAGAAAGACAACACACTTAGATTCTGCGTCGACTACAGAAAACTGAACAGTGTAACTAAACGAGATGTCTACCCCTTGCCACGTATCGACGATACACTAGATCGGTTGCGATCCGCAAAGTTTTTCTCCTCCTTAGATCTGAAAAGCGGATATTGGCATATAGAGGTCGACGAGCGGGACCGTGAAAAAACGGCATTCGTAACACCAGATGGCCTCTACGAATTCAAAGCGCTTCCATTCGGCCTCTGTTCTGCACCAGCGACGTTCCAGCGAATGATGGACACTGTCCTCGCCGGATTGAAATGGCAATCATGCCTAGTGTATTTGGATGACGTGGTGGTATTCTCTGCAACGTTCGACAAACATCTAGAGCGACTACGCACAGTATTGGAAGCCATCCGGTCAGCGAAATTGACAATCAAACCCGAAAAATGCCACTTCGGCTTCGAAGAGCTGCGATTCCTTGGACATGTCATTAGTTCCGAGGGTGTTCGTCCCGATCCCGAAAAGACAGCCGCTGTTCAGAGGTTCCCTACACCCAGAGACAAAAAGTCAGTGCGTCGATTTTTGGGTTTATGTGCCTATTATAGACGATTTGTGTAAAACTTCTCAAAGATTGCGGAACCTCTTACAAAACTGACAAAAGACGACGTGCCCTTCACGTGGGAAAGCGAACAACAGATAGCTTTTGACGAATTAAGGAAACGACTACAGGGTTCACCAATACTTGCCCATTTTGATGAGACAGCCGACACAGAAGTCCATACCGATGCCAGCAATGTCGGCCTCGGCGCCATCCTTGTCCAGTGGCAAAATGGTCAAGAGAAAGTGTTAGCCTATGCCAGCCCCAAACTATCAAAAGCTGAGGCAAACTACTCTGCAACTGAAAAAGAGTGCCTCGCAGTCATCTGGGCCATAAACAAGTTTCGACCCTACCTTTATGGTAGACCGTTCAGAGCTGTCAGTGACCACCATGCTCTATGCTGGCTGGCAAATCTCAAGGACCCGTCAGGTCGACTAGCAAGATGGAGCCTTAGGCTGCAGGAGTATGATATTACGGTCGTGTACAAATCGGGAAGGAAACACAGCGATGCCGACTGCCTGTCACGCTCTCCCGTCGATCCAAGTGTACCTGAAGAGGAAGACTTCCCGTTTCTAGGCGTTGTCGACACATCCAAAATCGCTCAACTACAACGAGATGACCCGGATTTGCTGGCACTTATACAACACCTGCAGGGTCTCGACGTTCAAGTCCCTCGCATATTCTCCAGAGGGCTCTCCGCGTTCTGCCTTCGAGGAAGCGTCCTTTACAGGAGGAACTTCGAACCTAATGGTGAAACGTTTTTACTAGTCGTGCCCACAGCCATGCGAGAGGAAATTCTGCACGCATGCCACGACGAGCCAACATCTGGACACATGGGTGTGAGCCGAACATTCGCCAGGATTCGCCTGAAATACTATTGGCCTAAGTTGCTCGCATCAGTGCAGCGCTACGTGAAAACTTGTCGTCAATGTCAACGGCGCAAAACTCCACCCGTAAAACCAGCCGGCCTTCTCCAGCCAATAGACCCTCCAGATGCCCCATTCCAACAAGTCGGCATGGACTTCCTAGGACCTTTGCCGACATCGCGTGCAGGCAAGAAATGGATAGTCGTAGCCACAGACTATCTCACCCGTTATGCTGAAACTGACTCTCTATATAGTGCGACAGCTGCCGAAGTCGCCAAGTTCTTTGTGAACAACATAGTGCTCAGACATGGTGCGCCCATCGTCGTTATTACGGATCGGGGCACCGCATTTACTGCAGACCTAATGCAATGCCTGATGCGCATGACAAATACCGATCACAGAAGAACAACGGCGTATCACCCTCAGTCAAATGGCTTAACCGAACGCCTCAACAGAACTCTGACCGACATGCTATCAATGTATGTTGATGTTCAACATAAACAGTGGGACGAAATATTACCCTACGTAACATTCGCATATAATAGAGCCGTTCAAGAAACAACCCACGTTGCCCCTTTCGAACTAGTATTCGGCCGAAGAGTGACCACCCCGCTGGATGCCATGTTACCACTACAGGACGAAAGCAGCTATCCACCTGACTTAGATGACTTCTTGCAAAGAGCCGAAGAAGCACGGCAAATGGCAAGATACCGAATACGCCACCAACAGCACGTCGATTCTAGTCGCTACAACAAGCGACGCAGTGACACACTTTATCATCCCGGTGACAAAGTGTGGATATGGATACCAGTGCGCCGCCGCGGACTCTCTAAAAAGCTTCTTTGCCGATACTTCGGCCCTTATGAAGTACTCAAGCGTATCAGCAACGTCACTTATGGAGATAGATCCGCTGGACACGTGAGTTCAAGACGCCGCAATCCCACGGAAGTGGTCCACGTAGTCCGCATGAAGCCCTATTATGACAGATCGTCGAAAAACGAGTGAGAGTGCGCGTGTATCTTTTCACTGTCTTAAGCATCGGGACGATGCGTCTGAGGAGGGGGTAGCCCGCCACAATCATCGTGGCACCAGCACCAGCAAGACCCGGCTCGGCTGGCATGCGCCACGCGTTCGGAGGTTCAACAACGAGGAAGAGGAAGATAGTCGGATCTGTGCCACTCGGCTACTCGAACTTGACGACCATAGTTTTTAGAATCGTGGGCACAAGTTCGCCCTAATAAAGACGCTTGTTTTTTTAACCTGTCGGCGTCAGCATCGCTACAATATATATATATATATATATATATATATATATATATATGCAGGCATGATGGTTGAGTGGCCATGGCGTTGCATATATCAAGTAGATCCTCCGTGAGCGGTCACAACGTGGTTTATTTCGACGTTTCGGCCTAGAGTCTGGCCTTCATCAGGATTGAAGTACAGTTTGTTGGTGCTCAGCTTTATACAAACTCAAATCAGAGGGAGGAAAGAGAAAGAGCGAAAAAAGACAGAAAAAAAGAGAAAAAGAACATAAGGTGGACTCCCCCAGGGGCCCCCCTTCCACTCTTCCTTCCACGTTCCTCTCCATCTTTATTCTTTATTCAAAAACCAAATTCAAATTTATTACAGGCCCCAGAACAGGGCATTGGGTAAGGGGGGGAGGAATCGGAATGGTACAGACAGGTAACGAACAGTTCACAGGCAGGATCAGTGCAAGAACAACGAAAAACTATATATATATATATATAAATGAGATCACATTTTAGGCTATACAGGGCGAGGTAAATTTGAGGGAATACAGCACTTGTTGATATGAACATGGCGACGGAGGGATACATATTAAAATAAAAGACAAGGGGATTATAAATCACCGTTACGCAATGCACTCAGAATACAAAAACAGGGTCACATGGTGAACAGAGTGAGTAGCTGACGGCGAAATGTATCGGGATTAGATATGGAGGCTATGCAATCAGGGAGGTCATTCCAAAGACGAACGGCCCGAGGCAGTGGTGATGAATTGAATGCATTAGTTGACCCGTATATGCGCAAGAAGCTGAACTGATTATGCAATCTGCGTGAAAAAGAGTGAGGCGTTTGAAGCTGAAGCCGCGTTCGTTTATTAGAGGTAATATATTTCTGGAACAGACAGAGAAGAGCAATATTGCGACGGCTATCCAATGACGGCAGCTGAAGGTCTGATTTAATTTGCGTTATGTTTGACGTGATGTCATAGTTTCGTGATATGAAGCGGGCACCTCTATTTTGAATCCTTTCTACCATAATAATCATGTAGTTTTGATGGGGAGACCAAATTGCTGAGGCGAATTCTAATATTGGCAGAATAAAGGTAAGAAAGGCTAGTTTTCGATTATTAGTAGGGGAATTTCTCAAGTTGCGGCGTAGGTAGCCCAGTGAACGTGATGCTTTGGCACAGGTAGACTCGATATGTGAGGCCCATGAAAGATTCTCTGTGAGAAGAACACCTAGGTATTTGTAGGAAGAAGTGTGGGAAAGCATGGTATTGTTCAAGTAATAGGAGAATTCCGAGTTTACGTGTTTACGGGTGAAGGACATTACCTCGCATTTTGTCAAGTTCAGTTTCATAAGCCACTTGCCGCACCAGTTGCAAATATGGTTGAGATCTGCTTGAATGGTTAAGTGGTCATTACTGGAGTTTATAGAACGGTATATTATAGAATCATCGGCAAATAGACGCATGCAAGAAGTAATCTCGGAGGGTAAGTCATTAATGTAGATTAAAAATAGTAAGGGCCTAAGGACGCTGCCTTGCGGTACGCCCGAACTAACAGAAGAAAAAGGGGACGCAAGATTGTTAACAACAGTGAACTGCTGTCGAAAAGAAATGAAGTTTCGAATCCAGGTTAATGTTAAAGAATCAAGTCGTAGAGCAGATAGCTTAGAGATTAGTTGGCAATGGGGCACACGATCAAAGGCTTTAGAAAAGTCAAGAAAGATACAGTCCGTTTGAAGGTTGCTGTTCATGTTTGAGTCATCTCTCTCCCTTCTCTCCTTTTCACCTTTCTGATGTATGCGGTCTGAGTATGCTTCCTTTCACTAACGCATTCTTCCCGAGCAGACGGCGCCTCCTGGCTCTGGCGGTTGGGTGTGGGGCAAAAAGAGCTTTTTTAAGAAGTTTAAGCCTTTAACTACTCAGCGCCCCGTCGACATTTCGTCGTAAAAAGAGTGCCGCGTATTGCGGCAGAGGCCGGTAAGCGGGCGCAATGCGAATTCCTTGCCCGCTGTTGGATTACGCGTGCAGTAGGGGCCTCCCGACTGTGCACAGGGTTGCTGTTGGGCATGTCATGCTTGGCACAATTGATTGGGTAGTAATGTAAACACAGAAAACAGACGGCAGCTGTACTTACGAAGAGTAGTTACACTTGTAATTGTTTTGAGTTGTCCAGTATCCTTCGCAGCTGCTGTGCCGTGAACTCAGTTACTATTTTTATTATTGCCGTTATTGTTTTCTAATGCTTTAATTGCTGCAAGTGCACCAGGATTCTCATTTATTCCTTTATCGAGGGTGTTAAATCGATGGATAGGTATGACTCTCGTTGTTCACGTTGTCAGTTTGATCTAAATCCCGTCTCTAAGACCGTTACCGCTAGTTTGCCGAATGCATGGTCGGGAAGATTCAAATGTTTTGATAGAGGTAGACTTGGGGCTGATTTCGCATGGGCTCTGTGATTATTGAAGCGAATCCTAAATTGTGTTTCTGTTTGTCTGATGTACTGCATTATACACACGTTGCATTTGAGTAGGTATACCACATTAGAGGAATTAGTTTTTCCTCTAATGTTAGTTTTTCTCGTATGTTAATCGAAAACTTGGATTGTGTGCTGGTTGCTTTGTGTGTTTCTCGCATCGCTTTATATACAAATGTATGTAAGGCAGAAAAAAGGAGGAAGAAACGTTAGAAAGAAGCAAGAGAGACATGGCGGGATTAGGAAGGAACAGGAGCTCAACAAAGTAAGGCGTACGTAAATGAGCTATGTCATCGTTGTCAACAATACCTCCCAAGCACCCACCCCTCCCTAAGTGGACATTTTGACCACCGTTTCTCTATTTCACCCTTCGGTGGAATCCGCTGGCGGCTTGCCCTCCTTTGAGGTTTATAACAAATCGGTGGGAAGAGCTTAAGCGCTTCAAGTGCACGTTGACGGTGTATGAAGATATGAAAGAGCCGGTAATTGTGGCGCCGCTATCAATATTCATTATATGCATTGGCTCTTGTCAGTGCAGGAAAAGGAGAAAAAAAAGCAATAAAAAAGAAAAAAAAGGGGGGAACGATACGACACCGCTACCACTTATCTGTGCGTTCCGGCTGTGCTTGAAGCAGCAAACCATTTTTTTATTGTCGCCCCGCCCCGGTGGTCTAGTGGCTAAAAGCTCGGCTGCTGACACGCAGGTCGCGGGATCAAATGCTGGCTGTGGCAGCTACATTTCTGATGGAGGCGGAAATGTTGTAGGCCCGTGTACTCAGATGTGAGTGCACGGTAAAGGACCCCAGGTGGTCAAAATTTCCCGAGCCCTCCATTACGGCGTCTCTCATAATCATATGGTGGTTTTGGGACGTTAAACCCCGAAAATCAATCAATCATTTCTCTATTGTAGGATGTATACGCTAAAAGTTTTGTTAAGCGGTAATAATATTGTTGTAATGGGAGGCTAGGGGCAGAGTATTAAAGAGGGGCGTTTGCGTCTTTTAGTGATCGCAACGCTGCCAGTGTGCCTGGTTGTTCATTTATTTCGTTTTTATCGCGTTGAATTTGTAGATAAAGTAAAATTCCCGTTCTTTCCGTTCTCTGATTGTTCGAAAATTGCTTTCCTATAGTGTAACTCTGATGTCATCAAAGCTGTGGTCATTTAATGTACTGTGTTCTGAAAGTAAAAGACCATGCTAGGAACGTACATGTACCCGATGGTTGTTGAATCTAATTCTTAATGGTATGACTGTCTCGGCCACGTATTGCATGTTACATACCCCCCCCCCCCCCATTTCAGAAGGAATATGACGTTATCCGAGTCACAGTCCAGTGCACCGCTTATCGTGTGCTTAAAATCTGAGTGGGTTCTTTCCACCACTGTCGTTGTCTGCATGTGCTTGCATACTTCGCATATGCTTTTTCCGCAGGGGCGACAACTTGTTTGAGGGTTTTATGCTTATGTTTTGAATTTATCAAATGATTCCTTATACTTTCCGGCTGCCTGTATACCACACAAGAAGGAGAAGTGAAAATTTTGGATAGTCGCACGCTCTGTTCCACTATGTTAAAGTGTTTTCGTAGGACCTTGTTTATGTCCGGTGAGTTGCTCGTAAAAGTTAACAGCAAATTTTTGTTACGGTGCTGGTCGGCATTTTGGTCAAGATTTTCTGCTTTTTTCGCTTTTTTGATGGCGTCATCTATGATGGCTGGGGGGTACTCTTGATGGAAGGCATATGGTTGCTGTTTTGCGCATATGTGTGCTGTTTTTGTGAGAGTTTTCGGTGCGGGAGCAGATTCTTCGGAATCTGTGTGCTTGGGAATAGGGAATGCTGGTCTTGAAGTGTCGCGGGTGGCAGCTTTCGAAGGGCAGGTATTGTTGCCTGTGCGTAGGTTTTCTGTATAGGGAAGACCCGCTCAAGTTTGCCCAGCGACGCCAGCGCTTGCCTTTCCCGTGCCAGAAAAAGCGCACAATAGGAGAGTCTTCCGACCCTTGCGCTCCCTTTGGTTTCCACGCATTTGCGAAGCGCGCGCTGCACATGAAACGTCCCTCGTTCCGCGATGTCACCCCAACCGAAAAGGGGGAACTAATGCTGCATCGTCAACTGTCACAATAATTATGCAAACACGAAGGGTTTGACTCCACCAGTGAAATTCTACCGATTCCGAAACCAGTGGTACGAAACAAGCAGGCGATGGGAATGAATCAAAGCAGTGCGCTGAAAAAAGCAAGTAAACAATTTCTTCATAAAAGTTAGCAGGCGCACAATGCATTCAATATAACGGGTGTTAATTTCAGCGTCACCGTTCCTCTAATCTATCGAGTTACTGGGAGATGCACGTCCCCATCCTAAAAGTATAAATTTTCAACATCTGTGTTTAGAGCACTGTTAAAAAATTGCGAAAAAATATTTTATGCTCCTACTATTATTCGATATTGTTGGGGACGTAGTAGTTGAAGCTGTGTACACATGTGGTATCGGTGATGTGTGGTTATATATTCTTTATATATACGCAGCGCTGACGGAAGTGTGTGGTTGCCAAATGCTTGGAGATTGATTTGTAGCAGACATTTTGTGGGAAACTGCAAAAATGACTCAAGTCTGCACCCTTAATATGTGCCGACAGTGTTTCATGCGGCTTACAATAAACAGGCACCTCACGCAGAAACGGCGCAGAGGTATGATAGGGAGTGCTGCGCATAGCTATTTATGCATTTTAAACCATTTTCTGAGAAAATTTGATTCCTCATTTCAAGCTCAGCGAGAATTCGTTCCGTGTATGCGCAATTATCAAGTAAAGCTAAAATGGGGTTCTGATCAAACATGACACTTTCACACCACCACATTTTAGGAGTAACATTGGAACGTGGTTAGAAATAGGCACATTGCTTTTTTTCATAGCTTTCATACAAAGTAAAAATTATTCAAGCAATAGACAATGCAAAATGTTTAATCAATAAGTTTTCATACGTAGCTATCTCCGTGAAGTTCTCGTATAAAATGTTTCTGTGCACATAGATGGACACAATTGCTAGTGTTTTTAATGGGGCATTTTGCCATCGTACATGTTTTCATAGAGTTTGATTTCATATGCAGTACCTGTTTTATTTTCTGAATGTAAGGCGTTACTAACAGGATCACGGAAATCTCTTGAACGTATACTCATTTTCAGACTTCTTGTACATTTTATACTTGAAGATGATAAAAAATGTTATTATCTGGCGCACTACAGATATGCTCAATGTGGATCACCGTACAATATCTAAAAAAAAAAAACTCCAACGTATGAACGTTGTTGTGAACGGCACGATCTAATCTCTGCCACCACCTTATTTTGCTTTAGTGGAAGCGTCATTCTGCGAGGCCAGCCAGATCAGCACGAAATTCCGTAGAGCAGGCTGTGCGGCAAGGTATTGCTCAAGATGACCCAGCAATGCAAGATGAAGAGAACTCAGTTTTGCTCCATGTCACGCTTTCAAGTGATTTAGAATTGCTAGAGACGCCTCTCGCACCCACCAGTAATTTGTTTCACATCGGCTACATGGCTGAGTAGACGCTGCCCTTTTATTAAAAGAAAATCCTCAATTGCGGCGATTCTATTAAACGCGGGCAGAAGCGTATACACCATAACCACGCGTGACGCGAAACTCTCAAAAACACGTGCAGAACGCGTGCAGCGCGTGAGCAAAGCAACGCGTTTTCAAGGCAGGTTGAAGGGGACAGTGAAAGGGTGAACACTCGAGTAACCAGTTTTCTCCCCGCATTGACTGACAGCGCCAGGCTCTGCAGCGCCTCCCTCGGTGTGGGTCCCCCCTATATGCTAGTTACCAACGCACCATCGTACATTCGAATAAGTACATCAAGGAAACTTAATTCAGTGTTGAAGTAGGAGTATGTAAAATAAATGCTGGGGTGTACTTGGTTAAATGCCTGTATGAATTTGAGCAGCTCGTTTTCCGAATGTGTCCAAATCATGAATATATCATCTAGGTACCGTTTACAGATTAAAGGTTCGATATCACAACATGAAAGAAAATTGGACCCTATATGGTGCATGAATATGTTAGCGTTGTTTGGGGCCATTCTTGTACCCATTGCCGTGCCGTTTATTTGAAGGTAGCACTCATTGTTAAATTCAAAGCTGTTCAATTCGAGTGCAAGTCTCGCTAAGATTTCAATCACTTTTTTGCTTGGATATGCGATATGGTTGTGGGTGCACTACGATTCAACAAGTGCCCCTACACCATCGTCATGTGGGATATTTGCGTAGAGTGAATTAACATCCAATGTAACGAGGAATGCACCTTCTAGAATTTTGACATCCGATATTTTCTCAAAGAAATAATTTGTGTCACAGAAGGACTCATGTGTGGGCGGTATGACTTCGAATAAAGAGTCAATATAACTGGAAATAGGTTCCGTTTAAGCTCCCGTGCGTGATATAATGGGTTTGCCTCTTTATGAATCTTCCGCAGCATGTTAGTGACCAGGCGCCGCATATACCGTAGCAAGTGCCTTTTAAAGCTTTGAATCAATGGCGCCTTCACGTGTGAGATCCTCTAGAACTTCAAGAGAACCTTAGCTGTGGGAAGTCTGATGTAACAAAGGAGAATTTTAGAAGTCGTAGGCCGTTGTACGTTTTTCAAAACGTGCTTCTGTGATAATACGACGTAGGCAAAATAGGCAGAACGGGACCATCAAGGGAAAATATAGCTAGTGCATCTGCATGCTCATTGAGACCTAAACCTCTCTGGCCTGCTATCCACACTTATCGAACGAGTCGCAGATGTTTAGGAATGAGCGAGTAGAATATCTCTAAGGTACGCAAAAGATTGGCGCGCTTAAGGCAGCTCAGACAGAGAGACGGTCTTACAACAACCACCGTTGATGGACCTTGGGGCAATTTACGCAACACTAGGACTATTGCCAGGAGCTCAGCTTGGTAAATGGGGGTAAAGTCGGGTAATAAAGTTGAGAAAGCTTAATCTAGAAAGGATAATACGATTCATACGCCTGCCTTCTCTTAACAAACGAAAGCCTTAGTCGCTATCACAATGGATGTTTCTATATTGACCAAATGATCTTCCAAAATTCCATGTAGATACTGATATAGTAAATGTTTAGCATTATTCGGATATATATATATATATATATATATATATATATATATATATATATATATATGTATATATATATGACGTATCAAGTGATGGTCAGTAGAGGTAGAGAAGGAAGAAGTGCAGAACGGAAAAAACATGGAGTATGAGCCAGGCCACCTCGCCCATTCATCATAGCGTCACACGAGTCGACAGGATGGAGACCTGCCTGCTCTTTCATCAGTCACTCATCATCGACGCAGTTCCCTCGAAGACGCCCTGACCGTACATTGACTACCGAATCATCGCCTAGGGGAACAACGACCAGCACCATGACAGAACCATCGGCTGACCTCGACATCCTCAAGTACACCGGATCAGCGGACGACGGACCCGTACAGGACTGGTTCAACCTGTTCGAACTCCACGCTACCGCTGCATCTTGGTCGGAACGGGAAATGGTTACGAACTTCAGCGACTACGTCACCATTGAGGCATTTAAGTTTTACCTCACCCACATATTCGACAACGATGAGTCTAGGCAAAAGATAAAACAAGAAATGATCGTTTGGTTTAAAAAATACGATGACGACTACAACGAAGACTTGCTTGTAACCCACCATCCACAGATAACTGCACTCAGTCGTCAATTTTACAGGCTGTATTCAACCATTCGAACGCACAAGATTCGACCTCTGACAAAAGACGAAGTGGCACACGAGTTCAGTGGCAGACGACACTGCGAATTTCGGGAAAAACACAGCCATCGAGTGCGCCTCCCTTCTGCACGAAAGTCGGTATTTGCGAAGTCATCGCTTCAGCATATGACCCGAGACGTTGCCCAACCACCTGATGCCGTTGACTCTTCGTCTCGCATACATGGTCCACCCCCTGGGTTTTCATCACGCGGTTCTTCAAGCACTCCTAATACTCACCACTTGCCTTATAAGGACGCCGTATTTATGGTAGATGACCTGGCACCTCGGGAAAATACCTTGTCAAGCCACTGCCATTCCGAAAGCCGTTGTACTTCAGGACCGCGTAGCTCAATTTTCCCGCAAAGAAACAAACATACGGAATCGGAACCACGTCAAGCGATGTTTGCGGCGATGTCAACCTCGGGAACTGGACCAACCCAAAGTCGAAACAGTACAGAGTCACCATTGAATGCAAGTCTTGTTGATAAAAACGAAAATGTATCTACTGCTTTTCTTGACACAAATGATGATTGCAATGTACTCGTAAATAACGCTGGGACTACCGACAGCGTCTCCTCCTTCAACGGCGATGACCACCCGCAATTTTCTCAGCGCCATCACCACACCAAGAAAAGACGACGACGAACGAAAACTTCAAACCATCCACAGACAACCGCACTCGGTCGTCACAGTCAAAAGCAGCCTTCACGCATTGACGAACCTCCTGCTTTTCCGTCGCGTAGATCTTCGGTCACGCACAACGCCCACCTCGCGTCTCACGCGTTCACTATGGTCGGAATAGAGCGGAGAAGCCCCGAGCACACTCAGTCAAGCCCGTCACCTACAGTTCAGTTTCATGCGCCAGAAGAGCTCGCATCGTTCGTTCCACAGAAAGACAGTCATTCACAATTAAAATATGACCAAACCGATCCTTTCGCAGTGTCGCCGTCGGATTCCCAGCCACCTGAGAGCCCAACCCACACAGGAGGTTTGGAAGGATCAACTCTCAAGCACTGCCCTGTGCCAGAAACAACCATCAAGAATGGCGTTGCAAGAGCCTCAGCAGATTTGTCGGCCAATTCCGGTGCACTGTCTACATTTCCTGACACAAATCGCGACGCCCTAACAAGTATCAACTATTTACTGGTCACGTCAACCTACAAAGAAAAGCGGGCTTATTATTCCAAAGGAAGTCCACATCGTGAGACAGTGCAACATCAGCAATGCCAACAAAAGCAACAAGAGGAACCACAACAGCTAAAGCGCCCACATCAACATCGGCAACGAACAACTAAAACTACATCGCAAGGATCCTTGCGGCCTGAAGAGTGTCGTGATCAACATACACTAAAGAAAAGACTGATTCCTCATCTGAGCTATCTTCGCAGAAAGAAAAGCCAAAACACTTTTCCGCACCAGCGTTCAAGATTGCGCCTTCGGTCTGAACATCTGCGTGATCACCATAAAAAACTCACCCAAAACCACAAAGCAACCGCTTGTGCTCTGCAGGAACACAAGCAGCGCCTAATCAGCCATGATCAACGGGCGCGCAAATTGCATGCACTGCGTTTGTATGACTCACGACAAAAAATGCGACGCCTACGAACATTCAATCCTGCAAAGCGTTCCAACCTCTTTTGTTCTTCACAAGAATGCCGGCTGCGATTTCCGCTATCTCCACGTCCAAAGCATTTTTGTGTTATCCAGGACGCAACCATCAGCCTCGCCCACCAGAACTCCTGCGTTAACCGGACTGCTGCCCTGTACTGTGAAGCTTATGTGCGACTTAGGAAACTCCCTCCTGAAATCGAACTACCGCGCATTTTGACATTCTTCACTTTATGCTTTTTGTTGTTTTGTTGATTGTAACTTGCGCATTCTTTCGGGGGGAGGGGGAATGGTGTGACGTATCAAGTGATGGTCAATAGAGGAAGAGAAGGAAGAAGTGCAGAACGGAAAAAACATGGAGTATGAGCCAGGCCACCTCGCCCATTCATCATATATATATATATATATATATATAATCAAGTTCAATCGCTATTACATCTACAGTGTTGAGTTCAAGTACTTTCCAAAGGTTAACACTTAATGAGTCCAAAAGTTCCTGTGTAAGAATAACTTGAGGGCACCGCAATCTAGAGCATTAGTGGTTGAAAAATAAGATCTGCTTGTTAATGAAGACATATTGTGAACTCGTCTGAGGTGATGCATAGATATTTAGGAATGTTCGTACTGTCAGATTACGTATTTTTTTATAAGAGAAGGCAGGCGGGATTCTTTATATAGAATATTGTTAGCGACATATTTAGGTAGGCCCAGGCAGAAGCGTAATTATTTTTGGTAGGCCCAGGCAGAAGCATGCCGATTTGCATTCTAACCGAAGCAGTGGTCGAACTTTAAAAGCCGGAGCGCCAGAAAACAGAACACAACCAAATCCTAGTATCAGTCAAGTGTACATGCAATAAATGATGATCAGCACCTTTGTACGCTAAGCGGCTAAATAAATAATGAGCCTGTGCAGCCTCCCTACAGCACGTGCTTCCTAAGTAGCCATATTTTCTACGAGGAAACTCAAGTTACGTGTTTCGGTGTAGGTTACCCCTTAATACCTAAGTGACTCAACCTGAGGCACGACATCATGTTGGTACATTAGTGACATTTGCACTGGGGCATTTTGTGTAAAAAATACGATTTCGCTTTTCTTAGTATTCAGCGATAAGTCAATATCCTCTAGCCACGTTCCCAGACTACTCATGTATGTCTGCAGAATTAGGTAAAGTGTGTGAGCGTCGGCCTACGCAGTGAACACATGCCATGTCATCGGCATTCGCGTTGACCTGTACATCTGGCTGTATGCGAATGGTACATAGGAGTACAATAAATAGTAAGGGTGGTTAGTACTGACCCTTGCGTAGACCCCTCGTTTGCCTATATTTTGAAGAATGGACATCACACTGCGAGCAATAACATTCTCTGTCACTTAACGAAGCATGGATCCACGCCACACAGTATTGAGGCAGTCCTATGTTCTGAAGCGAGTCTAACAGTTTCACATGTTCTTGGTAATCACAAGCTATTTTGGTATTGAAAGTTACCAAAGCAAATTATTGTTTCTGATATCGAGCAAGCTGAATTCTTCCTTCGAGATCAATGTGCGCACACCAAATTGAGCAACCACGTCGTAATTCAATTTGACATGGGCTCAGTGTCATTTTTTTCTGACATCCAGTGATATATACGACTATATAAATTTCTTTCGACCAGTTTTAACAGATTCAATGTAAGTGCTATGGGCTTGATATTATCTAAGGTAAACCCAGTGCCTTGCTTTTTAAATAATGGAATCACTTTTGCCATTCGGCAATTGGGTGGAATCCAAAAACTTCTGAGTGAACTATAATTTCGAGTGGGCCAACTGGGCAAATTTTATGCGCAGACTTTATCTCTGTCGTCGCCATGCCATCACGGCCAGGAGCAAAATGAGGTACCGTTCTTACTATATATTTGCTAGTTCTGCAGCGGTGATCCCTTGAAAATCATCACCCCTTTGGGGGTGGGGGGGACTGGACTTGATATCAGAGAACAGTCGTGAAGCGACTTTTTAGGCACTGAGATATATCTTCAAGAAAGGCCTTCAGTTCACCTGGTGATATTGTAACGATGTTGAAGGACTCGGGGTATAATAAAACGTATTTATTAAAGGGCGAACCTGTGCCAACAACTCAAAGTGACTATGGTCGTAGCACGTTACCGCAGAACGCCAAGATGTCTTCTCTTCTACTTCTTCAAGAAGAGTCCCAAGCGCGTGGCGCACATCAGCAGGCGCCAGCTGGGTTCTCGTGCTATCATCATCGTCTCTGCGCAACACTAGACGGCGCGCATGTATGTCCCTGTGCGCGTGGTGATGGGCGCGTTGTTTGAATGCAGGCACTATGTCGTGGCATAATCCCCCTCCTCATACGCATCGTCGCGATGCGTCAGGCAATGAATAGATTTCTGGTAGGCGTCACTGGTCTTCCGGTGATCTTTCATAGTACGGCTTCATCCGGACTACATGTACAACCTGTGTAGGGTTGCGGCGTTTTGAGCTCCCGTGTATAGCGGATCTGACTTGGTAAGTTACAACTCTTACACGATGGAGTACTTCGTAAGGCCCGAAGTAGCGGCTAAAAAGTTTTTCAGAAAGTCCACGCCGACGCACTGGGGTCCATATCCATACTCTGTCACCTGGTTGAAAATGCGCTTCAGTACGACGCTGATTGTACCGATAGGAGTCGATACGCTGTTGGCGGCGTATTCTGTATCTCGCCAGCTGTCGTGCTTCCTCGGCTCTTTGCAGGAAGTCGTCTAGGCCAGGTGGATTGCTGCTTTCATCATTCAGTCGTAACATGGCATCCAGTGGAGTGGTGACTCCTCGGCCGAATACAAGTTCAAATGGTGTCACTCGCGTTGTTTTTTGAACGGCTGTATTATATGCGAACGTGATGTAGGGCAATATTTCATCCCACAGTTTATGTTCGACGTCTATATACATTGAAAGCATATCAGTCAGAGTTCTGTTCAAGCGCTCCGTTAGGCCATTTGTTTGCGGATGGTATGCTGTAGTTCTTCTCTGGTCTGTATGGGTCATTCGCATCAGACATTTCATTAGGTCTGCAGTAAAAGCTGGGCCACGATCTGTAATTACCACGCTGGGTGCACCATGTCTGAGGACTATGTTGTTGATGAAGAATTTAGCAACTTCAAGAGCTGTTGTTGTGTACAGCGAGTCAGTCTCAGCGTAGCGAGTGAGATAGTCCGTGGCTAAGACTATCCACTTCTTGTGTGCAGTCGATGTCGGAAATGGGCCTAGGAGATCCGTACCGACTTGTTGGAATGGGGCATGCGGTGGTTCTATTGGCTGGAAGAGGCCTGCAGGTTTCACGGATGGAGTTTTGCGTCTTTGACACTCACGGCAAGTTTTCACATAGCGCTGAACTGATGATAACAGTTTTGGCCAGTAGTATTTTAGGTGAATTCTGGCGAATGTACGGCTGACACCCATGTGCCCAGATGTTGGCTCATCATGACATGCGTGCAGAATCTCGTTTCGTAAAGGTGCAGGTACAACGAGTAAAAACTTGTCACCATGAGGCTTGAAGTTCCTCTTGTGAAGGACCCCTTCGCGAAGACAGTACGAAGGGAGCCCTCTGGATAAAGTGCGCGGGACTTTAACGTTGAGTCCTTGGATACGCTGTATAAGCGGCAGCAAATCGGGGTCATTTTGTTGTTGTTCAGCGATTTATGATGCCTGGACGACGCCTAGAAACGGAAAGTCTTCTTCCTCCGGCTCACTCGTCTCCACTGGTGCGCGTGACAGGCAGTCGGCATCGCTGTGCTTTTTCCCAGGTTTGTATACCACAGTAACATCGTACTCTTGTAGCCTAAGGCTCCACCTTGCAAGTCGGCCAGAGGGATCCTTAAGATTCGCCAGCCAACACAGGCAATGATGGTCACTTACTGCTTGGAATGGTCTACCGTAGAGGTACGGCCGAAATTTACTTATGGCCCAAATGACTGAAAGACACTCTTTTTCGGTTGCAGAGTAATTTGTCTCAGCTTTCGAAAGCTTGCGGCTGGCATACGCTAGCACTTTTTCTTGGCCGTTTTGCCGCTGGACTAGAATGGCTCCGAGGCCTAGGTTACTCACACCAGTGTGAACTTCAGTTTCGGCAGTATCATCGAAGTGGGCGAGGATTGGAGAGGCTTGCAGGCGTGTTCTTGACTCATCAAATGCTTCCTGTTGTTCACTTTCCCGCCTAAAGGGCACCTCGTCTTTTGTCAGATTAGTAAGTGGTTCAGCAATGTTCGAAAAATTTTCCACAAATCGCCGATAGTACGCGCATAAACCCAGGAAGCGACGTACTGACTTCTTGTCATTGGGTGTCGGGAACTTCGCGATGGCAGCTGTCTTTTCGGGATCTGGCCGAACGCCGTCGGAGCTGACGACGTGTCCGAGGAATCGAAGCTCTTCAAAAGCGAAGTGGCATTTTTATGGCTTGATGGTCAAGTCTGCTGAACGGATGGCTTCTAATACTGTGCGGAGTCGCTCTAGATGTTGGTCGAATGTAGCGGAAAATACGACAACGTCATCCAAGTACACCAAGCAGGACTGCCATTTCAGCCCCGCGAGGACAGCGTCCATCATTCTCTGAAACGTAGCTGGCGCTGTGCACAGGCCGAATGGAAGCGCTTTAAATTCGTAGAGTCCGTCTGGGGTTATGAATGCCGTCGTTTCACGGTCGCGCTCATCCACCTCAATTTGCCAATATCCGCTCTTGAGATCAAGGAAGGAGAAGTATTTCGCACTCCGTAGTCGATCGAGTGTATCATCGATACGCGGCAGAGGGTATACATCCCATTTCGTTACGCTGTTGAGTTTCGGATAGTCGACGCAGAATCGAAGGCTGTTATCTTTCTTTTTAACAAGCACTACGGGAGACGCCCAAGGACTGCTGGAAGGCTGGATCACGTCATCTGAAAGCATCTCCTCCACTTGTTTCTTGATGACGTCTCTTTCCTTTTGCGATACTCGATAGGGGTGTTGGTAAATCGGTCTCGTTGTTTCTTTTGTTATAATCCTGTGTTTTGCAATAGCCGTGCGTCGCACCTTAGAGGACGTTGAAAAGCAGTCCGAAAACTCTTTTACAAGGGTGAACAATCGTTTCTTTTGATATTCTGGGAGCCTATGGTTGACGTTAGCTGATGCGTCGACGTTGCAGGTCTCTTGTGGAGTGGTTGGCGTTGTCGCTAAACTGCATAGTTCAGTCGCCATGAAGAACTCATGGAAATAGGCGATAGTAATACCTTGCGCGATGTGCTGACATTCATTCCCAAAATTTGTAAGGAGGACAACTGAGCGGCCATTCGTTAAGTGAACAACACCCCTCGCCACGCAAATTCCTTTGTTTAAAAAGAGCTCTACGTTTCCATCCGCTATTCCTTCGTGGTCACAAAATGCCTTATTTTCAACAAGCACCATTACACTACAGCGTGGTGGCACTGTGACGTCATCATCAACAACGCGCAGAGCAGTAAGACGTCGCTTTTCTGATTCCTCCACCGACATAGCTTGTTCGGTCGAAAACGTTACACTGGATCTGCGCAGATTAATTATGGCTCCATTGGCTTGCAGAAAATCCATTTCTAGTATAAGCTCCCTTGAACAGTCCGGCAGCACGATGAAGTCAGCAACGTAAGTAAAGTCTCTTATTTCGAGCCTTGAGGTGCATCTGCCGGGCGGTGTAATAGTGTGGCCACCTGCCGTGCGTATCTCTGCCCCACGCCATTTTGTCACTACCTTTTTCAGTTTCTTTGCCAGTTTGTGACTCATTACCGAATAATCAGCGCCGGTGTCAACTAAAGCATTTAGCTCGTATCCGTCTATTTTCAACCGCAAATCTGAAGTAATCTTCGCACTACTGCGCTTATCCTCTGTAAACATAGCATCGTCACCTTGAAACCGTAATGGAGGATCTTCGCAACTGTCGTTATCAGCGGCCTCACCTCCACAGGTCGCTTGCTTCAGTTTTCCTGGTGTGGGCTTGTAGAACGGTGCCCAGACCGTGCGGAAGAAGCACGTGGGCTGGGTGATCGGTAACGCCTGGGCGACGGCGATTTTGGCTGATGTTAGCGTGGAGTGAGTGGGCTCTGGCGCGCGGACAAGTACTCTTCGATCTCCGTTGGCCGTTCACCGTTTCGAGGGCATGGTGCGTGCAACGGAAAGCCCCTTAATCCTGCCTGTCGGTAAGGGCAGAACCTATACAGGTGACCTGCTTCCCCACAATGGAAACACAAATGCCTGCGCTGATGGGCACGCCAGATGTCACTTTTCCGGGGCCTTTGATTCACGTAGCGAGCTACACCATGCACGGGCTCGTGGCAGGTAGGTAGCCGTCGGTTCCAGTGGACGAGGTGGGCTGCGTACCGTTTGTGGGCAAGGAGAGGCCATCGTAACTGCTGCATTGGTGTGCGCCGCGGGTCGTCTGAGTACTTCAGAGTACGTTGGGATGCGCTGGATCGGCTGTGGCGCACGCTCTGGCTCACGTATCATCTGCCTCAGTTCATCTCGTACTATGTCGATGACAGATAGTGTTGCTGTAGTGTGAGGTGCTTGCAACTTGCTGAGCTCTTCCCTGATCACCGACCTGATGAGTTCTCGCAGAGCGTCCATGTCACTTCGCTGGCGTCCAGAGAAGACATTGGCAGGTGCATAGTTTATGTCTCGATTGTACTGTCGAGCCCGCTGTTCTAGCGTTTTCTCGATGGCTGTCGCTTCCGTATGAAACTCCGCAAGTGTTCGTGGTGGGTTGCGGACGAAAACAGCGAATAGCTCTTGCTTCACCCCACGCATGAGGTGGCGTAGCTTCTTGTCTTCGGTCATATGGGAATCTGCGCGCTTGAACAGGCGGATCGTGTCCTCAATATACATTGCGACACTTTCGTTGGTGAGTTGGTTCCTGGATTCGAGCGCAGCCTGCGCCTTTTCTTTGCGATCCGCGCTGGCATACGTCGCCAGAGCTTGTCGCCGAAATTCCTCCCAGGTCGTAAAGGACGTTTCATGGTTCTCATACCACGTCTTTGCGAAGTCCTCCAAATCAAAGTATACGCGGCGGAGCTTCTCTCTCTCGTCCCAACCGTTCAAACGTGCCACTCTCTCAAAGAGGTTCAGCCAATCTTCTACGTCTTCATACGGGTCGCTATGAAATACTGGTGGCTGGTGAGGCTGATTTATCACTACTTGGGCTTGTGTTACATGACTTGTCATGGTGGCGCGTCCATTGACTGAGTTCCCCTTGGCGTAAAGTGGAGTGGACTGAATTCTGGTGAATCACCTCGAAGATGGCGACTGGTCCTCTGATGCACAGGTGTCGGCTCCGCAGGATCAACTGGCTGGTGGTCAGGGCTACGCTGTCTTGCGTTCGTAGGGCTTTGATTCATTACCCAGCACGTCCACCAGAAATGTAACGATGTTGAAGGACTCGGGGTATAATAAAACGTATTTATTAAAGGGAGAACCTGTGCCCACAACTCAAAGGGACTATGGTCGTAGCACGTTACCGCAGAACGCCAAGATGTCTTCTTCTTCTACTTATTCAAGAAGAGTCCCAAGCGCGTGGCGCACATCAGCAGGCGCCAGCTGGGTTCTCGTGCTATCATCATCGTCTCTGCGCAACACTAGATGGCGCGCATGTACGTCCCTGTGCGCGTGGTGATGGGCGCGTTGTTTGAATGCAGGCACTATGTCGTGGCAATATTACTAAGGATTCTACGTTTTTCAATACCGGAATAACTTATTTCTCTGAAAACGAAATAGTGCTTTTCTATTGAACGGCTTTGAAAGAAACTCAGATCGTTCGTTGTCAACCTCGTCCTTCGCATTAGCAATGGTTCTCCTAAAAATAACAGCCGCATACTTATAATCAATCCTGTTGCTGAGACACTGGTTGAAAATTAATTTTCTTCTTCCAGCATTTCTGTCACACAGGTTCCGTTAATTAGGGAGGCGATCGCCGGGCTAATTCCAAGGGCCGAAGTATCGGCCCCCCGAACCGCACCACGAAAACTTGGACAATTTAGAAGTGGTCCTTTTTGGCGCGCCAGCGGACGCCGGCTGTGGCCCAAAGAAGAAGTCAGAGCCGAGAGTTGATAAACAAAACAGAATTATATTCTCAATGGCAGATCAAAAACAGTACACAAGTTTGCACACTCCACAATAGTTGAATACAATATGTCACACACCAAACAACGTACTACACAGTACAATCAGCCACACTCGAAACAACGGACACAGACAACAATACGCACTACAATGCAGTCGCATGCATTGAACAACCAAGACACTTAAAGACTAAAGAGATAGAAAACCTATCCAGTCCAAAGTTCTTGGAACAAAAGGCTGGATGATACTCTTCCGAAAATCACTCACTCGAAGTCCCGCGTTGTTGTCGTTCCGCAGCCCCCGAAGTTTCTCTTCCAGGAAACCTCGCCGAAGTTTCTCTTCCAGGAAACCTCACGTCTTCAATAGGCCACTCTCCAAGCTTCAAACTTCTTCGCCGGAAACACGTCGGCTTCACACATGCAGCTGTTGCCACGCGTCTTCGCTCGATAGCGGTAAACACACACTCTTGCCTGTAGCTCGAGTCGTCACCCCTCAGGTGGAAATCATCTTCTTCTCCTGCTTTGTCTCCACGGACAAAACCTTCGCCGACTACACGGCGGAATCCCTACGCGCTCTGGCGCTAACTTCCGTCTTCTCTTGATCTCTCACCTCGGCTGCTCGATTAAATACCCTCCGCGTGAGATTCCAGAAAATTCTCGTCATTTCGTCGGCGCGATACGCAGCGAAGGCTGGGTAGAGGGCGAGACTGCTCGAAGGCCGTCCGCGATGGATGACTCAACCCGGCGTCTCCACGCCCCTTTCCATCTAGAAAATTCGAGTGCTTGCTCGGCCGCCGTTGTGGGGAGAGGAGGTTCGTCGGCGAGCCTACGCTTCCGAGAGGGGAGAGTCGCGCGCCCGGGGAGTCTTTAGATGTTTGTTTTCTCTCTTTTTTTAGGGGCGAAGCTCCTTAGGGCGTGGGCTGTGCGTCCCCTGTAGCCTGTATGTAGCCACCTCTAGTTTAGTTCTTGCAGTGTTCACTAGATGGCGGTACCGTCCCCTGTATGTAGCCACCTCTAGTTTAGTTCTTGCAGTGTTCACTAGATGGCGGTACCGTCTCCTGTATGTAGCCACCTCTCGTTTAGTTCTTGTAGTGTTTACTAGATGGTGGTACTTGTAGCTGATGATGAAAAGATGCAAGATGTTATAAACTAGAAAGCGGTACTTGTAGTTGATGAAAGACGCGAGATCTTATAAAATAGGAATGATGTCACATATGGCGCATGTCATTGGTTGAAGGCAATCGTTCGATTTAGTGCGGCGACGTACGCTAGGGGGAGCGTTGTAATAAAATCTGTTCGCTGTTGGCGCGCGCTCGGAGTCGCCGGATGGATAAGGCTGCACAGCGGAGAGAGCGCAAGGCGGCAGCAGCGCGCGCTCGCAGACAGAACGGCTCTACCTTCATTTCACAGACCATAAAGCCGTCATAATGAAGGAACATCGCAAGCCATCCATCGTCTAAGAACAAATAAAAGTTGATTTGTGTATATACACACACAGCGTTTCTCACGTCTTTACATGATGATCGACTGGGCGAATTACACGGAAGATTCACAGTTTACCGATGAATCCCTCCGGAGCTTCGCCCATTCATCATCATTCACCCCGTGAATATGCCGTAATTTTTTTATCGTTGACCTCGCGGCGCCACTCCGGCGTTTTGTGGCGAGAATTTGGCGGCGCGCCCTTTTTGAGCGCTCGTTCTGTGACAATTTCTTAGACTATAAGCTTGAGAATAGGCTGCATTCCGCCAAGGGTTGGTAGAAGGTTTAGAACTTTCAGTGGGGAATTTAGAATCATTCAACGAGTCTTCTAAAATGTCACTTATTTTCTTGGCGTCTGGTTTCCTATCATCTGTTCGGTTAGATAAAGCACCGCGTAATAATTTCTCAAATGTACTAAAGTTTACATGCGTAACCAGCGATCTAACCTTGGAGGCTACTGGACATACCACCGCAAACAATATAAGTATAGCGTCACTACATGTGCCCGAGTTAATTGTAGACCATGATGAGATGGACAGGTTAGCGTTAGCAAAAAGTCAAGTCAGGCACCGAATAGGGCTGTATACACACAAAAGCAGGAGTTCTTGTGTTTATGCATGTAAAGTTATTCCTATTCACCCAATCCTACAAACGTTTACCATTCAAATCAGTTCTGAAGACTCACGAAATATAATAATAACTGAAATCGCCCACTGATTTGATATTTTTGGCAATAGGAAACTGCATTATCTATAACGGAAGAATTATGAACACCTGCGGGAATGGGAGGGAATGGGAGCAACCGTGGAATAGTAATTCCTAATCCTAAATTGTCACTTTTTGAATAATTTTAGCTTTATGACTTATGAGTGATTTTGAATGAGACCACCCCGAGTTGGGTGGTCGAAAAAAAATGTGCGGTAATTTTTAATCCCAAAGCACTTGTTCTCTTCAAGCGAAGTGTCTTGTAAAGAAACATCAAGGAAATAAGGATGGCAAAGATAAAGTAAGTCAGTAGCTGCTGGAAAAATTGAGCGACCTTTTCCGTGTAGTACTTTTAAATTCTCTATTTGATGAGATACCAGCAGCACTAACTCCTTTCCCTGAACGCTACCCTTTCAAAAATATTTTGATGGGTTTTGCTTGTGGTCTTTCTTACTGTTTTATTTGAGACTCAATGAGGAGCATTGTGCTTCAGGAGAAGCACGTATTTTCATGTTTCTTGAGTCATAATCTATTTGTTCTGGTTGTGAGACATGGGAATTGGAGTCCGAGCTCCAATATAAGTACTGAACACGAGGTACAAATATTTAACGGCCAGAGTTCGACGTGTCTGGCTGTGGTTTCGAAAGGCCTGGTTCCGATAGAATATCACTGACCTGAACTGGTGAAGGCGGTGAAGGGGGCACGGTGGATTGGTTACCACCCTGAACGATTTTAGTCAACTGAGTACTCACTATTTGTGCCGATGACTCTGTTAGGCACACGAACCGAGTATCTATCAACTTTGTGATCGTCCTTTTCATCGTTTATGCCATTAAATTGGGAAATGATGACTCAATCACCTGATTATCCCGGTTGGCAGCGGTGGGATAGGCACGTGAGCACTCAAAGAACAGATCAGGCCTCACACCCAGAGCATCGTTGTTGTTCGATGATCTCTAGCAGTTGCAAGTCATGTGTCCTCTTAGGGGCAACTTTCATCATCAGCTGCGTGAGTTCCTCTACATAGACATCTCGCCTATTGGGTTGAGCATTCATTGCGAGTATGTTAGTCAGCGCATCCGATCTACATCCCTTGAGGGTGTGCCCATACCTCCACCACTTTTTGCACTGAATTGGGTGAGGGGATAGTGCTTCAACACGATAAATTAGTGGCCACACCTCAAATTCAGTTGGCCGATTAATTAGTGGGCACGCCTTAACTTTGGTCCGCAAAAGTCACGATCACTGACTCTGTGGGGACCTTCTTGTCTCAATGTTACGCGAGCATTGGAATATAGAGACTGCTCCTGCAGCCGCAAACATTTCAAGTATTTGAGGTGGTGTAGGGCTCGAGTGTACCCATTGACGGCAATAGAAAATTTCAAGGCGGCAGCTGTCGTATTACTTAGTGCGAAGATAGGCGCCGATGAGAAAACTAAAGAAATATTCTTTGTTGAAACAAAAATTGTAATGATAAAATTTGCCATATAAAAATAACTTCCTGCCCCGCCGCGGTGGTCTAGTGGCTAAGGTACTCCACTGCTGACCCGCAGGTCGCTGGATCGAATCCCGGCTGCGGCGGCCGCATTTCCGATGGAGGTGGAAATGTTGTAGGCCCGTGTGCTCTGATTTGGGCACGCGTTAAAAAACCCCAGGTGGTCGAAATTATCGGAGCCCTTCACTACGGCGTCTTTTATAATCATGTGGTGGTTTTGGGACGTTAAACTTCACAAATAAATCAATCAAAAATATCTGCTTATTTGCTTTTGGTTTAGGCATAAAAGTGCTCTTTAATTTGACCTCCACACGGTGAGAATCGCGTCCCAATATAGAAAAAAAATGACGACTTTGCAAAATTTGCTCTTTTTTTTTGAAAAGTTTAGCATCTTCACAGGTCCAAAAATATTTTTTCCTCAAAATATGCCTTCTGCGTAGTAAGTATTTACAACTCAGATATTTATAAAAAGTGCTGTAGAACAATAAAAATGCAAACATAACACTTCTTGGCTGAATTCTTCGAGGCTTATGTGCCAGTAAAATCTCACTCCCTAAAACGCTCTACACAAGCTCCTTTACTTAAAATGTAGACCAAACAAATTAGGTATAGGAAGAAAGAGCGGTACTTTTGAAATATTTTTTTCAGAAACTTTACCCAATACGACATTCTAGTGAGTTCAGAAGGCAGCCAGGTGACCAAAAAAATTCTCTCCGAAATATTCTAGGAGTTCAATGCTATCAATGCAGTAAATCAGCACGATTTCTTTAATACATTTGAAATGGTCGCTAAAATGGCTGGGACGTTTGGCGTGGAATGACCCAATTCCAAATTAGCAGGCAGGGCTGTGTTGAAACTCACTACTATGTTGTAAAGGATGTGAGTGCACGTGAGTGTTTTGAGAAGCCAGGGTGCACTTTTCAAAAAACGTGGTGGCACGAGAAATCGAAGACAGGAATATATTGTTTGGTTATTGGTCGTGGCTATATGCGGAGTGGTGCGAAGAAGAGGACGACGACGTGTTTGGTGTTCGGAAACACAGAACGGCTGCCATCTTGACTGCTGGACTCTTTTTCTACTCTAAAGTAGTAAATACATTCGAAACAATAATAAACAAATCGGGCTGAACATGTCTCACGGGGCTGTACTATAAGCTCCATGTCGCTTGGATGCACGTGACGAAGTAACGTGGGATGTCATACATTTGTATTGACCTTTCTTGAGGCTGCGTTATTTCGAACCCGTTTATGTTTCTTTATTTCCTGCGATTAAATACTCAGTTGGTAGTTCCCGCTCCATGCGTGTTTTTTTTTTGTTGGACTGTTTTGCTTTGCACTGCTTTCATCAGCTTTCCTGTATAAGTAGAAGGCCAGGCGTAGCTGCACCACACATCTCAAGAAAAAGTTTAATAAAATTGTGATAACAGCTGTTGTAATTAAAAATGTTGGTATTAAAATTGGCAAGATGGGACTACTGAAACTCAATTTCTTGTTACTTGAGGGTAACTGAAGAACACGCTTACGTTACCATAGGATTAGAAGAGAACTGAAGGTTGTGGGTGATAATAGGAAAGTTAATGTTCTTGTAAAAAGTCCCTGTCCTTATATGTGTCTCTACAGGAAAACAATAATACAGAAGTTTCAATTTTCGTATGAAAGTAGCGGATATAACGCAATGACGCCGATACAGGATGCAGAAAAATCGGAGCAGCAAAAAGCAGAAGGTGGTAATTATTTTGTGTTATCTGCGAAAAGTTGTTGGACACAGTCACTAGAAAAAAATTTAAGGAAGGACCACCAGAAAAAAAAATAAAATAGGCATATTAGATTTCATCTGAAAAAAAAACTTGGCTGATCCAGTTTTGTAGGAATCAGTTTTACATGAGCGTGTACCGTGCCTTCACAACGATAGTTGAATGTGTATTCGGCATTGTTTCGCCACAAGGGCTAATGAATGAATGTTACAGCAAGAAATTGCAATGTGGCGCGAAGAACGAGAACCAACTCGAAACTTGCAGTGCACACCTCAAGCAGAAAGCACACACGAAAAGAGCATGTATTGACGCTTCAGCAGGTAACGTGTACGTGCCGTCGTCGCTGGTTTAATGAAGAGTTTTAGTTAAGCGCGTGCAACAGCCTAGCGTACGCAACGCGCGAGATAGAGCAAGAGTACGCATGCGCTGAACCTAAAAAAGATGCGTGCGTCTGCGCTCGCAGGGGATTCGCACTTTAAATCTTGGCGCTTACGTTGCGCCCGCTATGACCGTTGCGTAATTTGCAGGCGGCTTTCGCAAGATCTAGAGCAGCCGAGATCAAAAGAGAGAATATGGCTGTGACCGACAACACTACAGTGGTCGTGGCAGCGAACAATTTCTGTTTGAATTTCGGTGCATTTGAAACCTAAATAACTAACCTGAAGCCAGTAAGAGAACAGGTTCAGTGGTTTGGGATTGCTTAAGCTGGAGCGGGATGTTGAACGACTGGACGACGTCGTTTACGAAGAAGCAGTAACGCGATGTTGACGTGAAGGACGGTGACGGATTTGTGGGTTGTGTACGGGGCGTCGTGTGTGTGATCGCTTTGAACTTTGACAACTGCTGCGTGTGTCTAACCGAAAAATATCTGAATGATCGTCTTCTAAAGCATTCCAAGTGTTTGAAAGTAAAGGTTACTTCTCGTCATGCATTTAGCGTGCATGTGGATGCGCGTCCGTGTTCTACGAAGCCCAGGAAATTTTTTTTTGCACATGGTGCCCTTATCATCGTGAAAGCAGCCATGACAACGTGAAGAATGGCCCGTTACGATGTCGCCGCCAACGAGGCCATTTTTGTTGGTTGGTTCGTTGTTCCTCAGAGTCCTGGCGCAACCGACTACGGGGGATCGGTCATGAAAAGGACGGTGCCTCATTTGTGAGGCGGAGTTGTTTTACCAGCCGGATCATTTAGATAACGATGTTTAAGCAAAGAACCAATTGGTAAACGATAGATTAGAAATAAAATACATAGAGGTAATACAAAGAACAAGCAGGCTAATATGGTTTGAAATAAAGTGTATTTAGTGTTGAGCCCTAGTGTGGTTCTTCTTTTTTCTTTTGTCTCGTAATCCTATAGAACGTCTGCAGCAAACAAACGTTAAATTGGCAGTAAGTGATCGTCTTCGCCGTCTTTGTCCTTCATGTTGCTATTTAATCTAGCCTAAACACCGCCAACCACTACTCGTCCTCGAAAAGATCGCCTTGTGTCACGCCTTGACTTGTGTGTTGCGTCGACGAATATCACTTACTACAGTTTCTTGCTTCTCCCCGAAATTGCGTGAATTCACTACTATGAATTCCACTAGTAGCTCCCCTCTGGATTTTCTAGTGCCGATGCCATAATCCCCTACTGCCTGATCTCCAGCCTGCTTCTTCCCTATCTTTGTATTGAAGTCTTCCATCAGTATAGTATACTGTGTGTTCACCTTACTTATTACTGATTCCACGTCCTCATAGAAGCTTTCAGCTGACGCGTCATCATAGGCGCGTAAGCCTGTACTACCTTTATCTTGTACCTCTTATTAGGTTTAATTACGATACCAACCGCCCTTTCATTATTGCTATAGTATTCTTTCATGTTGCAAGCTATGTTTCTGTGGATAAGGAACCCCACTCCCAGTTCTCTTGCGTCAGCCAAGCCCCGATAGCAAAGGACGCGCCCATTCTGTAGAACTGTATAGGCCTCATCTGTCCTCCTAACTACACTGAGCTCTATTACATCCCGTTCAACACCCTCTGGCACCTCGAATAGTACAGCTAGACTTGCCTCACTAGATAAGGTTCTAGCGTTAAATGTTGCCAAGTTCAGGTTCCAGTGGTGGCCTGTCCAGATACAGAGGTTCTCAGAACTTGCTGCTGCGTTGCAGATCTGACCACGGTCGTGGTCAGTTGGTTCGCGGCCGCTGGGGACTGAGAGCCGTGAGTCCATTGGCGTATGCATGTGGCAGGTAGTGGCCAGATACTGCACCAGGGTGGTCAATCCTCCTCTGGTGAGGGAGTGCGTTACCGGCGATGGTCGCCGGTGAGGCCGCACCCCAGGCCTCTTAATACAGTTCCACAACCACGCAGATTTTTTTTTGGGGCGAAGCTCCTTAAGGCGCGGGTCTGACCATCTTTTGTATGTATGTAGTAGTCCGTAGCCACCGGTGGCACATACCCGCTCTAGAGTTGGTGTGTGTCACATTGGTTGCGAGATGGGAGATGGCGGTACTTGGAGTGTTCACTAGATGGATGACGACATCTGGTGTTTTTTGGCGCAAGGACCGTTTGATTGCCAAAAAGCGCCAGTTCATGGGACAAGAGGTGTGGAAAATGATTGTGATTAGCGGCTGTATAAGGGCCTCAAAATTCCTCGCGCTAAAGCGGGTAAAAACATTAAAGTGTAGGCATTCATTAAGCACATCTGCTCTCTTTACATATATTCATCATCGTGAGTGGTCGTCATCTTCATCTGCTGTGGGGACTTGGCTTGTCTGAGTTCTGTGCCTTGGGCGTGGTCGCTTCATCGTGTCTTCCGGGCCTAATAAAGGTTGCCTTCACCGTTACATCACAAGTGATGGAGTGTGCTCTACGATCTTCCGTCCTCTCCCAGCCCGATCTGCCTCCTGGAGCTCCGCTCAGGTCGTCGTTTGTGCCAGGTGTCCGGTAACATGCCTCGGGACGAGCCAACCGGCGCCTCTGCGTCTACCTCCACGGCCCCCTGCTACCGCGGCCTATCCATCGCGGATTATCACCGCGCACCAGCGTGAGCCGCCCACGTTCGCCGCACTTCGAGGTGAAGATGTGGAGAGTTGGTTGGACCAGTTCAATCGAGCGAGCTCCACTAACAACTGGGATGATCCTACCAAGCTTCGCCGTGTTTCTTTCTATCTGACAGGCGTAGCGAAAACATGGTTTTTCAATCATGAAACGGACATTACGGACTGGACACGTTTCAAGCAACAGCTTCGCCAAACTTTCGGCACCCCGGGGGTTCGTTCAGCTCTCGCGAAGAAGACACTGGATGCTCGCAAGCAACAATGCGGTGAGTCTTACACATCCTACATAGAGGATGTGCTTGCTCTCTGTCACCGTTTCAACATGTTCATGTCTGAATCGGAGAGAGTTCGTCATCTATTGAAAGGGATCGGCACGGTCGCGTTCAATGCCTTGGTCATTCAAAACACGACTATAGTCGCTGACGTTGTTGCCACGTGCCAACGCCTAGATGAACTTGAATCCCAATGGTTACCGCCGGACAGCGCTGAAAACACCACCACGACTGATGCCTCATTGCGTGTCATTATCCGGGCGATTACACGGGAAGAGCTGCAATCGTTCAGCCTCTCAGTGACACCGAGTCCGCCTCCCCCCTCCAACACTGTTTTGCGCGACGTTATCAAAGAGGAGTTGGCGTCCATGACTGGGCCAGCGTATGTAGACGCTCCAGTACCTCAACCCCAGCCGACGTACGCACAAGTCCTCGCTGGATCACCACCCGTCGTACAACCGATGCCCGCACACTCGACGCCTGTCCCGCTGGCTTCGTTGACTCCGAGTGCGCCTAGCCAACCCTTTCACCCACCGTGGCGGCCACCTCGTCCAATCTGGTATTACTGCGGCTATCGGGGCCACATTGCACGCGTCTGTCGGAAGCGTCAGCAGGACGAACGTCCTGGATTCGACACCTACGGACGGGATGATGGGACAAGCTGGTACGCTTTCCAACGTCGTCCTTTTGATCCGCCGATACGTCTCTCAACGTCTCCAACTGCGACATCTGAGCCAACCAGTTCTTACCGCTCTACTAGGCGCCGCTCACCCTCACCCCTCCGCCGCTCCACGTCTCCATTGCGACCTGTCTCACAATTCACCAACCAACGCCCGGAAAACTAACTTCTGCAGCTTTTGGAGGAAAAGCTGCAGAAGCTGCAGCTGTGTCCACGTGTGTACGTGGACGCTTTAATAGACACTGGTGCTTGTTTATCTGTGATTGATCGTTCTTTGTGCTCACGTCTGTGAAAAGTCACCACCCCTTATGATGGACCTACACAGCACGCTGCTCAAGGTGACGCCATTAGACCTGCCGCTATGTGCAGCGCTCGTGTTTTCATAGCTTGTCTTCTTCATTTTGTGCAACTTGCTGTGCTGAGTTTGTGTGCCCACCACCTTATATTAGGCTGGGATTTTCTGTCTATGGCGAACGCTTCCATCTGCTGTCGAGAAAATGTTGTTCATATGTTGGAAACTGACTATGCCCTGTATGCGGATGACAAGCCCGTTCACTTGCTCGCTGCTGAAGATACCGAGCTACCACCTGGTCATCAGCGGATAGTTGCCATAACTTCTAATGTGATCGACTCTGGTGACGTGTTTGTCCAACAATCTGCACGCTGTCCCACAAGAGGTATAGCCCTTGCTTCAGGTCTAGCGTGGTTCCACAATGGCTCCGGACTTCTCTACGCTGCAAACCAGACTTCTGAGAAAATTCTCATTCCTAAAGGCACCACAATAGCTTGCGTTTCTGAATCTCAACCTGTCTCTGTTGTCCCGCTTATGCCAGCGTGTTCTGACCTTCCTTCTATTGGACGTTCATCAAGCGTTTCTGTTCTTGCTGTGACTATTAGTCCAGAACTGACTTCTTCACAGACAGATGAGTTGCTTGCCTTGCTACAAAAGCATAGGAGATTGTTTGATGCCCATTCTTTATCCGTGGGACAGACGTCCATTATTAGGCATCGTATCCAGACCGATGGCACTTCCATTGTACGCCGTCGACCATATCACGTCTGTTCGTCCGAGCGTCAGATCATTGAACAAAATGTAGCCGATATGCTGCAATGGAACATTATACGTCCCTCCGCGAGTCCTTGGTCATCCCCTGTTGTTTTAGTAAGGAAAAAAGATGGCTCCGTGCGATTTTGCGTGGACTACAGAGCACTTATAAGATTACCCACAAGGATGTTTACCCCATGCCGTGCATAGACGATGCTTTGGATTCACTGCAAGGTGCTGAGTACTTCTCAAGCCTAGACCTGCGTTCAGGTTACTGGCAAATACCCATGCACGAGGATGGCAAAGAAAAGACAGCGTTTTTAACACCAGATGGGCTGTACGAATTCAACGTCATGCCATTCGGTCTTTGTAATGCTCCAGAAACATTCGAGAGGATGATCGACATTGTTTTACGAGGCTTTAAGTGGAAGACTTGCTTGTGCTATTTAGACGATATCGTTATTTTCCCGTCAACCTTCCCTCAGCACTTGCAACGACTGGACGAAGTTTTTACGTGCCTTGCAAACGCAGGCCTTCAGATGAACACCAAGAAGTGCCGTTTTGCGAGCAAGATGATTAAAGTGTTAGGCCACATCGTAAGCAAGGACGGTATTCGTCCCGATCCTGACAAGATTTCCGCTGTCCAACACTTCCCGCGTCCTGAAAAAGCCAAAGACTTGCGCAGTTTTCTCGGTCTGGCTTCTTATTTTTGCCGATTCATTCGAGACTTCGCCTCAATAGCTTCACCATTGCACAAGTTGCTCGGATCAGGCGTTGCCTTTGTGTGGTCTTCTGAGTGTGAAGCGGCGTTTGCTCAACTGAAGTGTGCACTCACATCCAAACCAGTCCTCTGCCATTTCGACGAAACCGCGCCTACGCTCCTGCATATAGACGCTAGTGGTCGAGGCATTGGTGGAATTCTCCTACAGCGAGACAAATCTTCAAGTGAGAAAGTCGTAGCATACGTGAGCCGTGCACTGACCGCTGCCGAAAAGAATTATACCATCACCGAACAGGAGTGCCTCGCGCTCGTATGGTCGATACAAAAGTTTCGACCTTATCTCCACGGCCGCCACTTTACTGTGGTTACGGACCATCACGCCTTGTGCCGGCTTTCGACAATCAAGAACTTGTCCGGCCGCCTTGGTCACTGGATTCTTCGCTTACAAGAATACGACTTCACGATCACATACAAGTCGGGAAACAAGCATCAAGACGCCGATGCACTTTCGCATTGCCCGCTCTCTTCGGAGCCACTTAACAAACCCGCCACTGCCGCACTCGAGAAGCTTTCGGCCGTCTCTTCCCTACATGTTTCGTCATTAGCTACTGTGGACCCAACTTCTCCAAGCGGTTTGTTTTTATCTCACCAACGTGCTGACCCTTACTGTCGCCGCATCATGGACCGTCTTGACGGGACTTGCCGGCCCCCTAACGCCCGTCTTCGCCGACAGCTGACGCATTTCAAGCTCAACAACCACGTCCTGTACCGTCATATCTACCACCCTGATGGTCAACGCTGGGTGCCCGTTCTACCTCGCTCTCTTCGGGCTCAAGTCCCCAAGACATATCACGACGACATGTATGCTGGACACATGGGCTTCCAGAAAACGTATGACCGCATAAGATGTCACTACTACTGGCCGGGCTTGTCCACCTGTGTCGCGAAGTACGTTGCCTCATGCGCCCTTTGTGAGCGTCGCAAGCTACCTACATCGACTCGAAGTGAACAATTACAACCGCTCCCGTGTCCCCTGCAACCATTCGAGGTAGTTGGCATTGACCTGTATGGTCCGCTTCCTATGACTGTCACGGGCAATCGATAGATAGTTACAGCTGTCGACCACCTGACCCGCTACGCCGAAAAAGCTCCCGTGCCTTCTGCATCAGCTTCGGAAGTGGCCGACTTCATCCATCGAGCAATAATCCTTCGACACGGAGCTCCTCGTGTAATTCTGAGCGACCGTGGAAGAGTATTTCTGTCAGAACTCGTTGAAGAAGTGCTCAAGGCATCCGGCACTACACACAAAACAAGCTCCAGTTACCATCCTCCGACGAACGGCCTGACTGAGCGCTTTCATCGTGCACTGTCAGATATGATAGCGATGTATATCGAACCCGCCCACAGAAACTGATGATGATGTTTGATGTTCTATGGCGCAAGGGCCATTTCACGGCCAAAGAGCACCAGTTCATCTTACTAAAAACATGGACAATGATTGTGATAAGTGGCTGTATAAGGGCCATAAAATTCCTCGCGGTAAGGCGGGTAAAAACATACAAGTAATAAAATCATGACCATGTCGTGAAAGGTGTGTGTGGTGTGAATAGATGACAAAAGTTGGTGATAATAAAAGACGATGGTGGATATGTATGGCATTAGCACAAGTGCCTCGCTCGTTCATACCCTTGCGTCCAAGGGCCGTGAGACAAGTGCTTTCTTGTGTAACCACCGCAGCAAAAATCTCTCTGGAGAGGTCATGCTACGGGATGCCTGGGTATATGTTATGAAAACTATGAATTTCTTTAAAAAACGCTAACAATGATTTGTGACTAAAAAGCGGTTCCCTACCGACGAACATTGCAGGGTGTAAAGGTATATGTTGTCGGTAGGGTAATGGAAAGTTGTTTTCTTACAGTGTCCAATTGTTTGCACTCAATTAAAATGTGAAGGACTGTCAATACTTCACCACATCTGTCACACAATGGTGGATCGCCACCGGACAAAAGGTGTGTGTGTGTCGTGTATGTGTGTCCTATCCTGAGTCTCGTTAGTATTACCTCTGTATGACACGATTTCGATACGGGCAGCCAATGACCAAGGTGTGGCTTAATAACGTGTAGTTTGTTTTGTGTGTGTGTATCCCACCTGCTCTGCCAGTATACCCTGAGGTTTAGTTTGAGAGACGGCTTAAGATCAAGGGCCGGGATTGATATGGGTGTAGGGGCAGTGCTTTTGTGGACGGATGCAGCGAGCTGATCCGCCCTCACGTTGCCTTGAATCTCACGGTGCCCTGGCACCCAGCACACTACAACATGTTGTTTGAGTGTGTAGAGTGTGCATAAAATGGAGTAAAGTGAGACAAGGACTGGGTTTTTGTGTTTTTAAGAGTGTGCAGAGCCGTTACTACACTGAGGGAGTCTGTATAAATTACTGCTTTTTGTATTTGTAATTGCTTGATGTGTTTAGCCGCCACAAGTATCGCATAGGCTTCCGCTGTGAAGATACTTGTGCCTGGATGTAGAGGGTCAGCATCCGAAAAGGAAGGGCCAACAGCAGCGTAGGACACAGAGGAGTTGGTCTTAGAGGCATCTGTAAAGAACTCAGGACGTGTGTATTTGTGTTGAAGTTCCAGGAAATATGTTCGGATATGGGCAATAGGCGCATGTTTTGTAACTTCTAGAAAAGACACATCGCAGTCTATAGTCTGCCATTGCCACGGTGGCGGGTATGCTATAGGAGCCATTAAACTGTGTTCTAGTGAGACTCCAGTTTCCTCAGCTAGACTCGTCAGGCGAATTGAGAAGGGCTGCCTCATCGAAGGCCTGTTTTGAAACAAAATTGAGCTCGACAAATCATTAATAGTAGAGTATGAGGGGTGCTTCTTGTCTGCTTTCACCTTAAGGAAATAAACAAAGGTTATGTAAGTTCTCTGCAGATGAAGCGACCACTCATTTGACTCAACATAAAGGCATTCTACGGGGCTGGTGCGAAAAGCACCCGTAGAAAGGCGGATGCCCAAATGGTGCATGGGGTCCAGCATCTTCGAAGCACTTTGAGTCGCAGACTGATAAACAACGGCCCCATAATCTAAGCGGGTGCGAATGAGGCTTCTATATAGGTTCATGAGACTTTGCCTGTCACTACCCCACCTAGTACGTGACAACACTTTTAAAATATTCATGGCTTTTAAACATTTTGTTTTTAGATACTTGATGTGCGGTACGAAGGTCAACTTGTTGTCCAAGATTAATCCTAAGAATTTATGCTCCGTATTAACAGACAGACATTGACCGTTCAGTTCAATGTCGGGTTCTGAGTGCATGCCTCTCTTTCTGGAGAACAGGACACACGTGCTTTTTTGTGGGTTCAGTTGGAATCCGTTTTCCTCTGCCCATTAGAAGAGCTTGTTTAAACCTAACTGAACCTGCCGCTCATACATTGCCAGATTGCAAGACCTAAAGCCAAGCTGGACGTCATCGACATATGTACAATAAAACATATTGCGAGGGATGGTCAAGCGCAAGGAATTCATTTTTATGAGAAAAAGTGTGCAGCTAAGTACACCACCTTGTGGCACGCCTGTTTCCTGGACAAATGTTTCGGAAAGAACCGTGCCAACTCGGACACGGAATGTCCGGTTTGACAGGTAACTTTTGATTATGTGAAACATTCTTCCGCACACGCCAAGGTGGGATAGGTCTCTTAGAATTCCAAAACGCCATGTTGTATCATAAGCCTTTTCGATATCGAGGTACACAGAGAGAAAATATTGTTTATGGACGAAGGCGTCTCTGATTTGTGCCTCGATACGAACAAGGTGGTCTGTCGTGGATCTACTCTCTCGAAACCCGCACTGAAATGGGTCGAGCAAATTGTTTGTTTCAAGAAAGTGTACAAGTCGGCAGTTTATCATTTTTTCGAAGACTTTGCACAAGCAGCTTGTAAGTGCAATAAGCCTGTAACTCGAAGCTAAAGAAGGGTCCTTGCCCTCTTTCAAAATGGGAATAACAATAGCCTCTTTCCAGGAGGTAGGAATAGTGCCAGAAGACCAAATAGCATTGTACAAACAAAGTAAGGTTTTTCGGGTTTCGTTTGGTAGGTTTTTTAACATTTCATACATCACACGGTCAGAACCTGGGGCAGAAGTACTGCAGGAGTTTAGAGATGTTTGGAGCTCAGCTAGACTAAAAGCTTGGTTATATGCCTCGTATCTAGTGGATTTGTGTTCGAGTTTTTGCTTTTCTATTCTTGTTCTGTATTTTTGGAAAGTGTCAGTATAGTGGCACGAGCTGGATACCTGTTCGAAGTGTGCACCGAGGAAGTTTGCCTGATCTTCCAAGGTATCACCCTGAGTGTTTACGAGGGGAAGTGTCTGTACTTGTTTTCCTGCTATCCTACCGACTATGTTCCAGACTTTAGCCTCCTGTGTGTATGAATTAACCCCTGATAAAAACTTCTGCCAGCTTTCTGTTCTGGCCTACCTACACGTTCTCCTGCCTTGAGATTTTATTTTCTTGAAGGTTTCAAGATTTTCGGCTGTCGGTGAGTTCCGAAGCAGCCTCCAAGCTCTGTTTTGCTGTTTGCGCGCGTTTCGGCATTCAGAGTTTCACCATGGCACACGCCGTTTTCCAGGGTGTCCATTTGTTTGTGGGATGCATTTTGTTGCAGCATCAATCAAAAACGCTGTGAAGTAGTTCACAGCAACATCAATGTTCAAAGTACAGATGTCATTCCAACCTAGACGAGCGATAGTATAAAACTGTTCCCAGTCGGCTCTGTTTATTAGCCACTTGGGAACACGTGGTGGGCACTCGGTTACTGTAGTTGTGTTCAAAACTACGGGGAAGTGGTCACTTCCGTACAGATTACTGACGACATTCCACTGGAGTAGAGCCACAAGAGATGGAGATGCTATGCTTAGGTCTATGGAGAAGTAGGTGTTATTAGCGAGATTATAATAGGTTGGTTCTTTTCGATTCAGGAGACACGCGCTCGACGAGAGAAGGAACTGTTCAATCAGTCGACCTCGCGCGTCATACCGAGAATCACCCCATAGCCTGCTATGCGCATTAAAGTCTCCAAGGAGAACATAAGGCTCCGGAAGTTCATCAATTAGAGAGTGTAAATCACGTTTTTGTAGCTGATAGCTAGGAGGAATGTAAATAGTGCAGATTGTGATCAGTTTATCAAAAAGAACTGCTCGAACAGCCACTGCCTCAAGCGATGTTTGGAGTTGTATGTGTGTGCATGCAATTCCTTGATTCACTATGATGGCAACACCTCCGGATGATGTCATGGCATCAACACGGTCCTTTCGGAAAATAACGTATTTACGAAGAAAATTTGTGTGTTTTGAATTAAGGTGTGTTTCTTGTACACACAGCACTTTTGGTGAGTGTTCGTGTAAGAGTTCTTGGATGTCGTCAAGGTTTCTGAGAAGGCCCCTGACGTTCCATTGTATAATTTGAGTGTTCATGGTGAATGTAAAATAATGCTGTGTGTACGAAAAGCGAGTGGCTGTTTAGACGGGGAGTTTGAGTTCACTTAACAGGGCCGTCACCAGGCCCTGTTATTTGCTTTTTTGTTTTCTTGGCGCGCTCCAAGGAGCCACGCCGCTCTTTCGGCACCAAGGGTGCCGACGTATCCATTGCCTCCTCGGAGGCACTGGATGCCCGCACGTGCGGGCTGTTAGTTCGGATTATGGGCCTCGCGTGGTGAGGGGAGGCCTTGAGGCCCGAAGACTCTGGAGTCTCCGGTCTCTGTTCGGGAGTAGGCGGTATAGCCTGGGCTACAGCCGCCTTGGGGGCAGGTGCCACAGCCGACGGCTCGCTCTGCGCGGGCCGAAGGGGTGGCGAGGGCTGGTGCGGCGGTGCCCCCTGACGCGCCGCATCAGCGTATGTAGGTCCATAGAATGGAGCGACTCTTCGCCGTGCTTCCTTAAACGTAATGTTCTCCTACACCTTCAATGTAATTATTTCTTTTTCTTTTTTCCAGTATGTGCAGGAGCGTGAATATGCGGCATGGTTTCCTTCGCAGTTTACACAGTGTGGCGGTTGTTTGCAGTTCTCAGACACGTGGCCTAGGACTCCACATTGTGCACAAGTCTGGCGACCACGACAGGTTTTAGAGCCATGGCCATACTTCTGGCATTGAAAGCAACAACGAGGGTTTGGTATATACGGCCTGATAGATGTCTTTGTGTACCCTGTTTGAATAGAATCTGGTAGTTTACTGGATGCAAACGTGAGTATCAAGTGTTTCGTTGGTATTTCCTTATTATCTCTTCTGATGATAATTCTCTGTACATTATTGACATTTTGGCTCTTCCACCCTTCCAAAAGTTCAGTCTCGGTGAGCTCAAGTAAGTCTGCATCAGATACCACTCCGCGAGTGACGTTCATGGATCGGTGTGGTGTTACGGTGATCGGTACGTCACCAAACGTTGAGAGGCTGTTTAGCTTTACAAATTGTGCTTTGTCCCGAATTTCTAGAAGAAGGTCTCCGCTCGCCATTTTGGTTACTTTGTATCCAGCCCCGAGAGTTTCAGTAAGACACCTGGCAACTACGAAAGGAGATACGGTCCTGGCTTGCTTTCCGGTTTTTTCGCAGTGAATGACGTGGAAGTGGGGAAAAGTTTCTATTGGCTGGTTGAAGAGATTTATGTCGTCGGTGCGTACCCGCTTTAGGCCGGTACGATCAGGTAGTAGAGGGAATGCGCCATGCATGCCGGTCTTATGTTTGTTCAGCAGCGTTGGCGGCCACCCACCACGGAGCCCAACAAGGGGACGCTGCAAGTTTACAGGTGCTGAAAGCTTGCAGACGTCAGCCGTACAACACTGCCATAACCCAATGCGCCTAGACCAAGGTAGGCTATTTGCACAGGGTTAACCCTTGCCGCCAGGAAAATTGGAAGTAAACAGAAGAGAGTAGAAGACAGGACAGATAGATGGTGAGAGATAAAGACGAAGATATAGGCAGAGAGATAGGAAAAGGCGACTGCCAATTTCCCCTGGGTGGGTCAGCCCAGGGGTGCCGTCTACGTGAAGCCGGGGCCAAAGAGGTGTGTTGCCTATGCCAGGGGGCCTTAAAGGTCCAATCACCCAGCGTCAGCTCAACCCCCAGGATCCCCTTTTCCCCGGACACGGCGAAGCCACGCACGGCTAGGCGTGGGAGGGAGTCAAAAGTCCCCCGTTAGCTCGGGTCCGTGGTGTCGCTACACGCCAAACGCCTACTTGCGCAGGCGCCCCTGCGGGGGCCCACAGAAACTGGGACACCATTTTGCCATTTGTCACTTTTGCCTATAATACCTCAGTACAGCGCACAAGCGGTTACTCGCCGTTCTACCTCGTCCACGGTCGCTTCCCTTCTTCGTTCCTCGATGTTTCTTTCTTCTCTGCGCCTGTCAAACAATGTTCATCTTCAAGTGAAGAATACATGTCTCGTCTACTTCATTGCCGCCAGCTGGCTCGCGTCAACACTGAAGCCAAGCAACAGGATCGCAAGCTTTAATATGACGCCTCTCATCGTGCCGTGTCTTTCAGCCCTGGCGACGAAGTCCTCCTTCTTACACCCATTCGCACTCCCGGACTGTGCGAGAAGTTTCAATTACGTTTTATTGGCTCCTACACTGTCTTGGAGCAAACGTCTCCTGTGAACTATCGCGTGGCACCCGTTCTTCTTCCGACGGACCGCCGCTACAGGGAAGCAGAAATAGTCCACGTATCCCGCATGAAGCCTTGTATACGGCGTTCATCTTCGCTTTAAACTGCGGCCAAGAACTGCGGTCAGGATGACCGCTTTTACGTGGGGGGGGGGGGGGAGTTCGTGTAGGCATTCATTAAGCACATCTGCTCTCTTTACACATATTCATCATCGTGAGTGGTCATCATCTTCATCTGCTGTGGGGACTTGGCTTGTCTGAGTACTGTGCCTTGGGCGTGGTCGCTACATCGTGTCTTCCGGGCCTAATAAAGGTTGCCTTCACCGTTACATCACAAAAGTAATAAAATCATGTGTGGTGTTAATGGGTGACGAAAGTTTGTGATAATAGAAACCATGGTGTACATGTATGGCAATAGCACAGATGCCTCGATAGTTAACATAACTGCGTCTAAGGGCCATGAGACAAGTGTTTTGTTGAGTGTAGCCACCGCAGCGGAGACCTCTCTGGAAAGGTCATTCTATGGAATGCCGGGTTATATGCTACGAAATGCCTGGAAGGACAGACAGGCAGACTAGCGGACGTAAAGATAGACGCGCGGACGTACACACGGATGGAAGCGCGAACAGACAGGCAGACAGATGGATGAACGGACTCACGGACGGGTGCATGGACAGACGGAAAAACGCATGGATGGAAGCAAGAAATAATGGACGGAACACAGACGGGCTTACGGACGCTTTGCCTCACTTATCAGCATTCCCGATTCCGTGGATATGCTGCGATTTTTTAATCTGCTTGGGAACTGCGCGGCACCAGGATTCGAGCCACGGAACTCTTGCATGCGAGGCTGATGCGGTAACCACTACGCCATCGATGTATTCATATAGGCTGAGCTATATCCAAAAGTCTGCTATTTGACACACTCGTCCACTACAAATCGATGTTCAATGCTTCTCAAGACCATCAACGTAGTGCCGTTACAAATTCCCACTTTATGGTGCTTTCCTACCGATATCTGCGTAAGTTTTAAGCGCGAAAACCACGATCGAAGAATGTCACCGCATCAGGGAACTCCGACACAGATATTAGCACTTGGGTTTTCTGAACCTTTACACAAATCTAAACCCATGCGTGTTTTCGCTTTTCGCGGTCGTATCAACAATATTAGCAGCCGAAACACCTACCACGTATGCAACACAATTTAGGAAAAAGGTCATTGGTTTTACGTACAGTTTCTAATCGCACTTTCTATTCCAAGCAGCTGGTGTTGGTGAAGACTGGTAGATCGCCGGTGTCACTTTCAAGGCGACGATAATGATTAGAATCCCACTGTCGCTGATGATATTACTCGCACACAAATTCTTGTTGGTTGCATGTGCGGGAAACAAAATATTTCACGACGCACCGCTGTCTTTGTTTCTCCCTCCTCGACAAATACAGATCACCTGACGAACATGCACTCATTCTCGCTCAAAAGCTTCGATGTGAACTTCCTGCAACCCAGTGATGCTATCATTTTTACCGGGGCCGGCAAGAGGTGCAATGTCACTAGAAAACCAGGAATCAAGAAAAAGCAAAGATGGAAAAACCTACACGGGTGATGCTTCCTAACAATAATGCAAACAATCTTGAACATACTAACTACATCTTATATTTTCCATTATACTACGCAGTGTACAAAAGTTAGCGTTCGTGGACTACATGCGGAAGTGTAGTAAAAAGGGCGTGCTTGGGCTTCGTAGCCTTGGCTGTGCTGCCACAGAAAGCTGCCGCCGAGTATAGCACCAGCCAGGAAGGCTACGTTAAACCCTTGATGTCACATTCGCAGTTGAGAAGTGAAGCGAAAACAAACACCAGAGGGGTTGGAAAACAGCATCTCCGCGCAGCGAAAACGGTCACACACGTTCTGCACGTCGTGCACGCCACCGCTACCACAGCCTTCGGCTAATTCGAGAATTCATAATATTTTGCCCATTCTCCATGTACTGCATTTCGTACTGAATTCTGGTTATTCATGCAGAACACTGAAAAAAAAAAACAGTTCGCACATTTTCAAGCGTTGTTTCGGGGGATACACCAGCAGAAACGACACGAGCGGACACACCAGCAGCGTTGGCGATGGATTCAGCCGACTGCACAAAAGCGAGACACGATAAGGCATGGCGACTCGATGATGCTGCTTCCTCTTCTACTTTCAGTGTTCTAGAATATTGTTTCAAACCAGGCTCTCAAAGAACGCGTCCTTGTCGAAGCCGCGAACTTGTAGGGCTGCACGGGTAGATTGCAATCGTACCGACTCGAGCGACCACCGACGGCTTTGCTTACGTGCTGAATTTGCGGTCGGTCAGTTAGACCACGTGGTTTCAGCTTGATTGATATGTGGGGTTTAACGTCCCAAAACCACTATATGATTATGAGAGACGCCGTAGTGGAGGGCTCCGGAAATTTAGACCACCTGGGGTTCTTTAACGTGCACCCAAATCTGAGCACACGGGCCTACAACATTTCCGCCTCCATCGGAAATGCAGCCGCCGCAGCCGGGATTCGAACCCGCGCCCTGCGGGTCAGCAGCCGAGTACCTTAGCCACTAGACCACCGCGGCGGGGCCACGTGGTTTCAGCTAGTGCAGCCAAAGCTGCGAAGTTTGCCTTGCGCGGCTCGGCCTCCTACACGCTTCGCAGCGCTTGCGGAGCGCAAGGATTGAACGCAAATGCGCCCACTCGCACAGCAGCGCACCATGCGGGCGCTGCCGGCAGTCATCAGCTGCGCGGCCATCTCCCAGCCTGTGCTCAGCACACTAGGCAGCATATTTCTAGACACTGTACAGAAGGTCAGGTTACAGCGATACACACTGACACTGATAGCGGCGAACTGTGTGTCCGCCGTCGATATACTGACAAGCGGCGAAGCGCGTCGGCATTTACGTCGGCATATCGTATAATCCCAGCTTATCACTGGTCGTCACGCAAGCTCTGCAATAATCCCGAATATTCGCGTCCTACGCGCAGTTTTAACATTGCGATATACAGCCCCGCCGTGGTGGTCTAGTGGCTAAGGTACTCGGCTGCTGACCCACAGGTTATGGGATCAAAGCCTGGCTGCGGCGGCTGCATTTCCGATGAAGGCGGAAATGTTGTAGGCCCGTGTGCTCAGACTTGGGCGCACGTTAAAGAACCCCAGGTGGTGAAAATTTCCGGAGCCCTCCACTACGGCGTCTCTCATAATCAAATGGTGGTTTTGGGACGTTAAACCCCACAACTCAATCATCAACATTGCGATATACAACAATCGTGAACCTTCTCGAATAATCAGTGCAGTTTATGCTTAACATTCCTGCCAAACTTTGTGGTTGAAAATCGAATGAAACAAAAGTTGAAACAAGTAACGTGCGTGCAATATCTAACACTGTCCTTTCACAGTGCTGAGGGTAATCTTAAGTAATCCTACATGACCGTGACATCTATGAATAGTTCTTCAACGCATTGTTTCTGCGCGTCCGTCTGATGCGGAGCGTCTACAACAGAAGTGCTATTTTGTCGGTGCTTTATTACAACGCCAGGTGGCGACGTTATCCCTATAGCGTCGGCTTCGCTCTTTGTATTTATCCTTACCAAAAATAGCTCAACGTCGCATGGCTACACTCGCCCTGCGAAAAATACAGGCTGACCAACAGCGTAAACACGACGCGCTGTGCGGGCAGTGGCATTAAATTCTGTTAAATGCGGTGAGTAAGTGACCTTAGCCCACATTCGGCGTGCTTCAGTGACAGCTCTCCATGCTGTGACGCCGCTTTTTCTTTTCATTTATTGATGCCTTAAAAGCCCGAAGGCATTACATAAGGTGGGGGCAAACAATATATGAGGGACTCTTAATCAAACAAACGCCGAAAAAGGAAGAAAAGACGAAGAAAGGGAGGAAAATTATCTATCAGAAAGGAAACAAGCAAGCAGAAAAAAAATACCGTAGAAAGAAAAACAGCAATATAGACAAGTAATCGTCATCACAATTGATGAGTCACTAAAAGTTAGTTACTAACATGGTTCAACTAGGAATTCATTTCAATTTAGGTCAGATGCATTGTTGTTGGTTTATTTTGCGAAAAGTCGTGCGGTCGATGGACGAAATAATACTGTCGGGGAGGGTATTCAACAAGGTTATTGCATGAGAGAAAAAAGAATCTTTGATCGATGATGTGCGGCACTGAATGTGTGTGATTGGTTCGCTGTGGTTAAGGCACGGCAAGATTCGGGGCGGGGGTTGAGAACGAGGGTGCCTTGCAAATGGGTGATAACAGAAAGAGTGAAGCAAGCAGAGACGCAAGATGATTCGACGTGATTGGAGACATGGAAGGTGAAGTGTGGGTTTGAGTTCAGTGATGCTAAATTTACGCGAGTAGTTTGACGATATGAATCAAGCAGCGCGATTCTGAATGAATTCTAGTTCGTAGGCGAGATATGCTTGTGAGGTGTGCCTGATAGATGAAGCGTATTCCAATTTAGGCCGAACGTGTTGAGCGTATTCCAATTTAGGCGATACATATCTGAGATTTCGGTGCAAAAATCTAAGTGTGCATGAAACATGTGCGCATATTGTTTCAATATGAGTGACCTATGATAATGACGATGTCAAGTGAACGCCTAGATACTTACAGCAGGTGAGGCCTCGTGTCTGATTTTGCTCTCATCGCTAACTATCACAGCTACCACAAACACCTATATGACCTCAACGGTTTGTTTAATCATAGGGCATGGACGCTAGTCGTCGGAATGATTTATCGATAAGCGTCTACCTGCATGGGTTCACGTTAAACGGTACTGCAGCTTTCAAATATGACGATATATTGTACACGCTCTCTTATCACTATGTAACGTAAACATTCAAGTACTTCTGTAAGGACAAGATTCACTTCCGTGTTATACCAATTCTTATGGCGCAGGCATAAACTATATTTTTTATTTTTTGTGAGCTTGCAACACAGTGCAGTGTTTTTTACAGGTGCACGCATACTCAGTTATTGACTTTAGTTTTATACTTTTTTCGGTAACTCATGGCTCGTTATGTTGTTTATTTATTAGATGGAGTAAACTTAAGTGTTACGTCATTGATGCTCTTTCGCGATATCGCGCATTATACAAACTGAGTGGAAGTACCATTGCCGCGACTGATACGAGAATGAGCCTTTCAAGCTGCCATATAAGTAAATAAATTTTTTCTTTTAAAATTTAGATCAACAGCAGGGCAAAACTGAAAGTTCGGACTTGACTGTGCCACCGGGAAAATACGTCTTCATATTATTTGGGCCAAACTGCGTAGTCATGAAGCTTGAGTTGACTGCAAAGAACCGTAAGTGACGATTTTCTCGAAACGAAAATGAGCTGTATTTAAGTGTTTGATTATGTCCTTAAAGGTTAATTCATGATTGACCTGTATGGTTTAACGTCCCGAAACCACCATATGATTATGAGCGAGGCCGTAGGGGAGGGCTCCGGAAGTTTTGACCACCGGGGGTTTTTTAACGTGCACCGAAATCTGAGAACACGGGCTTACAGCATTCCCGCCTGCATCGGAAATGCAGCCGCCGCAGTAGAAATTTCATACCACGACCTGCGGGTCAGTAGCCGAGTAGTAGCAGTAGTAGTCGTAGTAGTAGTAGTAGTAGTCGTAGTAGTCGTAGTAGTAGTAGTAGTAGTAGTAGTAGTAGTAGTAGTAGTAGTAGTAGTAGTAGGCATCGACCTCTCGTTTAAACCTTGAATTGTCCACTGGATGGCGGCGGTTTATTATTATGAAGAATATATGACAAAAACTGCGAGATAGCTGTACTTGCAGTGTTCACTAGATGGACGGACGCATGGATGGACGGATGACAGACAGACGCACGGACGGACAAATGGACAGATGGACGCACGATTGGACGGATGAACGGATGGACGCATGGAGGAACGCACGGACGGACAGACGTACACACAGACGGACGCACGTATGGATGAACGGAAACACAGAAGGACTGGCGGATGCTTCGCCCCACTCATCGCCATTCACTTTGTAAATATGCTGTGATTTTTTTCTTTGTCTTTGTTGACCCTGCCTTCGCCCTTCGAAAGCTTTCTGCGCCTGATGTGGTTTCGCACTGCCCGCATGATCGAAGACATTGCAAGGCTTATGCACGCCACCTGTCTTTTTATGGCCTCCATCATCGGGCCATGGAGGCATTGCAGTGACTATGGCAGGTTATGACGTCATTATATGACACACGCTGAATGACATGACACCGGTCTAAATTTTATCTATATATGACGTAACCACTTCATATTTTTTTTGCATTATTCTTGTTGATGACGCGGGACGCCGGCAGTTAATTCTCTAAGGCTTTCGCCTTGAGAAAAAAAAGACGTACCTAATTAATTAATCTATAACAGTACACTACCGTGTGGTTATTGTCACGACCGATCGGCTGGAAACAAGCGTTATGATGAGATATACGTCCGTGATGCACTATATGGCCATCTCTTCAAAAATTATTAACTCTCTCATGCACGAATTAAATACAACGGATAAGAAAATTATTTATGACCTAGAAGTATAGCTATAGGTCACAAAGGTAATAAAATTTCTTATTTAAAGCAAGCAAAAGCGGTATCAGCTTTCTGTTGTGTCCCTATATGAGGACAAAATGCCGTAAGCAGATATGAGTTCTTGTTATCAGTACACATGAAATATAGCTGGAACACTGAAATAAACAATTACATTTCAAACTGAAATGCTGACGATTGGTCTAGCATATTTCGCTTATGTGCTGTGGAAGGACTAGAAGCACTCCGGACAAAGCGGCACGTTGCGGCAACCGCAGAGGTATCTTGTCTTGCTGCGGCAGTCAAGGCTTCGACAGCAGCTGGCGTACTGCTGTTCGCTCTTCTTTGGGAAATGGCGCACGCCGTCGAACATCTTTTCCTGGGCCACGTGTTGGAGAACTCTTTTTTATGAGCGCTGGCGACAAATCGATGGATGGCCGACCTGTCGCTTCAAGCTCTGTGCTGCTTCACGGCGAAATATGAGAGCTTTGGCAGCGCGACTTTGGAACTCGAGTTAGTCCACATAATGGTACACGCCTTTGTCCCACCTCCACAAAATCCAGGCGTTCACAACTGCTGCGTTAAGTAAATGGAAGAAGATCCTCAAGTAGCCCCTCTTGTTCCGGATGTCATTTCTGTACCTTGCAGTCAAGAAATCCATAAGGTCGACACCTCCCATGTGTTTGTTGCAAACTTCGACGGAGTACGGCCGGGTGACATCAATTACTTTCTTCTCCTTTCTGTTGTAGCTTTTGGTGGTGCCTGAATTCAGGCTGCCGTCCTGCATAGCTAGAAACAACATGAACAAGCGAGTTGTCCAGCCACCTTGTTACAGTGATGTTGTCTGCTGAAGTGCTAATTGATGTGCTCCCCCTTCCGTTCGCTTTGATATCCTCCAAGGACTTCAGCTTTTTATCCGCACCTCGCAGATGGTTTGCATGGCATGTCCCGACAGATAATATTCCAACGTCTCTCAGCTTCCTGACTAGGGCCATGGATGTGCAAAGATTAACAGCATAGAGTTTATGATTTTTCCCTTCAAGTACCTCGGACAACCCGATGACAACGTCTGCGGCCATGCCAAACTCACTAGAAACGCTGTATCGCCCACCAGCTACTCCTTCGTACACCTCAAATAGATAAATGTAGCCTGACACTCCTGCTCTCACTCATACCTTGAACCCCCAGGGCTTCGGCTTGCTTGAAAGCTATTGCTTTATGGAGGAGAGCCTTTTGAATGGAATAACCATTTCATCCCCGGATTGATATTCCTCACAATCGACTGCCGAGCAAAATTATTCGTTGAGTGCATTATTTACTGGCCTAATTCCAGCCACACGGTCATTCTCGAAGCTCGGGGGGGGGGGTCGCTATTGTCTTTGAAATGAAGAAATCTGCGAAGCTCCTCAATTGAATCAGCAACAATGTCCATTTAATTCCAGATTCTGTTGACCAGTAATTCCTGATTCTGGAGTATTTGATGTAAGTCATCACCAAGTACATGCCAAGAAAGACTTTCAGTTCTGGTAGAGTCAATCGTAGGTTCTCTTTGTCTTTTGGTACTGTGTACAAATTCGTTTAAAAAGAAGTGGACTCCGTTAATGAGCCTGGAAATATGGCCAAGAAGTAGTCAATCGGATGTGTGCCGTGCACATTGACCTTATGCTCACCCGGAAAATCGGGAGGCTATCCCGCATAGTCATCGTCTTTGTCAGCGATCCACACTGTGCCGTCCTTTCTCGTGGTCGCTGTTCTCGAGGGAGCCCTTGCACGAGGGCTCGTTGAAGCGCTCTTAGCATGCACAGGCTCGCTGTCATCACTATCTTCTTCTGAGCTGCTGGAAGTTCCAAGGTCAGTTAGTAGATGCTCCCAATCGTCCGCCTCGGAATCGTCATCAGAGTCAGACGAGCGGTACAAGAGAGCATTGATTTCATCCCTGGACATTCCTCCCGTAGATTACATTTTAGAAAAGTACTGTTTTCCCACGGTCTACGGTAAAGCGAGACTTATGCACCCCCAAAAACTCCCGCACAAGCAGGCTCAACCGCGCACGTAAAGCGCGGGAAGGTACAAGCACTTTCAACTCAGGCCTGGCTTTCTGCGGGCGCGTTTATGTGGTGGCGGTGCAGATGAGTCTACACCGTTCATGCATGATGTCCCCAATTGAGGACACTCGTTGTATTCCTCCTATAGAGCCCATAGCTGAGAAAAAAACGTCCACAAAAGGAGCTGGTATTATGCAAGAGTTGATCTTTCAACACGTATTTTTATAGTTCAAAAGCACCATAGTATGTCGAGCAATTATTTTTTTTTTACGAACATTCGGTGGCCTTAAAGAAGCCTAATCTTCATGAAAACCTGGAGCTACAAGAAACATGGACAGCGAATGTCATCTGTGAACAAGTTAAAAACATTGACATGTCCTCAATTAAAAAATCATGCGGCTAATGACTGAATACAAGAAACTGGACGACTTTTGAAGTAGGATACATATCTCTCCTCATATGAGGCCTGTCTGCATGAGAGGGATAAGTTAACCTCGCTGAAGGTTATTTTACAATAAATACAACCAAAGTGACTCAAGAGCGTCAAAAAGCATTTACACACGAAAGGGCGAAGTGCAACTCGTTGCTCATGAATAAGCAGCTGATCGTTCATTGTCGCTGTCACTCTCGGTATGTTCTACATCCAGTGAAATATCTTCAACATCAAAATGATTTGTTTAAATATCCAAGAATTATATCCGCCGTATGACTTTGATAACACCAACAACACGCCACTCACCGCGCACAACACAAACGTGGCGTCACTCACCACTTTTATCGGAGTGCGGAAATCATTTCGCTTTGAAACCAGGCAACCGGCGAATCTCTCGGAGTGGGCTGCCATCTATGAACGAACGTTAAAAACAAGCGGCGCAGCGTTGGCCAAGGTTTGGAAGAGCAAATCGCGAGCGCGCGCTACTTTCTGCGTACAATAGATGTTATGGAATGATTGCCCTACAAATACACTCAGGAATGCTCCAAGCGCGTAAAACCAAGTGAGTTTCAGCTACAAAGGCCAGATGATAACATCTAACAATCCAACGTGGCTTCAGATAATCTCGTCAAGCTGTTTTGTGAACTTAGCGGGCTATAAACGAAATCGCGAGCTGTCTTGTACTTTCACGAAAGAACGTCTGGCAAGAATGAATGAGATCTATCGTGTCGCGTAAGGTCCGATATATTCCCTGGTGCACGAAACATACGAAGTAGTTCGTTTGTTTCGTTTTTCCCAACGCGTTCGTTTTTTCCCAACGCGTTAACACTAATGCTAGCACAGCGGAACAAGGGAGCGACTGCCTACTGGCCATCCTCGAGAGGACGCTCTTGAATTCCGCTTGGCAGCGCGACAGTCTATGAACATTGCGAATACCGATGCCTCGAAGTCTAATACTTTTGTCTTCTACTCGGTGGTCTGCTTATCCTTTTCGGATGCTGGTATTCTTGATTATAACGCCGGCATCTTTACAGCAGAAGCACATGCGATACTTGTGGCCATTAAACACGATGAACAGATAAAACTACAGAGTGCCGTAATGCCCGTCGTAGGTGTCTAGTGGCTAAGTTATTTGGCTGGCGACCCACAGGTCGCGGAATTGAATCCTGGCTTCGGCGGTTGCGTTTTCGATGGAGGTGAAAATGCTGTAGGTCTTTGTGCTCAGATTTCGCGACACATTAAAGATCCCCAGACGGTAGAAATTTCTAAAGCCCTTCCCTACGGCGTGTCTCATAATCATGTGGTGCTTTTGGGACGGTAAGCCCCGCATAATAATCAAAGTGCAGTAACACAGACTGATTTCCTAAGCGTGATAAATACCCTCAAAACCCCGAAAAACACAAAAACATATCTCTGTATCTCTCTACTTGGTATTATGCACTGTCTTCTTACTCAAACAGCATGTCGTAGTGTGCTGGAACTAGGATGCCGCGATGTACAAGGGAACATGTTTGAGGAAGAATTAGCTGCATCCGTCAACCCAACCAATGCCAATACAATTATAGCAATTTCTGCGGTTGACTTGAAACCTCCCCTGAAACGAAACCTGAGGGCATTTAGGCATCGCATATGGTATGCGCACACACAAAATAAACTGCATGTTATCAAGCCACAAGTTGGACGTTGGCCGCCACTATCAAGTCACGCCGCATAAACGTTACACTAACAATGCTGAGAATAAGACACAGATACATTACAAACTCGTACATTTTGTCTGTTGGCGATCCTCCATTGTATGATAGATGTGGTAAAGAACTAACTGTAGTTCACATTTTAAGTGATTGTAGAGAATGGGGCATCCTCATGAAACAATACATAGCATTGCCCTACCCGAAACAAATTCAAACCTGCAATGTTCATCTGTAGAGCACTACTTTTCAAACGCGAATAATTGCTCTCATTAAACCAAGACGTGCATAGTTTTCGTGTGATATAGCCAGGCAATTCGCAGAGCGATCTCTGAAGAGAGGTGGCTGCTACGGTCATTACAATAAATAAAGCCCACGCCTCCCAGTCCTTGTATAAAGAGGTGTTCAAGATGCACTTGTGCTAAGGCCGTATACCACCATAGCTGTAATATTACGACTTTTGCCCATGCGTTCTCACCACAAATATTTCACGTCATTTTCATGATTTTATTACTTGTATAATATTACCGCCTTAGTGCGCGAAAATGTTAGAAGCCCTACACAGCCTCCTGCCATAATGTTGTCCATATCTTTTGTCTCATGAAATGCTGCTCTTTCGCCATGATATGGCCTAACGTGAGAAATCACCACACATCACCATAATTTTTCTCAGCCGGATGCACTTGAACTAAAATTCACCACAGTAATACTCAGCAGATTTCACTAATAATCAGACTCATGGCTTGGTCGAAGTAAGCCAGAGTGGGTTGGCTTGTGAGTGCGTTATCGTAAAATGATTTTTTTTTATCGTAGGGTCAATATGCTTTAACTTTAAAGGATAAATTCGGTGATATTTTTTTATGTTCACCGATTTCTATAAAACTTTGAGCGTATGTTTTAAGGAGTTTGCGTGGTTACATACGCCAATTTATACGCCTGGAAGTCTCTCAGTTTTTTAGCGCAGAATTTCTAAAAATTGGCAGCCCATTCTGGACTCGCACTTGTAAACGCCCGGAACCTTCTGTATGTGACGTAAGTGGCTACTCTTTTTCAAAACTTGCCTCCCCCAGCAAAAAAAAGTTTCGTAAAATAACTAGAGGGGACTCTGGCACTCCGATCGCTCAGTTCACTTTCACTTTTATTCCTTAAAGACCCCACCAGGGGGTAATACATAAGGGGTGTGTTACAAGATATACAACAGGTTGAACACTTTATTATATAGTATAATGTGATGTGATCGCTTCAATAAAGGCAGTAGGGCTTGAGTTAGCGATTTCTTGTGTAAGGTTGTTCCAGTCCTTGGCTGCTCGAGGAAGAAAAAATGCAAAGGTGACTGTGCGAGCTTGAGGACGGGCAACGTTTAAGGAGTGACCAATGCGATAGGATATGCGTGATGGTGGCAAAATATATGGTGGTTGATTTAGCGTGATTTAGTGCTCGATTTAGTGACCAAGGAAATGGTAGGTAGTATCCAGGTTTGCTTTGTCTTCGTGCTTGCGGGCCTCGAACGTACTTTTGGCTTCACTTATTACTGTCTTGATTTTTTTTTCAAATAAAAGAGTGGAGCGTCGTGAACTTCATGCGATCCGATTTGAATTGCTGAGCCCAAATGGCTAAAGTGGTGACGTGCAACGGCTCAACACTTGCCGATTGCCGTTTCGTGACAAAGCAGCTGGGAAGATTAGAGAGATATTTGTACTACCCATTATTCTCATGCTCGCTGAAGCGCTGTGCGTTGCAGCTCTCATGGACACCAGCGCCAGCGTTCCCTCTAGTGTATTTAGAGGAAACCCTATGAGCCAGCAGACCGATGCAGTGCGCGCTTTCTTCTGTCAGGCGACGACGACGCGATCGCAGTTTTGCTTTGTCAGCTGATTATCGCGCTATTCGTGTTTTATATCGGGTTTTAGACTAGCATGGACAGTATTGAGCTACGAGGAGATCGATTCGTGGCACGTGAGATGCCTCTCGTGTCGATGGGTAGAAATCAAAAGGCGATGCTTCCCTGACAAAATTGTGGTTGCAATCATCGCTGAAACTATTGCTGGTAAGTCCAGACGACATGGCACAGCTTGATTTTGCGTCGGATTACATCCCCAATATGCTTCTTGAGCGACAGAAGAAGCAAGTGTGCTATGTTCACACTGTGGGTAGGGTAGCGTGTCCTGACCCAGCCCGGAGTAGATGCTTGTTTTAGTTTCGCTTTGGACTGATTCTTTCTGGCTTGTTTAAATTTATCGACGAGTCTCTCAACGAAATTGATAGCCCTAGCTGTTACAAGGATGTTAATACTGTTTCAAAAATGCATTATCTCAATATGATCGAAAATGCACTGGAGTTGCCTTTCATAGTCATGGAGCAGCGTTAGGACAAATACACGAACGATAAAAGACACGACAAGTGCTGCCTCTTTTCTCGTTTGTGTATTTGTGCTTACGCTGCCCATATAATTGACTATGAACCCTAACCAACTAGCCCACCTTTCCGTTATTTTGATATACTGGAGTCACCCTTTACCCCAACATCTCACAAGTGACCGGTGCGCAGTCTGGCGCATTTGATCTCATACCTCCTATTACTTGGTATAAGTGGTTGCAATTCAATAAGGACATTTTTTTTACGAAAGGCACGTCTCAAATGGGGCATTGTTATCAAGAGCTTCCCATGATAGAATTTTCCTGATAAGGTCAAGGCTCTCTTCCCCGTCCTCCCTAGATTACAGGCTTTGTTCAGTAAATATTGAGGTCGCGCATGAACACTAATGCGTTAAGCTATAAGTCAGTAGACGTGAGTGTCCACTTGAGCCGACATAAAGGTGATAGTTATGCTGAATGTGAATATATAACATCATAGGCAGGCACGAAAAGTGGAACTCATTTAGGCTAACTCAAGGCATACAATCATCGCTTAGGTGTCACTTGGGCTCAGACTCAGTGATATATTGCTCAGTAGTGCTCACTTGGACTCAAAATTGCCAAAAGATTACTCGCACGGACTCAATCAGACTGAAAGCCCGATCGGATGAGTCTGAGTGAGTTGATTCATCTTTGCCGACCTTCGATGGCTAGCGTGAAATTGAACTCAGAACGACAGAGAGTCCTGCCAGCGGATACGAGAATATTAGGGCCAAAATAAATATGTGTAGACTCAGGAGAATGATGAACAGTGAGCGCTGGTTTTGTCTGGTTGTTTTCTGGTGGCCACGTTTTGTCACTATGCTCTGGTAATATTGAAACGTATGTCGCAAATCGGATAACGCTGTGTTTGTGGTATACGGAAACCACTGATGAGAACATTTTCATATAATTTTTAGATAACATACGCAGTGGCTTTAGGGATCGAAGTTGAATATTGAATTGTTAAAGAACTCAGATCAGCAAGAACTTTTTTCAGCGATTCGTGACTCTTGCTATTTATGAAATATTATCACCACTTTATTCCTGGTACGAAGGTAAGTGCAACACCAGAAAGCCTGCTCCTAATTTGCTGTGCTTCACATGTCTTATTTCCTAGCACAGTTATTACCACTTTAGGTGGTCACGTACTAATATATGGTAATATGCTCCAGCCACCGTACGCGCAACCACAGACGGAATCTTATGCATGTTATCCGAATGTGAATTCGCATAATCAGTACCCTTTCCATGATGAAATAGAACAATTCAAATTAAAATATTTATTTTCTTCCCGCTATGCGGATCGAGCTCGTCGCCGTCTTTACAAACTTTTCATGGCCTGAAAAAAACAACATTTCCAATCGGATTATGTTAAAAAATAGAACGTAGTAATGAGCGCTGGAAGACTATTGAGACCGTAGAATTGACTAAGAGAAATATGGGAAGCTTAAGTTGTCATAGTCAATAAAAATTCAGACACTATGAAGATACATAGAAACATAAAAATGGAACAGCCTGGTCGATATATTACAACGACAAGCAAACCTAATTATTATACCGTGGCTGATGTTGTCAAATATAACAAACAAATGTGAAATAGCTTGCACCCCATTATCTCCAAACGTAAAGTGGTTATAATCTTTGAAGAGCTTATATTTACCTAAGTACTATCAAAGACGAGGGATTCGCTCGCAAATTCTACTAACACTGTACAGTGTCAATTTTTATGAAAGGGATCGCGGGAGTGTGTGGCCTGCACTGCGCGCTTCGACGGCTGCTGGCAGCGCGTTCAAGCGGGAGCGAGAGCAACTACAGTCTCTTTGCGCGTCATCTCGCGGCGAGCAAAAAAAGCAGTCACTGATTAAATAGAACCAGCTGAAAGATTGCACCCTTTCCTCCTCCTCCTTGAAGGTGATTGAAGGGGGAGAAATTGAAGGGATTGAAGGGGCCTTAAAGGGGGAGACGGCGCTGCCAGCAGCCGCCGGAGCACGCAGGCCACGCGCTCTCTTGTTCCTTTTCATAAAAAAATGAGACTGTACATAAATAGCTAAGAGGAGCCGTGAAAATGAGGGCATTGAATACTTACCGACGCCGTTGCAGGTATTAATATTTAGAAAAGTCTGGCACTAGGCTTGTTAGCGCATAGTCTGGAAAATTGACGGAACGACTCTCCAAGGATGCGTACTCAAATGGAGCACTATGTTTTCGTGAAGAGAAGTACGAGAAAAAGACTACTTTTAGAAGAGAAGTAGATTGTGTTCGGCAAATTTTCTCTTTGTGTACGCGTTCATCAAGGCTCGATTTTCCTAATCAATATTTTGTTCGTCTGAATGATGGAAGTGGCGTAGTTTAGGCATTGAAGTAAATTAATATATGATGAGTCAAAATGAGGATATGAATAGTCTAACAATAGATTCGGTTCAATATGTTATTGATCTGCAAAGCCCCACGAATAGAAGTGGTGATCAACTTACTCTCAGTAATAGCAGACATAATCAAAAAACCAGATATTCTCAAAATGAGGCATAAAATGTTTTTAGGGCAATATATAGATTTCGCTACCTTTGGTGAAGCGAGAGACCATTTGTTCGCAAAGAGCAGGGCCGTTGCGGAGGCCGACGGTCCCGCTCTCCTCTTTTACACGGTGTCTTGTTCTAGCGAAAGGGCTTTGCAGTAGCAACCGGTGTTTTTTGGCCACTGTTCTTGTTCGGGGACGCGCCACCCTTGCGATTAGGAGAACCTCTTTGGGTAGCGCTGTGACGACACGCGAGGTGCTTCCAACGAAGCACGTGATGTGCATGCTGCTACGCCAGAGAAAAGTCGGCGCGAGCTCATTGTCGAGAATTCGGCTCCGTCTCGCAGGCAGTGTGTCAACAATTTTTTAGGGCATTAACCAAGCTCCGAAATGCTCTCACGTCCTTGGCTTGGTTTGTAGGTCAGGCGCATGTAGAAATATTTGACAAAAATATTTGACAGGTGTTCCGTGATAACACAATCACCACGCCTTCAGGTCAGGCTTATCAACACAGATTGCTCGTCTCTATGCGAAATGATTCTCAGAAACAAATATTCAAGAAAATACATACTAATGAAATTTTAGAAATCTGTAATGCCTTCCAAAAAACTAACCACGAAACAATATTGGGAAACCTCCAGTATTCTGAAACTTCCGCTCGATGTCAATCAATACTGCTTAAAATATAGAGAGCAGTGTGCATGAACAACCTGATGTTTGTCTTTCGTTTAGGCCGTAACATATGAAGTATCTCAAATGATGCTGATTGGCATCTCCTATGCGTACAAACTCCAATATTTATTGTAACATCTTGTTGTTTGCTTAATTGTATGACATGTTTTGATGATATAACTGAATTCTTCTGCAAAATAAAGGTACAATATTTAAGTATTGTAGCTATTACAGCACTACAAAAGTGTGCACCTGCAGACGAAGAAAAAATTTTTAGGGGTGGAGCTCCTTATGCAGTGGATGTAGTAGTAGCCGTCTGTAGCCACCTCTAGTTTATGAATTGTGCAATAGATGGCGTTGTGGGTGTATGTCCTTGGGGATAATATAACTAGATGTCGTTAGTGGTTTCCTCAGCATATCCACGGAGTGATTGATGATGAGTGATGCGAAGCGTCCCTCCGTTCATCCATGTGTCCATCCATCTGTGCGTTCGTCCGTTCGCCGTCTGTCTGTCTGTCTGTCTGTCTGTCTGTCTGTCTGTCTGTATGTATGTCTGTCTGTGTCTGTCTGTCTGTCTGTCTGTCTGTCTGTCTGTCTGTCTGTCTGTCTGTATGTCTGTCTGTCTGTCTGGGCTTCCGTCCGTCCGTACTTCCGTGCATGATTCCATCCGTTCGTCCGTCCGTCTGTGAGTCTATCCGTTCGTCCATCTTTCTGTGTGTGCTTTTCTCTGTCCGTCCGTCCGTATGTGCTTCCGTCCATGCGTCGGTTCTTATGTGATTTTCATGTGATTCCTAAAAAGAAAAGACAAAAGTGAGCCCCCCTAACTGTCTGAATCAGGGTGTGCGACACCTCAACAGTAGCTCACGAAAGATGGGGGTAAGGAGGGATTAAAAGGATAGGATGAAAAAGTAAATAGATAGAGAAAGAAAGGAGAGAGCAATACGCAGGGACAGTGAATGACAGAAAACGATGGAAGTAAGGAGGCGATAGGAAAGATTGACACGTTCGCAGGAGTCCGAGGGCGGGGCATCACTCGACGAGAGCTCTTCTCGGCGTCAGGAGTTGGCGTAGGGCGAGCCCAGTTGGCCAGAGCTGTGATTGATTGATATGATTGATATGTGGGGTTTAACGTCCCAAAACACCTATATGATTATGAGAGACGCCGTAGTGGAGGGCTTCGGAAATTTAGACCACCTGGGGTTCTTTAACGTGCACCCAAATCTGAGCACACGGGCCTACAACATTTCCGCCTCCATCGGAAATGCAGCCGCCGCAGCCGGGATTCGAACCAGCGCCCTGCGGGTCAGCAGCCGAGTACCTTAGCCACTAGACCACCGCGGCGGGGCAGAGCTGTGCTGGTGTCGGAGATCGCGGGGCACAACCGGTCGGCACGAAATCCAGAGAGCGAGTCCCATGCGTCGGTTCGTCCATGCTTACGTCCGCGCGACCGTGCATCCGTGCTTCTGTCGGTCAGTGCGGACGCACGAAAGAACGGACGGACGCTTCGCCCCATTCATCGTTTACTCCATGGATATGCTGTCATTTTTTTTCCAACTGAGGTGATAGGCTAATATGGTTTCTGTTCCCTTCATGTTCTTGTTTTACAAATTTGCTTATTTTTATTATCTGATAAATATTAGAACGAAGGATCGAAGTTCAGGTCACGGCGAAAATTGTATTCACAATGGGATTACAATGGGACATCTTTACATATTGAACTTACAGTTATATTCCACGAGAACATGTCCTGGTCACCACATAGAAATTCTCTCAAAAGTAGTATTGCCCGTGATGTAGGTGCATTAAACAGGCTGCGATATTGACTACTAACAAGCGTTAAGAAATGTATCTACAACGCACTTATGCATTCCCGTTTAACGTACTGTCTTCTAGTTTGGTCGACTACAACACAGTATAATTTAGGGTCACTTCAAATGCTTCAAAACCGTGCTCTACGTGCAATAAAATATTTAGGACGTATGATAATCACCCAAATATATTATTCAAAAAATAAAATTATAAAGGCGCCCAAACTCTACACATACAAATTATTTCTTGAAATTATGCGGCAATATAAATCTGACAAACATTCCTTCCAGAGTAAGTACAGTGTGAAAACGACAGGCTACAAATTCAGAAATAGTTCTGTATTTATACCACATAGCAGAACAAATTACGGAGAACGAAAACTTGCTGTTCGAATTCCTGACCTCCTCAATGACTATACTTTTACCAGAGATCTCCTCAAATCCGGAATTAAGAAACAAGCGTATCAAAAAACAATATAGGATTAATATTTTCAGAGGACTAATGCAAATAATAGATTACTATGGTTCTGTATGAAAGTTATGTATTTTGTTGATTATTCTTTTTTCTCCCCACTTGTGGATTGTGAGCCCTGCTAGTTGTTCCTAGTTTTTTTTTGTGTGTAGATGAGTATAATGCGATTTTCTTTTAGGGGTGAAACTCTTTATAGCGACACCCATTCGTCCCTCGTAGCCGTTATAGTATGTAACAAGTATAACATTTTGACCTCCAAGGTGGTGCCGGTGAGAGATTTCTTCTGTGCGTTGTTGAACAATAAAAAATGGTGCTCAATGTAGATGCCAATGGCTGCTAATTGGGAATGAGAAGCAGCATTCGGCTTTTAGTTAACGCGCATGCTGCAATCCCCATTAGCAGCCATTGGCATGCAGATTGAGCACTATCTGACAAGAAAGGGTTGCTAAGTTGCACTCGCTCGGTGTAACCTCCTTAGTTTTAGAAAGGTTTAGCAAGCGTTGAGACGCAGTGCCATGAATACAATGAACTAGTATGTACCACGAATGAACTCGAGGTGGTTGAAGGTGGGAAGTAGACACGAAGCGCAAGCCGTAAGAAAGTAAAAGCCGAGATCTCCTGTCTCTCGTTTCCTATTAGCAGCCATTGGCATGTACATTGATCACTATCTGACAGGAAAAGGTTGCTACATTATACTAGCTGGGCGTAACCTCGTTGGTTTTAGAAAGGTTTAGCGAGCGTTGGAACACAGTGCCATGAATACAGTGAACTAGTATATAACATGAACTCGAGGTGGTTAAAGGAGGGAAGTAGACCCGAAGCGCAAGCCGTAAGAAAGTGTGCGTGTGCCAACTCTCGTTTAGTTCTTGGAATACCCGCTGGATGACGGTGCTTCTATATGAGGAATATATGATTAAAAGATGCGAGATGGTGGTACTTGGAGTGTTGAATAGATGGACGAACGGACACACAGACAGATGCATGGACGAACGCGTGAACGGACGCAGGGGCGGATGCATGGACGAACGCAGGGGCGGACGCATGAACAGACGCACACACGGACGGGTGGATGGATGCATGGACGGTCACACAGATGGACGCATGGATGGACGGAAGCAAGAACGAATCCATCATTCACTCCTTGAATATGCTGCCATTTTTTTTTAATGCTCGAAAGTAGTGCGTGCATTTTTTCGGTAAAATTGTACTTATGTTTTCTTCTCTTTTTGCTATATGACTGTGTAATATTGATCAGAGGTGTAGTGTTTGATTTTTATGTACCCTTTTATATTTATGAATGTCTTTCTGCTGCTACAGCTGTATGAGTGGCACGGCCCATTCAGGCAATGTTTGCCTTTTGCCGTGCCTTCCTAGACAATTTCGTACTCGTTCCTAACAAACTAATAAAGAATAAAAGAAAGTGAAGGTTGGCTAAGTATCAATTGCTGGGAACTCGTGCCTACACAAACTGCATTAACATATCAGTTCGCTGCGCAGAATTTCGCGGTTTATTTTCTTTTTGTCTCATAAAATTCCTTATATTCAAAAAGGAGCGCTGTTAATTAAGCCTACTTTTCCTCTCTGAATCTCATCACAATTTTCTGTCAAATTAGGTTTGCTGCCTTGTGAATAACGTAAGCGTCACCATTGGGAAACTCAATAAGCTAACGTAAAAAATTATTGTTGTAGATTATCAAAGGCAGGTTCACCTGTCCTATCATTTCTGCGCGCACATTGTAAGAGAGGCCTTGCCGTGGAGGTCTAGTGGCTAAGACACTCGACTGCTAACACAAAGGTCGCGGTATCGATTCCCGGCTGCGGCGGAGATGAAAATGTGTGAGGGCCGTGTGTTTAGATTTAGGTGCATGGTAAATAACCCCATGTTGTCAAAATTTCCGGAACCCTCTACTACAGCGCCTCGCATAATCAAAGCATGGCTTCGTTACTTTAAACACGGGATATTATTACCAGTGTTAGAGAAAAGCAGGGTCGCATGTGAGAGTTTCTCAAGTTCATTGCGCTTCTTTCACTGCGACGCGTTCCCGCAGGGTAGTTCACAGTGTGCCTTGTAATTGAATGTTTTATTGTTGAGTAAGTAAAGGTCGAAAACGTCGTTGGCAAAAATGTACGCCCATCCTAATATACCGCTGCGTATCTTGTATCGCAGTGATTCATTACACTTCTCTGGCTCATGCTAACCCATAATATAGTGTGTCTATAATAAAAAAAATCTAGTCACCATTTAAATGTACTTTTGGCTGCGAAAATTGGGTGGCCAAGATAACGTTTACTAGTCGTCGAAGATCACTTCTTTTATTTCCTTTCCAGAAGCTACTCCCATATCTGAGCGCCAACAAACAGATGACACTCCCAAATTTTCATGCATGCTATGGGTCAAAAAGGACGACGCGAACGCAAGGAGCTGCTGCGATGACTACTTCAAAGAGCACTGTAACGAGGCAAGCCAAACATATGTTGGGACCGGCGATACATGCAAGGAAACAAACACCGTTTCTTAGTCAAAGAAATAAAGGCAATAACGGGCTTGAGAAGATGAGCCAATAACTTCTCAAGACACAGTGTCTGATCTGGTATAGTAAACAGCTGTGTTGTCTAGACTTGCTGTCTCTTGCTTTTGCGTTAGGGCTGACTCTGAATTTAATGCGCGCACAAACATACTAAGTGACGGCCGGTTTCTCTCTCGCTTCTTTTAACCATACCACGAGAATGAAGCATGCCTACGTAGTAGTTTGAGCTCTTTTGAATTTTTTAGGAACTCATAAATGACTGGAATGTTTTCCGATAACATTCTTGTGGTAAAGAATATAACGCATGTCAGGGAGCAGAATCGAGCATCACTTCCGCAGTTCGAATCGTACTGGTATTGATATATTGTGTTTTAATGTAGCAACAAACTGTAGGACACACTACCGGGTCCGTAACGCTAGTATCCGCGTACAAGAGTGGAGAACTTCTTCGGATAGCTGAACGTATTCTGCTCAGCTGATACAGCTTTCACAGACATCGGCGTTTAGTTTGCATGTCTGCCACCAACTGCCGCATGACTTTTCTGTTTTTGAATTTCGTGCAAAATGAAAAAATGCGTCGTGGCTCGAAAGAGAAAAAAAAGCTAAATATGTTCAATACTGCGCTTAGTCTACCACCGTTCGTTGTCAACAGCGACAGAGATAAGGCCGACAAAATGTAACGTTACAGAGGCTAGTCGTTCCCCGATTCTACGGCAAGGAATCGTTCTATGCACTAAAACAAATTGCTGCTGAGCAGCACCAGAAACATGAAAAAAAAAACTGGCCAACGTACTCTTTTTGTTTCTTCTTTAGAGGATCGGTATATACCCGCCGTTTGTCTAGTTCCCGACGTAGAGAAGATAGCATGAATACTCTGGCGCAGCGGCGGCTTTGAGCAAAATTGAGAACAGCTGTGTCTAGCTAAACAAATGTAACCGTAGATAGCTACGTAGATATTTATTCATTTATTTTATACCTCAAGGGCCTCCGCAGTGGAGGCATTACATGAGGGGTGGTGCAAAAGATACACTTGGTACGAGCATACAAAAGTGACATGAGCTCCATGATTACAAAAGAAATACACTAACATTGGGTCAAGAACTCGTACAAAAATGTAAAATTCAGCGCACACATAAGCTGCAAATAGCAATCATAAATGCGAAGGGCAACAAACAAAAAAAAAACGACACCAATATATCACACAATCCCGGGCGCTGTAAGCGACGACTTGAACTGGTCAAGGTTTCTTAATTGGACCACGTGATCTGGAAGATGGTTCCATTCCTTTGTGGTGCGTATAAAAATGACTGCACAAATGTGTTAGTATGGGGGCGAAGGTATGTTACTTGTAGTTCATTATTGCTGCGGCTCGATACATGTGGTTTCAGCACGATGTAAGTGTTGGGTAATAAAGAGTGATAAAACCGGTGAAATAATGCCAGTCTCGAAAGCTTCCGGCGATGACTGAAGGGAGGAACTGCTAGGCGTGATTTCAGGTCTGTTTCACTAGTAAATGATGAGTAGTCCGAGAAAGTGAATCTAACGGCGCGGTTTTGAATTGCTTCAATGCTATCAGTTAGGTACTTCTGATGCGGATCCCTTATGGCGGCTGCATACTGATCCCTGATCCCAAACCCTGATCGGCGGATCAGGGTTTTATAGGCCAATAGTTTTAAGTGAGAAGGAGCAAGTTGCATTGTACGCTGCAGATACCTAAGAGATCTAGTAGCGCAGGTGATTAGTTTGTTTATGTGGACGGTCCAGGAGATGTCATTCGCGATATGAACACCTAAGTACTTATAAGACTTTGTGGATTTTAAAGGCGACCCTGATAGAGTGTATTTAATAGTTAGCGGACTCGCGCGTAGAGAAAAAGACATTATTTGGACTTGGAAACTTTTATTGAAATTTGTCAACTTTTACACCAGTTTTAACTAGTAGAAAAATCGGATTGCTACGTAAGTTGGTCTTGGTTACAAGTACTATTTGCATACAGCACACAATCATCTGCAAAGGGACGTATGTTGTTAGTAATTTCGGAAGGCAGATCATTGATATAAATAAGAAACAGCAGCGGGCCAAGTACCGTACCTTGTGACACGCCGGAAAGATAGATAGATAGATAGATAGACAGATAGATAGATAGATAGATAGATAGATAGATAGATAGATAGATAGATAGATAGATAGATAGATAGATAGATAGATAGGTGTGGGGTTAAACGTAAAATTGTTGCATATCAGATTGTTATCATTTTTAATCACCACAATTTGCTTCAAGATTTTCAACATGGGTTCAGGAAGCATCGCTCTACTGAAACAGCCCTCTTGACTCATAAAGAAATAATCATAGACCATTTAGTCGTTAAAAATGGCGTCAGGCATATACGTCGATTTTTCTAAGACATTTGACCTAATCAATAATTTCATCCTTCTTAGCAAATTAGAAAATTATGGTATGCGTGGGACAGCGCATGCTTTCTTAAAATCCTATCTTTCAGACAGGACACAATTCGTAGATGCCAACAATTAAATATCTGCAAGGAAGCCGGTCGTTGTAGGTGTGCCACAAGGAAGTATTTTAGGGCCACTTTTATTTTTCATTTATATTAATGACGTTGTACACTGCACAAATAACGCAACATTTGTCTCTTACGCCGATGACACAACAGTTTTTATTACAGGGAGCATGGAAACAGAGATAGAAGAAATGGCTAATAAAACACTGTCTGCTATAGATACCTGGGCTTCAGTGAATTTACTAAAACTAAACCCTTCAAAAACACAAGTCATTTTATATACGCCTAAAGGAAAAACCTTGATAAATAAGATGAGCTTATTTCTGGGCTCTCAGCAGTTAGACATGGTTGATTCTGTTAGTATTCTTGGTGTATATTTTTCACGACAGCTTACGTGGAATGTACATGTTGATATTCTATACCCTAAGATGTCATCGGCCATTGGTTTCATTGCACGTATGCGATCTCTTCTTCCCGCTAAGGTGAACATTACGATATACAATGCACTGGTATTATCTTTGTTACAGTACTGTAGCTTAGCGTGGTGCACAACTGGTGTGACGAATTTGCGCAAGTTGCACTTACTACAGAAAAGGGCCGTACGACATATTGTGGCTGAACACTATCTGTGCTCTACAAAACGTCTTTTTCTAAAATATGATATTCTTCCAGTTTTCTTTTTGTACAATTACAGGCTGATGTTATGCTATAAAAAGTTTGTCAAACATGGTACCAATACCACAATAAATCTTGCTAAACTTAGCGTAAAAACAAGTGTTCTACTCACCAGGCACAAAGAAGTTTGAACTGTACCCACCCCAAGAACTTTTTATGACAAACAATCATTGTCTTACAGACTACTTTCTTTGTTAAACGTTTTAAACCGCGAAGATTTCAATCCTTCCTCTAAACAAAACTGTCAGATTAAACACTTCGCCCAACTGATACATTTTCCTCAATGATACATCGCACAGAAGTTATGCCCATTCTTTCCTTTTTATTATTGCTTTTCATGTTCATGCTACTTCATGACCATACATTTGAACTATTCTCTTTTTATCTTAGCACTGTTTTCATAAACTTTTTGTATTACTTTTTTGGGATGTTATACATATATGTTTATTTCATATTTGTAGTGCATGATTGTCTGCCATTCCTGCTGCTTTGTCAACTTGTGAAAGGGGTCAAGACCTCGTCAAGCTTTTGAGCTTTTAGTCCTGTAATCCATCTTATCAAATGGAAATAAAATGATTGATTGATTGATTGAAAACAACCACATGATTATGAGAGACTTGTAGTGCAGGTTTCCTGAAATTTCGACAACTTGGGGTTCTTTAAAGTGCACCTAAATCTCAGCACACGAGCTTACAAGATTTTCGCCACCATCGATAATGCAGCTGCCACGATCTGCGGGTCACGATCTGCGGGTTCCACGATCTGCGGGTCAGCAGCCGAGTACCATAGCCACTAAATCACCATGGTGGGGCCCAATGTAACCTTCGGCAAGCCTTGTAAAGCCATGTTTAGTATTGTAGAACCTGATTAGTTACGCATAACTAAGCTAATAAAAACAAAGTAATAAACACTAATTAAGCCGAGCTTAGATTAGAAAGTAAGATGTGTGGAGCTTAGTCTAATACTAATTAGGACTGAGCCTAACTAGTGCTAACTTTATGATGACATGTGGTTTTTTTATTGGCGCAAGGGCAATACTTGGCCAAAAAGCGCCATGAAAACATTACAACAAATAATAGCAATGATGCGTGGTATGCGGCGACATATTGATAATGTGACTATGCTGCTGTTATGGAGCTGTATAGTGACCAGAAGCTTCATGCCCTGCGGTGGCTAAAACAGATAAATATTTAAAATCTTGAGGGTGACATGAAATGCGTGTAACAAGAATGAATGGCAGTGATCCTTGAATTTGAAATGAGGTATATGGCCTCAGCACGAATGCCTCATCGGCAGCCCTTCATTCCAAGGGTCGCGAGGAGGGTGCTATTTTAATATTCTAGCGCAGCAGCAACCTCTACTTAGAGATTTCGTGCTATGGGAATGCTTGCATATATGACATGAAAACTATTTACATCCTTTAAAAACGCGAACAATGATTGGTAACTAAAAAGTGGTTCCCCAGCTATGAACATCGGTGGGTGCATGGGCAGTTTATGGCGGAAGGGAAACGGAAAGTGTTTTGTTTCTCATTGTATCTAATTCCTTGCACTGTATTAAAACATGAAGCACGGTAAGTGGTTCACAGCACTCATCACATACAGGTGGATCGCCACCAGACAAAAGGTGTGAGTGTGTACTGCGTGTATGCCCTATTATAGGTCCAGTAAGTGTTACTTTGGTGTAGCGCGACTTCAATATTGGCGGCCAATTCGTGAGGTGTGGTTTGATGAGGTGAAGTTTATTTTGTGAATGCATATCTCATAAACGCTGCCAGTAATCCCGGACCTTTTGTTTAAGGAATGGTTCGAGGTCAAGTGCAGGGACAGCTATAGATGCATTGGTGGTGGTGTTTTCTGGCGGGCAGAAACAGTTAGTTGATCTGCTAACTCGTTGCCTAGAATCTCGTGGTGTCCCGGCATCCATCAGACAACGAGATACTCTTTCTGTGCGTAGATCGTGCATGAGAGTGAGTACGCAGAGACAAAGACAGGGTTCGTGTGGTTTTTACTTTTCAGAGGCTTTACTGTGCTTAGGAAATCAGTGTATAATATAGCTTTGGCAGTTCTGATTCTTTGATGTGTTTTATGGCCAATAATATTGCGTATGCCTCTGTTGTGTAGATGCTGTTAAGTTTGGCCTGGAAATTCGTCTGGGCAGACGCCCTTGTGCGTAAACCGGTCCACTGGGGAGACTCTCAATCCCTTCGGCGCCCAGTCTTCAGTACAGGTGAACCAGCCCGACAAGGCAACACAGCCAAGAAATCAAAGTACCGAATTAGTAGGGCAGGTGGTGCAGAATCACCCTTGAGCTGTAAAACCGCCGATGACTCAACCCGCGACCGATTTCAAAACGATGAAGGAAAGGTCGGTCGCAAACGTCGCCGAAAAAGATTGAAGCGTATGCGCGCGACTAACCGAAAGCAAGAAAAGGGTAACAATGAGCCGGGCGAAAGAAAGCAGGGTAGACCATCGGCCCGTTCAACGGAAGGTCCTTTGTGGCCTACAGTACGGCACAGGAGGCGAAACGGTAGGCCAAGGCGCAAGTCCTCGTGACGGTATGCGCGGTGGAGATTTGGAGCTTTTCGTGGAAGGGAGTGTCGTCGTGGTCCTAGAAGAAAGGCCACAATAGCTAAACACCGCTCGGGAGCTAGACCAAAGAGGACACCGTCACTCTTTTCCACGCATTGCTCGGGCCCACTCCGCGAACCTGACATGTGCGGCGGACCCTTTGAAGTATGCTGCCAGGATCGTGGGAACTCTCTACTAGCGGCACACACACGACGAGGAAAAGCCCTGCTGGCGCCACCACAGTGCAGTGTTCACGTGGACCGTGCATGCTCGCCCTCCTCACCTGCGTGTGTGTGATTGGTGTTCCACTCGGAGAGGAGGAGCCCAACAGGGCTTAAAACGACGCCGCAGAGTGCTGGACGTCGCTCTGAACTATGTAACGTTTAACCACCACGCTCGTGGTTTGTGAAACCCCTAACCTTTCCTTTCTGTAAATATGTGTAAATAGTGACATAAACATGCTTTGTTCTCGTATCATCCAGCGAACTTCCTTCCTTCCGACCTTAACAACTGGTGGCAGTGGTGGGATGCCATCACCTGCAACTTCTTCTTTCCCCTCTCTTACAATGCTCGTATTGGGGGCAGAACACCTATATCGGTAAAGAATGGAGTGACTACTGCATAGGACACAGAAGTACGAGTTTTTCAAGCATCAGGTAAAAATCGCGGATGTGAATATTTATGCTGAAGCTCAAGAAAGTGTGTGTAAATATGTGTACTAGGTGCGCTTTTAGTAAATTCAACAAAAACATATCAAAATCTACGATCTGACACTGCCATGGTGGGACTTGTACAGCAGGGGGCCAGCCAAACGGTGTTCACAAAGTGGCACACCCATCTCTTCGGCTACACTTCTCACACGGAGTGCGTAGGGCTGTCTCATGGTAGGGTGGTTGTTAAACAGGGCAAAACTACAAAAGTCATTGATCGTGGGGTATACCAGGTTGTCGTTGTTCGCGTTTATTTTAACAAAGTAGAGAGAGGATAGGTAGGATCTCTTGAATTGTAGCAACCACTCATTCGTGTCAACGTACACGCTTTCTACGGGGCTAGTTAGAAAACCACATGTAGAAAGACGAATTCTAAGATGGCGAACAGGGCCGAGGATCTTTAGGGGAGTTGGTGTTGCAGACTGGAATATTATTGCTCCGTAATCCAGGCTCGTTTTTATTAGACTTTTGTATAAATTCATGACTCATGAGACACTTCTTGTCGCTACCCCATGAAGTGCGTGACAATACTTTGAGAAAATTCATGGTTTTTGGGACCTATTCTTTACGTATTTGCTATGTGGTATTGTGGTGGAGTGCGCGGAATTTAAAGTGGGTGAAGTACTTGGAACTTGAAACGGATTGAGTGAGCAAAACTTAAAATGCGCGCTGTGAAACAAGTTGCAATTTGGCAAGAAAGAAGAAGCTGGTACGGATGTGAATGAATAAGCCAGAAATGACTAAATGCCAATTTGACGCAGACGCAGCATTGTTCAAAGCACGCGCGAGACGGAGAAAAGAAAGAAGAGTCGCAGCGGTGGACAGAGGAAGACGAGCCACGCATCAGGGTGGTCGGGTTTCAGACCCGAGCAAAGACTGATCGTCTGGTGGCCTGAGGGGTTCGAGGGCTACCTGGCTGCGCGGACGTTCCCGTGCCCGTAGACAGGACTGAACAGTTGAACGTCGGGCATGAGCTCAGGCGAGGCTGTCCCGCCGGAGCTATACCTTAGGCCAGTGCGCCAAAGGCGGCGTCAGCTGGTCCAGCGTCCGCCGGCAGCCTAGGAAGGTTGTTTTTACGGCTCGTGTAGCTGTCCAACAATAAGTTCTGTACATAAAGTCGAGTTGTTGCAACGTATCGAAAGGCGCTGATCTCCATAGTTTATAAGCAGCAGCAGCCACGACAAGACAAGACGGACACCATGCAAACAACCTTCCACTCCTTTCAATAGCAACAGCCGCTACGCAGCTGAGAGAGCTCTGCTCAAGGGAACAGAGGGAGTGGGTAGAAGGTTGAGTTTTACTGGCGCAGTCGGGCAAGATCGAGACAACGACAACAAGGAACGCTCTGTGTACCAAGGAGTTCGTCCTGCGGCGAAGGACACAAAAACAAAAGCCAATACATTGGCTGTTCCAATGAGGAAGCAAGCCACCGAGTCGAGGCTGCAGTTCAGCAGCCATCGACCCGAGGAAGTCGGTGGTCCAGCAACGGTCATCTACATTCATCGGTCCGGCGACCACCCCGGCGACATCGAGCGATGTCGAGCGTCTGAAGGAGGGCAAGGCAAGAAAGCAGCGAGCAGAAACTTCACAAGTGGTGAGTCCTCTGGTGGTCTTACATCTCAGGGGGGCCACTGCCTTTCTCGAGTTTTAAGACGTCCTATGGACACGAGGTTTGCCCACTTAAACCCAGATAGACGAGCGTAGGCCATGAGTCGTGAGTCGGGAGACGAGAGCAATGCGGCAAACCCGGGAGAAGGTAGTGCGCGGGAGAGCAAGAGAGATGACCGTTGCAGAAATCTCACGCCACAGCGTAGACGCCAGGAGTTGCGGTTAAAGATGGAGACTGCCACAGATGATGGGTGGAAGTTCTCGGTGGGGTGTACCTGAGTTCGGCAGGCGGGATCCGTGTAGCGAACTGAGACGCTACTCGAAAGTTCTCAGAGGGGTATTACCCAAACTTCCAACAGAGGCTGAAGCACTGGTGTGGTGTGTGTCCGTGAAGAGTGCCCTAGAAGCGTTCGAGGTACCGGGAGAGTTTTGGAGACGTTTGCTTTTCCTTTTCGTAGCGGAGAGAGTCCCATTTTTGTCCACGCGCCTAAGCCCAACAGAGCATAAAGATTACCGGGTAATCAAGCAAACGGTGCTTGACGAGCTCAAACGTTCGGCCGGGGAATATCTATGAAGATTCTTGGGGCCAGGGAAGCGTGCGAACGAAGGGTGGAGACCTTTTGCGACACGTTTAGAGAACTACATCCACATTTACTCTGAGGCAAGGGGGGTGTCGGCATTCGAGGGCCCGGTTAAGCTTTTGGTTGCCGAGCAGTTAAAGAAAAAAATTGTCGGAGGAGGCTATGTGGCATGGGACACTTCAAGAACGGAGAACATGGTTGAGTGCCTCAGAAATATCCGCGTTGCTGTGAACGTTTGAGGAAGCGCAGGGTGCGAACTGCGCTGCGAGACAGGCGAATAATAAAGCCAGCGGAATCGCAAGGCGTGAGCAAAGGTAGAGTTCAGAATGAGACAGCGAAGAGTAGCGGTGCTGGAGAAAGCCTAGGCGCAAAAGGAAAACGTAAGTCCAGGGCATGCTACAGTTGCGGTAGCACAGGGCACCAAAAATGGAATTGCCTTCAGCGCCAGATACAGCGGCCTGAACGGGTTCCGGGCACTGGGAGTGAGAGCTTAGTGGCGCACGTTTTGATGAGAGAACCGGTGGAAGCGCACAGTGACTTTATCTCCATGTCGCTCGATTGTAAGCATAGGCATATCGGAGCGGTTTTGGACACGTGGGCGGAGATCACTGAGTTGCAGGAGAGCGCAATACCACCGGAGTTGGTGAAGCAGCAAGGCACTATTACTTTAACATCTGCGTTCGGTGGTACAGTGAAGGCGAAGCTCGCGGTGGTCCCGTTGACGATGTTTAGCGAAAGCGGCGTTAGCGCTGACCTATAAGGGACGGTTCTCGTGCTTTGGGTGTTAACTGACCGACTGACAGCACGAGTAAATTGCCTGCTGTCAGAAAAAGCGTGAAAGTCGCTTAAATGTGATTGCGCTTCCGAAAGCATATTGAAAGGCGTGGAGGAGACAGGCGGTATATAGCGGACGCCGAAAAGTGGCCCGTTAAACACAGACAAAGTGCGGCAGTTTGAGGCCGAGAGCCCTGAAAGCCAGGGGCAAACTGCGACTATAAATGGTATATACAACCTGGTTGAGCAGCGGTCATCCCCGCTCCTCACCCAGGTTGTCGTGAGGAGCGGGGACAACTACATACCCCTGGGCAGGTGCGCGTCGCCAGATGGATCGCAAGCGTCAGGCAGGAAAGATACAGGCGCACCCGAGGAGTTCCGCGAAAAGGAGCATGCCGAGGTAAGACCGCAGATAGCCGAGGAGGGCACGGAAGCGGAAGACATTGTTGAGCGACAACGCGAGCTTTTATGCGTCGCACAGAGGCCGGCGGAGCCTCGAGAGCTGGGGGACGCGAGTGAATTGCGCCTTTGTTGCCCAAAGGGTGGTTCATTTGGCGTATCGTTGGAGCAAGGCGTGGAATTTAGAGATGCTGAGTATGAACCGCGGTCAGCAGCAGCGTGTGCTGCGGGTACTTGCCCGGTCCCATATCAGTCGGCCGATGCCGAAAAACGAGACCACGACTGAGTCTGCGAGATATGAGATATTTAGTGATAACGGGGTATCGTTCCGTGGCCAACCCAACGCGACTTCGGTGCGGCTACCAAAAGTTCCTGAAGATGACAGATTAACTAGAAAGAGCTCGCATCCCCATAGAATCATAACGGGGGAGTGGGGAGACTTATCGCGTGGGAACAGTGTTGCGTGGAGTTTGATTTGGAGAGCTACTTAGTGCGTGTTGCAGGTTCCCCTTGTCGGGCGCCTGATGGTGAGGAGCTTGCGGTAGTCAAGGAGTTGAGTGTAGGGACGAAAGTGATAGAATTTCAGACATCGTGGGGACACTACTTAAGCTACGGACTAACTTACGCGAAGGTAGCTCGGCCATTTTCTAAGCTAACGGGAGAGCGGGTTGCGGACAAAATTGCGTGGGCGGATGAGGCGTCTTGGCGGCACTAAGCCACACTGCGCAAGGCAGCGCCATTGATAACAGTAGATCCCGAAAAGCCATATTGGGTCGTAGTGAACTTGTCCATGGCCGCCTCTGAGGTCTACCGATCGCGGCGGGCGAAGAGCGGCGCTCAGGCGTCGATCGTGTTTGTGCGGCACGGGTTTTCTCCAACTCAATGCCGTGATTTCTTGTCAGTCAGCGGGAATTCGGGAGCGTTCAGTTTTTGGCCCTTCAGCGCCCTGATGACCATGGTCCGTGGCCGCCACCCACTAGTTTTGCCGACGCATGCACACTGTAGAAATCATCTAATGTTCACTCGGGAAATAGCAGCTGCACCTCAGGGGCTGTTTACACACTAGAAGACTAGACACTTGGTGGACACTCCTTTAGTTAAGAGTGACGTGCACAAACCTGGAGAAACTTGAACAGCACCATGCGTTGCAATGTGTGTGTGTCTCAGTGAAGTGTATTTTAGGGGCGAAGCTCTTATAGCGGCACCGGTTCGTCCGTCGTAGTCGTGGTAGTAGTGTGTAACCAGTCTTACATTTTGACCTGCAAGGTGGTGCCGGTGGGAGATTTCTCCTGCACGTTGTTGAACAATATAAAATTCGCAGCGTGCACGTTAACTAAAAGCCGAATTCTCCTGTCTCTCATTCCCCCTTAGCAGCCATTGGCATGTACATTGAGCACTACCTGACAAGAAAGGGTTGCTACCTTATACTCGCTGGGCGTAAGCTCCTTGGTTTTAGAAAGGTTTAGCGAGCGTTGGGCAGCAGTCCCATAAATGCAGTGAACCAGTATATACCATGAACTCGAGGTGGTTAAAGGTGGGAAGCAGACACGCAGTGCAAGCCAGAAAAAAGTGTGCGTGTGTCACCTCTCGTTTAGTCCTTGGAATGTCCGCTGGGTGGTGGTGCTTCTATATGCGGAATATATAATGAAAAGATGCGAGATGTTGGTACTTTGAGTGCTGACTAGATGGACGAACGGACACACAAACAGATGCATGAACGGACGCACGGATGGCTGCACGAACGGATGAACGTATGGACGGACGCACGGGCGGATGCATGGACAACGCAGGAATGGACGCACGGATGAACGTGCGGACGCACGAACAGACGCACGCACGGCCGGGTGGATGGACGCATGGATGGTCACACAGACAGACGCATGGGTGGACGGAAGCAAGAACGAATAAACGGACGGATGCTTCGCCCCACTCTCCATCATTCACACGTGGATATGCTGCTATTTTTTGTGTATATTGTAAGACAGTAGCAACGTTGGAGTCTCGACGGCGTTTGTTAGGCCGAATCGCCTGATAAACCCTTCGAACGAAGACGACGTTTTTCGTGATGATGATTAGATACAGATAAAGAAGATGAAGGTCACACGTTGTCAATATTGTGCTTACACTAATTTCCCCCTTGCGCGTAAGCGGCCAATCAGGCCGCTGTTTATGACGGTGGTGTACGGCGCACGAATGGTTTTAAGCGCGACACGTGAACAACCTCCGTACCACAAAAACGGCCGTCGGAAGGCATGACAACAGGGGTTACTCGATAGTTAACAGGAGACTTCTGCTCGACTATAGCGTAGGGGCCGATGAAACATGAGTGAAACTTATCACACAGGCCGCGAACCCGCGTTGGGGTCCACAACAGTACTTCGCCTCCAGTATTGAAGTGAACTACGTGGTGGACGCCATTGTAGCGAGTCTACCGCTCTTGTTGGCTTGCCAGTGTATTGAGGTAGGCGCGTCGGCGACAATCGGCCAGGAGAGAGATTAAGTGCTCCCTCGATGACGATGGCGAGTTCACAGGGACGTCAAAAAAGGAGATGTCGAGCGGAGATGTTGGTTGACGACCATAGACGAGAAAGAATGGGGAATAGCCCGTGGTGCGCTGCGTAGCGGTATTGTACGCAAAAGTCACGAATGGCAGGATGGTATCCCAAGTTTGTGTGGTCGGCGTTGATATACATAGATATCATGTCGGTCAAAGTTCGATGGAAGCGCTCTGTGAGGCCGTTAGTCTTGGGATGGTAGCTGGACGTCGTCTTATGAATCGTATTACATGCGTGGAGGACTTGTTTGAGTAGTTTCGAGAGAAACGCCTTGCCGCGATCGCTCAATAAGATGCGTGGGGCACCATGTCTTAGAAAGATTGCCCCCAGAAAAAATGTGGCAACGTCCTCTGCTGATCCTGAAGGAAGTGCAGCTGTTTTGGCGTACCTTGTTAAGTGGTCAACTGCTGTGACAATCCAGCGCTTGCTACTAGCTGATATTGATAGCAGTCCGTGGAGGTCAATGCCAATGACATCGAAGGGAGCGTCAGGACACGGAAGAGGTTGTAGAAGACCGGCCGGGGAGGAAGTGGGTCCCATGCGGCGTTGGCATAGCGAGCATGACGCAACTTATCGCGCTACTTAGTTGGAAAGGCCAGGCCAGGCAAAACGACTGCGGATGCGTTCATAGGTTTTTTGAAAACCGAGATGACCAGCCTTGGGGTCATCGTGAAACGCCTCCAAAATCTGTGCCCTTGGGGAACGACGAGCAACAGAAACCCGGCGCTGTCCTTCGGGGTGGAAGAAAAAGCGGTAAAGGACTGAGTTTTCAGCCTTGAAGTTCCGCAGCTGTCGATAAGTGCGGGCGTTGGAAGGACGAGATGAGCCTTGAAGGCGCTGCATTATAGAGTGACAGTAAGTGTCGCTGCGTTGGTGGGATACAAACGTCTCGTTGCCGAAGGTAGAAAGAAAATTGACACCGGCGAGGGAATGAATTGACGGAGACACTTTGATGGGTTCACTCACAGTTGGCGACAGGCCAGGAGTGCCTGATGAGGATTGTAAAGGACAGCGGCTAAAAGCATCGGCTTCGTTGTGTTTCTTGCCGGATTTGTAGATAACGTGAAACTCGTATTCTTGCAGACGAAGTATCCAGCGACCGAGACGTCCAGACAAATTCTTCATGGCGACAACCAGCACAAAGCGTGGTGGTCAGTGACAACGGTAAAGTGGCGGCCGTGAAGATATGGTCGAAACTTCTGGATGGCCCAGAGAATGGCGAGACACTCCTGCTCGGTGATGGTGCAGTTTTTCTCTGCTGCTGTGAGGGTGCGACTATCGTATGCGATCACACGTTCGTCATAACGCTCTGTTCGTTGCAAAAGTACAGCGCTGAGTTCGTGTCCGCTGGCATCAGTATGGAGGAGAGTGGGTGCGCCTTTATCGAAACTACAAAGCACTGCCTCAGACGTGAGGGCACGTTTCAAGGTGTCAAAAGCCATTTGGCATTCGTCGGACCATACGTATGACGCTCCCGAAGAAAGGAGTTGGTGAAGTGGCGCAGCAGTGGTGGTGAAGTCTCGTATAAAGCGCCGGAAGTACGACGCAAGGCCAAGAAAGCTACGGAGCTCTTTGACGCGTTGAGGCACCGGGAAGTGAAGAACGGCAGTAATCTTTTCGGGATCAGGCTGGATTCCATCTTTGCTGACGAGATGTCCGAGTACTTTAATACTTCTGCTAGCAAAGTGGCACTTCTTAGTGTTGAGCTGAAAGCCAGCAGCTGCGTGACACGTCAAAACTTCATCTAGGCGCTGCAAGTGCTGTTCGATTGTTGAAAATATTACTACGATGTCGTCAAGGTAACATAAGCATGTTTTCCACTTAAGGCCCAGCAATACAGTGTTTATCAGTGTTTATCAGTCGTTCGAACGCTGCTGGCGCATTGCAGAGGCTGAAAGGCATGATGTTAAATTCGTAAAGTCTGTCGGGTGTGGCAAAAGCAGTTTTTTCCTTGTCATCCTCGTGCATTGGAATTTGCCAGTAACCGGAGCGCAGGTCAAGGCTCGAAAAATATTCCACTTCTTGTAAGGAATCTAAGGCATCATCAATGTGAGGCAAGGGATATACGTCTTTTCTGGTTACCTTGTTCAATGCGCGGTAGTGAACGCAAAATCGCACCGAACCGTCTTTTTTTCGTACGAGAACGACAGGTGACGACCAACGGCTTGAGGAGGGGCGGATGATGTTTTGCTTGAGCATATCAGCAACGTGCTTGTCGATGATCTCGCGTTCGCTGGAAGAAACACGGCATGGTCGACGACGGACAATAGAAGTTCGGTGTGTATGCGATGAGCCACCGCTGAAGTCTGGCTTAGAGCAGTGGAATGTACGTCAAAAGAAAATTTATGCTTAGACAACAACGCCAGTAGTTGGTCTGCTTGCGGGGAAGTGAGATCCGTGCTGATGGCATTGGCGAGAGCCGTAGTAGGTGGAGCATCTGTTGGTATTGAACGTGATTCCACCAGACTGGTATCCGAAGCCACTACAGAGATAGGTTGTGTGTTCACGCTAGAAACTACAACAGTGCCCTTGGTCAGCAGAATCGGCTCAATGGTGATATTGAGTACTGCGAGAAATGCGGTGCCGTTGGAGAAACGGACAAGACTCGATGAAAGTGCAATCCCTCTGGATAGATAACGGGCTGATGGACTGAATAGGACGTCGCCGTGGTCAATGGAGTCAGACATAACCATGATAACGTGCTCGTGGCTAGGTGGCACAAGGAAGTCATTAGCTGTTCGTAGCCGGTCACGTGATGATTTCGGGGAAATATCATCCGTCTCTCGCATATGTATGAGTCGTTGTCGACAAGAGATGGAAGCAGCAGCATCAGAAAGAAAGTCCCATCCTAAAATAAGCATAAAAGCACAAGTGCCAGCACGGGAAACTGAATATGATGCCGGATCCCATCAATGAAAACTCTAACGGTGCACTGTGCTGAAGGCCGTATCTGCGAGTAATTTGCGCTACGTAAGAGAGTGCTAGTATAAGGTGTGGTTACCTTACGTAGACGAGTACACAAATCCGCATTAATAACAGAAATAGCAGTCCCAGTGTCCACCAATGCGTGAACTGGTACCCCTTCCGCATACACTAATAACAAGTTGGCTGGGCCCTCCGGAGGTCTTGGTGTTTGTTCGAGCTATGCAGCTTTCCCTCCAAAAACTGCCCCTGCTAGTTTTCCGAGTAGTAGTCAGAAGTAGGTACAGCCGCTCTCAGAGGAGATGTTGAGCGTCGTAGAGGGGAAGGGGACCGGTGACGTCCGGGATAGCAGGGGCGAGGTGCGGCGAGTGGAGACGTCGGAGAGAAGGAACGTGTTGTAGGGTGTCGCTGGTACTGGTTCGGGGATGGCTCCGAATCCCTTTCGTAAACATCGTAGCCATGGCGTTCGTCCTGTTGGCGCTTGCGGCAAAATCGTGAAATATGGTCCCAAATACCACAATAGTAACATATTGGGCGAGGCGAGCGCCAGGGGGCGTAGTGTGCTGGAGCTGTCACAGGCGCTGGTACTGGCGCTGGGACAGGTGAGTGTGGTGCAAATGGTGCTACGTTGGACTGCGCAGGAACAGGATGCGCGTGCTGAACCAAGGCAGGTGCATGGCAGCGACTTGCTCATACATCATGGGTGGTGTTGGTGGCGCCGTAGTGTTTGATGGGAGAGCGCCAGCCATGAATGAGAGCTCCTCTTTGATGATGTCGCGCAGACCAGCAGATTGAGAGTGAGGCCGAGGGGCGGGTGCACATGACAACCCTTGCGCTTGAAGTTCCTCGTGAATCAGAGTGCGAATCAGCGTGCGCAAATCCGCATCTGAGGAAGGCCGGCTGCCACTGGCGTCTGGGTAGTCTGGGTGCAATCAATTGGCTTGGAGTTCATCAAGATGCTGACATGTCGTGATGACGTCCTCAACGGTGGTGGGGTTTTTAACAGCCAGAGCGTTAAACGCGACATGGCCTATCCCTTTGATGATGTGGCGAACACGATCAGCTTCTGTCATCGCCTAGTTCACGTGGTGGCAAAGGGCAAAGACGTCTTCAATGTACGAAGTGTACGTCTCCCCGGGAAGTTGCGCACGCCTATCGAGCTTTCGTTTCGGCACTTCGGAATGGATGTTCGGTTTCCCCAAAATCCTGTGGACTTGTTGAGCAAAAGTAGGCCAATCCGGGAAGCTGCTCTCGTGGTTAAAAAACCACGTTTTCGCGGCATCGGACAGATAGAAGGCGACGCGACGAAGTTTTTGAGGCTCATCCCATTGGTTACAAACACTGGTCATGTCGTATTTTTTTAGCCATACCTCGACGTCGTCGCGTGGAAGACCACAGAAGATGGGTGGGTCGCGCTGCTAGGCGTTGACGATCCACGCAGGAATGGTTTGTTGGACAGGGATGCTGGATGTTCCTGGCAGCGGTTCTTGAGCCATGACAGTGGACGGGGGAAGCAAGCGGTGACCCGAACGAAGCTCCAGGGGAACAGGACGTTGGAGAGGACTTGGGGATCGAAGCAGCCTCCACCACTCTGTAAGACAGTAGCAGCGTGGGAGTCTCGACGGCGTTTATTAGGCCGAATCGCCTGATCAACCCTTTGAACGAAGACGACGTTTTTCGTGATCATGATTATATACAGATGAAGAAGATGAAGGTCAAACGTTGTAAATATTGTGCTTACAATATGTATGACTAAAAGCATGCAGGAGTTTGTTGTTGTTTGATTTGCCTGCTTTATCAATTGTACTTGTGTATACAGTGACCTCCTGTCCTTAATATTTTTTGGTTTGCTTTGTGGTGGCGCCCGTTTGGTGGGGCCCCAAGGTTTAAGCAAAGAGAATATAGCACGCATTGCAGAAACGACTCTGGCGTTCAAGGAACTGTGAAGTGCGGCCACAGGGTAGGGGACGTTCGCCGCCATGTCTTTATGTTGTTGTTATTCGCGTAGCTGCATTTGAGCGCTTGCGCGAATCTTGAGAAGGGCGTGTAAGGTCTGGCGTTGCAGGCCAGGGGGATGAGTGTGCTTTGTCGCAAATGGGTGCGCTTCCCAAAGAGCCGATTCTCGTGAGACGATAGTCCCGGCGTAAGGACGCCCGTTCTGGTAAGAAGACCGCGGTCGGTCGCCGCTTTCAACACCCAGCTAGGCGGTCCCCGGCCAGCGGTGTGCCGGCCGGTGACGTGAGGACATCCGGTGTATCGACACCCGTCTATCTGAATTTGAGTCCACGGGACGGCTGTTACGCTGGACAGCGTAGTCATATCGCAGTAATGGTGTGGGCTCGCAGCCGAAACGGCGCCATCATCGTATGGCTTCGCGCAGTTCGCGGAACGTCTTGTGTAGGCCGGTACTTTCATCTTTCTCTCTCAGACTGGGAGGTCAAGTCCTTGAATAAAAGAGCCAGAGAAGAGGACGGCAACAAGTGTGTTTAGTCTGTACAATAAACGGACTTAGTTGTTTTGGTTGGCCGTGAGTAGAATAGGGAGGGGCAACTGAGGGGTGAAAACCTGGCTTCCACAACCTCACGGTCGTTCTGGTCGCCGCAAACAGTGCTCTGCACTATCGGCTCTGCCGAGGCAACATGTGACGGTCCCAACGGTGAAAGAGTCATGTTAATATGTAAGCCAGTTTCTGTACATACAGTCGAGTTGTTGCAACGTACTCAAAGGCGCTGGTCTCTATTCTTTACAAGCAGCAGCAGCCACGACAAGACAAGACAGATACCACGCAACCAACCTTCCACTCCCTTTTATAGCAACAGCCGCTACGCAGCTGGGAGAGCTCTGCTTAAGTGAACAGAGGGAGTGAGTAGAATGTTTGAGGTTTACTTGCTGAGTGGTAGGACTTTATTATTAGCGACTGAGGCTAGGGAGTCACGCACATGAGGCTAGGGCACGTAGCATGTACATTTCTTTATAATTGTATCCGACGAGTAGGACCAGTTATATTAGGGGGACGTGCTCTCTAGCTATTGTTAATAAATGTTTGCTTCAAACGGACTCGTCCTTCGAGAAGTGTCCGGAGGTGGCTCCTCGGACCTCCCAAGTAAAAAACCAAACCTGCACGTTTTTCACGTTTCTCAACCCATGCTTTCAACTCTGCGTTACCTATGCGTTACGCCAAGGCCGTAAAATTTGCCGCACTCATCTTTCAAGCTATCTTGACTCACGAACGAGGTTTGGAAACAGGTTCGATTATGTACTTGTGAGGTCCGAGGAATAATGCGACGCTGCCCCCTGATGCGCCGCATCTGCATAGGTTGGTTGGGTCATAAAATGGCGAAACTCTTCTTGCTTTTTTTCAACGAGATATCCTCCCTCACCTTCAACGGGATGTTTTTTTTTTCAGAATAAACAGGACCATGAGCATGCTGCACGATTTCCGTCTGTGATGGGGTTCTTAGGATGTTTAGATCTTACGGACATCGTCGTGCCCCTGATGACAACGTCCATAAGAAAATGGCAAGGCTGTTTTCATGTTTAGAATTACACTTTTTGAAAAACATTGGCAGATCCCACGTTGTTACGAAGGCGAGACGCCATCACGGTCCCGAATTCACCAGTGGTCCGAACTCCGTCGCCAAGGTCACCAGCCGGTTAGTAGCGTGTGTTACTCAGCTTGCGAGTGCTTCTGCGTAGAGCTGATAGACGAGCGGACAAGACCAGGGTAAGTTGAGACAAGGTTTATGTACAACATAAAAATAGCGGCGTTACATATTCGGCACTGGGGCCGGCAGCTTAAGGACCCAAAAAGCCGAGATGTCTTCTCTCGCACGCATCCGTCGGCTTCTCTCTGCCGCACAAGTCAACTGCTGTTACGAAGCGCACCGCTGACGAGGTTACGAAGGGCGCCACGAAACTCGCCGCTTACGAGTGTACCGGCCGCGCCGACAGCGAAAAGGCTCGAGCTGACAAGAGGCTTCTCTGACACATAGGTCTACTGCCGGCAACGCGCCGCAGGGCCTTTTTATTAGACACTGGGTGGATACTATGAGTCACCAATGTCCAACCAGAAGCGCCGCTGGCTGTTATGTCAGATTCCTCCTCTGGGACCCGCTGCTGGACCGTGTCATGCTCATCAAATACAGAGCCTCTGCGCGTGGTTGCACCCAAGGATGAGTGACGCCTCCACGCATTGCGTAAGACTCGCCAGACTGGAAGGCGCCGATTGCTTCAATGGGCTCGTGGGCTGAGGGAGCTCGCTGTGCGTTGCGCTACAGACCGGCGCCGCCGCTTGATGACGTCGTTGAGTTGATCGCGTCAGGCGGGTTCGCCCGCTGGCCTTGACACAAATTGCCTTTGCGGAGGCATTGACGTTCGGTTCGGACTTGTAGGCGTAACAGCACCCCCGCCGCCAGACAATGCACCGGAACGACGAGCTGCTTCCACGTGGCTCGGATGTCGGGCGTGCTCGTTCGCCTGGTTCCTCCAGGTTTGCCTCCAGGGCCATGGGAAGAATGTAGCTCTAGGCTTAGGTCCGTGAACACACCCATTCCTTGAGGACGAATCCCAGCTCCACTGGCTTGTCGCAACTACTTGTCGGCCAGCTTCACTCGTCTCTTCTTGCGATTTTTGGTTTCAGCACTTGTCGATGGTTCTGCAACTTGTCAAGAACGATTCGACAACAGACAACACACGACACAAGCAAGTGCCTTCAGTCACCCTACAGAACACCAGACAAAGTATCGTACAACATATACCTAGCTACGTGTATATCGGAATTTCCTTCCCTCTACATCAAGAAGCACATGTGGGACTCAAGACTCTTAAAATGAGAACTCAAATTTTTACACGTACAACAGCGTATTGAAATAGAATACAACATAAAGTTGGCCCCTTGAAACCACTCTGAACGAGAGCGCTCAGCTAAGGCCGTGCTGAAGACAAAATTTTTCTCTGAATCGCCAACGAGATACCGAAAGCTGGAGAAGGTACTAACTAAAACGCACGGCTCAATGCGTCTGCATGAGCGTTTAGCTTTCCTTTTTCGCAGCGAAAGTCAAAGTTGTGCTGTTGGAGTATCATGCTCCACCCCAGTAACCGGCCATTTTCAGGCGACATGTTATTTAACCAGGTTAGAAGGCAGTGGTCCGTTTCGACCACAAACCTCGAACCGGAGACATAACAGGCCAGCTTTTGAACGGCCCACACGAAGCAAGCGCATTCCTTTTCAGAGGTACTGTATGCCTCTTTCCACCAGCTGAGTTTTCGAGCTAAATACAAAACTGGCCTTTCGTTACCAGCACTGTCTTCCTGGCACGATATAGCTCCCAAGCCACGATCACTCGCGTCTCATTGAATCACAAATTTCTTAGAGAAATCGAGTGCCATGAGAACATGCTTTTTTGTTTAGAGCCTGTTTCAGCTGGAAAAACGCATTCTCCTTTTCTGAGTCCCATACTACTTCAACCGGCTCGTACTTTCGAAGTGCGTCAGTTAGAGGGCTGGCAATGCTAGAGTAGTTTTGCACGTAATGCTGATAGTATCCAGCTAGGCCCAAGAATGTCCTTATCTCCGATTTCGAGGTTGGTCGTGGATAGTTCACGACGGCGGCTACCTTAATTTCTGAAGGTCTATGCCGGCCACGCCCCACAACGTGTCCTAGGTAAGACACCTCGTCGCGCCCTTGGTGACATTTAGCAGGTTTCACGGTAAGACCAGCTTCTCTCAACCTGTTGAGCACGACACGTAAATTCTCGACATGTTATTCTCAGTTGTTTGAGAAGATGGCGACATCGTCAAGATATGGCAGAGCGAACTTAGAGAGGCCTTTGGGAAAGCGGTCCATTAAGCCTGAAAAACAAAAGGGCACATTTTCAATCCAAAGCTCAGCTTAAGTGGACGATACGTTCTGAATAGAGAAACGAATGTGGCATAGCGGCTAGCACGCTCCGTAAGGGGGACTTGCCAATATTCCCGCACGAAGTCTAACGTGGAAATATAGCTGGACTGTGACACAGTTCTACCTTCTATTTTAGGTTTGGTATCGGGTGAGTTTGGTATCGAGTTATGGCGTTAGGACGCCAATAATTGATGCATGGCGTCGGATCTTTTCCCGGCACTTGAACCAATATTAGAGGGAATGCATAGTACTTTCGCCCGGTACTATGACTCCCAGCATTTTATCGATCTCCTCTTTGATGATCTGCTTTTGCACAGGGGAACAACGATACGGCTTGCTACGAATTGGCTCCTCACAAGTTAGCTTGATATCATGTCCAATCACCGTCGTGTTTCTGGAACAGTCCGAAAACACACCTTCAAACTCGGAAACAATCTTTCTCAGGTCCTTCTTCTGGACTTCACTAAACCTAGGCGCTAGGTTCAACTGCTCCAAGATTACCTCCGATCTCCTTTCGATTACATGACTAGAACTCAAAATTTCTGCTCCCTCTTCCTCTGTAGCAAAGAAAAGCAGATTTACGACCGCTTGACGTTGAACGTATGGTTTCATCAAGTTACTGTGGTAAATTTTGTCTGGCCGCCTACCTAATTTTACCCCATAATTGGTATAAGAAAATTTCGATATTACTTTGGCGGGCCCATCCCAATGAACCTCGAGATTGTTCTTTTTGGACGGCCGCAGCAGCATTACCTGATTACCTACTTCAAAGGTGCGCTTCTTCGCCGATTTGTCGTAGTACTCCTTCGACAGCACTTGTGCAGCCTTCATGTGGTTTTCCACAAGATCTTTTGTTTTTCCAAGCCTTTGAAGGAGGTCTTGAACATACGCAACTACATTAGGGTCCTCATCGAATCCCTCCCAAGACTCACGTAGCATTCGCAATGGTGTTCTAAAACTCCTGCCATACACAAGCTTTGCAGGGCTAAAACCAGTGCTCTTGTAAAGAGTTGATCTGAACGCGAACATAACGGGAGGAATACACGCCTCCCAGTCGCAATCGGTGCTCGTAGCAAAGAGCTCTCAGTACCCGTTTCAGAACGGAATGCATACGCTCTACCAAATTAGATTGTGGTGATGGCTCGAGCTGCACACTACTTTTATTCTGCATTTACCCAAAAAGATTGAGGTCAGGCAGCTGAGAAGACACTATCATTGTAGCATTGGATTTCAGAAGGAAATCCGACGCGTGGAAATATAGATAGCAGTGCATCCACGACATGAGGGGAATAGGGCTCTTTAGTGGTATCGCTTCCGGAAATTTTGTGGCTACACAGAGGGCCGTCGTGATGTATCGACGACGTTACCTTGACTCTGGCAATGGCCCGACAATATCAATTACTAGGCGCCGAAAAGGTTCTGTGATAAAGGGCCGAAGCTTCATGGGTGCCTTCCACTTGTTCGTGGCGTTCCCCGCTCTCTGACAAGTGTCGCATGAGCATACATAGTCTTCGATATCCTTCCAGCATCTCGGCCAATAAAACTCAAGGGAAACTCTAGCCTTGGTCTTTTTTTATGCCGAGATGCCCTGCCCACGCATTTTCATGCGCCAGTTCTAATAGCTGGCGACGATACTTTTGTGGCACTAAGAGCTGATACTTGCTACCTTGCATATTTGTTTAGCTCCTATACAGAAGCCCTGCCTTCTCAAAAAAGGGAACATTTTTTTTTCGAAGTTTATGCTTTCTATTAGCGCTTTATTCGAGAGGTCCTGACGCTGCCCTCGAGTGAGCGTTTCTCAATCAACCCTCGACAGCTCACTCCAACTTACCGCTAGAGGCAAAAGCGTTGCACCTTTCTAGCTTTGACTCAATGGCGCCATGTTGTCTCCTCCGCCGACACAAACTGCGGCAGTGGCTTCGGCGACGAGCTGCTCGAGGGACTGCTCAAATGACTCACGCGGAGAATTTCCTGTCTGAAGTTCCGTCGACTCGCCGCCTAGGTCACAAAGATCAGCAACTTTTGCACTTGTTGCTTTGCCACATCGAACAAGATCAAGTTCCTGCGAAAGCTTTCGCGTGAGGGCCATGTACGCTAAGTTGAAGAACGATTTACCCTGCTCTTTGAGAAGCTGCTCTGAGTTATTAGAAAAAGATAACTAAAACTATCGGGAAGCGCGGCAGACACAGCCGCTTCGCTGCGAAGCTTACCGAACGGGCCTTCAATAACAACCGTAGCGATTGGTAAGCAAGCACTCTGCTCCTCGGCGGCTTGTCTGATCCACGCGCGTTCTCCTGTAAAGTAATTCGGAGACACCAACAAAGAATGGACAACGTCCATGGTTGCCGCAGAGTCTCCAAGTGGTAGACATGTTTTCCCATTCACACTAACTTCTTGGAGATATGGCTCTAACAACCATATGTTCTTTTCCGATTATCGGATAGTTGCGAAAGCAAACTTTTGCTTACAGTTTATCGCGATGTACTCTTCCTTTTTGCAGTTGTAGCAGATTAGCGGCTTCCGTGATTCAAATTCCCGTGCAGTATCAGCGGGTTGTTTAGGAACCTCACTCGATTTCTCCGCTTCTGTTTGGCCTTCCTCGACAGCGTTTTTCGTAAGAGACGGGTCCTTCCTGAAAATATGGCGTGAAGTGGGTTTCCGCTGAACAGTTTTCTTTGAGAAGCCCTTCTTTTCTTTCATCTTTTTCAACACGCACTGCCCTACTATGCAACTTTCGGCGAGTGTAATACTCCTCAGCTAACTCTGCTGCCTTGTTTAGCTGTACTTCGCCTAGCTTGTCCAGCAGCCAAAGCTTGATATCCTCCTCGATGCAGCGGTAGAATTGCTCCAATGCAATGCCTTCTACCGCTTTATCGCGATCATCCTAAGTATCTTCGCCCTTTAGCCATTCAATAAATCGGCTTTAGGACGAAACGCGAGGTCAATGTTTGACTCATTCCCCCTTTTAGCATACCAGAACCTTTGCCTGAAAGCATCAGGCGGCAACTTATAACGTCTCAAGAGCACTTAACCACGTCATGGCTATCAAACGCTTCCCTCGACAAGCACGTTATCACGTAGGACACTTCACCGGGAAGAAGAGCTAACATGGACTGCGCCCAAAGAGACTGCTCCAAAGCATTTCGCTCACAGACGTGTTCGAACTTGACGAGATACTTCGCCATGTCCTTGCCCACTACGAACGGTGACAGTTGGTCCATAGTTTTATAACCACTGACTTGAACTGTCGCAGAGGCTACGCTAGGCGCCTGTGAACACTGTAGCATTGCTAATTTTATTCGTTTTAAATCCAGGCGCTCCTGTCTCTCGGCCCCCGCTCGTTCGCGACGTTTGCGCCTTTCAGCTTCTTTACGTTTGCGAACTTCTGGCCTTTCACCCTCCTCGCGGCGTGCTTTGATATCCACCCAGGCCTCATCGACTTCCTCAGCCGACACTCCTTCATCCTTCATGATCTCAAGCATCGCTTGCTTTCGTTTCGCACGGCCCAAAGTAATGCCAACTTCTCACAAATTTCGGTGAGTTCCTTCACTTTAAGGCTCTCCATCGCTCACACTAGCCTCCTGTTGTTTGCCACTGTTAAGAATCTACTTACTGTGTTAAGAATCTACTTACCGTACCCACTATAGGTCTACTAGCAAGACGCGCAAGCAATTTTTTACACTGCCGTGTTTACACCCTCCACATTAACTTTGGTTTCAAAGCGGCTTGAAACATTAAAACTTGGCTTGAAACAATGAAATCTCATTCGCCAATGCTTTACACAGCCCTTCTCTAAACTGTGCTAGAGTGGTCTTGTGAACTGAGGGGAAAACATTAGGCACTCACCGCATCGATGTCGCTGACGCCAGCCGATCCCGCAGCTGCCATCCACTGTTACGAAGGCGAGACGGCAACACGGTCCCGAAGGCGCCACTGCTCCGTACTCAGCCGCCAAGGTCACCAGCCGTTTCATAGCGTGTGTTACTCTGCTTGCGACTGCTTCTGCGCAAAGCTGGTAGACGAGCGGACGAGACGACGGTGAGTTAATGCAAGGTTTATGTATCACAACAACGTTACGAGGTGGAGCTATATTATGCCGTACATGACTTCCATGTCATGATTATTATGTTTGAATGTGTCGTTCACTTTTGTCATCTATTCACGTCACGTGATGCCAAATTTAGTATATGTGGAGCTAGCTAAACTGCCGCGAGCACGCTCTGAGCTTGGTATGTTGTCATATTCTTACGCGTCTCTTGAGTAAAATGTTTACACCAATCATATACCTTCGTCATCCATGGACGTCTTGTAACACCAAATGTGGTATAGGTGGAGATAGCGAAGCTTCCTCGGGTGCATCATGAAGGGCCCAATACACTTCCACGTAGCATTAACGCGCGCGCACGCTGGGAACAGCGATGCACATTAACGAAACCCGATTACTCTATACTCTGAGGCCACGACTGGTGCGACCAGCGTCCGTAGGTGCGGCCCGACGGCAACCCGCACGAAATGCGACATGCTGCATTTAGGGCCGATGCGTTACCATGACAGCACTGCGTTTGCATCTTTTCGAGATGGAGGTACGCGGGATGCACTGAAAGGCGCATGCGTCAAAGCAACGCCGCGCGGCGCGTACCTGCGAGTATATGGCAGAACCGGCGCCTGGCAAGGCAACGCCAGTGTGACGCGATGAAACGAAAGCCTGCACGCATGCGCCCCGGGTCACGTCAAAGTGTATTGGCGCCTTGAATGTGACATTTAGTCATGTTCTCACATGACACGCATCTCATGATTATCATGTTTTCACAAGTCCATACCTTCGTCATCGATTGGCATCACGTGATGCCAAATTTGGCATATGTGAAGCTAGCGAAATGGCCGCGAGCGCATCATCAGTGTGGCATGTAGTCATGTTGTTACATGACACGCATGTCGTGATATCATGTTTGGATGCGTCATTTACCTTTTTCGTCCGTTCGCGTCACGTAATTATGAATTTGGTACCTGTGAAGCTAGCGAAATGGCCGCGAGCGCATCATGAGCGTAGCTTGTAGTCATGTTGTTACATGACACGCATCTCATGTTTATCATGTTTGCACCAGTATCATACCTTCGTCATTCATTCACGTCCCGTAATACCGAATTCGGTATAAGTGAAGCTAGTGAAACGGCCGCCAGCGCATCCTGAGCGTGGCATGTAGTCATGCTGTTACATGACACACATGTGATGATTATCATGTTTGCACCAGTCGGATACCTTCGTCATCCATTGACGTACCGTAATATGAGATTTGGTTTATGTGAAGCTAGCGAAATGGCTGAGAGTGCATCATGAGCGTGACATGTAGTCATGTTGTTACATGACACGCATGTCATAATTTTCAAGTTATGGTCTGTCGCTTGTGTTCGCCATGGAATCATGTCATGCCATACCAGTTTTGCGACGTGTCATGTGAAGGAAAGCACCGCAAGAGCAGCAAGAATATGAAATGTAAATCCTGACATAAATATCACAATTCTCATGTTATGACTAGTCATACATGCTCTTCATACAGTCATGTTATGCCATACCAAGTTTCGTATTGATACCATTTTCCAAATGGCCAGGAGAGCTAAAAGTCGTAGGCGGCTATATAGATAGATAGATAGATAGATAGATAGATAGATAGATAGATAGATAGATAGATAGATAGATAGATAGGTACGCTCAAGGTCGCCTAAGTTCGCTAAGAAATGCTTCGCATTAAAAAAAAACATGAAAAGTAACTTGCACACACACGTAGACAGCGAACTAAGCAAATACAAAGGAGCTAACGAGAGTTCCTCAATAGCATCGCGTCTTAACAGAGAGTGTCCCTGAGCTGACACAGGCTCACCCGTCGAAGAGTCGAGCACTTCGGGTGATGCGATGATGTTGCGCCAATACGAGAGCTGCCGACTGGCTTGGAGAAGCCACTGGCAGCTTGCTGAGGCTACCAAGGAACTTGGAGTCTTGGTAAAGAGGGGTGTGGCAGACAGGGGACGTTGAGCTGGTCGCACCAACGCGTGGACCGCGTCCGAGACGTCGACCCTCGGGCCCAATTCGGTAACCTGACTCTGTCGAGTGCCCAGCACCGTCTGTTCCTTTCTTCTTCTTTTTTTTCGCCTTCCAAGCTCACCGCGGTGGCTTCCTCTTGCACGTGCGCCGGCGTCTTTTAGGGGCGAAGCTCCTTATAGCGGCACCTGTTTTTTTCTCGTGGTCGTCGTAGTAGTCGTAGTGTGTAACCAGTCTTACATTTTCACCTCCAAGGTGGTGCCGGTGAGAGTTTTCTTCTGTGCGTTGTTGAACAATAAAAAATTCGCAGCATGCGCGTTCAATAAAAGCCGAATTCTCCTGTCTCTCATTCCCCTTAGCAGCCATTGGCATGCATATTGCGCACTATCTGACGAAAAATTGTTGCTACGTTATACTTGCTGGGCATGATCTCCTTGGTTTTAGAAAGGTTTAGCGAGCGTTGGGCCGCAGTGCCATAAATACAGTGAACTAGTATATACCATGAACTCGAGGTGATTAAACGTGGGAAGTAGACACGCAGTGTAAGCCGTAAGATAGTGCGCGTTGATTGATTGATTGAAAATTTTATTGGACTATTTACAATGTGCTCTCGCTTGTTGGTTTCAGCACCATGGAAAAAAAAAACAAAAACTTGGGTGACCTCAAACTGGTCATCTTGTTAATGCTGCGCAGGGAATGGCGATCGTGCGCAAGGCAGCACACCACAGGTTCAGCCTGGCTCTGATGAGTGGGTCTTCAAGTATGCAGTTGGTTGTACCTTCCATGTCTTGCTGTAGCTGAGGCAGAGTACGTTGGGCTTTTTTCATAAAAGCAGCTCGACTTGATTTTTCATAAAAGCAGCTCGGCTTGAACGGAATGCTTCGTTGAAGCAGCTCGGCTAGAACGGGGCATTTTCAGAGAATATGCTCCATCGTTGCTGGCTCGTGGCAGTAATCACAGTTGGGGTCGGAGTACTTTGTCGGGTGTATCTTGTGAAGGACCGGGATTGTCGCCAAACTTCGTGTTTGCAATCTTCTGAGTGTGACCTCATAGAGGCGGGTGGATCTTGGGCGTGGGGCATCGTGTTTTTTAGCTTCTTCTAATTTGGTTCCTAATTGCCGCTGACGTTGAAATTTCGTTCGGTAGTTGCCTTCATGGGTTCCATCTTGGGTCATCGTTGCGGCATGTTTCGAGCTCGCATCCCCGAGTCGTTCCTTGCTGTGATGCTGTAAGGCTCGTTGATGAACTAGCTCGTGTCCCGGTATATTTGTGTGTCCAGGAATCCAATGAACTCGTACCCGGACTGATCGTTGTTGAAGTTGGGCGGCATTGTGCAGTATGTGCCTGGCGTACACTGGTAGCTTTCTCCTAGTTCGGAGTGTTTCAAGCACTTGCTGTGAACCCGTGAAGATGTGAACAGCTTTTGGCGATGATCCTGTTTGATTGTAATGGGCTAAAGCTTCAGAAATAGCGTACCTTTCAGCTGCTTCCGGCAGTAAGTATGATTGAGTAATAAAGAATGAAGATGCTTCCCCTGTTCTCCGGTTGAAAAAATGCCCCGGTGTTTGAGCCTTCTAGAGTGCATGAGGCATCCGTGTAAATTATATCTTCTTCGTTAGGTATACTTTTAAGGTGTTCAATATGCCGCAGAGTGTAGTATGCCCTTCGCTGATTGTCCTAGGCTTGGCTAATACGTTTTGGAAGCGGCCCATTGCCTGTCACGGTAATATCTTCCCATGGCGGAATGGTGGGTAAAATTTCAGGCAGGTCTTGGTTGCTTAGACCTAGCTCATTTCTGATGAATCTTCCAGGGCGGATTAGCTTGAGGCGTTCTTTTCGAGCTTGCAGAGCAGGCTCTACATAGTCACGTAATGGAAGAAGTAGACCTGTTCGAACAGGTCTCCGACTTTGGTGTATTTTGGTAGCCCTGTGGCGATGCGAATGCATGTTTTGTTGATGCATACGAGTTTTCCAAGTTAAGTCGCCGTCATTGGCAGGAAGAGTAGTCCATATAAAAGCCTTAAGTGGACGAGTGTTCGCGCTAGCCTTTTAATTTGACCTTCTGATAGGCACCAGGCGCAATTCGTCAACTTTCGCAGCACTCTTGTTGTCTGTTTCGCAGTGCACAGTGCTTTTTCTACACATTGAGTGGACTTGGAGTTTTGCTGATATATAATGCCTAGCACCTTAACGTGCTCTTTGCGCTGTATGCTTGTGTTGCGTACAATAAGTTGGATTTTGTCTCGAATAAATTGCTGCTTGCTGTGATTTGTAGGTTTCAGAACGACTATAAATTCTGTGTTTTCTGGTGAAACCTGGAGACCTTGCCAGTCAAGGAAAGTGGTGATCACATCAATTGCCTTCTGGAGTTGCTGCTGTTGGGTAAAGATGTCTTGCGCGTTACACCAAATTGTAACGTCGTCGGCATAGATTCCCGCCGAGATGGACTGAACTTCACTCAGAAGAAAGGCAAGAGGGTGCATTGTTATGCTAAACAGTCCTGGAGAGATAACGGCTCCCTGCGGAACTCCGATTTTGTTGAAGTATGATTGACTGATGAAAGAGCATATTTTTATATAAAAGGTCCTGTCCTGGAGAAAACTCCGGACATAATTATACAGCCTTCTACCAAGAGTCAGTTCTGACAGCTCTCGTAGTATAGTATCATCGGGCACTGAATCGAAAGCCTTGTTTACGTCAATACCTACAACAGTACTCGGCCAATAAGGGGAAGGGTTCTTTAGCACGTCCTCGTATAAGCGGCGGAGTGCGTCTTGAGTAGACAGGTGGGGTCTAAAGCCAGTTTGGGTCCAGTGATAGTGTTCCCCATTTTCTAGCATCCATGTTAGGCGCTTTTTTACCTTTCGCTCCATCACCTTTCCGATTACTGAAGTTAACGAAATTGACCGAAGGTTACTTGCAGTCGTCGGAGGCTTGTTCGGTTTAGGCAGTGGTATAACACTTGAATGTTTTCACTCTTTCGAGAGATTGCCATCTTTCCATACTTGATTGATGATGGAAAGAAGAGGGGTTAGTTGGTTCCTTGTCAGTTGCTGTAATTGTTTGTAGGTAATCATATCAGGGCCCGAAGCTGTTTTACAATTTGACTCCTTTAGTGCTATTATAAGTTCTTGAATAGTCAAAGGAGCATCCATTATGTCGTTGCTTTGTTTTTCCTCTGGCCACTTTGGATACTGCGGATGCCTGGCCGGTTGTGGAAAAAAGTGTTGGCGCACGCATCAGCGGTGGCTGGTGCTGATTAATGGGAAGCCAAACAGAGTTTTTCAGTGGCTGTTCGAGTTTTGCCCCGGCCTTCCAATGATTTGACAATGTTCTATAGCCTTTGATTATTTATCCGGCCATGTAGCTGGTTACAGCAATCCTGTCACTGTAGCTTACGTAGCTTGCATGCGTACTTTGATGCTTGTTTCGTAAGAAGCTTTAGCTTCAGACAATTGCGAGCTGATTTTTCAGTCCTGTATGCATGTAAAGCAGCTATGCATACCTCCCACAAGTTAAAGAGGTGCCTATCGGGCGCAGGCTTTTGAGGAATCTTTTCGTGGGGTTTGCTTGCCTTCCTTGCCGCTTCTTGTATATGTTTTGTAAATTCGTCAAAAGTGACTGTTTCAGGGCATCCATTCATATAAGACCAACACTTGTCCCAGCCAATGAAGGAACACTCCTTTGACATGGTAAAAATCACAATTGGTAAGTGGTCGCTGCCAATATTGTTGGGCCATACGTCCCAGTGTGTACCTTTTGGTAGGTGCCTAACCCACGTGAGGTCTGGCGATGTATTATTCTGATTCGCACCACCAATCTTTTTGTATTGGCCTGGCGTGTTGAGGAGGGCGAAGCCGGCGTCTTCCAAAGCTTTCTTGAGGTGCTTCCTTTGGGAGAATCTTGTGAGTATCCCGAGAAAACGCAAGGTGTGGTAAAGTCTCCCACAATTAAGGTTGGACCTTTAGGGTCGATTTTACTGAAGGGGAGCTCCACAATTCTTGATTTGGGAGGGCTGTAGCAGTTAAATATTTCGTATGTCTCGCCCTCTATTTCAGTACGCGTCTGAATGCTCGAAAATGAAACTGAAGAAAAGACGTCGTGAACCGCCGGAAGGTTCTTCTTTGTATACGTAACACATCGACCAGATGAAACGCCAGCATAGCCTGGAAAAGGGCAATATTTACCCGGCTTTTGCACGCAAATGATATCGGGAGTTTTTTCGAGCGCATTTATGATGTAAAGGAAGTCATCAACTTTTTTGGGAAGGCTTCTCGCATTCCACTGAATTATCAGAGGCATGAATCTGAATCTATAGTTTCTTCTTGAGTCTGCAGTGAATGCCCGACACCTGTAGTTGAGGAAGACTTAGACGGAGTCTATACGTAAACTGGTACGGTGGAATGTTAAATGCTTTAAGTCTCAACATTATGGTCTCAAATACGGTTTATGGCTGTGGGGAGGTTCGTGGCTTGGGTCGCGGGAGTTTTCGGTTCTTGACTACAGTCCAGCTTTCCTGGTCGTCCATGGCTGTATGCTCAGATGCTGCATGACGCTCAGCAAAAAGATGCGGGCTTACCTGGTTTCCTGCGGTGGTGGGGCCGTTTGGTGGTTTGTCGCTCGGTAGCCCTGACCAGGATGATCTTTGGGTGGTGGGGTCCACTGGCTGGCTGTTAGAGGCATCATTCAGTTGGTTGTGGGGTTGGACTCTTGGCGGTGCGATCATCTCCTCTCTTAGGTGGGCTCCCCTACAAGGAGAGCCGCCTCGGTGATGACCGGAACAAGGGAACCGTTGACAGACGCCAGAAGCGTTCCTTGCAGCAGCGCGCCACGACAACCTTTCAGCTCGTCGATCGAGAAGCGTCATGAAAGTGTGTGTGTCACATCTCGTTTAGTCCTTGGAATGTCCACTGGATCGCGGTGCATATGCGGAATATATGATGAAAAGAAGCGAGGTGGAGGTACTTGGAGTGTTGAATAGATGGACGAAGGGGCACACAGGCAGATGCATGAACGGACTCATGGATGGCTGAACCGACAGATGGACGCATGGACGGACGCAGGGGCGGATGCATGGATGAACGCAGGGACGGACGGACGGTCACACAGACGGGCGCATGGACGGACGGGTGCTTCTCCCCACTCTCCATCATTCACCCCGTGGATATGCTGCCACTTTTCTTGAAATGCTGTTTTAAAAACATCACCATATAAACATTCCTTAGTAAGAAAGTCACAAATGTCTTTATCAAACGATAATTTTGCTTTCCTGATTTTATTTTTGTAGGTGGAGAATGCGTAAATGTGACAAGACAAGTCCTTATTTTTTAACTCGGCTAAATTGCTTCATTCTACTGCACCATTTCCAAGTCAATCTCCATACAAAAACAGCGAAAAGTTTGTGATACTTTTGTACATGCACTCGTGTACAACTCATAACTTGCATAACACGCCATAACTTGCTAATAAAATATATGACATAGTGGCCGTAGCAAACATTGAGAGGCAAGTGGCGTTCCAGCGCGATGTTTTCTCTCGGATTTCTTGTGCTTGGTCATTGCAATATTCATCAGTGCTTTTGATTGATATCTGGAGTGTAATGCCCTAAAATCACTATATAATTATGAGAGACGCCGTAGTGGGGGGCTCCGGAATTTTAGACTACTGGGGGTTCTTTAACGTGCACCCAAATCTGAGCACACGGGCCTACAACATTTCCACTTCCATCGGAAATGCTGCCACTGCAGCCGGGATTCGATCGCACGACCGAGTACTAAGCAGCCGAGGTCAGCAGCTGAGTACCTTAGCCACTAGACCACCGCGGCGGGGCTCATCAGTTCTTTTATAGTAGTGAAAGGAAACACCTACGTACTTTCCTGAATATGTAAACCACCGAATGCTGACGTAAGTATTTGGGGCTGATAACCACACACTGTGACGCAGCCTCAGACTCATCCCCCGTTCAGTTTGCTTCAGGTAAATTAGCCAGACTTATTGTCAATGTCAAATGTCTCTCGCACACATTCTTTAGATTTGCAATATAGTGCCGTCTAGTTTAACGTCTAGCTTACTGCTAGACACCTTCGGGGCTATCCAAGTGTCTGGCGTCCTCCTCCTGCATCTCCGTAGTCTTCCCAGTCGCTCGGTCAATAGGACTATTCGGCCTTGTCCTGAGGGTCGAACGCCGTACCAGCGTCGCATTCACTCGTGGGTCTTCTACCTTGTTGTCGTTGGCTGTGTCGGCAGACTTTACCTACGGGCGTTTGATTGCTGAACCAGTCAGTAACTTGTGCAACACTGGCAACTAACGTCTTCCTACTGATTTCGCTGTCACATCAGCCAGTTTGCTGTGTTCTCCTTGTGTGACGCTCAAGTAGTTGCTTGTTCCGTTATGTCGAACGCACCAATGTCTCTCTCAGGCAACGTAGCCTTGCTTTCCGCAAGTGCACCTGTAGTGTCTCCTGCACCATTGGCCGAATCCTCGCCCTCAGCTGCGTCTGTAGTCTGCTCGCCAAGCTCGTCGTGCGCCGCTGCGCTTGTAAGAGCGGCATAAGATTGGACGGACTGGGCGTCTGCAATTCATCCAATCGCCATTCCATTGCCGTACAATCGCCGACAAATGGTGCAACGCGGCGCCTTGCAATGCCACTGTACATGACCTGTCTCTTTGCATTGAAGGCATTGCATAGTGCTACCCGTTACGACAACTAAGGCCGATTCTCCTGCCACACAGATCTGGTGTGGAAGGTCATCCACCGACTTTCCACTCTAACCTCAGTAGCACAGTTTTAGTTGTTGATTTTTTGTTACTGACACCGTCGAAATGTCAGAATTCCCGGTTCACTTTGACTAAATTGCCGAAAATATGAATGCCGTTCGTGTACTTTCATCAGCTAGTCGACGAAGCAATCAAAGCAGCCGAAGTTTTATCTGCCGTTCCTGGAGTTCAACAACGAGGCGGCGATGTTCCTTCACTTGAAGTTCTTTGAAAGACAGCCTTTTTTTCGTTGTTTCCTCTCCACTCATCGTAACCGCCCATATGAAATTTATCTGGTAGGCTTCTAGCGCGGCGACATCAGGCAGTAATCCGGTCTCACTCGAACGTAACCATGCAAATTACGGTTTGCATAGCGACACGTCCTGTTGGCGGCTGAGGTAGAACCACTTGTTACTCTTTAGTTATCCTGTTACCGTGACCAACAAGAGCCGTCGTTGCCGCTCCGACGAAGCTCTGCACCCTGCGTGCGCTCACTACCGTGACTGAAAGCAGAATATACATGGCCATAAAGGCCGCTGGCCACAGGGTGATAAATTGCATTTATCAAGATACTATATCTCAAGGGGCGAGTTGAAGATGGGACTGTGTTGTAGAAAATGCTTTTTGGAATGCATTTTTCCTCATGTAGAAATATGATTGCGGGCTCAAATGAATGCTTTGTTTTTGTTTACTTGGATCTCCAATTCCCGGCTAGTTTGTTTCCGACGGCCTTTTTTTTGTCTCAAAAAAAACAATATGTGTGATTTCGGTAGCTTCTATACAATCCCACTCTTTTAAATTTATTTGTCGTGGAAGCAGAAAGTGAAGCCCGGATTCTAACGATGCTGCACTTGTGTAGTACAGCTCCTAGAAAGTGTCTTTTTAAGAAGTTTCGGAATTTCTGTATCTACAATATTTATTCGTTGAGAAATGACCATGTCCCATGGAAAACATGAGAGCTTCCACCCACGGTGGCTAGGAGTGCTGATTATTCAATGTGTTTCTTGTCTCTGCGGTGCGGACGGGCAGGCAGGCTGGTGCAGGAGCAGCACGCAACGAGAGTTAAGTTTTCGTTTTATTTTTTTTTCGCTCGTATTTTGTTGGAGGGGTTGGGGTAACTGTTGTAAACACCATTATTATTTTTTTCCTGATAAATCTTCAGTAGCTTGCGTTGCGGGTACTGTGGGTGTGGACCACGGGCAAAGTTATAGTGACGTTGCCCACGTGAACGGGGTAGGTGGCAGTTCTGAAGAAGTTTGGTGCGCATGGTTAGTCGTTAAACTAAGATCCGAACACGATGTGGACCTCGTGAGAAGCTACTATTGAAGTTGAACACGTGTGTGCATGGTGTAGGTGAGAGCTTCTAAACTGTGTTGAGGTAGGAGAGTGAGTGGAAGCGGCTGGATAGCGAGATTAGGGTTGAGCTGAGGGCTGTCGAGCGTTCGGTCCGATGATCGGGTGGGCGATGACCTAGGAGGCAGAAAAACCACAAACGAGAGCGAGCAGGTAAAGTGCGAACAATGCAAGCGCTGGTGCTACCAAGACGAGACAGCATTCACTTGTTTGGCCGACGCGGAGAAGATGAGCCTCGTGTGCAGGCTGTGCGAGGCACTGACGGCGGCAGTGTGGTGCATGGAGGATAGCATTGAGGGGCTGCAGGGGGAGCTGAGCATAGAACGGGAGCGGAGGCTGGCACTCCAGAAACATCTCGAAGCGTCGCGTGAGCGGGAGGAGGCTACCACTAGTTTATTAGAGCGAATGAAGAGCGACCTTATGTAAGGGCGGAATGAGCTCGAGCAGGGGGTAAAGGAGCTAATGGCGCTTTGCTACGGCCCCGAGCGGTGTGAGATGGAAAGCGTGGGTAGTGGAGAAGGCGACAGGCGGGAAACAACAGGCAAGAAGGGAGGTCAGGTAGCCGCAGTGTTTCACCACAGCATGGAGGCTGCTAGATCATACAACTCTGTGGCGCGGCAGTCTTTGAGCAGGGCAGTAACACAGGACACACAGTAGAGAGAGAAACAGGTGAAGGAAGCAGGGGCGCCATCGCAAACAGGAAGCCAGCGATTGGAGCGTAGTGTCCTAGTGATGGGAGACTATCACGTGGCCAGGGTTAGGGATGGCGTCTTCATGACAGTGAAGGAACATGGGAGAGTGAGGGTGGAGGCCCAGTCAAGGAAGTGCATAGTGGATGCACTGGCTAAAGCTCAGGAGGTCGTAGAGGACGCTTGGAGGGCGAAAATCTTGCCATTATTTATGCTCGTCTTAATGGTGTGCTGAAGAGAAAGACTCAGAACCTTCAGAGACGGTGAGTGGAATGCGTAAACTGCGAGACGCCTCTGGGAGTGTCCATGTGACCATTTGCACAGTCGCAGAGTTCTGGGGGCAGTCTCGTGGGATTGAAAGGAGCGTAGTGGAGGCCAACTGTGTCATCAGGGGTATAAGCCGGCAGCTTGAATACAGCGTAATGGAGGTGAAACAAGACGTGTACGAGCCCAGCACTCGCCCATTTTCACTAGATAGAATTCATTACAGGAACGTGATGTGTTGGTAATAGGATGAGTCGTCAAGCCACAGCTTTTTTAGGGGGACCCAGAGCCCTAAGGCCAACAGTGTAGCCAAAGAAGATTCTGAAGGGACGCAAATATCCAAGCCACATGGGGTCCATGGGAGAAAAAATCGACGTAAGCACAAGGGCCGAGCTCAATCAGACATAGGCTATATTCACGTGCAGGGTGGCAGGAATAGGTTGAAGTGGGAAGCAATAGAAGAGCAGTTAAGGCAGGAGGAGCTGATGGTAAAAAGGGTTGTGAAGACACATCTTCGGGACATGTAGCAACCACCTTGCAATCCGGTATACGTATGGGAATATTGCAATGGAACAGAATGCAGCAAAAAGAGGGGTGGAATTGGTGCATTTAAACAAAAAAGTAGTGATTGGCAAAGTGTCAAGCAGGGATGCACGGAAAATATATTGCTAAAAGGGACAGTAGCAGGGTTGATGGCACTCCTTGATTTGGTGTACTTGTGGAAAGCAGCAAAAGCCAGAGAGGAAAACCAGGCAATAGTGGAGTGTATAACAAATGAAATTGAGGAACTAGGAGGAGAGGACCAGATAATTGTACTAGCAGATATGAATGCGCACATGGAAGATATAGATGGGTATACCGACCCAAGAGGCAAAATGATCGTGAATATGTGTGAAGGGCATGATTTGATCATTCTCAACAATACTAAAAAGTGTCAGGGACATATTACATGAGAGGTAGGAAGGCTGCAGTCGACGATAGATTATGCACTGGTGTCACATAGAATGTATGATAGGCTCAGGGGAATCCACATAGATGAATGTCGCTCCAGAAGTCTGCGTAGTTATCACAAACGTATCAAGCTAAGCTTTGGAAGAGCAATGATAGTGTGAGGGAGACAAGAAGAGCAACTACAGGGGAATGTTTATTCAGAAAGGCAAATCGAAATAGCTACTAAAGAAATTGAGAAACTAATCACTGAGGGTAATGAAACAGTGTGTATGTACACGAATCTAACTAGACTGTTCGAGCTAGAGCTTACTGAGGCACGTGACAAGTCACCCCGGAAAAGGAGACAGAAACCGAAGAGTTGCTTGGATGAGGAAGTTAAGAGATTCATGGCAAAATGTCAGAAAGCCTCTAGGGAACAGAGACATGGTAAGCGAAGGGCTGAAGCAGCAGATGATCTTAAAAAAATGGGACATCTTTCTAGGCTGTAGAAGGGAAGCATCCCTTCTGATCAATAAATAGATTAGAAGGAAGGGGGCTCAGTGGCTGGCAGAAGTACATGAAAAGGATAGAAAGAAAGCTGCGAATTTTCGGAACCGCATTAACTCCCTAGAAATGAGACAAGTCTAGAGCCTAGGTTTACAACTACAGCTCAAGGTGTTCGGCTAGAGGGGGACGAAGCTATTGTGTATATACGAACAAGGGTGACGGAAAATTCTCCACAAAGAAATGTCTTATGCGTCCTAATAGACAAGGACAGATCAAGGGGCGCAGTCGCTCCATTTTCACAACGAGAGTGGGAAAGGGCTGAGAAGAGGGTTCATAGTAGTATATCGACAGGCCCTGATGGCATACAAATTATACCGATAAAAGCATTTGGTCCCAAATCGAAGCAGATTTTGGGAGTGGCAGCAAGCAAAACAATTATCGACGGTGAACTCCCCGATGGCTGGAAACTTAGCAGGATGTGCATGATCTTTAAAGGAAAGGGGACAAAGCTGACATGAACAACTACCGTCCTATAAAAGTGACATCAGTGGTCTACAGGCTGGCAATGCAAATTATAAATGAGAGACTGCAGGCATAGATAGAGGATGAGGGGTGCAGAGGGAACTGCAGAATGGTTTTCGGAAACACAATAGGTTGGAGGACAATCTGTTCTCACTGACGCAGTGCATCAAAATAGCAGAAAGGAAAGAAAAATCCCTGTGAATAACATTTTTGGATATCAATGGAGCGTACGATGGCATGGTTCGAGAGGATTTGTGGGGAATACTGTACACACTAATTGTGGAAGATGAAGTCACTAATCTTTTCAAGGATATCTATAAAAGTAGCAAGGCAGGTAAAAAATGGGAAAACAGGTATCCAAGCCCACAGAGATAGAACGGGGGCTTAGGCAGTGGTGTCCTCTGTCACTTTTGCTATTCATGATGTACCTACAAGGATTAGAGCCCAAATTAGAGGGGAGTGAACTTGGTTTCAACCTCTGTTTCGTGAAACAAGGAAACTCATTGAACAGGCACTACCAGCATTGATGTACGCAGATGATATAGTGTTAATCACTGACAACAAAGAAGATTTGCAGGGATTGCTGAAATCTGCGGTAATGAGGGATGAAGGTTAGATTTCAGATGCAGTAAGAAAAAATCATCAGTCATGATTTGTAATGATCATGAAGGTAGTGAGCTTAGGATACAGAAGATACAAAAGGTCACACTAGATGTAACAAATAAATACATATATCTAGGCGTATGGATGAGCAATGGGACCGACTACCTAAGAAAACACAAAATATGCGTAATGACTAAAGGTAACAGAAATGCCGCGGTGTTGAAAAATAGGGCACGGTTGAATTACAATAGGTATGATGTTGTGAGAGGAATTTGGAAAGGGGTCATGGTTCCTGGTCTGACGTTCGGCAATGCAGTCTTGTGCGTGAGATCAGAAGTTCAAGCAAGATTAGAAATTAAGCAACGTAGAATAGGTAGGCTTGCTTTAGGAGCTCACGGGAATACACTAAATCAAGGAGTGCAAGGTGATATGGGATGGCCATCACTCGAAGGCAGGGAAGCTGGCAGTAAGATAAAGTTTGAGAAGCAATTGAGACAAATGGTGGAGGAGCGTTCAGCTAGGATGGTGTTGAGCGACTTGTACATGAGGAATGTCGATGCAAAATGGAGGAAGCGAACCAGAAAATTGACTGGCAAGTACTTAGAAAACAGCAGGGGGTCAAACAAAAAAGTATTATCGGTTAAGAAGAAGGTGAAGGAACTGAGACCGATATGGGGAGATTTGGCATGATTAAGAAGTCCGCACTAAAGACCTATCCATTTTTGAAGCAGCAAATTGCCAAGAAAAGAATCTATGATAATTCTCGGGGTACTTCTCTACTGTTGGAGGCCACGACGGAAGTATTGCGTACCAAGACTTATTGGGCCAGATACGAAGGGGTAGACAGGGTATGCAGTGCGTGTAGAAAAGAGGAGGAAGCTGCCGGCCACTTGATACTGTTCTGTAAAGGGCTCCACCCTGTAGTTCAGGATGATGGTGCAGAGTTTTTCAAAGCACATGGGTTTAGGGACAGGGAGGGCAAAATAAACATGAAGCGGGTAGAAATGACTAAAGGGAGGTTATCTAATTGGTGGCTAAACTTAAGGCATGGGTGAAAATTGAATCTTTCACTGCAAAGTACCAGTCTTCAACTTCCCTATTTAAAGGGAAAAAATGTAAATCTAATTTTTGGTTAACTATGTATTACGGCAATGTGTCGTTAGCCTCCTCCAGATCTAAAAAGTAAACCCATCTCAATCCATCCATCCCTGAAAGCTTATTTTTTTTTGTTTTTAACGCACCATTATGCGTGCATAAAACTACGATGTTAACATCGTTTGGTATAATCACTTTGCTACACGATGACTGTATGATAAAACGAGCCCCTCTGTGTTCACAGTGAATACTAACTCGAATGTTCGTGTCAAGCCGTAGCGCATGTGCCGGGCATATCACAGTGCACCATCGTAAGCCACTGGAACAGTCTTCACTCACAGGAGTTCATGTATATGCCAGTGTATGTTGGCTTTTGTACTCACCGAAAAGTGTTGACAGCACATGCCGCGTGCGTGACTTCATCAACACTAAAGCCAAGTAAATTGAAGTGTTTTCTGGCATTTTCTGCTATCGAATTTACTCACTGTAAACGGCCAATATGGTAAGCTCTTCGCTGCATTCAAAAAGAAAGGCCCAATAAAAAGTGGTTGTCAGACCAATAAATAAAATGGCAGCATATCCACGGAGTGAATGATGGAGAGTGGGGCGAAGAATTCGTCCGTTCATTCGTTCTTGCTTCTGTCCGTCCATGCGTCCGTCAGTGTGACCGTCCATGCGTCCATCAGCCCGTCCGTGCGTGCGTCTGTTCGTGCGTCCGTCCCTGCGTTCGTCCATGCAGCCGTCCATGCGTCCGTTCATGCGTACATCCATGCATCTGTCTATGTGTCCGTTCGTCCATCTGTTCAACACTCCAAGTACCACCATCTCGCATATTTTCATCATATATACCCCATATAGAAGCACCGCCATCCAGCGGACATTCCAAGGACTAAACGAGAAGTGGCACACGCACACTTTCTTATGGCTTGCGCTTCAGGTCCGCTTCCCACCTTTAACCACCTCGAGTTCATGGTATATACTAGTTCGCTGTATTCATGACAGTGCAGCCGAACGCTCGCTAAACCTTTCAAAAACCAAGGAGGTTACGCCCAGCGAGTATAACGTAGCAACCTTTTCCCGTCAGATAGTGCTCTATGTACATGCCAGTGGCTGCTAATGTGAAATGAGAGACAGGAGGATTCAGCTTTTAATTTCTTACGGCTTGCGCTTCGTATCTGGTTCCCCCCTTTAACCACCTCGAATTCATTCATGGTATATACAAGCTCATTGTATTCATGGCACTGTGGCTCAACGCTCGCTAAACCTTTCTAAAGCTAATGAGGTTACGCCCAGCGAGTATAATGTAGCAACCCTTTCTTGTCAGATAGTGCTCAATGTACATGCCAATGGCTGCTAATGGTGATCGCAGCCTGCGCGTTAACTAAAAGCCGAATGCTCCTGTCTCTCATTCCCCATTAGCAGCCATTGACATGTACATTGAGCACTATTTTTTATTGTTCACTAACGCACAGAAGAAGTCTCTCACCAGCACTACCTTGGAGGTCAAAATGTTATACTTGTTACATACTACGGGAAACGAACGGGTGCCGCTATGAGGAGCTTCGCCCTTGAAAAAACACCGGGCCTGCGTGGAACACGCACCACTGTCAAAACGAAAGCTACAAGAGCGGCTAGAGGCTTTTCTGAACACTTTTTGGGTAACTGCTTCAAGCATACTCTCTAGGTACCCACAACGTTATAAATAATAAAAAAGATTGTGTAGTAGGCCTGCATTCACTATGCTATCCCTTGTCATTCTTCGGAGAAGCGTGGTACCAATACACACTTGCTAGGAATTTTGTGCAAACTTTTTATGCAGCGGCTGACGACGATGAAGAAGTCTGCCTTAAGTGTAAGCGCTAAAGTTAATAGGTCATTAAAACTTGTTTCCTAATGGGATTGAGCATTGAATGAGCCACTCGTTACAGAATTTGTATTCTGTGACAGTTGGTTGTTCCTTACATGTTTTAAAACGATTTATTACTCATATTAATGCGATTTCTGTCCCGACATCGAGCATGATATTGCTACCTGTAGGCTGCCACAAACCATAGTGCGAATGCGCGTGTGCGCCCGACGAAGAAGATGAGGCTCGCTGGCTGCTCGAGCTCGGAGCCAGACTGGCTAGTGCTGCAACCGCTCTTGCAAATATATTTTTCGAATATATTCGCAATACTTTGTCTCGTTACTCACGTAACATATTTGGTGGAGGTGGAACGATCCCCGTCCTCACCACGCAGCTCCGCAGTGGCCGCATCCTCCAGCTTCCCGCCATGGCTTTCAGTGACAACGCGTCCGCTTCACCATCTGCGGCTTCTCCGACAACCTTTGTCGCCGTCCAAACACCACGAGATCCCGGGACATTTTCTGCGCAACCTGGCCTCGACGTCGACAAATGGCTTCGCCTTTATGAACGGGTCAGTCAAACTCACCGTTGGGACCCTACCATGATGCTCGCTAATGTTCTCTTCTACTTGGACGGAACCCCGCGTGTCTGGTACGAGACAAATGAGTCCGAACTCACCAGCTGGGACACCTTCAAGGAGAAGCTACGTGACATCTTTGGGGACCCGACCGGTCGCCACGCAGCTGCACGACAGGAGCTGGCTACCCGTGTCCAGTCGCCAACTGAATCGTATGTGTCATACATCCAAGAAGTTCTCGCTCTTTGCCGAAAAGTGGACGAGGCGATGTCTGAGGCTGAAAAGGTTGGACACGTTTTGAAGGGGATCGCGGACGACGCCTTCAATTTGTTGGTGTACACTAACGTCTCGACCATCGACCGTGTAATTCAAGAATGCCGCCGTTTCGAAACAGCAAAAAGCCGTCGGGTGCGCCCTCCTTTTTCTCGGTTGCCAAACACGGCGGCTACGTCCACCTGCTCCGATTCTACCGTCACACCGCCCTTTGAGCAGAGTGTAACGCGTATCGTTCGACGGGAACTTGAAGCAGCAAGTCCAGCGCCGCTTCAGCCCACTTCTTTCGAACATACGATACCGACAACCCCCGCGATCTCCGTTATTCAGGCGGTCGTACGACAAGAATTCGCCAACCGCGGGTTCCCTGATGCTTGCCCCATCTCTTGCCCCTCCTCCAGACCAATTCCCATTAACGCACCTCGACGTGACCCATTTGTTGCTCCACGATCTCGCAACCCGGCGGAATGGCGAACTCCTGACGACAAACCGATCTGCTTCCGGTGCCACCGCGTTGGACATGTCTCCCGCTACTGCCGTGCCTCCTGGACGCCGCCACATAGGAGCCAGTTTTTCGCACCTTATAGCCCATATGAAGATCTTCGCCGGTATTCGTCCAGCCGTACCGCCCCTGCTTTCGACACGTCTAACAGCCGCCTTCCTGCTCGTTCTCCGTCCCCTCAACGCCGTCGTTCCCCGTCGCCCCAGCCACGCCGCCATCACTCGCCGCCTAACTTTTCATCGTACCCGACGGAAAACTAGACAGTGCAGCCCCTGGAGGTAGTGCTGCATCATCCCTGTCTGAACCAAACCCTCCATTGACGCTTCATACGAACAAAAATCTTGTCGATGTACACGTGGACGGTATTTCTCTGTCGGCACTAGTCGATACTGGCGCTCATGTGTCCATAATCAGCGTTCATCTTTGTCGCCGCTTAAGAAAAGTACTCACGCCTCCTGCTACCGAAGCTGTACGTGTGGCCGATGGCGGCACTGTTCCTGTCATTGGCATGTGTACGGCTCGCATAAGCATCGCCGACCGTTACATCCCTGTTCTATTCACGGTGCTCCAGAACTGTCCTCATGACCTCATCTTAGGGATGGACTTCCTGTCGACCCATTCTGCTCTAATCGACTGTTCCGCTGGTACTCTTTGCTTAGACCTTCCTCTTCAGCCGGATATTCACCCTGAACCTCAACACGGCCTTTCTGCCACCGACTTCCTCCGCTTACCGCCTAAAGCCCTCACATTCACCGAATTCGCCACGACCTCACCCGTATTGGATGGGAATTACATCGTCACGCCGATTCCTGATGTCCTACTGGCACGTGACGTCACCGTCCCTCACTGCATCGTAACTGTAGCCTCCAACCGGACCCGTCTACCCGTCATAAATTTCGGCTTCACAAAGCAAGTCCTCCCTGAAGGCATCCTAATTGCCACGTTGCGGTCCTTAGCCGATGATCACGTCACCACTTTCGCAGCCGACGCATGCCCCAATTTTCCTTGTCGCCCACTCGATGCCACATGCCTCGACATGTCAATACGTCCCATGATCGACCCTGACCTTCCCCCAGCGCAATCAGCCGCTCTCGCACGCCTTCTAGCTTCCTACCGTGACATCTTCGACCTTGACGACCGCCCACTCGGCCAAACTTCTCTTGTAAAGCACCGCATCAACACCGGTGATGCTGCTCCCATTCACCGTCGACCGTATCGCGTGTCCGCGTCGGAGCGCCAGATTATTCAAGCTGAAGTGAATAAGATGTTAACTAAAGGCATTATTGAGCCCTCATCAAGCCCATGGGCGTCACCCGTCGTCCTGGTTAAAAAGAAGGACAACACATGGCGTTTTTGCATCGATTACCGGCATCTAAATCGAATCACCAAAAAGGACGTGTATCCTTTACCACGTATTGATGACGCCCTCGATTGTCTCCACGGCGCACGCTACTTTTCATCCATCGACCTTCGTTCTGGTTATTGGCAGATTGCCGTAGACGAGAAAGACCAAGAAAAGACCGCCTTCATCACTCCAGATGGCCTATACCAATTCAAGGTTATGCCCTTCGGTCTATGCAATGCCCCCGCCACGTTCGAACGTATGATGGACTCTCTGCTACACGGGTTCAAATGGTCAACATGCCTGTGTTACCTAGACGACGTCCTCGTATTTGCACCTACGTTTGAGACCCACCTTGAGCGTCTGTCGGCCATTCTCGACGTCTTCCGCAAAGCTGGCCTCCAGTTGAACTCCTCGAAGTGTCACTTCGGCCGCCGACAGATTACCGTGCTGGGCCACCTTGTCGATGCTTCTGGTGTGAGACCGGACCCTGAGAAAATTCGTGCCGTCACGAGTTTCCCAGTACCCCAATCCGCCAAAGATGTCCGGAGCTTTGTGGGACTTTGCTCCTACTTTAGGCGGTTCGTGAAAGATTTTGCAGCAATCGCCCAACCACTTACCGATCTTTTGAAGAAAGGCGTTCCATTTTCGTGGGGGTCCACTCAAGCTGCCGCCTTCTCTCACCTCATAACACTTTTGACGACGCCCCCTATCCTCGCCCACTTTGACCCATCTGCCCGAACTGAGGTCCGAACTGATGCCAGTGGTCACGGTATCGGAGCCGTTCTCGCCCAATGCCAACAGGGACACGACCGCGTTATCGCGTATGCTAGCCGCCTCCTTACACCTGCAGAGCGTAACTATTCGATCACGGAGCGAGAATGCCTTGCTCTTGTCTGGGCGGTCTCAAAATTCCGTCCATATTTATATGGCACTCACTTTTCCGTCGTCACCGACCACCACGCGCTCTGCTGGCTTTCATCCTTAAGAGATCCTACAGGTCGACTTGGTCGCTGGGCTCTGCGACTGCAAGAATACACCTTTGCTGTGATATACAAGTCTGGACGCCTGCACCAGGACGCCGATTGCCTTTCTCGCTATCCAGTTGACCCATCGGCCACCATACCTGACAACGACGCCTGCGTGTGCTCCGTTTCTCAACTGAACCACATAGCCGACGAGCAACGCCGTGATGCAGCCCTACGAGCTATCATTGAGCGCCTCGACTCCTCCCCATCGAACCGATCCTATCGCTCGTTCGTACTCCAGAATGGCACATTATACCGGCATAACTTCCATCCAGACGGCCCATCTCTGCTGCTTGCCATACCCAAACACCTCCGCTTGGCTGTACTCCACGAACTTCATGACGTTCCTACTGCCGGTCACCTGGGTGTGTCCCGCACATACGACCGGATTCGCCGTCGCTTCTATTGGCCAGGTCTGGCACGGTCCGTCAGAAGATACGTCGCGGCGTGTGAGGAATGTCAGCGCCGCAAAACACCATCGACGCTTCCGGCTGGGCGCCTTCAACCACTCGATATTTCTACTGAACCTTTCTTTCGCGTCGGCTTGGACTTACTCGGCCCTTTTCCTCTGTCTTCTGCTGGCAACAGGTGGATAGCTGTGGCCACAGACTACGCCACACGCTACGCAATCACACGCGCCCTTCCAACAAGTTGCGCAACTGACGTCGCCGATTTTCTTCTACACGACGTCATCTTGCAACATGGTGCTCCACGCCAGCTGCTCACGGACCGAGGCCGCACATTTCTATCGAAAGTCATAGCGGACATCCTACGCTCTTGTGCAACACGCCACAAGCTCACTACGTCGTACCATCCGCAAACAAATGGCCTCACAGAACGCCTGAACCGAACCCTAACTGACATGCTTGCAAAGTACGTTTCCTCAGATCACTCTGACTGGGACATCGCTTTACCATACGTGACATTTGCCTACAATTCTTCGCGCCACGACACGGCTGGTTACTCCCCTTTTTTCTTGCTGTTCGGCCGCGAACCCACATTACCCCTCGATACGACGATTCCGTTACCAGCAGCTCCAACTTCACAATATGCTCTGGACGCCATCAACCGGGCCGCCCACGCACGCGAAACCGCTCGTGCTCGCCTTCTGACCTCCCAAGCAAACCAACGGCGTCGGTACGACCAACGACACCGCGATGTGCACTTTTCGCCCGGTTCGTTGGTTCTGCTGTGGTCTCCGACCAGGCACGTTGGCCTGTCTGACAAGCTGCTCTCTCGGTACACAGGGCCATACAGAGTGCTTCGTGAGGTGACTCCCGTCACTTATGAAATCACTCCTGCTGCCTCGCCGTCTTCATCCACCCCTAGGGCCAGCGACATCGTACACGTCGCACGCCTGAAGCAGTACCACTCGCCCAATGATCTTGACATCTAGATGCGCCGAGACGGCGCCTTTGCCGACGGGGGTTATGCTACCTGTAGGCTGCCACAAACCATAGTGCGAATGCGCGTGTGCGCCCGACGAAGAAGATGAGGCTCGCTGGCTGCTCGAGCTCGGAGCCAGACTGGCTAGTGCTGCAACCGCTCTTGCAAATATATTTTTCGAATATATTCGCAATACTTTGTCTCGTTACTCACGTAACAATATCAAGCTCAGTGGTAGGATACAAGGCTGGCACGCAGTGGACTTGGGTTCGACTTTAAGTGTGTGCTTCGTGTTTTCTATTTACTCAGTTTTTTATATCTTGCGATACTTGTTATGGACGCAAGCGGTGGTGGTGGCGACAGATAACTACGGCGCCGCGCATGACCAGTGTTGTGATCTGGGTACAGGAACAGTTGCTCCGCCCACGTAGACTTCCCTTCATGGCCACAGAAAGTTGGATCCGAGTATAGTGACTGGTCGGGCATTTGCAGGAAATAATTCAGTGTTGTTATTTTTGAGCTACCATTCGCCCTTTCAATAATTTCCGTGGTGTGATGAAAATGATGTGCGTGAAGTCGTTGCGGATGCCGGCGTAAGACATTTTACTGTAAAAATACGCACGGAAGACGGCTAAACAGGGCATCCCAGCTAACTGCATTGAAAGTAATAAAAAGCCGACGCAGTCTATGAAAACGCGCTTTCCTGTTGACAATTGCGTGGTGCAAATCACTATTTTTACGTGAACTTGCTTTATGCCGGATTCCACCGAGACTTCAGTGAATATTTACGTAACGGAACGTCAGGGAAATGGGATTAAAAATACACACGATCAGAAAACAAAGAAAAAAATCACATCATATTCGTAGAGTGAATGATGATGAGTAGGGCGAAGCGTACGTCCGTCCATCCATCAGTGTGTCCGTCTATCGGTATAGGCGTCCATGTGCCCGATCGCGTTCAAAAATGCAGGTGTTGCACGGGTAACACCGAGGAGAAGCGAGCCAAGAAAGCCGAGTGGAAGCGTCTTGTGGGTTTCCTTTATTACTCATATAAAAGGGGAACTCCGGTGTTTATTCGGAATTTCATTATGTGTTGGGGATGGTACCTTGATGATGTGTGCCAAATTATATAACCATGAGTCATTTAGTTTTTTAGAAAACATATTTTTAAATTTGTAGCTTATTCTCCAATCACACTTGTGAACTCTAGCCACCCTGTGTATATGACGTCAGGGCTTACTCTTTTTTTGAAAACCCTGACTTTCCCGGTAGGCGGATGCAGCGCACGCTTTCTTCAACCAGGTGACCACAACGCGAGCGCAGTTCAGTTTTGTCAGTTTCATATATAGTGTTTAGTAGTCGTTGACGTTGGGTGTATTGAGCAACGAGAAAATTCATTCGAGGCACGTCAGATGCTTCTGTCACCGGAGGGTCGAAATCAATGCTTCCGCGCTCAGATGGTAGCTGCAATCATTCCTAAACTTGTAACAGGTAAGTTCAGAAGAGCGGCACAGGTTGAATCCGCGTCGGATGACATCGCCAACTTGCTTTTCGCGTATCAGAAGATCGAGGCACATGACGTATGTTTAGGCTCTGGCCAGCCGTGGCGGGGTTTAGTGGATCTCGGGACCTCATCAGCGACATATTCTGGTGAAGTCATCGGGTGGCCACCAAGGACGACAGAGGCGCTCCCTGTTTCGGTTCCTTTTTTGACTCATCGTTTTTCGCCTAATTAAAATATTGACGAGTGGCTGGGCAAATTAAACCACGCTAGCTTTTCTGGGACGGTCTATACGGTTAGAAAACAGGATTATCTCAGTACGGATGAAAATGCACCGGAGTTCCCCTTTAACGCGCCCGCCGCTCTGCTTCATCCGTGCTCCACCAACAATCCACCACGTACGGCGACTACCCAGGAGACTAAGAGAAGCACTCGTTCGCCTTGTACCCAGGCACAGACTGCTCAGCAGCAAATCGGAAAGTAGTGGTACAGCGCCATCTGGAATATTCTCACTCAACTGTGGTTTGTATGCATTTCTATGAGACAGCGCATGCCGTCTATTATACTGTTCGGGAGATACTGCCTTCTTTTGTTTCTCGTCTCTTCTTCTCTCGGGTACGCGTGACGCATGACAAGATTTCACTAAGAGAAGCTTCGCCCCTAAAACGCCAGGCCTGCGCAGATGACGCAGCCCAGTCACAGCGTAAGAATGGAGAGTGGTCTTTTACAGCGTTTTCTCAATACTATTTTGGTAAATACTGGAAGCACGCACACTTGCTGGGTACCCACTATGCAATAAATATTGATAATGTCTGCATGATAGGCCGGTATTCACTGTGCTATCCTTCGTCATTCTTCAGAGAAGCGTGGTACCCGCTAAAGGCGTGTAGAGAATTTGGTGTTGCATTCAGTGGCTGAGGACAATGAAGAATTACGTCTGAAGTGGGGATGTCCCACAGGTAATTGGTGATGAACATGCTTTTTTAATGTGTAGGAGCATTGAATGACGCACTCATTACGTGGTCCGCATTTTGTGATGCCTGTTTGTTTCTTTGCTCTTCTAAAACGCTTTAATACTCATAATAACACGATTCCTTTTCCGATATCAAGCCTGTCTAAGGCGAGTTTGCGAATGAATCCGGAAAACCATTCATAAAAGAAATTGTTGATACTGTCAGTTTTTGAAAGCCAGCTTTACCTTAGAGTTTTTGTATACTATTGACAGAACAAATTTAACCGCTGCACTTGTGAATAACCTTTTCCCCGAACCTGTTTATCGTGAAGTCATATTCGCTTCTGCCTGGTCACGATGTATCATTTCGTGTATGTAGAATCTGTATACCTCCTTCAGCGAAAACATTTTTCTCTAAACTGTGCACTTCCACGCTGCCAGTGAAAATGTAGCTGAATGAAAAATCGATATACTTAGCCTGGACAGTGAATTGTAGACTCTGCAAACAACCTGAGTCTATAGAGCATTGTTTTATTCGATGTCGTGACGCTTTTTATTTTTGGGACATTCTAAAAAGAACGTCAAGAAAAGAACTTCCAATCACAGCTCATGGTATTAGGTTCCTTCCGTTCAAAAAGAGTCCGACTGATAATACTCTTTTCGACCTGTTTATGTTGTTGGGACTTTATTCATTATGGAAAAGTCGCATGATCGATAGACACGCCGAGCCACCACGGTCGACGAGATCTGTCTTCCGAGAAGCAGCTGCTCAAGTGCGCAGTGTTGTCGAGACTTTTGACCCCGTTCCGGAGTGCCTTCCCGTTCTTGACGCTTGTGTGTGTTTGCCTGACTTCTGATGAAGTATGCTCTGTGTAATTTACTATTTATAATTTCATTCATTAAAGAAAAAAAAACCGGTGTTGCTCTGTGGTAGAATACTGGGCCGCCACACTGTGGACCCAGGTTCATATCTTACTATGTCTCTACATGTCTTTCGTGTTGATTATCTGAGATTTTGTCTTATTTTTGAGACATCGGTTACGGAAACCGGTGGCGGAGCCGGCAGCGGACAACTACGGCTCGGCGCGTGACCCGTGTTGAGGCCTCATACTAGTTTTCGCTGTAAAAAGAACACAGTTAATGAGCCCCTCAACAAGACAATCCGACAATTCTGATCGAGAAAGGCGTCTAGCACGGAGATGAACGACATGTTATTCAGTGAACTGTTTAAAATGAATACTCAAAAACAAAAGAAGGAAGACAATAAGTTTTTATTCTTAGCAAAGAAAATTGTACGAATTAGGTGGCCGGCCTCTTTATTTCATGTAGCCATGGGCGATGACCTTCTCTCAGCCCGCTTTATCCAGGCGGCGCTGATATTGGAGGTCGAGGTTAAGTTTGGTAATAACTAGGAGCAAGGAATAAAAGATAATATGTCAGCAACGTAGACTTTGCTGGAGACGTCATGTTCGTATGTAGAATTGTTGAAGCTCTAAATTTACAAATCTATAAAGTAGAATTGAAGAAGTACACACAAAAAACAGAAGTCATCCCAGTGACAACAATGAGATGCTAGGGACGTCCACAGGACACCCCTGACTCGATATCGGATGTTGACGGCATTTCCGAAGCAACCCTGGTAGACATTCCTTGCAGCTTTATTTGGCCGCACACTTCTAAATCCAGGGTTATCCCTTGCAAGTCCCAAACACGTCTTGTAGGACACACTGTGTACATAACAGTGAGATTAAGAGATGTCTTTCATTCAGGGCGTTTTTGGAAAGCAGTCTTGTATAGTCTTTTTTTACTCTCTGAAGTTCAAATTTCGGAAGTTCGCATCATGAATAAGTTTTCCTCTGCTTGCAGGTGCTAATTTAATTAGTTCTTCTGAACACGCTTCAAAACTACTGAAATCAGACTAAAGCACACACATATTTTTTTTTACAAAAGTGCATTTTTGAAAAGAGCTAATCATATTAGCACCTGGAAGCATAGGAAAACTTATGCATCATTTGAGCTTCTGAGATCGCAAAACCTACATTAAATGAAATGCGACAAATGACAACATATAATGCTAAATGTCTGCTTGTCCTAGAAAAACACTGAGCCAAGTGTATTGCATACACATTTTTTCATTTAAGAACAAAGCACAAAACACATGCATTACGCACTGTGACTAGATGTTGCTTACATACAAAGGCACGTTTAAGTTTATATATAAACCGAAATTGAATATAAAAAAATGTGAATAGACAAGTACGACAGATATTACAAACGAGAGAAAAAGAAGTTGCGATATAACAAAACAGTACATGACACCTCTAATAAATAATTGAGTATTATGAAATTATCCTATTATGTAGAGTTGTGCCCTTCCATGTCTTCAACTGATTGATGCCCTGACGTCTTCATGTTGCCTTGGAGGTGAGTTGTTAAATTAGGAGGTTTACTTTAAGCAAATGCAAAAAATCTAACGACTCTATAAAATTTCATTTTGGCACTACATGCACCCCATCCACAACAAAACTGTCAGAGAAAACGAAAATTATTAAAAGTAACTGAGAAAAACAAAATAAAAGTTTGCTATACATTTACACATTGAGAAAGTGAAGTTCTCTACACAACAACGTGTTCCAACATGGTGCACTTGCTCAGACAGCAAAGGTGTTGTGGCACTGAGCATGGGAAGGCGGGAGTAACTCACAGCTGACGGAGCCATATTTTGATGAAGGCATAACAACTACAATAAGATTGAGCAGATGCTATGATATGATTATGAGGTTGCCATAGTGGGAGGCTCTGGCAATTTTTACCATTTGGTGGTGTTTAAGATGCATGGATATCACAAATGTGCCTTTAGCATTTTAGCGCTACGCGAATAGGGCTGTCACTGTGACGATTGCACCCAAGACCTTGAGGTTAGCAGCCAAGTGCTGTAACCGCTACGCCATCGCAGCAAACACGCACAGTACCATTGTGCCTACGTGATTTCGTTGTAAAGCATATCATACTACCACAGAGAGTAAAAGTTACTATAAAGCCCTCCACTATAGCACATAATTCATTATAGTTTTTGAAAGTGAAACTCCAGAATATAACATTCAAAGTTATGTTCTTCTACAAAAGGTGAAGAGCAGTAAGTAATGTAGCTCTTGACAGTGGGGGCTGGCCGCAGGAATTTCTGCACTAAATTTAAGAAGACCACTAAGAATGGCAAAAAAGCAGAATAGTTGCACCATTAACAAAAAAAAATACAAAATTGACCCTCCTTTGTTAGTGGTAGTGCACGTAGTTGACCACATAAAGCATGTTATGCTCATGGAAAGGTGGTCACCATAGAAACAGATTACCATTATTATAAATCTGTTAAATAACAGATCAGATTTTGTGCAACTGTCAAAGAAAACTAATTGAAACACACAAGAACATTTAACAATGCCATAAGCAATTGCAAAGGACTACAACTCATCTTTGTTGTGCACAGAGCAGAAGGAAAACCCCAACATAACACTAGAATCCTTGCATGAGTAAGATAAGATGTAGATTAATTTGCACCCCTTATCTTTCTTTACATACAAAGTACAAAGATGAAGTACAGCATTACGACTTATATATATATATATATATATATATATATATATATATATATATATATATATATATATATATATAAGAACACAAGCGAGTACACGTACGAAAGAGCAATACTTTTATGCCAACGTTTCAGCCGTGGCACGGCCTTCGTCAGGGAATAAAGAGTAGACAAGCAGATGCCCCTTTTAAGGGCCGTTGAAATCACACAATTGATCAGAATAGTGATTAGAAAGTGCGAAAGCAATACCAAAACAACATTGTCAGTATAATTTGATACGAGTATTGAGCAACAATATCGCTGTGGATAACTCAAGATATGAGCGCATAGCTTCAGCGTAGGGCAAATTTTTATGCGTAGGGCAAATTTTTAAAGCAATAAAGCATACCGGGCAACTTACTAATATAGTGAATTTATCTAGTCATCAATTAAGTCTTGAAGAATCTAAGGTTTTGTCGCTAGGTTTAAACTTTTGTCCCGCAACTGGCGGCTACAATGAATTCACGCTCATTGCCGATCTTCATAACTTTGAAAGAAACATGCGATTGCGCGAGTACTTTTTCAACCGCCAACCAAGTGAACAAACCAACTCCGCGTTACCATCTGGTAAATACTGGACACCTCCCACTCAACGGGATAAATGCCTCGATTTATATATACGAGCTGTACAGGATGATGTACTTCGAGCGTACAAAACACGTTTTCCCTTCCGCCACAACGTCACCTTTAAAGAGGCTCAGGCTATCAAAGCATTGGCTAGCCGCAATGATATAGTAATTAAGCCAGCAGATAAAGGTGGTGCAGTAGTGGTATTGAATGCTGACAGCTATATTGGTGAAGCCCAGAGACAACTTGATGACACCACATACTACAGGCGTCTAAACGACGACCCGACAGCGGAATTTAAACGCATTGTCAGTGATGTCGTTACAGATCTTGTAAAAGAAAACAAAATCGCTCAGTCTGCATTACGTACGCTGATTCCACTAAGCCCGGTGGCTGGTAGGTTCTACACCCTACCCAAAATTCACAAAGAAAACATTCCCGGTAGACCGATTGTGTCTGGTATAGGTACGGTGACAGAAAATTTGTCACGCTACGTTGATACCCTCATTTCTTCTATTCCGGTTTCACTTCCCTCGTACATTAAAGACACCAATCACTTTTTAAATGATATCATTGATTTAGACATTCCTGATGGGTCATTTTTGGTGATCCTCGATGTTTGTTCTTTGTACACCAACATTCCCCATTCTGATGGTATCCGCGCTGTTGTAAAAGCGTATAACGAGTCTGACCTCGACAAATCGATAGACTCCCCTACACTAGCTACGCTTCTCAAATTAATTCTCGAACTAAACAATTTCGAGTTCAACGGACAACACTTCATTCAAGTTAGCGGCACTTCCATGGGCACACGAATAGGCCCGAATTACGCAAATATTTTTATGGGCTCTCTAGAACGCGATTTTCTTGCCAGCCGCGATTTGAAGCCTTTTTATTACAAGCGTTTTATCGATGACATTTTTTTAGTATGGCATCATGGTGAATCCCAGCTTCTTTCTTTCATCAGCGATTATAATAATGCCCATCCAAATATATCATTCTCGCACTCATACTCGGACACCAGTGTCAACTTTCTTGACGTCACAGTGACACTGTGCAATCGAAAATTGACGACCAAACTATATAGGAAACCAACCGATAGACATCAGTATCTTCACTTCCATAGTAGTCACACAAAACACTGCAAAACCAGTATTCCATATAGTCAGGCCATTCGCTTTAAACGCATCTGCTCTGATAACAATGATTTCGCTCGCAACTGCGAAGACCTACGAGGTGCTCTTACGAGGCAAGGATACCCATCGGGAATCATAGACGACGCCCTCAAGAAGGCTAACAACATTGACCGTAAAGAGTTGCTCACAAGCAACAAACGATCTGCAAACACTTCACGTAACAGTGTTAACCTCATCCTTACGCACTCAGCTTCGGTTCCTAATGTGGCCAATATTCTAAGAAAACACCACAATATCTTGCAACAAAGTGATCACTTAAAAGACATTTTTACGGAACCATCGAGGGTAGTTTACCGCAGATCACGCAACCTGCATGATACATTAACATCATCGAAAATAATTAATCGGTCCAACTACAGTGGTTGCCATCCTTGCAATAAGCCCCGCTGCAAGGTTTGCCCGCACATGTCAAGTACTCATACCGCAACTAGCACCGCATCAAACTTTTCCTTAAAAATCAACGGAGACTTCACTTGCGACAGCGCTAATGTTATCTACATGCTTGAGTGCTCCACTTGCCGTATGCAATACATTGGACATACCGAAACATCATTCAGGTTACGTTTTAACAACCACAGAGCCCATGCTTCTAACCTTCCTCATCTTCCACTGTCAAAACATGTCCAGATGCCAGGGCACTCTTTCGAAAACATCAAAGCCACAATATTACAATCCGGGTTTAAAACTCATCATGACCGAGAAGTTCGCGAGTCCTATCTCATTAACAAGTTCAACACTTTGCACTCAGGCATCAACGAAAGCGTTGGACGCGTTACTTTCCTTTCTATGTAGCATTGTCCATCACAGGAATGCGTTAAATGCCCCCCAACCCATGCCATCGTTTCTTCTCTCATTTGTTTGATTATATATATTTTTTGTGTGTGCTTCCATTTATTATATGTGCGCATGCAGTAGTTTGGCATCAAACTTGACGCTTCAGTTACCAGTTGAATTTTGTTTACTGTCCCTCGGGTATCTTACAGTGTGCGTGACATGTGCTCATGATATTCGCTTGGCTTATGAAGTGCTTTATTGCTTTAAAAATTTGCCCTACGCATAAAAATTTGCCCTACGCTGAAGCTATGCGCTCATATCTTGAGTTATCCACAGCGATATTGTTGCTCAATACTCGTATCAAATTATACTGACAATGTTGTTTTGGTATTGCTTTCGCACTTTCTAATCACTATTCTGATCAATTGTGTGATTTCAACGGCCCTTAAAAGGGGCATCTGCTTGTCTACTCTTTATTCCCTGACGAAGGCCGTGCCACGGCTGAAACGTTGGCATAAAAGTATTGCTCTTTCGTACGTGTACTCGCTTGTGTTCTTTATACGTACCAGACCCCTTGAACTTCCTGCTGAATATATATATATATATATATATATATATATATATATATATATATATATATATATATATATATATATATATATATATATATATATATATGTATATATATATATATATATATATATATATATATATATATATATATATATATATATATATATAAAGTTTCACTAGTTATCTCGGTCCTGTGCTTGCTGTTGCTGATTTACACCCGCGAACTTTTTAATCTCATCTGCCCACCTAACCTTTTGTCTTCCCCTAACCCGCTTGCCTTCTCTGGAAATCCAGTTAGTTACCCTTAATGACCAGCGATTATCCTGTCTACGCTCTACATGCCCGGCCCATGTCCATTTCCTCTTCTTGATTTCAACAATGATATCCTTAACCCCCGCTTGGTCCCTAATCCACTCTGCTCTCTTCTTGTCTCTTAAGGTCACACCTACCATTTTTCCTTCCATTGCTCGCTGCCTCGCCCTCAATTTAAGCTGAACCCTCTTTGTAAGTCTCCAGGTTTCTGCTCCGTAGCTAAGTACCGGCAAAATACAGATGTTATGTACTTTCCCCTTGAGGGTTAGTGGCAATCTACCTGTCATAATTTGAGAGTGCTTGCCAAATGTGCTCCAACCCATTCTTATTCTTCTAGTTACTTCAATCTCGTGATTAGGCTCCGTCTTTATTACCTGCCCTAAGTAGACGTAGTCTTTTCGAACTTGAAGTGGACTATTACCTATCTCAAAGCGCTGCTCACTTCCGAGGTTGTACAGTACTTTCTTTTTCTGCAGATTAATTTTAAGACCCACCTTTCTGCTCTGCTTGTCTAACTCAGTAATCATGAGTTGCAATTCGTCCCCTGAGTTACTCAGCAATGCAATGTAGTGAGCGAAGCGAAGGTTACGAAGGTACTCTCTATTATTACCTCTTATCGCTAACTGTTCCCATTATAGGCCTCTTAAAACTTCCCGTGAGCACGCGGTAAAGAGCACAGGCATACCTCCCACATGCACACTTCAAGTATCTCATATGCGATTCATTTATTAAGGATATTTGGCACAAGTATTCCAACAACATCTCGACATAGATCCGACAAAATGACTAAAATGCAGATGGTAATTATAAAATAGAGTTTTGGTTTCTTATTTATGTTTTTACACATGATGACGACATGCGGATGCTTTATACCATGAGCAGGCTTGTAGCTCACGTACATGCTTATTAAGAAAAAAAGATATGTGGGAAGAAGACAGTGCTTGCTGTGTGGGCCACGGCCCACAGGCCGTGTGTTTCAGACCTCTGCTGGTACGAGAACTATTTCCGCAACCTATATGGCGTGGGGTAGATGCACCGTGTGATAGGTGGCTTGTATTTCACTTAAATTTCATCGATCTTACCTCCGAAATAATAAACGCTGCTCCGAACAAATTCAATACATTATTCACATAGTGGCAGCTGGGCGAAAGCTGAAGACGCAGCAGGAGGTCGACGAACTGGCGCTTCTCGCCGCCATTATCGTTCTTTCTTTTTGTTGACAAATGCCATAAGTGCACACTGATTCACATATAACCCTTCAACTTTCGTTGAATTGATAGATGGGTCGGCATTCGTATTCTATGCTCAGCAAGCAAGGCTTCAAATTTCCCCAAGGGTTTCATGACATATACTAACACCAAGCGCCTTCGAATAAGTTGATGATCTGATTGTATTCATGAGTTAAAAGAGCTAGCAAAATAGCTTCCAACAGCAGCACTCGTAAATTACGTTCCTCTTTAGCTGTTGTACTTTCAAAACGAAGAGTGCAGAGCTGTGAAGGGGAACATAGGATTAATATGTGGTTCGGAGAACTCGAATGTGCGAATGAAGAACTCGGGGTTTAATATCATCAGCTCTTGTAGCGAATAGATTATAGGTTTCCAATTAACTTATTACACACGCACCACACTTGCTTGCAATCGCTGGTTATATGCCCATTCATGCGTGCGGAACATAATTCGACATGTTCTACATTGCACCGTGTTTTGTTTCACATTATCATTTTGAAAACAGAGACCCACCACATATTTCGGTACAAGAAAGGCAGCCACCGTACAGAAAATTGCCGCTTTACCTTCCATAGTTTGAAGGGTTGTTTCGCAAAGCCTAACCTATCTTGAATTTGGTAAGGTCGAATAGATAAGTAGAGTGTACCTAGGGTGTGTCCTTGAATGAAATAAACACGAGCTCGCTGCTTCTTATTTCGCAATCTACTATGTTTTACATCCTCTGGGTCTCATATCGGCAGAGCGACTGGTGCCCGCTTCATACAGCAGCAGTGAATAGATTGAAGTTTCCATTAAGGAACTCGAAAATTTTACTGAAATGAAAATAAAGGAAGGATTTGTCGCCACTACTAGGCAACGGTTGTTGACATATGCGTGTTCTATAGCGGCAATTTGTTTTTTATGTTTTTTTTCTAAGGGTGTCACTGAAGTGTGTGGATATTTTGAGCTTTCAGTTGAAAAATTACGAAGCATCAACTTCAGTTGCGCGGTGTGGTAATATAATCCCTAGAGTCTAATACCTAGGAAAATTGAACCAAAAAGTGATTTTACTACTTTATTGGGAAAAATAAGGTATGCTGTAAGGAGGATAATCGAGCAGTGGCGTCTGAAACCATCTGAAAACGGCCTCAAAAGCACTCTGGACGGCTGCGAAGGTTAGTTTACGTGTTGTTTTTCATCAATATTTCTGCGTGTATGTGTTGTTGTATATAATAAATGTGGCTAGTTCAGTCAAATAAATTCATTTCCTATCTATTTTGACAATTTTTGGCGACAAACGTTCCCAGCTGATATGCGCTTTTTTATTTTGCGTTGCGTTGTTCGTTTTCGTGTAGTTCCTTTTTCTTATTTCTGTTTTACTTGTATTGCACTGATTTTCTTTTGTGTTATTGTACAGAGAAAACACACTCGTGCGATAGGCCAAATCGGGCTGCAGTATTTGAAAATAAAAATAAATAAATGAGGTTTTTTTTTTCAAAGCTGTTCCGAGGGCTCATGTGTCTCTGCGATAGAATACTCGATTGCCCCTTGGTATGATTGTGTAATATATTTGCTGAAAACCTGGTGTTAATTTTAGTATTCGCCTGATCAACGCTGCTGATTTCGGTTTTTTTAACGCTCTCTTAATTAAATAACCAATGTGTGTTCTCGCCGTTCTTTGGTAAAAAGTGAAGTGTCGATAATCCGTGGTGCATACCCGCATATCGTCGTCGTGGTATATGGGCAAATGCACACATGTCTACAGAAAAGGATACGGAGAACTATGCGACGTGATTTTCTAGTTATTGATCTCACGAAGAGCCAGACATATTTGTCAAGCCTTTTTACTCTCCCATACTTATGTGGTCTACGCCAAGTTAAGGTGGTGATCACGAGAGCACCCAGACGTAGGAGGCTGCATAGATAGATAGATAGATAGATAGATAGATAGATAGATAGATAGATAGATAGATAGATAGATAGATAGATAGATAGATAGATAAATAGATAGATAGATAGATATAGATAGATAGATAGAAAGATAGATAGATAGATAGATAGTTAGATAGATAGATAGAAATGCTCAAAGTACCTGTGGTCAACAAAAAAATGCTTTGACAGCAACGATGCCTGGTGTTCTACGTCCAAAAATCACGATATGACCACGAGAGATGTCTTAGTAGAGGGCTCTGAAAATTTTGGCTATACGATGCTTTTAGGGTACACTGACGTCGCCCAGTTGACGGGCCTCTCGCATGTAGCCTCCATCGAAAGGCGACTGGCAGGACAAACATCGCCTTCAAGTCATCAATGCCGCATCATTAACACTGCATGACCACGATGAACTTTCCATGTGATATATAGTGAAAACTCCAGTAGCTGTTTCTGGACATTGCCTTGCACAATACATCCATACCATGCTTTAAGTCGTCCGTCTTTTTTCCCTTAATTTAGGTTCAGTTTTTTTTTGGGTGCCCAAAGACACGAGTGAAGGAGGACATAGGCATGTTTATGATCTACTCAGTAAACCTGTTTGATGCCTCTAGCATATTCCCAGAAGGTATACGTTGTTCCGGTACTTTGAATTTGGTGCCTTATGGGCATGTTCGGCCAATGGTGAGTGGTAATTGGAAATATATGCGTTCTTTAAGGAAAAAAACAATAATTAGAAGTCGCGCGTCGCTGGACAGGACAGTTGCAGAGAAAAAAATTGCGCGAACACATCTTCAAAGCGACGACATGCATGGATAACGCCGTTGCGCTGCTACAGTGCGATGTGAAATTTATGGATGCGTGACGGAAGAGCCTAGCTGAATACTCGCCTTGTGCATCACCCATTGCCATGGTGGCAATGCGCTGTGTCTCATGTTCACTGAAACATTCACTGCTGTAACGTCGACGTTCGTTGGGAGATGTTCCCGTCGGTGTTTTTTTTTTTTTTTTTGAAGAGTTCTCGGTACTTATTTGGAAAGCGCCAAACTGTTTCGAAAACAATGCGCGTGTTGACTCAGAGGCCAGAGTTTATGAAGGTTTTCTCAACTATGCTTTGTGCAATGTTTTACAAGCGATACATTCTTGTCGTGCATGAATGCCGAAGGAGGTCATCATAAATGATGCAGGGCGAAAATTAATAGTCTTGAACTTGGTACGAGCTTATGACGGTTTTCTGGTTACTTTTGCATAATAAAAATTGCCAGATCCCACGTACAGTGAGAATCAATGATATGTGAAGCACGAATAAGAAATGTTTATATGTCACTATAAAATCAGCACAGCGTTACGAGGTGGAGGTAAATGATGCCGTACACGACTTCCGTGTCATGATTATCATGTTTGTATGTGTGGTTTACCTTTGCCATATATACACGTCAGGTGATACCAAATTTAGTATATGTGTAGCTAGCGAAACGGCCACGAGAACGCTATGAGCGTGGTATGGTGTCATGTTCTTTCATGACACGCGTGTCAGGATTATCATGTTTGCACCAGTCATATATTTCGTAATTCATTGGTGTCACGTAACACCAAATTTCGTATATGTGAAGCTAGCAAAACGTCGACGAGTGCATCATGAAGGGCTCAATAAGCTCCAATGTAGCGTTGACACGCGCGCACGCTGAACACGCACAGCAACGCTACGTTAGCAAAACGCGAGCACTCTATCGTCTGACGCCAGACACATCCAGCGCAAACAGCACCCGTCGGCGCGCCCCGACGGCAACCGGTGCGAAATGCGACATGCTGCATTTCGCGCCGATGCGTTACCCAGACAACACTGCGTCTACCTCTTTTTGTGACGGAGGGACGCGGGACGCGCTGAAACGCACATGCGTCAAAGCAACGCAGCGCGGCGCATGCCTGCCACAATGTGGCAGAACCAGCGCCTGGCGTGGCAACGCCCGCGTGACGCGACGAAATGAATGCCGGCGAGCACACGCGCCGCGTAACGTCGAAATGTATTGGCGTCTTGACTGTGGCATGTAGTCATGTTCTCAAATGACATGCATCTTATTATTGTCCATGTTTGCACCAGTCACATGCCTTCGTCATCCATTCACCTACTATAATACGAAATTTGGTATATGTGACTTCAGCGAAACAGCCGCCAGCGCGTCATGAGCGTGGCATGTAGCCATGTTACATTACGCGCATCTCATTATTATTACGTTTGCACCAGTCACATACCTTCGTCATTCATTCACATCCCGTAATAAAGAATTTGGTGTATGTTAATCTAGCGAAACGGCCGCCAGTGCGTCATGAGTGTGGCATGTAGTCATGTTGTTACATGACACGCATCTCATGAATATCATGTTTGCACCAGGCACATACATTCGTCATCCATTCACCTACTCTAATACCTAATTTGGTATATGTGACGCTAGCGAAACGGCCGCGAGTACATAATAAGCGTGACATGTAGTCGTGTTGTTACATGACACGCATGCCAAGATTGTGATGTTAGGGTCTGTCGCATGTGTTCGCCATGCAATCATGTCATATCATATTAGTTTAGTAATATTCCATGTGAACAAAACCACCGCAAGCGCTGCAGGATCATGAAATGTAAATTGTGACATCCATGACGCGCAAAAAATCACTTTCAAGCTGTGACTAGTTGAATAAGTTAGTCATTCATACAGTCATGTTATGACATAGCAAGTTTGGTATCTATACCATTATTGAAACGGCCAGGAGAGCTAAAAGTCGTAGGCGGTTAGATAGATAGATACGCTCGAAGTCGCAAAAGTTCGCTAAGAAATGCTTCGCATTTAATAACGGAGCAACTTGGAGCGTGCCACATTCTGTCGAATAAGAAGAAACTGAAGTGGCATCGAGGGCGTGGGGGCAAGCGCGCGTAGGTGGGGCAGCAGTTAGCCTCTAGGATTGGCAATATACGGGCTTATTTACTTCACGCCTGGGCAACCGGTCATTTCGCTACACACAAAAAAAAATGAGATCTATGGGAGAAATAGCTGAGTAGCTCTTTAAAAATCAATACAGCAATGCTTCCCCATGCAATTACTCTCGAATTTTCGCCAACTGTGTGGCATCCACGTCGAAATGTTTATTAAGCTTCAGCTTAATGAATTTCTGCAAATGTTTCAGTGCCAAAGTGTGCACCAGTAGACTGTGTCATACTAACGTGCAAGAACACCTTGTCGCGGAAATCTACACGTATTTTCTTGAAAAAAACGCTCCTATCACAGATCCTAAATCTTTTTTTTTTTGCTGTTAAACGCTTGTTAGTTCTATGTTTCAACGCAATGAGTGCCTTGAAAGTTACGTTTAGCTCGAGTTCATGCTGTTAATGTTGGTAAGCTCACGTTTCGTGGTTCGTTAGTGTCGATTGATATATCCGATTTTATGTTTAAGCCTACAATACGTCATATAAAAACTTTCTTTCAACGCGTTGTTTTGATGTGATAGGAAAATTCTGCAATCATAGTGATTTAAACAGAATTTCCCTTTATGGCTCATGTTTTCCAATAATCAAAAGTCACCTGCCAGTTGCCTAACCATTCCATTGATTGTTGGATGTTACAGTCAAAGTTGAACAAGACGTACCTACGTCAATGCACGCAGAATATACTTTGGGTTATGTAGAAAACATGATTGCTAAAAACATAACTATTCAACCATCTGAATTAAACGTAAGAATCTTTCGCTAAGTAACATGTCTTGCTTGGGGCTATTTTGCTACTAAAATTTCCACGTGGCATATGAGCGCTGCTGCAAACCGTGGTTAGGACGGATAAATTCGACGAGACATTAGGTTACAAGTTCGTCAACAGTAGCCACGTGCATTTAAGTAAATCAGGGGCTTTTGAGAAACTGACAAGTTACCCCAATAAAGCCGAATGAGCATCAACTTTAAATTTCAAATTTTGGAGGTTCCTGTTCAAAAACAATTCTTAGTAGGAGACTGCCCATAAGTGTTGGCCACCCGTCGAATTTTTAACGTGTACGTCATAACACGGGCGTTTTATTTTTTTCAAATACTCATGTTGCCATTATGACTGTTTGAAATTGAGGCTGGTAACAAACTAGTGTTGGTAATCATTGTTACCGTCCTCTTTCACGTGATGACGGAGTACGTTATTCATAGTAGAGGGAATGATGGTGTCACAGAATTTAATAAATACATCAAATTGCGAGACAAAGTTTGCATGTACCAGTGTTTTTTCGCTGGGTTAGTAAACGTGCATTCTAACTACGCTGACTGATTTAGTGACTGAAATAACTTTAATTAGGTCCTGCGTGACGTGCCCTACAGTGCAGTGGGCAACTCTTGCGTCAGGGCCGGCGAGCCAAGACTGCCTCTTCAAAATTGTATGCAAGGTATTGATGAAAGAAATGAGCCTGTTTTTCTGTGATAGTCACCAAAAGTTTCGGTGGCTGTTTCTAAACACCGTTGTGTGTGTCATCCACACGCTTGCTATGGTGTGTGCGTTTCTCCCCTTAAGTTATATTGAAGGGTTTCACGTGCTCCAGGCACGCTCGCAGTGGAGCTACAGGATGTGTCTAGTTTAGCCGGTTAACCTCTTTGATGCCTTTGTCTTATTTCCGGAAAGCGCATTGATTTAGTTTTCTTCTCGTCGAGCGTAGGACTTTCCGCCGTGGACATCGCACATAACGTAGTCATGGCGTCTACACGTGTTGCATAGTTAGCCTTGGCGCACGTGTGGATAATGGAGAACGGCTGAAGTTTTCCCACCGAGGGCAACTGTTGGCATTCTCTTACCGGAGAAATCCCCTCCAAAACCCAAAACCATTGCTTCCTGATCTGATGTAGGGCGCACGTTTTGCCCGCGGTGATGTGCATGCGTACGTCCGTCTTCTCTGTGTGTGTGTGTGCTTTTTTTGCCCCCTATATGTGAAAATAACTAAGAAGAAAAAGGGGGTAGCCCGTACCACCAGGAAGTATAACGGGCTCAAACCAATCTTACATAAATGAAGAGGGAAAATTTTCCATGTTCTTTTTTCAAGAAAGCCAATTAGTTAAAAAAATGACAAGGGTAAAACCTAATAAGTGGGGCATGAAAATGCAATCAATAAACCAGTTAGCTTCTCAGGAATGAGCAGGCCGACATGCAGCAGCAGTGTATTTCCCTAACTTCAGTGCTTGGGGTTCGTGTGTGTGTGTGTGTGTGCGTGCGTGTGTGCGTGCGTGTGCGTGTGTGTATGGGTGTGTGCGTGCGTGTGTGCGTGTGTGTATGTGTGTGTGCGTGCGTGTGTGTGTGTATGTGCGCGTGTGTATGTGCGTGCGTGCGCATGCGTGTGTGTGCGTGCGTGCGTGTGTGCGTGTGCATGTGTGTGTGTGTGTGTGTGTGTGTGTGTGCGCGTGCGCGCGTGTGTGTGTGCGCGTGCGTGTGTGTGTGCATGTGTGCGTGCCTGCATGCGTGCGTGTGTGTGCGTGCGTGCATACGTGTGTGTGTGTTTATTTAAAATGCGTTGTCATTGAATGCGGAAAGTTTAAACAAAATGACGAATTGGGATGCGAGCCAGTGGTCTTGAGGATGGGCTAAACGTTGACGTGGATGGTAGCAGTGGCCTCTCTGATGTCTGAGCCCATTTCTACACCGAGCGCAGTGTAGCCAGGCACTTCGGGCTGTCGTTCCAACCAGCTATGCGACAGGAAACCTTGAGCAGCCTGTTTTCCGCTGCGAACTTACACAAGGCGCCATTTGAAATAGTGACAAGGTTTTCAAAAAAAAAAGGGGGGGGGGGGGCATGATATATACTTGCGCAAGCGTTGCGGATGGTATGGCTCATGTACTTACGGAACATGGAGCAGTGATGCTATCGTTATCAGTCGCAGAGGTTTGCTCCCACCTTTGTTGGCATAACTGCGACTATAATCGAGAGCATTCACGCAAAATGTATGATAGACTACGATACTAAGGGAGGTGATTCGGGGTATAAAGTGACGTCCTGATAAAGTGTTGGTAGCTAATGCGTCTCATGTGGATGTCATAGAAACAGAGTTGCGCGTGACAGTCACTAACTGAAGTAGGTACGCACGAGATTTTTTATTGGTCAATAGCCCATAATAATGTGCGGGTAGTGTTGTATCACTGTTGTGCACACGTAAATGGGTCCCAATGTGTTGCGTGTTTGGGCATTCATTAAAGTAGTGTTGTTCGCTCACGCAAGGTACACCACACATACACCTGTCCGATGCAGTTATATTGAATCGATGAAGATAATATTGGAAGTGTCCGGGACCAGACAATAAGTGCGTTAGGTTTTTAGGAGGGTAAACCATTGAGGATTTTTGTACGGACATGTGATCCAATGAAATAGCGTTGTCTCAGGTCTCTCAGTCTATAAGTGTGCCAATATGAATTCAAGGTTTTATGAAACTGAGTCCGTATCGACCTAATTGATATTTTGGCATAACGCACGAAGTCTGATCTCCCTCCTGATGCAGCTGCTGCGTCAGCTAGTTTATTTCCCAAAACTCCCATATGGCCAAGTACAAGGCACACTTTTATAATTTTGGCTGACGAGATTATACAGTTAAGAAGCAGCTTGATGTTCTAAATTATTTTATCGTTATCAGAGAAACTTGAAAGTTTCATTAGAAGTGACAGACACTCTGTGTATATGTGGGCTGGTGTGTAAAGTTATTTTTAAAAAAGAAATGAAGGGCTTCTTGGAATGCAATGATTTCCGTGTCGTGTGAACTTGAAGCGTTGCGGATCTGAAATTTCTTGACAGTTATGATTTTTTATCTTTTCTAAGCAATATATGACGCTCCAGCCACGTATGACGTGTATGAGCCATCAGTGCATACGTGAATGGCTTTTGTTTTGACAATAGCCGCTTCTTGTGATGGTGAGAGTTTAGTGAAGCTAAATTTATATTTTTTACTGGAGTGATGAGTCCACAGACTGCATGGATATAGTATGTCAGCCTGTTTGATTGTTTTTACACCATAGTAAGGTACGTTCCGGAGTACGAATAAGGAAAATTCTGCAGATAGTCTGTCCAACTCTAACGGTAACGGAGGCGCAATAGCGAGAACCTGTAAGGATGACGTTCGTGGGGTGTAATATGCACCTGTTAAAGAAATTAGGACAGTTCGCTGAACTCATAATGCTCGCGTCCTAATGAATTTTGATGGGAACATAGGCCACCATACTGGAGATGCACTGTGTGAGACACGATAGAAGAAGGCAGGGCTGCCTGCGGAGACCCTGCTAGGTCTGCAGCGCCAATGCATCCTTGGTTGGGCCGTGGTCCAGGCTTCACCTTGCGCACCTTCTGTACCTCTACTGTGAAGCTTGACTGTGAAGAAGCTGCCCGGGCTCAGGATCGGGTGGCAGTATCCTTATTGCCCTTGGAGAGTTCGTTATTTTTGGTAACTGTATCGGTATTTCTCAGCTGAAGCGAGTCATTCGATCTTGATGTCATTTCCTTTCCCCTGACCGAGGGCACTCCCCTTGGTTAGCTTCCACTCCTGCCAAGGATTGGCCGATTGACCATTTGTTACGCAGTGGGGTGAGCAGTGTCTCTGTGACTCTGGTACCTACAAATGGGGGCAGCATTCCGATGAAGAACCCAAAAGCGATTTCAGTGGAGCTTCGAAAAGCCACTTAGCATTTCCAGGAGACCACTGAGGTCCGCCAGTTTGGTCACGGATGCATCCTGTGCTGTTGCGCAGATCAGGAATGCATTCGTGGGCTCCTGCAATGTTACGAATTCATTGCGCATCTGGTAAGCCCGTTTATTCCGGCAGACCTCGCACGCTCGAAAGGATTAGTCCGTGGTGTAGACATGAACCTGACACCTGCAGAAGTGCTTGATTTGTTTCCGGTGGCTGGTGTAATTTCAGTGTACAGGTACACCCGTACAATTGACAACAGAAAATCCCCAATGGAATCGGTGATAGTCACCTTTTTAAAAACAGTCCGACCTTCCGAAATTAAGTCATGGCCACTGATCTGTAAGGTAGAGCTACTTTCCCCAAACCCCCTGCAGTGTTTGAAATGTTGGCGATATAGACATAGCGTCAGAGGGTATCGATCAGTTCTTATATGCCGTTAGTGCGGTGAAAATCATGACAGCCGCAAGTGCAGCTCTGAGAAAGAGTGGTGCTGCTTATGTAATGGGGCGCACCCTGCAGACTCTGCAGACTGTGCAGCAAAAGAAAGGGAGCTCGCTACATTGGATATTGTAGAACGCAAGCGGTGCTCTTGGAGAGAAGCCGTTGCAGAAATGCAGGAGTGATCCAAAGGATATGCAGTTGTTGCAGCAAGTAATTCCAGCGCCATGGATGCATCTCTCGCAACATCTATCGCAGAGGCCATAGAGAAGGCTACACAAAAGGCAATAGAACGCCTCGAAAATAACCTTTTGGAAAGCTTGGCACGATTGGTTTCAAATCAACTGTCTCAAATTCTTGGTGTAGAATATACGAACGACCGGGATCCTCAGGCATCAGTGGTATTGCAGCGTACGGAGATAGACAGTGCGACAACACGTCAGCGAATGGTTTCTCCTGAGGCAGAGACTTCCAAAACAACGGAAGAGGGTGGTCTAACGTATGATTCAGAAGCATGTACAGATATGGATATGAACTCTCATAAGGCTCTGAAGCGAACCCGATCTCCCTATTAAAAAAGTTCTCTTAACTCGAAATCAAAGAAGTATATCTATGCAAAAAAGATTTCTTTGAGAACATGTCTAAAAAAAGGCTTCTTGTGAAAGCACAATTTGGACGAAGCAGTTTCTGCTACGGTTGTGTAATCAAAAAAAGGTTCACTAACCATATTACCCAGGAATTGCAGACCTATTGTTTCTGCAGTCACAAACCTATTATACCTTCCTTAACAACTTTCCGCGGATATTATATCACCGCAAGAAGCCCGGCTTTCAACCGGCCAGAAGTTTTACTTAAATAAGTATCGGCTATTGCGATTGGACCGACCTAGCAGAGGTGGTGGACTTGCTTTCTTGATAGCAACTAAGTTTAGTCCTCTTATTGGTGTATGATTCCAGATATTGAAATTTTTATAGTAGACCTAATATTACCTGACGGTTCTCCCTTCTCGTTTGTAAGTGCATATTTACAAGCCGGGGTGCAAGACACACGAAGTCTAGACGATATGTTTGCTGCCCGCTGAAAGGATATATTAATCACTGGAGACTTGAATTCACATCATGTGGCTTGGGGTTTCAAAACAGATTTAAGTGGAAAACGCTTGTGGGAATGGGCTATTGAGAAGAATTTATCTTGTTTAAAATCGCACTCTGCTAATTTTGTCCGAGGTCTCTCTAAACCTGTAATTGACTTGGCATTTTCTAGCTCATCTTTAAATGTGTGTGCGTGGAAAACGTTAGATTGTGCTACTAACAGTGACCACTTGCCTATTGGTTTTGTACTCAACTTTCTGAGAATACGTGTCGCCAAAAAGGTCGGCTCATTCCTCAACTATAGAAAATTAGAGAAAAACTTGAGGGCTACTTTTGATCGCCACAAGGGCATGAAAGGTCACATGCAGATAAAAAGAAAAAAATGCAGATAAAGTCCGACTTCGCCACGATGCTCTTATCGTGGACAGCGTCCGTTATAGCTGGGACGAAGCCAGCGGCACCCTTGTCAAACATTCTCAACACGCGCCTGAGCGGCCGCCCGCGCTTGGGCCTTTACATTCACGTCAACCACGACTTCCAGAGTGACTGCGTATTGATCAAAATTTGGTCATTTTGAATAATAATGCACGTAGCTTAGCAAACAAGATTGATAGCTTCAATTGGCTCATTGAGTGTCAAGAGTCCTCAACTATTAGCGTCACCGAAAGCTGGTTAAATGATTTGGTTTTAGATGTTGAAATCTTGCCCCCGGGTTATGTAATTTTACGCAAAGACAGACTAAGTGGTAGTGGAGGGGGTGTAGCACTTTTTATCAAAAATCACATTGACTTTTCTTTGCTTCCTGATCTGCCAAACACAGAATCTATCTGGTGCAAGTTAAAAATTTCTGGCCAGGCTATTGCTGTAGGAGCTATTTATCGCCCTCCAAACGAAACTTCTGACGTTTTTTTCTGATATTACCAACTATATTTTAGATCGAAAGCTTCACCTAGGCGAATTAATTTTGACTGGCGATTTAAATGCCCCGTGCATTGACTGGAACAATTTTGCATCCTACGGTCGTGACAAAAAGCTTTGTGACTCGCTCGTAAACATGGCACTGTCATTTGACCTCACTCAAATTGTCACTTCCCCTACCCGTGAAAATTCAATACTTGACCTTGTCTTCATAAGCGACGAATTTTGCAAAAAGGGATACCACAGTAAGGTTGTCACAAGTTTGTCTGATCACAATGCTGTAATTGCGTGCCTCAACATAGTGTTCCGGCCAAAACGACCTGAATTTAAGCGTGTGCTTGATTTTAGTCGTGCCGATGACAACTCTATTATCGATACGCTGGCATCTAGTTTTGAAGATTTTTTTACTAGCAGTGAACACAGTGATGTAAATGTACTCCTTGGTCATTTTCATGGTATTGTGCAGGAGTGCATATCAATGTTTGTGCCTCGAAAGTGCATTAAACGCAATCCAAAACATCCGTGGTACACACGGGAAATTATTCAACTGTGGGCTTGGCAGCACCGTGTTCGGGCGGTTGCTCATGAATTTCTACTTTTTCGTCCAGATCGCCCTGCTGCGGGTGGATTTCGTCGTTGGCCCGGCGGAACTCTTCCCACCGCAAGGAAACATCGTCGCGCCTGCGCCGGACAACCCCGTCGACGAAGAACTATCATGGAAAGCAGCGCCTCAAGTGCCCCTCCCCTACCATGTGGTCAACCGAGTGACGTCAGCGGACACGCTTGAGCTTCAGCATAAAACCCGCAGCCATCTTCAGCAGTCTTTCAGTGGGCTTGGCAGCACCGTGTTCGGGCGGTTGCTCATGAATTTCTACTTTTTCGTCCAGATCGCCCTGCTGCGGGTGGATTTCGTCGTTGGCCCGGCGGAACTCTTCCCACCGCAAGGAAACATCGTCGCGCCTGCGCCGGACAGCCCCGTCGACGAAGAACCATCATGGAAAGCAGCGCCTCAAGTGCCCCTCCCCTACCATGTGGTCAACCGAGTGACGTCAGCGGACACGCTTGAGCTTCAGCATAAAACCCGCAGCCATCTTCAGCAGTCTTTCAGTGGGCTTGGCAGCACCGTGTTCGGGCGGTTGCTCATGAATTTCTACTTTTTCGTCCAGATCGCCCTGCTGCGGGTGGATTTCGTCGTTGGCCCGGCGGAACTCTTCCCACCGCAAGGAAACATCGTCGCGCCTGCGCCGGACAGCCCCGTCGACGAAGAACCATCATGGAAAGCAGCGCCTCAAGTGCCCCTCCCCTACCATGTGGTCAACCGAGTGACGTCAGCGGACACGCTTGAGCTTCAGCATAAAACCCGCAGCCATCTTCAGCAGTCTTTCAGTGGGCTTGGCAGCACCGTGTTCGGGCGGTTGCTCATGAATTTCTACTTTTTCGTCCAGGTGGGTGACAAACAGTCTGTCTGCTCTATTAGAGACGATTCGAGCACTTTAGTAGTGCTGCCGGGCCCACAGAGTCTGCTTTCTTCATTGTGTGATTGTTTACTTGTTATTAGGCTACTGCTGTTAACATCAGGTGATGTGGTGTTAAACCCTGGACCCCGCTCAGACTCAGAGTAGAACACGTAGAAACTACAGCAGGCAACGTACAGGAAAGATTAACCGCCATAGAAAAAGAGTTAGCTCGCCTACAGCAATTCGAGGATAAACTCGCCGAGCATGAGGTGATGACTGTAGAAACAAATAAACTGGTGCGAGAGCTATCAGTTAAGGTAGAAGACTTTGAAAACAGGAGCCGCCGGAATAACATAATAATCTATGGCGTGGAAGAGGGTGATAACAAACAAAATGCAGATTTACAACGGCGGATTGTTAAGGGCATTTTTAAAGACATCCTCAAGGTGAATGTAACATCTGTAGAACGCATGCACCGAATTGGCAGGAAAACACAAAATCGAGAGCGGCCAGTAATTCTTAAGCTGTACAATTTCTCTGAAAAAATATTAGTCCTTCGTAATTGCGGCAAACTGAAGGGAACAGCGATATCGATATCCGGAGACTTTTCCGCACGAGTTCGGGACCTGCGCAAAAAACTATGGCAATCAGCAAAGAAAGATCGGGACAATGGTGCTAAGGTCACTCTTGTATTCGATAAACTAAAGATAGTTGACGACTTGTACGTATGGGATGACGCAAAAAATGCAAGAGTTTCTCTGAGAAGGCCACGTCACGATGGTCGCGCTAAAAGCAACGCGTGACACCCGCAAGCCGCCACACCGTTTTCATTGGTATGTTTGAATTCCCGTAGCATTGTTAACAAAACTGACAACCTAGAAGAATTGTTATTTTCGTACACTCCTGATATTGTCGTGATAACTGAAACGTGGATGCACCCAGACATTCTTGATTTTGAAATTGTTCCTTCTTCATACTGCCTACTTCGGTCAGATCGTGACGGTCGCGGGGGCGGGGTCGCCATTGCAATAAAACGTGGTTTGCAATATCGTGGAGAAAAGGGTATCGTGAATCACGAAAGCGTTTGGTGCACAATATTTGCTCACGATGCTCCAGTACTGATCGGTGGCATCTACAGAAAGCCAAATGCGTCTGATGATTACATTTTGCAAGTACATGACTATCTGGTTGATAAGGTTACCCCCCGTACCAAATTAATACTTACTGGAGATTTCAATCTCGCTATTGACTGGGAAAACTTGACAAGTACTAGAAATACCGCCAACAGCGAGCTATTATACGATTTAATGTTCAATTTTTCATTGTCCCAGTTGGTCCAGGAACCAACCCGAATTCAAGGAAACACTCGCTCCATGCTAGACCTAGCTTTTCTTTCCGATAACCTTTCTGGTAAAGCCACTGTAGAAGACGGAATATCTGACCACGAAATGTTAATCATAACTTTTAACCTTGAATGCTTAAATACCAAACCCGATGGCACAAATTCACGGATAGCCGTGAAAGACTACACCAGAGCTAATGATGTTTGTGTTATTGATTACCTCGACACAGCACTAGAGACTTTTTCTCTAGAGGAATGTGAGGGTGTTAATGGTATGTGGATTCAACTGAAAAAAATAATTACGCACTGTGAACAAAATTTTATCCCAACGAAACTAAAACGCACACAAAGAAAAACACCATGGATCAATCGCCGTATTATTCACCTTAAAAGAAGGGTACAGAGAATGCGCAAGAGAGAGAGAGAAACAACTTTTATTGAAACGGCAAGTGTTAGAGGAGTTGACTCCCCTCCCTTAGATGGCAGCTAGGAGTCCTTGGGCCCTAGCGGCATCTTCGGCTTGCCTGATGACCTGTAGTTGGTCCTCGATGCTTGAGCTTAGCAGCGCGGTCTCCCACTGCTCCGTATTCATGTATGTGTTTGGCCCCTTCACGATGTTGGGGCAAGCCCAGATAATGTGTTTGAGGTCCGCCCGCTGATTGCAGTGTTTACATCTGTCTGAGTAGAGGTCCGGGTAACAATGATTATAAGCGATTGGGTTTGGGAACGTGTTTGTTTGTAATAGGCGCCACGCTGTCGCCTGCTGCTTATTTAATGAGGAGTGTGGTGGCGGGTAATGCTGCCTCCCTAATCTGTAGTGCTTGGTAATTTCGTTGTAACTGAACATGCGGTCTCTCTCCGCACGCGGGCTCCGCGTCATTCCTGCCCCTGCTCGGCTCGCTAACTCTCGAGCTAGGGTGTGTGCGGTTTCATTGCCCGGGAGGGAGGAGTGGGCGGGCGTCCATATAACATAAACGTCGCGCTCTCCGCGAAAGTTATTTAAGATTCTTAACGCCTCTTTCGAGACCCTTCCGTTAGCGAAGTTATGAATCGCGGTTTTAGAATCACTGATTACGACGCTGGCCCTTGTGGACGCAAGCGTCAGCGCTATGGCCGTTTCTTCAGCGATTTCCGAATTTCCTGTTTTAATGGTGCCGCTAGCAAGCAGGTGGCCCGCTTGATTTGAAGCGACTATTGCCATGTGTCGACCGTCTGTATATTCGGCTGCATCTACATATACCACGTCCGCGTCATGTTGAAACTTCCTGTGCAGTGCTCTCGCTCTTGCATTCCTCCGCTCCCGGTGATGTTCGGGGTGCATGTTTCTGGGTAACGGAGGTATTATGATGCGCTCTCTGGTTTCTTTTGGGATATCGTATTTATTGCCGCTTTGGCCAGCGTACGTTATTGCAAGTTTGTGCAGGATGTGTCTTCCCGTGTTGCTTTGCGCGAGTCGTTCATATTGCGCTATCATATGAGCCTCAATAAGTTCGTCTAGCGTGTTATGCATTCCTAACGCTTCGAACTTTTCGTTAGACGTGGTGATCGGTAATCCGAGGGCTTGCTTATATGCTTTTTTAATTATGCATTCTATCTTTTGTTTTTCCGCCACTTGCAACTTGAGGTATGGGGTCACATACACTATGCGGCTGACGACGAAGGCTTGGATGAGCTTCACTAAGTTGTGTTCTTTCACGCCGTAGTTTTTGTTGGCGATTCTTCGAATCATTCGAATGGTTTGTTGGGTGTTGTTATCCAGGAACTTTATTGCTTCCCCGTTATGTCCGTTCTCGGATATTCGGAGTCCCAGAACTCTTATGTGTTGTACCTGAGGTATTGGGTAACCTCCTGCTAAGATTGTGATGTTGTGTCGTTCGTGAATGCGCTTGCGACCTCTGCTTGTAGGTCTGTAGAGTAATAACTCCGATTTTTGAGGAGAGCATTTTAGGCCATTGTTCTCCACGTATCGCTCTACCGTATTTACTGCTTGTTGTAAAATCTCTTCTATGTGACCGTCGCTCCCGCCCGTCACCCATAGGGTGATGTCATCCGCATAGATACTGTGCTGAAGCCCTTCGACGCGTTCCAGCTCTGAGGGTAAACCAAGCATCGCCACGTTGAATAGGAAAGGGGAAAGCACCGAACCTTGTGGTGTTCCCTTGTTGCCTAGAACGAATTCTTCGGATTCCGCTTCCCCGGCCATGATTGTAGCTTTACGGTTGGTGAGAAAATCTTTTATGTAATCGTACACTCTCCGACCTACGTGTAGGTTTTGCAAGTTGCGCAATATGGCCTCGTGGGTGACGTTATCAAATGCCTTCTGCAGGTCAAGGCCCAGAATGGCTTTTGTATCCAGGGTGTGCGTTTCGGCGTCTATGATTTGATTCTTTAGCTGCAACATGACGTCTTGCGTCGAGAGTCTTGGTCGAAAGCCAATCATGGTGTGTGGGTATAGCTCGTTGTCGTCCATGTATCTGACGAGACGCGTTAAAATTACTTTTTCCATGAGCTTTCCAATGCAGGACGTCAATGAAATGGGCCTGAGATTTCCGATGAGCGGCTTTTTGCCCGGCTTGGGTATTAATATGATTTTGGCGGTTTTCCATTGCTGGGGTATGGCGCCCTTCTCCCAGCATTCGTTTATGTACTTTGTGAGAGCAGTGACGGATTCGTCATCTAAGTTGCGAAGTGTTTTATTTGTTATACCGTCGGGACCCGGGGCGGACTTGGGATTGAGTCGTCCGAGTTCGTATCGAATCTCTGCCTCTGTTATGGAGGCGTCGAGGTCGACGTTATCCTTCCCTTCGTACTCTGGGAGTCGCGCCTTTGTGGCATCTCCTACGTATGTCTGGCGTAGCTCGCGTAAGAGCTCTGCTTCTGTACCTGCGTAGCTGTGTAGTATCCGTTGCAGGTTTTGTCTTTGTGTTGTTTTCGTGCCTTCTGGATCAAGGAGGCCTCGGAGAATGTTCCAAGTTTTGGACATTCCGAACTGCCTGTTCATTAAAGTGCACATGCCTGCCCACTGCTGCTGGGACAGCCTATTTGCGTAGTCTTCTATGTCTCTGTCGAGCGCGACGATTCTCTTTCTTAGACGCCGGTTGTGCTTTTGACCTTTCCAGCGCTCTTGCAGGCTGCGTTTTGCCTCCCACATGTGTAAGAGCTTGCTGTCCATTTCTTCCATTCCTGCCTCTTCGGGAACATGTTTGGTGGCTTTCTGCACGCTACGCTGGAGTGTGTCTGTCCACTTCTGTATATCTTCGATGGTCTCTGTAGCATCGTCCTCTCTTATCTTACGAAAGGTGTCCCACTCGGTTAACATTATTTTTCTACCTTTCTTTTTACGCGGACCTGCTTGTAAAATTGTGCATACAATGTAGTGATCGCTGCCTAGATTTACGTTAGTGTTGGTCCAATGAGGGTTGGATATATTCTTTATGAATGTAAGGTCCGGCGTGGTGTCTCTACTGACGCTGTTCCCCATTCTGGTAGGGTCTTGTGGGTTAGTTATTAGCGTGAGCTCCTCGTGCTGCGCGTCGTTCCACAGGTTGCGGCCTTTAACGTTTTTGATGGTGTAACCCCAGGCAGCGTGTGGTGCGTTAAAGTCGCCCACGACGATCAGTGCTTGTCTGCCCGCTACGTTTAGCACTTTGCGGAAAAGCGAGCCAAACTTTACCTTTTGTCGTGGTGGACTGTACACGTTCAGCACAAACAAGCTTCCCTCCTTTTTTCGAGACGGGAGAATTTCTAGTAGGACGTGGTCTATGTTGCGTACGCCAGTATCGTGTTCTACAGCCGTTATATTACGATGTATCAGTGTGGTTACTGTTGCTTTTTCAGCTAAAGTGCTATATGATTTGTATCCTGATAATTTTGCGGTCCCCCCAGTTTCCTGGAGGGCGATTACATCTGGTGCTTGCTTGGTTTTTACGAATTGCTGCAGGTTACCCCGCTTACGACGAAACCCACGACAATTCCACTGCCAAATCGTGTATTCATTAGGCGGCGCCATGTTGGCTACTCGAGTTTTCTATGCAGCTGTTCTCAGCCGCAGGTGGTCTGCTGTACGGCTTGCTCTTGATCGGCCTCGCTCCTGCGGGTCGGGCGTCTTTCGAGACGTTTTCCAGCTGCCCTACCCTACCCTCGAGGGTGTCGAACCTCTGAGACATTTCATCTCGCATCTGCGTTATGTGCTGTTGTAGGTCCGCGCGCATCTGCATGAATTGCTGCTGTAAACCTACGAACATTTCCTGAAACATGCCTTTTACTTCTCCGAGTGTAGAGTCGCTTTGCTCATCGGCGTTTTCCTTTGCCCTTCGTTTATGCGGTGGCGTTTCTCCACTCATCGACGCGGGAACGGGCGTCGCCGGAGCTCGAAGAGGTGTCGACGCCCTAATGGGTGTTGGCGTGGTATGGGTCATCTCTGATTGTTTTGGGTTCTTAAGCTTAGCGTTTTCTACTTTAAGCATTTTTACCTCTTCCCTTAGCGTCGCGTTTTCTCGCTTTATTTGCTCTAACAACTGTCTGATCTGTGTTATTTCCTGTTCTAAGGCGGACCCCGCACGTGTAGGTGTAACAGCAGTGCCAGAGACCGCGTCTGCAAAGCTCACCTGTGCCTGAGTTTCTACCGTTCCTCGGCTGGATTGCAATCTTGACGTTGCCCTGGATCTCGATCGGGTTCTCGATCGGGTTCTCGATCGGGTTCTCGAACGGGTTCTGGACCGGGTCCTCTACCTTGGTCTGCGACCGGGCTGCTTCCGACTGTCCCCCTCGTATGGTCCCGGGGGTGAGCCTTCTGTGCGATGGCCTTCTGATCCCTGGGTGTTCTCGCTCGTTGCTTTGCCAGCTCGTTTGTTGTAGTCGTTGATGCCGTATGGTGTTTCGGCCTCCGCTTCTTCTCTTCTTCGTCACTCCCAGCGTCTTCGCCGGACCAAATACGGTATCTTGTACTTTGCCTTGCAGCGTCTGTCTCCCGTAAAGTGAGCTTGCCCGCATAGCTGACATCTTGCTTCACACTGGTGTTCTTGCGGCGGGTTGGCCACGCCGCATCCTCTGCATATTTTTTCGTCTGGGTTGGGGCAAACGTCCGCCCTGTGTCCCAGCCTCCCACATTCGTAGCAAATGTCAATGTGTTTTCTGTATAGCGAGCACCGGACGATGAGCGCTCCGTATTTCACGTATCTCGGCACGTGAAGTCCGTCGAAGAGCACGATTACATTGTCTGTGTTGCCCATCCTCTTCGCGTGTAATATGCTTGGGTTTCTTGCTGTCACTAGGTTGTCTATAATATCTTCGGAACTTTCCTCTTGGGATATCCCTCTTATGAGTCCCTTAGATGTGTTTTCCGGCGCTGCTCTGTAGGCGCTGGCTTCGTGTTCTTGCTCTCCCACTCGGATCTTCGTGATGGCTCCGTACCGCCTGGCTCGCTCTTCGGACGGCGTGCTGACGACCACGACATTCTGCTTGTAGTTTATGCATATACTGTCTTCTTCTGCTGCTTCGCGACCGACGCCAGCGGCGTTTCTCAGGCAGCAGTATATGCGTGCCTGCCTGTGCTCCGAAACGCTGAGTCCTCCTCGTGGTCGCACGATCACTTTGTAGTCTTCTGCCGGTAGACGAGGAAGTCTGCTTGCATTAGCAATTTGTCGTATGGTTCGTTCACCTTTCCACTTGCTGTCCCCAGGCGCGCCCGTCGGCGCAGCAGCGTCTCTTAGCATGGTTCTCTTCGGGCCTGAAATCCCTCCAGATGTTTTCGTGATGTTTCTTCTGCGGAATTCGCACCATCCGGCGTCGTTGGTAAAGTCCTCCGGTTGCATATCTTCTCCTTCCACGCTTACAACCTCCATCGTGGTGCTAGACGCGCCGTCGAGGCGTTCCGGGGTCGCCCCAGGCGTCCTCGTCGACGCGTTGGACCTAGCTCTCCCCGCCGCTGCGGCGGCAGACGCAATGTTTGATCTTCGTGGCGACTCAGAATTATCGGTGTCAGTGCCGAAAAAGCGGGCCCACCTTGCAATAGTTGGTATCCAGGTGTTCGGCTGAACTTCCTCCGTCGATTGGCGTAGAGACTTTAGCCAAGTTTTGCAATTTTTTAACAAAAATCATTTGAAAACTGCGGAGCCTACACAACGTGCGTCCGCACTCTGCGACTCCTAGCGTCCCTCCTCCGAGAATGCGCAAGAAAAATAGGAATCCAATCCTCCTAAAGAAACTTGCATCTCAGCCCAAGGCGGAAATTAGAAATGCAAGACAAACTTTCTTTTTCACATACGTTTTCTCACTTCATGACGAATCAGCCGCAAAAATTTTGGCGTTTTTTGGCACGGCCTGAAAACCCAACGACTGAAGTAGAAATTGAGGGTACTATCGTAAAGGACGCGCAGGCCGTTTCCAATGCTTTCAATAGGTATTTTCAGTCGGTATTTACACGCGCATGCGCACCAAGCAGCCCTGTTGCTCCGGTGCATCTTTTTTTAATTCCCGATGTCGTTGTCACTACGGAAGGTATTCTGAACCTGCTGTTGCAGATCGATGTTAAGAAATCAGTGGGTCCTGACAATATTTCAAATGTATTCCTTCGACGCTACGCAGAGCAACTATGTCCATTCTTTGAAGCAATTTTTAAAGCATCCCTGCTAACAGCTTCTTTACTTGCAGACTGGTTGTGTGCAAAGGTAATTCCAATTGATAAAGGTGGGAGCAAGCTGTCCATAGAAACATTCAGGCCTATTTGGCTAACTAGCTGCTGCTGTAAGTTATTGGAACATGTGATCAACAAGGCCATAATTACTTATTTAGAAGATAACAAATTATTGCACCCAAACCAACACGGATTCCGTAAAAACCTGTCTACCGTTACTCAACTCTTGGAAATAACGCATGACTTCGTAACTACTATTAACTCACAATTGCAAACCGACTCCATAATTATAGACTTCACCAAAGCTTTTGATAAGGTGCCTCACAGTAAATTCATTGACAAACTTGTGTCTATTGGCATTAACAGTAACATAATAGCATGGATAAAAATGTATCTATCAAATCGAAGCCAGTATGTAACCGTAAACAACACAGCCTCTGATTCATTGGAAGTTTTTTCCGGAGTACCACAAGGTTCTGTCTTAGGACCCATCTTGTTCCTAATATATGTTAATGATATCTATATGTCCCTTGAGCCTAACGTTAAAATGAGATTATTCGCTGACGACTGCGTGATCTACACCACTATCCGCACAACTGATGACCAGCTTAGACTTAATACCACACTAGCTAATATTGCATGTTGGTGCCTTGAATGGGGAATGGAAATTAACGTGTCAAAAACAGATTGCCTTAGCATAACTCGCAGAAAAACAATCCACCATTTTAGTTACAATTTGGTCGGCACAAACATTGCAAGAAACGACGCTGTTAAATACTTGGGCGTTACCTTCACAAGTAAACTGAAGTGGGATGCACATATAAGCAGCACATACACAAAAGCCTATCGCCAGCTAGGGTTCCTGCGTCGAAAACTTGCATTGGCGCCTTCTAATGTAAAACTGACAGCATATAAATCTCTCATAATGCCGATCCTCGAGTACGCCAGCATTGTTTGGAACCCCCACCAAAAATATGTTTCCAACAAATTAGAAATCGTCCGACGCAAGGCCCTTCGCTTTATCTATTCTAAGTATTCGAGGCATGACGGTGTCACTGAGCTGCGCAGGCGGGCATGTTTGCCAACCCTTGCAGCCCGTCGCCGTGTCTCTTCCTGAAAGCTTATTTTTCTTTTGTATTACAACGGTTTAAACATAGATAAAGACAACTATATAAAGCCGCCTAACCATCACTCCCTTCGTACCAACCACAATAAGTGCATCAGACCATTCATGTCACGCTGTGACGCTTTTAAATATTCATTCTTCCCGTCAGCAGTGGAAGAGTGGAACAAATTGCCACGTTAGAATTGTGGGGTTTAACGTCCCAAAACCACCATATGATTATGAGACGCCGTAGTGGAGGGCTCCGGAAATTTTGACCACCTGGGGTTCTTTAACGTGCACCCAAATCTGAGTACACGGGCCTACAACATTTCTGCCTCCATCGGAAATGCAGTCGCCGCAGCCGGGATTTGAACCCGCGACCTGCGGGTCAGCAGCCGAGTACCTTAGTCACTAGACCACCGCGTCGGGGCACAAATTGCCACGTGAATGCGTTAATCTTTCCTCTACAGATTCATTTGTTCGGAATGTAGAAAGCCTGTTTTATGAAGACTAAAAGAAACTTTTGTTTTTTTTTGTTTTTTGATGTTTGTGAGCGCTTCCGAACACGCTGATCACTGTACCCCCTGCTAATACCTCGATGTTTTGTGACCTGTCCATGATTTTGTACAATTGCTTTCATCGTTCAAGTTTTATTTTCACCATCATCTTGTGATTGTGTTTTTTTTCTCCGCTATGTGCGATATTGCCTGGTTTCTACGCGACTGTGTATATTTGCCCGCCCACCCTGTATGAGCCTGAGAAAGGCTTACAGTATTAAATAAAATAAATAAATAAATAAATAAATAAATAAATAAACTAACTCGCCGTATAAAGCGACTTCGCAAAGGTTGCCCTCTTTTGTCAGTTGCGCGATCACCACTGCTAAATTCTTTGAAGTGTACTTTGAAGGCGAAAATGCAGGAGGCGAACATTTTCCATTTCCACAATACATTGTCACGGTTTATGGTACAAAACCCGACCAAATTCTGGAAGTCTATTAACCCGAAGTCATCTGTTCAGTCTTGCTTCCTTATAAATGACCAGTCATGCTCCAATTCTAACACTATTGCAGAAAGCTTCAACAACTATTTCAAGTCCGTTTTCTCTCATGATGATGGCACTATCCCAGATTATGCTTGCAACTTTGTTCAGTCTACAATTCCAGACATCACAATGTCTTGTTCAGGTGTTCACAATTTGATACTAAAATTAGATGTGACTAAAAGTTCCGGTCCTGATGGCATTTCCAATACGTTCTTGAGGTGGTACTCTGAATGGTGCGCTCGTTACTTGACTGTCATTTTCAATAAATCGTTTGCGTCGGCCACTGTTCTTATACTTTGGAAGACAGCTAATGTTGTCCCGTTATTTAAATCTGGCAATAAGCAGCTCATTCCAAATTATAGGCCAATTTCCCTAATTTCAACAAGCTGTAAACTACTGGAACATATCATTCATAAACATATTGTTGAGTATTTGGACGCAAACAACCTTCTGTCCCGGTGTCAGCATGGCTTCCGAGCTGGATTTTCTACAACAACGCAGCTCCTAGAAATCACCCATGACATTGCCACATCGCTTAACAAAAGGGGTCAGACAGACGCACTTTTCAAAGACTACTAGAAAGCTTTCGACAATGTGTGCCATAAAAAACTTCTTCTAAAGCTTAGTTCCTTTCTTAAAGATTCTAAATTTCTCGGTTGGATTGCGGATTACTTGCGTTCTCGATCTCAGTTCGTTACTTTCAACCAGGTGCAGTCATCCCCTGTTGAAGTCACATCCGGTGTGCCGCAAGGCTCTGTGCTAGGGCCTCTCTTGTTTATTATATTTATTAATGATGTTGTTAATGTCATCTCTGGAACCCCTTAAACATACGTCTGTATGCCGATGATTGTGTACTGTATAACTGCATTACTACCTTTCATGACCAGTCAGTCCTCAACAACGTATTCTCGTTATTCTGTGATTGGAGCTCAACGTGGCAAATGCCCATAAATTACAAGAAAACTGTAGCTATGACTTTCTCAAATAAAAAACAGCCTCTCAGTTTCAGTTATAACTACAATGGGTCCACCCTAGCACATGTGAGTGAATTCAAATACCTAGGCATCACCTTGACACATGACCTTAAACGGGGCAAACATGTTGATCAGAAAACTTGTCAAGCTCTAAGGAAACTTGGTTACTTAAAGCGAAGATTGAAAACTCGACAAAAGATTGTAAGTTAACTGCCTACAAGACACTAGTGAGACCGATGCTCGAGTACGCCTCTGTGGTTTGGTCGCCTCATCTTGAGCAAGATAAAAACAGCTTAGAATCTAGCAGAATAAGGCTATATGGTTCGTTTTAACCGTTATGATCAGGACTTCTCCCCGTCTTCACATGCTCATTTGTTGTCACTTCATTCACTGGAACACCGCCGTACACGTGAGAGTATTATCTTGTTACACAAGATTGTACACAAAATGACCCGCGTTCACGCGCCCTTATCTTTCGCTGATATACCAGCGCGTACAACAAGTAGTACAGACGCTTTGAACCTTTTACCCTTCAGGTCTCGTTTGGATTGTTTCAAATTCTTTTTTTTTCCGCATGTGGTGGAAATTTGGAACAAGCTTGATGGTGCATTGTGTAGACTGAACACTGTAGAGTTCGGGAAAAATTTTATGTGTTAGTCACATAAATTTGTGCGCACTATTGTTTGTTTCTGTGCTTTCGTTGATTTTTCTGTACCCGCTCCTGCAATGCCCCAGGCATGGGACAGCAGTACTTGTAAATAAAATAAATAAATAAATAAGGGCTGTGGGTCTGTGTGCGGTGTTAAAAAGACCAGTAAAAGATGCAACTTTTGAGTTGAACTCGACCACAAGAGGTTCTTTTAGTCAATGGTGGACTGAAGAGCGCATGAAGAGCTATAAAAAACGTAAAGCGGCATCTAAACAACTGCTGGTCAATCAATGTCCAAAAAATTGGTGTGATTACAAATTCGCAGCAACAGACACAGTTAGTACAGCAATAGATGGCTGTAATATCAAACGATAGGATAATCCTTCTAGGGCTGAAAACAAAAAATCGCTCTTCTGATTTCTAAGTCGCAAAAGATGTTACTACCCACTGAAAATATTGACTCTTCTGTTCTTTCCCCCCGTGAACTCTCTGATTTAGTAGAAAATATTGCAAAAGGGCTCCAAGATACATTTATTTAAACTATACCAGTGCACATTGTGAACCCATTGGTGGGCGAGGATATCGAGGAGGTTACTTCAGATGAGCTGCCAGAGATAATAAGACAATTATCTCCTTCAGCACCTGGACCAGACGGGGTAACAAATGCAATGGTAAAAGTAACATTCGAGATTTCTCCAACTGAATAACTTAATCTGGTTAGTTTTTCTTTGACAAAAGCTTGGATTTTGGTCCTGAATTGGTCTTGCGAGGTGGCAGGACCAATTTCTTATGTTACAGGAGTAACAACACGAAGGGCTCGGTATGGGCCTGTGTAGTGATTAAGCAGTTTTTCTGACAAGCCACTTTGACAGGTTGGAGACGAGAGCAGGACCAAAGAACCGGGCGGAAAGTGTACGTCGTGATGTCGTTGGTCATACAAGCGCCGTTGCTTCTCTTGAGAGGTCAGAAGGCGAGTACGGGTGATTTCGCGTGCGTGAGCGGCCCGAGTGATAGCGTCCATAGCATATTCACTGGTCAGTGCTCCAGGGGATGGTATGACGGTGTCTAGAGGCAATCTTGGTTCTCGGCCAAACAGTAGAAAAAATGGAGAGTAACCGGCAGTGTCATGGCGCGAAGAATCGTAGGCAAATGTGACGTACGGCAACGCGAGATCCCAGTCGGTGTGGTTGGTAGAAACATGCTTAGCGAGCATGTCTTTAAGAGTTCGATTTCGGCGCTCCGTGAGTCCATTGGTTTGTGGTTGGTATGACGTAGTCAGCTTGTGTCTCGTTTTACAGGACTGCAAGATGTCGGCTATGTATGACCTTCGACAAAAAGGTGCGGCCACGGTCTGTAAGCAGCTGCCTTGGGGCTTCGTGTTGCAAAATCACGTCCTTGAGAAGGAAGTCGGCGACATCTGTGGCGCAGCTTGGTGGGAGAGCTCGTGTGATGGCATAACGCGTGGCGTAGTCGGTGGCCACGGCTGTCCACTTGTTACTCGAGGAATACAAGGGAAAAGGGCCAAGTAGGTCCAAGCCAACGCGGAAGAACGGTTCTGACGGAATATCAAGTGGTTGAAATTGTCCGGCGGGAAGTGTCGATGGCGTTTTGCGGCGCTGACATTTCTCACAATCCGCGACATATTTTCTGACCTAGCGTGCAAGCCCTGTCCAGTAGAAGCGTCGGCGTATTCGGTCGTAAGTGTGTGACACACCAAGGTGACCAGCAGTCGGAAGGTCATGAAGTTCATGTAGAACTTCCGAGCGAAGGTGTTTCAGAATGACAAGCCTGGCAGCAGAGCCGGTCCATCTGGCTCTAAACTTTGGTGGTATAATACACCATCGTGGAGCACGAATGAGCGATCGGAATGACTAGAAGATGGTGATTCGAGGCGCTCAATGATAGCATGCAAGGACGCATCATAGCGCTGCTCGTTACCAGTGCATGTCATTTGCGAAAGAGAAAAGACGCAAGGCTCAGTGTCGGTGTCAGGCATAGTGCTCGACTTAGCGACCGGGTAGCGGGGCAGGCAGTCTGCGTCCTGATGTAGGCGTCCGGACATGTACGTCACCGTGTAGGTATACTCTTGGAGTCGCAGAGCCCAGCGCCCGAGCCGGCCAGTAGGATCCTTCAGTGACGTAAGCCAACATAGCGCAAGATGGTCAGTTATCACAGAGAAATTAGTGCCATATAAATATGGACGGAACTTTGAGACTGCCCAAACAAGAGCAAGACATTCACGCTCCGTAATAGAATAGTTGCGCTCAGCAGCTGTGAGGAAGCGGGTAGCGTAGGCGACAACTCGTTCGTGTCACCGTTGGCGTTGGGCTAACACGGCTCTGATTCCGTGACCACTAGCATCAGTTCGAACTTCTCTCGGAGCGAATGGGTGAAAGTGAGCCAATATGGGTGGAGTCGTCGGTAGCGTGATTAGGTGAGAAAAAGCAGCAGCTTGATCGGTACCCCATGTAAATGTGAAATTTTTCTTCAGAAGCTCTGTGAGGGGTCGAGCGATGGTTGCGAAATCTTTCACAAACCTTCTAAAATAGGAGCAAAGTCCTACAATACTCCGGACGTCATTGGCTGACTGGGGTACAGGAAAACTGGTGACTACACGAATATTCTCGGGGTCCGGCTGCACACCAGAGGCGTCGAGAAGGTGGCCTAACACTGTAATTTGCCGGCGTCCGAAGCGGCATTTTGAGGAGTTTAATTGAAGGCCTGCAGTGCGCAATATGTCGAGAATAGCTGACAGACGCTGAAGGTGGTTCTCAAATGTTGGGGAATATACAACGACATCGTCAAGATAACAAAGACATGTTGACCATTTGAACCCTTGTAGCAGAGAGTCCATCATGCGCTCGAACGCGGCTGCGGCGTTGCAGAGCCGAAACGGCATAACCGTGAACTGATATAGGCCATCTGGAGTTACAAATGCAGTCTTCTCTTGGTCTTTTTCGTCGACAGCAATCTGCCAGTAGCCGGAACGCAGGTCTATTGTAGAAAAGTATCAGGCGCCGTGGAGACAATCGAGAGCGTCATCGATGCGGAGTAAAAGGTAAACGTCTTTTTTCGTGATTCTATTCAGATGACGGTAATCCACGCAGAAGTGCCACGTGCCATTTTTCTTTTTAACGAGCACAACGCGGGACGCCCAAGGGCTCGAAGAAGGTTCAATAATTCCTTTGGCTAAGGTCTTGGTGACTTGCTGTTGAATTGTTTTACCCTCGGTGGCAGACACCCGGTATGGTCGCCGATGAATGGTATGAAAATCATCTGTGTTAATGTAGTGCTTGACGAGTGAAGTCTGGCCGAGTGGACGGCGGTCGATGTCGAATATGTCGCGGTATGAAGCCAGAAGGCGGCATAGCGCGGTTGACTTCTCAGGTTTGAGGTCCGGGGCGATCATGGAGCGTAAGGTCGCATCGAGGCACGTGGCATCCTGCGAGTGATGTGGGTGCTCGGGACATACGTCTGCCGTAAAACAGGTGACGTGATCGTTAATTAAGGGCCTTAGCGTGGTGACCGAAATTCGTAGGGGTAGCACTTGTTTTATGAAACCAAAATTGATAACAGGTAAATATGTTCGGTTAGAGGCCATGCTTACGACGGAGTGTGGGACAGTAATGTCACGCGCCAGGAGAACATCAGTAGTCGGCGTCACGATATAGTCACCGTCGAGCACGGGGGAGGGTGTTGCCGATTCAATGAATGTGAGAGCTTTAGGTAGTATCCGGAAGAAGTTAGTGGTGCACAGGCTGTTCTTGAGTTCAGGGTGAGAATCCGGGAGTAGAGGAAGTTCTGGGCAGATAGTACCAGCGGCACAATCGATCAGGGCAGAATGCGTCGATAGGAAGTCAATGCCGAAGATTAAGTCGTGCGGGCAATTTTCAAGCACCGTAAATAAAACGGGGACATGGCGGCCGGCAATACTAACACGAGCAGTACACATTCCAGTGATGGCCACAGTTCCACCATCAGCGACACGGAGGGCTTTAGCTGCTGCAGGCGTGAGGACTTTTTTGAGCAGGTGACACAGATGAGCACTCATTATGGACACTTGAGCACCGGTATCGACTAACGCCGTCAAAGAAATACCGTCCACATACACCTCAATCAAGTTCGTATTAGTGGGGAGCGTTAACGGAGGATTTGGATCATTCGCAAGCGATGCAGCACTACCTCCCGTAGCTGCATGATCTAGTTTTCCGTCCGAGAGGATCCATAGTTGACCGGCGACGGACAGCGGCGTGGTTGGGGCGATGGGAAACGGTGGCGTTGAGGTGACGGCGAACGAGCCGTGGAGCGGCTGTTAGGAACGTTAGAAGAAGGGTACACACGACTCGGCGAATACCGACGGAAGTCCTCGTATGGTCGATTAGAGGAAAATGGGCTCCAGTTTGAGGGCGTCCAAGTGCTGCGGCAGTAACGGGAAATATGGCCAACTTGGTGGCAGCGGAAGCAGATTGGCTTGTCGTCTGCAGTTCTCCATCCCGCCGGATTGCGTGATCACGGAATAAAATGTAAGTAATGGCGTGGTGCATTTGTTGTCATTGGTCTGGAGACGGATCGGGAAATAGAGCAGGACACAGGAAAACCAAGCTTTGCAATTTCCTGCCTCACGACGGCTTGAATAACGGGGACCGGCGGAGGCGTTTGTGCGGCGCCATGGTCGAGCGGATGTGGAGGAAATCGTGCCGGACTTGACGCCTCAAGCTCCCGTCGAACTATTCGTGTCACGCTGTCCTGCATGGGTGGTGCGGCAGCGAGATCGGTGCAAGTGGATGTAACAGCCGTGTTTGGTAGACGCGTAAATTGAGGCAGAACACGGCGGCTTTTGGCCATTTGGAAACGGCGGCATTCCTTGACAGTCATATCTACGGTCGTGACGTTAGTGTAGACGAGCAAATTGAAGGCGTCATCAGCGATGCCCTTAGGTATGTGGCCCACCTTGTCACTCTGTCATTTGCTCGACGACTTTTCGGCCCAACGCGAGCACGTCCTGTATGTACGAGACATACGACTCTGTTGAGGACTGCACACGAGTGGCCAGTTCTTTTCGCGCTTCCATTTGGCGACCGGACGGGTCCCCAAAGATGTCGCGTAGTCGCTCCTTGAAGGTATCCCAGCTGGTTAGCTCGGTCTCATGGGCTTCGAACCAGACTAGTGGGGTGACGTCCAAGTAAAATATTACGTTGGCGAGCATCATGATAGGGTCCCATCGGTGTGTATGGCTAACACGCTCGTACATACGGAGGCAGTCGTCGACGTCGAGCCCAGGTTGTGCGGAGAATGTACTGGGATCACGGGGGGTGGGCATCGTCAGGTATGTAGTGGCTGAAGCTACAGATGGAGACGCTGACGGGCTGTTGTCAATGGTAGCCATGGCCGGAGACTGAACGATTCGGCCACTGCGAAGCTTCGTGGTGAAGGTGGGGAACGTTCCACCGCCACCAAATATGTTACGGAAAAGAATAGACACCTTATCGACGAGGCTGGGGATTATATATATTCAAAACCAGCGGTAATGGCGTGCCCGGTTCACCGGCGATCGAGCGGAGACAACTCTTCGTCTTTCTCTTCAGGCACACATGCGTGTCACCCCCAAGAATACCAATATACATGCATGCAGCAATATGATAGAAAGATGGCTCAAAAACATTCATAAGACGCCTAACGTAACGAAAAGTGCACTTCTTGCATTCTGTTTTCTGCAGCCTATCAAAATCTAGTTATATATAGTAATTAGCTCATTCCGTGGTTGAATTCTCTTGAATATTGGGGCATCCTTTGTAATGGTACATTAAATTGGAGAAGCCACAATGATGATCTCCAAGGCAACACGGGCCATGGGGTGGCTGCGGAAGCTCGCAAACCGTAAAGCTGGTTTAAGCAGAGATGCGCTAATAATGATATATGAACTTGATGTGCGGCCTATCATGGAATTTGGATGTGTATTATTTTCTGGCAGTGCAGCCTATAAAAGGAGACCTCTAATACTGCTGGAAAGAGAAGCTTTGCGTTTGTGTCTGGGTCTCCCAAAGTTTGTTGCAAACAAAGTGTTGTATATGGAAGCTCGCCTATCTTCTCTGCTACATAGGTTCGAAATTCTTACTGTGCAAGCATTCCTAAAGATTCATGATTCACACCAAAGACGCTCACTTTACATTTTCATTCAAGAAACAACTTTATTTTTCGAAACACATTGGTGGCGAATACACGCCCCGCTAATAATATTTGCACAGGCGATGCTACAGCAATTGAATGTAAAAACTAAACATATTGGTTCAATACGCAAAATATAGTCAATTCTTAGCATACAATTTGATAACATATTTCCTCATAACACAAAACAATTGGCACATATGTACTTGAACGACAAGTTAGCAGATTATCTAGCTCACATAGAGATAAGCAATATCATTGCGACCGATGCATCTCTATCAAAAGAAGAGGCTGGGGTTGGCATCTTCCCACCTTATTTTGACTGATTCTTTTCGATTCAACTCCCAGATTATACCCCTGTATTCATTGCAGAATTACTGGCTATTGTTCTTGCCCTACGCAAATTGCCCTCAAGCGAATCATAAGCAGTTATCAGTACAGATTCGTTATCGGTATGTAATGCACTTTCTGCGGCAGCAAATGCAGAGCTGATGAATACAGTTCGGCATTTAGTGCCGAAAAACGTAAAAAAACTGCATTTGCTATGGGTACCAGGCCACCGTGGATTAAATTTGAAGAAAATGGCGGAATCTTTAGCAGCAGTATCCCAGAGTTGGCCTACTATCCCAGTTTTGCCAGATAGGGCTTACGTGACGGCGCTAAGGTTCCAAAATGCCTGTTTACAATGAGGAACAGGTAATTTGGATAAATGCAAAGATTTCGAGCTTTTAAGATATTACTGGAATAAACAGTGGTGGGTGTCTCGCCATTTAGAGGTCACTAAGAGCAGATTGCGCTGTACAGTTCCACAACTAAATTACTACCTTAACAAAGCTCGACTCAAGGCAACACTGATGTGCATTTTTTGCAACGAAATTGAAACAATTGAACATTTCTTTTCATTCCGTCGTCTTTACTCTTATCAGAGAAAAAGATTTTAAGTAGCCCCATTACAAAGGCTAGGAAAAAGTAAATGTACCAGTACTTTTATCATTTAGTGGCGCTTCATTTGGTTACTGCCACAGGGATATATGCTCCACTGTGTTGGACTACATCAACGCAACTAAAAGATTACCGTGCTAGTGAACCCTAACCCTTTCAAATGTTTAGTTTATAATCCGTAGTAATGTCTGTCAGGAACAAGAGATGGTTTGACCGCTTGCTCAGCAAATATATTTGTTTATTGGAAGTATTATCTCTGAACTAATTTTTCAGATTGGCTTTAATTTCATTTTAGTTTCATTTAAGTATCCTGCCGCCCGGCTCTTGGCCCATGCCCCTCTGTTGTTGAGCGCCATCTATATGAGGTCATCAGCATCAGCATCAGCATATGTGAGAAAGGGCAGTATCACTTGACGGTAGAGCCGTCTAATGAGTGTACTGTTTAGTGAACGGTGCGACTTAACAAACACGAGGAGGCGGGACGTGGACATTTCAACTTTTCCTTTATTGTAATCAATGTGGGCATGAAAATTTAAGGAGGGGTCAAATAATACGCCTAGAAGCTTAATTTCTTTGTTGTTTGAGAAAAACGCCATTCATGCGGATAGATGGGCGACGTTTTGATGTACTCTTGTGTCCGTTGTTAAAGAACACGAAGAAGGACAGCTCGGCGCTTACCGTAACTTTTTGTTCTCGTGCCCACCCGGATACTAAAGCCAGGACATGCTCAGCCTTTGCTTGTAACCGGAGTCTTGCCGTATCTGTGATAACAATGATGGTATCATTGGCGTACGCCTGTATGTGTATTCCGGGTGGCACGGTAAGATTGAGTAAACTATGTATTACTATGTTCCACAGTAGCGGACTGATAGGGGATCCCTGCGGGCTCCAAATGGTTGTACCAACTGTCTCTCGTGTGACGTTGATTGAAAAAGTTACAGTGCGGTTCGATAAAAAGGATTTGAGTAGGTAGTTTTGTGGACACCTGTGCTTGCGTAAAAAGTTTGAGACTGCAGGATGCCAAACGCTATCGAATGCTCCTACAAAATCAAGAGATAGGAGTATGGTAGGAAGTTTGGATGCCTTGTACGCAGCTAATTTGCTTCGGAGTGTGTACAGTATTAAAGTAGCACTTCTATTATGCGTAAAACCGTATTGATTATTGTGAAGAAGATGATTATTGTGCAGGAAATAATAGAGGTGAGAATTTAGGAGTCTTTCTAATACTTTACTGAAGACAGAGTTCATTACTATTGGTCTATATGGCTTAGGCGAATTGAGCGTGCGACCTGACTTCGGTATGAATATTACTTTTCCTTTTCTCCAAGCCTGCGGGAAGTGTCCGATTCTTAAAGCGGCATTAAATATAAAACAGAAAAATTAAGGATGGTATTCAAATACTCCTTTAATGAACTCGTAGGTGAATCCGTCGTGCCCAGGAGCAGAGTGTAAATTGCCCTGTTTCATCGCACACTCTATCTCAGACATTGTAAAAGGAGGGTCAGAAGTGTGCCATGGGTAAGGACTAGCCACAATGTCACGCATGATAGTGTGGTGCATGTTGTTTTCAGAACAGCTGTTCAGTACTACCAATGTATTGAGTAGGTGCCGGGCGAACTCCATTACAGAAGTTGTGCGAGTGCCGTTAGGTAAATCTAGAGGAGGAAGAAAAGTTACTTGGTGGTGTTTTAGGGACGAAGCTCATTAAAGCGGCACCTGTTAGTCCCTCGTCATGGTCGTAGTGTGTAACCAGACTTACGCTTTGACCTGTCAGGCGGTGCCGGTGGGAGATTTCTCCTGTGCGTTGTTGAACAGTAAAAAATTCGCAATGTGCGCGTTAAAGAAAAAGCCGAATTCTCCTGTCTCTCATTCCCAATTAGCAGCCATTGGCATGTACACTGACTACTATCTGACAAGAAAGGGTCGCTAAGTTATACTCGCTGGGCGTAACCTCCTTGGTTTTAGAAAGGTTTAGCGAGCGTTGGGCTGCAGTGCCATGAGTACAGTGAACTAGTATATACCATGAACTCGGGGTGGTGAAAGGTGGGAAGTAGACAAGAAGCGCTAGCCGTAAGAAAGTGTGCGTGTGCCACCTCTCGTTTTCTCCTTGAAAAGTCCACTGGATGGTGGTGATTCTATATGCGGAATATATGGTGAAAATATGCGAGATGGTGGTACTTGGAGTGTTGAATAGATGGAAGAATAGACACACAGATAGATGCGTGGACGTACGCACGGATGGCTGCACGGACGGACGCAGGGGTGGATGCATGGATGAACGCAGGGGCAGACGCACGGATGGACGTGCGGACGCACGAACAGACGCACGCACGGGCTGGCGGATAGACGCCCGGATAGTCACACAGACGGGCGCATGGACGGACGGGAAGCAAGAACGAATGGACGGACAGATGCTTCGCCCCACTCTCCATCATTCAACCCGTGGATATGCTGCCATTTTTCTTGAAATGCTGCTTTCAAAACATCACCATATGAACATTTCTTAGCGAGAAAGTCACAAATGTCTTTATCAAACGATAATTTTGCTTTCCTGATTTTATCCTGTAGGTGGAGAATGCGTCAACGTACAATTTGCGGTACATGTATCGAAGGAGGTGGTCGGCTGTTCGATGATATCGTCATCGCATAGCCTGAGCACGCTTACGTTCGATAGTCAATTCTTGTGTCCACCAACCATTACCCAATTTTCTACGCGATGTTATGCGTAGTGAGTAACGTTGGATTAAAGCGGAGTATAGAGCGTAAAACTTGTCTATAACCATGTTTAAAGCTTCAGGTGACCCAATTGTTGAAGGCGAGTATCTTTGTGAACCAAGTACCGTCCTTTAATTTGTTAAGAGTTTTCGCTCTTCCTAGATTAGTTAACCGTTCAGCATTGTTGGTATATGCTTGCGAGAGCGAGGATTCAATGTAGTTGTGGCCTGAGAGGGCTGGAATTCAGAGAACCTTCCAATGGTAACCATCGTTTAAGAGGTCATGTGAATTCATGGTTAAATCTATCCATGAATATGCATACGGAGTTGTGAAAGTTGGAGGGGAGGTGGGGTTGTTCAATATGACTCAGTCATTCACCATCACGAATTGGAATACTTGAGAGCTGCGAACATCGCCTATAGACGGCCCCCACATTCTATGCTTAGAATTGAAATTTTCGGCAATGATGATAGTACAACCTGTGAATAATGAAACTACACATTGCAACTCATCCAGAACTGGATCAATAGGTCTTAGTGGCGGGGCATACACAGCCATCAGAATTAATGTTTGGTCACGGCTTTCACGCTTTACTGCAACAATCAAATCTGTTACGTGTATTGGGAATAAATCAAAATTAGTGTTGTGTACTAAAAGCGTGACGTGACGATTGTTTGGTGCGTTGAACTTTGTTAGGGTGTGCGGTGTCCCTAAAACACGGCCTGCGTGGATGTTTGGGTCACACACGAAGGCGAAATTGCAATATTGTTCCGTCGTGCATTCTATCAATAATTTTGCGGCATCACATGTATGGTCCAGATTAGCCTGTAAGAATTTTAAGTTATTGCTGTGAGTCATGATAGTTCTGATCAATTTTAAATGAGAAGCGCGACGCCTTCCCTGACACGAAAATTCCAAAAGCCGAAGGGAGCCTTTTTTCATGTATTACAGTGTGACCCGCGCAACCAGCAAATATCTTGAGGAAATAAATATCGTGCAATGTTGTGGGATGGTAGTTACTTGTAAGTGTGTGCCATCTTGTGTAATTTTGTGTATAAATACGCCATGATTAGAAAAAAACCAGCAAATGGAGCGACCTACACGTGGTCCATAGAAATGAGTCGAAAAGGATGCGTGCACTAATGTAGGAAACCGTGAACACTGCACGTTATAGAGGCCACTGCGTCGCTCTTTGATGTACAGTCGGGTGCGATATGAAGGTAATCGCGTGAGCGTTGACCAAGAGTGAGTACGGCGCCACGGCCCCGAATTCTTTTTTCAGGAGAGGGAAGCAGTAGGCAAGCTTTCCTCACTCTTTTTGCTGTTCCTGAAGCTGCGGTCACTCCCGTCCGAGGAAGGTGTTTTTTATTTCTTTTTTTTCTTTACTGGCTTCCGATAATACAAGGGGATGGTATTTCGTGCAACGCATTCTTCGTTATTGTCACAGGGTCGTGACGTGGCCGAAGACAGGAAACTTCGTGTTGGGATTTAACTGTTTATTTGGGCGAACCTGTGCCCGGTAAAGGGAAAGTCTAATTACAGCAGCAGTCTTGCACAGATAGCAGTCTCGGACTGATAGCGGCGAACGCAGCGTCGGCCTTAGATCAACAACTGACAAGTGGCGAAGCGCGTCGGCATTTATACCCTTGCCGCCTACTGTTCTAGCGTTATCGCTGGCGGTGGCGTAGGTTCCAGAACAATCTGTACCGTTCGCACAATGGGCGTATTCTTATCGAAATGATCTACTACAGTCCGGAATATTCTCGAAATCTGCAGGCGCGGTTTGCGCCGAAAATCGTGTGGTGTTTCGGAACGATAACAAAAACTTGTGAAATGGAACGTGGCATTGCCCCCCTCTGAAAAAGGCATCGTCCCGATGCTTTAACTAAAGATGAAGGTACAATAATAATGCAAGAAAGTACAATGAATAAATTACAATACAACAATAATACAAAAAAACACTGTTTCAGTTTGTTAACGTGCATGAAACGGCTTGAGGCGCGCGACATGGACGACTTCAGGTCGCGATCGGCGTCGTTGAGAGTTCGTGATGCCGTCGGGGACAACCTCGTAATCAAGTGGGCCGAGACGTCGAACCACCTTGTACGGTCCGAAGTACCGTCGCAGAAGCTTTTCACTTAGTCCACGTCGGCGTATCGGCGTCCACACCCAAACACGTTCACCGGGCTGGTATTCCACGAAGCGTCGTCGAAGGTTGTAACGGTGGCGGTCGGTCATCTGTTGATTCTTGATACGAAGACGCGCGAGTTGTCGGGCTTCTTCGGCGCGTTGAAGGTACTCGCTCACATCGAGGTTTTCTTCGTCAGTGACGTTGGGTAACATGGCATCGAGCGTCGTTGCGGGGCTCCTTCCGTAGACCAATTTGTATGGAGATATCTGCGTCGTCTCCTGCACCGCCGTGTTGTATGTGAAGGTCACATACGGAAGAATGGTGTCCCACGTCTTGTGTTCGACATCGACGTACATTGACAGCATGTCGGCGATCGTCTTGTTAAGCCGCTCGGTGAGGCCGTTGGTCTGTGGGTGGTACGCTGTCGTCCGGCGGTGGTTTATTTGGCTGTATGCCAAGATCGCTTGAGTTAAGTCGGCAGTGAATACCGTTCCTCTGTCGGTGATAAGGACCTCCGGGGCGCCGTGACGTAGGACAATATTTTCGACGAAGAACTTAGCTACCTCGGATGCACTGCCTTTTGGCAGGGCTTTTGTCTCGGCGTAGCGGGTGAGGTAGTCGGTAGCTACCACGATCCACTTGTTTCCGAAAGCCGACGTCGGGAACGGCCCCAGTAGGTCCATACCAATCTGCTGGAAAGGTCGGCAAGGTGGATCAATTGGCTGCAGAAGTCCCGCTGGCCTTGTCGGCAGTGTCTTGCGTCGCTGACAGTCCCGGCATGTCCTCACATAACGAGTGACGTCGGTGGTAAGACGTGGCCAGTAGTACCTTTCCTGTATCCTCGCGAGCGTGCGGGAAACACCGAGGTGCCCTGCCGTCGGATCGTCGTGCAGGGCCTGCAGGAGTTCTGGTCGCAGAGCTGAAGGCACCACAAGGAGGTACTTAGCTCAAAGCGGTGAAAAGTTTCTCTTTTGTAGAAGACCGTTTCGTAGAAAGAACGACGCAAGTGCGCGCTTGAATACCTTCGGGACTTCGGCGGTCCTGCCTTCGAGGTATTCTATTAGGGCTTTAAGTTCCGGGTCGGCCCACTGTCGTTTAGCGAAGTCGTCGGTAGTTATCGTTGCCAAGAAGTAGTCGTCATCCGAGTCGTCGGGTAGCGGTTGGTCGACAGGCGCACGAGAGAGACAGTCAGCGTCGGAGTGTTTTTTGCCGGACTTGTAAATGACAGTAATGTCATATTCTTGAAGTCTCAGGCTCCATCGTGCGAGGCGACCTGAAGGGTCCTTCAAGGTGGCTAGCCAACACAAGGCGTGGTGGTCGCTCACAACTTTGAAGGGCTTGCCGTAGAGGTAGGGGCGAAATTTCGACGTAGCCCAGATGATGGCGAGGCACTCCTTTTCTGTTGTGGAATAATTTGCTTCTGCTTTGGATAGCGATCGGCTGGCGTAACTAATAACCCTTTCAAGTCCGTCAGCCCTCTGCACAAGAACGGCGCCAAGACCTACGCTGCTTGCGTCAGTATGTATTTCTGTCTCGGCGAATTCGTCGAAATGGGCAAGTAACGGAGGCGTCTGGAGGCGATGTTTAAGCTCCTGGAAAGCGTGTTCCTGTGGCGTTTCCCACTTGAACTCCGAGTCGGCCTTGGTAAGGTTAGTGAGAGGATCGGCGATGCGGGCGAAGTTTTTCACGAACCGCATATAATAGGCGCACAGGCCCAGAAATCGGCGCACGGCCTTCTTGTCAGTGGGCGGCGGGAAATCGGCGATGGCGGCCGTTTTCCGTGGATCGGGACGAACTCCAGACTTGCTGATAACGTGCCCCAGAAACAAGAGCTCCTCATACGCAAATCTGCACTTTTCTGGCTTCAGTGTGAGTCCGGACGTCTTGATGGCTTGAAGTACAGCTTCAAGGCGCCGAAGATGCTCGTCGAAACTCGAGGAAAACACGACGACGTCGTCCAAGTACACAAGGCAAGTCTGCCACTTCAATCCTGCCAGTACTGTATCCATAACGCGTTGAAAAGTTGCAGGCGCTGAGCAAAGGCCGAAGGGCATCACCTTAAACTCGAAGAGGCCGTCCGGTGTTATAAACGCTGTCTTCTCTCGGTCTCTTTCGTCGACTTCGATTTGCCAATAGCCAGTCTTGAGGTCCATTGACGAGAAGTACTTGGCGTTATGAAGCCGATCAAGGGCGTCGTCTATTCGTGGGAGAGGATACACGTCCTTTCTTGTGATTTTGTTCAGGCGACGATAATCAACGCAGAAACGTAGGGTCCCATCCTTTTTCTTCACTAACACCGCGGGGGATGCCCACGGACTCTTGGACGGCTGGATAATGTCATCTCGCAGCGTTTCATCAACTTGTCTCTTCATTGCCTCACGTTCTCGCGTCGAAACCCTGTACGGACTCTGACGGAGTGGTCTGGCATTTTCTTCGGTTATGATTCGATGTTTCGTGATTGGGGTCTGCCGAATTTTCGATGACGACGAAAAGCAATCTTCGTATTGCAGGAGCAGGGCCTTGAGCGGTTCTTGCTTATCGTTCGGAAGTCTGGGATTGACGTCGAAAGCTATGGGAGGGGCTTGGTTCCTCTGAGCAGGTTCCGCAAAATCGGCGAGGGCGAAAGCACTGGTGGCTTCGACAATTTCTTCGATGTATGCGACCGTTGTTCCTTTGTTCACATGTTTGTACTCATTGCTGAAATTCGTGAGCATAACCGTTGCTTTGCCTCCCCGCAGCTCTGCAATTCCTCTTGCGACGCAAATATTTCGGGTGACCAACAGATGCTGACTGCCTTCAACGACGCCTTCCAAGTCAGGTGATTTAGGAGCGCCGACTGAAATAATGACGCTTGAGCGAGGCGGAATGGTGACTTGTTCTTCCAGCACATCCAAGGCATGGTGTCCTGACGGCGTGCGCGGCGGTAGTGCTTCTTCTGTGGATAACGTTATCGACCTTGTTTTTAGGTTGATGACAGCACCATGGAGGCATAAGAAGTCCATGCCAAGGATGACGTCTCTCGAGCAACGCTGTAGGACTACGAAGTCTGTAGGATAAATACGGCCGTTAAAGGTGACTCTCGCTGTGCAGATTCCTGCAGGCGTTACGAGATGACCTCCGGCTGTGCGGATTTCAGGGCCTTTCTAAGCTGTCCTAACTTTCTTTAACTTCGCGGCGAACGAACCACTGATGACAGAATAGTCGGCTCCAGTATCGACGAGAGCAGTCACACTGTGGCCGTCGATAAGAACGTCGAGGTCGCTAGTTCGCCGTCTCGCATTACAGTTAGGGCGTGGCGTCGGGTCACGGCTGCGTCGGCTTGTTCCGCTGCTTCCATGTGGCGTCGTCCGGCCACCTTCGGTAAGTGAGCTTTTGCCTTCAGGGCTTTGCCTGATTGGGGTTGTGTTCAAAAAGCTCCGTCGCGTCGGCGTCGTCGTCGGAGGATCTTCGGTAGTTCGTCGCACAGCAACCGCACCTCCATCGGTTGCTGCCCTTAGTTTCCCGGATACGGGCTAGGAGACCGGCCCCGCGTTGGGCCAGAGTACTGCCGGGGGTGCGGTGACATGCGGCGGCTGGGCGACGGCGAACGGGAAGGACTTCGTGGTGTCCATTGAGTTCCTGCCAGGTAGTCGGCGATGTCACGTGGCCGATCTCCTGGCTGCGGACGCGGTGCATTGACGGCGAAGCCACGCAGTCCCATCTGTCGGTACTGGCAACGGCGGTATGTGTGCCCGGCCTCGCCGCAGTGGTAGCAGAGCGGGCGGTTGTCAGGTGCACGCCAAACGTCCGTTTTCCTCGGTTCACTGCGCTGGCCCGCTGGGGAACGGTAGGACGTCGGTTGGGGTGGTGGCGGCGGGGGCGTCTGGCGACGGAAGTGTGACGGGGCGGCGTTTTGGCGTGGACGGGGAGGGGCGTTGTGGCGCACTGCAGCGGCGTAGCTCATAGTTTCTGGCTCGGGCGGCGGTGTTTCGGGAATTCGAAGCGATTGCCGGACTTCTTCTCGCACAATGTCGGCGATCGAATCCACTTGAGGCTGCGCCGAAGGCAACAGTTTGCGCAGCTCTTCCCGCACGATCGCTCGGATCGTTTCACGCAGGTCGTCGGAGTCATTGGCTTGAGCAGCAGCGCATTCTGGAGTCAGGCGACGATTATACTGTCTGGTGCGCATGTCCAGCGTTTTTTTGATGGTGGTCACCTCGGATACAAATTCTTGGACGGTGTTCGGTGGATTCCTCATTAGTCCCGCGAAGAGCTCCTGTTTGACCCCTCGCATGAGGAAATGAACTTTCTTTTCCTCAGGCATGTCTGGGTCAGCGTGACGGAATAGGCGGGTCATCTCCTCTGTGATAATTCCAACCTTTTCATTTGGCAGCTGAACCCGGGTCTCGAGTAGAGCAGCGGCCCTCTCTTTGCGAGCGACGCTTGCGAACGTTTGAAGAAATGCGCCGCAGAAGACATCCCACGGTCGGAGCGTGGACTCCCGATTCTCTAGCCAGGTCCTTGCGGTGTCTTCCAGGTAGAAGTACACACGACGGAGCTTTTCTTCGTTGTCCCAGTGGTTGAGGGCGGCCACACGGTCGTATGTTTCTAGCCAGGTTTCCGGGTCTTCAAACGATGAGCCATGGAACGTTGGTGGTTCCCTGGGTTGATGAAAGACGATCGCGGGCTGGGACGCTCCGGTTGTCATGGTCGCTGCAGTTGAGGTCATGGTCTTGGTGTTCCGCGCCTTGTCTTGTAGCAGGCCGTACTCTGGTGGGAGACCTTGCTGTCGGCGGCTCGTTCGCTGCTCTTGGTTGGCGTCGGTGTCTTCTCCGCGAACGGGGCTGGGTTCACGGCTTGACGGGGGCGTCCGGTACATGAACGAAGCAGCACCTCCACCAGATGTCACGGGGTCGTGACGTGGCCGAAGACAGGAGACTTCGTGTTGGAATTTAACTGTTTATTTGGGCGAACCTGTGCCCGGTAAAGGGGAAGTCTAATTACAGCAGCAGTCTTGCACAGATAGCAGTCTCGGACTGATAGCGGCGAACGCAGCGTCGGCCTTCGACCAACAACTCACAAGCGGCGAAGCGCGTCGGCATTTATACCCTTGCCGTCGAATGTTCTAGCGTTATCGCTGGCGGTGGCGTATGTTCCAGAACAATCTGTACCGTTCGCACAGTGGGCGTGATCTTATCGAAATGATCTACTACAGTCCGGAATATTCTCGAAATCTGCAGGCGCGGTTTGCGCCGAGAATCGTGTGGTGTTTCGGAACGATAACAAAAACTTGTGAAATGGAACGTGGCAATATTGCCAGAAAGAAATAACAGACAGCCACGAATCGACGTCTTGCTCGCTCCCAGACCAGGAAGCAATGTTCTCTTCTTTCTACACTTCTAAGCGATTTCACGCTACAGTTGAGGGCTCATACCCATTACCTGTGACATTATTTCCTCCCCTCGAAAAGCATCGTCTCGATGCTGGTGATGAGCGGTGAAAAAAAAAAATGAGAAAGAGAAGATGCTACCATAGAATCTAACAACTGCGTCATAAGGCAAAAAAATGCTTAGTGCCATAGAAGTACTCAATAAAGAAAAGAGTTATGACACCAGACAATCAAAAAGAAACGAAAGTGACAAAAATAGTTATTGCATGGTAAGTCAGTCCACGTTCGATTGATGACGCGAGAAATATGGCTTGAGCCTTGACACAAGCACCACATCACTTTGTAGAAACTGACGGGAACGTCTCAAAGAGAACTTCGTATGTAACGTGACTGAGTCGGCGCAGAACTTTTTACGGGCCGAAGTAGCGCCACAGCAACTTTTCAGAGTGACCACGCTGTTTGATGGGGGTCCAAACCCAAACTTTATTGCCTGGGTGGAAGGTAACTTCTCGGTGTGTAAGGTTGCAGCGGCGTGCATCGGCAGTTTGGCGAGCCTGAATACGGCGTCGGGCGAGTTGACGGGCCTCCTCGGCGCGTTGAGCGAACAAGGCAGCGTCCGCGTTGAACATGCCCAGGTTGTTGGGTAGGAGTATTGCGTCGCTCCGCCGCGGTGGTCTAGTGGCTAAGGTACTCGGCTGCTGACCCGCAGGTTGTGGGTTCGAATCCCGGCTGCGGCAGCTGCATTTCTGATGGAGGCGGAAATGTTTTAGGCCCGTGTACTCAGATTTGGGTGCACGTTAAAGAACCCCAGGTGGTTGAAATTTCCGGAGCCCTCCACTACGGCATCTCTCATAATCATAAGGTGGTTTTGGGACGTTAAACCCCACATATCAATCAATCAGGAGCATTGCGTCGAGCATTGTAGTGACCTCTCGACCATGAACTAAGCGAAATGGAGTGAAACCTGTACTCTCTTGGACTGCTGTATTGTAAGGAAAAGTTACGTAAAGGAGTATATCATCCCAGTTCTTGTGGTCAACGGCCACTTACATTGAGAGCATATTTGCAATGGTCTTGTTTAACCGTTCAGTGAGTCAGTTTGTTTGGGGGTGATAACCCGTGGTTTTCCGATGTTCTGTACCACTTAGTCTCAGCACTTCTTCAAGCATCTCTGCGGTGAAAGCTGTCCCATGAACAGTGATTATCACAGCTGGCGCTCCGTGACGAAGTACGATGCTGGTGACAAAAAACTGGGTGATTTAGGCTGCGGTAGCTTTGGAGAGGGCCTTTGTTTCGCTGTAACGCGTTAAATAATCGGTGGCAACCACAATCCACCGGCTTCCAGACGAAGACTAAGGAAACGATCCGAGCAGGTCAATGCCAGTTTGATGGAAGGTTGTTTTTGGCGTAACGATAGGCTGTAGTAGCCTTGCTGGTCGGACAGGTTGAGTCTTATGGCGTTGGCAGTCGCGGCATGTGTGGACGTACTGCTTGACTGTCTTCGCAAGGCGTGGCCAGTAGTGTGGGTGGCAAATTCTTTCCAGGGTGCGCGTGTAGTCAAGGTGTGATGATGGTTCATCGTGACAAGCATGTAAAATATCGTCCCGAAGCGAGGTCGGCGCAACCGGTAGGTAAGTAGCCTGGGTATGATCGAAACTTTTCTGATAGAGGACTCTATTCCTGATGCGGAACGAGGCCAGCAAACGTGCGAAGTTTCGAGGAAGACTGCTTTTTCGGCCTTCGAGGTACTCAATCAGCGGTCGTTGCGTTGTTGTTGAGCCAAGTTGGTCGCTGATACAGAGAAAAGGAATGTATCGTCCTTTTCAACGTCCGAGTCAGTACTTCCCATTGGCGCACGTGAAAGACAGTGAGCATTGGTGTGTTTGCGTCCTGACTTGTGAATGGCTGTATCAAATTCTTGCAGCCGAAGGCTCCACCGTGCAAGACGACGGGAAGGATCTCTGAGGTTGGCAAGCCAGCGTAAAGAATGGTGGTCGGTAACTACCGTGAACGGTCGAATCCAAGGTGGTCAAAATTTCCGAAGCCCTCCACTGCGGTGTCTCTCATAATCATATAGTGGTTTTGGGACGTGTGGGAGCTTGGGCAAGTTGGTAGGACATACCTGAATGCAGGAACAGCGCAACCTAGAAGTAGTTACTTCGTAACTACTTCTACTTGTTTTTGTGCTTGCGTAGTTACGAAGTAACTACTTCTAGGTTGCGCTGTTCCTGCATTCGGTTTTGGGACGTTAAACCCCACATATCAATCAATCAATGCTTGCCTTTTTGAGCATCGCGTTGCACTGACAGCGCAGCGTGATAAACGCTACGGTTCTTATAATTACTGGTGTGTGCCTTCTCATGTGAAAAGTATGCTTCCTGGTAGAGGCGGGAAAGAAAAAAAATGACAGCACATCCACGGGGTGAATGATGGAGAGTAGGCCAAGCTCGTACTGCAGGGTCCTCGCGGCGTCGCCGCGCAGCTTCGGCCAACCGCGCTCGTACCGGTACGAGCACACTAGTGGGAAGCGTGCCGCCGCGGCATGACGCGCGTCTTCGCCGCCGAGCGGTGAAAAGCGGCACGCTGGCCACATCTGCGGGAGTCACGTGACAACAGTCTCGAGCGGTCTCGCAGCCCGCGAGATTTCGCGCGCTTTTTCGTCGTCTGTTCTGACAACGCCTCCTGTACTAGGAAGCGTTGGTTCTGAGCTCTCCGACTTTACGGTGCAATCGTGCGAACAATGGCAGGCGACGACGATCTCCGCGCAACGCTCAACGTTACCGTGATGGCGTGTCTGCTGTTGCTTCAGTGTCGCCGCTCTCGAAATGTGCCGCGAAGATATTGGGTCCATCCGCTTTGGAGGTACAGAGATACTGAAGACATGAAACAGGTATCCTGCGTGCGCTGCAATATGAAACGGCACGTCATTGATCACTTACTTTTCCGCATAGTGAGGTGTCTGCCTCAGCATGCTGTCAATAATTGAGAACAGGGGCCACTTAATTTTGCCATTATTGCCTGGCGCACCGCTCCGAGTGTTCGCCTCGACTCCCGACACGAGCTTCATCCACCTGTCTCTAATATTTTTAAACTTCAGCATGGCCTGTGTTCCTGCACAAGTGAGTGAATAAAACATACAATTCATTCGCGCTCAACATGCAATGAGATACGCAATCGCCACTTACCTGTCAATCCAAACATAGATCCTATAAGATCCCATCTGTTCATTTTTGCTGCCTTATCTTTGTGATCAGGCATCGTTTTGTCGTATAAGAAAGGGTAGAGTCTAATCTCCTCTAAAAAGCGCTCGGTGTCCATGGTGCGTGCTTCAAAAAACGACGGCGTGAGAAAAATGACAGCCGGAAAAAAAAAAAAGAAAACAAGCTTCGTGCGTTGCTATGGCGACTACCACGCACGTCGCTGATTGGCGCTTTGCTTGGGCGGCGGCGGCAGAAATAGCGCAAGGAGCGATTGAGTCGGCGGCAGAAATTCCTCGACGCTCGGCGGGAGAAAGAGAGAAAAGCGGCGTCTCGCGAGCGGCGCGCGGCAGAGCGTGGCGCCGCTAGTGTGTTCGTGCCTTACTGCAGGGTTCTCGCGGCACCGTCGTGAATCAAGGCTAGCTTCGGTCTCCCGCGCACGCGCGGCGGCGTCGTTTCTTGGAGCGGGAGCCACCGCCTCCCTCTGCCCACGCCGCTCGCCAGCCTTGTCCATCTTCGGTCCACGAGCTTCTGCTGGCGCGTACGCCAACACGGTGCCGCCGAAGAACACGCGATCGCAGTGGCGCAATCGTCTCTCTCTCATTCCGTATGTGTAACGTACATCCTGTTTTCATTAAACTCACCTTTTATTATTCTCTTCTGCTACAAAACGCTTACGCTCTCTAGTGTGGGACGATTTTTCATTTCTCATCGTATATGCAATCGTTACACAGTACAAGGAGCGCCATCTATGGCCGGTTAAGAGACTCAACGAGCAGTCGTTACAAATGATAATGGCGATGAACGGGTGATGCCTTGAGGAGCATCGCTCCTAAAAATAGAAGGAGCATTTATTATGCCAATCTTGTTCCTTTTTATAATAATAATATTATTAATAATAATAATAAAAATAATAATAATAATAATAATAATAATAATAATAATCTAATGCTTTCGTAATGCATGCCCATACTTGTCGTGTATGATCATTATCATCCTGCGTTGATCGTAGCTGTTAGTCATCGGCTTCTCGGCCCAAATAAAGGTCTTCTCAACCAGAATCATGGCCGTCTCAACCGGGCTGTCGTTGTATATAACTCCCTAACATAACTCCCTAAATAACTCGCTAACATAAACAACATCATCACAAAATACTATCCAATTTTAACCATGCACCAACCAGAAGCTTAAGAAAATCTTTCCGGAACTGCCTAAAGTCGCTTAATGATGCAACGCTAACCTTAAACGCATGTTTGTTCAAGCAAAACTTAAAGCAAGGAGTAGGAAAACGCCTGGTCCCTGTGGCTGGCTCAGATGTTCCACCTGCAAACACATACAGCCGGCTACCAGCGTAAAAAGCACAGCATCTGATTACATTCACAAGGTCACATCGAGCTTCACCCGCACTTCAAACAAGCTAATATACTGTCTTGATTGTGCCGCCTGTATAAAACAGTATATAGGCGAAACTGGGCAGCCGATTCACGTAAGACTGAACGGCCACCGTGCAGACACAAAGCACAATTTACCTAAAGCAGTAGCCGGTCACTTTAACGAACAGGACCACAATTTCAACCGAGCAAAGCTTTACGTTCTACAAATTAATTTTTGGTCAGCATGCACAGGAGAGAAAAGAGATGGAGTCATAATTGATACACAAATTTAAGTCCCTACACCCATCAGGAACGATTTAGCACAGGGCGATTCGGAATCAGTGAAAGCCTTGGCGTAATTGAGGCAATATTTACAGAGAGAAGCAAGATACGTCCAAATTTCAAATAGACATAACCGGTCTTACATTCAATCGCTCACAGCCCACGTATTGTACTAATGTTCTCATTCAATTTTCAATTTGAGGTATATATATGTAACGGATGAGACATGGCGTCAGTCAGAACACCAGTTTATTCTGACCCTTCGTCTTCCTCCTCTTTCTTCCCCACATTCACTTGTGAAGCGTCACACGTTTCCCCCTCCCCCCGAGAGAGCGTCAACTTATTGGGACAATAGTAGCGACGCAGTTTGTTGACGTGCACAATATCAGTAGTTCTGCTTAACGGAGCTACACATCGGTCGATCTCATAGTTCACGGGAGAGACTCTGCGAAGAATTGTGTAAGGTCCTTCCATGACTGAACTGAGCTTTCCTTTGTTCGGGTGCCAAGGTGTTTCGTAGAGGACCAATTCACCAGGTTGGAGATCTTGTGGTAGGAATTTTTTGTCGTAGATTATCTTGCTCTTCTCATGATAGGCAAGCGTGTTCTTGATTGCACTTTTCCTTGCTTCTTGCACACTCTCCATTGGTGCGTCTAAAATTGTGTCGTATGAAGGAATTCCATGCATTAGGTACGATGGTGGATATCGTGTTACTTCATGTGGGGTTCTGTTGTATTCATCGACAACATCCGAAAGATGTTTGACCCAAGACTTCTGTGGCTGCTCATTCATTTTGCACTTTAGCCGGGTTACAATAGTCTGATTTGTACGTTCGTTCATGCCATTACATTGAGGGTGTTGGGAGGATGTGAACAATTGGTGGACACCATTGCGTTTTAGAAACTGCTTGAATTTTCCAGCTGTGAAAGCTGGTCCACGATCAGATAGGAACTTCTTGGGTTTCCCTGCTGCAAAGATGGCGGTGATGCACGAAATGTATGCGTCACAAGTTTCGTTCTTGTGGGGAAACGCCCAGACGTACCGCGTAGCGTGATCGATCGCCAAGTGAATAAACTTCTTTGTCGAGCCATATCCTGAAAAGCCACCTATAGTGTCCATTGCTAAAAGATCGAAGGGTTGTTCTGCAGGTGGTAGTGACTCGAGAGATCCGAATCTCTTGGTTTTCGGCTTCTTGCAACGCTGACATATGTCACAGTGGCGGACGTAGGATGGAACGTCTGTGATGATTTCCGGCCAATAGTAGGATGATGACAACAAGCCCAGAGTTTTCTTTACTCCGACGTACGTGTCCGAACTGACAGTGTGCTTTCTGCAGAAGGCCCAGTCGAAGCTTGAGAGGAACGTACACTTTGCGAATTCCCTTACGTGTCACGATAGTGACCCCGTTTTCCGTTGTGTACTTGCAGCGAGGGTGGTCATCCTGGTAAGTTTGAAGTTCTGGTAATGAAAGGAGTTGAACCATAGGGCTTCGCGAAAATGCGTCCGCCTCGATGTTTTTGCTGCCTTTTTGATGTCGAATGTTAACGTCATACATCGACAGCTTCAAAGACCATCGAAAGAGCCGGCCATGTGGGTTTTTTATGTTTCTGAGCCATTGCAAAGCAGCATGATCGGTGACAACAGTGAATGGTCGTCCATGTAAGTAGCAGTGCCACTTGTCAACAGCGTCAATTATAGCGAGGCATTCGAGCTCTGTAATGGCATAATTTAATTCGTGCGTGAGTAGCTTACGCGAGTGATAGGCAACGGGGTGTTCTTTACCATCATGATCTCTTTGCTTCAGAACTGCACCTACGCCTACGTTAGATGCGTCGCAATAAAGAATGCATGGTTTCTCGCAAGAAAAAATTCGTAAAATGGGTTCTTTGGTCAGACAGTATTTCATGTTCTCAAAGGCTTGTTCACATGAGGAATCCCATTCCCATGGTGTGTCCTTCTTCAACAGCTTCGTAAGTGGGAAAACTATGTCACTGAAGTGCGGTATAAACTGGCGGTAAACGTTGGTGGTGCCTAAAAAACGCTGAAGCTCTTTCGGTGATTTCGGTCTTGGGAATCGCAAAACAGCTTCTATGTTTCTTCGTATAGGCGACACTGTACCGTGCGACACTCTGTGACCCAGATATTCAATAGAATCTTGGGCAAATTGGCATTTCTTCAAGTTAAGTTTTATATTCTCCATTTTTAGGGCATGCAAGAGAGCTTGGAGGTGCTGTAGGTGCTCAGTAAATGTGTCGGAGAAGACTATGATATCATCAAAATAATTAACGACATTCTTTAAGGTATGTTTTCTGATAACTGATTTCACAGCTCTTTCGAATGTAGCAGGAGCATTTCTCAAACCGAAAGGCATAACAAGCCACTCATAATGGCCATTCGGCGTGACAAAAGCTGTTTTTGGGATGTCCTCTGGGTTCATTTTGACATGCCAATAGCCTGATGTGATATCCAATGTCGAAAAATATTTCGATTTTCCCAGGTAGTCTAGAACATCGTCTATACGCGGAATAGGTTGGTAGTCAGGCACAGTGACAGAGTTAAGCTTTCGATAATCAATGCATAAACGTGTGCGTCCTTCACCTTTTTTCTCTGCAAGAATGACTGGAGCCGCGTATGGGGAAAAAGATGGACGCACTACACCTTGCTTGAGAAGTAAGTCCACTTGCTTGACAATTTCCTCTTTGTCTGCCAGGGAGCATCGATACGGTGGTCTGTGGATAGGCACGTTGTTGCTGAGGGCAATGCAGTGTCGTTCCTCCGCGATACATCCGAAGTCCACCTGAGACTTTGAGAAAATGTCTTCGTAATTGTGAAGCACCTCTCTCAAAGCAGCTTGTTGCGATGGTGGAAGGTGCATGACATCAACGGCTTGGAGAGGGGTTGTATCGGCGCTGAAGACACACTTTTGTGTTTGAAAGGAATTCTGCAAAGCTTTGTTGTCTTGAAACAAAGTCATTGTGTTTAAATCCAGTGATAGGTTGAAAAAGGAGGCGTTGTCCAGGCCTAGCAAGAATTCAGTCTTCATGCCTGGTAGAACGTGTGCTTGGACTGCCCGCTTTAACTTCCCCATTTCCAACTGTATGCGTACGCGGCCCAAAGTTTTTGTGGTTGAGGTGACTTGTTGGACACTAATGCATGAATCCTTGAGCAACTGCAGCTTGAGTTTTTTGAACACAACTTCATTGATACAGGTAATAGTCGCTCCTGTATCCAGAGTTGCGTTCACCATGTGTCCGTTCACAAGTGCACCAAAACGTATTAATGAGCCTTTGGGCCGCCCTCTTCGTTTCCGTGGTTGTCAGTTAGAGCAGACACCATTTCACGACGAGGGCACTCATTGTGCCAGTGAAACTGATTCGGCAAACCAGCAGATGCACAATGTCGGCACTCACTGTGAGGGGTGCGCATCAATCTTGTAGGGAGCCATGGTCGCGTAGAATGAGGCTCTCGACGCATGAGCTGCCATTTTGACGAGTGTTGGGAAGCATCTCTGTGGACAGAGTCTTCCGCTTGAAGCGCAGCAGCAAGCCACTTGGCTGGGGTGGTGAGCGTCAATCCAGCGAGGCGCCTTTCGATCTCGTCAGGTACACCATCAGTCAATCCTGATACTATGTGAACGTCTTTTAAGTCTGCGAGGCGACCAAGGTGTGTCTTCTCTTCGTAGTAGTGCCTGATGCGCTGTTCTTTTTTGAGCCTGCAGTGTATGAATTGGCGGAAAGGCTCGCTAACAGGTGTAGAAAATCGTGATATCATGCTTGTTTTGATGCCTTCCCACGTATCTTCTGCGTCGAAAATCTCGGTGAGGTACCAGCGGAATGCCTCACCTTCCAGGTACTCGCTGATGCAGTCGATGCGATCTCGTTCGGACCAGCTGACGTTGCTCGCCTTCGTTTCGAAGAGGTGCAACCACTTGTCAACAGGGACGTCGTCTTCAGCTCCGGTGTATTTCGGCAGGCTGATCATCTTCTTTGGTGGGCTCATGACGTTGCTGCGGTAGATCCTGTCGGCTTAGTGTAACGGATGAGACATGGCGTCAGTCAGAACACCAGTTTATTCTGACCCTTCGTCTTCCTCCTCTTTCTTCCCCACATTCACTTGTGAAGCGTCACATATATGCATGTGTGTATATACAACTATGAAGTTTTACTTAAAAAAAAAACAGTTAAACCAGCGTTTTGTTTCCCCTTTCCTCGTTTCTAAAACCACTCCTACCGCGCATCCTTACAGGGCATTGCCAACCCAGAAAGTTCTCTGTGTCTTTCCTCTCTTCTTTTTTTCTTCTTATTTTTTCCCGTCTGTTTACCCTAACGCTCCACCTATCCCCCTGCCTTTTCCTCCTCCTCCTTTTGTGTTTTTGTGTTTCTTTCTTCCTTGCTCATTTTTTTAGCATTCTCCATTTCCCTTTTTGTCAGCCAACATGCCGCCTAATTCTTGAATCAATTCCGCAAAGCACGCCAGCTACGGAGATACGGGAAGCATACTTGTTCAAATGACCTTCCCCATTAATTCTGACCCACAGGTCGCGGGTTCGAATCCTGGCTGCGGCGGCTGCATTTCCGATGGAGGCGGGAATGTTGTAGTCCCGTGTGCTCAGATTTGGGTGCACGTTAAAAAACCCCAGGTGGCCGAAATTTCCGGAGCCCTACACTACAGCGTCTCTCATAATCATGTAGTGGTTTTGGGACGTTAAACCCCACATATCAATCAAATCAACCTTCCCCATTAAACACGCGCTCTTCAGAACCCATATGGTATCGCTTGCTTTCGACATCAAGATGCGCCGCCTAGTCACCCCCCCCCCCGTTTGTAACTGCTTTCTTGTTGTACATCTCATTCATAAGTTTTCGGGAACAGGCGTACACTGCTAGAAAGCTTTAGCAAGCTACGGAAACACGTTACGGAACTACTACGCGGTTGCTTTCTGTGCTTTCTGTATGAGCGTACAATTTTCGCGCATGCCCACTCGTCAACCGGTAACGTGTTTCCGTAGCTTGCTAAAACTCTCTGTTGTCGGCAACCCATTCTGGTAGCAGGACGCGGTGACCGTCTGCCGACTCTGAAGCTTTATGCTCTTTCACTTGTTCATGTCTGAAGCAGCGACCCCTTTTGCAGCACACCGCTCCAGCTTAGCGATATTCCTTTTAGGAGCGAAGCTCCTTAAGGCGTGGGCTGTGCGTCCCCTGTATGTAGCCACTCTCGTTCAGTTCTTGCAGTGCTCACTAGATGGCGGTACTTGTAGCTGACGGCATTAGGTATTACGCTAGCCACCGCCCGATCCCGGGTACAGCCATATCCATCCGTCCATCCATCCATCCATCCATCCGTCCGTCCGTCCGTCCGTCCGTCCGTCCGTCCATCCATCCGTCCGTCCGTAGCCACCTCTCGTTCAGTTCTTGCAGTGTTCACTAGATGGCGGTACTTGTAGCTGACGGCATTAAGTATTACGCTAGCCACCGCCCGATCTAAAGGGTACAGCCATATCCATCCGTCCATCCGTCCATCCATCCATCCATCCATCCGTCCGTCCGTCCGTCCGTCCGTCCGTCCATCCATCCGTCCGTCCGTCCGTCCGTCCGTCCGTCCGTCCATCCGTCCGTCCGTAGCCACCTCTCGTTCAGTTCTTGCAGTGTTCACTAGATGGCGGTACTTGTAGCTGACGGCATTAAGTATTACGCTAGCCACCGCCCGATCTAAAGGGTACAGCCATATCCATCCGTCCATCCGTCCGTCCATCCATCCATCCATCCATCCGTCCGTCCGTCCGTCCGTCCGTCCAAAAGATACAAGATGTTATAAACTAGACGGCGGTACGTGTAGTTGATTATGAAAGATGCGAGGTGTTATAAAATAGGAATGATGCCACATATGGCACATATGGCGCGTGTCATCGTTCGATATAGTGCGGCGACGTAAGCTAGGGGGAGCGTTGCAATAAAATCGAGTGGGCAAAATGTACGGAGGATTCATGGTTTACCAGGTTTACCTCTGGAGCTTCGCCCACTCATCATCATTCACTTCGTGGATGTGGCGGCATTTTTTTTAAAGACGATATTCTTTCTTGGGGACCTTCGACGCAAAAAATTTGGTTTGTCTGTCCGTACACTTGTCTGTTTGTCTACTTTTAATGCCATCGGGTGCTTGAAACGGCCGACCCCATCCGCAGCGCCCACCAATGTTGCGCAAGACTCAGCGTTCATGCTTGTGCCATTAAAAAGCAAATATTGCGCATGACCATAACAACACGTATATATTCTGCGTGTGCGTCTTTTACTATATAAGGCATACATAAGTATTTTAAGGACTGTAGCGCTTTTTCATTTCTTTCTTTTTTTCATTTTTCTCCACACTCTGAGCACATTTTTGAATCGCAACCACCTGACTTGAAGTGAAACGAGGACTTCATTCTTCTCTTTATAGTACGAAATGCGAAGCATTTCTTAGCGAACTTCGGCGACTTTAATCGTATCTATCTATCTATCTATCTATCTATCTATCTATCTATCTATCTATCTATCTATCTATCTATCTATCTATCTATCTATCTATCTATCTATCTATCTATCTATCTATCTATCTATCTATCTATCTATGCAGCCGCCTACTACTTTTAGCTTTCCTGGTCGTTTCTATAATGGTATCGACACCAAACTTGGTATGGCATTACATCACTGTATGAAAAAGATATTTCACTAGTCACAACATGAAAAGCATGAAATGTATGTCATGAATGTCATGATTTACATTTTATGGTCTTGCTGCTCTTGTGGTAGTTTGGTAAGGTTTGGTAAGTTTGGTAAGTTTGGTCAGTTCCTTGTGTTCGCCATGACCACATGGCGAACACAAGGAACTGAAATGCTCTGGCATGACCACATGGCAAACACAAGAAACAGACCCCAACATGAAATTCATGACATGCATGTCATGTAGCAACATGACTGCATGCCGCACTCATCATGCGCTCGCGGCCGTTTCGCTAGCGTCGCATAAACTAAATTTGGTATCACGGGACGTGAAGGGATGACGAAGGTATGTGACTGACTGGTGCAAACATTATAATCATGAGATGCGTGTCATGTAACAATGTGACTACATGCTACGCTCATTATGCGTATTTCGCTAGTTTCACATATGCGAAATTACGTAAGTGGCGTGAATGAATGACGAAGGTATAGGACTGGTGCAAACATGATAATCATGAGGTGCGTGTCATGTAAAAACATGACGACACGCCACACTCAAGGTGCCAAGACACTTCGACGTGACCCGGCGTATGTGCGTGCCGGCGTTCGTTTTGTCGCGTCAAGCTGAAGCCTACATGCCAGGCGCCGATTTCGTGCTGTGTTGCGTTGACGCATGAGCGTTTGAGTTCACTCGGCGTCCCCCCGTCAAGAAAAGTGGCAGACGCAGTGCTGTCTGGCTAACGTCATCGGCGTGAAATGCAGCATGTCGCATTTCGCGCCGGTTGCCGCCGGGCAGCACTGACCGACGCTGGTCGCGCTGGTCGCGTCTGGCGTCAGACCATAGAGTGCTCGCGTTTTGCTAGCGTAGCGTTGCTGCGCCCAGCGTGCGCGCGCGTCAACGTTACGTCAGAGTATATTGGGCCCTTTACGAGGCGCTCGTGGCCGTTTCGCTAGCTCCACATATACAAAACTTGGTGTTACGTGACGCCAATAGATGGCGAAGGTATATGACTGGTACAAACATGTTAATCATGTCGCGCGTGTCGTGTAAGAACATGACTGTATACCTCGCACATGATCCGCTCGTGGTCGTTTCGCCAACTACACATATACCACATATACCAAATTTGGCATCACGCGACGTGAATATACGACGAAGGTGAATGACACGTCCAAACATGATGATCATAATTTCCGTGTAATGTAAAGCATGACTACATGCTAGCTCATTGCGTGCTCGCAGCGGTTTTGCTAGCTCAATATATACCAAAAGTAGTATTACGTGACGTGAATAGACGACGAAGGTAAACGACATGTCCAAACATGATAATCATGGCAAGGAAGTCACATACGGCATAATTTACTTCCGCCTCGTAACGTTTGGCTGATTTCAACGTGACATATCAACCTTCCTCATACGTGCTTCGTGTACCATATATTCCCACTCTACGTGGGGTCTGCCATTTTTTCTTGCTTTTCAGACAGCGATCATCAACAGGGACACGCGCCACCACCATGAGATTTCGTCACCACTATCCCCTTCGAAACTAACATGCCAAAGATAACACGGCGCCTTCGAAAAAGATAGGTCCTCCTATCAAAACGTCGGTCAGCCACTCTGAGGTACTTAACCTGTTCATCTTATGATTATCCCACAACGTTGTTTCTATCTGTCGGCTCCCATCAAGATTTTGGATTTTGATTTAGAGAAAGAACACAAATCTGGCTGCAGCAAGCGGCATTCGTTAACCGAATGAATTTCCCTAAATATCTTTATGCCATCAGAACAAGAGAAAAGTGAAATAACGAATTGCAAAGGATACATCGGTATTGTAAATTAAAGATATTAGTAGTCCTAATACCGACATTGAGGGACTCCACTTGTCACTTTGCACAAGGAAGACGTTTGCCCATTTACGGCAGCATAACAGGATTTCTAGGGAAGACAGGCTAAAGTTTCTGCAGCGCCATTCGCCGCCCGAATGGATCGAGGCCAAAGCTCCGGTTGCTCAGACGGGCCGCGCTCGCTTGCTTTGCCCATTGCGCGCACGGAAAACGTGTTCCTTGGGGCTGTTATTTCGCATTTGGATGTTATAGGCACCGCTACTTTGTCATCCTGGAAAGGCGGCACGCACTCCTGCTGCATCGTGAGCTGCTACAAAAGTTTAAAAATGACAAACACCGGAAAACTGCCCGTCAAGTTATACTTCTCCAATGCAAGCAGTGCGAGAAGCATAGGCGTGAAGAGTGAATCATGGCTGTTGCTGATACTTTCCCGCACTTGTCACTTTGAAGAATTTTTGTCGTGCACAGTATTGCCACACCTGGGGAGAACGTGATGACTGGACTTTTATGAAAAGGAAGTGCATCTGTAAACTGAAGCTACTCAAATAGAAAGCCGCTGTACATCTTGAGATTGGGCCACTACTTTCCGATACAACCATTTGTAATGCGACAGCAGCAGAGCTTGCTAGCTTAATACACCAGAGTTAAAATACCATACTGCAAGCCCTGCAGCTGTTTTATTTAGATGATGGCGCTAGATCTCTGGTCCCCGCTCAATGTAATCAGATTTGAGCTGCATGTTCGCGCTGAGCGTTCATATGTATACGTCTTGCTAGCAACTTCCACCGATATGCTAGCAGGCTGACGTGTTGCGATGCTAGGATCAAAGTCGTGAGTTCAGTTCCCGTATGCCAGCTGCATTTACATGGCAGTGAAGTATGGTATCACTCTGCTAAGATTTAGATGTAAGAGTGACAGAAAGGATTAGTTGCGTTTTGCATATTTCAAGGGTACGGTGGGATGACGCGCAATGTAAACATAAGTGGCGCCTGGTGTGTGCGCACCCTCTGTCCGTTGTCGTCGTCATGCCTTGCACTTCAAATAGATTTAGGTGCATGTCAAAAAACCCCAGGGGGCCAGAACTAATGCGGAGTCTCACACCACGGTGTACCTCCTAATGATGTTGTAGGCTTATGCCACAGGAGCGAAAGAAAGACACGCCTGAACGGTAACCGATGCCAGCCAGGAACGCGAGCCGTGGCTTCACGTGCCACGGCCTAGCGCCTTCTTTATTTTCTTCTGTCGCCATCGCGCGCTCTCCGGTTTGCGCGCCGCCCGAACGTGGGCGCTACAGGGCCCCCCGTGTAGACTGGAAGTCGGAATGTGACATGCCGTTTGTGGTGTTCCAACGGAAGATCAGTCGTAGATGAGAGGCTTTCTAGGGCGGTCTCCAGGTACGCCGGCTTGAGTCGGTCCAAGCTGACTGTCTCTTCACGGCCGTTCTGAAGTAGAGTGGCAGTTTTGGGGGTGCGGTGAAGGACGCGGAATGGTCCGTCGTAGGCTGGTGTCAAAGGTGGTCTGACCGCGTCGTGGCGCACGAAAACATGTGTTGCAGTGGCCAGATCAGGGTGGACGAATATGGTCTTGTGTTCGGAAGGTCTGGGTGGAGTGGGCCGGAGGTCTTGAACGCAGTCGAGGAGGCGTTGTAGGAATTGCTGTGGCTGGTCTGGTAGCTTCGTTGACGTGAAGAAGTCTCCCGGAAGCCGTAGAGAAGTGCCATACACCAGCTCTGCTCTTGAGCACTGCAGGTCTGCCCGGATGACAGCTCGTAAACCTAAGAGCACCAGTGGCCAGGCATCAACCCAGGTGGCTCTATTGAGGAGGGTAGTCAAGGCGGTCTTCAGTTGTCGGTGAAGACGTTCCACCATGCCGTTGGCGCAGGGATGATAAGCCGTGGTACGGCAATGTCTGGCTCCGAGGATGCGATTAAGGCAAGTGAACAGCGAGGACTCAAACTGACGTCCACGGTCTGTTGTCACGGTGCCAGGACAGCCAAAACGGGATACCCACGTAGAAATGAAAACGCGGGCAACTGTCTCGGCTGTGATATCTTGAATTGGAACAGCCTCCGGCCAGCGTGTGAAGCGATCGACCATGGTCAATATATAACGGTACCCCTGAGACACTGGTAGAGGGCCCACAATGTCTAGATGAACATGGTCGAAACGACGGCCGGGTGGAAGGAAAGGTTGGGGCGGCGTCTTAGTATGACGGGAGACCTTTGTCATCTGGCAGGGCAGGCACATGCGCGTCCAAGCGCGCACATCACCGTTGATTCCGGGCCAGACATAGCGCTGGGTGAGAAGACGCTGAGTAGCCCGAATGCCAGGGTGACAGATGTCGTGTAAGGAGTGAAAAACAGTGCGTCGTAATGAAGCGGGAACGAAAGGGCGGGGAAGGTCAGCTGAGACATCGCACCACAAGCGCTCAGATGATAATGGATGAGGCACCAGGCGTAGTCGGAGAGAACGGGGGTTCTCCCGAAAAGCGGCAAGCTCTCTATCATCCTGCTGTGCCGAGGAGAAGAGGCCCAGTCGATGGTTGGCGGTGGAGAGTCAACCGCGGCTATACGAGAAAGGGCATCTGCGGCGGTGTTGTCAGCTCCTTTCACGTGGCGGATGTCAGTCGTGAACTCCGATATATAAGCCAGATGGCGGAGTTCACGGGGCACGTACTTGGATGAGTTAGTGCGGAAAACATACGCCAGTGGCTTATGGTCAGTCAGCACGTAAAACGAGCATCCTTCCAGGAAATGCCGAAAGTGCTGTATTGCAGCGTAGATGGCTAGTAGTTCCCGGCCAAAGACGCTGTAGCGGGTCTCAGCAGGAAGTAGCTTCCGAGAGTAAAACGACAAGGGTCTCCACTCGGAGTTAATGCACTGCTGTAAGACGGCTCCGACGGCCACGCTGGATGCGTCCACCATCAACCGAGTAGGGGCGTTGCTGCGTGGATGAATGAGAAGCACGGCGTTAGCGACCGCTTGCTTAGCAGCAGCAAAGGCGGCCTGGGCCTCTGACGACCAAGGAATGGCGGAGGACGGGCCGGCGGTCGACCGAAGGAGGTCGGTGAGCGGTCGTAGCAGTTCGGCACAGTGTGGTATGAAGCGCCTGGAAAAATTCACAAGCACCAGGAATTGGCGTAATTGGCGCAGTGTTGTAGGCTGAGGATAATCCTGAATTGCTTTAACGTGGGACCGGAGAGGGCGTATTCCTTTGGATGATATGTGATGGCCCAAGAACTCGAGCTCAGATGCGCCGAAAGTACACTTAGAGGCGTTCACAACGAGGCCGTACTGCTGAAGACGTTGGAACAGAGCGCGTAGATGTTGCTCATGATCTTCAGGTGTGCGGCTGGCGATGAGGACATCGTCAAGGTATGCAAACACAGTAGGAAGACCCCGTGTGACCTCAGAAATGAACCGCTGGAAAGTTTGAGCCGAATTGCGGAGTCCAAAAGGCATCCGCACGTATTCAAACAACCCAAAGGGCGTCGTGATGGCGGTCTTAGGTATGTCGGCGGGCTCGACAGGAATCTGGTGGTACGCCTTAACAAGGTCCACTTTGCTGAAAATTGTGCAGCCGTCGAGGCGCGATGTAAAATCCTGGATGTGAGGTAGAGGATAGCTGTCGTGGACAGTCTTGGCGTTCAACGCTCGATAGTCCCCACAAGGACACCAGTCACCAGGATCACGCTTTGGCACCAAATGCAGCGGGGAAGCCCAAGCGCTTGACGACGGGCGGATAATGCCGAGCTGCAGCATGTGGTCAAACTCCCGTTTAGCAATAGCTAGGCGGTCTCCGCACAAGCGGCGTGGTCGAGCGGCTGCCGGTGGACCCCGGGTGACGATGTGGTGTGTCACCGTATGTTTAGGCGGCTGAGTGAGGTTGCACGGTTTAGTTAACTCCGGGAAACTCACCAAGATTTTTTCGAACGGTGAGGAAGGTATCAGCATGCGGATGGCCATTGGAGAGATGTCGGACAGGACTCCCGAGATGGAGAGACGAGTCTTACCATCTATGAGGCGGCGCCGCCGCACGCTGACGTCCAAATCGAAGTATGAGAGGAAGTCCGAGCCGATGATCGGTTGAACCACGTCTGCGATGACGAAAACCCACCGGAAAATGCAGCGAAGGCCGAAGTCGAGGGTGAGAGATCGGAGCCCATACGTTGCTATAGACGAGGCGTTGGCAGCACGAAGCACTTGCCCCTGTGACTTTGAACGATCAGCCTTAGTCGGGGGCACAACGCTAATTTCCGCGCCCGTATCTATAAGGAACCTGGCGCCTGATAGCTGGTCCGTGACCATGAAAAGGCGGCTGGGACGAGAAGGGAGATCACACGCCGCCGTCAGTGATCCCGGCGGGCGTTTCCCTGCCACGAACATGGGGGTGTACACTTCGTGGCTCGGTGTCGGAAACGCCGATGGTACCAGCAGAGGGGTGGAGGGCTGGGACTCCGAGCATCTCGTGTGCGTGGAAGAGCTCGACGACCGGAACGAGGCGAACGAGTCTCCTGCGGGGGGCTCCGGAGTGCGGCAATGGAGGCGGCGAGTTCGTCGATGCGGGCCTCAAGGCGCGAAATCGCTGTGTCTGCTGGTGGTAAGACAGCGTTGACAGATGGGGAGGTCGCTTCATGAACCTGATCGGCGAGCTCCGCCAGGCGGTCGAGATTGACGTCGCCGGCCGCCGCGAGGACGAGGCGGATTGGCTGAGAAAGGCGTTGGAGGAAGAGCTCGCGAAGCAACGCTGAGTGGGCAGAGACGTCGTGTTTCCCAAGAAGCTGTCGCATTCGGCGTAGTAGTTGGGAGGGGCGCCTGTCGCCAAGGTCCCCCTCTGCAAGGAGCTGCTGTAGGCGGACGCGTTCCGAAGGCATGAATCGTTCCAGCACCTTGGTTTTAAGGTGCTGATATGGCGTAGTGTCCGAGGGGTTGGAGAGGACGTCGGAGAGCTCGCTGGCAACGTCAGGAGGAAGGACGGAGGCTACGTGGTAGTAGCGTGTCGTTTCCGAGGCGATGCGGTACAGGGAGAATTGCGCCTCGACCTGAAGAAACCAAACTTGCGGGTCCTGTGGCCAGAAAGATGGGAGACGCAGTTGCACGGCCGAGACGTCCTGCGGACGTGAGGCTTGTTCGGTTGAGGGTGCATTCGAGTCAGTCATTGTCTTCGTCCGAGGTCACCACTTGTAGGCTTATGCCACAGGAGCGAAAGAAAGACACGCCTGAACGGTAACCGATGCCAGCCAGGAACGCGAGCCGTGGCTTCACGTGCCACGGCCTAGCGCCTTCTTTATTTTCTTCTGTCGCCATCGCGCGCTCTCCGGTTTGCGCGCCGCCCGAACGAGGGCGCTACAATGTCATGGTTTTGGCTCGTAAAATGTTACAACATTGCATGCGGCTGAGCCATGGGCTGTATACAGCTGCGGCTTCAGAAACGAACTCAAAAAAGAACTGAGCCGACTATAGAATTTTCGCTCGTTTCGAGAAATTAGCGGTTGCAGGTGCCGTTCTCGGCGTTAAACAAGCTCGTTCATTGTGGATATTGTAAAATATGACGAAGTCTAAACGAGCTGTGAAAACAACAAGAGAACAATTCGAATGCGTGATCAGGCTGCTACGCTCGATAAGGCGTGGATATCATCCGAAATGAAACATGTGATGCAGAAACTATGCCTGGCAGAATTGGGGAAAAATACTTGTTTTAGGGTGAAGCTCCTTATGGCGTGACTTGTGCGTCCTGTCGTAAGCGCTGGTGATGGGATACCCGGGAGAGTGGGTATGTGATACAGGGGATGGATTTTAAGGGGCGAGGCTCCTTAAGCCGCGGGTCATGCGTCGCCGATGTACGTAGTAGTAGTAGTAGTAGTAGTAGTAGTAGTAGTAGTAGTAGTAGTAGTAGTAGTAGTAGTAGTAGTAGTAGTAGTATAGTAGTAGTAGGTAGCCAATTCTCGTTTAGTCCTAGGTATGTCCGCTGTATGACGGTACTTGTATATGTTGAATATATTGTCACGGGGTCGTGACGTGGCCGAAGACAGGAGACTTTGCGTTGGAGTTTAATAGTTTATTTGGGCGAACCTGTGCCCGGTAAACGGAAAGTTCGATTACAGCAGCGGTCTTGGACTGATAGCGGCGAACGGAGCGTCGGCCGTCGATCAACTACTGACAAGTGGCGAAGTACGTCGGCATTTATACTCTTGCCATCGAATGTTCCAGCGTTATCGCTGGCGGTGGCATAGGTTGCAGAATAATCTGTACAGTTCGCAGAGTGGGCGTGATCATATCGAAATGATCTACTAAAGTCAGGAAGCTCCTCACGTGCGTTTTGTGCACGTGAGAAGCTTCACGTGCACAAAATCACGTTTAATCACGTGAGAAGCTTCACGTGCACAAAATCACCTGCGTTTTGTGCTGAGAATTGCGTAGTGTTTTGAAGCGATAACAAAACTTGAGAAATGGAACGTGTCATTGCCCCCTTCTGAAAAAAGGCATCGTCCCGATGCTTTCACAAAAGATGAAGGTAGAGCAATAATGCAAGAAAGTACAATGAATAAGTTACGATACAATAATAATACAAAAAACACTGTTTCAGTTTGTCAACGCGACTGAAAGGGCTTGAGGCGCGCGACATGGACGACTTCAGGTCGCGATCGGCGTCGTTGAGAGTTCGTGATGCCGTCGGGGACAACCTCGTAATCAAGTGGGCCGAGACGTCGAACCACCCTGTACGGTCCGAAGTACCGTCGCAGAAGCTTTTCACTTAGTCAACGTCGGTGTATCGGTGTCCACGCCTAAACACGTTCACCGGGCTGGTATTCCACGAAGCATCGTCGAAGATTGTAACGGCGGCTGTCGGTCGTCTGTTGATTCTTGATACGGAGACGCGCGAGTTGTCGGGCTTCTTCGGCGCGTTGAAGGTACTCACTCACATCGAGATATTCTTCGTCGGTGACGTCGGGTAACATGGCATCGAGCGTCGTTGCCGGGCTCCTTCCGTAGACCAATTTGTATGGAGATATGTGCGTCGTCTCCTGCACCACCGTGTTGTATGCGAAGGTCACGTACGAAAGAATGGCGTCCCAAATCTTGTGTTCGACATCGACGTACATTGCCAGCATGATGGCGATCGTCTTGTTAAGCCGCTCGGTGAGGCCATTGGTCTGTGGGTGGTACGCTGTCGTCCGGCGGTGGTTTGTCTGGCTGTATGCCAAGACCGCTTGAGTTAAGTCGGCAGTAAATGCCGTTCCTCTGTCGGCGATAAGGACCTCCAGGGTGCCGTGACGTAGGACAATATTTTCGACGAAGAACTTAGCTACCTCGGATGCACTGCCTTTGGGGAGGGCTTTTGTCTCGGCGTAGCGGGTGAGGTAGTCGGTAGCTACCACGATACACTTATTTCCGAAAGCCGACGTAGGGAACGGCCCCAATAGGTCCATACCAATCTGCTTGAAACGTCGGCAAGGTGGTTCAATTGGCAGCAGAAGTCCCGCTGGCCTTGTCGGTTGTGTCTTGCGTCGCTGACAGTCCCGGCATGTCCTCGAATAACGAGTGACGTCGGTGGTAAGACTCGTGGGATCAAATCCCGGCTGTGGCGGCTGCATTTCCGATGGAGGCGGAAATGTTGTAGGCCCGTGTACTCAGATTTGGGTGCACGTTAAAGAACCCCAGGTGGTCAAAATTTCCGGAGCCCTCCACTATGGCGTCTCTCATAATCAAATAGTGGTTTTGGGACGTTAAACCCCACAAATCAATCAAATCATCGGTGGTAAGACGTGCCCAGTAGTACCTTTCTTGTATCCTGGCGAGCGTGCGAGAAACACCGAGGTGCCCTGCCGTCGGATCGTCATGCAGGGCCTGCAGGAGTTCTGGTCGCAGAGCTGAAGGCACCACAAGGAGGTACTTAGCTCGAAGCGGTGAACAGTTTTTCTTTTGTAGAAGACCGTTTCGCAGGAAGAAAGACGCAAGTGCGCGCTTGAATACCTTCGGGACTTCGGTGGTCTTGCCTTCGAGGTATTCTATTAGGGCCTTAAGTTCCGGGTCGGCCCACTGTCGTTCAGCGAAGCCATTCGTAGTTATCGTTCCCGAGAAGTAGTCGTCCTCCAGGTCGTCGGGTGGTGGTTGGCCGACAGGCGCACGAGAGAGACTGGCGGTGTCGGAGTGTTTCTTGCCGGACTTGTAAATGACAGTAATGTCATATTCTTGAAGTCTCAGGCTCCATCGGGCGAGGCGACCTGAAGGGTCTTTCAAGGTGGCTAGCCAACACAAGGTGTGGTGGTCGCTCACAACTTTGAAGGGCCTGCCGTATAAGTAGGGGCGAAATTTCGACACAGCCCAGATGATGGCGAGGCACTCCTTTTCTGTTGTGGAATAATTGGCTTCTGCTTTGGATAGCGATCGGCTGGCGTAACTACTAACCCTTTCAAGTCCATCAGCCCTCATCACAAGAACGGCGCCAAAAACTATGCTGCTTGCGTCAGTGCGTACTTCTGTCTCGGCGAATTCGTTGAAATGAGCAAGTAACGGAGGCGTCTGGAGGCAATGATCAAGCTCCTGGAAAGCGTTGTTCCTGCGGCGTTTCCCACTTGAACTCCACGTCGGCCTTGGTAAGGTTAGTGAGTGGATCGGCGATGCGGGCGAAGTTTTTCACGAACCGCCTATAATAGGCGCACAAGCCCAAAAATCGGCGCACCGCCTTCTTGTCGGTGGGCGGTGGGAAGTCAGCGATGTCAGCTGTATTCCGTGGATCGAGACGGACTGCAGAATATGTAATCACGTGCCCCAGAAACAAGAGCTCTTCGTACGCAAATCTGCACTTTTCTGGCTTCAGTATGAGTCCGGACATCTTGATGGCTTGAAGTACAGCTTCAAGGTGCCGAAGATGCTCGTCGAAACTTGAGGAAAACACGACGACATCGTCCAAGTAGACAAGGCATGTCTGCCACTTCAATCATGCCAGTACTGTATATATAACGCGTTGAAAAGTTGCAGGCGCTGAGCAAAGGCCGAAAGGCATCACCTTAAACTCGAAGAGGCCGTCCGGTGTTATAAACACCGTCTTCTCTTGTTCTCTTTTGTCGGCTTCGATTTGCCAATAGCCAGTCTTGAGGTCCATTGACGAAAAGTACTTGGCGTTATGGAGCCAATCAAGTGCGTCGTCTATTCGTGGGAGAGGATACACGTCCTTTCTTGTGTTTTTGTTCAGGCGGCGATAATCGACGCAGAAACGTAGGGTCCCATTCTTTTTCTTCACTAACACCACGGGGTACGCCCAAGGACTCTTGGAGGGCTGGATGATGTCATCCCGCAGCATTTCATCAACTTGTCTCTTTATGGCCTCACATTCTCGCGTCGAAACCCTGTACGGACTCTTACGGAGTGGTCTGGCATTTTCTTTGGTTATGGTGCGATGTTTCGTGATTGGGGTCTGCCGAATTTTTGATGACGGTGAAAAACAATCTTCGTATTGAAGGAACAGGGCCTTGAGCTGTTCTTGCTTATGGTTCGGAAGTCTGGGATTGACGTCGAAGGCTGTGGGAGGGGCTTGACTCTTCTGAGCAGGTTCCGCAGAATCGGCGAGGGCGAAAGCACTGGTGGCGTCCACAATTTCTTCGATGTATGCGACCGTTGTTCCTTTGTTCACATGTTTGTACTCATTGCCTAAATTCGTGAGCATAACCGTTGCTTTGCCTCGCCGCAACTCTCCAATTCCTCGTGCGACGCAAATATTTCGGGTGACCAACAGATGCTGACCGCCTTCAACGACGCCTTCCAGGTCAGGTGATTTAGGAGCGCCCACTGAAATAATGACGCTGGAGCGAGGCGGAATGGTGCCTTGTTCTTCCAGCACATTTAGGCATGGTTTCCTGGCGGCGTGCGCAGCGGTAGTGCTTATTCTGTGGATAACGTTATCGACTTTGTTCTTAGGTTAATGACAGCACCATGGAGGCTTAATAAGTCCATACCAAGGATGACATCTCTCAAGCAACGCTGTAGGACTACGAAGTCTGTAGGATAAATACAGCCGTTAATGGTGACTCTCGCTGTGCAGATTCCTGCAGGCGTTACGAGATGACCTCCGGCAGTGCGGATTTTAGGGCCTTCTCATGCTGTCCTAACTTTCTTATAACTTCGCGGCGAACGACCCACTGATGACGGAATAGTCGGCTTCAGTATCGACGAGAGCAGTCACACTGTGGCCATCGATAAGAACGTCGAGGTCGCTAGTTAGCCGTCTTGCATTACAGTTAGGGCGTGGCGTCGGGTCACGGCTGCGTCGGCTTGTTCCGCTGCTTCCATGTTGCGTCGTCAGGCCACCTTCGGTAAGTGAGCTTTCGCCGTCAGGGCTTTGCCTGGTTGGCGTTGTCTACGGAAAGCTCCGTTGTGGCGTCATCGTCGTCGGAGGATCTTCGGTAGTTCGTCGCACAGCAACCGCACCACCATCGGTTGCTGCCCTTAGTTTCCCAGATTACGGCTAGGAGACCGGCCCCGCGTTGGGCCAGAGTACTGCTGGGGGTGCGGTGACATGCGGCGGCTGGGCGACGGTGAACGGGGAGGACTTCGTGGTGTCAATTGAGTTCCTTTCAGGTAGTCGGCGATGTCACGTGGCCGATCTTATGGCTGCGGACGCGGTGCATTGACGGAGAAGCCACGCAGTCCCATCTGTCGGTACTGGCAACGGCGGTATGTGTGCCCGGCCTCGCCGCAGTGGTAGCAGAGCGGGCGGTTGTCAGGTGCACGCCAAACATTCGTTTTCCTCGGCGCACTGCGCTGGCCCGCTGGGAAACGGTAGGACGTCCGTGGGGGTGGTGGCAGCGGTGGCGTCTGGTGACGGAAGTGCGACGGGGCGGCGTTTTGGCGTGGACGGGGAGGAGCGTTGTGGCGCACTGCAGCGGCGTAGCTCATAGTTTCTGGCTCGGGCAGCGGTGTTTGGGGAATTCGAAGCGATTGCCGAACGTCTTCTCGCACAATGTCGGCGATCGAATCCTCTTGAGGCTGCGCCGAAGACAACAGTTTGCGCAGCTCTTCCCGCACGATCACTCGGATCGTTTCACGCATGTCTTCGAAGTCACTGGCTTGAGCAGCAGCGCATTCTAGAGTCGGGCAACGATTATACTGTCTGGTGCGCATGTCCAGGGTTTTTTCGATGGTGGTCGCCTCGGATACAAATTCTTGTACGGTGTTCGGTGGAGTCCTCATCAGTCCCGCGAAGAGCTCCTGTTGGACCCCTCGCATGAGGAAGTGAACTTTCTTCTCCTCAGGCATGTCTGGGTCAGCGTGACGGAATAGGCGGGTCATCTCCTCTGTGAAAATTCCAACCTTTTCATTTGGTAGCTGAACCCGGGTCTCTAGTAGAGCAGTTGCCCTCTCTTTGCGAGCGACGCTCCCGAACGTTTGCACAAATGCGTCGCAGAAGACATCCCACGTTCGGAGCGTGGACTCCCGATTCTCTAGCCAGGTCCTTGCGGTGTCTAACAGGTAGAAGTACACACGACGGAGCTTTTCTTCGTTGTCCCAGTGGTTGAGGGTGGCCACGTCGTATGTTTCTATCAAGGTTTCCGGGTTTTCAAGACTACTCTTCTTTTCGATCTCTTTCCGTTCTATTATTCTCCTTTTCCCCCACCCCAAGTGTAGGGTAGCCAACCGAGCCAAGCTTGGTTAACCTCCCTGCCTTTCCTCTCTATTTATCTCTCTCTCTCTCTCTCTCCGGGTTTTCAAACGATGACCTATGGAACGTTGGTGGTTCCCTGGGTTGATGAATGACGATCGCGGGCTGGGACGCTCCTGTTGTCATTGTCGCTGCAGTCGAGGTCATGGCCTTGGTCTTCCGCGCCTTGTCTTGTAGAAGCCCGTACTCCGGTGGGAGACCTTGCTGTCGGCGGCTTGTTCGCTGCTCTTGGTTGGCGTCGGTGTCTTCTCCGCGACGTGGGCTGGGTTCACGACTTGATGGGGGCGTCCGGTACATGAACGAAGCAGCACCTCCACCAGATGTCACGGCGTCGTGACGTGGCCGAAGACAGAAAACTTTGCGTTGGAATTTATTTGTTTATTTGGGCGAACCTGTGAACGGTAAACGGAAAGTCCGATTATAGTAATAGCGGCGAACGGAGCGTCGGCCGTCGATCAACTACTGACAAGCGGCGAAGTGTGTCGGCATTTATACTTTTGCCCTCGAATGTTCTAGCGTTATCGCTGGCGGTGACGAGTGTTCCAGAATAATCTGTACAGTTCGTGGAGTGGGCATGATCTTATCGAAATGATCTACTACAGTCCCGAAGCTTCTCAAAAACTGCACGCGGGTTTTGTGCTGAGAATTGTGTAGTGTTTTGGGGCGATAACAAAACTTGAGAAATGGAACGTGGCAATATGATGAAAAGACGCGAGATGACGGTATTTGGAGTGTTCACTAGGGGGACGCAAGAGTGGACGGACAGACCGACTAGCAGATGGATAGACGAATGGATGACCGCGCGGAAGGACGGAGCGATGAAGGCACGAATGAACGGGCGCACTGACGGACTGCCGTACGGACGCACGGACAGGTGCATGTACGGTCAGATGGATGGTAGCGAGAACGAACATACGAACGGAAGCACGGACGGGCTGTCGGAGGCTTCTCCCCACTCATTATCACTCACTCTGTGGATGTGCTGTAATTTTTTTGTGCGCATTTTTAAACTTTCAAAGATTTTACCATTGCGTGCACGGAAAACGTCTTCCTTAGGGCAATTATGTCGCCCTTTGCACGCCATTGGCTCCACTCCTTCATCATTCTGAAAAGCCGGCATGCACTACTGCTGAATTGTAGCTGCTACAAAAGTTTAAACATGATGAAGACCTGAAAACTGCCCGTCAAATTCCAATGCAAGCGGTGCAAGAAGCAAATGCCTGAAGAGTGGATAATGGCAGTTCGCCGATACTCCATGGAATCGTTACTTTTAAATATTTTAATAGTGCACATTACTACAAACTATTAGCTGAAAGACACGCAATGGCCAGACTCATAATAAAAGAAAGCGCATTTGTAAACTGAAACTACAGCAAATAGGCAGCCGCTTGAATTAGGCGATTGCACTCTGGCTTTCCGAGACAACCGTTGGTAGTGCGAAAGCGGCGGAGCTTGCTACCTTAATACACCCCTGATAAAATACCTTACTGGGAGCCTTACAAGTGGTTTATTCAGCTGATGGCTGTATACCTCTCGTCGTCGCTTAGTTTAAAAATACTTATGCGGTGAATTCGCGCTGCGCGTTTAACGTGCAGGTCTTGCAAGCAACACACACCGATAAGTTAGCATGCTGAGGCGTTGCGATGCTGGGATGAAAGTCATGAATTCGATTCTTACATACGCCAGCTTCATTTCCAACGAGAGCTAAACGCAGTAACAATGCGCTCAAATGTCGGTTCAAGAATGGAAGACAGGTGTTGCATACTTCACGTGCTTGGTCGCATGACGCTCAATGTAAACATAAGTGACGCTCGGTGTGTGTGCACCCCCTTCCCGGTGTCGTCGCGCTTCATACTTCAAAAAGATTCAGGGGCACGTTAAATAAAAAAAAATCAGGTGGCCAGAATCAGTGTGAAGTCTCACACGATGGCGTGCCTCTTAATGATATGATGGTTTTACCACGTAAAATTTTATAACCTTGCATGTGCTCGAGCGGCGGGCGATATACAGCTGCCGCTGTGAAAATGAGTTGAATAAAGAACCAAGGCAGATATAAAGTTTTCGATAGTTTTGCGAAATTTGATACTGTCATCAGATGCAAATCTCGGCGTAATAAAAACATGCTCGATCATAGTGGGTACGGCACGATATGACGATGATGAAGCGAGCTCTCAAAACAACCAAATCGACATTCGAATTGGTGAACATGCTGCGCGATCAGACGTGGATATTATCTTAAATGAAATATGCGCTGCAAGAAACATGAATGGTCGAAGTGGACATAAAATACTTTTTTGTGCGCACCTTTATACTTTCAAAGCAGGCGCGAAGAAATCCAAGGTGTTACTGAACTTACGATACAACCTTGTTGACATCCGATGAAAACCTCGGCAAAAGTTAAGTTCTTATGGAACTAAACACTGCGCATTGAAATAGTGCCAGGCACTCAACAGAGCAGACATAAGTTGTCTCTTTACACATGGCCTCCTCATAAATTCAGAGCCGCGTGACAAGCTTGGCATTCAAGCAACCGAAATTCGAAAGCTATATACAAAAGCACGCGAAAGCGAGGTGGTGGTTTGCCGACAGCACCGAATAAACGCGAATGCCGCAACAAATGCGTGTTTTACCGGTAACATACACTGCATTCCCGCGGTCACCTCACTTTTATAGTCACAGAAAGGTTGCTGTTACCCATCGAGATGCACATAGTACTCGCTCAAAGACATCGTGTTTGCTTTGATTGGTCCCGCAAAGGTTGTCAATGAATCGCTTTCAGTTCCGATAAAATTCAGGCCGTGAAAGATTTTTTAGAATCTTTTTAAACCTTCGGAGCAAGTCACAAGTGACACTGTACGTGTAGGGCGACCGGACAACAGCGCGTGCCGAGCGCGTGAACGTGCTGAGACAACGCAGACACAAGGCCGGAGCGAGGCACCCAGCGACTGGTTTTTGCTAGAAAGGCGGTGAAACGCGTGCGGCGCAGCGCCGCCTGGCCGAGTTTGGGAGGCCTATAAGCGGATAGCTTTGTAAGAGAGTAACAACAAAAAGTCAAAACATCAAAATTTGCAAGTTTCGCCAATAACAGTGGGTTACTGACTACGTTAAAAGCCTTGCTAAAGTCACAGTAGTCTACGTAAATCTGTTCTCTCTCAGAAATAAGAGAATATACGTGCATCATGAAACTACTAAAATTGTGGTCGTTGATTGTCCAGGTAAAAACCTGTGTTGAGATGAAACCAATGGATTATTCGCGCTAACATACGATATTCTCTAAAGGGCCACCTAAAATATCTTCGATGTGGCACACAGTAGAAAAAACCAGCGGTTAATAGAAATACTGATATTTATAATTAATATTGCGGTAAGCGCTTGAAACTATTCTTTTTTGCTTGCCCAGATGGCATCCTCTCTGCCATACTAAAAGCCTATGGCAGTATACATTTACCTGTATTGACTTCCATATTTGATAAGGGTCTGCATGCTTCAACTTTTCTTAGGATGTGGAAAACTGCTCGTGTTTGCCCAGTGTTTACGTCTGGCTGTAAAAGCGACGTCTTGAACTACCGCCCTATTTCCCCTCTTTGTGCCACATCAGAAGTATTTGAGCTTGCTCTTCACAACATATTATCTTTTGATGTGAAAAAAACATTCATTGTGAATCAGCATGGGTTTCTCGCTGGCCACTCAACTGTGACTAATCATGACAGTTTCATGATGCAAGTCTACGTCTATTTTGCATAGAGGACAGGTTACGCTATTCACTGTGACCTTAGCAAAGTTTTTAATGTTGTCAGCCATTCGCGTCTTGTAGATAAACTTGCACACTTTCATGTTGATTCTTCTGTTGTGAATCTCCTTCATAGCTATCTTCTTGATATATCAAGTTATGTAGCCATTATTGGCCAAATGTCCTTTTTGTATGAAGCCCTTAGAGGGGTTCGTCAAGGGTTGGTACTGCCCCCGCTTTTTTTTGTAATTTATGTTAATGATGTTTGTTCTGTCATTGGGAATTTATCTTTCCTTTTGTATGCTATGACTTAAAGATATTTAAGGAAATGCATTCAGTTATCGATTCTCGCTTGCTGCAATCTGATTTGTGTGCTTTTTCTGAATGGTGCAGGAGCAACAACTTCTCGCTAAGTATTTCAAAAAGCAAAGTAATGAGTTTCGCTCGAGAAACATCTAATGTGCCATTTTTGTATTACGTCAATTCTGCGTCGTTGTGTAACGTATGTGAGATCAATGATCTAGGTGTTATTTTCGATAGCCCCCTACACTTTTCTGCTGACACTAAGCGTGCTGCTTTGCGGGGTCTTCGCACCCTAGGCTGTGTTGGCAGAATGTCTAGAAAAGTGCGTTTGCCTGTGCCCTTCTGTAAATCGTACGCCACGCTGTGGCTTCCTCAACTTGAGTTTGAATCTGTGATCTGGAATGGCATTCCTAATTGCAGGGGCAAGGCCAATGAGCGAGTACAGAAAAATTCCTAAGCATTTACAACCATCGTATTGCTAGGAATTACGCTGGATCTCGTTGTAACGATGATGAATTATTATCATTGCTGATGAAATCGCGCTGATTATTTATTTCCTTACAAGCTTAAATTGTGCACGGTATTAAATCCTAACTGTCTTAATTTCCGAATTCCACGTAAGCTCACCAGAGAGAATAGACCTTTTCATGTAACCGCTCGGCTCTGTGAACATTCGACCATTGACAGGATACAACGTCTTTAGAGTGCTTACTTTTTGGAGCTCGATGTTTTTGACGCTTCCCAGTCGTTGTTCTGCTCCGAGCTTCGCACTGTGCTTACATAGCCTTGTACACTGTTGACATTTTTCTTTCTGCCTGCGCATAGCTACGTGCAATATTATAACGTTTTTTATACGTGATGTTTTACTATGAATGTTTGAATTTTTTCTGCCGTGCGCCAGTACAAAGACCTCACGGTTGTTCGTGGGCACATCCATGTTGGAAAAAGAAAACGCCCACCATAGGCATGATGGATTGCACCATCCACCACTTTGGTGGTTTTGGTGCTGGAAATATTAGTGGCACTTGGTGTATGGTGGCACATAGTGGATAGTGGAGTGCCGGCAATGCTGGAGCACGAAACGGCGTCAGAGTAACCATGACGAGTTTACTGGAAAAATAAAAAACCAATTGTACAGAAAAAAATGCCAAAAGCACCCGCAAAAAAAAAGTCACCACGAGGAATTGAACGTGCAACCTTCGGAGTTCTAACTGAACACGCTAACCACTGCGCCACACCGACTTTTTTTCTTTAATACATGGAAGTAATGCAATAAAATGATGTGATACTGTGCGAACTTGCTGTTGAATCACCGATGAACTTTAGAATTGACCGTTCAACCTCAGTTTTGTTTGTTGCTTAGTCTAGATAGACGGGATTTGCACCTGCTACTAAAACTGGTACGTTTATTAAACAGAAATGCCTGCTGCCTAGAACGATTTAAACTGCAATAATGACAACAGCCCTATGTTTTCTTAGAATGCACAACCGCAAGAAAAAAAAAACAAGTGGACTGAGGAGCAGTTACAGTTTATCGGCGGTTACTATCAAGTTTATTATCCGTTTCTCGCCCGTACTCAAGGGCGATATATGCTAAGGCTTTATAACGCCTCTAGTCTCATTTGATAGATACGTCCACACAAGTGATTGAGCAATGCGATGTTTTTCGCGCAACGTACAGCGCAGTCATGCCAGCGCACTGCTGTAGCTCTATGGTTAGCAACAGCTATATAACAGCTTGGCCAAAACGCTTGCAGTGCGCAGGAAGCATTGTGCTACCATATTGGTTCAGTAAGCATACGAATGGACAAGTCTGTGTTCTCGTATAAAAGTCAGAGAAGGGCCGGCTAGTGCGACCGGCGGCTGTCGGTGAGGGGAGGTGTACGATTGCAGGAAGTGCTGGAACCGCGTCGCATTGATGTTTGTCGCTTCTTGCGCGGACACTGTACACTATAAAAAGACTTCATTTAGGTTGAGGGATGCCACAGCTGTGCTGTATTGTGGTTCCTACTCGTCGAAATTGGGTATTCTGAAAACCAAGAAGCGCTGATAACACTTGTATGGGCTCTATGGGTGGGCCTAACGTTTGGTGGAAATCATGTTGGTAGAACAGAAAGGTGAAAGTCAAACTCGCTGGAACTCGTTTCGACGTATGTTGAAGGTAGAAGTTTATGCATTTTAGCATCGTACGCATTTTTTGAACTTGACAGTACGGCTCAAAAATTGGGTCTCCAAGAATTGCGAGAGTTGTGTTTCTGTCGTAGTGGCATCAAGTGACCGCTGTAGTTTACCGCTGAAAGGGGTAATTGCGAACTGGAGCTCATTTATTTCTCATCAACTGCACTGCGATGTAACACAATTACTGTCGCTGTTCACAACGACACCTCTAGCCTTCTAAACATCACAACAAAACACCACATCGCGCATGTCAAACTGATGGCTACGTCCACAAAATGTAAACATTCACAGCTTTCTACGCTCCCCAGAAGTTGAGGCGCTGTTGACACCACAAAAAAAAAAAAAAAGAACGTGCCAGAAAGCGTCATGAGCGACGTTGGTTTCTTTAGACTGTAAACATATTGATCAGCGCATTCCAGAGTGAAACACTACAAATAAATAGGTGATTTCACGTACTGCCATCTGATTTTTCATCATGCCACCTTCAACAACCAAGCTTCCATTATGCCCCCGTCATTGAGCTTGTTAACCAAGCTATCCACCAAACACGTTTTGAATCGCCACCATAAGCTAGTATTTTCCACTGTCGCCACCATTGGCTCATTACCACCACTCCCATCTCCCACCATTTTTTCCACTCTCGCCGTCATCAGCCATTGTGACCTGTACAGCTTCCACCATTTTCAGTATTAGTTCCACCATATCCACCAACAATACCAGCGTCCACCAACCCAGGATTTTCAATAAGGCTGTTTGGTAAATAGCTACGTACCAACTCTTGAGCAATAGCCATATTTTTACTTCGACCGCTACATAGCAAAAAGCAGGCCGCAATATGAGTAAAAATGCTTTCTTTCTCAACTTTACTACATCATTTGGCAGTATTTTTACTTCGTTAGCTCTCAAAACATTTTAATCATTTGTTATAGCAACATGTAAAACCGAACTAGCAAATGTAAAACTGGCGAAAAAAAGCGTGCTTTTTATAAAAAAATTAAACACGCAACGTATTTCAATTTTTGATAAAAAAAAATAACGAAAATAAAAATTGAATAAAATATCACAGTCATGAAACAGTATTTGATTTAAAATAATGCCAAAACTGTTTTTTAATAATTACTCGAACCTGTAAATATATTTAAATTATGTAGCGTAACACATTTTCACTTAGATGTCCAAAGTTTGAAATGCTCTGTAGCCAACCCCAAAGTTTTTTGTGAAATATATTTGCTCACTACCACCCTCTCACATTCTCATATATCTCCGCGGTTTTTTCAACATGATCGAAGATGGTTGAAAATTGACCGGGTACACTTTCTATAATATATATATATATATATATATATATATATAAATATGAAAGTAGATGCGCTTTCACATAACAACTGTTTATTGTGCCGACGTTTCGACAGGAACCCTGTCTTTTTCAAGGCATGCCTTGAAAAAGACAGGGTTCCTGTCGAAACGTCGGCACAATAAACAGTTGTTATGTGAAAGCGCATCTACTTTCATATTTATAACCTTGCGGCAACCGAAGTTATTCTTCTGCATATAAGCCTTATATATATATATATATATATATATATATATATATATATATATATATATATATATATATATATATATATATATATATATATATATATATATATATATATATATATATATATCTGTGTGTGTGTGTGTGTGTGTGTGTGCGCTGCCCGAAACTTCCCCGCGAAGCATGCAGGTGAAGCTTGCGCTAGCGTTCTACGAAACGTGGTCATGGAGAGGTGCGCTGAACAGAAAAAAATTACACCATGGTGCCAACACAGGAAAACCCAGCTTGTATAAAGAAGTAAAAGTACGCGTTATATACCGTGATAGCTGTCGTGGAATAGGAGGAAACGGCATTGATAAAAGATTTGCGATTCTTTTTTCACAGGTAGAACACCTCCACGTGATTCTTTTCAAGAATTTACGACACAATAAAACAAGCGCTTAGAACGTGATTAATATCGAGGAGCAGTTCATATCAAACGTTCTATAACAAATAATATATTTCCCATTGTCTATGTAAGATAACCGGTGTTTTGTACCGGTGGTTTGGAAATGACTCCAAGGGAATTATTCGCTCCTCGCAGAGATGAATGAGAGTTGACATACGTATTTGCTATTGAGTGAGTCGTAAGCTATTTATCTCTCTGTTGTCATGAAAGCAGAAGCAGTCGAATAGTGCATCGCGTATAAGCCAGAATGAAATATTCCTTTGCCGCTATTTTATTCTTTGGTATTCTTATTGTGGTCGTTGCTGAAGATAGCGGGAGAAGTGTTACCTGCGACGGAACAGAGCGAGACGAAAACTACATCGATGGTTATAAGGTGAATATATTATATTAGCACTACAAACGCGTTTCAGCATTGGCCAGTCAGCTCACACGTGACGTTTTTGGCCGCTGTCAATATTTTCGTATGGCTTCGACGGGAAAAATGACGCCAGTAAGATGATTAAAGAGCAGTCTTCGGGTGAACTTGTATCTGAGAAACGGAGAAGTCAATGTAAACGATGTACATTGACACCTACAGCAATGAAAATCGCTGGGTGGCGGTAATATGAACAGCAGTAAAGCGCCTTTATATTGCTGAGTGTGGCATCGAGAGAGACAGAGAGAAAAGAACTTATTGAAGAAATACTTAATAGTGAAGGTAGGCCTGTTGTTTCGCGTGCTATTTTGGTTTGGACCACCCGCTGAGCTCGGGCGACGAGTTGAGAACGGTCGAAACAAGTAAAGGGGAAGATAATTTTTAACGCGATAGCGTTAAAGAGCTCGTGTCGCAGAAAAACCCGCCGCCAGCGTCGGTCCCGTTTGTTGTGAGTGAAAAATTGTCTGTGCGTCTGTGACGAAAAAATCAAGTTACCGAGATAGCCGCGGAAAGCCGCTACCTGTCCACGCTTGCGCGCGTGATCACACTAAAAAAGACGTGCATTGGAAGAAAAAAAAAGTGCTCAATGTCACAAGGCACGGTATTTTCTCTGCCCCTGCCACCCCTCCCAGCTTTGCTTCCAGCGCTTTCGCCGGGACGAGAGAAGAGATAATGCAATTGCAGCATGCAGCAAACCTTGTAACTCCACTCGCACTGGACGAATTCTTAAAACTCTTGCGGCGTTGAATTCCTGAGGCAATAAGCTCCTCTTGTGAATTTCCTCCATGGTTACTTGAAAAAGTGTTTCAGGGTTCCTTTAACGCATTTTGTTTGACAGGTGTCAGGACGAAAACGAGCTCATTCGGCGATAATAGCACGCGCTGGTCCAATCTACTGTGTGCGTGTTTGTGTGCGTGCGTGTGTATGTCACAAAACATATGACTGAGTATTCACTTAGAAGTTGAAGGGTGCACTAGTGGCCAGAGTTCGCTATCACGCTCAACGTTTAAAGGCGAAGCTCAAGGGTGTCCCAATTTGTTTTTTTTTGTGTGTGCGTTTTGGGGGGCGGGGGGCTTCTTCGTCTTTAGCACGGTCCAGAGATGTAGTCGAGCGTAATTTTGGGGTCAAATGGTGGATGGGAATCGGATTAGCAAGACTGTGGAACTAACGAAATAGAAGTTTGCGGCGAAAGACAAAGACACACGGCGCTGTTGGGTATTCTCCAAATGATTCAGCTCGGTTATTTTAAGCGCAGCGACCGTATGAAGCAAGTGACGAGCGCCAGGAGAAACTGAAGAACCGTGAGACTGAAAATCAGGTGGTGGACCAGGAATAGAATTGGCAAGACTGTGCAACTAATAAAATTGAACCTTGATGCTAAAGTCACCCGGTGAACTGCTGGCACCGTTTGGTATTCTACAAACGAGTCAGCTTGTTTATCTTATGCGCAGCCACCTTATGGAGCGAGTGGTGAGGGTTAGGAAAAACTGAAGATCCGTGTGGCGGAGATAAAAATAATTTACCGGGCATGTGACTGGTAATTTATTGTTGTGTCCAGAAGGAAGCTAGTTTAGAATGGAATGTTTTGTGATGCTTGCCAGGCAGTGAACACACTGAGCAAGACTTGCTGAAACGCTTTTCAAAGAATTTTACAGTGTCATTTGCGGATGCTTCTGGTGACAAAAAATGTTTGCTGCATCCAAAGCTTTGGCGTTATTGTCATGTTAGTAGCTAGTGCTCTGAAAGAACATCTTGTCATCGAAGTAACAACTGGCCTTCCGCTATTCTTCGCTGTGGAAAGATTTGGTACACATAGTGTAATGACCCTGAATTGTTCTTACTGTTCTTATGTTTTCTTTTTCTTTCTCACTTTCTCTTTGTTTCCTTTCAATTTTTCACTATTCCTATGTCTCACTCTCTTCCTCTTGCCGTGTTGGTCTCTCAACTCTTTTCTTTTTTTTTTAAGTCTTTCTTAAAAGTACTCTATTTCTCTGTTCGCACTTTTGGCTCTGTCTCTTTCTTTCTCAATGTGTAAACGGCGTGCTTTTTTATTCCGCTCCTCTTTTCCCGTCACCCCTACTTCCGTTTCTTACCCACTTCGTTTACGATACTATACAGCTTTCAGTCCCTGTGACTCCAGTTGGGGTCACTGCTTCGAGGAAGTGCAGTTCACCCTCAAACAACTATTTTAAAACTTGAAAGTGAATTCATCATGCAGAAGGGATTAGTTTATTGAAGTTTGTGGAGCCCACATGAGAAAACGACTTGACACGCCCTTCTGTCACCATAGCCAACTACATGACCATTTTTTTATTATCTGTGCCCCTCGCGCCAAAATTGCTGCCGCACCGCACGAGATCACGACCTTCTTCCTTCGAGGTGCAATCCTGTCGCTGTGGGTGACGCTACACAACTCCTTTCCCTCGAGAGCAGGATGGTCTGCGAACGAAATCAGCACTGCCAGGAAACTCTGTGGGTTGAAGTATTGTCCAAACCGATGGGGGCGCAGACAAGTGGGACTGGATTGAGCCACGCAACTAGAGGAGTAGTGCCACAGTCGGCTGGCTTTAGTCGCTCGAGTCTGATAGTGTCGGGTTTGCCGTAAACACCGACGATATATGCCGATTCACGTTTTTCCAGTAAATGGCCCGAGGTAGTCTGGATTGAAAGCAGGTCGAATAGGTCCGAAGCGCACAAACTTGTGTGTTGTATTGGACAAGTCGAATGCGATGTACGCTGTGCCTTCTGGAAGAGGACGTGTGGGATAGGGTTTACGAATCCAGAAGAAGTCTCGAAGAAGGCAGTCGTATTCGTGAGTAGACAGAATTGCCGAGGGTGGTTCTGGGGAGAAGAGGTCGCTGAGCAGACGTTACGGAATACCGTAGACGAGCTCCGCGCTCGAGCACCCAAGGTCCCATTTCAAGGCACACCGGATACCTAAAAGTGCGACTGGCAGACGTTGAACCCATTGTGATGGAGTGCCATAAGTAGTCAGTGCCATTTTGAGTGGTCGATGGAAGCGTTCAACGAGACCGTTGGTCTGACGATGATTGGCGGCCGTGTGAAGACGATGCTTACCAAGCAAACGCAAGAGTTTCTGAAAGAAGGCAGAGTCGAATTGCTGCCCGCGGTCAGTTACGATCCTTGTCGGGCATCCGACACGCGCAACCCATGTTGGGACAAATGCTGCGCGACCGCTGCTGCAGAGCTGTCTGGAAGCGGAGTCGCTTCTGGTCAACGCGTTAATCTGTCAACAGGTGTGAGCAGTTAGCGAAATGTATCACACGGTGGAAGTGGTCCGACAATGCCAATATGAACGATGTGAAAATGATAGTCAGGCTGCCGAAACTGCGGCGTTGGGGGAACAAGATGCCTGTGGACTTTCGCACGTTGGCAGGGTGTACATGCATGGACATCTGCGTTCATCCGGGGCTATACGTAGCGTGATGGAAGAAGGCGTTGCGAGATATGAACGACGGGTTGAGCGAGCTGGTGCAGCGTGTCGAAAAGCTGCTTGCGTAGCGTGCTAAGTAGAAAGGGTCTGAATATACCTGTATAACTGTCGCAGAGATTGTTGGCGCCATGAAGCAGGAAATCGTCGATTTGAAGTGCTGTTTTAGATGAGGGCAGTTTAATGACCTTATTGTACAGTTATAAGCGAAGAACATGTACATTAGGTTAATGTACAGTTATAAGCGAAGAAAATGTACTCTCCGGTGATGAATCTGCGGCGCCGTGGATGGCTGCAGCTTCATCAGTGAAATCCAGTGAGCACATGAGGCAGCAAGAGGACAGGCTCTCCGGTCCTCCTGAGGGTGGCGTAGACCAAGATCACGAGGCAGGCCGGATTTTTTAATAGCACTGTTGCCACCACCATATGCCTTTCATTTATGGACGTTTTAGGTTACATAAAATGAAAGCGATGCGCAAGTTTGCATATTATTTCACCTATTCCATTTGAGAAAGTTCAGAAGCGTTATATCTAACCCTTTTCTTAGCTGAGTATGTAATTGCTAAAGCAATACAATGAATACAGTATACCATATACATGAAAATTCGTAAGCAATGTGGCAGACGCTATCGTGGTAACAAAAGAACATACTTTGAGTGTATCTTTAAAAGCATATTTTTAAAGTATACTATTCCGACAAACTAAACCATGTTTTGTCAACAAAACTAATTATGTGGTGGCCAATAACGATGTAGATAATTTTGAATAATTGCAGTTTTACCAGTACTAGCCTGATAACGTCTTTATCCTGTTGCAGTTCTTGGCGGATAACACAAGATTGTACCTTGTGATGACGACCCTGACAAGTATGTTCGAAATGCCTGACGATACAAGAATTCAATGCATAAGTAGCGTGACCACTGCAAAGAATGACGATGAACATGAGCTTTTGGAAACTGTCGACTATAAAAACGGCACTTCTGAAGATTGGTAAGCGGTTTTGATCAAGCAGCTACTTGTTGAGCACACAATATTCGTAACGTGCAAGCAGTCAATTACCCGAAAAAGACCGTGAAAGGTGGTGAGAATACGTATAGCGGGCTATTTCTAGCTGATATGCATGGGAAATACAGTTAAAAGAAGAATGGCGTCCTAGCCAATGTATAGTAAGTGTTCTGAAATCACTAACTCAATTCACTTTCAAAATGGGAAATTGCGCGATTTTACATAATTTCAGTAGCAGTAGATCTGAAGCAAAAGCACGCGGACTACAGGGAGTCGGGGAAGCAATTTTGTGGTGCCCACGAAACCAGTGTTTGAAAAAACAAGAAAAAACTTGGCTGATCTTCTTATCTATTATTTTTCCGCTCACTTTAATCCAAGTGCCAACTTAAATAATCTGCACGCCAATGAAATAATCTGAGCACCGAGCTATTTAATTCATGTGCCAAACATTTAGTCCAAGCGCCAACTCAATGAAGCCGCGTGTCAGTTAGTTTAATTCAAGTGCCACCGTGTTTATTCCAATTGCCAATGACCTTAATTGAAGTGCCAGTCAGTTTAATCCATGCACTAGAAACACAAGTTTGCCGCTTTATAGAGTATAAATGTGAGAATAATGTAAACATGAAGTCACAGAAAGAACTTTTTCTTCGTCTATGCATGCTTGCGCTTATGAAATGAACTGCGTAGAGCTATTTCCACCTAACGTTTTGGTGTCATAGCTTCAAAAAAAAACAGTGCGTGTTAATTCCATTTACGGGTACTAAATGTATTTGCTCATAGAGTCCATGTTAGTCTATGCTTCGTCGCTGCATCACTGCATCACTGCATCACTGCATCATTCCGGCTAACCATGTACACCATCGCATATGCATAGGTTCGTGTCGTCTGCTAAGCAGACGGCTTTTGGCTACGTATTCGCTGAGGCACTCGCAGTCGTCTGCACAGCCCGGTGGTAACAACGGTGATCGATAGATGGTCACCAGGGCCTTCGTCAAGCCGTTCTCGCGGCTTTTCGCCTTGGCAACTTTCCAGTTTTTGCCTGGTAAATAAATAAAGTCTGATTTGATTTGATTTGACTTGATATACATTTGTTCTTGAAATCAGAAACAACCATTTAAAACTCAAGTTGCATTTGTTTGTGTTCATGTGGAATGAAGGTTTTTGTAAAAACATCAAAGGAGATACTCCTGTTTTCATGTAAAAGATGACGCTAGTGTTCCTGAAGCGTGTTTGCTTGAAGCACACGTTCATTGAGTAAAGATAATTTTGTTTGAATAAAAAGACAACAAATAATATGAATGTAAAATATGACTTCCGTTTTCCACATCAGGATCGTGAGTTTACGTCTTATTTACACTACAGGACGAAAGCCTCTTCGAATTGTTTCTGATTTGCTCTGCCCTGCGATGGCCCCCTAACTTTTTGAGCATGTACCTGATTTTGACTCATCACTACCTACAGTCAAGTTCTCCATCGCTTGTTATGCATTCCGGCACTCCGATAACCCTATTATGTCTGCTGCATTGCATGGCCTGACCCGGACATCTAATGCTGTACAAATCCAATTATGAGCTTTGTTGACGAACATAAAATATTCTTGCTTTTTTTTCCTTCCTTGCTATTAAAATGACTTCACTCGGGCCAAGCACTCATCTACAAACTTGTACAAAGCACAGTATAAGTACTCCAAACACGGCTCAAGCGAAACGCGGCAGTAATTTTTGTTTTAGCGAATACTAGCGGCGAATACTAATATTAGTAATTTATTCTACCTACCGACTATAGTATTTTATATTGCAGAAAATGCATTTCAATTGCACTGCCATTTTTACGCCACGTAATGTGCTTTTTGTGCATGGAATAAACTGACTGGCACCTGAAATAAAGTCATTGGCAATTGGATTGAACATTGTGGCACATGGATTAAATTCACTGGCACGTGGCCTGATTGAGTTGGTGCTTGGATTAAATATGTTGGGGCTTGGATTAAACGTTTGGCACATAAATTAAAGTCGTTGGCGCTCAGATTAGTTCAATGGCGTGCAGATTCTGTGAGCTGCCACTTGGATTAAAGTGAGCCAGAAAACCTGCAGTAATTGGTATAACACTAAAGTGAGACGCATCTTCACAAAGTTAGTTGAGCATTTATCGTGCATGTTTCATCAAAAGCAAGAAAGTGCAAAATGACATAAAGAACGGCAAGCAGGTCGTAACATGCAGTGTACACCTCAAGCAGAAAGCACGCACGAAATTAGCATACACAAGATGAATGCAACTAATAAGAGGTGCAGCTTGACACTTAAAACGCACTGTTCAAACAGAAAGACACGTGAAACAAAAGCACAAGTATATACAGGACAAGCACGAACAACTGCCAAATTCTTACTCCGTGGTGCTTCAGCAGCGCACTGCTTTCGAAAACGCAGCCATGGCAGTGAGCGAAGTGACCGTCGTCCTTCCCCCGCTGCCGTGGAGCGTCGCCTCTCCTGCGTGAGGACGCTCGCTGAAGAGACTACGCTCCGCGGACGCAGTGGTCAATAGAGGACGCCCACCGTTAACTCCTTGAACCAAACTCTAAGCAAACGTTAAGAGAAGCAGCGAGAAAATCAGTAATGGATGGTGAAGTGCCCGTTGGGTGAAAACTAAGCAGGATGAACATGATTTGTAAAGGAAAGGGGGACAAAGCTGATTTAAACAATTACCGTCCTTTAACGGTAACATCAGTAGTTTACGGGCTGATGATGCAGATAGTAAAGGAAAGACTAGAGTCATAGGTGGATAATGAGGGGCTGCAGAATTAACTACAATATGGGTTCCGTAAAAGAAGGAGGTTGGAAGGCAATCTCGTTTCGTTGATGCAGTGTACTTAAATAGTGAAAAAAAAAGCACACGGGCCTTGGTGGCTGGAATTTATAGACATCAAGGGAGCTTACGATAGTGTGATTCAAGAAGACTTGTGGGGAATGCTGGACACACTAGATGTGGAAGATGAAATAACTAATCGTCAAAAGGATGATTTTAAAAATAACAATGTCGTTATAAAATGTGTAAATATGTAAATATATTATACCTTGAAAAAGACGATGCTCCCGTGTAAAAGTCGGCTGAATAAACAAGTGGTGATGTGAAAGTGCATCTACTTTTATAAGGATAATCTTGCGGCAACCCCAGTTATTCGTATATATGTATATATATATATATATATATATATATATATATATATATATATATATAAATTTTAGAAAAATATATAAATTCGAAACATTAAGGTATGTAGCATTTAATCGCGCTGCGCTGACAGTGCAACGCGATGCTCAAAAAGGTGTTACGATGCTCAAAAAGGTGTTAGATGCTCAAAATGGTGCTACGGCATCACGATGGTGGCACCTGTTCGTCGCTTTGCGTTCTACACCTTATCACCTCCGAGACTGGCGCGCATCTTTCTCCGCGGGTTGCACGCCCCCGTTTTCGAAGATAACTGCCAGATGACACTTGTGTCTAACGTGCCTAGATGCACCCTTTCGCCTCCGCCACGCGCTCGAGGCACTTTAAGCCAGCGCCTGCAGAATACCATTCACCAATTTTCTTGCGCAGAACATCCCATAAATGTTTTGTTCACAATCTCCAGACGCAAGACTACCGTCTTTCCGCGACATTTACAATGTAAATGTCGACGACAGCACTCACACGACAGCGCTCACACGTGGTTTGAGAATGGAGAATTGATTGATTGATTTGTGGGGTTTAACGTCCCAAAACCACCATTTGATTGAGAATGGAGAAGGTCGTATATCCACATGGGATGAGTGTCATCAGCATCTGACTGACACCTTTTCGAGCGTCGACCGTCGAGAGCGGGCTCAGCAGTTGCTCGAGTTAAGGCTTCAAAAAACCTAACGAAACCGTGGCAATGTTTGCTGAAGACGTGACGCGCCTATGTCGTCGGGCTGATCCCATTATGTCCGAGGAAAAGACGTTGCACTACCTTATGCGCGGCGTGAAAGAACAACTGATCGCTGCACTTGTGCGCAATGCCCCAACTACCGTGGCCAATTTTATAAAGGAAGCCACTGCCATTGAGCGTGATCTGCACCAAAGAATAAGGCAGTATGATCGCTCGTCCACTACCACCCCAATCAACGCCGCTTCAGTGACTCTGGACAATCAGGGCTCCCTACGTGACCTGATCAGAGATATTCTCCGAGAAGAAATTCAGAAGCTTTGGAATCCTCCAGTAGATACACCAGTGACCGCCGTTGCCGCAGTCGTTCGTGATGAACGTAAACACGCTTTTCGGCAGCCGATCTCGGTCGCGAGCAGCGTCAACTGAGTTACGCCGACGCTGTCCACCGTCCACCACCCGTCCCACCTATTACATCATACTACCAGCTACCTACAGCCGCATCTTCGTCGCAACCATTGCAGGAGGCTTTCAGACGTCAGCCCATGTCTCCGATGTTTCCATGCCACCAGCCACATCACTTTCCACGCCTTACTCACCACCACGTGAGGACATGGGAGGCCCCAATTTCGCAGAACGGACTCTTGGCGCACTGTCAATTGGCACCCTCTCTGCTTCAACTGTGGTGGTGCCGGCCACATAGCTCGCTATTGTTGGTACCGTGACACATCGCTTCACCCGTCTCGGCCAGGGTACGACGGTCGCCGTGCCAACGACGACTACATTGTTCGCCATGACGACCCTGCTTTTCGAGGACCTTCAACAACGTAATCTCCCTATCACGAGTCGCCTCCTAATCGCCACAGGTCACGCTCTCCATCCCCTGCTCAGACATCGTCACCGAATTGACGTACTTTTGCTGATCTTCGGGGAACAAGGTCGCCCAGCCCTTACCGGGGAAACTAAAGGCGGGGACCTCTCGGGGTAAGGTTGCAGCCCGACCACAAGAACGATAAAAAGTCCCCAGTACTGCCGCTACAGAACGACTCGACGCCGACGAATATTAACAACGACGAAATGGTGAGCGGTGACCTCAATGTAATTATTGATGGAGAGCAAGTGACGGCTTGAGTCGATACCGGTGCTGATTTTTCCATAATAAGTCACAAGCTGGCTGATCATCTTAGAACAGTAAAAACGCCATGGACAGGACCACGTATAAGAACAGCGAGTGGTCGATTGCTGCTCCCTACTGAAAGATGCACAGCAAGAATCAGCATAGGAGATTCTTCTTTCGTCGCGACTTTTATCGTTCTTCCAGAGTGCTGCAAAGATTTATTATAGGAATGGACTTTCTCAGGGAGCATGGCGCAATAATGAATATCCCGGACCACGAGGTTTCATTTTACGAGAGTGCTCGTCTGACTGATCCTACATCACCAGAACACAAATCTTTTGTCTCAAAGACCACAATATAGTCGTGCCGCCTCGATCATGTATCCTCATTTCAGCAGCATGTGACGTACCGTTCGATGGTGAAGGAGTAGCCGACCAACTAACCTTGCTGCTTTTCACTCACGGGATTTCTGTAGGCACGAGGTCAATTTCTGTAGCACGAGTCAATGTCGCCGATGGCCAAACGAACTTGCTGTTGACCAATTTCGCCTCTTAGCGACGGCACATTCCAAAAGGCACAACTTTGGCACATTTCGACGAGATCACAGATGTTTGTGACTGGTTTTCGGCACTCGAAAAAACACGTGCACAAGACCCCCCATGACCTAGCACCTAACCTTGACGTCAGCCCTACTATAACTCAGCAACAGTGGGAACGCCTGCTTGTGCTGCTAGCCGAGTACCACGACTGTTTCGCGTCGACCTCGAAAGTTGGCCGGACGTCCTTGACCAAGCACCAAATCATCACACAGGACACGGCTCGACCAATCTATCAAAATCCGTACCGTGTGGCTTCAAAAGAACGAGAAGTGATAGAACAGCAGGTAACAAAAATGCTTGAAGATGACGTCATTCAGCCGTCTAAAAGCCCTTGGGCGTCACCTGTTGTTCTAGTAAAGCAGAAGGACGGCAGCCTGCGTTTCGGTGTGGACTATCGAAAGCTAATTCAGGTTACAAAAAAAAGACGTGTACCCGCTTCCCCGCATAGATGATTCGATTGACAGGCTTCGAAACGCACGTTACTTCTCTTCCATGGACTTAAAGAGCGGATTTTGGCAAATTGAAGTAGACCCCAGAGATCGGAAAAAAAACCGCTTTCGTGACGCCGGACGGACTGTACGAATTTAAGGTTTTACCATTTGACTGGCGCTCCGCGCCTGCTACTTTCCAGCGTCTCATGGATACCGTTCTCTCTGGGCTTAAATGGAGAACCTGTTTAGTGTACATTGACGACGTCATTGTGTTTTCGACAATGCTTGACAAACACCTTGAACGATTGCAAATGGTCTTGCAGGCCATACAGGCCTGGCGCTCAAGCTGGAGAAATGTCACTTCTGCTTTGAGGAACTGCAGTTTCTTGACCATGTCGTCAGTTACGCAAGAGTTCGTCCAGATCCCAAGAATTTCGCCGCCGTCGCACAGTTTCCAACACCATCAGATAAAAAGGCAGTGAGGCGTTTTCGGGGTCTCTGTGCATATTATCGGCGGTTTATTCCACATTTTGCGCGCATTGCGTCACCTTTAACTCGTCTCACGAGGGATGACGTTACATTTGTTTAGGGCGACGAACAAGAAGCTGCTTTCAATGACTTGCGGCAAAGTTGACACATTACCCCCGTGCTTGCCCATTTTGATGAGACAGCCCCTACAGTGCTCCATCTGACGCCAGCAATGTTGGCCTCGGAGCTGAGCTTGTGCAGCGCCAGGACGACGAGGAAAAAGTGATCGCTTACGCAAGCAGAACTCTGTCACGCACAGAAGCAAATTACTTGACCACTGAAAAGGCATGCCTCGCCGTGGAGTGGGCAGTTATGAAATTTCACCCATACTTGTACGGCCACCCATTCAAGGTTATCAATGACCACCATTCGTTGTGTTGGTTAACAAGTCTGAAAGATCCTTCCGGGCGATTGGCACGCTGGAGCCTTAGACTACAGGAGTTTGATATAACTATGTTGTATAAGCCGGGAAAACGACACATGGACGCCGACTGCCTATCCCGATCACCAATAGAGTAGACTGCTTCTTTTGATGAAGAGACAGCGTTCTTTGGAATCCTCGACACGTCAACCATCGCCGATCACCAGCATGACGATCCTGAGCTACTTGGCTTGATTAATTATTTATAAGGACGAAACCAGAATACGCCCAAAGCCTTTGCAAGAGGACTATCGTCGTTTTGTCTGCGAAACAATGTCAATTACAAAATGAACTTCTTGTCAGACGGGTCCACCTACCTGCTTGTCGTCCCTACCACTCTTCGTTATGGGGTATTACAAGCGTGCCACAATGAGGCAACATCTGGACATTTAGGCTACACGCGCACACTGAGCAGAGTTTGAGGGATGTATTACTGGCCTAGACTCACCGCTGCCGTGAAGCATCATGTTAGGACCTGCCTCGATTGCCAGCGGCGCAAGTCACCTCTAACGAAACGAGCCGGTTTGCTACACCCTGTCCAGATCCTGACAACGCCATTTGACCAGATCGGATGAAACTTTTGGGCCCACTTCCTACCCCTAGTGTTGGTAACCGATGGGTTATAGTGGCGACAGACTACCTTACTCCCTACGCCGAGACAAAAGCCATCCAAAGAGGCACAGCAGAGGAGCCGGCCTGGTTCTTCATAGAGAACATTGTGCTGAGACACGGTGCGCCATCGATCGCTATAACAGATCGCGGAACCGCATTCACGGCCGCGCTTTTAGATCATGTGTTGGTGCTCAGCGGTACTATTCATCGCAAGTTGACAGCTTACCATCCACAATCCAACGGGATGACCGAGTGACTCAACAAAACTCTAAAAGACATGCTTTCAATGTATGTGGACATCGAACACAAAAACTGAAACGAGATTCTCTCTTACATAACGTTCGCATACAATACTGCGAAAAAAGAAGCCACACGTATGACCCCATTCAGCCTTGTTCATGGCCGAGAAGTAAGAACGATGTTGGACGCGATGCTGCCACACGAATGCGATGACAACGAAACGAGTGCTGACGCATTGCCTAAACGCGCAGAGGAAGCTAGACAGCTCGCACGTCTGGGAATATACCAAAAGCAAGACTACGACGCAGGCCGCTATAACCTACGTCATACACCTGTAACGTACAAAAGCGGGGACAGGGTATGGGTGTGGACGCCTGAACGAAGACGGGGCTATCCGAAAAGTTGCTCGGAAGGCACTTCGGACCTTATCGAGTGCTGCGACGACTAAGTGACGTTACCTATGAAGTCGTCCCGGATAGCCCAAACTGTACAAAGCGACGCCAGCACCGACCCGAACTTGTGCACGTAGAGCGCATTAAGCCATACGTAAGCGAGTGACTCTGCAAGGCAACGTCACTTCTACAAAGTGCCTTTATGCGCAAATCACTGGCTCAGCTATACCATCGGGGCGATGCTCTTTTAAGGGGAGGCAAATGGCGTGACTGAAACGAAGAACGAAGACGATGTGCGCGCTAACAGCCTCGTGAAGAGGGACACTGAAGAAGACGACATGCTTTTGTTTACCTTTCCTCCTCTTGGCTCCTGCATAAAAACACACGCCGCCGGTTCTCAGACTACACATCTCGGAGAACTGCTTACGTTGAACCGACACTATATATATTGTCACGAGCGGTTGCAATGCACGGCGCATACAGCGCGAATGAAGATTCAGACAAAAGGTGAAGAAGGAAGACGACGTTGGGTGTGCTGTCTCGAGACCCCTTGTGGAAGTAAACGCGAACCATCCAGGCTCGCCTGTTTTTCAACCTTTTCGTGTACTTCTTGCGTGTAACATTTGGTGGAGGTGCTGGGTACCTCCCACGACCTACGACGGAGCCGTCAGCACCAGAACTTCGTAGAAGCCGTCGCCTTGCCGGACTTTCGCCATCGCGCCCCGACATGTCTCTGGAGCAAAATGACCCCCTCAGCAATGCCTCGGCAAGACCACCGCTGTATCAGCATTACCGAGAGCCACGGCCGTTCTCAGCAAAGCCAGGGGAAGACTTCGATGAATGGCTGACCCATTACGAAAGGGTAAGCCAATGCAACAACTGGAACCCGGCCAGCCAGCTCAGGCATGTCGTTTTTTATTTGACGGACACGGCCCTGGTTTGGTATGAAAACCACGCCGACACGCTTACTACATGGAGCAGTCTTATTGAAGAAATGAAGAAGTGCTTTAGCGACTCGGACACTAAGAAGAAACGAGCGGAAACAGCTTTAGCTCAGAGAGCTCAGGTGATCGGCGAGACTTGCACGACATATATTGAAGAAGTTCTCAAGCTGTGTAAGACCATCGACTCTCGAATGCCCGAGGAAGATAAAGTGGGACACCTTTTAAAAGGTATTGCGGAAGACGTCTATAACTTCCTCATTGGAAAAGACAACCTGAACACCGTATCAGACGTGATTCGGCACTGCCGCACATTCGAGGCGCTGAAAACTCGCCGAATCACGCCGAAGTTTGGACGGCTAGCCAATGTCACGACTGTGGCCAGCGTTGACGCGAGTCCGCAGACAGACCTCTCAGCTACCATTCGGCAGATTGTCCGTGAGGAGCTCCTGCGGCACGAAGAACAAACGCGTTATGCGGTGCCGCGTTGCGCCTCCGTCGCTTTCCGAGACGCCGTCTGCGCATCTCCTCCGGCTACTTGGCAGCATTCGGTGAATGCTGCGGATTGTAACAGCTACCGACACGACCCGCATTATGGCCAGACCGAACAACGCCATTACGACTCGATTGATCGGCGTTTTGATCAGCATCCACGCGACGTTCGCCCACGAAGACCCAGCACTGCCTACGACATCCAAGGGGAGGGGATGAGTTACTCTCAGCCTGTGGCCGCTGTGGAATATTTCAATCAGCGTCCGGAAGTTCGCCCTCTGCCCGTGTGTTACAACTGTGGCACGCCTGGCCACATAGCTAGGTATTGTAACCGACGTCGGGCATTCAGCAATGGACAGTCGGGATCGTTTATGCAACACGGTGGTCGTGCAATGGACACTAATAGGCCAGGAAACACCACTTTTGAAGGCTACTTCCGAGAAGAAAGAAGCCGTCACTTCCCTCTGGACAGCTATTCTGGAGAACAAGAAAGGTATCGAAACCGTTACCGCTCTCCTGCCTCCGAACGTACTCTGACACCACCACCAGCTTTCCGAGCGTCTCGATCTCCATCTCCCAGACGGCGTGTGACGTCATCATCTCCTCGACGCCGCTTCGCGTCACCACCGCCGGGAAACTAGCCAGCGCGGCCGATGGAGGTGAGGTCGCTGGAAAATCTTTGCTGCCGACTCGGATACCTCCACCTATCTTCATGCTGAAGAATAAGGTTAATGTACTTATTGATGGCGTTTCTACCATGGCGTTAGTCGACACGGGAGCAACTGTTTCTGTCATGAGTGTGGTGTTCAAAAATCTGCTGGGACGCAAGGTTATGTTTCATTGGGACCACAGCACAAGCTTTCGTGGAGTGAGTGGGGACTCATTATACCCGGTTGGTGTGTGTAACGTGGATGTCTCCTTGGGTGGTCAAACCTTTAACACTGAGTTTACCGTGCTTCCGCGTTCCACACACGATGTAATTCTCGGCATTGACTTTTTGAAATTGTGTGGCGCCAATGTTGACTGCCGAACAGGAGAACTCAGTATTTGCGGAAGTGTGTCCTCTGCGCTCTTAGAAGAATCATCCCAGCAAGAGAGTGTGTTTTGTGTTTCTGAAGACACTGTTGTGCCCGCTTTATCCGCGATGCGCGTTCCCGTTGTTTGTTCGTCTTCTGTTAGTACTTCGTTCGATGTTGCGGTGGAACCGGTCCATAGAAACTGTCTTAAGAAAAATGTGTTGGTTCCGTATTGTATGGTTTCAGTTACCGATGGATGCGCAGGGCTATGGACGCTAAATTGCTCCACTGAAGCCGTAGTGCTGTCTCAAGGCCTAAAACTTGCTACGTTTCAGGGAGAGTCATTTATACCTATGGCAGTGCTTACAGAACTACCGGATACAGCACAAACCAGTGTCTCGCACACCGCAAACGAACACATGCTCGGAATGGTAGCTACATCGCTCAGTGACCATGAACGTCGTGTTTTGATGGCCCTGCTCTCGAAACACTCTTCAATATTCGACTTTGCACAGCACGACGGCCCCACATCGATTCCTGCATCCCGTACTCGCCATCGCATCAACACAGGATCCGCTGAACCGATTCGTCAAAAACCATATCGTGTGTCCTCTGCGGAGCGAAAGATCATCAGCGCTCAAGTCGAAGAAATGATGGGTAAAGGAGTAATTCGGGAATCGTCTAGCCCTTGGGCAGCTCCAGTGATACTGGTGAAGAAGAAAGACGGCACGTGGCGATTCTGTGTCGATTACCGTCGCCTAAATGCCGTTACTAGGAAAGACGTATACCCACTCCCACGAATTGACGACGCCATCGATTGCCTCTTTGCGGCTTCTTACTTCTCTTCTGTGGATTTACGATCAGGTTACTGGCAAATCCCTATGCACCCGGATGACAGAGAGAAGACCGCTTTTGTAACGCCCGATGGACTATTTGAATTCAACGTGATGCCTTTCGGGCTTTGTAACGCCCCCGCAACGTTTGAAAGGTTCATGGACACTATACTTCGCGGTTTGAAGTGGGAAGTTTGTATGTGCTACCTAGACGACGTTGTGATCTTCGGCCGAACATTTCGTGAGCATAACGAGCGCCTGGACTTGGTACTGAACTGCTTGAGGAAGGCCGGCCTTGTGCTTAATTCTAAAAAGTGCCATTTTGGTGAACGACAGACACTTGTGCTGGGACACCTGATCGACAAAGAAGGTATACGACCAGATCCACAAAAGACAACAGCTGTGGAGGCATTCGAGGCACCTCGCTCTGTGAAGCAGCTACGAAGTTTTTTAGGGTTATGCTCCTACTTTCGCCGTTTCATTCCCAAATTTGCTGACATAGCTCATCCGCTCACATGCCTTCTCCAAAAAGGTGTTCCTTTCGAGTGGAGCTCGGAATGCGACTCATCGTTTCGGCAGCTAAAGCTACTGTTGACGTCCCAGCCTATTCTTCGCCACTTCAATCCGTCATCACCGACAGAAGTTCATACCGATGCTAGTGGTGTTGGCATTGGCGCCGTACTAGTTCAGCGTGTCGGCGACAGCGAGCATGTGATATCGTACGCTAGCCGCTCATTGAGTCGCCCCGAGCGCAACTACACTGTCACCGAACAAGAGTGTCTGGCGGTCGTCTTCGCTGTGCAACGGTTTCGATCGTATCTCTACGGGCGCCCCTTTACTGTCGTCACGGATCATCACTCTCTATGCTGGCTTGTGAATCTTCGGGATCCCTCTGGTCGACTAGCACGCTGGGCGCTCCGTCTGCAGGAGTATGATTTCGTTGTTTCCTACAAGAGCGGCCGGCGACACGCTGATGCTGATTGTCTCTCTCGCCTGCCACTCCCAACGACTGAATGTGACGCGGACAACTTTGATGAATACATCGCTTTTGTGTCCACGGGATTTCCGGATATGGATACCTTCATATCAGAGCAGAGGAAAGACGACAGCTTACAGCCGCTATTCGCGGCCGCGCGGGAGTCCGCTGCAGACAATCGTTTTCGCTTACGTGACGGCGCCCTATATAAGACGAACTTCTCGGCTACCGGTGCGCGCTACCTTTTGGTTGTCCCCAAGAGCCTTCGCAGTCACGTATTATCTGCCATGCACGACGAACCAACTTCCGGACATCTTGGATGCACAAGAACACTCTACCGTGCTCAGGAACGCTTTTATTGGCCCCGGATGCGCAATGATACCGAACGGTACGTCGCCAGCTGCACCCAATGTCAGCGTTACAAGCGACCAACTGACGCGCCGTCTGGTCGCCTTCAGCCTGTTTCGCCTCCTAGCACCCCCTTTGAGCAAGTTGGTATAGATCTTCTGGGCCCTTTTCCGCGATCCACAGACGGCAATCGTTGGGTCATCGTTTGCGTAGACCACTTAACCCGTTATTGTGAGACGGCAGCACTGCCGTCGGCCACAGCAAAAGACGTTTCCATCTTCTTGCTGTTTCAAGTTATCCTCAGACACGGACCTCCTCGCATCGTAATCAGCGACCGTGGGCGGCAATTTACCGCGGATGTTGTCGAAGAGACCCTTCGTCTGTGCTCATCAAGCTTCCGCCATTCCACTCCATACCATCCACAGACTAATGGTCTAGTGGAACGCACGAACCGAACGCTTGCCAACATGCTGTCCATGTACATCGACTCCGCGCACAAAAACTGGGACACAATTTTGCCTTTCATCACCTATGCTTTCAACACCGCAAGACATGAGACCACTGGTTACTCACCTTTCTTTCTCCTTTATGCTCGTCCACCACGCTATAATCTTGACACTATGCTTCCCTACTCTGCTCATCACAGTGAGCCGATCAACGAGATTCTCTGTAGAGCAGAAGAAGCGCGACGCCTCGCTCGGCTACGCACCGTCACCTCGCAAGACCGGTCAAAGATCCGCTATGACGACCGTCACCGACATGTTCACTTCAATCCTGGAGATCAGGTGTGGCTCTGGACGCCTTTACGGAAACGTGGCCTGTACCAGAAATTTCTCGCTCACTATGTCGGGCCCTACGTTATCCTCGAACGCCTCAGTGAGGTCAACTACCGCATAGCACGGCTCACAAGCACTGGACGGCGCTCGGCTAAAACAGAAGTGGCGCACGTCGCTCGCATGAAGCTATGCAATGCACGAACCACTGAGTGACTCGCCCGGCGGGCTTCGTCTGCCAACGGGGAAATGTCACGAGCGGTTGCAATGCACGGCGCATACAGCGCGAATGAAGATTCAGACAAAAGGTGAAGAAGGAAGACGACGTTGGGTGTGCTGTCTCGAGACCCCTTGTGGAAGTAAACGCGAACCATCCAGGCTCGCCTGTTTTTCAACCTTTTCGTGTACTTCTTGCGTGTAACATGTATATAAATATAAATATATATATATATATATATATATATATATATATATATATATATATATATATATATATATATATATATATATATATATATATATATATATATATATATATATAAGGTAAAAAAGTGTACGTAAGGGCTCGTTTTTCCGTGTTTTAACACAATGATAGTGAGATCTAACAGACAGTAATGCCAAGGAATGCAGAGGGAAAGTTATTAGAACCAATGGAATGTAAATAAGAAGAAAGAAAAGTGGATGAAAAATAACCAGCCGTGAGCAGAAATCGAACCTACGACCTTCGAATAACGCGTTAGATGCTCTAACCAGTGAGCTGCCACAGCGGCCTTCCCTACATCCACATTTTTGGGTTTATATGTAAATTTAGAAGTAGGAGTGACAGTCAGCGCCATCTATAAGCCAAACGACGAGTGTGAAAACACTCTTATGCGCATGCTTGGCGTCACGTAGCACGTGAACTTATTATGAGCGGGCAGCTGATTAATTGTCCCTCTTATACAACCTAAACACACCAAGTCTGCCAGTACGAGACCCTCGTTCAATAAAATAAGGGAAAGAAGTGTATACCGTAAGGGCTCGTTTTTCCGTGTTTTAACACAATAGTAATGAGATCTAACAGACAGTAATGCCAAGGAATGCACAGGGGAAGTTGGGAAGTTATTAGGACTAATGGAATGTAAATAAGAAGAAATAAAAGTGGTGAAAAAATAACCAGCCGTGAGCAGGAATTGAACCTACGACCTTCGAATAACGCGTTCGATGCTCTAACCAGTGAGCTACCACAGCGGCCTTCCCTCCATCCACTTCTTTGGGTTTATATGTAAATTTAGAAGTAGGAGTGACAGTCAGCGCCATCTATAAGCCAAACGACTAGTGTGAAAACACTCTTATGCGCATGTTTGGCGTCACGTAGCACGTGAACTTATTATGAGTGGGCAGCTGATTAATTTTCCCTTTTACACAACCTAAACACACCAAATCTGCCAGTACGAGACCCTCGTTCAATGAAATAAGGGAAAGAAGTGTATACCTAAGGGCTCGTTTTTCCGTGTTTTAACACAATATTAATGAGATCTAACAGACAGTAATGCCAAGGAATGCACAGGGGAAGTTATTAGATCCAATGGAATGTAAATAAGAAGAAAGAAAAGTTGATGAAAAAATAACCAGCCGTGAGCAGGAATCGAACCTACGACCTTCGAATAACGCGTTTGATTCTCTAACCACTGAGCTACCACAGCGGCCTTCCCTCCATCCACTTTTTTGGGTTTATATGTAAATTTAGAAGTAGGAGTGACAGTCAGCGCCATCTATAAGCCAAACGATGAGTGTGAAAACACTCTTATGCGCATGTTTGGCGTCACGTAGCACGTGAACTTATTATGAGCTGGCAGCTGATTAATTGTCCCTCTTATACAACCTAAACACACCAAGTCTGCCAGTACGAGACCCTCGTTCAATGAAATAAGGGAAAGAAGTGTATACCTAAGGGCTCGTTTTTCTGTGTTTTAACACAATAATAATGAGATCTAACAGACAGTAATGCCAAGGAATGCACAGGAGAAGTTATTAGAACCAATGGAATGTAAATAAGAAGACAGAAATGTAAATAAAAAGAATACATATATATATATATATATATATATATATATATATATATATGTATATATATATATATATATATATATATATATATATATATATATATATATATATATATATATATATTGTGACGACTAACGGTGGCGCTAACGGGGGCTCCAGCGCGCGAGGATCTAGATGGAAAGGGAGAGGAGGTGGAAATAAAGAAGAAGAGAACAGGTGTCTGCAGCAAGGCTGCCTGTCTATGTCTCGTTATTCGTTGCAGTATATATTTATAATTATATATATTATATGGCACTAAGCTAAAAAAATCACAAGAAAAAATGGCAGCATATCCACGGAGTGAATGATGGAGAGTGGGGTGAAGCATTCGTCCGTCCATGCGTCCATCCGCCAGTCCGTGCGTGCGTCTGTTCGTGCGTCCGGTCCTGCGTTCGTGCATGCATCCGCCTCTGCGTCGGTTCATGCGTCCATCCATGCATCTGTCTAAGTTTCCGTTCGTCCATCTATTCAACACTCCAAGTACCACCATCTCGCATCTTTTCATCATATATCCGCACCGCCATCGAGTGGAAATTCTAAGGACTAAACGAGAGGTGGCACACGCAAACTTTCTTACGGCTTGCGCTTCGGGTCTACTTCCCACCTTTAACCACCTCTAGTTCATGGCGTATACTAGTTCACTGTATTCATGGAACTGCGGCCCAACGCTCGCTAAACCTTTCTAAAACCAAGGAGAGAGAGAGAGAGAAACGAGAAAAAAGGAAGGCAGGGAGGTTTGCCAGATGCTAGTATCTGGTATGCTACCCTACACTGGGGTTGGGGAATGGGGGGTTGAAAGAGAAAGGGAAAGTTAAAAAAGAAATAAGAGAGAAACACCGACACACACGCACACACAAAATCAGTCCACTCAGAGCCGTTCCGACAGGCCAGTAGTTCGCAAGAAGCCCAGTAGCACTTGCACGGCTTTCTTCTGTTACGATGAGTCATGAAGATGGCGCAGTATACTTTCTTCTGACAGCGGCTGGTCATCTAACCTGTTTAGTTTATTGGAAAACTGTTGTCTTTCCAGGTTGTATTTCGGGCAGTCACAGAGGATATGTCGAATGGTTTCTTAATCTCCGCAGTGTGCACAGTCGGCGGTGTCGGCCATACCTATGCGGAACGTGTACGCACGGGTAAACGCGACTCCCAACCATAGTCTGCACAGAGCAGTAGCGTCGCCTCGTGGAATTTTTGTTGGAAGCTGTATGCTTAACATTGGATCAAGGGATCGTAATCTTGCATGCGTAAAAGGAGGCTCATTCCAAAGAGCCATGGAGCGTTGGCTAGCGAGCATGCGGAGCCTCCTAGCAGCGTCCGTCCTTGAGAGAAGTATTGACTGGTTGTTGTCTTCTGTATGGGCTGAACGGGCAGCTTGATCAGCTCGTTCGTTACCGATAATTCCACAGTGGCTTGGCAACCACTGAAATATAACGTGGTGCCCTTTCTCTGTTATATGGTGTAGCATTTCTGCCGTTTCAAATACCAAGTGCTCGTGTGGACCACGGCGTAGATTTGACAGAAGTGACTGCAGTACCGCCTTGCAGGTTACGCCCAGTGAGTATGACGTAGCAACCTTTTCCTGCCAAATAGTGCTCAATGTACGTGGCAATGGCTGCAAATGGGAGAAGAGAGACAGGAGAATTCGGCTTTTACTTTTTTACGGCTTGCGCTTCGTATCTACTTCCCACCTTTAACCACCTCTAGTTCATGGTATATACTAGTTCATTGTATTCATGGCACTGCGGGTCAACGTTCGCTAAACCTTTCTAAAACTAAGGAGGTGACACCCAGCGTGTGTAACGTAGTAACCCTTTTTTTGTAAGATAGTGCTCAGTGTACATGCCAATGCCTGCTAATGGGGATCGCAGCGTGCGCGTTAACTAAAAGCCGAATGCTCCTGTCTCTCATTCCCCCTTAGCAGCCATTGGCATGCACATTGAGCGCTATCTTTTATTTTTCAACAACGCACAGAAGAAATCTCTCACCGGCACCTCCTTGGAGGTCAAAACGTTATACTCGTTACGCACTACAACGGCTACGAGGGACGAACGGGTGCCGCTATACGGAGCTTCGCCCCTAAAAACTGGCAGATCCCGCGTACATTGGGAATCGATGATAAACGAAGCACGAATGACAAAGGTTGATATGTCATTTTTATATCAGCACAACGTTACGAGGTGGAGGTACATGACTTCCGTGTCGTTATTATGATGTTTGGATGCGTCGTTTACCTTCGTCATTTGTTAACGTCACGTGATACCAAATTGAGTATACGTGGAGCTATAGTGAAACGACCACGAGCACACTATGAGCGTGATATGTTGTCATGTGCTTACGTCACATGCGTGTCAAGATTATCATGTTTGCACCAGTCATATACAATCGCCATCAATTGACGTCACCTAACACTGAATTCGGTATATGTGGAGCTAGCAAAACGGTCGCTTGCACGTTACGAAAGGCCCAATATACTTCAATGTTGCCTCGACGCGCGCGCATGCTGGGCACAGCGACGCTACGTTAGCAAAACACGAGTAATCATAGTCTGACGCCAGGCACGCTCGGTGCCACCAGCCTCCGTCGGCGCGGCCCGACGGCAACCATAGCGAAATGCGGCATGCTGTATTTTGCGCCGATGCGTTACCCAGACAACACTGCGTCTCCCTCTTTTGGTGCCAGAAGAACGCGGACGCGCTAAGACACGCATGTGTCAAAGCAACCCATGGCAGCGCGCACCAGCGAGTATATGGCAGGACCGGCGCCTGGCATCACAACGCCGGCGTGATGCGCCGAAATGAACGCTGGTGAGCACGCGCACCACGTCACGTCGAAATGTATTGGCGCCTTATCTGTGGAAAGATGTCATGTTCTCTCATGACACACATCTCCTGATTATCATGTTTGCAGTGAGTCACATACCTTCGTCATTAATTGACGTCACGTAATACCAAATTTGGCATGTGTGAAGCTTGCGAAACAGCCGCGAGCGCATCAAGAGTGTGGCATGTAGTCTTGTTACATGACACGCATGTCGTAATTATCATGTTTGTATCTGCCATTTACCAAGTCGTCCGTTAGCGTCACGTAATACCGAGTGAAGCTAGTGAAATGGCCGCGAGCACATTATTAGCGTAGCATGTATTCATGTTGTTACATGAAATGCATCTCATGGTTATCATGTTTGTACCAGTATCGTACCTTCATCATCCATTCACGTCCCGTGATACCAAATTTTGTATAAGCTAAGCTGACGAAACGGCCGCCAGCGCATCATAAGCGTAGCATGTAGTCACGTTGTTACATGACACGCATCTCATGTTTATCATGTTTGCACTAGTATCATACCTTCATCATTCATTCACGTACAGTAATAGCAAATTTGGTATATATGACGCTAGCGAAACAGCCGTGAGCGCATAATGAGCTTGGCATGTAGTCATGTTTATACATGATACGCATGTCGTGATTTGCATGTTAGGGTCTGCTGCTTGTGTTCGCCATGCAGTCATGTCGTACTATACCAGTTTTGCAACGTGCCATGTGAACGAAACCACCGCAAGAGCTGTAGGACCACGAAATGTAAGTCATAAAATTCATGACATCCATATCATGATTTTCATGTTCTGGCTAGTCAAATATGTTCTTCATACAGTCATGTGAAGCCATGCCAAGTTTGGTATCGATGCCATTATTAAAATGGCCAGGAGAGCTAAATGTCGTAGGCGGCTAGACAGATAGATAGATAGATAGATAGATAGATAGATAGATAGATAGATAGATAGATAGATAGATAGATAGATAGATAGATAGATAGATAGATACGCTCAATGTCGCCGAAGTTCGCTAAGAAATGTTTCGCATTTGAAAAGTTCTAGGACCCCACCGGAGACACGAACCAACGATCCCATGCTGCTCAGTGCGTTGCGTAACCAACTAGTCACAGCGTTCATGCTATCCATCTCATTGAAGGTCATATATATCATCCGTGTCTACGTGTGGACGAAAACAATGATGTGGGAATTTAGCGGACACCAGGTACTGGGCCTCTGGCTAGACTCGAGAACAAAGAAGACAATCTTGCGACTCAGGTGTTGAGAACACGCTGCTTTCGCTGGCTCAATGCGTACCTGTGCTTTGTTCGCTATGTACTCCGACACTGGTGGAGGTGCTGGCCCGCAACCACGCCTGATGCTCCACACTCCCACGGGTAGTCGTTCATCCAGCCCGGGCGCACTTGTCGACACTCCCGTGCATCGCTTCAGTCGTCGCTTGCGAAGCCTCCCTCCAGAGTTCACTCCCCCGCAGGAACACTCTATAAGGCACCGCTCACATCTACCAATGGCCACCGCCAGTCCACAACAGTTACTACGAGACAATAGTCTGCCAACCACACCACAGGTAACCCCGTTTTCACCGCTGGTGCCTGATCGCTTAGGTGGTGGAGCACATGAAGACGTCGAAGACTGGCTTGATCACTATGAAAGTGTCGCCAGCACCAACCAGTGGTCTCTTGAACAAAGGCTTTGCCGCGCCTGTTTCTATCTCGACGACAGTGCTCGTACTTGGTACGAGAACAGAGAAGGCAGCTTGTCAACAAGGAGTCACCTTAAAAGAGGGATGATTGACACGTTTGCCAATGTCGACCGGCACGAAGTGCGCAGCATTTACTCGAGCTACGGGTTCAGAAACCCAATGAAACAGTCACAATGTTCGTGGTGGACATGTCCCGTCTCTTCCGTAAAGCTGACCCGCACATGACCGACGACAAAAAGTTACGCTACCTCATGCGTGGCGTTAAAGAGCAATTGTTCGATGGACTTTTGCGGAACCCGCCAAGCACCGTGACAGACTTCATCAAAGAAGCTACGGCTATGGAGCGGGCGCTTCACCTCCGGTGCCGACAATACCATCGCTTGTCCAGCAGCGCCCACATTCAAGTCGCCGCTACGACATCTGTCAATCAAAGCACGTAGCGCGATTTAATACGAGAGATTGTTCGCGAAGAGCTGCTGAAGCTGCGGACTGTGATCACGCAACCACCGACGGCGTCTGTCGCTGAAGTCATCCGCGAAGAAATACGCCAAGCGTTTTCAGCAGCTGGTCCTACTCACGATCACTGACCTATGAGCTACGTAGCCACGCTTCGCCGCCCGCCGCTCGTTGCGCCGTCGTACCGCCAGCCATTGGCAGCCGTTCATCGGTGGCCACCGCAAAAAGAGACACCGCGGCGCCCTGCCGTCGTGTCGTCGTACGAAATGCTGCAGTACGAAGAGCCGTCTCCCAAGGAGACACGACATCTGAAACATTACGAGCCGTTGTGGCGTCAACAGCTTCGTAAAACACGTGTGGCGCACCGTAGATAAATGTCCGCTTTGTTTTACCTGCGGAGGTGTGGGCCACATTTCCCGTCTTTGCTGGCACCACGTCGATACGTTTCGACCTCTTCGACGACTACGCACCACACCGGGACGCTGATTCCCAAGGAACCCCCTTGTCTCGGTCCCATTTTGACAACCGCCGTGCCAACAATGACGACAGTGTGCCTGATTACCAGCCAGGTTTGGGACGTCGACCACGCTCTCCGTATCCGGCATATTCACCTTCGTCGCGCCAACGCACTACAGCCGACGTCAGTAGAAGGAGGTCACGAAGTCCACGCCGAGGAAACGGAAGGCGGCGACCTCCAGTGGTGAGGTTGCAGGCCGTCAAGGCGACGAAAAAAGGCCCCCATTACTCGTACCACAGGACGCCGTAAGGCCGACTAGTATTAACACCAACAAAACTGTGACCACAGATCTTACCGTTTTTGTAGACGGACAGCAAGTAACAGCCTTAGTTGACACCAGTGCTGGCTTTTCCATCATAAGTGAAAAAATTGCCATGTGCCACAAAAAGTGATGACTACGTGGACGGGACCTCACCTGAGGACAGCAGGCGGCCAGTTGTTGATGCCTGTCGGAAGGTGTACAGCAAGACTCGACATCGGTGGCTCTTCTTTCGTGGCGACGTTCGTCATCCTCACCTCATGTTGCAAAAACCTGATCATAGGGATGGACTTCTTAAGAAAATATGGTGCCATCATCAACATCCCGGACCGTTCAATTACGTTCTGCAACAGCCCTGGTTTAGGTGACTGTTGAGATGCAATACGTAACACTTTACGTATAATTGATGATGATGTCGTCCCGCCATGGCCATGCACTCTTGTTTCGGTGGAAGGGCACGAAGCGTTTGATGGCGAAGGCATTGCTGACCTAATTGGCTCGCAGCTATTTAGCGATGGCATTTTGGTCGCACGAGGTATCGTCCGTCTGACTGGTGGGCGCACGAATTTTCTTCTGACCAACTTTTGTGCTGAGTGCCGGCACCTTCCGAAGGGCACAGCTATCGCTTCGTACGACAATATCGTAGAAATGCGAGGCCGTTTCTGTTTGTCAGTATTAGACGATGCGCCTACTCAAGAACCAGAACCCGTTCTCGACGTTGGCACCACTCTGTCAAAGGACGACCGACAGAGACTTCGTCAGGTGCTAGCTGAATTCCGAGACTACCTTTGATCGACCTCACGAGTTGGTTGAACACCTTTGACAAAGCATCGAATAATCACCGAGGACACGGTGAGACCTACTCACCAGATCCCTTATCGTGTAGCTTTAAAGGAACGCGAAGCCATACAAGTCGCGAAAATGCTTGAAGATGATGTCATTCAACCATCACAGGGCCCCTGGGCATCGTCTGGAGCGCTAGTAAAGAAAAAGAACGGCACCCTGCGTTTTTGCGTGGACTACATGAAGCTGAATCGGGTGACCAAAAAACATGTGTACCCGCTCCCACGTATTGATGACTCCCTTGACAGACTTCGGCGCGCTCGCTACTTTTCTTTCATGAACTTGAGGAGTGGATACTGGCAGATCGAGTTATACCCAAGAGACCGAGAAAAAATCGCTTTTGTGACGCCAGATTGTTTATAAGAATTTAGTCTTGCCTTTCGGTTTGTGCTCCGTGCCCGCGACTTTTCGAAGGCTTATGGACATGCTACTTTCAGGCTTGAAGTGGAAGACGTGCCTAGTCTATCTGGGCGGTGTTATAGTGTTTTCGACTACTTTTGACGAGCATCTCAGAAGGCTTGAAGTTGTTCTACGTGCCATACGTTCCGCCGGCGTAACATTGAAACCAGATATGTGTCATTTATGTTTTCACGAACTTCAGTTTCTCGGTCACGTCGTCAGCAACACAGGCGTCCAGCCCGATCCTGGAGAAATTGCCGCAGTCGCACAGTTCCCGGTACCCTCCAATAAGAAGGCTGTCAGACGCTTCCTAGGCCTTTGTGCCTATTATCGCCGGTTTATCGCAGACTTTGCCCGCATCGCGTCGTCACTAACTTTGTCTCACAAGAGACGACGTTGCCTTTGAGTGGAACGAAGAACAGGAGGCTGCCTTTAATGACCTGCGTCAACGTTTTCAAACACCCCCAGTGCTTGCGCACTTCGACGAAGAAGCCCCGATGATGCTTGACACAGACGCTAGCAATGTTGGTCTGGGAGCTGGGCTTGTGCAGCAGCAAGAGGGCACAGAAAGGGTAATCGCTTACGCAAGCAGGTCTCGCTAAGGCTAAATACTCCACGACTGAGAAGGCATGCCTCGCCGTGGTATGGGTGGTTACAAAATTTCGCCCGTATTTATATGGCCACCCCGTCAACGTAATTAGCGACCACCACTCACTGTGCTGGTTAACAACTCTTAAAGACCGTACCGATCGATTAGCGAGTTGGAGTCTCAGGCTGCAAGAATTTGATATGGTAGTCGTACCTAAGTCAGGCAAGCGACATATGGACGCTGAATGTCTGTCCTGTTCACCCATTGAGTCGGCAACTCTACCTGGAGAGGGAGAAACGGCATTTCTCGGTGTCCTCGACACGACCGCTATCGCGCAGCAACAACGTGACAACGCTCAGTTGCTTGGCCTAATTAACTACTTGGATGGCAGATCTCAGAAAACGCCAAGAGTTTTCGCAACAGTGTTGTCATCGGTTTGTTTACGGGACAGAGTACTCTACAAAATGAACTTTTCATCGATGGAATCCGACTATTTGTTCGTCATCCCAGCAGCCCTTCGTACCGAAGTGCTTCAAGCATGCCACAATGAGGTGATGTCTGGCCAATCGGGTTACACGAGAACGTTGGCCAGAATACAGCAAAGGTATTACTGGCCGAGACTAACCACAGCCGTGAAGCACCACGTCCGTACCTGTCTCGACTGCCAGTGACGCAAGTCACCACCGACTAAACCAGCTGGCCTCCTGGAACCCGTGCAGGTCCCAACAGCTTCATTCTACCAGATCGGCATGGACATTTTGGGCCCACTACCTACTTCTACTGCAGAGAACCACTGGGTTTTGGTCGCGACGGTTTATCAGACCCGTTATGCCGAGACAAAGGCTATTCAGAGAGGTACAGCAGTGGAGGTGGCAAGATTATTCATCGAGAATTTTGTACTGAGGCATGGTGCACCAACCGTCGTGATCACAGACAGAGGAAATGCATTTACGGCAGCTCTTTTGGATCACGCCCTGATGCTGAGTGGAACAACGCATCGTAAGACCACCGCCTACCACCAACAAATAAAAGGGCTGACAGAGCGTCTAAACAAAACCAATGAAGACATGCTTTCGATGTACGTAGACGTTGAACATAAAAATAGTGATGAAATCTTGCCATACGTAACGTTTGCGTACAACACAGCCAAGCAAGAAATAACCCGCGCAACCCTATTCAGCCTCGTTCATGGACGAGAAGTACGGACTATGTTAGATGCGATGCTACTGCACCAAGGTGACGACATCGACCCAGACGCCAACACGTTTACGGAACGCGTGGAAGAAGCTAGGAAACTTGCACGTTTACGGATCCGCCAGCAGCAAGAGTACGATGCAGGCCGCTAAAATGCTCACCGCAGAACTGTCGTCTATCAAACTGGCGACAAAGTATGGGTTTGGACACCCGTATGGAAACGAGGACTTTCTGAAAAGCTCTTAAGAAGATACTTTGGGCCATACCGAGTGCTGCGACAACTGAGTGATGTCACTTACGAAGTTGTTCCCGACAGTTCGTGTAGTAAAAAAAAACAGCATTTTTGACTTCGCATTGGGTCGATGCTTCTTGAGAGGGAGGCAAATGACCCGTGTCTACATGTGGACAAAAACGATGATGTGGGAATTTAACGGACACCAGGTAGTGGGCCTCTGGCTTGACTCCAGAAGAAAAAAGACAATTTTGCGGCTCAACTGTTGAGAACACGCTGCTTTCGCTGTCTCAAGGCGTACCATATATATATATATATATATGTATATATATATATATATATATATATATATATATATATATATATATATATATATATATATATATATATATATATATATATATATATATGTATATATATATTATGCAACGAGCGAGTTCACGCAAAAACACTTGTTATTATTCAAGAAGCGTTAGCCGCACCAAGGGAACCCTGCAAGCATGAGCCACACGGACGTGTACGTCTTCTTTCACTCTGGCCAGAGCTGGTGCCACTATGCTTCGGTACAATTACTCCCCGTGCAGAAAATTGCCAACCTGGCGATCTAAGTAAATGACACGACAGGAGGGTCATAGCATGGTTTGAGGCGTGATACGTGAACCGTTTAACGCCCATGGTAGCGTTGGTCCGAAGCTGGATCAATGGGCTCAATTTCATAGTTGACGGGAGATGTTTGTCGCACCACACGGTAGGGGCCGTGGTATTTCGACAAAGGCTTTGGGGAAAGACCGGGGGGAGTGTAGACGGGACCCAGAGCCAAACCAACATTCCTGGGTGATAGTGGGCACAAGATGCAAATTCATCGTGGTCCGTCTTCTGGCGTTATTGGTCTTGCGCGGTAAACGAGCGAGCGAGTTGACGACACTCTTCGGTATAAGCAGCTGCTTCGGAAACGGGCGTCGCTTCGGAAACATTAGGTTTGTAAGGAAGAATGATGCCCAAGGAGCATGAGTGTTCACGTCCGTACAGGAAGAAGAAAGGAGGGAAGTCGGTGGTTGTTTGTGGCGCAGAGTTGTACGCGTACGTTACAAAAGGGAGCACTTGGTCCCAATTAGTGTAGTCATCAGACGCCTACATGGCAAGCATATCTCCAAGGGTACAATTAGAGCGTTCTGTAATGTCATTGGTTTGAGGTGGGTATGCCGAGGTTTTCCGATGGACAGTGCAATATTCCTTGAGCAGCTCGTCGACGGCGTTCGAGAGAAGCGCGCGTCCACGGTCACTCAGTAATTCAGGAGGTGCACCGTGCCACAAAATCAGATGGTGAAGAAGAAAGGACGCGACGTCTTTCGCAGTGGTAGCAGGCAGCGCAGATGCTTCAGCGTAGCTTGTCGAACGATCAACGGCGACGATAATCCACCGGTTGCCTCGAGAAGTGTTGGGTAGAGGACCATAAATACCAATTCTGACGCGGTAGAATGGTCTCGCTGTACAGGTTAAGGGTTCCGAAGGGCCAGAAATGCTGTGAGAAGGTGACTTGCGGCGTTGAAACGTGCCACATGACCAAACGTACTGGCGAACGTGCCGATACATGCCGCGCTAGTAGTATCTTAGATGAAGGCGAAAGTAAGGTCTTGAATACTCCATCGTGGCAACACGGGGGGTCGTCGTGAAAGGCAGCGCAGATGTCCGAGCGCAAATGACGGGGGATGACGAGGAGCCACCTACGGCCATGCGTCTCTTAATTGCGGCGATACAACAAGCCTTCACGGACAGCAAAGTGTCTCGCTTGACGAGAGAGCGACCGTGAAGTCAATTCTGATGAACTGTCAGAGAGGAAGTCGAGCAGAGAATTAATCCAGGGATCCTTGTGCTGCTCGGCTGGCATATTGGTGATGCTCAGCGATGACGAGTCGCAGATGGCAGTTGGTAAGCAGGCAATATCAGGAGGCAGCAGAGAACGGGATAGGTCATCGTTATCCGAATGTCTGCGTCCTGAGCGATAAACAACACGGATATCATATTCCTGAAGGCGTAAAGCCCAACGAGCAAGACGGCCAGTAGGGTTTTTCATGGATGCTAGCCAGCGTAAGTCATGGTGATCTGTGACAACATCAAACTGGCGTCCTTAAAGGTAAGTGATAATTTTTCTATAGCCCAAGTGATAGCCAAGCGCTCCTTTTCCGTGACGGAATAGCTGGACTCTGCCTTAGTTAGGGTACGGCTGGCATAGGCGACAACGTACTCTTCGCAGCCATCCTTCCGTTGAGCGAGAATGGCACCAATGCCGACATCGCTAGCATCCGTGTGAACTTCAGTAGGCGCATTAGGATCGAAGTGGCGGAGAAATAGTGGAGACGTGAGTAGCTGGCGCAGCGTCGTGAATGCTACATCGCAATGGGAATTCCAGCCCGAGAGGTCCGTGCTACTGGAAAGACGCTGAGTTAGGGGGTTGATTATAGAAGCAAAATTGCAGATGAAACGCCAAAAATACGAGCACAAGCCTACCTAGCTACGGAGCTCCTTTAGGGTGGTAGGTTTGGGGTACTCGGCAACGGCACGCACTTTGGCAGGGTCTGGCGATATTCCTTCTTTCGAGACGAAGTGGCCGAAAATTGTGAGTTTTCGGGCGCCAAACTGACATGTTTTGAAGTTTAGCAGCAACCCGGCTGCTGTAAGCCACTGGAGAACTTGCTCCAAGCGGGAAAGATGAGTTTCTAAATTTGCAGAGAATAGAACCGTGTCATTTATATAGGAAAGACAGATGTGCCATTTAATTTCCCTGAGGACACTGTCCATCAACCTTTCAAAGGTCGCCGGCGCATTGCAAAGACCGAAGGGCATTGCATTAAATTCATATAAGCCGTCAGGGGTCACAAACGCCGTTTTTGGACGTTCTGGTTAGGTCATTGGCACTTGCTAATATCCAGAGCGCAGATCCAGTGAAGAGAAAAACTTCGCACCTTGAAGGCAATCCAAAACGTGATCAATGAGTGGCAGGGGATAAACATCCTTGCGTGTGATCTTGTTTATTTGACGATAATCCACGCAAAAACTAATAGAGCCACCTTTTTTCGCACGAGGACATCTGGCGAAGCCGAAGGAGTGTGTTAGTGTTGAATGACACCACATTGGAGCATCTCATTGAAGTGTTGAGTGATGAAGTCACGCTCAGCCTGCGAGACGCGGTAGGGGCGCTGACGAAGTGGATTATGATGACCGGTGTCGATATGGTGAGCGACGACTGACCAGCGTCCCAAGGGAGGTTGTCCGTGGTTGAAGGAGGCGCGGAAACGGTCAGGCAGTCGATTGAGCTTATTGCGCTGTTCTTGTTTAAGCCCGGTATCCACGCTGCGTGACAGAACGTCTTCGTCAGGTAGTGAGGGTGCAGTGGCAGCCGTGACAGCATCCACGAACATTGGCGTCGTATCGGAAGGGGCATCGAAAAGAAAAATGGCATCGTAAGCGTCAATATGCCCAATATATTCGCCATGTAATAAGGTAGCAGGACAAGGGGACATATTGCACACGTACACGGCAATGGAACAATCGGCAAGCGTTACGACGGCAAACGGGACGACAAGGTTCTGGCGACGAGCGCATTCTTGCGACGGTATAAAGAGCGCAGTTGAATCAGGTGCGGAGTTGCACAAAATAGACACCACGGTGACCTAAAAAGCAGAGATGACGACGTCAGTGGCAACGATCACCTTTTTGGGTGAGCAAGGGAATGTCATGCTGAACGGAAACAAAACGAGTTGTGCACAAGCGTAGTCGACAGCGGCATGATTAGCGGAAAGAATGTTCCGCCCTAGGATGATTTTATGAGACGCATGCGGAAGGTCGACAAACTTAACGATGTACAGAACCCCTTGAATCCCAACACGAGCTGTGCATGTGGCAGAAGTCTCGACACACTGTGAACTCGCTGTGCGTAAGGAAATGTCAACCAGTGGAGTCGTCACTTTGTTCAGTTTGCGGCGTAACACTTCACTGATTACACAAATAGCGGCACCTGTGTCGACAAGAGCAGTTGTGGCGAAACCGGCCACACATATGGCAATCTGGTTAGGGGCGAAAGATGAGGCCTTGGAAATTTCGTCGGTGGCGCAGTTCTTGCCTCGGGAACTGCGATGGTTAGTTTTCTTCCTTGGCGTGATTAATGCGAGATGGGAGAAGGAGACCGAAGACGGGGTGAAGGAGATCGATGTGGTCTGAAGTCTGGTCCACGTGAGCGAGGGTCAGGTGCATCAGGTGTAACATGTGATTATGATTGTCGAGGAACGTTGCCGGAATGCTCAGCCTTATTGAAAGAGAATCTACGGCGACGACAGTAGCGCGCGACATGCCCTGGAATACTGTAGTTGTAGCAGACGGGCCGGTTATCCGCAGTACGCCAAGAGTTATCAGGTGCTCGAGGTGGCGAGAAGGATCAATTTACCGGATAAACTGAAACTGGCGACCTGTAGTAGTTGGTGGCTGGACTGCATGAAGGGAGCTTCGGGTGCGGAAGGAGGTTGGCGGACGGCTTCTGCATAAGTCAGCGGTGCAGTACCTGATATTGGGGACGTGGGCGAAGGGAGAGCCTTGGTGACTTGCGTCTGAATAGCATGGCGAAGTGAGTGGTCCAGTGCTGTATGGGTCTCACTGATAGTTGCCACAAAACACAACTGTCGAACTTATAGTTGCCAGAAAAGAGAACTGTCGAACTTCTTCGCGGATGTACTGTTTAATTGGAGGCATCAATACGGTGTAGTCGGGGCCACTTCTTTTGCACTCCAAAGCCAAAATATCTGCTGTTTGCGTATTAGCGTGACGTGTGAAAATTCGCTGCTTGCGCAGCTGATCAAAACTTTGGCAGAGCTGAATCACGTCCGTGATGCTCTGTGGGTCTTTGGCCACAAGCATATGAAAAGCGTCGTCATCAATGCCTTTCATTATATGCTTTATTCTGTCAGCCTCCGTCATCCTCGCACTCACTCGCCAACAGAAGCTGATCACATCCTCAATGTAGCTCGTGAAGCTCTCACCGTTTCGCTGAAATCGTCCCCGCAGGCCAAGTTCAGCGCGAAGCTTACGCGTAGCTGGATGACCGAAAAATGAGGTCATGGTCTCTTTGAAAACCAACCAGGTGGGGATGTCGGCTTGGTGGTTGGTGAACCATAGATTGGCCAAATCTGTCAGGTAGAAGATGACGTGAGTCAGCTTCGCAGGGTTATCCTACTTGTTAATCGCGCTGGAACGCTCGTACTCTGCCAGCCAGTCATTGACATCGTGATCTTCAGTGCCGTTGTAGACTCGTGGGTCACGCAGATGAAGTACACCAGGGCACATGACAGGAGGCGGCGTAGAAGAGGTTTGTGAGGGATTGATGCGCTTGGTCATTGCGGAATCGGATGGACCGCTGCGGAGCTCCAGGATGTTACCCAGCCCGTTTCCACCAAATGCAACGAGCGAGTTCACTTAAAAACACTTGTTATTATTCACGAAGCGTTAGCCGCAGCAACAATCTGATACAAGCAGGAAGCCGGCAAGCATGAGCCACACGGACATCAACGTCTTCTTTCATGCTGGCACAGATCTGGCGCCACTATGCTCCAGTACCATATATATATATATATATATATATATTGGACGTACAAGAAATATTCTTGAAGAATGCGAATGCTTGAATATCTTGCTTGTAGTTATGCAGCTACAGCTAGTTCCCCCGAAGGAAGAACTAGCCGATCCCCCGTGGTGAGTGGGAGCCATATATAAAGGAACAAGTAAGCAAGGACGCCAATTTCTCCCACCATCCAGTTGCTTCCGGCGTCGAGGTCCACACGACGCTGTCGGGGACAATCTGAGGTAGTCGCTTTGTGAAGTGCATGAGAACTGTATTTTTCGCTACCGCCATCGGTAACGTCGACTGGGGCCAAAGAAGGATATGCCGGACAAACGCCGGCGAAAATGCTGTATATAGAAGGCCTTTGTGATGCCACTCCATAGCATACGAACACCTATGGAAGAGCTCCAACCGAGTCGTAGTTGTGCATAACAAGGCTGGCTTGCATACGTGTCCAGACGCAGGAAGAACATGCCACTGCACGTCCGAAATACACTGCAGGTCAACGCACATTCGACCGTGTTCACTACATTTTGTATCGTTCCTAAATCTCTTTGAGTTACTTCGTATAGCAAACAGCCTGATGGGTAGCTATCGCATTATTTGCTTGGGCCTTGAGCCGAAACTGTGACGTTTATTCTTGGCATTCATCGAGTCAATGCTGCCGATGTCAGGTTTTTCTTAACGCTCGCGCGTTCAAATTATCCATGTGATCTCTCGCCGTTCCTGGGTAGAGACTAACTCCCGTATTCTAGAACGTCCCTTCACTCAACGCTGCACCTTCACTTGAGAAAGCCGATGGGAGCGTCGTCTCTAGGCACGGCAAGTCACTGCATATCAGCAATAATCTGCTGCGATTTCTGAGTGGCGCAGCGTTATTTTCAGCCTAGCTGTGGCGCAGCGCTCAACTCTGTAAAGTGAAGGGCAGAAGTCGAGTGGAGGAGCGTTTGTGAATACGGGGGTAAGTGTCAATCATTTGTGGCACATACGTGCATACCAGTGGCACATAGCCGCCCGTGGGTATGTGCCACTCTATAGCGGGAAGTGTTTGACGACGTACGCGAGAGCATTGTGACGTTATTCATTTCCTGACCAGCGCGTTATATTTCTTAAACCATCTTACCTTGCCATACTAATTTTGGTTCACTCAAAGTTAAGGGGAAATGTAGAAAGCAACCAGACGTAGGCAGCTAGTTGTTTCGATAGACACGTAGATAGACACCAAAAATGCTTGCAGTACGCACAGAAATGTTTCAGTTTTAATGATTATTACTACGTGACGAGACCAATAAAGATTGCGCTATTTAGATTGAAATATCTGCCAAGGCCAGCGGTGTTCTCTCTCAAGTATTGCGTTTTTTTTCCAGGGGGAAATTCAGCCAGGCATTCGAATTTCTTGGAGAGTCTGGAGAATACAATAAAATGAAACTGAAAGAGAAAAATGGTAAGTGTAAAAGTGGTTGCTTCTTCTTTATGGCTTCTTTTCACAAATATATATGTCATCAATGAATTAGAGATGTGTCAAAACTGTACGCACGAAATTATGAACGCAATAGCAGTAAAGAGCTCACTTCACCAAAATTCCGGGGTCGGCTGGATTGGCTTTCAGCATAAAGCCAGTGGCGTTGTCGAGTGAAATTTTTTTATAAATGCAAATCAATAAATTTTAAACATAATCCGTCCAAGTGGGCGTCAGAGGCAGGCCTTCTGTGTGACAAGCACTTGTTCAACTCCACAGGGGCGCAGTTGGTTACAAGTGCCCCCCCCCCCCCCCCGAAAAAAATCTAGACGGGTTTTATGTGCTGTGAGGGTTCTAGGGTTCTCTTTATAGTTTGAATGAAATCAGTTATCACGTTGGTGTTGATTACTGAAACAGCGCTTTAGAAACCGTCTATTGTAACCTGGTGCGTAGAAAATGCTTACATTGAAGGAAATTCAGGTTTTAATAATCTGCATGGCGTTAGTGCACTTCAAATCCCCTGCCCCGCCGATGTGGTTTGGTGGCTAAGCTACTCGGATGCTGACTCGCAGGTCACATTGAATCGCGGCTGTGGCGGCTGCATTTTCGATGGAGGCGTAAAAGCTGGAGTGTATGTGCTTGGATTAGGGTGCGCTTTAAAGAACCATCACGTGGTCAAAATTTTCGGAGCCCTCCACTACGGCGTCTCTCATAATCATATGGTGGTTTTGGGACGTTAAAACCCACATATCATCATCACTTCGTATCACTTGCCTGTAAACGGGCCTCCTCACAAAGCAGTTGTTTTGCCAAACGTTGCCCGCTTTTTTCGCGGCCGTGACAATAGTGGAAGGAGAGCGAACGTAGTGGGGGCCACAGCACCAACAATAACCTTTCAATCTCGTCGCGATGGATGTTATCGGTGAGCCTGACCGCGAGACGCTGGGGCAAGGTTTTCGGAAGGTTTACTTTTTATTGCAACTAGCTTCACTACAATTGATTAACTGTATTGGGGACTCTTGACGTCTTAGAGACCAATGCAAAATATCGCACTCAAGTTTAATATGAAGTCGTTCACTTTATTCAATTTCTAAAATAATAGAGCATTGCTGTTGTTGATATTACCATTTTAGGCGTTCTAAAACATTGATCTTTCGCTATGACGTAATGTGTGCTGCTGGGCTAGTTGGTATGATATTGAAACTAAAACATCAGTGTGGGTTTGACAGAGAAAAAATCGAATATTGCAGGACAGGCGCAGGCTGAACGCTCAGCTTATTCAAAACATAACATTTGTTCTTCTCACAACATACCTTCGCACAAGCGCTCAAGAAAGCATAACACAACAGCGTATGCTGAAGAAGTTGGCTTTTGCAGGCCCAATGCTCAAATTATCACTTTTGGAGATATTGTCATACAATCACTGTCAGCGCATGCTGATTTGCTTATTCAGAAAGAGCAGCCAAATCCTCGCTTGATGCATTTTAAAAACAATTTTCTACGCAATGAAAGTAACAGCAGTGATTACCCAGCGTTCACGCATCTTCACGCTCCGGTCTGCGTTGTGTGGCATTTAGATGTACACTGAAATGTTTACCACTGTGAGGCCGATTTCGCGAAGCGTGATTACGCGTCCGCCTGGCCTCAGCGTCGTCTCACAACCACGCAGACCGTGCCATTGCAAGACTCGTTTATAAATATCATGAGAGCTATGCAGTTCCCGGGCTAGCCGCTAGGGGGCCAACGTGAGTGGAAGCCTGCAATGTCAGCTCCGGCAAATGGTATGTGCTACTCCTACCCAACCTTTTATACGGTCACTAACCTGCTCGAACAGCGGCATAAGGATCTGACGAAAACAGAGACGACGCCCATGCAGGGCTAGCTCCGACATTCTGTGTGCAAAGGACACTTAGTGAACCGAGACGCTGAGCATCTGAGCTAAGCCTCTCTGAGACTCCGCTCCTTTTTCGACACTGCCAGCAACGCCTCCCGTTATCATGGAAGTAGCGGTTGAGAGTGTTACGTTTGGCCCGGCAGTTCGTCTCAGTAGACGCCATTGTGCGTGAGCCGGTATGCGAGAAGGCATTCTCTCTAATATCGGTGCCTGAACGGAAGCGAAAAGCACGCCGTTGTCCTGTAGTGTTTCGAGGTAGTTCTCTGTGGTCGGGTCTCAACGAAAGCTTCGTGAGACAACTCTTTCGTTGAACGGGCACGAACTGCGTGGGATGGCGCCAATGTGGCTGTTCTCATGAAGTCAACCTTTCGACTCGGCTTTTCTCATCTACGTGAGGCCATCGCAATACTCTAACAGTTCGAAAGCGTGGGAAGGCGTCGAAAAAGCTGTTCTCGGGGATCGAGTGTTTGGACTTTCATGTTCGAGAGAGTTCTGGAAGCCTGTAGCTGACAGCAGCCATGGACCGCTGCTGACGTTCATGTCAGTGGCCATCTCCCTGGAGAAGCTCAACTTTCCCTCTCCGGACCCTACTTCCTCGCCCTGCGGTGCCTTGATTGATTGATATGTGGGGTTTAACGTCCCAAAACCACCATTTGATTATGAGAGACGCCGTAGTGGAGGGCTCCAGAAATTTCGACCACCTGGGGTTCTTTAACGTGCACCCAAATCTGAGCACACGGGCCTACAACATTTCCGCCTCCATCGGAAATGCAGCCGCTGCAGCCGGGATTAGAACCCGCGACCTGCGGGTCAGCAGCCGAGTACCTTAGCCACTAGACCACCACGGCGGGGCAACCTGCGGTGCATTTAAGGCGTGGGCTCAATGTGTCATTTTGTGGTGCGCTCGTGCTACCATTAGACCTTTTCGCCCAGCCGAGTGGTGCAATATCTGCACCCTTTTCGGTGGGTGGGCCACTGAGACTTCGACACTTGATTTGTGGAAAGAGTGGTCACCCCCTTCTTTGGACCTCCGTGTAAGCAGACGGTGGGCTATAAAAGCCGAAGACATTTTGTGAATAATCGCTGAACCGTTGTACATAGCTGAATTATGGGCTGAATCTTTGTACATTGCTAAATCTCTGTACAGTTCTATTTTTCAACAATCGTGTTAATAAACCTTCGCTCTTTCTCTCTTACGCGTCCCCTCACTCATAGAGTTTCCTATTATACTCTATGGGGAACTCTGACCGTAGTGTCTAGTGACCCTATTGACCCTAGAGTTACCTATTATACTCTATAGGGAACTCTGACCCTAGTGTCTATGGGAGCTGCAACGTGCGGTGCTTCAGCGAGCATGGGAGTGATGGGTAGTACACACCATTGTCTGCTCTTCGTACTTCGGGCCTGCTTTTGGCTCTGTGTGTGCTCGTATGACTTGGAGCTGTTTTCTCACATAAAAAAGATCAGCAAATGTTCAGCGGTTGTGCTTCACCACCTTATTCTTTTAGACTTACTTTTCCAAATCGGTTCACGAAGTTAAAAAGGGTAGAATCTTTCTTTCAGAACAAACCGAAACAAAGCAATAAAGGAAGCTGCAAGTACGATTCAGCACCCGCAAGACTCGGCAAACGTGTGTACTACCCATCATTTCTATGGTCGCTGAACGATCGCAGTGACAGAGTCCCCTCTAGTTAATTTTAGAAAACTCTTTGCCCTCACTAGCGAAGATATGCTATGCGGACGATGGCGGTGAGCCAGCTTCCCCAAAGAAAACCCGCCAAACTTAACATCTGTAGTGGATGTTGAGTGCTATGTTGATCCGCTATTGGATGGCGCTGGGAGCATGCACGCGCCACCACATGTGGGGTATATAGAAGGGGGGCAGTTCGGAATACTGGGGGCTTCCTGTTGTTGGTTTGAGCCATGCTCGTGTGTTACTCGCCTTCTCTGAACATGGTGTCAGAAGTGGGTGTCTAACGCAGAGTTATGGACGAGACAACCAGCACAGACACTGCGCCTTCCCAGCTCATGGACGAGGCAACCGGCACAGACGCCGGGCCTTCCCAGCTCACCCTCGTTCACGTCGGTATTCCGGGAGTTCACCTTTCGTCTCCTTTTAACTTCACCAGCCCTGGGGAATGGACGACATGGATAACAAGGTACGAAAATTACCCTTTCGCTGCCGAAATCAACTCAGCCACCGACAAAATGCAGGTGCGATTCTTTCATATTGCACGGGTTTCCACGCACGTAGCGCCTTGTCGTCGCTAGGACTATCTGCTCCAAAAATCGCCCATCTGCGGAAGTCAAGGCTAAGCTAACTTCGCATTTAGTCCACCCTATCAATGAGATTTACGAGAGCCGCTGATTTCACCGCCGAGTATACCACAACATGGGAAGCCGGTTGATAAATTTTTTACCGCGCTTAGGAATCTTGTCAAGCGTTGTGGGTACTGCTACGTCAAGATCAAAGACCGCCCTGTGCGAGACAAGTTTGTCGTTGGATTGCGGAATGAGAAGCTATCGGATGAATTGTGCCGATGTACGAAAGTTGCAGCCGAGGAAGCGTTGTGCCAAGCGGTGTTCACAAAGAAGCCCAAAAAGAGTATCTATCTCGCGAAATTTTGACAGAGAGCGGGGTGTTCGACAGCTTAAACGTGGACGCGGCGCAACGCGCGAAGAACGCGTCATCGCGTCGCAGCAAGTCGGTGCAACCAACTCAGTCTACTTGCGAGTACTGCGGCCGTGGTCACCACTCTCGAAAAAAATGCCCAGCTCACAAGGCCACATGCAATTTCTGCAAGAAGCATGATCACTTTGTTGCTGCTTGCCTGACCAAGCATCGGAAAGAGCCGTTAGGCTCAGTTCAACTTCACGCGCTAAGTACGCGTCGGGCACGATATGCCGCCATTCACGTGAATGGTCACCTCGCACACTTCAATATATACTCCGGAGCCGTAGTAGCAGTGGTTTCACCTTCTCTTCCAGCATTACCTGCTGTTTTGGATAAAGTAGACGCCGAGGTATCTGGTCCTGGGAATCAAAGGTTGCACGTTCTGGGATATTTCACTGCTACCTTGCAGTGGCGTAACACGGTGTTTGTGGAAAGTCTGTATGTCATCAAGAACCAAACGACACTACCCCTGGGATTACCAGCAATTAAAGACTTGGACATCGTTCGGTTTTGGACTCTGTGGATAGTATTTCGTCACTCCAAGCACAAAGTTTTTGTGGACTTGGGGAAGTGCAAGAAGAATGCCACATCCGCGTCAATCAAGATGCTCGTGCCTTTTCAGTATGTGTTCCTCGATGAATTATTCTGCCCTTGCTCGAGCAGGTGAAGAAGTAATTGAATGAAATGGAAACCCGAGAAGACATTGGCAAGGTTGACGCACCTACCAAATGGTGTTCAGGCATCGTCGTCGTGCTGCCGAATCGTCGGGTGGGTACAGACTCTGTGTCGACTTGACGAAGCTTAACAAGGTTATGCTGCGGGAATGCAACATTCTGCCAACAGTTCAAAGACATCTTAGGCCAGCTTGGTGGGGCGCGAATTTTTTCCAAGTTTGATGCAAGATCCAGTTTCCACCAAATCAAACTTAGTCGTGAGAGCAAAGAACTGACGACATTCATAATGCCTTTTGGCCGTTATTGCTACAAACGTGTTTTCTTTGGCATACTGTCAGCGCCCGGGTATTTCGAACGCTTTGACACTGCTCGAAGGCAGCACTGGAATCGTCGACATGATAGACGACATACTCGTGTTTAGTAGGAACCGTCAAGAGCACGACCTGCGTCTAGCTGACGTCTTGGCGTGTTTAACACAAGTGGGCGTAACTCTAAACAAAAAAAAGTGTAAGTTCCGAGTCTTTTCTGTCAAGTTCTTAAGAGTTGTCGTCAGCGAGCTAGGAATTATTCCACACCCGGACAAAGTCAAGACTTTCATGGATCTCCAAACACAAATAGATGTTAGAGTGGTGTTCACCGACTACTTGGAATATTAGACCATGTGGCTCGGTTCATTCCAAACCTGTCTAAGATCTCCGCACCTATTCGTGCACTCCTCAACAAGAACAACGCGTGGAGCTGCAGTTACAACCAAGAGCAAGCGTTCAAGAAGATAAATTTTGCTCAGATCCGACATATGTATGGCTATGTACAATTCCCATTACCCAACTATAGTGTCGGCTGACGCAAGCTCTCATGGCCTTGGCGTCGTTTAATTCCAAGATCAATCGTCAGGAATTCGGCGGGCAGTTGCATTATGCTTCTAGATCTCTCACTACTACAGAAAGACGCTACAGTAAAACGGAAAAAGAGTCTCTGGCTGTCACATGGGCTGTCACCAGGTTCGACCAATACCTACGTGGACTCAGCTTTGAGGTCGAATTCGATCACCTTTCGCTTGTAGCTCTCCTGTCAAGCAAAGATGTAGACGTCTTGCCAAGTCGAAATCAACGTATGCGGATCAAACTGATGCGCTATCAGTTCTCCGTGAAGTATGTTCCTGGAAAACTGCTAGCCACAGCCGACACACTATCGAGAGCACCCTGTGATTTGCCAACTTCCAAAGCAGTCAGTCAGCAGCTTGGAAGTCTATATAGGGAAAATCCTCAAGGATCTACCTCCTCAACTGGCGAATCAGCTGGACGAGATCCGTCACCTTACCTCAAGATAGCGAGTGTTCTTCTGCTATGATCTATTGTGAGAAAGACTGGCCGTCCAAGAAGAGAGTTGCGACCCATTTAGTATCACACTGGAAGGAGCGAGAAAGACTGAGTGTGTACGAAGGGTTACTCTTAATGGATCGCCGCATTGTCTTTCCGTCAACTCAACGTAAGGGCATTCTCGCACTGCTGCATGAAGGACATCAAGGTGTCCGCCGCTGTCAAGATTGCGCCCATGAGTGCGTTTGGTGGCCCCATTGCAACCAACCTATCGAGAACCTTGTGGCTCAGTGTGCAAAGTGTGCTGAGACCCAAGTCTTGCGTTCTGAGCCACTGACACCAACGCCAACATCGGAATGACCATGGCAACACCTGGGAATCGACTTGTTACACTTGGAAGGACGTGACTACGTTCTCATCGTTGACTACTACTCCAGATTTCCAGAAGTAGTCACACTCGGAACTTAGTAAAAGTGGTGGTTGCTGCGGTCAAGAGTTGTTTTGCTCGTTTCGGAATACCAGACATTGTGCGGACGGAAAATGGGCCTCAATTATCGTCCAAGGAGTTCGCCGAATTTGAAATGGCATATCGACTCTGCCACGAGACTAGCAGCCCTCAATACCCTCGGAATAATGGAGAGGCAGAGCGCATGGTGCGTACTGTGAAAGATTTGCTGAAGAAAAGCCCGAATCCGTACCTCGCTCTACTCGCAGACTGAGACACACCTGGAGATTCGGGCGTGTCTCCAGCTCAGCTACTCATGGGAAGGAGACTACAAACTCGTCTTCCAGTTCTGCCGGAACGACTTCTTTTGGGCTTACCAAATCAGGTGGAGTTTCAAGCATAGGGTACTGCAGCGAAGTTGCAACGGGGGAAGGACTACAATCGCCGTCACAATGCTACTCCTCTGAATCCTCTCAATGTGGGGGAGTACGTGTGGATAAAGGATTTTGTTTGCGGTGGTCGTTTTTCAGCCCAGCTCAGCGACTAAGGTCAGATATGGTCCAGAGGAACTGTTAGCATGTGGTGCCGTTTGTAGGAGACCAAAATGTCCAAGGAGAAGAAGTGACAGCTTCATCACCGACTCATGGAACCTTGTCATCAATTCCGCCAAGGGCATCAGCCTCTAGTTCAGCGCCGGAAGCATCGTCTCCCAGCACTTCGTGCGCATCATCAATGCCGCCTGTGAGGATGCCTCCATCGCCTGATGTGAAGACTCTACCTGTGCGAGCAAGTGCGCCTCAGTGTGGTGAGCCTAAGCGTACGCGTTCTGGCCGTGCTGTGAAACCACCGCGCAGGTTGAACATGTAACTACCCCGGGAGGGAAGATGTAGTGGACGTTGAGTGCTATGTTGATTCTCTAACGGATGGCGCTGGGAGCATGCGCGTGCCACTTGATGTGGGGTATATAGCAGGGGGGCAGTTGTGAATAAAGGGGGCTCCCTGTTGTTGCTATAAGCCGTGCTCGTGTCTTACTTGGCGTCTCTGAACACCACCGACCTCAAGCCCTTTACAACTGGTGGCAGCGGTGGGAAGCCATTAAACTTTCGAGCCTTTAAAAAAGGCAACACCATCTCTGCTGAAGAGTTACAGGCAGGCTATGGTACACCAGTTCTCTACAAAGCCAATGCATCTCGAATGTTCACAGAAACCACTCTCGCAACCCAACGCTAACTTCAAGGCGGCCAACCCGGACGTCGGGAACATCGCGTGTATCGAAGCAGCCGCAACTGGCTGAGGCAAGACGCCGGCCCACGTGCCACCTGCTACCAAGGAGACGCGCATCATTGTACAATGCAGCAAACAACTGCCACCACCCCCACCGAACGGTTTTCGCGTCGTCCTTTGTCCGCGAGGTCAACTGCGACTCTGAGATGTCCCAACACCTCGACTCATGAAAGCTGTACCGGCCGCACTCCAAATCGCGCTACCTGACGATTTTTGCCTGCACATACACCTCACCAGGAATACATTTACTGCAGCTACAACATACTCTGCAGCAGCTGAGCTCCTATAGACGCTGACTTCACTCACCTTAGGCGGCGATGCTTACCCCTGCGTGGCGTACGTGGTAACCCCCCCCCCCGGTAGCTACAAGAAGAGGCATCTCAAACGCCTTTGACTACGAGACCCCAACCCAGCTGTACGAAGACCTGGTCAGATGGAATCCTGAATACTCAATACTCGCATCCCGACGAATGGGGAAGACGTGCTTTATTCTCATCGCCTTTGACGTCCATGGGGTACCACATTCCATAAATACATGGGAGCCTTTCACCGCTGCACTCCATACCGCGGAAGTCCGGATGCCAGTAAGAATTGCAGACTACCGGGTCATTGTCATGACGTATGCCCAAGGCCCAAGACTAATCTTTGCCCACGTTGTGGCATACAACATCCACCCCAGCAACCTCCTTGTACGCCTAAATACATTTTGTGCGAGCGCTTTCATATTACCGACACTGGATCATGCAAAGGACACAACATTAACCAGCCACGCAAACAAACAAGGTAACCTTAAGCGCAGCGAAGAGAAGCGGTTCCACATGGGGACAACTTCCCCCAGTTGTCGCCGGGGCCCACTCAACCCAGCCATCACAAGCAAGCCTGGACCGAGCCGCTTAAACAAGACTGGGGCCCTCTCTGTTCTTCGCCTAAGCACGCACCATCATCAGCAGCGACTTCCAGTCTACAAGACGATCTGGCCTAGTCTCGAGAGGAGACAGCGGCAGCCATAGCTCAATCTAAAGCAGCCCGAGCAGAAGCCGCCGCCCTTCGAGAACACATCGCGAAACTGGAGGCCCAGATAAGTACTCTTGCCACAAGCCGTGCCATTTCAACTACCCTAACTCCTACTACATCATAACCTCCTGCGCCGAACCCACCCAGCGCCTCTTGCATATCTTTCACACCCAGCCATGTCAACGCCACTTCCTCTTCTGATTCGCTCGAGTTAGATATCCACAGCAACTTCCTCGGCACACAAACCAGGACAATACGCTGCATCCCTCCACACACATCACACTATCCGATATACAGTTGTTTCTTGAGTCTTTTACTGCTCGTTTTCAGGCAAAATTGCTGGACGGTATCACTAGCATCAATCAGGAATGCACAACGATCAAAGACGCAGCAATCTGTGTAACAACAGACAATGCCGCGCTTATTCATCGTTTTGATTCCTTAGCTCAGTCATTGACTGACCGCTACAACAATCTTGACTCAGCTCAATTTGTTCGCAACACGCCTTCTAAAGTGGGATCTCACCCCTAGTAAATGCAAGAAACCCAATCCGGCTGAAGTGCCAGAAAACCCGCTGCCTTGAGTCGCTAACGACTCCCAACCATATGCGGCAGCTACGCCCCTGCTCTATTTGCATGTTGGCAGCTGACACTGTGGCAGGGGAACTGCCGAGGTTTCGGCCAGAAGAGTCATGTTGTCCAACAACTGCTATCTTGCAATGCGGAACCCGGTATCCTTGCCCTGCAAGAACCCTCCCATCTCCCAATCCTTACCCGGCTATACTTCTATTACAGCCGCAACCCCTAAACTCTCTCGGGTAGCGTTTCTAATTAATCGATCAATTACCACGAGCTCCAACTGTTTAACAGTCCAAGACATTGGTCACCTTCTAATTGAGCTTGTGCCGCAACATTCTATAGTTAACAGCCTCTTCATCCTGAATGTATACAGCAGCCCTTAGTGCTTATAAGGCAACTTGCAGCGCCTCTTTACGATCGCGAAATGCATAGCTAATAAGTGCCCCTACTCGTCGTGGGAGATTTTAACGCCCTACGTACAGCCTGGGGTTAGCCGCGCGACACACCAAAAGGACGTCGGGTGTGGCTAGCAGCGTATCCAGTCTCTCCCTGCTCACCGATTCGGCCTATCCGACACGCATGGGAAATAGTGTCTGCAAAGACACTACGCCAGACCTCACGTTCGCACATTGCCTCCCTCATGCCACATGATGCAACACACAGGAGAATTCGGAATGTGACGATTACATTATCGAAATTCTCCTAATTATGCCAGTACCCCGCAGGGTTCCCATGGTTTCCACTTTCGCCAACTGGGATTTTTTCCGCACTTATAGGCCCACCTACGCCTCTATAACAGACGCTACTGAACTGTCAAAAGAACTTCGGAGTGATGTCCGATGCGCAACTCGTCTAATACAAGAGAACTGTCCAAGCCACACCGTTGACTCCCATATTCTACATTTATGGGACGCTAAAGCAAGCCTAGAACGACGCTGGCAAAGTCAGCGTTGGAACCGAACTTTTAGACCTCACCTCGCCCACCTGAACAAAGAGATAAAGACCCATACAGCCACTCTTTCGCGACAGAATTGGGAATTGCTTTGCAACAAATTAGATGGCACTATGAACTTACCTGAGACTAGAAATTTGATCAGACGCCTAATTGATCCAACGCAGTCAAAGACTAACCAAAGACGCAACCTCACCAAACTCCTACATACTTGCGATAAACCTTCACCAGCTCCTCCAGGAACTTCGAAATCAGTAGTTCCTAATATACCCCGCCGTATGGCATCCCGACTACACAGGTCCTCCTATTGTGCTCCTCGACCAACCCATTACAGTAGCCGATGTTCAAGCGGAACTACAAAAATTAAGCACTTCCTCAGCCCTCGGTCCAGACGGTATTTACAACAAAGCACTCCATAATCTCGACGACCAATCAGTTGCCGTCCTTACTGAATATTTTAATGAGTGCTGGCTAAGAGTCACCCTCCCACCACATTGGGAAGAGGCCAAGGTTGTCTTTATATCCAAACCTGAGAAACCTATCCTTAGGTCTAACCTCAGGCCCCTATCCCTCACTTCTTGTGTCGGCAAACTCATGAAACATGTACTACAAACCAGGCTCTGTCAGCACCTAGAAGGCAATAATCCTTTGCCTACTTGCATATTTGGATTTCGCCCTAGGCTTTCCACACAGGACATTTTCCTGCAAATGAAACACTACATTCTCGACCCTCAAAGCTGTGCTACCAGACGTATTTTAGAAGTAGATATAACAAAGGCATTCGACAACGTTGCGCACTCAGCTATCCCAGAGAACCTTTTTAACCCTGGGAGTCAGCACCAAAACATGCAACTACGTCCAAGACTTCCTCAGCCACTGCACAGCAACACTTACCTTTGGCCATCACAGCCTGCCATGCATCACGCTTTACGCACGTGGTACGCCCCAGGGAGCAGTTCTCTCACCTATTATATTTAACAATACACTTCCTCATCTGCCCAAAAATTTTGGTCAGATCCCCGACATCCACTTCAGCTTCACGCCGACGACATCACCGTCTGGGTAAACCGTGGCAGTGACGCCGAAATAGAAAAGCACTTTCAATTCGCACTAATTACCATCGACACATATGTTCAAGAACGTGGCCTTACCTGCTTACCTTTCGAATTGGAGCTCTTTCTTTACCTACCAAAGCAACATACTTCAGCCATTCCCCTATCTCTCTCACGCTAGGTGCCCACCCCCTCCTACTTCTCTTGAAAATTCGGTTGCTAGGGCTAGTTCTCTACTCACATGGCGCACTTGAAGAACTCATTAAGACTCTCCAAAGACATGCTCAGCAGACCACTCGACTGATTTGTCGCATAGCGAACCGTCGGGCTGGTCTATGCGAGCGAAACACGCTTCGCCTCACCCACACTTACATCGTAAGCTGCACCACGTATGCCCTCCCTTACCTACCTCTCCGACAGAAGGAGAGATACCGGGTTAACACGCTTCTACGGAGTTGTAAAAGAACGGCTCTGCGCTTTCCCCCAAGAAAAGTGAGAGACTCTTCAAACTTGGCGTACATAATACGTTTGAGGAGCTCACTGAAGCCACCTCTACACCACTGAGATGTCGTCTGTCTAATTCGGTGGCCGGCCGTGCTCTTTTGTCCCAATTAAACTTAGCCGCAATTACACACTCCCCCGGGGGGGGTCGCTTTTTCTTCTAACCTTTGCTCTCACCTAAACGTGCCCCCTGTCCCGAAGAACGTGCATCCTGTGCGAGACGAGAAACGCAGAAACGCAAGGGCTCAGGTCCTCCAGAGACAATATGTCGAGGACCAGGATGTGGTGTACGTGGACGCAGCGGAATATGCGTCAGAATCCCGCATAGCCCTTGCGGTGGCTGACAATCAGGCCAATCTTCTAACTTCGTGCTCAATTGTCACAAATTTCTCCACACAGGCAGAAGAGGCAGCTATCACGCGTGCTCTCATCTCAGCACCCGCCACCCCAATCCTTAGCGACTTGAAATCAGTCATTCTTATCTACGGCAATAGCTGATATCCCGTGCCGCTGCTCGCTTGGTACGCTTCTGGCTGCCTGAGCGTTCCACAACCCTCATCTGGACGCCAGCACATGCCGGCCTTCTTGGCAACGAGGACGCTCACCTCAGTCTCTAGCCCGAGGTCTCACATTCTGGCCTGGAGAAATGGAGCCCCTTCCACAGGTCGAGGAGCGCTTGCTCTCTTTTTGTGATATTCCATCGCATTACTGGGATCAACAAAGAGTATACACTCCCCCAGCCGAATCCCTAAAGATAGCGCAGGCCACACAAAGGCGACGCCTGCAAACTAGGACTGCTCCATACCTTGTATTACTAAGCGCCCGTTACCCAGACCAGTTTCCCTCTTCATGCAAACTTTGCGGCAAACCAGGAGACTTCCTCCACATACTCCTCACGTTTCCCACCTTCCCACATCGCCCCCCTCCGGCTGTGGTGGTGTCATACCGGGAGACCATCATGACCAGCACTTCTGCGTTCGATCAGCGCCGGATCATCTCGTGCGCCATGAAGAGGATCGCACTTCAAGGGCTTTCCTTTGCTGTGTAAGGGTGCCTTCTCACCATGAGGGAGCACTTGCGTGCCATGAGGGGGCTCGGCCGTCGCGCTCTAAAGTGGCATATAAATGTTTCTACCAGCTATGCAGTTCTCTGCAAAATAAAAGAAAAACGGCGTTCAAGCCACGCGGTCTAAAGCTGCATGACTACCTCCATGTATCGTGAAGCGAGGTGAGCGAGCTGCGCGTTCAGTTCACCTTTGTTGCGTTCGCAAGAATAAAAGAATGCTTCTCGTGTTAATATCTCTTCGCCTTTGTGAAAGCACAAAAGCGAGGCAGTAAGAAGGTAGATGAAGATGACGCTCAATTCAACGTCGCTGATGAACGACTTCCTCATCTCCCCCTCAATACTCTTTTTTCTATTCGAGAGGGCACCCTCCTCCTTTCAGTTCTGACGGGCTGAGTATGCACAAAAGCACAAAAACTTCATGTGAAGGGAGCTCTATCGTTAGCTTGCATCTACTTGCAGTGCAGCTGAAATGCTATGTGACCTGTTAACTTTGTACCTGCCTACGTGTGGCTCTTCAAGAAAAGATTGAGCCACCCATTACTGTCTTTTTGGCCGGCCCTGCGAGGGACTCGCGAGCATTTTCTTTTCCATTAGCTGCAGCGATCATCCCTACAACGACCTTGTCCACCTCCTCTGCGTCATCGCCCGCCATGATGGTCTAGTGGCTAAGGTACTCGGCTGCTGACCCGCAGGTCACGGTATCGAATCCCGGCAGGGGCGGCTACATTTTAGATAAAGGCAGAAATGCTTGAGGCCATGTGATCAAGCAATTCGGTATAGTATTATGTTAAAAAAGGAGATGCATATTGTTCACAATATAGCATAGTTTGGGGTGGTAGAAAGAAATGCTAATTTCAATGCATTTTTATTTGCACATTGGTGGACAAATTGCTGATTATTCGAAGGTTGTGATATATATATGCTCCCTTCATTCAACAAGATTTCAGTCAATCTTGTTCAATTCCATCTGCGATTGCTTTCAGCGGCCATTTACCGTAATAGCATGCGCTGTGCGATGTTCGAGGGAGTATCTTCGAAAAAGAAAAAAACTTTTGTGAGTGCAACTCGCAGGCATGTATAAGCTTAAATTGAAGATGCATGTGGTACTAATTTATTGTAAAATTGCATTATGCGTTTCCTTTCGCTGCGTATAACGTTTTCGCCTGCGCAGATAGTAAATTTATCGAAAATTTTAGGATTGCACTAGTAAACGATTTATTTGCTGCATTGTTTGAAAGCGTCAAATAAATCTCACGTCATACACACTCAACGGGATTATGTTAAGCAAGGTGCAACTGACTCCCACATGACACACATTCAATGGACAATGTATTGAAATGCTGAAGCTTTATAGCAACCCTTAACGTAGGCTGCCCAATTCACAAAACTTCTATTTTGTGTGGTTTTGCGGTTACTTGGTCGAGGTCACTAATGTGCACGTGCCTCCGCAGGATTAGGTTAAATATTTCCTTGCTGATACAATTAGTATGACGCATCTAGGCAAATAAAGGCTGGCATCATACCTAAGCCAAAATCTACATTCTGTATGCAGCCCTCCGCGGTGCAGCCGCGCATCAAATAAAACTGCTTGCGGACATATCCTTTGAACGCTGACACTGTGGCGCATTCACCTATAAAATATGTATGCCGGTACATACTCACGAAAATGCGCAAATACATGCTCGCAACTAATAACATCGTAGCGCGTCCGAACTGAGACACAGGACAAGAGAATGGGCAAAAGGCAGCGCTCCGCTTTTGTCTCTTTCCTTGTCCTGTGTCTCAGTTTTGATGCGCTGCGATACTTATAGTTATGAATTACCAACACGACCAACTACATAGCCATGTACACACTCGCGTATAGAGGTTGATGGACATTTGGACACTAGCACTTGCTTTAATGTGGCCAAACAATTTTGGCCATGTGAGAATTTTATGAGTGTATTTTTGTTTTCTTCTTCTTCTTCTTCTTCTTCTTCTTCTTCTTCTTCTTCTTCTTCTTCTTCTTCTTCTTCTTCTTCTTCTTCTTCTTCTTCTTCTTCTTCTTCTTCTTATTATTATTATTATTATTATTATTATTATATTGTTGTTGTTGTTGCATCCCGCAAAACGTCTAACGTGTAAATTTCATACTCTGTCAAAACTGTGTGGTTATGTAAGGTTTATGAGATCAGTGATCTTCGTGTTCTTTCTGATAGCATGCAAGATTTTTTCTACGCGCAATAAATGCGCTGCCATGCGAGGCCTTCGTTCTCTCCCTTTTGGTAACCTATCTCTCGAGAATCCAGTTTTCCTACAGCCTTCTACAAATTGTGCACTGCGATATGTCTTGCTCAACTTGAATATATATGCATATATACTTTGTAATGGCCTTGATAAGTATAGCATAACGCCACTGAGCGAGTCTGGAAAACATTTATAAGCATTTACACCCGTCGTTTCGCTAGAAATGACTGTGGGTCTCTTTTCAGTTCTGCTAGAATACTATCCTTCCCATCACTTAACTGCCAACAAAATGACGCTGAGCTGTTCTTTATTTACAAGCTAGTTCAGGGTAAGATATTCTGCCCTTCTCGGTTGTAATAATTTTCGAATTCCGCGTACTTTATCCAGAGAGAATCGAGCGTTGCATGTAACTGCCAGCTTCTTTCAACACTATATCCTTCACAGCACACCGAAACTCTCTTACGTCAACTTTCTTGATTCGTTATGTTTTTCCTAGTCCACAGTCATTTTTTATTATGTTTGCTCTGTCCTAACATAGATTTGCACATGTACAGATTCTTTCCTTTTCCGCCTTTCAGGAAGCTTTCCACACACAGTTGTGTACACGATGCATTATTTTTCAGTCTCATTTTATCAATATCTTCTTTTTATTTATTGTCCCCATTGTGCGTTGATTTCTTTTTGTCTGTGCGTTTTGGCTCTTTTTATTGATTTCATTTTCTGCACACAGTCTGTAATGCATTATTCCTATTATTATTTTACATTTGCGTGCGCCATCACGAAACACCCTATGCTTGTTGCTAGATACGTTAAATGAATGAATGATGAATGATTCCTTCATTGAATATTACTAATAATATAAATGCGTGAGAAATGAGATGCAAATCTTGATAAAATGCGCCTTGGTTGCCAGCGTGCACGAAACAGGAATTGCAGTTTCACTGAATGTATGTCTTAAAGGTCATACAACTGCAGCTTTCTAGGCCCGCGGGGAGAAGTTGAGCTCTATTGTCCCAAAAAACTCACCTGGCCGCACTGTAGCCGTTTGCAAGTTTGCGAGGGGTGCGCACGCTAAAGAATGTAAAATGGCGTAAGTCGGAGGGTTGAAAAATTTGGGGAACGTTTTTCGCATAGAACAGTCGGTCGACATAGCAGACAAAATAGCGCTGCGACCCACTTCCAGTAACGACGAAGAAAATAGTTTGCGCAACAATGCAGACGTGTGGTAATAATATTGTGTCATCAATTGTGAACAAATTTCGTTCGTCAATAAGCTTAGAAAAATTTTGTTGCAGTGAGAAGCGCGTAAATCGTCAATCTCCAGGGTAATGTAGGTTACACTGTCAAGCCAGCAGTGTATCCACCCGTGTCATTGTTGCTTCTTTGCTCGCCGGAAACATCGCTTGGGTGCGGACCACGTTCGTCACCTTTTATTCCTCTTGCTCTTATTTCGTGTTTAACTACTGCTACGATTTACGTAAGATAATAATGCAGCTTTCAGCAATATACTTCGCTGTATGTGGTGCAATTGTAGACGACGGTAAAAGTGTTTTCGTGTGCGTGTGCGTGTATAGGCCGCTGGATTGGCCATCGCCAACTTTTCGCGCAAAAAAAAAAAGATACTCATGCTTGCTGATAAGCTTTCCTTCACAACTTCTTCCAAAAGCAGTGCAAATGGCCGTGGTGGCCATTAAGGGGTCATGGCACCTAATTTTCAACTATAACCTGTGGTAATTGTGTGGTTTGATTTTTGTACGTTCACAGAGAAGCTGGCGAAATTTTAGCTAATTTAGTCGAGCCGTTAATTTTTATTCCAATATTTTTATAAACAAGCAAGAGGTTTGAGAGTCGGGCAACACTGACGCGCTCGCTAGCCGTGACGGCACGAAGCGCTTGTTGTGCGAACCGCTGCACTCGGAATTCCGGAGACCGGCCGTGGTCCGTGGTCAGCTGCGCGTGCAATCAAACTTCTTCTGCGTAGTTCAACTTTACACTGGAACTAAATAACTTCCAGAAGTGGAAACAATGCCAACGCGTCAACCATGTAGCGCTGGCACTTGCAGAAAGCAATTTAGGTGGTCGCGAAGGGTACTGTGAATGAGCATTGCGTATGCCGTTTGCCACCACAGATAAATATTTATTGAAACTCCTCGCAGACACTGCCATTGCTGAGCATCACACTTGCAATTTTGTACTGGAATCGAATGCAATTGCCAGAGTTCAACTAAAGATTCGGCCAAAAGGTATATCGTGAGTAATCCTAGTGCCACACTGAAATGCCATTCGCTTCGGCTTATACTTAGATATGCCGCACGCAACAAATGATTAAAAACAACAATCCCAACGAGCAGCATTGCTACGGCTACTTACTGATTACGTTAAGTGCCGAATGTCGTGCATGCGCGTATGCTAGTCAACAAAAACCTGCACGCTTCGCCAATGCCACGGCGCTAAGTCCCCCTTGCTTGCGAATGCAGCGCCGATGGTCCCCCGCATCAGAAGCTTCCTTTTCAACCTAACATGCTTGAAATAAAGCTACTTATCATTGAAGAAAGCCGTCTGCAACGTCTGCCACAACGGCGAGGTCGTTGGCATCTTGGTTCTCACCGTCTTCGATGCTTTCTTTGTCGCTAGAGCTGGTGGTGATGGAGTCAACGTCAAAATTCTCAACAAACACGACGTTGCCGACGCATATGGTGATGGTACCGCTAGTACACCGCAAGACTTAGAAGCCACCCACACGTGCGGACCACTCGGCAAGCAACACTCGCCACACTGACCGCGTGCGGAAGCTGCTGCTGGGTAGCAGACGACGACACCGCTCCTTCGGCTTGTGACGTCACGTACGGCATGGCGAAATGGCGGCCGCCAGCGGTGGGCGGAGGTTTTCAGCTCATGACTTCTACGGCTCATTTTGCACTAAAATAATTTCTTACAGTCGAGTTTTCACACGTGTACAAGTGAAATTGACCCTCTGGGTTTGTTTTTCGGCGAAAACCCTCAACTGTTGGGTGACCATGTCATGACTCCTTTAAGGTGTGAATAGGTTATTTTGATTTAGAAGCTCCGTGAAAGACAAGTCTGGGTTATATGTTAAGTTCATCTTTTTCATTGCCTTCACACGTAGTTCGCGATTACTATGATAACTTATAAAAAATAGCGCATAGCATGCTTCGTGAGTAAATAACTTCATAGTATACGTGGTTACGTGATTAAGCTGTTTTGTTTAAGTGATACTACAACACAAAAAGTATTGACAGGCAAGCATTAAACATAAACACAACGTGTCTATTTAGTAAAGTGGATTAACAGTGACACGTGCCCACCACAGACTTTAAATAAGTGGCCAAGTTACATTTCAGCAATAATTTCTTGAGAATAACTTGAGCTATATTGAGGATAACTTGAACAAGAACCTCGAGAGGATACGTACAACATTTGTTTTAGAGACGATGGTGACTGCATGCAGACCTTTCAACAAGCAGCAATATCTGCAGAATGATTTGTAGGGCTATATAATTTATGCCGGCGACACAAGTTGAATTCATAGATGAATCATCTGAATAGCTATATATAAAGGCATCTATATAAGTCATGTCTAACGTTATATGAATGATTCTATTTGTAGCTTTATATAGATGATTGCCATATATGGCCATATACAGCGACGTCCTTATATGGGTATAGAAGGGATCAGGTATATCAGGTTCTATAAGGCCGATATGTGGCTACGTCAGGAATCGGGCGCATCGTGCTTTATATGGAATTCCCATATTGGCTCTTATATAACCTGATATGCCCGATTCCGTATGTAGCCACATATAGGGATTTTTATATAGGTTTATAAATGGGATTTTCGTAAGGGAGATTTACCCCCGAATGCAGAGATGTTACTTGACTCGTACTTGATTCGTTATTGACTCAAGGCAGTCTTGCCGCTCGCTACAAATCGTTCTCGAACGTGCGGACGACTTGAAGGCGACTTGGCTCGGTTGAAGTCACGACAATATTCAAGTCAGCTGCAAGGCTAGCTTGAAAGCCACTTCATGCGTTATTCTAACTTGGCCACCTCTCGAATGGACGTTGCGCGGAGGGCAGCCAATTTTGAGTTTGCTTGGCTCGCCATAAGCGTAGCACTTTGTGAGGCTTGCTGCCTGCCGAAGATACTCGACCCTCTTTACGTGACCGAGGAAATGCGATGGAGTTGTATGACGAGCAACAATTCCACGTTCGATAAATGTTCACGAAGAACGCCGTGCGGCAGCTGCCGGCTCTGTTGCTGCTCCGTGAGAGTAGGGACAACCGAAGACAGCCTCTGCCTCCAGTGTACTGATGGTGCTCAGGTTTTACAGCACTGGCACATTTCAAACAGTCACCGGGAATCTCGTGCGCATTTCATAGTCGACAGTGTGCCGTGCAGTTTGAAACGCTACGCTACTCATTGTAAAGGACCGTTACGCGATGATGGTGCACTTTGCGCAGCCGGCAGCACTTCCTATAGTTATGCGGGGCTTGTGTGAAGTGGCTGAGTTTCCTGGCGTTGCAGCATATGTAGACTGCACACACGTGCGTATTAATAGCTCCGGTGGTGATGACGCCGAAGTGTTCCGTAACCGCAAAGGCTATTTCTGCTATTCTAAAGCACGACGACATTTTCCGTCTCTTACTGTGCAAAGTTGACTCGGTGCTGTGTCTGTGTGCCTGTGTGCCTCATCTATCTTTTCGTCTCGTCTTGGCCACTGTTTCTTGCTCAGAAAGGCATTGCCTACAGCACAACTTGATGAAATATTGTACACACAAAATAAAAGAGGTGCCCCTATAACGAGTTTCCTCATCATGGGCCTCCCCTTTCACCATCATGCAGCGAGACATTGCTCCACCTCACGAGACAAAATTCTCCTGAAAGCAATGTCCTGACCCCCCCCCCCCCCCAAGCTCAATAAGAGGATAAGAATCACTTTTGTTCCCAGAACTTGTTTTTAATTTTTCATGTATAACTGTGGCCTAGCCCGCTACAAGCATGTCGAAAGGTGAACAGAAAGGTGAAAGACAACCAAGCACATATACGCTCATAAATCCTGTGGCATCCACAATGTTGCACGCACAGGCGTACTACTACTTTGCGTACGGGAGCACTGTCGTTCTCACGCTCCCTGACGGTTCTTGGCCAGAATTATTCTTTAGCCAGGCTTCGCGATGCTGTAGATTTCAGGGGACTTCGTGCTACTCCAAGCTAGCGTCTCTTTTCGCGCTCAACTTGCACAGTGGCACACACAGCAGCACAGCAGACTCGCTGTATCACACCGCTAAAACAAAGACATCGGCATACACGTACATTGAAAAAACTGTCCTCAAACACAGGAAACAAGACGCAAACTGTCCCCCATACATGATCGCATGCAAAAAAGCACGAGAAAGCACGCAAAAGAGCACACAGTCATGCACAAATCCTCGCGCACTCACGTTCAAACACAAAGTGCCATACGCTTTGACGAGGGGAGCGGCAGCACCTTCCTAAAAAAAGCGTCCGAAACTGTCGACTCCGCCAAGGTGTGCTCGCCCATTGACGGCGACGCGACGCAGCAGGCCTCACTTTGATTTTTATCTAGCGGCCGTGGTATGAGCATATTAGCAGTAGGACAAGAGAAGAATGCCCAGGATACATATTTTAATGAAGATGTAGATTTTTTTTGTTTTAATTTATATCTTCCTTTGCTTCCTGTTTTTTATTTATTTATATATCATTGTTTCTCCTTTTGTATCCCCACTGGTTCTCCCGTCCCACTCAACTTTTCATTCTTTTCCTATCAATTTTCTATACTCTACAATACAAGAGTACGATATGCTCTGCTAGTGTGTGTTTATGTTGCATAGAAACGCAGAGCAAATAATTTTCACGACAGCCTACTATCATTATGATGGCTACTCAGCTCAGATACGTATACAATCAACCAGAATAATATGTTGCAATAGTGAAGTGTTCATCATTACCCACATTCCAGAGCATTCTCCAAGAAGCTCTTTACTTGATATATTAGCTCTAAAGTTCAATGCGAATATTTTATCTTTGCGTCATTTAATCGCCATAATAGCAGAAGAAACATATAACGACTATGTATTGAATTACTTTAAGTGCCATGTCTACATTCAAAATAATAGGACAGAAAAGAAAAAATTGGCCCCCAATCTGCATGTTTACACTGCAAATGTAGTCAAAAGACGATAGTCTTGCGTCTGGAGAGAGTGTACAAAAATTTTATTTGATGTTCTGCGCAAGAAAATTGGTGAATGGTATTCTGGAGGCGCTGCGTTAGAGTGCCTCGAGCATGTAGCGGAGGTGAACGAGCGCATGTCGGCACGTTAGACAAGAGTGCCATCTGGCAGTTATCTTCGAAAACGAAGAAAGGCGTGTGACCCACGGAGGAAGATGCACGCCTGTCTCGGAGGTGATAAGGTGTGCAACGCAAAGCGACTGGCAGGTGCCACCACCGTGTCGTCTTAGCAAAGCATTGGAAACACTTTACCTTTTAAATGTGCAGCATTTCTTGGCGAACTTCGGCGACTTTGAGCGTATCTATCTATCTATCTATCTATCTATCTATCTATCTATCTATCTATCTATCTATCTATCTATCTATCTATCTATCTATCTATCTATCGATCTATCTATCTATCTATCTATCTATCTATCTATCTATCTATCTATCTATCCACCTACGACTTTTAGTGCTCCGGACCATTTCGATAATGGTATCGATATCAAACTTGGGATGTGATAACGTAACTGTATGAAAAACCTATTTGACTACTCATAACATGAAAATTATGATATTAATGTCATCAATGCCATGATTTACATTTCATGGTGCTGGAGGTCTTGCGGTGGTTTCGTTCACATGACATGCTGCAAAGCTGTTATGGTATGACATGATTTCATGGCAAACACAAGCGCAGACCTTAACATGAAAATCGTGGCTTGCGTGTCATGTAACAACATGACTCCATGCCAAGCTCATGACGTGCTCGCGGCTGTTTCAATCGCGTCACATATACCAAATTTGGTATTACCGTACGTGAATGGATGGCGGAGGTATGTGACTGATATAAACATGATAATCACGACATACGTGTCAAGTAACATCATGACTATATGCCACACTCTTGATGCGCTCGCGACTTTTTCGCTAGCTTCACACATGCCAAATTTGATATTACGTGACGTCAATGGATGACGAAAGTATGTGACTGGTGCAAACATGATAACTTAGAAGTGTGGCAGCTTGGGCTAGTTGGTATGGCATGACGATAGTTATAGCGCGAGAACAAAACGACGTCACAGAGACATGATAGTCATGAGATGTGTGTCATGTGAGAGCACGACTACATGCCGCAGTCCAGCGAGTGAGTGAGCAAACTTTATATAACCAGCGGATTGAGGCGTGGGCCTAAGCCGCACCAGGGGCGGTGGAGAGACCCTGTTTCTCAGCCACCTCCCGTGCTCGCTGGATGGCCCATATTTGATCTGTCCGATCTGAGCTGATCAGCGCGGCTCTCCACCGCGCCCCAAGCTGTTCTGGGGAGACTGCATTGGCGTCCTGTATCTGTGTGCATTCCCATAACATATGCTCTAGGGAGGCGCGTCTCATGCTACATAGTTTACACGAGTCATCTGGGTATAGTTCGGGGTAGATGCGATTTAGGTGCTTCGGGTTGGGAAATGTTCTAGTTTGAAGTCGCCTCCAGTCAACCTCCTGAGATCTGTCTAATGTGGAGCTAGGTGGCGGAAATCTGCGCCTCGAATTTTGGTAGAATTGCATAATGTCACAGAACCTAAACATTCTGTCCCTCTCTCACCACTCATTTCCTCCCAGTACCTCTTGTGAAGCACCATCGCGAGTGCGGTAAGTGAGACCTCGCGCTACGTGGTGAGCCTCCTCATTGAGGTTAGGAATGAGCGACGCACACGGGGTGTGGGCTGGGAACCATATAATATACCTTTCTTCGAATTACTCGGATGATATGAGATTTGCCTTGCGGAGGAGTATGTTGGCTGCCTCGGGAGATATTCTTCCTCGTGCATAGTTACGGATTGCTGACTGCGAGTCGCTGATGACATACCTACACTTTGGGGAAATTATGGCCTGTGTAATAGCCACCTCTTCCGCGATTTCTGAATTATCCGAGCGTATGGAGTACGCGTTTACGCATTTGCGGTCGGTGTTTATTACTGCCGCAACGTATGATTTGTGACTAGGGTTCTCCGCTGCGTCTACGAACAACGCTTCCTTGTCTCTGCCGTAGGCCTTAAGCACAGTTCTAGCGCGGCTTTCTCTTCTGCCCTGATTAAATTCGGGGTGCATGTTTTTGGGCAAATTGGGGACCTGGATCTTTTCCCTGATCACCTTTAAAACCGACCCTTTACTTCCTTGTTGCCTATGGTAATTTATCCCCAACATGTAAACGATACTTCGTCCTGTGCACGTGCTGGCTAGCCTCTCCAACTGGGCAATCTGTTGCGCTTCTATCAGCTCCTCTAAAGTGTTATGTAAGCCCAGTTGAAACAGTTTTTCGTTGCTGGTGCCACAGTCCAGGCACCAATACATTTCGGTGTGACGTAGTACGCGTGCTCCCCGCGTTCATTTCGTCGCGTCACGCCGGCGTTGCCACTCCAGGCGCTGGTCCTGCCATATACCCGCAGGCGCGCGCCGTGCTGCGTTGCTTTGGCGCATGAGCGTTTCAGTGCGTCCGGCGTCCCTTCGTTACAAAAAGAGGGAGACGCAGTGTTTTCTGGGTAGTGCATCAGCAAGAAATGCATCATGTCGCATTTCACACCGGTTGCCGTCACACCGCGCCGACGGACGCTGGTCGCGCCGGTCGCACCTGGCGTCAGACTACAGAGTGCTCGCATTTTGATAACGTAGCGTCACTGTGCCCAGCGTGCGGGCGCGTCAAAGCTACATTGGAGTGTATTGGGCCCCTAATGATGCGCTCGCGGCCGTTTTGCTAGTTCTACATATACCAAATTTGGTGTTAAGTGACGTCAATGAATGACGAAAGTATAAGACTAGTGCAAACGTGATAATCCTGACACGCGGGTCACGTGACCATGACAACGTACCACGCCCATAGCTGGTCGTTTCGCCAGCTCCACATATACTAAATTTGGAATCACATGGCGTGAATAGATGACGAGGGTAAACGATCCATCCAAACACGATAATCATGACACGGAAGACATGTACGGCATCATTTACCTCCACCTCGCAACGTTGTGCTGATTTCAAAAGGACATATCAACCTTTCTCATTCGTGCTTCGCATATCATCGATTCCCACTGTATGTGGGATCCGCCAATTTTTTCAGCATCGCGTTGCACTGCCAGCGCAGTGTGATAAACGCTACGGTCTTACAGTTACTTGTGTGTTGATGATGATATACAGTGTTTTTTGGCGCAAGGGGCACGTTGTGGCCAAAGAGCGCCAATACATGTGACAAAAGATTTGGGCTTTGGGTATGATGAATGGCTGTAAAAGGGCCTACTATTTCTCACTCTAAAGGTGGGTAAACATATAAAGAATAAAATTATGAGAGCGACATGAAATGTGTAGAGTGAAAACTAGTGGTCAATGATTCTGATGATAAGCTATGAAGAGATTATAGAGCACGAATGTCTCTCCGCCGTCCTTGTCTCCAAGGGCCGCGAAACATGTGCTTTGTAATGTATGTACGGCAGCAACAACCTCTTGTGAGAGGTTGTTCTACAGATTGCCTGGGTAGATCACGTGGAAGTTGCGAACATCTTAAAAATGCAAATAATGATTGATGTTTGAAAAGTGGATCTCAACCGAGGAACATCGCCGGGTGAAGAGGCATTTGTTCTCGGTAGGATGTTGGAAAATGCTTTTTTTTCGAATAGGAGCTAATTCACTGCACTGTATCAAAATATGTAAGGAACTAAGAGGTTCGCCGCATTTCTCACACATTGCTGGATCACCACCGGTCAGAAGGTGTGAGTGTGTACTATATGTGTGTCCGATACGTAACCGACAGAGTGCTAGTTCTGTACGGCGTGTTTCTGATGTTGGTGGCCAGTCACCAAGGTAAGGCTTGAATAAATGTAATTTATTATGTACTTGTCCGTCCCATTTACGCTGCCAATAATCCCTCAGCTTTTTTATCAAAAAGGGTTTCAAGTCCATTACGGGGACAGCTACAGATGACTGCGGAGTGTTCACATGGACTGATGTTGCGAGCTTATCCGCTAGTACGTTTCCCTCAATTTCACGGTGTCCTGGTACCCAACTTATTACTACATGCTGTTTAGATGCGTAAATGGCACAGAGGAGAGAGTATAGCGAAGAAATGACAGGATTCTTGTACTTTCTGGTGGCTTTTAAAGTTTTTACAACGCTTAATGAATCCGTGTATATGACTGCATTACTTATTTTCGTTTCTTTAATGTGTTTTGCTGCCGCCAGTATTGCATAAGCTTCAGCTGTAAAAATGCTTGTGTGAGGGTGGAGAATCCGACATGCGAAAAATATGGGCCCACCGCTGCATAGGATATGCCCGCGCGAGTCTTTGATGCATCAGTGAAAAATTCAGGATAGGTATATTTGTGTGACAATTCCCAGAAGTACATATGAATGTGTAGGGGTGGAGCATGCTTTGTCACAATCATGAAAGATGTGTTACAATTTATAACCTGCCAGGGTCATGGCGGGGCGCATGTAGTAGAAGGCATTGCGCGGTGTTCGAGCAATGCGACGCCTGTGTCCAAAGCTAGTGCTCGAACACGTAGCGAGAAGGGCTCTTTTAATGTGGGTCAGTTTCAAAAGAGCTGGAAGCTGGATGTGTCGTTTACAGCAGGGTAAGTAGGGTGGTCGGTCTTTGCGGTTATCTTAAAAAAATATGTAAAAGACAGGTAAAATCTTTGCATATGTCGCGACCATTCATCTGAGTCTGCGTAGAAGCTTTCCACGGGGCTTGTACGAAAAGCTCCCGTGGAAAGGCGAATGCCTAGATGGTGGAGTGTCCAGCATTTTTAATGCCGTTGGTGGTGCAGACTGGTACACTATCACCCCATAGTGTGCGAATAAGGCTTTTGTAGAGGCTTATCAGACATTTTCTGTCGCTGTCCCAACTTGTGCGGGACAGGACGTTTAGGATGTTTTCCAACTGTTACGTCTGTACGGCCGCTTGTGACTGTAGACGATTTATTAAAGGACAGGAAACGTGAACAAGTTCAAAAGCGTAGCCCAGGCGTTGGAGTCACTCCTGGCCAGCGTTCGACGCCAGGCTCGCGCTCGTGCCACAGCGCCAGTGCCCCGCGCGCACTTCGTTAATGTCGTCTTCTAAGGCGACATGTCACTCTTCCTCCCTTAGACGAAGTCTCCATAGCGGTCTGGAGGTCGCCTAACCTCTGGTGGTCGCAGTTGCCGAGTGGCCACTGCCTGTGACGTCGACGGTTGCGAGGGAGTGTGATCTTGCATCTCGGGCGATTCAGGCGGTTGAGCAGCTGAGCTCGATGGCGTCTCTTCTGGCGTTGCGTCCAAGAGATCGTCAGCTGCGCTCCAATCTGTCCGCGATTGGGTTGTTTGTCTGGTCTGACTCGTTTTCCTCATGTGATTGAGGTGACGCCGAACCTTTCCTTGGTCGCTTTTTACAAGCCAGGATCGTGGTCCGACGCGGCGCAGTATTTCGCCTTCAATCCAATCTGGCTTATTCAAAAACTGCCGGATAAGCACTCTATCCCCTATAGCGAAGCGGCGTGATTTTTGCAATGCCTCCTGGCTCTCAGGACTTCGCTTATCTCCAACTGTTACGTCTGTACGGCCGCTTGTGACTGTAGACGATTTATTAAAGGACAGGAAACGTGAACAAGTTCAAAAGCGTAGCCCAGGCGTTGGAGTCACTCCTGGCCAGCGTTCGACGCCAGGCTCGCGCTCGTGCCACAGCGCCAGTGCCCCGCGCGCACTTCGTTAATGTCGTCTTCTAAGGCGACATGTCACTCTTCCTCCCTTAGACGAAGTCTCCATAGCGGTCTGGAGGTCGCCTAACCTCTGGTGGTCGCAGTTGCCGAGTGGCCACTGCCTGTGACGTCGACGGTTGCGAGGGAGTGTGATCTTGCATCTCGGGCGATTCAGGCGGTTGAGCAGCTGAGCTCGATGGCGTCTCTTCTGGCGTTGCGTCCAAGAGATCGTCAGCTGCGCTCCAATCTGTCCGCGATTGGGTTGTTTGTCTGGTCTGACTCGTTTTCCTCATGTGATTGAGGTGACGCCGAACCTTTCCTTGGTCGCTTTTTACAAGCCAGGATCGTGGTCCGACGCGGCGCAGTATTTCGCCTTCAATCCAATCTGGCTTATTCAAAAACTGCCGGATAAGCACTCTATCCCCTATAGCGAAGCGGCGTGATTTTTGCAATGCCTCCTGGCTCTCAGGACTTCGCTTATCCGTCTCCCGCTTAAGAAGATCGAGAGGGCAGAGCAATTCTCGTCCGAACATCGCTCTCGCCGGTGTCATACCTGTGGTAGTGTGTATTGTCGTGTGCTGCCGATACAGAAATCTTGCAAGTCGGCACTGTATGGACTTGTCTGCATCTTTCAACAGCGCTCTTTTCAGCTCCGCCACATAGCGTTCTGCCTGGCCGTTTGTTGCCGGATGATATGCTGGTGAGGTTGCAGCCTGTATGCCGTTCGACGCATAGAACTGCTTGATCTCGTTGGAGATGAATGCTTTTCCGTTGTCGGAGATGACCTTTCGGGGAATGCCGAACGTTGCAAAGAGGCTTCGGAGCACGTCGATTACAGCCGCGGATGTTGCTTGTGTCACGCGCCGGACTTCCACCCACTTTGTGTATGCGTCCACAACAACTAAGTAGGTGCGTCCGAGTAGTGGCCCCGCGAAGTCAACGTGCACCGTGTTCCATGCTGTCTGGGGACGGTCCCACGTAGGAATAGGAGCTTTGGGTGGGCTCTTTTGCGTTGCTTGGCATTCACGGCACTGTCGCACCGTTTCCTCGATCACCTTGTCCATTCCGGGCCACCATACGTAGCTCCTTGCGCACTTCTTCATGGCTACCATGCCTCTGTGACCCGCATGCAGAAGTGCCAGAACACGGGATCGTGCTGAGCTCGGTATGATCACTCGGGATCCAAGTGTGATGCACTCGCGCTGTAGTGCTAGTGCGGTCGCTCGTCGTCGGTAAGGAGCAAACTCATCTCCAGTGAGTTTCTCCACTGTACCATCCTGCACTGCCTTGTACAACCTCTGCATGATGCTGTCTTGTTGTGTCAGGCGTGCTATCTCGGCAGCAGTCAACGGAGGTCTCGATAACGCTTCGAACAATAGTACGTCACCTGGAGGCCAGGGTTCATCGAGACGTTCTTGTAATGGCAAACGGCTCAACGCATCCGCGTTTTGATGGTTCTTGCCACGCCTGTAGATTATGCTGTAGTCATACGCCGATAACTTGATGCACCATCTGGTCATCCGTGGAGAAAGGACTTGAGCCGTTGGCTTTTGTGGACCCAGTATGCCGAGCAGTGGTTGGTGGTCAGTGACGAAAGTCACCTTTCTTCCCGCAATATACTTGTGGAACTTGTGGGCTGCAAACACCACAGCAAGGCCTTCTCTGTCCAATTGAGCATATTTGCGTTCTGCCGGCCCTAGCGTCCGAGATGCAAAAGCGATTGGCGCCTCTCTATTCTGGTCATCACGTTGAGACAGAACAGCTCCTATGCCATATGGTGAAGCATCACAAGAGACAAGAAGCTCCTTCTGTTCGTCGTAGTGTGCCAGTACGGTCTGACTGAGCAGCAATGCCTTAAGCTTGTCAAAGGCTTCTTGATGCTTTGTCTCCCATCTCCACGTGGCGTCCTTCTGAAGAAGCTGGTATAGGCAGCTGGCAACTGTTGCCCTGTTCTTCAAGAATCTGTCGTAGAAAGCCAGCATTCCGAGAAATGATTGAAGCGCTTGTTTGCAGTTTGGTGCTGGAGCGTCCGTTATGGCTCGAACTTTCTCTTCGTTTGTGTGGACGCCTGTCTCGTCGATTCGGTGTCCCAGAAAGAAGACTTGTCGCACCGCAAAGCAGCACTTGTTTTTTCCGAGGCGCAGATTGTAGTTTCGTAGCCTCTTCAGCACTTCTTCCAGTCTCTCGGCGTGTTCCGTGGCGTCTTTCCCACTGATGATCACGTCATCTAGGTATGCGCACACGCCTGTGATGCCTGACAGCATTGTCTCCATAAAACGTTGAAAAATGGCTGGGGCTGCAGAAATTCCGAAAGGCAACCTCTTGACCCTGTATAGTCCCTTCAGCGTGTTCAGGGTCAATATCTCTGCTGTCTCTGGCGTCACGTGAAGTTGCTGGTACGCTTGTGCTAAATCCAGGGTGCTGAAGACCTTGCCTCCCCTCAAGTGGCTGAGCACTTCATCAGTTGAGGGAAGTGGGTAGTCTGCCTTCTTTGATACCTGGTTCACTGTGCAACGGTAGTCGCCGCATATTCGCAACGAGCCATTCTTCTTTCGAACCAGTACGAGAGGCGTTGCCCAATCCGAATGCTGTGCTGGCTCGATTATGCCTTGACTTTGCAGTCGATCCAATTCTGCTTCTACAGCTGACCGGAGCGCGAAAGGAACCGGCCGTGCTTTTAGGAACTTTGGTTTCGCTCCTTCCACGAGGTCTAGTTGTACCGCTGGACCGATGTGTCCTGATATGTCCTCGTCGAATACAGATTGGTACTTGTCGAGAAGCTTCGAAACAAGTTCATCGCCGGATACATCATTGATGCCCGTGATCTGTATACCCAGGTGAGGAAACCAGTTTCGTCCAAGGAGGTTACAACCTGCTCCCTTGATGACAACAAGTGGTAGTGTCATGGTTTTGTTTCCGTGCGTAACAATCACCGTTGCACATCCAAGAACTCGAAGAGACTGTCCTGACCATGTGCGTAGGAGCATGTTGTCGGTCTGAAGCCGTGGTCGATCATCTGTCCACGTAGCTTTGAACGTGACCTCACTGATGAGTGTGCAGGCTGCACCCGAGTCGACTTCAAAATCCAAGAACTTGCCATGTACGCGTAGCCGAGTCATGACCTTCTGTGTGCTGAACGCGTTGGTTACGGTGTTGAGCTCGTAAAGGGCCACGTCTGATGAGTCCTGCTGAGTCGACACTGGTGCTGAGGCAGCTGTCGAAGTTCCTTGTTGGGGATATTCGATGCTGTTGCTCGTTTTTGCTTCTTTCCGCTTTTTCAGACAGGCTTTTTCAATGTGTCCGCGTTTCTTGCAGTAGTTGCAGGAGACTGTCTGGAACTTGCAAGTGTCCGGATTATGTAGCGCGTTACAACGCCAACAGCGTTGTTTCTTCTTTTGGGCAGAGGCACTAGAGTGACCTTGGTTGTCTATCTTGCATGTGCTTATGCAGGATTCGTGAAACTCTTTAAATTCGGTTTTCACGCGTTTCTGGTCTTCGATGGCGTTTTCAGCTCGCAGTGCAAGGTCGAAAGCTTTCTTGAACGTCAAGTCCTTTTATGCGAAGAGCCGTTGCTGGACCTGCTCGTTCCGAAGACCGCAAACGAAACGATCACGCAGCATGACGTCCATAGGCAGCATTGTCGGATTCGCTGCAGTGTCTGCGCTTGTCCCGAAATTGCAATCTGCTGCTAGCTTCTTGAGCGCCGTGACGTAATCACTGACCGTTTCGTCGTGCTTTTGGTCACGTCGCTGGAATCGTGCCCTGCAGAAGACCTCAGACGGTTGTGGATCGAAGTGAGCCTTGAGCATCTTGACTATGTCCTCGTAGCTCACTTGGTTGGGCTGCTTGGGTTGAACGAGGGCGCAGACGATGTCATAAGTCTGTTCCCCGCACAGCGTTAGCAGATGAGCACGTTTCTTCGATGCGTCCGTAATCTCGTTAGCCTCGAAGAAGAACTGTAGCCTCCCATACCAGGATCTCCAGGAGCTGGGGCTGCCGCTGAATTCGGGTAGCCGACCGAAGTCGGGCGTCGCCATGTTATTTCCTTGACGTCGGTGGAGTGCCGATGAGTCGATCCAGTCTTCCTCGTCGCCAACTGTTACGTCTGTACGGCCGCTTGTGACTGTAGACGATTTATTAAAGGACAGGAAACGTGAACAAGTTCAAAAGCGTAGCCCAGGCGTTGGAGTCACTCCTGGCCAGCGTTCGACGCCAGGCTCGCGCTCGTGCCACAGCGCCAGTGCCCCGCGCGCACTTCGTTAATGTCGTCTTCTAAGGCGACATGTCAGGATGTTCATTGTTTTTATGCATTTCTTCTTAATGTACCTAATGTGTAGTATAAACGTGAGCTTCGTGTCTAGAATTATGGCTAAAGTTTTTTGTTCACTCTTGACAGCTACGCACTCACCCTGCAACTCTATATGAGGATCAGTGTAGAGTCCTCTTTTCCTAGAAAAGAGAACACAGGAGCTCTTTAGTGGATTCAGACTCAAACCGTTCTCATCTACCCATTTACACACCTTGTTAACACAGAACTTAACCTGTCGCTCGCATGCCGAGAGATTACAGGATTTAAAACATATCTGTAGGCCATCAACGTATGCTGAATAAAAGATGTTGCGTGGGATACACGATCGCAGGGAGTTCATTTCGACTACAAAGAGAGTACAACTGAGGACAGCGCCCTGCGGTACTCCCGTTTCTTGCACGAACGGTCGTGACAACGCATTGCCCACTCGAACATGAAATGTACGATTGGACAGATAATTTTCGATTACACTTAGCATATTACCTCGTATACCTAAATGTGTGAGGTCTCTCAATATTCCGAAACGCCACGTTGTATCGTATGCCTTGTCCATGTCAAGGAATAGTGATAGGAAAAGCTGCTTATGAATAAAGGCTTTGCGTATTTGCGCTTCTATGCGGATGAGACGGTGTGTGGTGGACCGACCCTCTCAGAATCCACACTGATATTGGTCGAAGAGTTTGTTTGATTCCAAAAAACATAATAATCGGCAGTTTATTATCTTTTCAAACAATTTGCAGAGGAAGCTAGTCAGAGCAATAGGCCTGTAACTCAATACAGAAGATGGATCTTTGCCCTGTTTAAGAATAGGTTTACTATGGCCTCTTTCCACGCACAGGGAATTTCGCCAGAAGCCCATATGGGCTTCTGGCGAGATTATACAGACAGACAGACGAGAGTTTTTTGTGTTTCTTGAGGTGAGTGTTTAAGCATCTGATATAAAACACGGTCAGAGCCTGGGGCTGATTTGTTGCAGCAGTTTAACGCTGCCTGCAACTCAGCCAAGCAGAAAGGTCTGTTGCATGGCTCATTTTTTGTACATTTACGTTCAAGTTTTTGCCTTTCTACTCTCTCTTTGTATCGTTTGAACGTATCAGTATAATGCGATGAGCTGGACACGTGTTCAAAGTATGCTCCCAGGGAGTCTGCTTGATCCTCAAGGTTGTTCTCCTCTGTGTCTACTAGAGGGAAGGAGTGTGTCTGTCGGCCTCTTATCCCATTCACTCTGTTCCAGACCTTAACTTCATCAGTATAGGAATTGATGCCTGACAAAAACTTCTGCCAGCTTTCTCTCCTAGCCTGTCGGCGTGTCCTTCACCCTTAAGACTTTACTTGTTTGAAATTGACCAGATTCTCTGCAGTTGGGAAGTAACGCAATATACACCACGCTTTATTCCGCTTATCTGCGGCGACTTCTTGTGCCCATGCCATGACTGATTTCTGCAGTTTTTCGTCCGGGGACCGTATTAAGGTCTCCCATGCTGTTTTGGAGGCAGCTGGCAGAAGCTCTCTGGGTGGGGGAAGGCCCTCGCAATCCCAGAGAATGTGACTTTGGTTTGCTATGACATTTTTGTGGCAATTTTTGCATGCTGAGTCAACCTCTCCACCTGTGAATATCGCTAAGCGGTGAGGAGTGGTTAGGCTGTTCGTTTAAATTCGGCGGAGTATAGTGGCCTGCGCTATTGTGAGGTTGCTGTGCGATATGGGATATAATCTCCTGTCATCTTTATACATATTCGAAGTTCGTTATAGGAGGTCACTGCCTCTCCTATCGGGGAGTCCGGTTCCAATGAAAGCGCGACCCGGTTTGATAATCCTCGGGCCAATTTATGTGCTTCCTCGTTACCGGGGTTTCCCGAGTGAGCGGGGACCCAGACCAGATTTATTTTGGTTCTGTCATTCCAAATGAAGTTTCTCAGGACCTTGGCTGTACTTAGTCCCACACTTCCCCTTACAACGCTGAGAATAGCACTCTTAAAGTCGCTAAGGACAGTGTGGGTGGTTGGATGCATAATGGCCAGATCTATGGCTATTTCTTTGGCCTCTTTGATTGATGCGGCTCTAGTGAAAGCCATATTTACGATTTTAAGTTTTCTGTCCACGGCACTCTGGGTGTATGTGTTGTGTCCCTTGTTGGCGGCATCGACGAAGACCGCGCTTTGGTCTTGCTTGTGCTTTTCACTTAGCCTATCTGCTCTGGCTTTTCTCCTGGCGTTGTGTCTGCCCGCCAGGGTGCTTTTGGGTATTCGTTTGATCTGTAGGTAATGTCTGATTGCTTGAGGTAGTGGTGCTCTGCCTCCTGTGGTGTGTATGGGCTGAATTTTCAGTTTATGCAGAATATGCAATCCCGTCATCGTGTCTGAAAGCCATGTTATTTGTGCTGTTTTGTGTGCTTCGATCAGCTCCTCTAGGGTGTTGTGATTCCAAGTTGGAGGAGCTTCTCGGTGCTGGTATAAACAGGCAAACCTAGAGCCCATTTGAACGCCTGTCAAATTATAGCTTCAATTTTATCTTTGTCTGATTTCCTGAGATGATAATAGAGGAAAGAGTTGACTGTGCGGCTGATTAGGATTTGAAGGGGGAGCATGTCAACTCGTTGTATCTAACGTTGGCTGCCTCCTGTAACGCGTCATTTATTGCACCGTCCAAGCCACTGTTTCTCCAGATTGTAACATCGTCCGCGTATATGCATGTTTGATATGTGGTATTCTGTTTAGCTCTTGTGGCAGGCTCATCATGGTGATCTTGAAGAGTATGGGCGAGAGGACGACACCTTGCGGGGTTCCTATTGTGCCTATTGTAAACTTTTCACCACGCACTTCACCCAGTTGGATGGTGGCCGTTCTTTCTCTGAGAAAGTCGAAAATGTAGGCGAACGTTCTTTCACCCACGTTCAACTGGGATAAGCCATTTAAGATGGCCTGATGCGCGACATTGTCAAAAGCTTTACAGACGTCTAGGCCCAGTATGGTCCGAGTGACTTGTACTGAGCCTGGGTCAAGGATGTCTTGTTGCAGTTGAAGCATAATATCTTGTGTTGATAGACACTCTCTGGAACCGATTAGGGTGTCAGGTAGCAGATGCTCTTTTTCAATGTAATTGTAGAGTCAGAATAATATGATATGCTCCATGACCTTGCCTAAGCAGGAGGTGAGAGAAATCAGTCGTAGGTTTCCCAGTTCTAACTTCTTGCCCGGTTTCGGAATAAAAATAACGGTAGCATGTTTCCAGCTAGGCGGAACTTTTCCATCAGCCCAGAAAGTGTTGAATAATTTAGTGATCTGGCTGATCAAGTGGTCATCTAAATTTCGCAGTATTTTGTTTGTTATTCTGCCTTCCCCCGCTGCGGCAGTAGTGTTCATCAGGTTGAGGACTGCTCTAACTTCAGCTTCGTCTATATCGCTATCTAAAGCTGGATTGATTTCTCCATCATATTTAGCCGGAGTTTGCATATCCGTGTCGGTGTTGAAGTATTTGCTTTGCAGTTCCCGTATTAGGTCATTCTTCTCCCCAGGATTGGAATTGATGAGTTTCTGCGCGTTTTTACTTGCGTTATACTTCGTTTGTTCGGGATTTATCAGATGTCTGAGTAGAAACCAGAAGTTTTTGTTAGTTAATTGGCCATTGAGCCAGTCACAAATTTGGTTCCAGTGTTCTTGACTCAATGCTTGTGTATATTTCTCTACTTCTTTGTCGATTTAAGCTATCTTCTTTCGTAAGGTTGTGTTGGGTTTTGTGACATGGATCTTTTCTGAATGCTTTCCCTAGCCTCCCACAGGTGTGTAAGCCGTGAGTCAGGGGCCGGGTGATTCTCCTCGATCTCGGCTTCAGTGGTGGCCCTGTTCGCGTCTTTGATTAGAGCGGATGTCTATTCTTCCAAGTTTGTGAAATCTCTGGGTTCTCTCTCATTTACTCTCATTTATAATGTCTCTGAAAGTGTCCCAATCAATATGCTTCACTCTGAATTTTCCTTTCTTTATTTTACTGAGTGGGAATGTGGTGGCTATGATGTAATGATTGCTGCCTGCATTGGTTTCTATGTTCTCTCATTTGGCGAATTCCATGTTTTTGATGAATGTTAGATCAGGTGATGTGTTTCGACAGAGGCTGTTACCTACTCGGGTGGGGCGCTCGGGGTCTGTGAGGAGGGTTAAGCCCAGCTTTAGGGAGGTTGCCCATAGGCCGGTCCCCTTCTCGTCACAAGACTTATAGCCCCATGCCGGATGGTGAGCATTGAATTCACCTGCTATGATTAGTGGTGAGCTTCTGGCATGTTTCTGTGCCTTTACAACAAAGCTTAGAGGCGACGATGCTTCTGTTCTTTGGTGGATGATATGCGTTTAGGATGTACAGGGTGGGGTAAGTTTTCTTCTTGGGGAGGATTTCTACAAAGCTGTAGGCTGTATCTTTGATAGCGAGATCCATCGCGTTAGTGGTGAGGTTTCTATGTATCATGAGTGCCATGGAGGCATTAAAGCCTTCCGCCACTGTCTTGTTGAAGGTTGTGTAGTCAACAAGCTTGGCTTTTACTCCAGTTCCCTTTAGCGCAATAACACCAGGTTTGAATGTAAAATGATGTATCCTATATTCGAGATCACGTCTTTTAGCTCGAAACCCTCTGCAGTTCCATTGCCAGATCAAAATTTGGTCGCTGGCCATCATGAATGCTTAGGAGTTTCTGCGCGTGGTTCATGTGTTCTGATTGGCCCTCCCGCTAGAGATCGTTGATCGAAGCTTGTATTGTCGTTGGGTCCCCTGCCTCTAACTAGGAGTGGTAATTGTGCAACAGGGCTTTGGTGTTGTTGCTGCTGCTGTGTCAGTGCGCCTGTTTTAGCTACTTTGAGCTGATTAAGACCTGCCAGCATGTTTTCGATCGCGGCTTCGCTTCTGGTTAGGCGAGCCTCAGTAGATGCCTGAAACTCAGCATGCTTCGCTTCTAGCTCTTTGAAGCGCGCGTTTATTTCAGTTTCTAGCTTGGCTATTCTGAGTGTCGAGTTTTTTACTTTTTCTCGTTTTTCTTCTGTGGCAATGTCTGGCACTGGGCTAGAAGCTCTGCGCTTTTCTCCTCTAATTCTGTCAGTTTCTATGTTAGTTACCTCACTGTGAGCGCATGCCATTCGTTCTTTAGCCGCGGGTGGGGTAAAGGTCCAATTGGAACTGTTTTTCAGTTGCCTGATCTGTTCGTTGGCCGAATCTAACTGTTGCTCTAAAGAGTTTACCAGCTCTGTAAGTTCCCTCATCTGATTGTCTTGAGATCTGGCCGGTGCCTGCGTCCTTGATATCGAACTGGATCTGGAATGGCCGCCTCTAGTCCAGGATGTTGACCAGCTCTTGGTCCTGCCCCTTTGTTTTGTGTTGGATGATGACTGAGTAGCTCCCGCTTTGCTCGTTGGCCCTGGATCTTCAGTACTCCCACCTACGCTCTTTGGTGGGCCGTTGATCCAGGGGTTCTTGTGTATTGCTGGCATAGAAGCGATGACCGTCTGACTGGGACCACGGCTCTTCTGCGCGGGGATGGGGGCATTTCTGTTCCCGCTCTTGCTTCTTTTTCACGACCACGATTTTGATAGACGGCCCCGTGATTTTGATTTTCTTCCCTCATTGGTGCTGGAGAACATCGATGTCTTCTTACTGTTATTAGGTTTGACTGGTGTGAAGCGTAGCCTGCAGCTCCTGTTGCCAGTGAGATGTTCACCTAGGCAGACTACACACTGCGGTGTACATGTTGGCTGTTCTCCCAGTGGCGGTGGGGGATGTTCTCCACGACATCTCCGGCATTTTGGTATTCCAAGGCCGGGAAGCGGGCACACGTTTGTGCGGTGCCCAAACTTCCTGCAGTTGAAGCACGCCTCAGGTCTCTCCCTGAAGGGATGTACTTCTAAGGTGAAACACCTGAAGCAGATCGTGGCAGGAAGCTTCTGTGCGGTGAAGGTGATGACCAGGTGTTTGGATGAGCCCAGTCTCCTGGTATTTACTATGGGGACGTCAGGGTTTTCCTTCATGAGTTGTGCTTGAAGGTCGTGGTCTGTTTCGTCCGTGTAGGCCTTGTAAACTACTCCACGGATGAAGCCGTCCGGCGCTGGTACGTAGGCGGCCACTGGCAAGTTCATATTGGACCTCTGACTTCTGAGCACTTCCAGTGAGCGGTATGCTTCTCCCTGATTCGGTCGGGTGTACTGACTGCAAGGGTATATTTAATAGGGTGAATTATTATTTGGTCTTCTTCTGCTCGGGCCAGGTCGACTTCGGTAGTGTTTTGGATGGCTTCGAGCAGCGTAGCGAGGCCAATGTTCGGCAGGTTGATTGGGTGTCTGGGTCGAATTACAATTTTGTAATGTTCGCTTGGCAGCCTCGGCATGGGCCTCTGGCGTAGAAGCTGCGGCGGGCGCGCTGCTTGCACGACGAGTGCCGGGGTACTCGCGTGTTCAGGAATTGCCTCTGAGGGCATGGGCGCGGCCGTTCTGTACTTGTGCTGCAGATCTAGGGGGTCTAAGTTACCATGCGTCATTTTTGGTGTGACCCAGGTGCTGTCTTCGAGCTCTACTGGGTCTAGTTCCTCGCATTCTACAGCGTACTGCATAATCTTTCAAACGTGGCGTCTGCCACTTTGTGCTGCCTGCCGGCTGGTCGCGGGCGAGCAGAAAAGATTCAAAAAAGGCTTACCGCTGTCACTTGTGCCTTCCTAAGTCAGTTTTGGTTCATAATTCATCGTGACAGCACTCGGAGCGTCCCTCAGCGTCACTGCGAGCAGCCGCCCCGCTCATCCACCTCGTCACCGCAACACCGCCGGCGTGGATGCTAGGGTGAGCGTCGTGCCCACTTGCAGCCGGTACACTTTCGGTGAATTTTCGGAAGTGTAGACGTCCACGCCCGAAATATTGATGTCATCGGGTTCCTCTTAACCTTAAAAAGATGATAAGCACATTTTCTAGTCGTTGCATCCGAAGATTTCGCACAAGGACACTCAAAACGCAGGAGCTCAATGTGAGCACGTCCTTACTCGTGGGCGCCTCCTACCTGAACTTCACACCTTTGTTTAAGTCACATTATCGATGGTAGGGGAACACTCACGTTCAATGATATGTGGGGTTTAACGTCCCAAAACCACCATATGATTCTGAGAGACGCCGTAGCGGAGGGCTCCGGGAATTTAGACCAGCTGGGGTTCTTTAACGTGCACCCAAATCTGAGCACACGGGCCTACAACATTTCCGCCTCCATCGGAAATGCAGCCGCCGCAGCCGGGATTCGATCCCGCGACCTGCGGGTCAGCAGCCGAGTACTTTAGCCACTAGACCACCGCGGCGGGGCAATTCACGTTCACAAACCATACTGCAGGTGAAGCACTTCACTGCAGAAAGCATGCAATGCCATTACACGTATATAAAGGACCCCTGACAACGAACGCTTTGTGTGCGAGTCTTTCATAGTAATTTGTAGCTTTGCGACTAGTAGTGCCGAAATTACATCGTGAGTGCTCTAAAGCATTGTATAATTATTGCTAGCGGCGCTAATACAGAACGTTCTTGCGTCAGTTAGAAACGCCCGCCTAAATACCATAAAAAACTAGCGCCCCACAGCGGAGCAGCGCCTAAGATTACGTGCGCTCAAGGTTCGCCGACACTGAAACATGCTGTCTTCAAATAGGGGGAACCGCGGTTGGTGAAGAATGAAACAATGTGGTTGTTTTGAGGGTGTTTCTCTCAGAAAAAAAAAGCATTCCTGGCGTAAGCAGCCTAAACCATCTCGAGAGCAGCCCGACAACTGAGCGGGACGGGAGACGAACAAAAGAAAAATTGGGGACTCTTCGCCTTTAAGAGTTCAACGTGATAACGAAATCCGAACTCTAGTGCACCCTTCAACCACTAAGTGTGTACATATTCATATGTCTTGTTACATACACACGCACGCACAAAAACATGCACACAGTAGATTGGACCAGCGCGCGCTATTATCGCCGAATGGGCTCGTTTTTATCGTGACACCTGTTGAACAAAATGCGTTAAAGGGGCCCTGAAACACTTTTTTAAGGGACCATGCAATGAACTCCCTAGAAGAGCTTATTGCCCTACGAATTCAACGCAGCGAAAATTTCGAGAATCAGTCCAGTGTGAGTGGAGTTACAAAGGTTTGTCGCGTGCAGCAATTGCATTATCTCTTCTCTCGCCCCTACGAAAGCGCTAAGAGCAAAGCAGGAAGGGGTGGAAGGGCAAAGAAAGTACCACGCCTCCTGACCTTGACCGCTTTTTTTCCTTCAAATGCGCGGCTTTTTCACTATGATCGCGTGCGCACGCGTGCAAAAGTAGCGGCCTCCCGCAGCTATCTCGGTACCTTGATTTTTCAGTCACAGACGCACAGAGGATTTTTCTCTCACAACAAACGAGGCCGATGGTTTTTCTGTGACATGAGCTTTTTAACGCTATCACAATAATAGTCCGCACCGGGTGCCAGCTAGGGTATTTTGCGCACACCGCTTATGTTTTAGAGCTCAAAAACGTCACAATGTTTCTAGATACTTTTTGTGTAAACGTTGCCCCAGTCTACGTCAACCCAAAGAAAATGTCGATTGCACCTGAATTCTCGGATGAGCACGCACCCTTACTTTAAAACCAAATTAAGACATCTTCTAAGCAACACTCGATACTCATAATCAGTCAGAGGTGCCACCACGTGCAGGACTATCAAACAACATGAGCATCTTGAGTTTCCAATTTTGGTGTCAGGGGTCCTTTAGGTATAGGGGGGCAGTAACTGCGTTTGCGCAGTCCGTTGCAATCCTCAGCACACTTTCGTGAAGAAAAGCACATGGTTCTTTTTTTAGACTTGTAATGGTGAACACAATACTATAAATATCTGGAGCAACAAATCGCGCCCACCCGTTCGCGACACTCATGGCGCTCACAATCACATGAAGATCATGCTGGGGCATCGTCTCAGTCCAGGCTGTCGTCGCCAACTGCAGTCACATCTGGGGAGGACGTAGGAGAATCATCGCGTTGAGACAAGCACAGCTTCTTCGTGCATGTAGGTGGCCACTCAGCAACACGTTTTCTCTATGGTTTCTGTTGACGCGTCTCTTTTGCAAAGTACGCTGGCAAATCAGGTAGTAGAGTAGCAACCAATTCGTTGGTTAGCGCCGGCTTACCCCGAGGAATCCATACTTCCTGACCATTGATGATGTACACTTAGTCGCGCATAATAAAACTTGTGCTCTTCAAAGGGCCTCTTGCACACAGCTGAGGCCTCGGTAAGTGCCTTATCTTTGGAGTGAAGATTTCTGTCCCATTTATTACGCCATTCATTGTTCTTATGCACTCTAGAAAGAAATAACGTTCGCTCATTTGATTCACGAAAACAAGGATACCCGCTCTTCCATTCAGGTGCGTAGCAATGCGTACACGTTTATTTTCTTCTTCTTTTGGGTTACCCTAAAAGCGACATTACTACAGCACCGAACGCAAAAAAGTGATGGATTCTCTTGAAAAAAAAGAAAAAAAAGCACGCTGACCTGTCGCAACACCACACTGCACTGCAAAGGGGCAGGCGCTTGCAACCGGCACGGTCTGCTGGGATGAATGTATGGATAGATGGATGAATGTATCCGGCTGTGCCCTTTAGACTGGGTGTTCGCTCATGCCACCTAGTTATAAAGTCAAGTACTATCACTATGTGTTTTGAATTGAATTTCACTCGCGCCTTGATTATAACCACCAATCAGTTAGCCTGCTCTTGGTTATTTCTACCCGTTTACTGTCTTTTTTGCCTTCACTATCCCTGAACCCCGATGCTTTAAAATATTCCGCGCCATTATCTTGGACTATAGGGTGGAACTCTTTAGAGAACATTATTAAATGTTCAGCCGTTTCTCCCTCCTCTCCACACGCGCTACATAACGTGTCTGTGGCTTCGTATTAGTCTCGGTACGTCTTGGTCCGCAATACTCCCGTTATGGCCTCCAGCAGAAGAGAAATACACTGAGAATTATCGTAGGTTTTTTCTTTTGAGATTTCCTGCTTGAAAGTTTGGTAGGTCTCTAGTGGTCATTTCGTAAGCGTTCCAATCTTCCACATGTCCTACTCTGTTTTCTTCACCTTCTTCTTAAACGATGTTTCTTTACTGACCTTACATCATTTGCGGATAAGCCTGACGTTTTGTTTTCCTCTGCTAGCCGTTCTATCAGCTTTAGGCATAGTGTTCTTTGTTCTTCACTCTTTCCGTGTTTTAATACACATGAGCGTTCTATATAGCTTTCAATTTTATATTCTGTTTGAATTGTTCCTATTACACTCCATATTTTTGGTCTCCACTGTTTATGTTTTCCAACGTCTCTCGAACACTGTCCATAGATATTTCATCTTCCAAAAGATTAAAATTTAGCTACCACGTGTCCGAGTTACACTGGTCAACGTCTCTTTCTTTTAGCCATTACAAATGATACTAAGCAGTGATCAATAAATGAAATATGGAGGACATTGTACTCACTAATAATCGGAACTAATCCAGTGACACGAGGCCCTATCTAGGCGCGCATGACTGGAGCGTTGGAAATGCGTATACAGTGTTAGTCCTTTACCACTGCACTCTGCAACATCCTCAAGGTCTAAGTCAGAACTTAGATTCTTTAACGCAACTGGGCTTGAGTCGTTGAAATTGGATGTACCTATTTTATCATCGGCAATCATCACAAAATTAAAATCTCCCATTAGGATGACTATGTGATTGCATTCACAATAAGCACAAATTTCTTCGTTTGGTGCACACCATTCATCAATTTTCAGAGGTCATATAAACAAATCACTTGCCAAATAAGAGAAAACAAGGCCAAATCACAAGGAAGAAACCTTCCGGATAAACCAGACGTGGCATTTTGAACAGTGGTACTTAAACTATTCCGCACAATGATCACACACCCTGCCGACCTACCAACTGCATGACTGACGCTGGCGTTGTAGTGTCTGGTGAAACGTTGCAGCAGGCTCTCGGTGGCGTCCACGCTCTCCACTTTGGTTTCCTGAACTGCAATAATGTCCAGGTCGTTGTCTATGGCTAGTCTGTAGAGCTGAGTTCGTTTCTTTCTGGAAGCCAGTCCTCGTACGTTGAGCGTCACTGCTTTCACGAACCCGCTCCGTGACATGATCGGTGAGCGGGTCCAGGCTGAGAGCCCTGCACGTTCACTTATTGGGCTCTCGTCGTCCAGGGTGGATCCATGTTGTTCACCTTTAGTTTGAGTGGCCATCGTTGCGTTTGAGCAATGACGACCATTTTCGGGCAGCGTTTCGTTTCGTTTCTTGCCTCCACTGACCACCTTCCACTGCAATTCCGACTTCACTTGTGTTTCGTCTACTTGAGTGCCATGATCCGAGTCGCGACGGCGTTTTTGTAGACACCAATTCTAATTCTATCCTTGGGGTATCTAGGTCACCAATCAAACCTTCATTTTCCTGTGTTTAGTTCGCTAAAATTACTTTATTCGATTATTTATGAACAAAGTGCAAGAATGTGTTCTCTATACAATTCTGTACGTTCTATAAAGCATTTACGTCAACTTAAATCCAAATGACATCTTCTTGTACTTTTGTTTGTTTTCTTGAAAAATCAAAGCCTTTTTTTATGTTCTGATTTTTTTATTCAAATTGTACTTTGCTGGTATACTTTCTCCTGTTAGACCCCCTATTAGCCTATGGCTATGGGTCTAATCAGTGTTGTGCATTTCATGAAATGTGATCAAAACAACCTCAATAAAATCTTAAATCCTTAAGAATACTGTGAAACCGAGTTTAAAGGAGTCGAAGTGGCGTTGGCCTAGGATGCCGGCGTTTCAGCGCGCGTGGTTTGCAGCTGCGACGCGGTGTGCATCGCAGGCGCAGGACGCGTCTGTTCGCTCGTCATCGGGGTACAGTCAGTGGCAACACCGACTAAATTCCAAGGCCAAAAGGCTGCCGCAGTGACGTCAGAGGGTGGAGGCCCAGTTACGCCGCGAACGCTGCGGAAAGCCGGTGTTTCGTTCGCGTTTTAGGAGAACAAACGCTCCCGCTCTCGCAGCTGCTGCGGCTTGATTGGGCCGAAGAAAAGATGTGGAAAAAAAAAGTCTTACTGAGCATGCTCAGTTGGGTAACTGGGCCTCCAACCTCTGACGTCACTGCGGCAGCCTTTCGGCCTTGGAATTTAGTCGGTGTTGTCAGTGGTCACTAGATTTTCCATCCTCCGCTCGGCGTTCGTGTTTAGGGCTGAAGAAACTTGCTTGCTTTTGTTCAGCCCTGGCGCGTCGTCCAATGTCGTTTGCTTCTGTGGTATTGCAGGCAAAGATGCTTGTTCAGATTCCTCTTCATCTATGAGAAGTTCACTCTGTTGAGACTCTGATCGTCGCCCTGCATCTCGTGCGTTTGAACGGTTGCACTCGTCTTGCTCATGACCGAAAGAGTGGCACTGGCGGCACCTTGGGACTTCGCAATCGCGTGGTATGTGCCCCATGCTTCGGCACTGCAAGCACAAAGGAGGTCTTCTTGGCACTACGAACAGTGCCATACTGCTGCCAATATGCACTTGATGCGGCAGTTGATCGACTGAAACGCCGTCTCGTAGTGGTATGCGTATTACCCGAGTTGTCGATTCAACTCCTTCAAAATCCTCGACTCTCCATCGGTCATCGGTCACCTCTTTGATGTCGCCATATTCATAGAAGTCTCGTCGGATAGCATCTTTTGTAACATCGAACGCTAGCCAGTGCAATTTCATTTTAACCTCTTGCCGCGTCGGGTCAATGACGAGATATACCCGGTCTTTAACTTTGTGAACGCCTGCTTCTGTCAGCGCTTTCTTTGCTTGCTCAGTCTTCTTGTTCAATAACCACACGTGCGACACCTGATACGCCCCGATGCTACTTACTTGCTGTATGATGCCTAAGTCTTTGAGAGGTTTCCTGAAGTCGTCGATGCGATACTGTCGGCTGCGGACGTCGCAGTGTAGAGATACTGCTCGATGCATCGCTTCACCTGGTGGCAACAAAGGCAGAATAATCCTGTAGTTCTTTGGAATGAGAGGAGATGCTACACCACGGCCAGCGTCGGCCGCTGTCGCTGCTCGGGACCAGTTTTCCATCCTGCGTCTTCACCAACCGGCGTCCAGGAGCAGAAAGACAAGGCTACCCTTCCATCCACGCACGAAAGAAATAGATCTAAAACACATCTAAGCCACATGAATTTGTACCCTTTGTGCAAAATAAATGCAGAAAAACAACATTTTCTAGTCAAAATATACTGACTTTTGTGGTAAAGAATTAAACGTCCTCAGTAGGACACGTGGTAGAGCGGATCTGGAAAATTGCACAAATCAATAGAGTTTCTCCTTTGCGAAAATCTGATGCCAAACTTAAGTTTTCATTGACATTCTGAGGCGGCTATTATATGCCGTGACAGAAAAGTGGAAGCAAGCGTGGGTGCGCCATCTAGTGGTTGGTCAGAGCTATTGTTGCTGGACCGCGAAGAGGCTCGAGTGGCCACTCTTTATATAATGTTTATACGTATATGTTCCTCTATATCACCTTCTGTCCAATAAATAAGTTTCTGATCTACGCCGTTTTTCGTGGCGTGTCGTCTGCATCCTTCGGGCGATACAATGCCATTTTTTCACCGTGAAGACAGCCATTGCGGCACGCATCAATGGTCTTTGAAGAGCGTTTTTGTTCTTTATCAGGATCGCGCGTGTGCTATCAGGAAAATGGTACTTAACGAGCGCTTCTGGACGCGCGGAACGTGGTAACACAACACACTTTCCTTGAAGGTTCACACTGTCAGTGCCATTTCCAGGCACGGCCACTAGGTGGCGAGTGCTCAGTAGGAATCACGAGTTGCTGCACCTTCACCAGAGTTCAACCACATACTATACTGTGATAGTCAGTAATCGACGCTAATAGAAGGGCATAAAATATCCCTATTCTTAGTTTTAGGAACCATGCCAGATTTTGAGGCAGTGTGTGGAATTGTAGCTTCAATTGATTTGAATTGATCGATTGATTTTGATTATTTTGGATTGATTTGGAGCCATTTTCATTTCACCGACATTGCCAACTCTCAAATGATTGGAAAGGAGAAAACAACTTTTTTCTGGTAAAAGCACGATAGGTTGGGCATCTTTATCTCCAAATTTTGGTAAAATTTCTGAAAAGATTGAGAGAATCGAGAGTAACATCTGAGACGTCTAGCACGCAGTGACGCTGCAAGTGTAACACATAATATTGTCACAAAGACACAGATACGCAAGCACAAAACAGGGCGTTTACTTGCGTAACCAAGGGCCACAAAAAAAAAAAAGAGCGAACATCAGAGCCCGCGCCCACAGAACTACTTCGTTGTCCTCCTCAGAGGCTGGCTACTATAGTTGCCAGCCTACCTTGCGTCAATTTCTTTTTTTCAAGAGCAATCGTCCCGGTTCATTGACTAAGATGCTAGAGATGGCCATACAAATGGTCACGTCAACAACAACAAAAAACCCGCGCTGTTGTGGATAATAAGGAAAAAGTTCGAAGTGTTCACAACTCGCGGGCGTGGTACGGTTTCATCCGTACTACATGGACTACTTCTGAACGTGTACGTCTTCGATTTAAAGTGGTATCGGAGCTTTCGGGAGCTACCTCGTAATTCACGTCACTGGAGGAGCGCAGAATTCTGTAAGGACCAAAGTAGCGTCGCAATAGCTTCTCCGAAAGCCTACGATGTCGAACTAATGTTCACACCCATACATAGTCACCTGGTGGATAGTGGACGTTCCTTCGGCCTTGGTTGTAACGGCGAGCGTCGATATCTTGCTGCGTGCAAGCTGGCGGGCTCCCTCGGCTTTCTCAACGAAGTCGTGAACGCTGTCATTTCCGCTGGTGTCCTGGTCTACGGGGAGGATGGCGTCTAACGGTGTTGTGACGTGACGGCCATAAACAAGCCCGAATGGTGTTAGGTCTGCGGTCTCTTGCACAGCGGTATTATAAGCAAACGTGGCGTACGGCAAAATTTCATACCACGTTTTGTGCTCTACATCAACATACATAGATAGCATGACGGCCAGTGTTTCGTTTAACCTGGTTGCAATAACTCTGCCGTAAATGCTGCTCCTCTATCGGTTATGAGAACAGCAGGTGCACCATGACGCAAAACAATGTCGTGGACAAAGAATCTGGTGACTTCAACTGCAGTTCCCTTAGGCACAACTTTGGTTTCTGCATAGCGAGTCAGATAGTCGGTTGCGACAATTGTCCACTTTTTTCTGAGCATGACGTAAAAAATGAACCAAGAAGATCCATTCCCACTTGCTGAAATGGTGCTAGAAGTGGATCTAAAGGTTGGAGGTAGCTGGCGGGCTTTGTGGGTGGAATTTCACGCCTGTGACAGTCACGGCAGCTGTGGCCAGTAGTACTCCTGTCGAATGCCCGCTAATGTCCTAGCAAAGCCTGAGTGACCGGCAGAAGGATCGTCGTGGCACGCCTGCAAAACTTCCTCACTCAGTGCCGTTGGAACGGCGAGGAGAAAAGTTTCCTGGCTGCTCTGAAGATATCTTTTGTAGAGAACATTGTTCCAGAGGCAATATGATGAAAATTCATGTGAGAGTCGCTGTGGGATGATAACGTCTTCTCTTTGAAGATGCTAGATGGCAGGAAATAGCTCAGTGTCCCCACGTTGAACCTCAGCCACCCGCACTACATCGACGATACTAAGAAACGGTAAATCTCGGTCAGTGTCAGATGACGTCAGGCAAAGGGGAGCACGAGACAGGCAGTCAGCATTTGTATGCTTATGTCCTGACCGGTAGACCACCGTTATGTCGTACTCTTGGAGGTGGAGACTCCAGCGCACGAGGTGGCCTGATGGATCCCGTAGATTGGCAAGCCAACAGAGCGGATGGTGGTCACTGACCGCTCAAAACAGCCGGCCATATAGGTAGGGCCAAACTTGCTAATGGCCCAAACGACTGCTAGGCACACGTTTTTTGGTGGTAGAGTAGTTAGCCTCTGCTTTTGTGAGACTGCGGCTTGCGTAAGCGAGTACACGCTCTGCGCTGTTCCGCCATTGAACTAAAATGGCTCCGATTCCTACGTTGTTGGAGTCTGTGTGAATCTTGGTGTCAGCAGTGTCGTCGAAATGTGCCAGCACTGGAGCTGTCTGCAGTCGATGGCTTGTGCAAACGAAGACTTGTTGTTCTTCCTCCGTCCATACGAAAGGCACATCTGGCCGTGTCAGTCTTGTAAGAGGTTCCGCAACTTTCGAAAATCCTTCGACAAAACGGCGCTAGTACGCACAGAGTCGGAGGAATCGCTGAACAGCCTTCTTGTCTCCAGGACGAGGGAAATCGGCAATGGCATCCAACTTCTCGGGATCTGGTCGAACACCCCCCGGGATTACCACGTGGCCGAGAAACTTCAGTTCCTGATAGCCGAAGTAGCACTTTTCGGGCTTGATATTAAGGTTCGCTCTCTTTGTTGTAATGAGGACACTTTTTAGCCTTGAAAGATGCTCGTCAAATGTGCTTGAAAACACAATGACAATATGGAAGTATACAAGACACTTCTGCCATTTTAGTCCAGCTAGTAGTGTCCACCATGCGTTGATATTTGGCGGGAGCAGAACAGAGACTGAAAGGCGGCACTTAAAATTCGTAGAGCACGTCTGGAGTCACGACCGCGGTTTTCTCATGGTTGCCCTCGTCAGCTTCAATTTGCCAGTACCATGACTTGAGATCCAATGATGTAAAGAACTGGGCGTGGCGTAGACGGTCTAATGCGTCATTAATTCGTGGCAGGGGGTAAACGTCCCATTTTGGGACTTTGTTAAGCCGTCGATAGTCGACGCAGAAGCGTAGTGTGTTGTCGTTTTTTTTTTTACTAACACAACTGGTGAGGCCCACGGCCTTGTCGATGGTTTAATGACGTCATCATTCAGCATTTCTTAAACTTGGCGCTCAATCACCTCTCTTTCCTTCGGGGACACGCGGTATGGATGTTGGCGAAGAGGCCACGCCGACTCCTCTGTAATAATGCGGTGTTTTGTAACAGTGGTACGTTGAACTTTCGTTGCTGTGGAGAAGCAGTCCAAGAATTCCCTCACAAAGTTTAGCAGCTGCTATTTTCGTGAATCTGGCAAGTCTGGATTAACGTGAATGCGGCTTTTCAGGCCAGCACAAGATTTTGCATGTGGTGAAGTTGTATTCAATGTGCCTATATCGGAAAAGTCGGCGATTTCACTGAGGAAAGCGACAGTAGTGCCCCTAGGGACGTGCTGAAACTCATTGCTGAAGTTGGTCAGCAGAACTCGAGAGCGTTTATTCTCTAACCAAACAAGGCATCGGGCTATGCAGATATTTAGTTTAAGCAGCAGCGGGATATTTGCCTCTGTAATACCTTCATAGTCGTTTAATTAATCAAAAACATCGCAGGTTACCAAGGTCAACACGCTACTCTTCGGTGGTAACGTGACATTTTCGTCAACAATTCTCAAAGCGTTGACGTAACTGCTGTGAGGGTTGCGCGCTAAAGCGTGTGCCGTAGAAAACGTCACCGGCGACTCTTGCAAGTCAATCATGGCTTCATTATCATGCAGAAAGTCCAGTCCCAGAATTAGGTCCCTCAAGCAACTCGGCAGTATTACGAAATCTCCGAGATACGTAAATCCGTGAATAGTGACTCGCGCTGTGCATCGTCCCACCAGAGTGAAAAGATGGCCTCCTTCCATGCGTATCTGCAACCCAGCCCACTGGGTAGAAACTTTTTCATCCTGCAGGCAAGACCCATGCTCATAACGAACGTGTCTGCTCAAGTGTCGATTAGCACCATTTCTTCGTCGTCCACAGTTACCACAATGTTTGATGTCACCAATCTTCGTACCACGTCTGACTACGTCTGTACATCTTTTTGCTGCTGCTGCTGTCGTCGTAGTGGAGGATCGTCCGTAGAGTCAGCGTCCGCGGCCTCCCCTCCGGAGGTTGCCGAACTCAGTTTTGCCGACTTTCAGGACTGGGTGAACGGCATCTCGGAGCGCCGCGTGAATAGACTGGGCTCGGTGACCTCTAGTGAGGAGGCGACGATGAGCGCAGCTCTTGCGACCGATGTTCGATATGGCGACGATTTGAGATGAAACTCTCATTTCAGTGGTCGCTCGTCAGGTCGCGGACGAGGGCCATTAGGCGAAAATCCAGGGAGACCCACACAACGGTATGCACATGTTCGGTAGACGTGTCTGCCTTCCCAACAGTGGAAACAAAGAGCCTGTGGTCGGGTGTACACCAGATGTCACTCTTTCTCAGTCTTGCTTCAGCGATAAACGATGGGCTGCGAGGACGGAAGCCTACCTCCATTTGCTGAGCGTGTCGCTCATTGGCGTAAACCTCGCTGAGTGAACTGCACGATGGAGGGCATCGCACTGCTTCCGCGTAGCTCATCTCCATGCAGTGCCTCTGTTGTGGCGCCTCGGACTGTTGGGGAGCGTGAACGGCTTGCCGTAGCTCGGCACGTACCATCTCCGCAATGGGGAGCTGCTCTACAGGCGAAGCAGTCACGTGCATCTTTTGAAGCTCTTCTTTGATGAGAGCTCTAATGAGCTCTCGCAACGCACTGGTATCATTGGCGAGAGTGACAGAAGTGACCTCACTTGGATATACACCACGGTTATACTGCCTGGCACGCTGTTGAAGGGCCCTTTCCATGGCAGTGGCTTCCTCATGGAACTCCGCAAGTGTCGCAGGCGGGTTTCGAATCAGGCTGGCAAAAATTTCTTTTTTACACCATGAATTATGTGTCGAACTTTCTTAGATTCGGCCATAGAGGGCTCCACACGCCTTAAAAGCCGATCCATGTCCTCTATGTGTGTCGTCACCCTTTCTTTAGGGCCTTGAACTTTTGCCTCTATAGCACGCTCCGCTGTGTCTTTCCTGTTCTCTCGGGCAAAGGCCTTGAGGAACTGCCGGTGAAACTCATCCCATGACGTAAGCGTTGCTTCATGGTTCTGAAACCACGTTTTCGCGGAGTCCTCCAGGAAGCAGTACACATACCGTAGCTTACGCTCTGGGGTCCAATCGTTGATGACTGCGACCCGGTCGAAATGCTCGAGCCAGTCGTCGGCATCTAATGCAGCTCCGTGAAATGTCTTCAGCGTCTTCGGCTGGTTGACAACCAGGTGCACTGGCGCTGGCGCGGTGACAATAGACGGTGTTTGATTCATAGTCCTCTGACGTTCAGACAGCAGACCGTGCTGTGGCTCGAGTTTCTGGAGACGACGGCTGGATCGTACGTGCACAGGGGTAAGCTCGGCTGAGCTACTCGACGGACTTGCGTCATGGGTGCTCTCAGGGGACCGTATCATCTACCGTACTCCGCACTTCTACCAGAAAATGTCACAAACACACAGGCACGCAGGCGAAAAACAGGGCATTTACTTGCGAAACCAAAGGCAAAAAGAAGCGCGAACACCAGAGCCCGCGCCCACAGAACTACTTCGTTGTCCTCCTCAGAGGCTGGCTACTTTCCTTTCCAGCCTACCTTGCGTCAATGGAGCATAAAAATACTTTAATTAGGTTTGTCGGGGCATACAATAGCCCGTACAAGGGCCGCTTCAACGTCGGGACTGGCAGGCCGAACCTCTCCGCCACGTCGTGCGCCCGTTGAACTGCCTATAATTGCGTCTTTAACTCCGTTCTGCGTAGCGCAGCATCCCACATGGAGGATGTAACGTTTTCTTAACGTATCGCAGGACGCTGCCAGGGCCTGCGCTCTAAGCTGGCACAGTCTGAGCAAAGCACGCATGTATTTGTAGTCTAAACTTCTGGATAAACTTTGTGCAAAAATGCGAAAATGGGATATGCCCAGACTTGCAAGTGTCTGAGCGCCAATGTCTGAGGTCTGTACAGTTTACTGTGCGGTGGCGGATACTTCCGCCTCATCATATAAAAGGCATTAGTAAGTTAATTGTACGTCGCTGGGTGTTTTTTTCCTGACCAGAACCTCATCGCCACGTGGTTCTGTAGCTGCGCGGCCGAGGACTCCTCGGGCAGCTCCGTGGCCTGTCTGATTGAGGTTCAACGGAGCGCCCTCGATCTGTCCCATGGGAGCTGGGAACCAGGCGATTGTATGTTGCTGTACTTATTCCTCAGTCCCGTCGGCGGACTTGCTCTCCGGATTTCGTGCCGAGTAGTTGTGCCCTCACGGTCTCCGACGACAGTGCAGCTTTGACATACTGGCTCGCCCTACGCCATCTCCTGCCGCCGACAAAAGCTTTTGCTGAGTGGTGCCCCGTCCTCGAACTCCCGCGACTGTGTTCCTCTTTCCTATCTTCTCCTTGCTTCTGTGTGGCGCTGTCCCTGCGCCACGCTCTCTCCTTACCCTTCTCTGTCTTTATACCTTTATTCCAATCCTTTTAATCTCTCCTTACTCCCATCTCTCGTGAGCTACTTTTGAGTGGTCGCACTCTAACGCAGACAGTTACGGGGCTCTCTTTTATCTTTTGTTCTCCTTTAGGAATCACATAGTTCCCGCCCTTTTCCTGACCGCCGTGTATTTTTTCGCGCTGTTAAACCTCAATGACCCGCAAGGCTAATTACTAGGTGGTGCTCCTGCCGAATGCTCGGACCGCTGACCTCGAGCCATTGTATATTGCTGTGCTCCCGTCGTCTAGCAACACCAAGGCTATTGCGACCTGTTCGGCAACCTCGGATTGTCAGGGTCCGGACCATCGAGGAATTAAATGTCATCTTGATCAACAGTGACTTCAACGAATGCTTTCCCGTATGGCTATCATGCAACGTGAACTGAACAGAAACTCCGGGCATGTGCATGGACACGCTCCAGGAAGGCTTTAGTCCTAGCCTGTCGTCTGCCTATATTGCCACAAGGCAGTAGTGGGATTGGGGCATAAAGCGGTAGAGGGTCCCTGGCTGAGAGAAAAGACTACGAAGTGGATAGAGACTGGTTCCAGCCCGCCATTGCGCCAGGCATTTTCATCGCGTGTAATTGTTGTAAATATCTGTAAATATACGTTTTCTTGTAAGATTATTGGTGGAGGTGCTGGGTACGCCTACCTGGCTTTTCTGGCAAACCAACACGGAACTTCGGAGTGGTCGCCACCTTCATTTTCCTGCAATGGCTCAACAGGCCCACCCACAAGAGCAACAGCAGCCGCAGCTGCAGCAGCAGCAGCACCAGCACCAGCACCAGCAGCACCAGCACCAGCTGCCTCCTCTGATTCTCCTGCCTCCACGAGACCCCGGAACCTTCTCGGGCACAGGCAAGGACAAGGTGAATGTTGAAGATTGGGTCGCTTTGTACGAGCGCGTGAGCGAATACTATAGGTGGGACCCTACGTTGATGCTGGCCAACGTTGTATTTTACTTGCGGGATACGGCGCTCACCTGGTATGAGACGCAGGAGTCGGAATTGACCAGCTGGGACGTTTGCAAATTGAAGATTCTCGAGTTATTCAGCAGGCCATTTGGGCGACAGCAGGCCGCGAGGAAAGACCTGGAATGTCACGTGCAGACATCGACAGAATCATATGTATCCTACATACAGGACGTATTGGGCCTCTGTCGAAAGGTGGACGAGAACATGAGCGAAACTGACAAAATCGCTCACATATTGAAGGGAATTGCCGATGACGCCTTCAATTTGTTGATCGTTAAAGATTGCGCCACCATCGACGCGGTTGTGAAGGAGTGTCAGCGCTTCGAGCACGCCAAGAACCGTCGCATAACCCGCCAGTTTGCGCGTCTGCCTAATACTGCAGCCACTTCGACCTGTGAAGACAGCCCCAAGTTCACGCAAACTACATCGTCCGAAAATGTCAGCCGAATCGTTCGTCGTGAACTCGAAGCAATGGCTCCTGCAGCCATCGCCTCTGACGGTCCTCAAGACAACGCATCCACCGTCTCCCTCATCCAAGCCGTCGTTCGCCAAGAAATAGCAAATCTCGGCATCACACCTGTTTGCGCCGTTCGCACCACCGAGAGCTCGGCTTCTGTTAACCAGATTCCGGTGTACCCTTCACGCTACCCTTCCCGCTACCGGAACCCTGCTGAATGGAGAACGTCGGATGATAGACCGATCTGCTTTCACTGCTCTCGCGCCGGCCACATTGCACGCTACTGTCGCAATCGTTGGTCATCCAATTCATCTTGGAACACTGGGACATGGCGTCGCTTTGAAGGCAGTTCTCACCGCTTTTCTACTCCGTACGATCCACAGCCTGCTCCTACTAACGTTCAGGGCCGAAGGTTCAGCCGGTCACCATCACCCCAAGGCCGCCGATCTCTCTCGCCGATGATTTCTCGATCCAGGTCCCCTGCACGACCTGGGCCCTCAACCTCGGGAAACTAGACCATGCAGCTCCCGGAGGTGACGCTGCATTAACGACCCATTCTGCAAATCCTCTGTTGACGATTCCTACACGCCGCAATATTTTGGACCTTTTGGTGGATGACGTTACCGTTACAGCCCTCATAGACACTGGTGCACAAATTTCAGTCATGAGCGCTGCTCTCTGTATTAAACTGCGAAAAGTGATCACGCCTCCTATTAAGTGTGCAGTAATGCTTGCCGATGGGAGCACATCTGCCGTTCTCGGCATGTGTACCTCTCGCGTGTGTATTGCTGGGCGCCAGACCGTCGTATTGTTCACCGTGCTTGAGCAGTGCCCACATGACGTGATTCTTGGCCTCGACATTCTCTCTGCGCACTCCGCCCTTATCGACTGCTCGACGGGTCTTCTTCAGTTGGAACTGCCTTTTGACGCCGCTGTTGCCCATGACGCTCAAAGTCGCCTTTGTGCCACCGAGTTCCTGCATCTTCCGCCGCAAGCCGCGACTTACGTGCAGCTCGTGTGTGATCCGCCTGTGCGCGATGGTGAATATGTCGTTTCACCTATTACCGACGTTGTGCTAAAGCACTCCATTGCTATCCCGCACACCGTGGTGAGAGTATGCCACAATCAGACCTATCTGTCTCTTTTGAACTTTGGTTTCTCCACGCATGTGCTGCCTCCTGGTATTAAACTAGGCGTCATGTCGTCGTTGCAAGAGTGTGATATTTCTGAACTGTCGGCTCAGCAACCTACTACGCACGTCAACTTGCTCACTGCGCCCAACCTGTCAAGCATTGACATTGCCAAAATGATAGCGCCAGATTTTTCGCCCTCCGAAGCACAAGACCTCCACCGTCTGTTGACATCCTATGCGAACATATTCGATCTTGACAACCGCCCTTTAGGCCAGACATCAGTTGTGACCCATCACATCAACACCGGCGATGCCAACCCAATTCATCGCCGCCCTTACTGCGTCTCCGCTGCCGAACGCTCTGTCATCCAGAAAGAGGTCGAGAAAATGCTCGCCAAAGGCGTCGTCGAACACTCATCTAGTCCGTGGGCATCCCCGGTCGTGCTTGTCAAGAAGAAGGACAACACATGGTGGTTTTGCGTCGACTATAGACATCTCAACAAGGTCACTAAGAAGGACGTTTACCCTTTACCAAGAATAGATGACGCCCTTGACTGCCTACATGGCGCAAAGTTTTTCTCGTCCATTGACCTTCGATCTGGTTATTGACAGATCGCTGTTGACCCACGGGACCGAGAAAAAGCAGCATTTGTAACCCCCGATGGGTTATACCAATTTAAAGTAATGCCGTTTGGGCTTTGTAATGCGCCGGCCACCTTTGAGCGCATGATGAACTCCCTTCTGCGCGGCTTCAAATGGTCCACTTGCTGATGCTACTTAGATGATATAATTGTTTTTTCACCGACGTTCGCAAGCCATCTAGAGCGACTGTCCAGTATTCTCCAAGTATTTCGCAACGCTGGTCTCCAGCTGAACTCCTCCAAATGCCGTTTCGGCCGTCGCGAAATAACTGTACTTGGTCACCTCGTTACCGCATCTGGGGTACAGCCCGAGCCGGACAAAATTCGCGCATTGACTCAATTTCCCGTGCCCTCTTCTCACAAGGATGTCCGGAGCTTCCTTGGTTTGTGCTCCTATTTCCGCCGCTTCATCCAAAATTTCGCCGATATTGCGCGGCCTCTCACCGAGCTTCTTAAAAAAGACATCCCATTTACTTGGAACTCGCCTCAGAGTGCTGCATTTTCGGCGCTCATTGCAGCCCTCACGACTACGCCAATATTAGCCCACTTCGATCAGACTGCCCCGACAGAAGTTCGTACGGACGCGAGTGGCCACGGAATTGGTGCTGTTTTAGCTCAGCGTCAGCATGGACGTGACTGTGTCATCGCCTACGCCAGCCGCCTATTATCCCCTGCCGAGAGGAACTATTCCATCACCGAAAGAGAGTGTCTCGCTCTTGTTTGGGCTGTCGCTAAATTTCGCCCGTACCTCTTCGGCCGCACTTTTACTGTTGTAACTGATCATCATGCACTCTGCTGGCTTTCCTCGCTAAAGGATCCCACGGGACGTCTCGGTCGTTGGTCTCTACGCCTCCAAGAATACACCTTCTCGGTCGTCTATAAATCTGGTCACCTCCATCAAGACGCCGACTGCCTGTCACGGTATCCAGTAGATCCACCAGATGCCACAGAGAGAGCTACGGAGGCTTGCGTCTTATCAATATCAGACTTTCTTGATATCGCTTCTGAGCAACGCCGCGACCTGGATTCACTTCCCATCATAGAAAGCCTGAGTTCCGCTACTCCACCCACTTCTCTGAACTTGTATTTCCTTCATGAAGGAGTTCTCTACCGCCACAACATGCGCCCTAATGGTCCTGACCGCCTTCTCGTCGTGCCTTCCCATTTGCGTGTAGATGTTCTCCGACAGCTTCACGATGAACCTGCCGCTGGTCACCTGGGAGTCACCCGCACTTATGATCGCGTCCGGCGCCGTTTTTTCTGGCCACGCCTATATCGCTCTGTGCAAAAGTATGTCGCCAGCTGCGACCTTTGTCAATGTCGAAAACGACCAACATCGCTTCCAGCTGGCCTTCTTAACCCTATTGAGATCCCTGCTGAACCATTCTACCGCGTAGGGCTCGAACTTCTCGGGCCATTTCCCACTTCTGCATCCGGGAACAAATGGGTTGCCGTGGCGACCGACTACGCGACACGCTACGCGATCACCCGCGCTCTTCCAACCAGCTGCGCTACCGATGTCGCCGACTTTCTGCTACATGACATCATATTGCATCACGGCGCTCCTCGACAGCTCGTTACTGATCAAGGCCGATACTTTTTATCTCGCGTCGTCCAGGATATCGTACGTTCCTGTTCCACGAACCACAAGTTCACAATGGCATACCATCCACAAACTAATGGACTTACAGAGCGCCTGAATCGCACTATCACGGACATGTTGTCAATGTATATTTCTCCAGACCACCGTGACTGGGACGCAACGTTACCCTACGTCACCTTCGCTTACAACTCCTCCAGACATGACACCGCAGGCTATTCCCCGTTCTACCTTCTTTATGGACGGGAACCCTCTCTGCCTCTTGATACACTCCTTCCCGCTGGTTCAAGCTCCCCTGTCACATACGTCCGCGATGCCATAGAGCGAGCCGACGCAGCACGACAGATTGCCAGAGAACGACTCATGCTTTCTCAAGCCTCTCATAAAGATCGATACGATCGTCACCACCGCCAAGTTTCGTATGCACCAGGTTCTCTCGTACGCTTGTGGACCCCATGTCGTCACATCGGCCTCTCAGAAAAACTTTTATTTCGCTATGACGGACCATACAAAGTCCTTCGCAAGATCACCAACCTCACCTACGAGATACAGCGAGTCGTCGACGAAGCGCACTCAATGCCACCACCATCCACTGTTGTGCACGTCGTCAGACTGAAGCCTTATGTGTCACCCAACACTCCCCTTTCGTGACAAGCGCCGGGTCAGCGCTTTAACGCCGCGGGGTAGTGCCACAAGGCAGTGGTGGGATTGGGGCATAAAGCGGTAGAGGGTCCCTGGCTGAAAGAAAAGACTACGAAGTGGATAGAGACTGGTTCCAGCCCGCCATTGCGCCAGGCATTGTCATCGCGTGTAATCGTTGTAAATATCTATAAATATACGTTTTCTTGTAAGAATATTTTATGCAGGATGGGCATTCCGAGGTATGGGTGCCACGGTAAAGCGCCCTCTTTGTTTTCGAGCAACGCTGCAGTATCTGGTATTGATTTCTGTCGGGTTAACTTGAAGCGCATTCAGGATGTTGGCTGCTATGTGGAGTTTAACGCCCAAAAGCAACCATATAACTATGAGAGACGCTGTAGTTTAGGGCTACGGGAATTTCGACCACCTGGGGCTCTTTAACAGACTGGTGTAACGGCGTCTCGGAGCGCCGCGTGAATAGACTGGGCTCGTTGACCTGTAGTGAGGAGGCGACGATGAGCGAAGCTCTTGCGACCGATGTTCGATATGGCGACGATTCGAGATGAAACTCTATTTTCAGTGGTCGCTCACCAGGTCGCGGACGAGGGCCATTAGGCGAAAATCCATGGAGACCCACACAACGGTATGCACATGTTCGGTAGACGTGTCTGCCTTCCCCACAGTGGGAACAAAGAGCCTGTGGTCGAGTGTACACCAGATGTCACTCTTTCTCGGTCTTGCTTCAGCGATAAACGATGGGCTGCGAGGACGGAAGCCTACCTCCATTTGCTGAGCGTGTCGCTCATTGGCGTAAACCTCGCTGAGTGAACTGCACGATGGAGGGCGTCGCACTGCTTCCGCGTAGCTCATCCCCACGCAGTGCCTCTGTTGTGGCGCCTCGGACTGTTGGGGAGCGTGAACGGCTTGCCGTAGCTCGGCGCGTACCATCTCCGCAATGGGGAGCTGCTCTACAGGCGAAGCAGTCACGTGCATCTTTTGAAGCTCTTCTTTGATGAGAGCTCTAATGAGCTTTCGCAACGCACTGGTATCATTGGCGAGAGTGACAGAAGTGACCTCACTTGGATATACTCCACGGTTATCTGCCTGGCACGCTGTTGAAGGGCCCTCTCCATGGCAGTGGCTTCCTGATGGAACTCCGCAAGTGTCGCAGGCGGGTTTCGAATCAGGCCGGCAAAAATTTCTTTTTTACACCATGAATTATGTGTCGAACTTTCTTAGATTCGGCCATAGAGGGCTCCTCATGCCTTAAAAGCCGATCCATGTCGTCTATGTGTATCGTCCCCCTTTCTTTAGGGCCTTGAACCTTTGCCTCTATAGCACGCTCCGCTGTCTCTTTCCTGTCCTCTCGGGCAAAGGCCTTGAGGAACTGCCGGTGAAACTCATCCCATGACGTAAGCGTTGCTTCATGGTTCTCAAACCACGTTTTCGCGGAGTCCTCCAGGAAGCAGTACACATACCGTAGCTTACGCTCTGGGGTCCAATCGTTGATGACTGCGACCCGGTCGAAATGCTCGAGCCAGTCGTCGGCATCTTCAAATGCAGCTCCGTGAAATGTATTCAGCGTCTTCGGCTGGTTGACAACCAGGTGCGCTGGCGCTGGCGCGGTGACAATAGACGGTGTTTGATTCATAGTCCTCTGACGTTCAGACAGCAAACCGTGCTGTGGCTCGAGTTCCTGGAGACGACGGCTGGAACGTACATGCACAGGGGTAAGCTCGGCTGAGCTACTCGACGGACTTGCGTCATGGGTGCTCTCAGGGGACCGTATCATCTACCGTACTCCGCACTTCTACCAGAAAATGTCACAAACACACAGGCACGCAGGCGAAAAACAGGGCGTTTACTTGCGTAACCAAAGGCAAAAAGAAGCGCGAACACCAGAGCCCGTGCCCACAGAACTACTTCGTTGTCCTCCTCAGAGGCTGGCTACTTTCCTTTCCAGCCTAACTTGCGTCAATAGAGCATAAAAATACTTTAATTAGGTTTGTCGGGGCATACAATAGCCGTAGAAGGGCTGCTTCAATGTCGGGACTGCCAGGCCGAACCTCTCCGCCACGTCGTGCGCCCGTTGAACTGCCTATAATTGCGTCTTTAACTCCGTTCTGCGTAGCGCAGCATCCCACATTGAGGATGTAACGTTTTCTACACGCATCGCAGGACGCTACCAGGGCCTGCTCTCTAAGCTGGCACAGTCTGAGCAAAGCATGCATGTGTTTGTAGTCTAAACTTCTGGATAAATTTTCTGAAAAAATGCGAGAATGGGATATGCCCAGACTTGCAAGTGTCTGAGCGCCAATGTCTGAGGTCTGTACAGTTTACTGTGCGGTGGCGGATACTTCCGCCTCATCATATAAAAGGCATTAGTAAGTTAATTGTACGTCGCTGGGTGTTTTTTTCCTGACCAGAACCTCATCGCCACGTGGTTCTGTAGCTGCGCGGCCGAGGACTCCTCGGGCAGCTCCGTGGCCTGTCTGATTGAGGTTCAACGGAGCGCCCTCGATCTGTCCCATGGGAGCTGGGAACCAGGCGATTGTATGTTGCTGTACTTATTCCTCAGTCCCGTCTGCGGACTTGCTCTCCGGATTTCGTGCCGAGTAGTTGTGCCCTCACGGTCTCCGACGACAGTGCAGCTTTGACCTACTGGCTCGCCCTACGCCATCTCCTGCCGCCGACAAAAGCTTTTGCTGAGTGGTGCCCCGTCCTCGAACTCCCGCGACTGTGTTCCTCTTTCCTATCTTCTCCTTGCTTCTGTGTGGCGCTGTCCCTGCGCCACGCTCTCTCCTTACCCTTCTCTGTCTCTATACCTTTATTCCAATCCTTTTAATTTCTCCTTACTCCCATCTCTCGTGAGCTACTTTTGAGTGGTCGCACTCTATCGCAGACAGTTACGGGGCTCACTTTTATCTTTTGTTCTCCTTTAAGAACCACATAGTTCCCGCCCTTTTCCTGTCCGCCATGTATTTTTTCCGCTGTTAAACCTCAATGACCCGCAAAGCTAATTACTCGGTGGTGCTCCTGCCGAATGCTCGGACTGCTGACCTCGAGCCATTGTATATTGCTGTGCTCCCGTCGTCTAGCAACACCAAGGCTATTGCGACCTGTTCGGCAACCTCGGATCGTTAGGGTCCGGACCATCGAGGAATGAAATGTCATCTTGATCAACAGTGACTTCAACGAATGCTTTCCCGTATGGCTATCATGCAACGTGAACTGAACAGAAACTCTGGGCATGTGCATGGACACGCTCCAGGAAGGCTTTAGTCCTAGCCTGTCGTCTGCCTATATTTTATGCAGGATGGACATTCCGAGGTATGGGTGCCACGGTCAAGCACTCTCTTTGTTTTCGAGCAACGCTGCAGTATCTGGTATTGATTTCTGTCGGGTTAACTTGAAGCGCATTCAGGATGTTGGTTGGTATGTGGGGTTTAACGCCCAAAAACAACCATATAACTATGAGAGACGCTGTAGTTTAGGGCTACGGGAATTTCGACCACCTGGGGCTCTTTAACGTGCACCCAAATCTGAGCGCACGGGCCCACATTTCCGCCTCCATCGGAAATGCAGCCGCCGCAGCCGGGATTTGATCCCGCAACGTGCGGGTCAGCAGCCCAGTATCTTAGCCACTAGACCACCGCGGTGGGGCTGCATTCAGGATGTTTCTCTTGGCACTGGTGGAACGTAGGTTGTAGAAAATCTACTGCGGCAGAAATTTCAGGAGCTTATTGATGGCTTTTATCACATTCCTCTACAGAAAGGGGTACAAACATACCGCAGACAGTGGCGCAATCACGAAGTTTGGTACCGTAAGAGCCGAAACAAGGATGAAGGTGTGAGAGGGGGAGATGTGGGATAGTATGCCTTGAACAAAATGCTGGCTTGGATATCATTTTGAATGATGGCTCATTTCATAACTCACATGCGTCTTTTCGAAAGCGAATTTAACATAATTGTAAAATGAACATATAGAGAGGCAGGACATTATTTATATTAAAAGAACATTTAGATATATTAAGGAAATAATATTTTAAGTGTTTCACTGCATTGTAGTAGTTATGACTTGAATGTGAAGAAATGAAGTATAAAAGTGAAGACAGCTTGCCGCCGGGAAAAACTGAAGCTGTGACCTTGTTCATTTAGGCTAAAGCTGCGGTCGCTCTCGCGTTCATTTTCAGAACCACTGATATATGGGGACACCAGTTCTAAATAGCTTTATTGAGCGGCTATTTTTCGACACACGGTGAAAACATTCAGTGCTTCACGAAAAAATGCTTCAGACCGGTTACGTATGGGCATCCTACTCAAATAAAGCGTTATTAATCTAATATCTCAGAAAGTATTGCAGGTACATCTTGGAATCGCATGAAAGTTTATTAGGAAAGCCAGAAAAGTCATGGCGTTATTTTGTGAAGCACAAAATGTTGAATAAAGTTTTAAATACACAGAATCGGTGCCTGGCCCGTATCAAGGAGGATTAAAAAAATTGCTGGAGTGGAAATGATTGCGCACAAGAGAAGCCGTTCCTCTGGCAAGATGGCGGTTGTGGCGGCCATCTTACTATGGGCATGATAAAGTATCACCGTTCAGCGATTAAAAACGAAGCGTTTCCCTCACACGCCCATCGAGTTAATGTGGGAACCTTTTTGGGTCACATAGTGCTCCAAGTACTTCTTACAGTTACTAGTTTTCCTTAGTGAGCCTGTAATTGAAGGCAAAGTTCTTTGAAGATTCAGTTATCCATACTCGTTTCTGCGTGTTATTTCACCGGAAACAAATGTCTTTTAATATAGAACTAACGTAGCATTTACATAAAATATCAAAGCCACTTGATCTTTAAGTGGCTACTATCAGAAAAGAACATGTTTCCGCCATCTTGGCAGTGGCAAAAGGCGGCTTCACTTCTGCTGGCAAGGCATTGCGGGAGCTTCCACTCCAGCAATTTTGCTTTAATCCTCCTTGGCCCGTATGCGGCAAGAGAAGGAAGTTCGCTTTAAGTCCTCATGAGGAGATGATCGTCTCGGTAGATCGCAGGTATTCATGGTCGACCGAACTTATTCACATTGAGCAAGAGGAACAGGTGCTCGTACAAGCTGGCGCTCCCGAACATTGCCATGTTTCTACAAACCTGACCACGGAGCGCCAGGCCGTCGCGGACCACGTGTTCTGTGTCACTTGCTCTACAGCCTGTTCTTTTAGACCACGCTTTTCTGGACCGCAGTGCTCACAGGCGAAATATTACTGTTTTCGTAGTAATTTTTCAAATATGTACACACTTGTACTGCGGCCTCCTCTGTGGGATATCCCACTAGTTTTCACCCTTGTTTTCTTGTTAAATTTTACCAACTCATACAACAGTGTCTTTTTCTCAATAACAATGGCCTGAATTTTATTTCTTGGCTATATTTAGGAGCACCATCCGGGCTGTACACTTTCCTCTACGCCTCGCAAGATTGTGGTGTAATGATGGTCCAAGACTTTAAAGTTCACTGGGCTGGTGAGAAACTTTTGAGGTGTAGTCTGAATGACACACTTGGAAAGTACACTTGGAAAGTACACTGGTAAAGTCATGGCAATTCACTTTATCTGTATTTTGAATATATAAAGCTTTTTATATACACTGTTTACTGCAGTGCGTAAAGCAATAACAATGACATAAGAAATAGAATTGCATTGCAAGCTTTATTGCGAAGTTTACCTTTTTCTTTTAAAGCACTTACATTGAGTCAAGTGCACAATACTGTTAAGCCAACGTTGGTACATCACGTGTTGATTGATTTGATTGATTGATATGTGTGGTTTGACGTCCCAAAACCACAATATGATTATGAGAGACGCCGTAGTGGAGGGCTCCGGAAATGTCAACCCCCTGGGGATCTTTAACGTGCGCCCAAATCTGAGCACACGGGCCTACAACATTTCCACCTCCCATCTGAAATGCAGCTGCCGCAGCCGGGATTCAATTCAGTGACCTGCGAATCAGCAGCCGAGTACCCTAGCAACTAGACCACCGCGGCGGGGTGGAACATCACGTGTCAGTGAGGCTATACCAAGCTGCCTTTGCTAAGACGTTTTGGTTTGCAGTAGTGACAGGGAGCGTATGTAGATGCAAACGTACAATAAGAGCTCATGCTCAACGAGAAGCTGTTGAATGGGCCATGCTACTTGCGAAATACGAGACAGGGCGAGAAGAATGACGGGCTTACGCGTTGGATTATAACTAATATATATATATATATATATATATATATATATATATATATATATATATATATATATATATATATATATATATATATATATATATATATATATATATATATATATATATATTTATATATATATAATGAGAACCAACAGACAGTAATGCCAAAGAATGTACAGGGGAAGTTATTAGAACCAATTGATTGTAAATAGGAAGAAAGAAAAGTGGACCAGCCGTGAGCAGGAATCGGCTGGTTATTTTTCATCCACTTTTGTTTCTTCTTATTTACATTCCATTTGTTCTAATAACTACCCCTGTACATTCCTTGGCAGTACTGTCTGTTGGATCTTATTATTATTGTGTCAAAACACGGAAAAACGAGCCCTTAGGTATACACTTCTTTCCCTATTTTATATATATATATATATATATATATATATATATATATATATATATATATATATATATATATATATATATATATATATATATATATATATATATATATATATATATATATATATATATATATATATATATATATTTATTTATATTTATATGACATGAAGAAAGGCAGAGAGGTTAACCAGAAAGCAAGTGTCTGGTTTGCTACCCTACACTGAGGTAAGAGAAAAAGAGAGACAGAAAAGCAAAACAAAAGAAATGAGAGAAAAAGAGCGGGACGGAAGCGAAAGCACACAAACACACTAAAACGTCACAAACGTTCGACGAGGCGGCTAGATCGCTGAAACTTCAGGAGGACCTTCGTCGCTTTTTGGCGTGAAGCTTGATCTTTCCGGTATTCCAAAATACTGTTGATACAACTAAGCGCGTTACATAAAACATTGAAGTAGAAACTCTAAAACAGATTGGAGTGCTTGTAGTACTATTTCGTATCAAGTAATCAATCTCCTCGTTCGCTAGTACCATGACCTCTTACTTTGGATGCCAACTGTTGCAACTTTTTGCTTTGCGCTGTTGAAGAATCAGCAGTAGGAACACAACACATAAATGCATCTATCGCAAGTGTTGTTGCAGTCGCTATAAAAGTGTGTCTTTATGGCTGCGCCCAATTTATTATTTACAACTTACAATCGAGGAATATTTACCTACCTCCAGCTAATAAGAAAATACAGATGTGAAAATTTTAAGTGCATCTCTGGAATAAAAAAGCTGCATCAGTACTCACACGCGCGTTGGAGGTTTTTTAAACACTCATTTAGCACAAAGAGCGACTCCCGTGCACACACTGGCTGCTCAAGGGAGCCTGTTCACCTAAAATAACATATATTATAAGCCAATTATAAACAGCTTTGATGCAATATGTTAATATTTTTTATAGTAGAGGGATGATAATTTATTTAGAAGCTAAGACCATCCTTCCTCGTTATGAGAGTAAAAGGAATGAAAAACTTATAAACAAAACATTGTAAAACATTGTAAGAATTTATCGGACTTCATCCTTCTAATCTGTAAATTACCATCGTCAGTCTTCGCGTCGTTCGTTTTTGTCGTCGGCGCAATCTTGCAGTTTCTGAATGAAAACATCGGCATAATCGTGTTGTGACAAGAGGTGGAGGTGCTGGGCAAAATCTAAAAATGCTGGTGCATCACACAACATGAATATTTGATGCGAACTTTCCAATGGCATAACGTGGCTACTCACTTATTCAGTAACCAAAAACTATAGCCATGCAGCGATTATGTGCGCTTGCGAAGAATGCTGCCAGCAGAAAACTATTCCGTGGCAGATATATTCCCGTATATCCTCGTGCGGAATTGTGTCTATCTCCCTCTAACTTTTTGGAAAATGGAGGTAAAGTATTCTTTTTTCAACTAAGCATTTTGTCATCTCTTTGTTGTCTTTTGCAGAAGCGGAAACAGGGTCTAAACTCAGTGCTAACGATGGATCTGTTCAAGAAGATGCCGGCAGTGCGGCACCAGCCGATCAAACACCTGAGAAGTTTCACTGCATGATGTGGTCTAGAAATGACAATGAGAACGCATTGCAGAAATTTTGCGAGCCCTATTTCAATCAATGTTGCCAGCAGCGAAATAGAGCGTACTCTTATACTCCCAGCTCGTGTACAATTCCGATAGAAAGATCTGATTTGTGACACCTTGTGTATTTCGATCATTTGTCACAAGTGCAGAGTGAGTTGACTAAAACAAAAACAAGAAAACGAGGGCAGCAAGGCATTGTTATTATCAAGCTTGAAAATGCAAAAAATAAACAATTTTTGAAGTGGATATTGCAAATGTCTAACATTTTCACGATCACGAAACGTGGTAATCTCCACATATGGCAAATGATTGCAGTGGCCAGGCTGTGATGGTGACATGGGCTAGGTTTCTAATGTCTTTGGTTTACTCACTGTGTATATTAGCCACTCGTTCTCAATTATCATAGCCTCGCGAATGTAGAAAATTTTTTTATTTGCTTTCGTTTAGAACAGTCGCATTATACTGCTAATACTCGTGGTGTGGCACAAAGGTACACCATAAGTACAGAAACACACATCACAGGCGCTACTTTCAACTTCAGTACACCGGGAAATACTTTAGTTGTACCGCCTGTGGTTCAAGCTCTCTGCCCAGACGAAGTTGGTCAAGCCCTTGCAGCCGTTGCGGAGCCGTTGTCGTCACCACGTGTGGACGCGACCTGCTTGTTTAAGAACCATCTCAAGGCCTTGAAAGCACCTGGAACGCAGGAGAAACATTGATAAACGATAGGGTAGAGAGAGTGGGTTTTGGTCAGAAGGCTGAGAGGTTGGCCTGAGCTAGTGCGCTCTGGAATACTAGTTACGCAGGCGATAAGGAAAAAAATGGTTGAAGTGTTAATGATGCCGACAAAAAAAGAGGGGCCGCGTATGTACAGTAACCACTTAGCACTACAGAATATATACTGTTCCAAACGAAGGCGCGCGTCACGTCCGGTGGGCTACAGGGCTGCTAGAAAGGGCTGTTATGATCGGTCTTCCTGGCATAGCGCTGCTTAGACGTGAGACGATTGCTGCACAGCGCTCCCAGAGATGAATCAAAAGCGACAACGCCACGTTAACCCTACTTGGCATTTGGCGGCGCAGGTGCCTCTCGTAGAACCCTTCGAACTTACCCACCCGACTGACAGCCTATGAAGGGCTGTTTACAGTCAAAGCGGCCTAAAGAGGGTGGTATCTTTGTTCGTCGAAGTGCCATGACAATAACCCAAGCGACTGAGGTCCATGTTCGAGTGCGTTTTCACGTTCACTGTGGTACCGCGATTGCCACCGTTTCTACAAACCACGGCTTGCCTGGCGCTGTTGACTCCTTACTGCAATGAATTAAGGACTTGATTTCTACACAGAACCCAACATCTTTGCGCTGTGCTGTGTGTGCTGTGTCGTGCGCTTGGTGCAGTGTTTAAGCAGTGTTTTCTCCCTTATCATGGTACGAACTGGGCGTGCCTCTTCCCTATTTCTCTGGGTTGAGCAGGAGGCGGTGTTTCACCATCCGATTTTGAGGGCAGAGGTGGAGAGGACAATTTGATTGGACCATCCTGGGTTTCATTGTTTCCCCAGCAAGGGATCCTGCGTAGACGTGGACTTTAAAAACACGAGCGCAGAAACGCTCGAGGCATGCTACCAAAAACATCGTAGCATCACGCTACCTTGAACCTGTATATAATGCAAATAAATGCTTCTGTCAACCGCACCGGCTCCTCTCCTCGACGTCTCCCGGGACTTTGGCTGGCTCCGGTCTTATGGGCAGACCCCCACTACATCAGGGGCAACATACAAACTGTATCACTGAAAAAAGGCATGCTAGGAGTCAAACTGGTGAACAGGCAGATGACATTCACGATCACTACCTTCTTTCTTTGATAAAACCCATCGTAAAGCTCGCATTCCGTTCTTTCTTTACTCGTATCAAGTAACTTAACATAGCTTAACCTTGAAGCTCATGCGCCGGACTTGCGATCCAGAGAAAGATGCACATTCACGTCATTGTTCGAATTATCAGTGTGCTCTCTTATTGTCACTGACGTAACGGCCAGTTCGCTCTATATAGCGCTTGTCGCAGCACAGGAGATCTCATGCAACACCCTTTTGGTGCATCACGAATACGGCTTCACGTTTTTTATATGACCCTTTTTAAAATGGCTGCTCATGATGTGGACAAAAAATTGGACAATCCTGTTGGGAGAAATAAAGTTTTTCATTCCATTCCAACCTGTTGGGAGCAGAAAATACGATAGACACATTACACCTACACGTCACATTTATAAAACATTGTGGCTCAATTTGCGTGCCTCATGTAGAAATTTAGACCTTCAGCCACTAAGTTCACCGGCTCTTGGACCATTCGCTGGAATTGTTGCTTTATTCTTCTATAGGAGCGTTTCAGTCACAGACGCCAGGAGAGACAGAGAGTAGATGGCTTTAGAGAGCCCAATTGGCTGCGTTTCAAACGTAGACCGCATGCTGTGCTCCCAACGTCATTCAAGCGTCAACCTTGGGCCGTTTGTTGCAGGAGTATTTTTACCAGCTTCTAATAGGCGCGATCTTGTGGTCAAAATTCGTTTTTAGCTCGTGGTGTACCTCTGAGCTTCTTGTATACGACGCAGAGTACAGGAAGCTGCGGTATTTCTGGTTCATTATACTAGTTAGAGCTGGGTATAAAACTAACACATAAAGTCATCACTAAAAAATCTATTAGACCATGCGAGCTTGCAGTGATCATCGGAGAGTGATCACGGTGCCCTGATGGCATTGCCAGCTTAGGTAGACGACTAGGACGCGAGGTGTTGCAGCCAATTTGATTCTTTTCGCGAAATACTACACGCTAGCTGCCCACGGGAGGCTCGCAAAACCAACGATGATTCTGTACCCTGGTTTAAAGTAAATTTCCGACGGAAAAAAGTTCTGGAAGAGCGTAAGCATCCCTCCTCCCGCCCTTCTCAACTTTTTCCTTTTTCTGCAGCTGTGGAAAAGCATTGAGGACGCCGTTTCCGCAGAGTCAGTTGCGGAAAGTTTATCTCCCAACACAATGGCGCCATTCCTTCTACGAAGAGGAGTGCTAGCGAGAATTCCGGACGGTTGTGACACTAACTTTAGCGTATGTTGACTTTTTTGAAAGTGGACATGTTTTTTTTGTAATAAAGTTCAAGTGGCACTAGTTTTAGCACATGACAATTTTGTTTAGCAGTATCATGGATCCCCTTTTTGCTTGTGCTCCCAGTCTACTAATTGTTTTGTTTAAATTTTAAGCCATTACGACGCACTTACACTGCAGCTGCTAAAAACTTTCTTTTCATCAAAGGTCATTGCTCCTAATGGTTTGTTCGTTTCAATGAAATAACATGTCGTTTGTTAAAGGCCTAACTCACCAAACAACAAAACTTATTGACGCAGCAGGCTTCGCAAGCAAAGACGTGCAGCACCTCGTTTACAAAGATTGCTCTACAATGCACAAACGGAAGCCGAAGCCTAAACGCTGCAGTCATTGGTAAAAAATGGGCCGGCAAATCAGGATGCCATGCGTAAGCTGTGCAGGCTCTATGAACAAAAATCTTGCATGAGCTCCATCAAGGCAATTGCGTTAGTTTTTCTCGAGAGGCCTATATGTCGCCACTTACGAATGGTCTATGAGCGACTGTAATTTGGAGTGATTTCCCGCCAGCAGACGTGAATTCGAGAGAATAAACGACTGCCAAAAGTCGTGCCTGCATTCACATCTGCCTTCAAAAGTGCGGGAAGGTTCTCTTTCAAGTTACGTGTTGCAGTTGCGAGCGCTCCACGTGTTCCGGTGGCGTGGATGTGTTTGTTTATTAATTTCTACTTTTTTACGCTTGAATATTTTTTATGAGAAACGTACTTTAATAAGCTAACTTTACTTCCTCGGTAAGTGCTTTCCATATATCGCATACCGAGTACTCATCACCTTCCCTATAAAGAGTAGGTTCATCCTTAAAAAAGCCAGCGGGCAAAGCGGAAGACTTCGCTGGTGTCAGGGGTGTCAGTCGCTGTCACACGCTCTCTCAGCCTTTCGCAATAGTCGCCTTCTATTTGCCTCTACTAGGTACTGTTTTTCTTCCCCACTATACTTGTCCCGGTGGTGAAGAAGAACCATCCTGGAGACTCATGGTCACCCAAGCACAAGAAGGTCATGGCAATGTTTTAAGCGGCTCTTGTACACTATCTGACGACTACGGCATCATCTCTTATCGGGAGCTTTCATTAGTTCGACGAGTAGTTGACCGGCGATGTGCATTGAACGAAGATGTACGGAACATTGTACTTGGGTACAAACTTACGGGAGAGGCCAGGCGACTGCACAGAAAGCCTTATATATATATATATATATATATATATATATATATATATATATATATATATATATATATATATATATATATATATATATATATATATATATATATATATATATATATATATATATATATATATCTACGGGGAAGGTGTGAGCAGGCTCATCTTGTTTAAGCCGTTCTTTTTGGAGATCTTGTGCGATAGATGTAAATTAACGTGCTAATTGGCGGCACGCTTTGGCACACTGAGCAAGCTCGGAGGCTAGGCGGTATTCACAAGCATCCGGGCGGTATCCAAGTATCGTGTCAAGCGTGGAAAAGCGCTCACTTGCGTACAGTAGAAAAAGAAGGGAAAACCCAGTAGTTTCGTGGCTGTATTGTACGTATATGCGTGACGAAAGGGAGTTCTAAGTCACAATTAGAGTGGTCGGATGATATGTACAAGTGCAACGAAAAGCGTGCAGACCTTGGGATCACGTGATAGAATGAATCGACGCGTCAGCTAGCGGCGAGACACGACGAGACACCTGCTGCGAGCGTGCATTGGCGTCCCGTCTTATCACTTGGCTTTTCATGTGACTCTGTTTGACGCGGTTACGGCACTCGCAGCCAAAACGACAACTGGGTGTCGCTTTCTTTGCTCCATCGAATCTGTACCATTTTTTACGTAGCGGCTGTGACGGGACCGGTTCAAGCGCCGGCTCACGTTGTTATTGACATCGGTTGACTAGGATAAGTAAGCATATCGAGCATCGCACAACCTGACGAAGTCAAACGCACGAAATTAAATTTTCTCAGAATAGCTTGCCTTTGTTGGGCTAATCCTAGTTGCCCCTAAATGACCTTAGTTCGGTCAAGGTTAAGGCAGCTGAAATTAATCAAATGTAGTCGAGCACTTTATGACCTAAATAGGTCAGCGTTTCATGTTAAGGGAAGTTAGGCTTAGATGTGCCCAGAAGAGTCGAAATAAGTATAGCCAAATCTAATTAGGCAAAGTTGTTCATGCTCAACTTGAACCTAGCCGTGAAAAATTAGCCTAACAAGGCAAACCATATCGAGGCCAAATGATCTTGGTCGACTTTCTCATGAGCCCACAGAAGTCAAGGCCATACCGGCTTCATACTAATTAGAATAATTTAGGTCTAATTACAGCTAAGTGCAGTGAATACTAATTGTGAGGGAATATTATTCTGAAGTTCAACTGAAGTACTATCTATACTAAAATTTCACAAGGCATAATTAGGCTAAATATGCACACCTAATCAAATCAAGCAAACACCAAGGTAAATGTAAAAATATGATTAGGCTTGGTAGGTCATAGCATCATCAAAGCAATTGGATTATGATGAGCTTTAATTAGGCAACCTTATAATAAAACACATATAGTTAACGTAATTGTAGTTGAATTTTTATGAGCTCTGAAATCCCAAGCTCAGCAATATATATATATATATATATATATATATATATATATATATATATATATAGTGGGAGTAATAATTCAATGGGCCAGTTAGTCTTCGTCTCGGCTGCTGACCCGCAGGGTGCGGGTTCAAATCCCGGCTGCGGCGGCTGCATTTCCGATGGAGGCGGAAATGTTGTAGGCCCGTGTGCTCAGATTTGGGTGCACGTTAAAGAACCCCAGGTGGTCTAAATTTCCGGAGCCCTCCACTACGGCGTCTCTCATAATCATATGGTGGTTTTGGGACGTTAAACCCCACATATCTATCTATCAGTTAGTCTTCGTGAAGGTATGGAATATGGCACAACGGGAGCGTTGTCAACAAGGATAAATATATTTATTTCTCAACAGTTTCGGGAGGGGTCCTTCCTTCATCAGGGGATGAGTTATACTGACATGGATTTCCAAACTTCGTTGCTGCCGCGTCCCTCTCGCCTTGAAACATGTTTGCGAAAGTGAGAGGAAACTAAAAAAAATGAAGAAAAGAAAGAAAGTAAAAAAGAGGAAGAACCACTGTCAACACTGAGAACGAAACCAACTGTCCGTGTACGTCCACTTACGTTTCTTATCACGTGCTGTTCACCGCGACCGTGCCGATCCCTTTCAATAGATGACGAACTCTCTCTGATTCAGACATGGACGTGTTGAAACGGTGACAGAGAGCAAGTACTTCCTCTATGTACGATGTGTAAGACTCACCACATTGTTGCTTGCGAGCATCCAGTGTCTTTTTCGCGAGAGCTGAACGAACCACCGGGGTGCCGAAAATTTGGCGAAGCTGTTGCTTGAAACTTGTCCAGTCCATAATGTCCGTTTCATGATTGAAAAACCATGTTTTCGCTACGCCTGTCAGATAGAAAGAAACACGGCGAAGCTTGGTAGGATCATCCCAGTTGTTAGTGGAACTCGCTCGATTGAACTGGTCTAACCAATCATCCACATCTTCACCTCGAAGTCCGGCGAACGTGGGCGGCTCACGCTGGTGCGCGGTGATAATCCACAATGGATAGGCCGTTGTAGCCGGGGCCGGGGAGGTAGACACAGAAGCGCCGGTTGGCTCGTCCTGAGGCATGTTACCGGACACCTGGCACAAACGATGACCTGAGCGGAGCTCCAGGAGGCAGATAAGGCTGGGAGAGGACGGAAGATCGTAGAGCAAACTCGCCGTAGGTTATTCGCCATTCTAACTCGTCCACGGTCGCTTCCTCTCTTCTTTCCTCGATGTTTCGTTCTTCTATGCGCCTGTCAAGCCATGTTCATCTTACAGTGAAGAATACGTGTCTCGTCTACTTCATTGCCGCCAGCTGGCTCACGTCAACATTGAAGCCAAGCAACAGGATCACAAGCTTGAATATGATGCCTCTCATCGTGCCGTGTCCTTCAGCCCTGGTGACGAAGTCCTCCTTCTTACACCCATTCGCACTCCCAGATTACGTTTTATTGGCCCCTACACTGTCCTGGAGCAAACATATTCTGTTAATTATCGCGTGGCACCCGTTCTTCTTCCGACGAACCGCCGCTACAGGGCAGCAAAAATAGTCCACGTATCCCGCGTTCCTCTTCGATAACGCCTTGGGCAGGATCCCATGGCAAGTTATCTTTCCACCCACTTTTCTTTCTTCATGTTTACCTTACAATTCGGTCTAATATCTTCCCCTATACTTTACTTGGCATTATTGTCTGTTAGATCTCATTAATTATGTGTAAAAACGCGAAAAAACGAGCCCTTAAGTATACACTTCTTTCCTTATTTCATACTCTCGTACTGGCAGACTTAGTGCCTTTAGGTTGCATACGGGGGACTGTTAGTCAGCTGCCTGCTCGTAGTAACTTCACGTGCTACGTGACGCCAAACAGGCTCAAAAGAGTGTACCACACTCGCCGCCATGGCTACTTATGACGCTGACTGACACTCCCTTGTTTAAATTCAGATATAAACCCAATAAAGTGGCGGAGGGGGGGGGGGATAGCTGCCGTGGTAGCTCAGTGGTAGAGCATCGAACGCGTCATTCGAAGGTCGCAGGTTCGGATCCTGCTCATGGCAAGCTATCTTTTCACCCACTTTCCTCTCTTCATATTTACCTTACAAATCGGTCTAATATCTTCCCCTATACTTTCCTTGGCATTATATTCTGTTAGATCTCATTTTTTATGTGTAAAAACGCGAAAAAACGAGCCCTTAAATATACACTTCTTTACACACACACACACACACACACACACACACTTATATATATATATATATATATATATATATATATATATATATATATAAAAAGACAAAAATAACGCCTAGCTAGAAATGTATAGGGGCAGTTATTGGAACCAATCTTATGTAAAGAAGAAGAAAGAAAGGTGGGTAAAAAATAGCTTGCCGTGAGCAGGAATCGAACCTACGACCTTCGAGTAACACGTTCGATGCCCTAACCAGTCGTAGGTTCCATTCCTTCTCACGACAAATCATTTTTCACCCACTTTTATTTCTTCTCATTCACTTTACATGTTCTAATAACTTACCCTATACATTCTTTGGCATTACTATCTGTTAGATATCATTATTATTGTTTCAAAATACGGAAAAAACGAGCCCTTAGGTGTACACTTCTTTTCCTTATTCATTAACGAGTGTCTCGTACTGGCAGACTTGGTGCTGTTAGTTTGTATACGAGGGACTATTGGTCAGCTGCCCGCTCGTGATAAGTTCACGTGCTACGTGGCGCCACACAGGCTAGTGTTCACTCTGCGCCATGGCTACAGATGGCGCTCACGGACACTCCCACGTAGAGCTACTCTATATGCTACCTTTAGGTAGCAGACTGGCGCCACTGTTTGCCGGGCGCCGCTCACCCGGCTCCTGACGATTTCACAACGCCATTGGTCGTGTGCCATCACGTGGTTATAAGTGGTTGAAACGCACTGCGGAGAAACCAACTCTATGCAGACGACGCTGACAACGCCGATGCTCCGCAGATTTCGGGCAGCCCAAGCGCTGTTAACATCGGGTGGTGGTGTTATTCTCACGCATTCTCGCGTTTTCGCCACGCTTCTGCAGAAACACATTAAGCACATAAAGTTCAAACCAGTTAAATACCACTACACTATCATTTCTGAAGTATTTAAGACGTCCGCTGAGAAGCTTGAACCACTAAACTTCGAGCAGGTTGATTTTGTAGAGTTCATAAAAAATGAAATAAAATAAAGCTAAGCAACCATTTATATGCAGGTATCCTGCATGAAGTTTTTGCATCCCTGAAGGAGAAGGTGGCGACAATGGCTCCAGAGGAGAGACATGCATGTCTTTGAATGGACGAAATGCAGATTTCACCAGGGCTTGATTACGACGCGTCCACAGGGAACATTATAGGTAGGATAACTGGGTTTATCAATTGACTGACTATGCTTTAGGTGGTTATGTTCATGCATTTGAGTGGTCTTTAACCTTTTTTTCTAGAAAGTTGTGTATATAGGCCACACTTCTGCTAAAATCATTTTTACACAGTTATCTGATGTGCGTTTTCTGCTTTTCTTCTTTGGTAGCTTCATCTTTTGATGCAGGAGAAGTAAAGAACTGCTGCTTCGATGTAATTAAGCATTCTGAAGCTGTTGGCATAACAGTCAGCGCTGTTGTGACTGACATGGGACCTGGCAACATGGCCATCTGGCGACTATGTGGTATACAAGCTTCAAAGTATGGGAAACCAAAAATCTCATATTCTCACCCTTGCGGGAAAGAAAGGCAGCTGTACTTCTTTGCTGATGCCCCTCATCTCTTGAAAAATCTCAGAGGTCACCTTATTCGAGGCCAGGAGATAATTCTACATGACACCACTGTTAAAAAAGAGAACCTTCCAAGCACCAAGGTAAGCTTAGTGTATTGCCTTGTATTTTCACTGCATTGACTTGGTTTGTGAACACAAGCTGCTCACTGGATTACAAATGCTGTCAATAGTTTTTTCTTTGTTAGGGAACGGGCGATACCACGTTGAAAAGGGGTTTTTCACTTGCAAGTAACACCGCATACCTTAATGTAGTCACTACGGTCAAGCAGCAACAGCTATTGTCACTGTGCTGTAAACGGCATCATTTTAGTATTTTAGTAGCGCTGACAGTTGGTATGGGTTCATGGTTAAGAATGGCGCAAGAATACGAGACACAAAAGGAAGAAAACACAAGGACGAGCGCCTTATCTGTTTTTTTTTGTGACCACGTGCTTTTATACATGTGTGATTTGACTAACAAAAATTAGTTGAGAGTCCGGTGCCTGTCCTTGTGCTTTCATCATTTTTGTGTCACATGTTCTTGTGCCATTCTTAACGATAATCAAGTTTGCTTATTATTGAACTATGTACCGTTGAATCGAGCTGTGCAACATTCCTAAATATGCCTATCAGAAACCGAAGCCTAAATTCTGACAAGAGCGCCTCTGGCACTGCTGCTCAATTGTGTCCATGCTAGCGACCATATCTATGCTTTCGTTGCGCGTATTCATTGCGAAGCCGACATGAGCATGTTCAATGCGAAGCCGTGAAGACAGTTCACACAGAAACTGAGCCCTGTGGTGAGTCACAAATAAAGAACACTATCACGCGTTCTAGATGCCAGTAAAATAATCAGTTTTGTCGTCATTTGACAATAAACATCAGTGAAGTTGCCGTGACTTGTAAATATTGTCAACCAATTGCCTCCCATTTGTTGAAAACTACACTTGCGAATGTGCTCAGTGCGAGTTTCTTGTAATTCAAGTATTCATAAAAATAGAGATACAGGCTGCCCTGCATTGTAAACTAGCTGTTGCAAAACAGTGCCAACAGCTATGTCAGAAGCATCCACCATAATGAAAATCGGCACGACTGGTTTTCTGTGCGCCGCCAACATTAATTACATAATACAATAGAAATCCAACGAGGATTGCATCCAAGGGAGGACAGAAGATTTTGAGGAAAAATTCGTAAGCAGGGGCTGTATTGCAGCTGATGTTTCCACAAGTGGGCATGTCTGCTTGTTGAAACAAGTTGTCAGCCAGTCCGCTTTTCAAAATGCTGGCTCCTGCATAAACCCCATTTATGAATTTTTTGTCACTAAAGAGTATAGGCCATTTAAGATTCAGTTAGCTGGTTATTAGACAGAAAGCCACTAATTAAATCGTGGAATTAAAAACAAATATTTAGCGGTCAGGGGTCGTTTAACTAGTAACGCACGTGCTATGTTGTGACAACTTGATAACCATTTAAGTAAAAGTGCATACTTATGTCCTATATTTCTCAGGTCTCCCTAGAGCACATAAAGAAGGCCTGTGAACTTGACGCCAAGCATCAGCTGAAGCTATTGCCAGTCTTGAAGCTCCGGGACTTGGACCCTTCGCACTCCGAAAAAATTAACAGCATTTTTCCTTGAACAAGTTTTCCGACGATTCGCTATCATGACGTCACGAACCATGAAGACTGCTCTGAGTGAGCTCTGCCCTCAGAAAGGTTATGAAGCGAAGTGCTTTCTCATTACTTTCATAGGTATGGTGACAGACATGGTGATTGTCGACAGAACAGGTAAAAGTTCCAGGAAGCCTTTTCAAACAGGTGCGTGTCTCTCCACACTTTGTGCTGGGGAGTTGCGCCAGCTGTATATTGCAGAAAGGCATTTTAGGTTTTTGATGTTGAGCAGGCTGAGCCAAGATGCCTTAGAGAATATATTTAGCACAATTCGTTTGAAAACACCAATTCCACGTGCAAGAGATTTTAAGGCAACTTTCAGGGTAATCATGCTGGCACAATTCTCGCAACCAAGCCGCCAAGGCACCTATGCAGTCGATGACGCGCAAGATCTTTTAGCTTTTCTGAAATATGAAGGTGGATACGAGAAGCGATTAGACAAACAGGTGGATACTAGCTTTGAGAGCATTTCAGAGCTGTGTGAGAAGGAAGAAGATAGCTTTCTTTATTTGTCTGGATACATCGCATATGCTCTTATTCACAAGTACAAACTTTGCTGTATATGCGAGGGGAGCATGGTTGACAGCAACAAGGCCATTCCTGAGCTTGTGGCCTTGAAATGCTACATAAAGGAACGATAAAATCCACTGAAAGTTCTGTCTGACTTGCTTGTAAAACTGCTGCATGAGTGTGAGGAACTTTTTCGTGTGAATGAATCTCGGCTATTCGATTCAAGCTGGTCATTGGAGAGTTTAAGGAAGGCTGCTGAAGAAAAGTTTAAAGTCTCAAAAAATTTTCATCATGCCACAATGTAGCACAGAGAGCTGCAGCCCATTTTTTTCTTTGCAGGCTGAGGTTTGAATTAAAGAAAAAAATGCTGAGCTTTTGATACAACTTCAGCAATCTGCGAAGTGTGGCTCCACTTCGCACAACCACATTATGATTACGAGAGATGCCGCAGTGAGGGGTGGGGGGAGACTAAAAGTTTCGACCATCTGGGCTTCCTCAACATGCAGCTAAATTGTTCTCAGTTTCCGCCGATTACAATGCCACTAGAGTCTGCAACATCAAGCGTAACAGTGTGATTGCTTCCTGATGCATCGCCATCACTAATTTAGAGTTCATGCTTTTGACTTTTTTTTCACCATTTCAGGCATCACCCTTGATGAATAGTTCTTTCTTAGAGCGGCAAATCTGTGTTTCTTTTTCAAGGCACTCGGTATTGCAGCAAAATTTGTCTAATGTGGTAATTTATGTGTTATAGTCAACATTTTTATTTAAACTTCTTGATTCTGAAGCCATTGATTCTTTGTTAATGTATCAGTCAAATGAAATCTTCGGCAAGAAGTATACTAGAAATTTGTGTTGGTTATGCGGACACTAGAAAGAGATAAGTTGTATTTTCGACAAAGGTCAAGGAACGTCGCACGACTGGTCGAATATGGTACTGTCTTCATATGCAATTGTAAGCTGCAAAAAGAAATTGAATGAAAGCAAACTTATTATGCAGGAGGTTACATATGCACAAACCTCACTGTATTTTGCTCTGTTGTCCTATTGTAGATGCTGGTGTACTTTGCGATGTCAGTGCACGTCAGACACCAGATGGTCAAGATTTTTGAGTCCAATGTACAACATCTCTCATAATGATATCGTGGTTTTGGGACGTACAACCCCAGATATTATTTCCCTGTTCCTAGTCAATTCGAATAGCAAATACAAGTGGTGTACAGAAGTGTTTGCATAGCGTGTCAAGTGCTAAAGTTTGTTCAGTCAAATGAGCTAGCACTTGGCATATATTTTTGTAATGTTATTGAAGGGCAGTGCAATATGTATTTGCTTGTGTTCATTGCATTAGGATGAGAAAAGTGCACTGAAAGCCTCGATATGTTTTTGTGGTGTTATAGAAAGATTGAACGAGTGCAATTGACGCCTCGGTATGTTTTTACAGTGTTATAGAGGTGGTAGTGTTAATAATGTTTTTATGTTTGCTTGTGTTCTTTGTTTTAGGCTGTGGCAAGTGCAATAAAAGTCTCATGATATGTTTTCATTGAGCTCTAAAGATGCTAGTGCAAAAAACTGGTTGTATACTTGCTTGTGTTGTTTCGAAATAAGACTAGTGCAATGAAACCTTCATGATAAGTGTTCGTGGTGCTATAGAAGCGATGTGCAATAAATATTTTTATGTTTGCTTGTGTTCATTCCTTGAGTATGTGAAGAGTGCACTGAAAGCTTCTATAGGTTTTTGTAGTGTTGTAGAAAGATGTGACGAGTGCAATAAAAGCCTCCCTATGACTATTTTTTCAGTGTTATAGAAGTTCTAGTGTTATAAATGATTCCATGTTTCTTTGTGTTCATTCATTCATTCAGGTTGTGTTAAGTGCAATAGAAATCTCATTACAGGTTTTTATAGTGCTACAGAGGTGCAGTGCAATATTTGTATGTTTACTTGTGTCCACTGATTTGAAATGTGACAAGTGCAATAAAAGCCCTATGAGGATAATTTTCTAGTCAATGTGCATGAAAATTTTCAGTACAAGGCACCAGCTATGCTTCGTGCTTGTATATTTACTTTTTTGCATGTTGTGCAGCGGGTGTTGCTATAAAAAGATTAGTGTTGAGTGAGGATTGAGTAAACGCTTGCCTTCTTTTTATCTATGCACAGCACTGCAAAACTTGCTCTATTTGCATTACCCAGAGATGCAGTGAATAGGTTACACGTGTAGAGTTGGTCAGCGTAAGTCGGCTGCATACGTCCAAATTGGTCTGACTGTTGAAACGCTAAAAAAGGGAGAAGTTAACCTAGAATTCTTCGAATCGGCAAGGTGTTTTGATTAACGCGTTAGATTAATGCAGCTTTTAAACCTTAAGCGAAAGGAATGTTGGACGTGACAGGGCTGTTGAACGATTAAAATCAGCTGTCGTTGAGCCGGGATTGTAATACGAGAGCCCTGGGTAACACGGGCGTGCACGGCCACTCTCGATCGCTATCCAGCTCGATTCAGTTGAAAAATAAATACAGCTGGCTTTCTCGCACAGTTTACAAATGAGCCCAACGCAACAAAAAATTATATAACTGACTGGCTCAATCGCGATCAAGAGTGCAAAAATAATCTGATATCTGTAAATGGGTTAAAACAGCGGAATAGAAAAGGAACCGAATGTGCGGGCAACCATAAATGAATATCGCTGTTTCAACGAGCCGATGCACTATGTCTCATTATTATATATCAAGAGCGTAAGCATATATTAATGCTTGTTGGTGTGAATGTAGCAACCGAGTTTTGCTCGTACCTTCCTAAAAATGAAAAGGCAAAAAAAAATGCCGGTACTCAGAAGCGCGAGCGCTGCACCTACGCGGGTGGTGAGTGGTTTTCCCGCCAGACATTTGAACCCAAGATGGCGTACCTTGGCGCAACTCTGCGACCTAAAGGTAGGATATAGAGGAACTCTACTCCCACGTTTAAATTCAAATATAAACCCAATAAAGTGGCTGTGGGATAGTAGCCGTGATAGCTCAGTGGCTAGAACGCGTTATTCGAAGGTCGTAGGTTCGATTCCTGCCCATGGCAAGTTATTCTTTCACCCAATTTTCTTCCTTCTTATTTACATTACATTGGTTCTAATAACTTCACCTATACATTCCTTGGCAATATTGTCTGTTAGATCTCAATAATATTGTGTCAGAACACGAAAAAAAAACGAGCCCTTAGGTATACCCTCCATTCCCTTATATATATATATATATATATATATATATATATATATATATATATATATATATATATATATATATATATATATATATATATATATATATATATATATATATATATATATATATATATATATATATATATATATATTGTACAGAAGCCGCCGAACACTGAAGTGGGTCGAACTCTTATGTGCTTTCTAGTGGGTCTGCCCAAAGAGAACGCCGCTCGCGCGGAGACCCCGTGTTTTGGCCGTTACTGTCGCCATTGTGTAGACTCGCTGTGTGCCGGCTAATAAACGCCATAACAAATTGGTGGAGAGTGCTACGATCCCCTTCGATGCCCTTGGAACTACGCTCACGTACGCTGCAATCTACCATGTCCCACGACGCCTCTCAGCAAACGCCTCCTCCCATGCCACCCCCATGTCCCGGTGTCCCCAGGATCCGCGATCCACCCATCTTCACGGGCGCCGATGGCACTGACGTGGAGGACTGGCTCGCCATTTACGAGCGCGTGAGCGTCCCCAACAAATGGGACGAGGACGGCAAGTTGACAAACTTGGTGTTCTACCTTGCGGGCGTTGCAAGTTTGTGGTACACCAACCACGCGTCCGAGTTTGCAACCTGGTCCGGTTTCAAGACTGCTATCACCAACGTTTTTGGCCACCCTGCCGTTCGCAAGCTGCAAGCCGAGCAGCGCTTACGCGAACGCGCTCAGCAGGCCGGTGAGTCATTCACCAGTTACATTGAAGATGTCCTGGACTTGTGCAAGAAGTCGAACGACAGCATGTCCGAATCAGACAAGATCCGGAACGTCATGAAGGGCATTGACGATGATGCCTTCACGATGCTGCTTGCCAAAAACCCAGGCACAGTAGCTGAGGTCATCACGCTGTGCCAGAGCTACGAGGAGCTCCGCCGGCAGCGTTCGATGACCCGTCGCTCCACATCACGAGATGCAGGGCTTGCAGGCTTGGAAGCGAGCTGTGATCAGGTGGCACTGCTGGCAGATCTCAAGTCCTTCATACGTGAGGAAATCGCGCGGCAGTTCTCTTTCCTGCCCTTTGCCCACCCACCGGCTGCTCAACAATCGGCCCCTACCATTCTTCCACCCATCCGCCGAGCGATTGAGCAGAAAATAGCGGAGGTCATGCCTGCGTACCACCCACAACAACTTCCGGCCCCTGCACCCCCAAGTTACGCCCAAGTGGTCGCAAGGCCGCCTCCAGTCGTTCAAGCGCCTGCACCAGTGACTTACGCCGAAGCTGCCGCACGACCTCCGTCCTTTGCAGCGGGTATGCCGGCTGCATATGTTGGCGCAACCCCTCAGCCTCATTTTCAGCCCACCATGCAGCCTTTCCAGACACCGTTCCGGGCGAGACCCACCCCGGCAAACCGATGGCGCACACCCGACAACCGGCCCATCTGCTTTGCTTGCGGTTACGCCGGTCACGTAGCCCGTTATTGCTCTCGACTACAGCCGGCTCCCACTTCTCCTGTTGCTGGCCACCTTAGCCGTTCGTATAACGAGGAACTGCCGTCTGTGCCACTGTCGTCTCGCCCAGGTCCGTCTGCTCGAAGGTCGCCGTCTCCACGACGTCGGTCTCTGTCCCCCATGCGGCCAAGTTCTTCTGCTCATGAGCGGGAAAACTAGTCGTCGCAGTCCCAGAGGCAAGGACTGCGACGCTATCGCATTGTGAAAGCTCTCAGAGCCGCCCATCTAATGTCATTGACGTGCTTGTGGACGGTGTTCATGCATCTGCTCTTATTGACACTGGAGCTGCGGTATCAGTTATGAGCGAAAACCTTTGCCGCTTGCTTCGAAAAGTGACGACGCCGATTTCTGGACTGTCCCTTCGTACCGCTAGCTCACATCGTATTAATCCTACAGCAGGCTGCACAGCTCGCGTTGTCGTTCAGGACGTTCTGTATGTCGCCCAATTCATCATCATTCCTGCATGCTCTCATGACGTCATCTTGGGATGGGATTTTCTCTCCCGCAACGACGCCGTCATTCATTGTGCCGCCGCCGAAATTGAACTCTCGCCCTTCTCGCATTTGACGCCAGAAGACGGTCCCTCGACACTGAACAAAATTCTTGTGAAAGACGATACTATAGTGCCTCCAAGCTCGACGATGGGCGTATCGGTCTACTGCACCGGTCTCTCCGACACAATTGCACTTGTTTCGCCATCCTACCGTGCTTCCAGGAGGAAAGGGTTGCTAGTACCTTTCGCGACCGTGCAAATCACCCAAGGCAACGCCGCTATTTTTGTGACCAACCCATCCCCGTACACTGTTACCTTGGTTCAAGGGGAATGTCTCGGCAGAGTGGAAGCAGTCGACGACGCACAAGTCCTGGACGTACCCGAAGACTCGCGTTGTCCCGATTCACGTACCATCAGTGCTGTTTCTACTTCTGACCCATCATCTCCTGATGTATTTGGCCCATTCATTGATGACAACCTTACGTCAGTGCAGCGTTCCCAGCTTCTAGACCTGTTGCAAGAATACCGTTCTTCTTTCGATGTCGGGCGAAGTTCTCTCGGTCGCGCGTCCACTGTTACGCATCGTATTGACACTGGTGCCCATCCACCATTACGGCAACGTCCATACCGCGTGTCGCCTGCTGAACGCCGGCAAATTAACGAGCAGGTTGACGATATGCTCCGACGCGACGTCATTCGGCCCTCGGACAGTCCATGGGCGTCTCCTGTTGTTCTTGTTGCGAAGAAAGATGGTTCTGTGCGGTTCTGTGTGGACTACAGACGGCTCAATAAGATCACTCGCAAGGATGTCTACCCACTGCCGCGCATCGACGACGCAATTGACAGCCTTCACGGAGCCCAATTTTTTTCTTCTCTCGATCTGCGCTCGGGGTACTGGCAAGTACCCCTGGCTTATGACGCTCGACCGAAGACTGCCTTCATCACACCCGACGGCGTGTACGAATTCAACGTCATGCCGTTTGGTCTGTGTAATGCACCTGCGACATTTGAGCGCATGATGGACACCGTACTGCGCAACTTGAAATGGCACACGTGCTTGTGTTACCTCGATGACGTTGTTGTCTTCGCTCCAGATTTCTCCACCCATCTCCAACGTCTAAAAGAAGTTTTCGCACGTGTGAGCAATGCCGGCTTGCAACTAAATCTGAAGAAGTGCCGCTTTGCAGCACGCCAACTCACCATCCTAGGGTACGTCGTGTCCAAGGATGGCATTCTTCCTGACCCAGCCAAGCTTCGGGCCGTGGCCGAATTCCCAAAACCTGCGTCCGTCAAAGAACTGCGTAGTTTCGTGGGCCTGTGCTCATACTTCCGACGCTTTATACGAAACTTCGCCACGATTATATCACCGCTGACGAAGCTCCTCGGAAGTAACGGGCCCCTCAATTCGTGGTCGTCAGAGTGCGACAACGCGTTCTTGAAGCTCCGCCACTTGTTGACGTCTCCTCCCATTCTCCGCCACTATGACCCTACGGCCCCAACAGAAGTTCACACGGACGCCAGTGGTGTAGGCCTCGGCGCTGTCCTGGCGCAGCGCAAACCCGGGTTCCCTGATTATGTTGTGGCATATGCAAGCCGTACGCTCACAAGAGCCGAGACAAACTACACCGTCACGGAAAAAGAGTGCCTGGCGATCGTCTGGGCTCTTACAAAGTTTCGACCTTATTTGTATGGTCGCCCATTCGATGTCGTCACTGACCATCATGCACTATGCTGGCTGTCATCATTGAAGCATCCCTCAGGCCGCCTCGCCCGTTGGGCTCTTCGCTCACAAGACTACGACATCCGCGTGCTGTACCGCAACGGACGCCAGCATGCTGACGCCGACGCCCTCTCGCGCTCCCCTCTGCCTGAAGCTAACGTGCCCTGCTCAGTATCCTCGGTTGTTGTTTCTGCCATTGATGTTGACATCATCGCTACCGAACAGCGAAAGGATAATTGGATCGCCCAACTGATCGACTTGCTCTCTGATCCGTCCGCAACGCCATCCACGTGTGCCTTGCGTCGTCGAGCTCACCATTTCGCCATTCGTGACGGCCTCCTACACCGACGCAATTACGACGCCGATGGCCGGCAGTGGCTACTCGTGATACCCCGCAGTCTGCGGTCGGAGATATGTGAATCCTTCCATTCTGATCCACAGTGCGCGCACTCTGGGGTATTCAAAACCTACCATCGCATTAGACAACGCTATTTCTGGCGCGGGATGTACCGCTACGTCCAGCAGTTCGTTCGCTCCTGTCTCGCTTGCCAACGCCGCAAACCGTCCGCACACATGTCACCAGCCGGTCTGCAACCGCTACCTTGCCCTGACCGTCCGTTTGGGCGCATAGGTATCGATTTGTACGGACCACTTCCTCTGACGTCCACTGGCAACCGCTGGGCCATCGTCGCCGTAGATCATTTAACGCGATACGCCGAAACTGCCGCTCTCCCTGCGGCTACTGCGCGTGATGTTGCGTCCTTCCTACTACATCGATTTATATTGCGCCACGGTCCACCCCAGGAGCTTCTCAGCGATCGAGGCCGTGTCTTCTTGTCAGAAGTCGTCGATGCCATTCTCACTGAGTGCCATTCTGTCCATCGCAAAACTACTGCTTACCACCCGCAGACGAATGGTCTGACCGAACGCTTTAACCGCACCCTCGGCGACATGCTGTCGATGTACGTCGCCGCCAACCACACGAATTGGGATACCATACTGCCCTTCGTCACTTACGCCTACAACACCGCCCCTCAGAGCACGACTGGTTTTTCACCTTTCTTTTTGCTGTACGGAAGGCACCCGTCACACACCATCGACACGATACTCCCGTACACGCCGGATCCATCTGAGTGTACACCTATTTCCGAGACCGCCAGGCTTGCTGAAGAGTGTCGCGAGCTTGCCAAGACTTTTACGACGCATGAACAAGAGCGGCAGAAGAGTATTCGTGATGGCTCCGCCACTTCTGAGCCCACCTTCCTTCCTGGTTCCCTTGTATGGCTCTCAATCCCGACCTCTGTAGCTGGCCTTTCTTCCAAACTACTCCCGAAATATGAAGGTCCCTACCGTGTGATCGAGCGCACATCTCCGGTCAACTATCTTATCGAGCCAATTGAACAATCTTCGGACATGCGCCGCCGCGGGCGCGACATAGTCAACGTGGAGCGTCTGAAGGCTTACTATGACCCGCTCGTAGTGACAAGCTGTTAGGTCGCCAGGCGGCTCCCTCTTCGACCCCGGGGTAATTGTACAGAAGCCGCCGAACACTGAAGTGGGTCGAACTCTTATGTGCTTTCTAGTGGGTCTGCCCAAAGAGAACGCCGCTCGCGCGGAGACCCCGTGTTTTGGCCGTTACTGTCGCCATTGTGTAGACTCGCTGTGTGCCGGCTAATAAACGCCATAACAATATATATAGTCATATAGTCAAGTAGATCCTCCATGAGCGGTCACAACGTGGTTTATTTCGACGTTTCGGCCTACGGCCTACAGTGTTGCCTTCATCAGGATATGTATATTTATTTTATTATTTATTCATACTGCAGACTACAAAACGTGGTCCAAGCAGGACGGGCAATCAGGAATCACAAAAACAGAGGACTAACATTGATCACGAACGTAATAAATAACAAAGTGAGTAAGATGAGGAAATATATACAGTGCTACATCAACAAATATACACTATGAGACAAACATACATACTATGCAAGGCGGTCACACTAAGACAAGGTGTTCCACTCAGACACTGTTCGCGGAAAAAAGGAAAATTTATATGTATCTGTTCTAGCAAAATATGGTGTAAAAAAGTTTGGTTGGTGATGTCGTGTATATCTGGTTGACAAAGGGGTTAAATACAATGAAGGGTCAATCGCAACTCTATGGTTAAGCAAGGAACTCAGGAAGTCTAAGCGCAGTTGCCTTCTTCTAGACTGAAGTAGTGGAATGTTGTTAGCTGACATTAGTTCAGATGGAGAATCCGTGTGACGAAATTTAGAATATATAAAGCGAAGTGCTTTTCTCTGAATTCTTTCCAATTTGTCTATGTTACATTTGGTGTAGGCATCCCACACTACGCATGCGTACTCGAATTTTGGTCGAATGTAGGATTGATAACACAGAAGTTTTACACTTGATGGTGAATTGCGGAGCTTGTGTCTCAGGAAGCATAATTTTCTGAAAGCAGATGCACAAATGTTTTCAATGTGTGAATTCCAAGACAGGTTAGTAGTGAACGTAACACCTAGATATTTGTAGTTATTGACCTGTTTAAGTGTAGATGAACCAAGGGAGTAAGCATAGTGAAGGGGATATTTTTTTTAGTTATACACATGGAAACTGTTTTTTCTGTATTTACAATCATACCCCATTTGTTGCACCATTTGTATATGTAGTCTAGATTTTTGTGTAGCTCTATTTGATCATGTTTGTTATGAATTTCACGAAATAAAACGCAGTCGTCTGCGAACAAACGAATCTGGACGGTTGGCTCCTTTACATCTACAATATCATTTATGTAACACAAGAATAGCAAGGGCCCCAACACACTGCCTTGGGGCATAGCCGACGTGACTGGCAAAAGACTCGAATTTTGACCCTCGATGGCGACGTACTGCACCCGATTATTCAGGTATTCAGCTACCCATGCGACCAATACCTTCGGAAGACCTATTTTATTTAATTTGTAGAATAATTTCTCATGAGGAACTTTATCGAAGGCCTTACAAAAGTCTAGAAAAATGGTGTCTATCTGAATGTTGTCATCGAGGGCGCTGGCAAATGCATGCGTAACGGTAACAAGCTGCGTCACGGTCGAATACCTTTTTTCTAAACCCGTGCTGGAAATGTGTTAGTATAGAGTGTGTTTCAAGAAATTCTGTAATCTGGTTCGCTATAATGTGTTCTATTAGTTTACAGCATGAGGAAGTTAGCGATATTGGCCTGTAATTAGGTACTGATAATCTGTCGCCTTTTTTAAAGATAGGCGCCACTCGGGCCATTTTCCAGTCACGCGGCAATGTTGCTGTTGACAGGGAAGCATGGAAGATTATAAAGAGGAATTTGCCAACGTATTCGGCATAACGTTGGAGAAAGAAATTGGGCAGTTCGTCAGGACCGCAACTCTTTTTCGTATTTAGGTTTACAAGCATGGAAATCAATCCAGCATATGAAATGAAATTGACCTCGAATGGTTGAGATGACGCTACAGAAAACGTAGATGCTCCGGAAACATTAAACACGCTATGAAAGTATGTGTTGAAATGATTTGCAATGTCGCCAGGATTTGTAACTATGCGGCTGTCAAGTACAATCTTTGAAATGGGTTTCTTCCTATCTTTAAGATAATTCCAGAACTTGTAAGGATCATTCTTTATAAAGTCGGGCATTAAGGTTTTAAAGTAGTATTCTTTTGAGCGATGCATTTTTTCAGCAAGCGTTCTTTGGTGCTCCTTGATAACTGCGCGCTGCGCATGCTGTTTCCTTAGCCGTTTAACTTTTCTTTTTAGTTTAACAATTTCATGCGTCATCCATTGCGTGCGTTTATGCGTTCATTTGGGTTTGCTAGGGATAAAGTTGTTAATACAGTATTGGCACGTCTCAACAAATTTTTCCCAAAGAGCACACGTGCCTAAAGCGTCAATGTTAAATTCTGCAAGTACAGCTTCCATGTATTCTATTACACAGTCATCATCAGCTCTCGAGTAATCCTTAAAATACTGCATGGGTGATTTTTGGTGGCTACTGCATTGAAACAGAGGAATTGTCACGCTTACAAGTTCATGATCTGAAAGCCCCTGTTCTACGACTACAGTATATCCTGAAAAAGCACGTTTTGCGAATACCAAATCTAGGATAGAGCTTGCATGTCCTTGCACGCATGTTGGTTGCCTGACTATTTGAGTTAGATCGTGAGCGAGCATAATAACAAAAAAAGTGTTAGCATTTTTACCTAACTGGGAACAGTACAGTTCCTCCCAGTCTACACTTGGCAAATTTAGGTCTCCTACCAAAAGGATTTGCTTAGTAAAAAACCTTGACATATGTTCTTTCAGAAAAGTTAGGTACTCCGGGATCGCATCTGGAGGCCTGTAACATGCGTACAAGATAAAGCTATGTCCCCAGCAGGGCAATTGTACGCACAAGCATTCAAGAATGCCAACATCAGCAGCAATCGTTGCTTCGATATCTGGTTTTACAAGGATGGCTACTCCCCCTCTTCTGGCAGATCGGTCTTTTCGATACACGTTGTAACAGGGGAGAAATACCTCGTCATCACTAATCTCCTCTCGCAACCACGTCTCCGTTATCACCGCAATATGGGGATCATACTGCATGAGCATGCTTTCCAAGGAATCTATTTTATTAGTGATACTGCGCAAGTTTACGCTAACTAGTCTAAGTTCTTTTCGTTTGTTTGTGTTCCCGCTATTTTTACACAACGTAGCTTTGTTTTTACAGGGAGGGGTGACAGAAGGCATTTGGTCTGTATTACATTCCTCAGTTATGATTGTCGCGGCTTGTGGCTTCGCGTATTTGGCCGACGGATTTCGGTTTCTACGGTATTTGTGGCATCGTTTTTTGGAACGGGCACTATATCATTTTTGTTTTCGTCCCAGACGTATTCCTTCTTGTTCATATATAGCTTGTACACTAGCGAGGCTTTATCGCCATTATCTCGATTCGTTTTACAGCTCCGCCATAGTTTTCTTCTGATTTCCCGTACTCTTACAGAGAAATTCTCCCCAATAAAAAAATCTGTGTCTTTTATTTATTTATTTATTTATTTATTTATTATACCCTCAGGGCCAGAGGCATTACAGAGGGGAGTGGTACAGAACAAAGGCATAACATGAGGTAGCATGGTTACAAAAAACGTTGTGTACATAAGAGGGAAAAGGAAAGACAAAACAAATTAGTATTATCGCAACAATGTGGTCACACAAACACAGATTAAACATCAGATATTTCCGCATATACAATATTGGCTAAGGCAGCACGGAACAGTTGGTTATCGGTGATACCCGTAATTTCAGCGGGAAGGTGGTTCCATTCCCGGGACGAACGGGGCAAGAATGACTGAGTGGCAGATTTTGTATGATAATAGTTAATGCCAACCTTGTGACGGTGGTCAATGCGATGGGAAATGTATAGTGGTTGGGGTAAGAGTTCGTTGCGCAGGAAGGAATGATAATATATTTTATGTAGCATGGTTAACCGAAAAAGTTTCCTGCGTGATGATAAAGAGGGAAGGGAAAGGCTGCTTTTCATTGAAGATATGCTGGCAGTACGGTTATAGTTTGACAGGATAAAGCGAGCGGAATTATTTTGAACAAGCTCGAGAGAAGCGATTAGATTTTCTTGGCTTGGATCCCATACTGATGCTGCGTACTCTAACTTGGGGCGTATTAAGGATTTGTAAAGCGATAATTTTAGTGACGATGGGGCTCTAGAAAAATTGCGGCGTAAATACCCTAACATGCTATTAGCGTTGTTGATGATATGTTCAATATGTGTTGACCAGCTGAGATTAGTTGTAATGTGCACTCCAAGGTACTTATATGATGTAACTAGTTCTAAAGCTATGTTGTTTAGGTAATAAGTTGACTGATGCTTGGGGTTGCGGGATACATGCATAACCTTACATTTGTTAATGTTTAATTTCATCAGCCAAGTTTGGCACCAGTTAGAAACAGCGGTTAGATCAGACTGAAGGATTCTAATGTCGTCACTATTATTAATCTTACGAAATATCACGCAGTCGTCTGCAAACAAATGAATATTAGAGCACAATTTTGAAGGGAGGTCATTAATATAGATAAGAAATAGAAGGGGCCCTAGAACGGATCCTTGTGGGACCCCAGAGCGCACTTCGCTGAAAGAAGAGTTAAAGCCATTGGCATGAACAAATTGGGTGCGGCGGGTAAGGAATGATTCAATCCATTGTAGCACGTTTCTATCAAGGTTGAGGTTACTTAGTTTGTGAAGTAGAAGTTGATGACAGACCTTATCGAATGCTTTAGAAAAATCTAAATAAATGCAGTGTGCTTGAGACGAACTGTCCAGGATAGTGTGCAGTTTTTCAGTGAAGGTTATGAGCTGTGTTTCACAGGAGTATGTTTTACGAAACCCGTGTTGCGCAGGAGTGAAAAAGGAGTTTGATTGGAAGAAATTTACAAGATTTGTGAATAATACATGTTCTAGAAGCTTGCAGCAGGTGCTAGTAAGGGAAATGGGGCGATAGTTAGTAGGAGAACATTTATTTCCAGATTTATAGATAGGAACCACCTTCCCGATTTTCCATTGAAGAGGTAGCGTAGATTGATCGAGTGATTGCTGAAAAATTTTGCCAAGATGATTGAGCTAGTTGCAGATGTATTTTTCAAACATTTAGCGTCAACGCTGTCATAACCAGGTGAAGAATGAAACTTCAAATTGCTTATAAGGGCGGCAATACCAGGAGCGTCCATGTTCACTGGTGGCATTTGGACGTAATTGCAGTAAGGTAGGTGTGGCAAAGAGCTGTTGGATTTATGCGAAAAATTGTTTACAAATGTTTCATTAAGGACACCAGCACGTTCACTTTCAGAAATATAATCACCATACATATCTAGGAGAGAGATGGAATCATTAGACGTCGGGTTAATAGTGCGCCAAAATTGTTTCACATTTGATTTTAGCATGGAAGGTAATACATTCGACATAAAATTTTCTTTAGCATTTTTTAGAGCTGTCACATAGCTATCAGAAGCTTCTTTGTAGGCAGCCCATTTTGCATTAGTCTGAGAAAGTTTAGCAGCACGATATAAACGTTTCTTTTTGTTTGATAGGCGTTTGATGCTTGGGTTGTACCATGGGCATTGTGCATGAGTCGTAATGAATTTCGTGGGGATGTACTTATCGGTTAGTCGGCGAACTTCGGAAGAAAACATATCCCAGTTAGTTTGAACAGTTCGCTCATCATAATCCTTCAAAAAAACATCAAGGAATACCGCAAGTGCATCATTTATGGCCTCAAAATTTGCTTTCCTGTAGTTCCTTGTTATTTTTCTTTTCTTGCTACATGTGTGTGACGGCGCATTGATACAGAATGTGAGCAATGAATGGTCACTTATATCTGGTAAGCAGGTAATGTTGGATGCAAGGTCAGGTGTATTTGTTAAAATTAAATCAAGGGTGTTGGCGGCGTGAGATGTTACCCGCGTGGGTAGTGTAACTAATTGTGTAAGCGAAAAAGTCGATAATAGTTGCAGGAATTCGCTAGCTTCGCTTGAAGATGGTGACAAAAAGGGTGGGGCGGCATGCCACTTTATGTTTGGGAGATTACAATCGCCAAAAAAAAAACAAAGGACACGAAGGGAAACGGGTATGAATGATATTAAGAACATCGTGTAATTCATTAACGAAAGTCGGTGATAAGGAAGGAGGGCGATAACATACACCAACAATGTACTTTTGGTGGCCTACTGTAAGTGAGCTAAATATTATTTCTAGATTGCTGAGCACGTGCACAGGCGAAGAAGGAAAGTCTTTTGATATTGCCAACAAAACACCCCCTCCACGTCTTTCCGAGCGGTCGCAGCGATAAATTGAGAAGCGGGAGGAATTCAGAAAAAGTTCAGAATCACGCACATGCGCATTAAGCCAGGTTTCAGTTAGAGCGATTATATGGGCTGAACAAGTATCTATGGCGGAAGATAGAGCGTTATGTTTGTTAAGGATGCTTCTTATATTTGTAGAGAACAGATACATAAGATAAGATCGGTTGTCCACTGCCCCTCTCATTTTCCTACAGCGAGGAACTCGAGGCAGGATTAGAAGAATGACGTACACGTGCCGCTTGCGGCCGTATTTCTTGAACGGCATCGGTAACAGGGTCGTACATGTATTGTTTGTTACCGATTGAACACTTTTTATAGTGAAGTTTGAAAAGTGGTGAGCCGGGTTGCCTTTTTCCAAATTCTATTAGCTTTTTCCGCGCTGTACGAGTGTTTGTTGAGAAGTCTTCGGTTACCGAGATATTGTCTTCTTTGAGGCGATTGCGCATGGAAAGTAGTTTTTCTTTAGTCTTATAATTTGCAAATTTCGCTATAACTGGGCGACACTTGTTAGGCGAGTAAGTACCCAGGCGGTGCGCTCTTTCAATGTCGCCGGACGGGAGAGTATAATCCGAGGTGTTTAGTATGCCGATTAATTTGGATTTAGTTTGTTGCCATATTTCTTTGGAATCAATGAGGCCATGAAAAATTAGATTGTTCCGACGGGACCGATCTTCGATTTCGTCAAGGCGGGACTGTAGAAGGTTATTCCGGGAAGGTGATTCTTCAATGGACTTTTGGGCTTCCGATAAACCCTCACTGAGCCTATCAACTTCTTTTAGTTGACTTTCAAATTCGTCAAGCCTATGTTCGATAGAATTCATTTTTGTTTCTATACTTGTCTGGCTTGCTCTAATTGAATTTATACCTTCCACTAGTTCCTCTTGAACCTTTGAACTATGCAAGGATTGTGCACGGACATCTCTCAGAAGTTGGAAGATAACGCTCATCTGTTCAGCCGGGTTTTCCGGTAACGATTCAACTTCCAAGGGGGTTTCCGAGCGAGCACTGCGGGTGGTGGGTCCAGGATTAGTTTCCACATCCCCCGAGAGTAAGAGTGTTAACGCCATAGCATAACATTCGGACAATAACTCGCAAAACACCCGTTTTAGTTTGAAACACTGTTTCAAAATTTTTGTCTTGTCTCTTGAATCTAGTAGTTTGAGAATCACGGGCCTGACCTTTCCGGGTGATGGCCGCCCCAGTCAATGGATACGTTCAATAGTCACCGGATCTAGCTCAAGAATGTCCTTTATTATATCATTGTTCACAGTGGACTCTAGCGACTCGTTTTTCTCTTCTTTCGATTCAGGTAGTCCGTAAACAATGATATTGGACCTTCTGCTTTGGTTTTCAAGATCATCAATCCTTGCTTCAAGATTCGCAATCTGTTGCTGACATGACGTGACCTTTAATTCTAGGTTGGCTAATGAATCTAATTTTTTGTCTATATCGGTCAAGCGTTTTTCCTTAATTTCCTTGATGTCAGTTGCAATTTCACTATGTTGCTTTGCTATTTGTTCTAGAGTAGGCCCGGGGTTAGTCTCAATATCACCACATATCAGAAGGATCCTCCTAACAGATGACGCCACATCAAACAATACGCAACATATTCCGCAACCGAACAACCGTGGGCACGGCAACATCACCAAGAATGGATCGCTAGAACGAAAGCACTTTCCGTATCGTTTGCTTACCTGTACAAAATACAGGAAGGGATTAGATGCGACCCACATGGTGGTGATGCCGCCGTGCCCAGTATATATATATATATATATATATATATATATATATATATATATATATATATATATATATATATATATATATATATTTCTGAATAATTTGCGTGATATCGAAGCCCACCCGAAGTACTAGAGTTTGATGTCGCAGAATTATGCGAATCACGGCTCAATCCGCCTGATATAGACATCTGTTGCTGCATAGGACACGTTTGAGAGTAAAGCTGTTTAATGCAGTGTAATTATTACGTCAATGTCATCAGCGCAAGCAGGCTGTAAATGATAGTTTTTTTTTCTAGAAATGTCCTACAATGTCCTTCAAAACATACAGTGTAACTAATGACAAACAATTTTTTATGCCACCAGTCTCTTTCTTTGTGGAGGCAAGAAAAGAGTGAGTGCCTCGAGGCAGGGGCACAAAAAAAATACGGCTGCATAATGTTCAGACCAACTTTTAAACCATCCTATCAAGCCGTGGCAGTAGCCATTTCGTAAAGTGTTCAGCTCAGATTCGGAAGAGCAATTGTTCGAGTCCTGCTGGTGTGCTGATGTCCCAAAAGTGTTCCTAATACTTTTAAAATTTTATATTCTGATGTTTGGTTGCACATTGATGAATTTGACGGAGATTATTTGTCGATGAAATTCCCACCAGAGAGGTACCATAATGCTATGAGCGTGTGCTTCCAATGTGGGAAATTACCGGGTTCAATTCTGTACTGGTGCCGGCCGGAAAGCCACCGGATTCAAAGGCAGAGGGAATGTGTACACGGACCTGGCTCATCCTCACGTGGTACACCCCTCGCCCGGATGGTATTCTCCGGCTTAACGAGCGCTCATCGTGGCCGTGTTACAGCATGGCTAAGATTATGTCGCTCGAGGGTACGCTTGAGCTGCATGGCAGCTAGTGGGTACCCTGGGCCTTCGGAAACTCAAGATCCACCGTAGAACGTCTCTTTTTTATTAAGAAAAAAGACTTTTTGTGGAGGAAAAATAAAAGCAGAATGAAATTTGACAGTCCTTTTTTCAAGCCTGTAAGCCCCACCTTCAGTTTGGCCATCCACATTATACTTCAAGTATGTGCCATTACATACATTTCAGGTTCGCCACCAATGTGTCTGAATGACATCCTGGCATTGTGGCACTCACCGCTCGGTGATTCGAACCATTAACCTTTTGGTAATGAACTCAACGGCATACGCACTTGGTTAACAACCCAACACAGGTTTCAGTATTCAGAACTTGGTCTGCTCATTGTACTGCAGTTCAAATATAAAAATAAACATCGGACTTGTGCGTATTAACGTCCGTAACCAAATTGACTTTTTTTTCTACAATCCGGTTAGCACCAGGATTCGAACCATCGACGCCTCGATTTCCAGCTAAACACTTTACCGGCTTGGCTATTCTTCTACGGCTTGACAATATGATACAAAAGTGTGTGTGTGTACAATAGGCAGCCCATTCTTCAATTTGAAATCGTGACTTTTCGTGTCCCAGCCTCGGCACACGCAGTTTGAGAAAAGATCGCATGCCTTTGGAATTATCAGTTTTTCAAGCTTCCGTCCAAAGTTGATAACTCATTTTATAGACAATTCGAGACAGAATAGCGACTTTATAGCTTCCAGAAAGCTTTCATTTTCCGATTTTTCGACGTTCTGTAGCATTTCAAATAATTCAGTTTTGGCATCATTTTGAGACAAATCTCTGAACTATAGCCTTTGGAAATTTCATTTTCCCATGTTGCGTTGAATTCTGATAATTAGGATTCAGGTCCGTTTTGAGACAAAATGGCGACTTTATAGCCTTTGGAAAGCTTTTAATTTACAAATTTTGACTTTCTGTCATGTTTTGAATCATTTACTTCGGCATCATTATGAGAAAAAATCCCAAAACTATAGCCTCTGGAAATTTACAAGATTTCGAGGTTGCGTCAAATGCTGATAATTATTTTTAGAGCCAATTTCAGAAAAAAATTATGACTTTACAGCCTTCGAAAAGCTATTACTTTCTTAGTTTTTGACATTCTGTTATGTTTTAAATAACTCTAAATGAGCAGCATTGCGAGAAAAAATCACAAGAATATAGCGTTTGGAATTTTTCAATTTTTCAACGTTGCATTGATTGCTGATAATTCCCGTTTAGAAGCCCCTTTAGACAAAATTGGTGGTCTGTGCCCCTCAGAAAGCTTCTATATTTTTTTATTTTGGCATCATTTTGATAAAAAAACGCAAGACTATAGGCTTGCGAAATTTCAGAGGTTGCGTTGAATGATGATAATTCATTTTAGGGCTATTTGGGGACAAATAGGTGACTTAAAAAATCCCAAGACCTTCGGCCTTTGGAAATTTTTGACTTTTCGAGGTTGCGTCGAATGCTGACAAATATTTGTAGGACCATTTCGAGACGAAATGGCGGCTTTATAGCCTTCGAAAAGCTTCTAGTTTGCAGTTTTTTGATGTTCTGTTTCATTGTAAATCATCCAACTTCGGCATCATTTTCAGAAAAACTCCCAAGACTATAGCCTTTGAAAATTTGAAGTTTTATTTAACTAGGCGTCGTGTCGTCGTTGAAAGAGTGTGGTATCTCTGAACTGTCAGCTGAGCAACCTACTCCGCACGTCAACTTTCTCACTGCGCCTAGCTTTTCAAGCATTGACATTGCCTAAATGATAGTGCCAGATCTTTCGCCCTCCGAAGAACAGGACCTCCACCGTCTCTCAACATGTTGATGCGGACATATTCGATCTAGACAACCGCCCTTTAGGCCAGACATCAGTTCTGACCTATCACATCAACACCGGTGATGTCCAAACAATACATTGCCGCCCTTACCATGTCTCCGCTGCCGAACGCTCTGTCATCCGGAAAGAGGTCGAGAAAAAGCTTGCCAAAGGCGTCGTCGAACACTAATCTAGTCCGTGGGCATCCCTGGTCATGCTTGTCATGAAGAAGGACAACACGTGGTGGTTTTGCGTCGACTATAGACATCTCAACAAGGTGACTAAAAAGGACGTTCACCCCTTACTAAGAATAGATGGCGCCCTTGACTGCCTTCATGGCGCAAAGTTTTTTTCGTCCATTGACCTTCAATCTGGTTATTAGCAGATCGCTGTTGACCCACGAGACCAAGAAAAAAACAGCATTTGGAGCCCCTGATGGGTCATATAAATTTAAAGTAATGCCGTTCGGGCTTTGCAATGCCACAGCCACCTTTGAGCACATGATGCATTCCCTTCTGTGCGGCTCTAAACGGTACACTTGCTGAAGCTACTTAGATGACATAACTGCTTTTTCCCCGGTGTTCGCGAGGCATCTTGAGCGACTATCCAGTATTCTCCAATTATTCTGCAACACTGGCCATCCGCTGAGCTCCTCCAAATGCTGTTTCGGCCGTAGCGAAATAACTGTACTTGGTCACCTCGTTTACGCATCTGGGGTACAGCCCGACCTCGACAAAATTCCCGCAGTGACTCAATTTCCCGACCCTCTTGTGCTAAGGATGTCCGGAGCTTCCTTGGTGTGTGCTCCTATTTCCACCGCTTCATACTGAATTTTGTCGATATTGCGCGGCCTCTCACCGAGCTTCTTAAAAAAGATGTCCCATTTACTTGGAATTCACCTCAACGTGCTGCATTTTCGGTGCTCAATTCAGCCCTCACGACTAGGCCAATATTAGCCCACTTCGATCATACCGCACCGACAGAAGTTCATACTGACGAGAGTGGCCACGGAATCGGTGCTGTTTTAGCTCAGCGTCAGCATGAACGTGATTGCGTCATCGCCTACGCCAGCCGCCTTTTGTCTCCTGCCGAGATGAACTATTCCATTACCGAAAGAGTGTCTTGCTCTTGTTTGGTCCGTCACTAAATTTCGCCCGTACCTGTTCATCCACAGTTTTACTGTTGTAACCGATCATCAAGCGTTCTGCTGGCTTTCGTCGCTCAAGAATACCACGAGATGTCTCGATCGTTGGTCTCTCCGCCTCCAAGAATACACCTTTTCGGTCGTGTATAAATCCGGTCACCTCCATCAGGACGCCGACTGCCTGCCATGGTATCCAGTCGATCCACCAGACGCCACAGAGAGAGCTACTGAGGCATGCGTCGTATCAATATCAGACTTTCTTGATATCGCTTCTGAGCAACGCCGTGACCCGGATTCACTTCTCATCATAGAAGGCCTGAGTTCCGCTACTCCACCCACTTCTCTGAACTTGTATTTCCTTCATGAAGGGGTTCTCTACCGCCACAACATGCGCCCTAATGGTCCTGACCGCCTTCTCGTCATGTCTTCCCGTTTGCGTGTAGATGTTCTCCGACAGCTTCACGACAAACCTGCCGCTGGTCACCTGGGTGTCACCCCCCCCCCTTATCATCGCGTCTGGCACCGTTTTTTCCGGTCACGTCTATATCGCTCTGTGCAAAAGTTTGTCGCCAGCTGCGACCTTGGTCAACGTCGAAAACGACCAACATCGCTTCCAGCTGGCCTCCTTCACCCTATTGAGATCCCTGCTGAACCATTCTACCGAGTAGGGCTCGACCTTTTCGGGCCATTTCCCACCTCTGCATCCGGGGACAAATGAGTTGCCGTGGCGACTGACTACGCGACACGCTACGCGATCACCCGCGCTGTCCCAACCAGCTGCGCTACCGATGTCGCCGACTTTCTACTGCACGACATCAATTTGCATCACGGTGCTCCTCGACAGCTCATTACTGACCGAGGCTGATACTTTTTATCTCGCGTTGTACAGCATCTTATACGTTCCTGTTCCACGAACCACAAGTTCACAACGGCATACCGTCCACAAACTAATGGACTTACAGAGCACCCGAATTGCACTTTCGCCGACCTGTTGTCGATGTATGTTTCTCGAGACCACCGCGACTGGGACGCAACGTTACCCTACGTCACCTTTGCTTACAACTCCTCCGGACATGACACCGCAGGCTATTCGCCGTTCTACCTTCTTTATGGACGCGAACCCTCTCTGCTTCTCGATACACTCTTTCCCGCTGGTTCAGTCTCCCCTGTCACATACGTCCGCGATGCCATAGAACGAGCCGACACTGCACGACAGATTGCCCGAGAACGACTCACACTTTCTGAAGCCTCTAAGAAAGATCGGTACGATCGTCACCACCGTGAAATTTTGTATGCACCCAGTTCACTAGCACTCTTGTGGACCCCCTGTCGTCACATCAGCCTCTCAGCAAAGCTCTTATTTCGCTATGACGGACCACACAGAGTCCTGCGCAAGGTCACTAACCTCACCTAGGAGATACAGCGAGTCGTCGATGAAGCGCACTCAACGCCACCACTATCTACTACTGTGCACGTCGTAAGCGTGAAGCCTTATATGTCGCCCAACCCTCCGCTTTCGTGACAAGCGCCGGGTCGGAGCTTTAACGCCGTGGGGTAGTGCCACAAGGCAGTAGGGGGATTGGGATATAAAGCGGGAGGGGGTCTCATCTTGGAAGAAAAGACTAAAAGTGGATAGAAACTGGTCCCATTGCCATCGCATGTAATTATCCTAAATATCCGCAAATATACGTTTCCTTGTAAGAATTTATATGGTTTTTGGGAATTTTTTATAATTGATGCCGAAATGAAATTATTAACCCTCTTGACCCTCTTGGAGGGTTGACAGTATTATTAAATAATAATAATAATAATTAAAACGCGACAGAACATTGAAAAAAAAAAAGCTCGGAAGGCTCCAAAGTCCCCGTTTTGTCTCAAAGTGGCCCTAAAAAATTTACCAGCATCAGAAGCAACATTGATAAATTTAAAACTTTCAAAGCCTATAGTCTTGAGATTCATTTCTCAAAATGATGCTAAAATACAATTATTCAATACGCGACAGCATTTTCAAAAATAAAAAAGCTCTCAGAGGGCTCTAAAGTCGCAATTTTGTTTTCAAAATGGCTCTTAACATGAATCATCAACATTGGGCGCCATCATAAAACTTGAAAACTTCCAAAAGGGTAAGTTTTGTGAATTTTTTCACCAAATGATGCGAAAATCAAATATATTCAAACCACAAATGAATGTTGAAAAACCGCAAATTAGAAGGTCTTCGAATACTATAATGTAGCCAATTTTTCTCAAAGTGGCCCTAAAATTGATTAATCAGCATTCAACGAAACATTGAAAAATTGAAAATTTCTAAAGTCTGTACAGTCTTGCGATTACTTTCACGAATTTTTCCCACATTAAAGGCTACATACAAGTCAATACGTGTCACTTTGCAAACAGAGGCCACATCACGTATCACTTTGCTGACACTTTGTTTATCGCAACAGAACACTGCAAAATCGCCTACGTATGTTAACATTTTAACTTCACTTTTCATTAGCTCATACCCCTTTCTCGTTTCGTCGCTAATATTCTTCATGCAGAAAGATTCCATATATATTGGAAATAGTGATGTGGAAATAGGATCATCTTGCCGCACGCCATTTGTCACTTGAAAGCTTTCAGTGAGTCACCCATTAATTGCAGTACTCGTAAAGCACTTTCTATAGGATATTTTGATAATGATGAATAACACGTGGGGTTCAACGTCCCAAAACCACCATATGATTATTTGTGACGTTGTAGAGGAGGGCTCCGGAAATTTTGACTACTTGGGGTTCTTTAACGTCCACCCAAATTTGAGCGCACAGACCTACAGCATTTCCGCCTCAATCGGAAATGCAGCCGCCGTGGCCAAGATTCGATCCCGTGACCTGCGGGTCAGCAGCCGAGTACCTTAGCCACTAGACCACCGCGGCGGGGCATCGCAACAACATTCAAGGGCTGTTTCTTCCACATGTTGGTGGGTCATAATTGACCGGACATTTATTCCACACGTCTGATGCGGTCCTACAGTCTGTAGAGCAGACAGAAGTCGCCGTCCGAGGACCTTCATAGAGATTTTGTAGTCCGTATTTGTAAGAATGATGGGGCGGTAGGCCCGTACTGAAGAGCTCTAGGGTCGCCACTTTTCGGTATTAAAGATAAAATGACTTTCATGGAAAGAGGGCGGCAGAAGTTGTTTGTCATTTGCCTTTTTAACTACTACGTGTAGGATTATTACTACGTCCTCCTTGAAAGCCTTATAGAAAGTGGCACCTAGACCATCTGGGCCTTGTGTTTTGCCTGCTGCTAACTAATTGATTGCAGTTTAAATTTCTTTATCAGTAATTAGTTGTTTCAGATTAAGCTTTACATCATCATCTAACTTTTGTAGCAAGCTTAAAAATAGACTTTCAAACTTTTTATCAGCTCGTTTACTTCTATAACAGTTCCCAGTAGTGTTCGTGAAAAGCACGCTGAATATGTCATCCTCTCGAACTATTTCGTTGCGATATGTAGTCGATTTTATCTCAGTCCGTGCAGCATACCTTTTGTAGTCCGAAAACGCAATCTTTGTCGGTTATTTTCCTAACGATAATCTTTCTGCGCGCGCACATATAACCGCACCGCTGTACTTGTCTTGCTGAATGCTTTCCAACTGGGTTTTATCTTCTTGTAATCTTTTCCAGTAAATGCTTCGGTGAGCACTTTCCATGGCTAAATAAAAAATATGTAGGCATTCAAGCTATTTTTTTTCTATTACTTTCTTTCTGTAAATTAGATGAGCTTTCTTACACGATTAATCTTGTCTCCTCTTCGAAGCATTCGCATGCTTGTGCAAGACTTTCGTGCTCTTTCTTGAAAAGCTCCTGAATACCCTGTTTAATTTTGTCCACAAAACAATCATCGTCAAGCAGCTCATTGTTCAGCTTCTACAACTCCCAGTTAAACTTCAGTTTTCTGGGACCTAATGCGACCATAACTAAATAGCGATCACTAAACGAAACAGTTGTAACTTCATAATTGTTGCACGATGTAATTGAATCTGCCGTCATATACACCCTATGTAGCCTCGCATGCTAACTCCTTGAAAATGTGTGAATTTCAGTGCTTGATCATGTATCATAACGTAGCCAACGTCAACTGAATTTTGTTCACCAACTATTTCAGAAAACATTAGTGCACTTGCATGAGGAACTGGCGGAATTCGCTCTCTCTTCCGTGTAGCACACACAATTAAAATATTCTAACAAGATGACATTATTTTCACAACTTTGGTAACCCTTTAACGCATCAAAATAACCCTTTGCACTCACTTTCCTGATTCGGTGCATACACACATATCCCTCGCCACTCCACAGTGGCGAATACAAAATCGCACATTGCTTAACGGCCATAGGTATTAGTCAAAACACTTTCAGGTATTACTTCTACAGCCCTTCTAATGAAGATTGCACAGCAACCAGCTTTACCTACAGAACGTGATACGCAGACAGAGTACCGCTGCCGAAAAGATTCTACCATCCTGTCAGATCCTTCGTTGCTTTCCACTTTAGACTTTAGTTCCTTGCACCGCGACAATATCCAGATAATGTTCTATAAAGAACCTGCGTAGCTGGTATTCCTTTCTTTTATAGCCCAGGCGCCTTGATGATATATGGTGTTTTTTGGCGCAAGGGCCTTTTGATGGCCAAAGAGCGCCAGTTCATGGGACAAAGAATGTGGACAGTGATTGTGATTAGCGGCTGTATAAGGGCCATAAAATTCCTCGCAGTAAGGCGGGTAAAAACATACAAGTAATAAAATCATGACCATGCCGTGAAAGGTGTGGGTGGTGTGAATAGGTGACAAAAGTTGGTGATAATGAAAAACGATGGTGGACATGTATGGCATTAGCACAAGTACCTCACTCGTTCACACCCTTGCGTCCAAGGGCCGTGAGGCAAGTGCTTTCCTGTGTAGCCACCGCAGCAAAAACCTCTCTGGAGAGGTTGTGCTACGGAATGCCCAGGTATATGATATGAAAATTATGAGTTTCTTTTAAAAACGCTAACAATGATTTATTACTAAAAAGCGGTTCCCTACCAACGAACATTGCAGGGTGTAGGGGTATATGTTGTCGGTAGGGTAATGGAAAGTGTTGTCTTCTTAGAGTGTCTAACTGTTTACATTGAATTAAAACGTGAAGAACTGTTAACGCCTCACCACATTTGTCACACAATGGTGGATCACCACCGGACAAAATATCTGTGTGTGTCGTGTATGTGTGTCCTATCCTGAGTCTTGTTAGTGTTACCTCTGTTAGACGTGATTTTGATACTGGTGGCCAATGGCCAAGGTGTGGCTTGATAACGTGTAGTTTGTTTTGTATGTGTGTATCCCACTTGCTCTGCCAGTAGTCCCTGAGGTTTCGTTTGAGAGACGGCTTAAGATCAAGGGCCGGGATTAATATGGGTGTAGGGGCAGTGCTTTCGTTGACGGATGCAGCGAGCTGATCCGCCCTCACGTTGCCTTGGATCTCACGGTGCCCTGGCACCCAGCACACTACAACATGTTGTTTGAGTATGTAGAGTGTGCACAAAGTGGAGTAAAGTGAGACAAGGACCGGGTTTTTTTTTGTTTTTTAAGACTGTGCAGAGCCGTTACCACACTGAGGGAATCTGTATAAATTACTGCTTTTTGTATTTGTAATTGTTTGATGTGTTTAGCTGCCACAAGTATCGCGTAAGCTTCCGCTGTGAAGATACTTGTGCCTGGATGTAGAGGGCCAGCATCCGAAAAGGATGGGCCGACAGCAGCGTAGGACACAGCGGAGTTAGTCTTGGAGGCATCTGTGAAGAACTCAGGACTTGTGTATTTGTGTTGAAGTTCCAGAAAGTATGTTCGGATATGGGCAATAGGTGCATGTTTTGTAACTTCTAGGAAAGACACGTCACAGTCTATAGTCTGCCACTGCCACGGTGGCGGGTATGCTACAGGAGCCATTAAACTGTGTTCAAGTGACACTTCAATTTCTTCAGCTAGACACTTCAGGCGAACTGAGAAGGGCTGCCTCATCGAAGGCCTGTTTTGAAACAGAATGGAGCTCTACAGATCATTAATAGTAGAGTACGAGGGGTGCTTCTTGTCTGCTTTCACCTTAAGAAAATATACAAAGGACATGTAAGTTCTCTGTAGATAAAGCGACCATTCATTTGACTCAACGTAAAGGCTTTCTACAGGGCTGGTGCGAAAAGCACCCGTAGAAAGGCGAATACCCTAATGGTGCACGGGGTCCAGCATCTTAAAAGCACTTTGAGTTGCAGACTGATAAACAACGGTCCCATAATCTAAGCGGGTGCGAATGAGGCTACGATCGGTCGACAACGCCTGCAATTTAGGTCGACAACGCCTGCAATTTACTCTTCCTTCCCTTCTAAATTCATATTTACATAGTGGTTTTGATCTCTTCAGTTCGTCAAAGAATACGTTGCGTGCCATGTACGTTAATATGTAAGCTTAGTTTTTTTTTTTTTCTATTTTATAATATCTTTTAGAGTCTCTTTTGTATTTGTCGATTATTGTTTATTTGCCATTACACTATGTTAATACTGTTGTTTAATGAACATTGCTGTGAAGCTGCTGCTAAGCAAAAGGGTGTCGCGGCTTTGTCAAGCTGTCTCTGACAGCTTTTTCTGCGCCTCCACTGTCTGTACCCCTACAAGGCAGAAATAAAGAATTTGAATTTGAATTTGAATTTGAATACAGATTCATGAGGCATTGCCTATCACTACCCCAAAAAGTACGTGACAACACTTTTATAACATTCATGGCTTTTAAACATTTTGTTTTTAAATACTTGATGTGCGGTGCAAAGGTCAACATGTTGTCCAAGATTAAGCCTAAGAATTTATGCTCGGCTTTGACGGACAGACGTTGCCCGTTCAGTTGAATGTCAGGTTCCGAGTGCATGCCTCCCTTTCGAGAGAACAAGACACACGTGCTCTTTTGTGGGTTAAGTCGAAATCCGTTTTCATCTGCCCATTTGGAGACCTTATTTAAACCCAGCTGAACCTGCCTCTCACACATGGCCAAGTTGCATGACTTGAAGCCAAGCTGAACGTCGTCGACATATGTACAATATAACATAATGCGGGGAATGGACAAGTGCAAAGAATTCATTTTGATAATAAAAAGTGTGCAACTAAGCACACCACGTTGTGGCACGCCTGTTTCCTGGACAAATGTTTGGGAGAGCTCACTGCCCAGACGGACACGGAATGTCCGGTTTGACAGGTAACTTTCGATTATGTGAAACATTTTTCCGCGCACTCCAAGGTGGGACAGGTCTCTTAGAACTCCGTAACGCCATGTTGTATCATAAGCCTTTTCGATATCGAGGAACACAGAGAGAAAATATTGTTTATGGACGTAGGCGTCTCTGATCTGTGCCTCAATACGAACAAGGTGGTCTGTGGTGGATCTACTTTCTCGAAACCCGCACTGAAATGGGTCGAGCAAATTATTTGTTTCAAGGATATGTACAAGTCGGCAGTTTATCATTTTTTCGAATACTTTGCACAAGCAGCTTGTAAGTGCAATAGGCCTATAACTTGAAGCTAAAGAAGGGTCCTTGCCCTCTTTCAAAATGGTAATAATAATAGCCTCTTACCAGGAGGTAGGAATAGTGCCAGAAAACCAGATAGCATTGTACAAACAAAGTAAGGTTTTTCGTGTTTTGGCTGGTAGGTTTTTTAACATTTCATACACCACACGGTCAGAACCTGGGGCAGAAGTACTGCAGGAGTTTAAAGACGTTCGGAGCTCAGCTAGACTGAAAGCTTGGTTATAAGCCTCGTATCTAGTGGATTTGTGTTCGAGTTTCTGCTTTTCTATTCTTGTTCTGTATTTTTGGAAAGTGTCAGTATAGTGGGACGAGCCGGATACCCGTTCAAAATGTGCCCCGAGGAAGTTTGCCTGATCTTCCAAGGTATCACCTTGAGTGTTTACGAGTGGAAGTGTGTGTACTTGCTTCCCTGCTATCCTACCGACCATGTTCCAGACTTAAGCTTCCTGTGTGTATGAATTGATCCCTGACAAAAACTTCTGCCAGCTTTCTCTCCTGGCCTGCCGACGCGTTCTCCTAGCTTGAGACTTTACTTTCTTGAAGGTGTCAAGATTTTCGGCTGTCGGTGAGTTCCGAAGCAGCCTCCAAGCTCTGTTTTGCTGTTTGCGCGCGTTTCAGCATTCAGAGTTCCACCATGGCACACGCCATTTTCCTGGGTGTCCATTTGTTTGTGGGATGCATTTTGTTGCAGCATCAATCAAAAAGCTGTGAAGTAGTCGACAGAAACATCAATGCTTAAAGTACATATGTCACTCCAATCTATACGAGGGGTGGTATCAAACCGTTTCCAGTCGGCTCTGTTTATGAGCCATTTGGGAACACGGGGTGGGCACTCAGTTGCTGTAGTTGTGCTCAAAACTACGGGAAAGTGGTCACTTCCGTACAGATTACTAACGACTTTCCACTGGAGTAGAGGCACAAGAGATGAAGATACTATGCTTAGGTCTATGAAGGAGTAGGTGTTATGTGCGAGATTATAATAGGTTGGTTCTTTTCTATTTAGGAGACATGCGTTCGACGAGAGAAGGAATTGTTCAATCAGTCGACCTCGCGCGTCGCAACGAGAGTCTCCCCATAGCCTGCTATGCGCATTGAAGTCTCCAAGGAGAACATAAGGCTCCGGAAGTTCATCAATTAAAGAGTGTAAATCACGTTTTTGCAGCTGACAGCTAGGAGGAATGTAAATAGTGCAGATTGTGATTAGTTTATCAAAAAGAACCGCTCGAACAGCCACTGCCTCAAGGGATGTTTGGAGTTGTAAGTGTGTGCATGCAATTCCTTGATTCACTATGATGGCGACACCTCCGGATGATGTCATGGCATCATCACGGTCCTTTCAAAAAATAACCTAGTTACGAAGAAAATTTGTATGTTTTGAATTAAGGTGTGTTCCTTGTAAACACAGCACTTTTGGTGAGTGTTCATGTAAGAGTTCTTGTATGTCGCCAAGGTTTCTGAGAAGGCCCCTGACGTTCCATTGTATAATTTGAGTGTTCATGGTGAATGTAAAATAGTGCTGTGTGTACGAAGAGCGAGTGGCTGTTTAGACGGGGAATTTGAGTTCATTTAACAGGGCCGTCACCAGGCCCTGTTATTTGCTTTTTTGTTTTCTTGGCGCGCTCCAAGGAGCCACACCGCTCTTTCGGCACCAAGGGTACCGACGTATCCATTGCCTCCTCGGAGGCACTGGATGCCCGCACAAGCGGGCTGTTAGTTCGGATTTCGGGCCTCGCCTGGTGAGGCGAGGCCTTGAGACCCGAGGACTCTGGAGTCTCTGGTCTCTGTTTCGGAGTAGGCGGTGTAGCCTGGGCTACAGCCGCCTTGGGGGCAGGTGCCACAACCGCCGGCTCCGTATGCGCGGGCCGAAGGAGTGGCGAAGGCTGATGCGGTGTTGCCCCCTGACGCGCCGCATCAGCGTATGTAGGTTCATAGAATGGAGCGACTCTTCGCCGTGCTTCCTTAAATGATATGTTCTCCTTCACCTTTAATGTAATTATTTCTTTTTCTTTTTTCCAGTATGTGCAGGAGCGTGAATATGCGGCATGGTTTCCTTCGCAGTTTACACAGTGTGGCGGTTGTTTGCAGTTCTCAGACACGTGGCCTAGGACTCCACATTGTGCACAAGTCTGGCGACCACGACAGGTTTTAGAGCCATGGCCATACCTCTGGCATTGGAAGCAACGACGAGGGCTTGGTATATATGGCCTGATAGATGTTTTCGTGTACCCTGTTTGAATGGAATCTGGTAGTTTACTGGATGCAAACGTGAGTATTAGGTGTTTCGTTGCAATTTCCTTATTATCTGCTCTGATAATAGTTCTCTGTACATTACTGACATTTTGGCTCTTCCACCCTTCCAAAAGTTCAGTTTCAGTCAAGTCAAGTAAGTCGGCGTCAGATACGACTCCGCGAGTGGTGTTCATAGATCTGTGTGGTGTTACGGTGATCGGTACGTCACCAAAGGTTGAGAGGCTGTCTAGCTTTACAAATTGCGTTTTGTCCCGAATTTCTAGAAGAAGGTCTCCGCTAGCCATTTTGGTTACTTTGTATCCAGCCCCGAGAGTTTCAGTAAGACACCTGGCAACTACGAAAGGAGATACGGTCCTGGCTTGCTTTCCGGTTTTTTCACAGTGAATGACGTGGAAGTGGGGAAAAGTTTCTATTGGCTGGTTGAAGAAATTTATGTCGTCGGTGCGTACCCGCTTTAGGCCGGTACGATCAGACAGTAGAGGGAATGCGCCATGCACGCCGGTCTTATTTTTGTTCAGCAGCGTTGGCGGCCACCCACCACGGAGCCCAACAAGGGGACGCTGCAAGTTTGCAGGTGCTGAAGGCTTGCAGACGTCAGCCGTACAACACTGCCATAATCCAATGCGCCTAGACCAAGGTAGGCTATTCGCACAGGGTTAACCCTTGCCGCCAGGAAAATTGGAAGTAAACAGAAGAGAGTAGAAGACAGGACAGATAGATAGTGAGAGATAAAGACGAAGATGCAGGCAGAGAGAGAGAGGAAAAGGCGACTGCCAATTTCCCCTGGGTGGGTCAGCCCAGGGGTGTCGTCTACGTGAAGCCGGGGCCAAAGGGGTGTGTTGCCTCTAACGGGGGGCCTTAAAGGTCCAATCACCAAGCTGTGGCTCAACCCCCAGGATCCCCTTTTCCCCGGACACGGCAAAGCCACGCACGGCTAGGTGTGGGAGGGAGTCAAAACTCCCCCGTTAGCTCGGGTCCGTGGTGTCGCTACACACCAAACGCCTACTTGCGCAGGCGCCCCTGCGGGGGCCCAGGCGCCTTACAATAATACTACCAATGCGTAACGCTATGGTTTTTTCATTCATTTTTTTTGAAGAAGCTACGGAGCGGGAAAATTTTTAATTCTTATGGTCACCTTGCAGCACACTCACGTTCAGTAGCACTGTTCCACAGTACATGTTTTGGACTGTGCTGTCGCCACTCGGTGCTCTTCCTTTTAGTTCCATTGCTTACCTTTTTTGTACATTAGCCGTATTCTTCTCCATTTCTATCACCGTTCATGCCTGTCCCGCCAACCTACCGTCATCCCCCAAACAATCACGAGAAGAAAAAAAACACTGCACACACATCCCATGATGTCGGCACACTCGCCGGCAGTTTCCCCAAAGTCCTTAAGTTCGCTGAAGGTTTAAATATTGGTCACCGACCAGGTGCCAACTTCAATAGTTGCCCGCTTTGATTAGCTTGGCTTATCGCAGGTTCTCTGTTGTTGAAGTCCTCCCGAGTTTTTTTCGTTGGCGCAACACTTGCAGTAGCATCGATTGGTGTTCCTTTATCGACTGTCTATATTACTGCATTTTTTCCACTGTCCACCGTGGCCAACTTTGCCATGACGCCCTTGATCAGCGTTTCTGTTTTTACACTTCCCGGTTCGTCATCTTTTTTCCCCTTCCAATGACTCTCTTCTCTGCTTCTTGTGTAGTTTCTTGCTTAACAATAGAGCCACTTTTTCAGCATTACCAGCGTCCATGACATTCTCTTGAAAGAAATCGTCCAGTTTTGATGGGTCAGCGACGTTAGCATACGTGCTGACGCACTAGCTCTCATCGTGTCCAAACCGATGGCAGAGAGTGCAGCGTGGAATGCGAAACTCCCTCCTAATAGGTTCTGTGCGATCGCACCTCAAACATAACCGAGGCCTTCCAGGAGCCACAATAAGCGCTATCATACAAGCTATGTGAAGCAGATGTGGCAGGTCCTCGACTGCCACGCCAGGCTTCATCTTCAATGTTATAGTCCTAGTCATGAAACCGTTATTCGTAATTTCATGCAATCGCCAGCGTTCTTGGGATACTTCAGTAACTTTTCCGTTCGTGGCAAGCGCTGCACGTACCTCTTCGTCGCACACATGGTGAAAGAGCTAGTATACCTTCAAGCACACGTCCTGGTTGGCAGGGTCAAATATCAGACACTTATGGTCTTTCACTTTTATGTCGCGAAACGCCAGCATTTTCCTTGTAGACTCAGTGTTCCTGAGCGACACCGCCCAAACGTGAATTATGTGGAACGCCCCCAAGGTGACGAACTAAGGGAGCCTTCTAAGATGAGCCAAAGTGTCCCCAAGATCTTCGGCGCGGAAGGGCCTTGTCTTCACGTCTCCGTGAAGGAAAACTGTGTTGAACACGCATGGTCCTGTTGGCAACTGTGGGAATATAACCAGATAATTCTTGTTTTCGATATCAGTGGTCCTGTTTCTGCGACTCGACTATTGGGCTACCATGTGTCAAAAGACACGTGGTAGCGCCTCATAAATTGATGTCGTTAAAAGTATCAGCCCATTATCCCTTAATTTATTTTAATATGTCTGCTGAGTATATTGGAGGCTACTACACGTGCGACTTCTATAGTCAAAACGCCCGGAGTATGTCGTCACTCCCACGTGATGAAACGCGACTTTCGATCTCCGAAAGTAGCTGTTGTGTGTCGCTGTAGCTCAAAACACTAATACGATCAAAACACTACATTACAAAACACTACAATACAAAACACTAATCTGGGCGTATGGATAAGCAATGGGGCCGAGTAACTAAGGGAACACGAAATATACGTGACAACTAAAGGTAACAGGAATGCAGCGGTGATGAAAAACAGGGTGCTGTAGTATCACCATAGGTATGGTGTTGTGAAGGAATATAAAAAGAGGTCACGATTCCGGGTCTCACGTTCGGCAATGCGGTCTTGTGGATGAGATCAGAAGTTCAAGCAAGGTTAGAAACTAAGCAGCGTGGAATAGGTAGGCTTCCTTTAGGATCTCACGGGAATACACCAAATCAGAGAGTACAAGGTGATATGGGATGGACATCATTTGAAAGCAGGGAAGCTAGCAGCAAGATAAAATTTGAGAAGCGATTGAGAGAAATGGGGGAGGAGCGTTGGGCTAGGAAGGTATTCAGCTACTTGTACATGAAGAATGTCGATACGAAATGGAGGAAGCGAACCAGAAAATATACTGGTAAATACTTAGAAAACAGCAGGGGGCCAAACCAAAAGAATTATCGGTTAAGAAGAAGATGAAGGAAGCTGAGACCGATATGTGGAGAATTGACATGGCTAGGAAGCCAGCACTAAAGATATATTGAACTTTTAAGCACGAAATGGCCAAGGAAAGGATGTATGATAATACTCGGGGTAGTTCTCTACTGTCTGAGGCCAGGACGGGAGTATTGCGAACCGAGAGATATCGGGCCAATTACGAAGGGGTAGACACGGTATACAGTGCGTGTGGAGAGGAAGAGGAAACTGCCGGACACTTGATAATGTTCTCTAAGGGCTTCACCCTATAGTTCAGGATGATAGCGCAGAGTTTCTCAAAGCACTGGTGTTTAGGTACAGGGAGGGCAAAATAGGCTTTAAGCGGGTAAAATTAACAAGAAGGAGGTTATCTGATTGGTGGCTAAAGTCAAGGCACGTTTGAAAATTAAACCCGTCACTGCAGTTTACGAGTACGTCCGTCCGTCCGTCCGTCCGTCCGTCCGTCCATCCATCCATCCATCCATCAATAATGCCTTGTCCGTTGAAATAAAATTATAGCAGCGTTGCTTTCCACATTGCCACTACCTCAGTGGGATCGGTGTATTCTACAGTTTCAGAAGAAGCGATGAGAGTGACTGGCTTCAATTGTGTCACAGGACCCCTTCTATTGCTAATCTGCACAGAATGGTAGGGCCGCAAAAATAGGCTGGTTGATGTACGAAAGAAGGTGGCTATTGTTTTCGTTAAGTGAATGCATGAAGGAGCCTGTCAGTTGAGTCTTAGAGGTGAAGCACCGTATGGCAGAGTCTTGCCTGTCCGCGATACCCATTGTCGTGACAAAGCACCAAGTAAAATGTTACCAAGACGTTCACATGAACTTATTTAAGACCACAACTTCATAAAAACACCGAAATTCAAGTACCCATTAACCAAAATGTACAAAAAATGTTTAAAAGAACATCATTAAAAATCATACTTGTGACAGAACAATATAAACACCAATCACAAATTCTTTGTACTAGTCAGCGACCTTAAGATAAATATGGGCCTTTGGACATGGCTTTGCCGTGGACTCTCACTGTTGGCTGCAAAAGCATATAGAAAAATATTTCTATCAAGAAATTATGTGTGTGTGAGAATAAAAAGGAAATGCTTACAATAAAAGAACACAAATCGTGCTTGTGATAGCGTAATATCAAGCACCTCGAAGCCCACACCTTTTATTTTAGGCGTCGACTTCCACACGCACATGTACCTTCAGTGAGTCAAGTTGTGTCGTTGATTCTCTACGTCACTTTATGTCACTCGATTGACATAGTAAGGCCCCACTTTTAGTGTAACGTGATGTTTCTAACCGATACAATACCCAGAGCTCCACCCACTCATCGTGATTCACTTCGTCGCGATGCAATGAATTTTCCTTCTGGCTGACGCCGACTGGAATTGCAGGCATCACGCAAACTCCACCATGAGAAGAGGAACAGTGGAGTGTACAAACACTTACCTGTCAACCAATCAGAATGGGAAGCATTGAAGAGGTAGAAAATATTGGTTTTGGTTGCACTAGAGCGTTATTTCGTAGCGGAGGCTTGTGATATCTCTCGTGATATTTCAATCATGCTTTCTCGCTTGGAGAAAAAAAAAAGAGAGTTCCCTATAGACACCTTATCCGCAGTGTAAGCTCGAAGTATGTTAAAATAATTATACATTGTTCTAAAAAAAGTAACCTTTATCAATCTAAACGCACGTAGTATACTGAACAAATTTGATTTGCTTCAATCTTTATTACTGGAACTAGAACCCGACTTTGTAGGAGTTACCGAAACTTAGCTGTCAAGTGATATTCATAATCAGGAAATAGGTAGCCCCAACTACGCCATAATACGAAAAGGCCGGACCACACGTGGTGCTGGCGTCGCCATTTTTGTTAATAAAAAATTCTCTTTCAAGGTTCTTCTGGAAGTTGAAGGTGTAGAAGCAATATTTTGCAGATTATCCACAGGTTCACGTGGCATCACTGTGGGTTGTGTATACCTCAGCCCATCTGCTTCTAGTGACGTCACTAGTTCACTTCGTAGTTATATGCAGAGTCATGTATCAAATGCCAGACTAACTCTTCTGGGTGATTTTATTATGCCGGAAATAGACTGGCAAGCTATGCATTTCAAGTCTGATAGCTCGCAATTGATATGTGATCTCGTGCTCAATTTCAATTTACATCAGATAGTGACTCACCCTACGCGAGTACATGCATCATCGTCGAACATTCTTGATTTAGTTTTTTTAGCTGATCATTTCCCGCAAGAAACTACTACAATGGAAATAATGGAGGGCATCTCAGATCATAACCTAATTTATTGCACTGTAGATGTGAATGACTAAAAATCTCTTCAACAGGCGTCGCTTTATTATTCTGACTTTACCCATGCTGACGACACAAGTATAATCGACTGTCTTGCTTTCGAATATGATTCATTCGTATCACTTACAGATAACACATTCATTGACATCGAAACACGTTGGAGTAGATTTACAAGCATCGTGACGTCATGCATAAACCGCTGCGTACCGATCAAAAAGAAAAAACTAGGTGACTAAACCCCTGGATAACACGTGACGTGATACATGCGAAACGAAAGGTAAAACGGCTAAGAAAAAAACTGAACACGACACCAACTACTCTTTGTAGACATTATCTGACTGTTACTGTTAGTGATATGAGAAGTAAACTAAAAGATGCTAAAAATAATTACTTTGCAAAGATACTTCCCACATTTTTGATAAGCGCTACAAATAAATTTTAGAAATACATAAATCCAAAAAAATGATGATGAGCTCATGCATTCCTCTGACGACAACAGTGATCTCGCTAACTCCTTCAATGATTACTTTCAATCAGTTTTTACCGTAGATGACGGAATAGTACCACCCATACAATCTTCAGACCATTCACCAATAAAAACCTTGACGATTACCGAGCAAGGCGTGCTTAATCTACTAATAAATATCGATACCAAAAAGGGCCCGGGACCTGACAACATATCCAACATCTTCCTTAAAAGGTATGCAGAATGGGTAGCTAAATATTTATGTGTAATCTTTAATAAATCACTGCAATCATGCACTATCCCCGCAGTACAGAAAACCGCAAAAAATATACCAATACACAAAGCACGCAGCAAAACCATGGTTTCAAATTACAGGCCAATATCGCTAACTTGTTCTGTGTGTAAATTGTTAGAACATATGATATTGAAACACATAAGTATTTATTTAGAAAAAAATCATACCCTGTCTCCAGTGCAACATAGTTTCTGAAAAGCCTTTTGAACGGTTACTCAACATTTAGAATTAATACACGATGCAGACAAGTTCATTGATAACCATAAACAAATTGACCTCATCTTCTCAGACTTTTCAAAGGCATTCGATAGGGTTTCTCATACAAAACTAATAAGTAAATTAGAAGTTACTCTTAGAGATAGCACCATTGTTCACTGTAATAAAAATTACTTAACCAATCGCTTACAATTAGTACTGTTACAGGACATCACCTCTAGAATACACTCTGAAAAAATATCGAGTAAAAAGGGTGTCTTTTTGTCCCACAACAATAATCGTCATCAGGCTTGCGTGCTCTTCCATTCTTGAAAACTCGGCGCTGGCCACTTTTCTATCGAGAACGCAACGTAACCCTGATAATGGGCATGTCGATCGTGACCGGAATGTATTGGGCGCGGGGCGATAGCGCAAGGTTTATTCCGCACGCAATATAGATGACGATTATTGATGTGGGACAAAAAGACACCCTTTTTACTAGCTCTTTTTTTAGTGTGTAGCAGCAGTCACGTCAGGCGTGCCACAGGGCAGCGTCTTAGCACCAATATATTCACATATTCATTAATGATCTGCGCCTCTCAACTGAAGTAGAACTAAGGCTCTTTGCAGATTACTGCGTACTTTACCAGGAAATTATTACACCTACGGATCACCTAATACTTAACCGAGCACTAAAAGACGTACACACGTGGTGCAAAAAATGGCTAATGTCCCTTAATATTGGTAAATGTGTCTCCATGACAATAACTCGCAAAAAACACAGGTCCAACTTTTCTTACACGATTGATAACTGCCCCTTAGCCACAGTCTCTAGCCACAAATATCTAGGAATAACGATTTCAAACGACCTGAGATGGGGTATCCACATTGATAATATTACTAGCACAGCCATAAAAAGACTATTTTTATTAAAAGACGTCTTAAACTCGCACCAACAAATACAAAACTAATAGCTTATACTACCCTCGTCAGATCTGTATTAGATTATGCCAGCCCTGTCTGGTTCCCGTATACCCACCAACAGAATAATAAAATAAAAGTGTTTCAAAGAAAAGCAATAAGGTTTATTTTTAGCAAGTATAGACTGACGGACTCACCGACGCACCTACTCAATAACGCTGGCATTTAAACACTACAATACCGAACAAAACTAACAAGACTAAAGTTAATGTTTCAATTACTCCACAACATAATGAAAATAGATACCTCAAGGTATCTATCTTTTTTTCACGGCAAACCAACCAGTCGTAATCATTCCCATACTCTTCTAGAATACTCTTTTAACACTAATTGCTTTAAATATTCATTTTTTCCTCTAACTATTAAAGATTGGAACTCATTGAAACCAACCTTAAGCACTGAATCATCCATAAACTTGTTTACAGCTGCGATTGAAAGCGAATTGCTTGCCTCGCAAATCGCACTAACAACACATCATCAATATACAAAATAAAAAGTCAGTGTCATATTGCTAATAAAAAAGTTTTCTTTTTTATGATTCTTATATTGAAGTGACAAGTTTTTCGATTAGCTTATTGTTCATCAAATTATTTGAATAAGTTGTTCAATAAAATTACTTACTTGTTTTCCCTACCCCATATTACGAATGCATGCATTATCTTTTCGCGGTAGTGTTCAACGATAACCTAGTTCGTGATTTTGTTTTGTTATTCTTTGATTTCGTGTTCTTTAACGGCATAGTGTAACCTATGATTAGCATTTCATTTTGTAATACCGCCTGGTTTGTGTGTTCTATCAATATGAATCTGTGTAGACGAACATTCGTTTTCCTATGCCTTCCCTGCTATAATCTCTGATCGGCAGTAATGTTAAATAAATAAAATAAATAACTAAATAAATAAAATCGTGTTTTGACAAAGAATTTTACTTCCTGTTCGATAGCGTAACATGTACGAGTCATTGCGCTATTGAAATGAACAAAGTTTTCTACACCACGAGTCTTTGGCCCAGTCTCTAGGCGGATAATTACCAAGGTGTTTTATTATTAAGATGACGGAGATGGTAATCTTATGTACACGGATCTTATGAACCACGACGGCCGTGCACGTGCGTAACATTGGATGGCTTACAGTTCTAGCCTTAAGGCTTTTTGTCCCGTATGTACTGAGGGATTGATTGATATGGGAGGTTTTACGTCTCAAAACCACCATACGATTATAAGAGACGCCGTAGTGGAGGGCTCCGGAAATTCGACCACCTGGGTTTCTTTACCGTGCACCCAAATATGAGCACACGGATCGACAGCATTTCCGCCTCCATCGAAAATGCAGCCGCCGCAGCCGTAATTCGATCCTGCGACCTGCCGGTCAGCAGCCGAGTACCTGAGCCATTAGACCACCGTGGCGGGGCCATATGTACTGACCATCATTACGAAACAGTGCCATACTGACATTTGTACGAACGAAGAGATCTTAATTATCATTACCATAAAAGAAACAATTATATCAATGAGATTCGGCTCCTATTTGTGGCGTTTTCTTTCGAATTTAATCCCGATCTTGTCACCACTGTACGGATACAGCATCGTTGCGGTTTTAAGAACATTTTGATTCTCTTGTGCTAATACCACCAAGAACAAATTAATAACATTTCCAAGTCCCAAAATCACGGTATCATCCTCAGAGGTGTTGTTCATTCTTATGTAAATATTTATCGTTCCGTATTCTCTTTTAAAGGGAAGAGACACAACTTTGAGACTATGAGGGAATGTGATAACTATGAATGTTTTGCTCCAACTAGCTCTGAACTTTCAACTGTCTTGCGTTACGGTTCCAGGTCAACACACGTGTTCATCCCGCAGCTGCTGATGGCACGCCGCGTATCAGGAGTGAAGCATCGTAGACTCGCTAGGCCTCGGCGTTCATCGCCGCCTGCTGCGGCTGCTGCTGTCGTGACGGTCAACTTGCTAGACAGCAAGAGCTCTCTCTCGCCAACACCTTAGCGCTCACCTCGTGGCCACATGAAGTGAACGGGGCGCCTTCACTTGGCAAACGCTCCCTCGCCTGCAAGAGAGAACGCGCTGCACATTCATACACCGGCCACTCCATATATATCTATAGGTACTGGCTCTTGACCTGCTATATACTACCGGTAAGGTATTTCTCTTGTGGGTAGTTGAACAAAAAATATTCGCAGCGTGCGCGTTAACTAAATGCAGACTGCATCATTCGCCCTTCCCCAGCTTTCGAATTAGCAGAGCTGAAATACCCCACCTTACATGCTTCGCCCATCCCGTTTTGTTGCTCACACTTAGCTCGCGCGGTATAAAAACTCGGTGAGGTGGCTACACGGGCTGTCTCCATCGGCTGTTAAGCGACATCGTGCGATAAGCCAGGCGCAGAGGTCTTTTTGGCGTGAGGCTCCTCAAGGCAAAGGCTTGTACGTCCGTTGGCGTTGTCCGCCGTTGCTGTTGCCGCCGCTAACGATGACGATGAAGAACAAGCGCGTTCCAGACCACACGTCTTTCTGGCATCACGGCACAGCACATGCAAGGTGAAAGTACCCACTAAAGGCCGTGACGATGACTATGGCGCTGATGAAGACGATGGCGATGATGATCGCGGACAACGACTGACTCGTGAAGTTTGTGACGTCATGACATGCTCTCAATACGTTTCGTATGTCTGGAAACAAGCAACGACCACCAGGGGAATGTGGTCAGACGTCGTCTTTGTCCAGTTCAGGCCAGATTCGATACCACAGAACAGTAAATAATGAAGGCCTAACGAAATTCACAACTTACACAACATACCACTCATGAGCAATAAATAATGTATACTACTTTACCACCCACCTACGTGCGATCGTGGTCAATGTCACGGCTGATTTATGGTAACACCGAACGATCGAACTGCTTCGCCGACTCATCATATTCTCTTCGTGGATACGCCGGGGTTGTTGTTACTTGCGGGAATGTGGCTTTTGCTCCCTCTTTCATCCGGCGAGTGTAGTTGGCTCAGAAACGAAGAAATGACAATGATCGCCACTTCACAACGACGCTCGTTAATTTTTCATGCACTGTCGGCCGGTCGACAGAAGTGTTCTTTACGACCCAATAGTTTTAAACTTAGGGCATCGCGAGTGAAAGAGCGCGACAGTATCTCGAATTCCGCGCTCATCCTGGCGGTCAGAAGATATATTGGATCCCAAAACCTCTTGAGTTCTCAGCTTGAGTAGTGTCTAGCGTTCACGCTCGACAAATAAATTTTTCATTGAGGCGAGAACCAATGTGGAAACTACCATCTCACTCGCATCCAAGTGGCGGCTTTGCCTGGCATGAAGCTGTATCAACGATTCTACAACGAACATAAAAAAGTAATACTGCTCGTGTAGGCTACTGGTATGCTTGCCTTGCACGCCCTCTAGAGATAGAACGGTAGGTTTGTGCCGTTCATCTGGTAGGTTGCTAGTATAAGCGCTCGTAGTCATCATATATATAGCCAGCGTATACAACACAGACACAGAAGAGAAGCACCCGCTCCATTTTTCAGTTCATGTTTATTGAAGAAGGCTCATGCAATGCACTCATTCAAAGAACATGATCCCATACAATAAGAGGAAATATTTCGTGAGTGGCATAGAGTAGATTTAACTAGATGGTGTGCAATGCCATTGCAACTGCAATGTCGTAGGTATATATTGGGTATCGTCAACTAAGGCAGCCGTCAAACGACAACTTCTTTCTGATTTAGGTAAGCTGTTTCCTCAGGTAAGGGGCAAGTAAAAGGCTGGCTTTGTGAAACCCTTAGGCACCCAAATATTTGTCGTATCCAATCTTAAGTTATTGATACCAGCCAGTACACTTAGGCGACGGCATAGCACTGCTCCTGCTATTGACCTGAACTTAGGCAGTTTCTACTGATGAGCAGAAGCAAGCACCATGGGTTTTGCGTGACTCCTAACACGTATAAATATTCTCTGTGCGAACGACATTACTTGCCTTCTGTTCAGTTGTAGGTCTCATAGCTGTGGCTGGATTTATTTCCTCATAGTTTTTTACACCCTGTCTATGTGAAAGCTACTGCATAACTTCATTGCTTTAAGCCCGTGTCACTCCCGGATCATTTGTGTGCGAGCAAATTATAATCCTATGCTGTGGAAAAATATAAACAGCAAGAATATCGATATCATGAAATAAAAGCCTTAATATTGTAAAATGCACAGCGTGTAGAAAAATGACTGGTGATGTGGTTTCAGTTCATATTTGAGACAAAATTTCTTCAGAACGGTGCGCTTGTAGTGACGCTCCCTTTAATGCAACTACTTATTGCACTGTTATTCGCCGTTGCGTAAGTCAGGTGATTGAGTATGATGCGGGATGTATGGATTCTTGTACAGCGCAAACTGTGATGAGATCAGAACACGGGTCACGCGCGGTGCTGTAGTTGTTGCCAGTAAACTCAGTAAATAAAAAAAAAACATCAAGGACAAAATGGCATCTGAGCCTGGGTATGCTATGTGTTAGCCCAGTATTTTAGCACTTAGTCACGCCTGTGCTTCGAACTCTTTTCTAAACGGGCCTTATGCAGGCTTGATACCGGGAAAGGAATCGCTTTATTAGCAGTAATAACAACGAGGCGTCATAATAACAACAAGCCGTTAATAACAACGAGGCGTCACAAAATGCGAATGGCGTAACGAGTGGGTCGTTCAACGCTCCAATCTATTGTAAAACTTCTTTTTGATCACATATTAACTGTGGCGCATACCCGCATCAGCATGTTTTTTATCATCGTCCATCTATTGCATAAAGAAATTGCACAAAATTCCTAGAAATTGGGTAGTAGATAACACGATTCTCCGAAAAATGAGAAAGGATTGTATAGTGAATGCTGACGTACCAACTCACAAAATATGATTATTTATGGCATAGTGGGTACCCAGCAAGTGTTCTTGTAGAAGATACCAAGAGCATGTTCAGAAAAGGCTTTCAAAGGCCACTCTTTGGCTCTCGCTGTGACTGTGTTGCATATTCCGCACATGCGTGGCGTGTTTTTATTTTTCATTTTATGCTCCTAAAAAAACTCACTTGCTTTGCTCGTATACAAGTTGTTCAAAAAGCTTATTTCATTGAACTACTACTATAGTATTTTGACAAGAGTAAGGCGACCGTCTGTGTTACGAAAACTCCAGTATGAACCTTCTGCTGCACATTTTCAGTATCGTAATCCTTCATACAATAAACGCCTTTTTCTAACCTTCAGGCAGACAAATATTGTGTCATTTAACGCACCGTGGGATACAACTCATGCCACTATTTGTCATTCTTTAATCTTGTTGAGAGATTGATGATCAGTGGATGTGGACATCCGTAGCCCCGTAATACTGCAATGGTTGGCGGTTTGATACACCTTATAACCGACATGGCTTGCGTTCCCTTATATAGATTGCACGACCTCATAAGTGCTACTACAATGTAATCACTGGCCTGCATATATTCTATGCCGCCTTTGAGTTTCAAACACGCAAAACAGAAATAGTCTGTCTTTTTATCTACGGTGCCTTAAACGCTCTGCGGCATTTTAGCGCCGTTGCCGTTCTTTTACTCTGCCGCGAAATATTTCGAAAATCAAGGCCACACAGGAGACACCAAGGCCTGCCAGCAAAATGATGAATGGCAGCACGGACATGTTGAACTGCAGCCGCTGCCAATCACCTTCAGGGTCCACGATGCTCGGGCGTGGCAAGGTGCGCTTCCAGTATCCCCCTTTCAGTTTTTCGATCAGTCCAGTCTCGACCATCCTTATTACCCTGCAACACAAAGGACGCACAGCGAGAGTAAGGCTTAATAGAAGTGACACATCAAAGCGCGCGTTAGAGTACCTGTGAAATTCAGTACTTAAGAGACAGTTGCAATTGGTTTTTCATCATTCCCTTTTTGTATCTGAGGACAACTTGATAATACTTAAATAACGCCCACAGGTTTCTATACAGCATGGAAGAAACAGATGTCCACACCAGTCAAATATACTGCGGGGACACAGAAAATTGTGTAGATTGAACAATATGCCCATTGAAAAAATTTCTCCTGTTACACTGTGTTTAAAATATTATGCCGCCGAAATTTATGGAAAACATGGTAGCGTCAAGCATTGCGTTAGATTTTCGTGTCATTTAAACTGGACTTCATTTTGTCCTGAGAAACAGAGACCAGCTATCATAAATTATTACGTTTATTGCGTTAACCGTTACGGCTAGGCGATTCACCTCGTCCCGTGCAGCTGGCGAGGCTAACGAGTTCACGACTAAAACTTGAAACATCGACTTCTTATCGACAGGCCATATTTCGTCGCACATGGTGATGTGCGACAAACTTGAAACTTTGACAAAACTTGAAAGTTTGTTCAAAAAATAAGCAGGAAGAAGCACCAACACCAAGAAAGAACACTATTGCACCATGGAGCAGAGGTTGCGACACCAGTGAGCCACTACGTAAGGTTATAGAATAATAAAAGGTACTTCACTTCTCAGAGACAGTCTCAGCAGATGCACTAAACCGAAATCTCAATGAAAGATGACAGATATCATGTAGTTACAAGGTCTTATGTGCCAAAACAATGATATTATTTTGATGTTTGCTAAAGTAGAGAGCTTCGTAGTTATTGTGCCCACCTGGGGCTTTTTGAAGCGTGAATACATCTAAGCACAGAGTTTCCTAATATACACAGGAGGGAACTCTGGCGCTAGTGTCTGTGGGAGCTGCAACACACGGTGCTTCAGCGAGATTGGGAATGATAGGTATACACACACTTGTCTAATTTTTGTACTTATGGCCTGCTTCTGGCTTCGTGTGTGTTCGTGTGGCTTAGAGCTGTTTTTTCACGAAAAAATAAATTAGCTACTGTTCAGCGTTCGCGCTTCACAACCTCATTCTTTTAGACTTTTTTAGCCTTACAATTTAGAATCGGGTTACAAAGCTCAAAAAGGTTTGTTCTTTCTATAAAAAAACCATAACCAGCCATAAATGAAGCCACAAGTACGATTCGCCGCCCACAAGTACGAAGTCTAGGCAAATGTGTATACGACCCATCATTCCAATGGTCGCTGAACGATCACAGCGCCAGAGTGCCGTCTAGTTTTTTTAGAAAACTCTTGCATCTATGTACATGGGGTTCCCTCGTGTTACGCCATTAATAGAAATTCAGCCACCGTGAAGCGCGAATGGTAGCAGTCTGGTGCAGCTTTGCTGCCACCCACTTACTTATCTGCCAAGCTGCCACGATGGGTACACGAATACGTAGTTTTACTCGATAGATTCCAGAGATCACAGCATTGAATGCACTTTATTGTGATTCATGTACTGCTCGCCAATTCGTACGATTTCAGAGATAAAGCTTCTCAAGTGTTGCAAATAAAACAAGATCTTACGCATAGTCAAGAGGTTCCTTGTAAGGCGATGCTTTGGGAAGCAGCAAGGAAACCGGTAACATCACATCAGCAGCATACTCCCGCGATAATTGAGCTTGCCCAGGTAGGTATGAGATGTATTTGTCTAGTACCATGGAGGCGCAAAAGAAGACAGCTCGCCGCAATCTGGTCCTCCTGGCGCACGTTTCGGTGTCATTAGCTACAAACGGCGACCACTTCTTTACTGTGTTTCTCAACGACATCGCTGATGGGTGTGCCGAACGCTGCGAAGAATGAGAACATGGTATTAGGGGCTTCGTTGCTTCATCAAACATAGGAATAGACCTTCGGCATCTACTATCCTGTGCCGTCGGCGTCAACCCTAGTGATGAAACACAATCATGAGATGACGTCATCATACGACGTCAACGACATATGACAGTATTACCAATTTTGTGACATGATCACAACTGCACCAGGATGTCATGTGATCACGTTATAACATTATATTTTAGCTACGTGAAAGTTGGACTGATCACGCAGGCAATGCGAAAACATGTTAGGCACAATATGCTTTCAAGAGGGGGGCGGGGGGACACGACCAATACATCGACTGTGAAGGAAAAAAATCACGCCAAAGCACATAGAACCTTCTGAGTATTTTTTTTTCTACAAAAACAACAAAGTATGCAGTACTGCTAACACACCTAATCTTTTCGTTTACCTAAAAATGCATTTGTAGGTTTCCCTCCCCATTACGGAGGGACAAGGGCCTTCGTCAGGTTGTTCGCCTTTAGTCCTTTGCCCCTGCTGTGAGCTCTGTATGCGGCTTGCTGTAAATAAAAGTACTACTACTACTACTACTACTAGTTTTAAAGGCGAAGCACTTCTTAGCGAATGTGGGCGACTTTGAGCGTATCTATCTAGCCGCTTACGCTTGGGTGCGCTCGTCGTCACCCCCCTGGCGTGCACCAAAGTTAGCATGGTAGGCTAAGAGAGCTTGACGAATATGACGCACCTGTGAAGAGATTGTCACGGGGTCGTGACGTGGCCGAAGACAGGAGACCTTGCGTTGGTATTTAACTGTTTATTTGGGCGAACCTGTGCCCGGTAAACGGAAAGTCTGATTACAGTAGCAGTCTTGGACTGATAGCGGGGAACGGAGCGTCGGCCGTCGATCAAAAACTGACAAGCGGCGAAGCGCGTCGGCATTTATACTCATGCCGTTGAATGTTCTAGCGTTATCGCTGGCGGTGGCGTAGGTTCCAGAATAATCTGTACCGCTCGCAGAGTGGGCGTGATCTTATCGAAATGATCTACTACAGTCCGGAAGCTTCTCGAAAACTGCTGGCGCGGTTTGCGCTGAAAATTGTGTAGTGTTTTGAAACGATAACAAAACTTGAGAAATGGAACGCGTGGCATTGCCCCCCTCTGAAAAAGGCATCGTCCCGATGCTTTAACTAAAGATGAAGGTACAACAATAATGCAAGAAAGTACAATGAATAAATTATGTTACAGTATAATACAAAAAAAACACTGTTCCAGTTTGTTAACGCGCATGAAACGGCTCGAGGCGCACGACATGGACGACTTCAGGTTGCGATCGGCGTCGTTGAGAGTTCGTGATGCCGTCGGGGGCACCCTCGTAATCAAGTGGGCCGAGACGTCGAACCGCGCTGTATGGTCCGAAGTACCGCCGCAGAAGCTTTTCACTTAGTCCACGTCGGCGTATCAGCGTCCACACCCAAACACGTTCACCGGGCTGGTATTCCACGAAGCGCCATCGAAGATTGTAACGGCAGCTGCCGGTCGTCTGTTGATTCTTGATACGGAGATGCGCGAGTTGTCGGGCTTCTTGGGCGCGTTCAAGGTACTCACTCACATCGAGGTTTTCTTCGTCGGCGACGTTGCGTAACATGGCATCGAGCGTCGTTGCCGGGCTCCTTCCGTAGACCAATTTGTATGGAGATATCTTCGTCGTCTCCTGCACCGCCGTGTTGTATGTGAAGGTCACGTACGGAAGAATGGCGTCCCACGTCTTGTGTTCGACATCGACGTACATTGCCAGCATGTCGGCGATCACCTTGTTAAGCCGCTTGGTGAGGCCGTTGGTCTGTGGGTGGCACGCTGTCGTCCAACGGTGGTTTGTCTGGCTGTATGCCAAGATCGCTTGAGTTAAGTCGGCAGTAAATGCCGTTCCTCTGTCGGTGATAAGAACCTCCGGGGCGCCGTGACGTAGGACGATATTTTCAACGAAAAACTTAGCTACCTCCTTAGCACTGCCTTTGGGAAGGGCTTTTGTCTCAGCGAAATGGGCGAAGTAGTCGGTAGCTACCACGATCCACTTGTTTCCGAAAGCCGACGTCGGGAACGGCCCCAGTAGGTCCATACCAATCTGCTGAAAACGTCGGCAAGGTGGTTCAATTGGCTGCAGAAGTCCCGCTGGCCTTGTCGGTGGTGTCTTGCGTCGCTGACAGTCCCGGAATGTCCTCATATATTGAGTGACGTTGGTGGTAAGACATGGCCAGTAGTACCTTTCCTGTATCCTCGCGAGCGTGCGAGAAACACCGAGGTGCCCTGCCGTCAGATCGTCGTGCAGGGTCTGCAGGAGTTCTGGTCGCAGAGCTGAAGGCAACACAAGGAGGTACTTAGCTCGAAGCGGTGAAAAGTTTTTCTTTTGTAGAAGACCGTTTCGCAGGAAGAACGACGCAATTACGCACTTGAATACCTTCAGGACTTCGGCGGTCCTGCCCTCGAAGTATTCTATTAGGGCCTTAAGTTCCGGGTCGGCCCGCTGTCGTTCAGCGAAGTCGTCGGTACTTATCGTTCCCAAGAAGTACTCGTCATCCGGGTCGTCGGGTAGCGGTTGGTCGACAGGCGCACGAGAGAGACAGTCGGCGTCAAAGTGTTTTTTGCCGGACTTGTAAATGACAGTAATGTCATACTCTTGAAGTCTCAGGCTCCATCGCTCAAGGCGACCTAAAGGGTCCTTCAAGGTGGCTAGCGAACACAAGGCGTGGTGGTCGCTCACAACTTCGAATGGCCTGCCGTAGAGGTAGGGGCGAAATTTCGACGTAGCCCAGATGATGGCAAGGCACTCCTTTTCTGTTGTGGAATAATTTGCTTCTGCTTTGGATAGCGATCGGCTGGCGTAGCTAATAACCCTCTCAAGTCCGTCAGCCCTCTGCACAAGAACTGCGCCAAGACCTTCGCTGCTTGCGTCAGTAGGTACTTCTGTCTCAGCGAATTCGTCGAAATGGGCAAGTAACGGAGGCGTCTGGAGGCGATGTTTAAGCTCCTGGAAAGCGTGTTCCTTCGACGTTTTCCGCTTGAACTTCACGTCGGCCTTGGTAAGGCTAGTGAGAGGATGGGCGATGCGGGCGAACTTTTTCACGAACCGCCTATAATAAGCGCACAGGCCCAGAAATCGGCGCACCACCTTCTTGTCAGTGGGCGGCTGGAAGTCGGTGATGGTGGCTGTTTTCCGTGGATCGGGGCGAACTCCAGACTTGCTAATGACGTGCCCCAGAAAGAAGTGCTCCTCGTACGCAATTCTGCACTTTTCTGGCTTCAGTGTGAGTCTGGACGTGTGGACGTCTTGATGGCTGGGAGTACAGCTTCAAGGCGCCGAAGATGCTCGTCGAAACTCGAAGAAAACACGACGACGTCGTCCAAGTACACAAGGCAAGTCTGTCACTACAATCCTGCCAGTACTGTATCCATACTGCGTTGAAAAGTTGCAGGCGCTGAGCAAAGACCGAAGGGCATCACCTTAAACTCCAAGAGGCCGTCCAGTGTTATAAACGCCGTCTTCTCTCGGACTCTTTCGTCGACTTCGATTTGCCGATAGCCAGTCTTGAGGTTCATTGACTAAAAGTACTTGGCGTTATGGAGCCGATCAAGTGCGTCGTCTATTCGTGGGAGAGGATACACGTCCTTTCTTGTGATTTTGTTCAGGCGGCGATAATCGACGCAGAAACGTAGGGTCCCATCCTTTTTCTTCAGTAACACCACGGGGGATGCCTATGGACTCTAGGACGGCTGGATAATGTCGTCCCGCAGCATTTCATCAACTTGTCTCTTCATGGCCTCACGTTCTCGCGTCGAAACCCTATACGGACTCTGACGGAGTGGTCTGGCATTTTCTTCGGTTATGATGCGATGTTTCGTAATTGGGGTCTGCCGAATTTTTGATGACGACGAAAAGCAATCTTCGTATTGCAGGAGCAGTGCCTTGAGCTGTTCTTGCTTAAGGTTCGGAAGTCTGGGATTGACGTCGAAAGCTTTGGGAGGAGCTTGGTTCCTCTGAGCAGAATCCGCTGAATCGACGAGAGCGGTCACACTGTGGCCGTCGACAAGAACGTCGAGGTCGCTAGTTCGCCGTCTCGCATTACAGTTAGAGCGTGGCGTCGGGTCACGGCTGCGTCGGCTTGTTCCGCTGCTTCCATGTTGCGTCGTCAGGCCACCTTCGGTAAGTGAGCTTTCGCCTTCAGGGCTTTGCCTTGTTGGCGTTGTGTTCGGAAGGCTCCGACGCGGCGTCGTCGTCCATCGGTTGCTGCCCTTAGTTTCCCGGATATGGGCTAGGAGACCAGCCCCGCATTGAGCCAGAGTACTGCCGGTAGTGCGGTGACATGCGGCGGCTGGGCGACGGCGAACGGGAAGGACTTCGTGGTGTACACTGAGTTCCTGTCAGGTAGTCGGCGATGTCACGTGGCCGTTCTCCTAGTTGTGGATGCGGTGCATAGACGGCGAAGCCACGCAGTCCCATCTGTTGGTACTGGCAATGGTGGTATGTGTGTCCGGCCTCGCCACAGTGGTAGCAGAGAGGGCGGTGGTCAGGGGTGCGCCAGACGTCAGTCTTCCTCGGCGCACTGCGCTGTGCCGCTGGCGAACGGTAGGACGTCGGGGAGGGGGGGGGTGTCGGCGGTGGCGTCTGGCGACGAATGTGCGATGGGGCAGTGTTTCGGCGTGCGCGTGGAGGAGGGGCGTGGCGGCGGGCTGCAGCAGCATAGCTCATGGCTTGCAGCTGAGGCTCTTGAGGCTGAGAAACGCCCAGTGATTGATGGATCTCCTGGCGTACGACGTCCGCGATGGATTCCACGTGAGGCTGCGCAGAAGGAAGTAATTTTCGCAGCTCTTCTTGCACGATCGCTGGATCGTCTCACGCAAGTCAGTGGTTCCAAGCGCTTGAATGCCGGCGTAGCTTGTAGACGAGAAGCTACGGTTATATTGCCACGTTCGCATCTCGAGCGTATTTTCTATTGTAGATGCTTCTGAAATGAATTCGGCGACCGTCTTTGGCGCGTTTCTGATCAGCCCAGCGAAGAGTTCCTGCTTTACTTCTCGCATGAGCAGACGGACCTTCTTCTCCTCGGACAAGTCGAAGTTAGCGTGGCGGAAAAGTTTAATTATATCTTCCGTGAATAGCGCCACGTTTTCGTTTGGCATCTGCATGCGGGTTTGAAGAAGAGCAGCGGCCTTCTCCTTGCGCACCACACTTGCGAAAGTGATGAAGAACCTGGCGCGGAAGACGTCCCACGTTGTAAGGCTTCGCTCTTGATTCTCGAACCAGGTCTGAGCAGCGTCTTCTAAGGCGAAATACACATGCCTGAGCTTGTCATCGTCTGTCCAGTCATTGAAGGCGGCGACTCGCTCGAACCTTTCGACCCAGCTTTCCGGGTCTTTCAGTGGCGAACCGCGGAAAGTTAACAGCTCTTTGGGTGGCCGAAGCAGGAGTGGTGCAGGCTGCACGGGGGCGGTCATGGTTTCAGTAGTTGATGTAGGGATCCGGGTCTGCCTGGCTGCTTCAGGAAGGGGCCCGTACTCTGGTTGTAGTCCCTTCTGCCTGCGGCTTGTTCGCTGTTCAGGGTTAGCGTCCGTGTCTTCTTTGCTGCTTGGGCTGGGGTCGCGGCTTGATGGGGGCGTCCGGAACATCAAAGAAGCAGCACCTCCACCAGATGTCACGGGGTCGTGACGTTACTGAAGACAGGAGACTTTGCGTTGGAATTTAACTGTTTTTTGGGCGAACCTGTGCCCCCCAAAATAGTTAGGCGTGATCTCAGTAGGCGTGGTCTTATCGAAATGATCTACTACAGTCCGGAAGTTTCTCGAAAAGTGCAGGCGCTGTTTGCGCTGAGAATTGTGTAGTGTTTTGGAACGATAAGAAAACTTGGGAAATGGAACGCGTGGCGATATGAGTAATGCCACAATCCCGTCACGTAAGTTGTCAAACACTTCCCGCCAGACAGTGGCATATATCCATGGGCGGGTATGTGCCGCTGGTATACGGACATGTGCGACAGGTGATTGACACTTAGTACGAACCCAGTAATGACGAGAACACACATGGGAAATTGTAACGCGCGAGCGTTAAGCAATACTCGACAGTGGTAGCATCGACTCGACAAATACAATGAATAAACGTCAGGGTCCCAGCTGGAACCGAAGCCAAGCATTCTGCGTGGCAATGAAGCATTTTAGCACTTAGCTGTGCCAGGTATGAATTAGAACTACTTTTCAAATATACGCTAATATTAGTCAAACGTACGATTCGCAGGTACGTTGGATCTGCCGACTTTTTTTTTCTGAAATCCCACTGCCGCACGATTCGTGACTGACTCCCTGTGGTGGGTATAGCCACTTTTCTGGGATCCATTCAACCAACGAACCAACCTTGTGAGTTGGTGGAACACGTGGTGGCGGAGTTCTTGATGCTTGGTATGAGCATCTCAATCAACACGCAAGGTTGCTCGTGGTCACCTTAGAAGGCTACTGCACGGTCAACATGGTAAGAGAAAGAAAGACTGTACATTATTCTATTCTATGAGTGTTGACTTTTAATACACATGCCTCTCTAGAGACAGCTTAGGTTTGTTGTGGGTTCGACAGCTCTCAGACGAGAGTATAAGGATCTCCAAGGAGGATTCATGTGTCGCCCTAAAGGTAGTCATATAAACAGCTGTCATAAGTCTGATTACGGCATTACTTGCCCAAAAACTCAAACTGGGCATTGGGCTTCCGTCCCAAAGCCTGGGTCAAGTAATAGCTGTGGTGATCACGGCATCACTTGCCGAAAAACTCAAACTGAGCATTGGGCTTCCGTTGCAAAGCCTGGGTCAAGTAATAGCTGTGGTGATTACGGCATCACTTGCCGAAAAACTCAAACTGAGCATTGGGCTTCCGTTCCAAAGCCTGGGTCAAGTCATAGCTGTGGTGAGTGCTGATGAACAAACACTCCAGCATAGAAGTTATTTCCCGTGACCTCGCATCGTTTATCTCCAGCTAAAAAGTTTTTAGCGAAACTCTTGTACGAACTCATACACTCTCGCTAAACGGATTGTGTGAAAACGGATTGTGTGTCGATTTCCTCATTTGCTTTTTCACACAATCTGGCTTCACGAATTGTGTGAAAAGGCAAATGAGGCAATCGACAAATGACAGCCATGGCTACCACCAATTGAATAAAGGGCGCCAGACGGCTTACTCGTCGTACCTTCTTTTTTCGGCACGTTTCGTTCTGCTACTTTTATCTTCTGGAGAACCACTCGACTATACGCCATCTGTGCGCTGTCGACGGCGCATGAATTTTCGAGGCGAACGCTTCGCGTGAGCGCAGCGTTCCGCTATTGGCGTTGTGCAATTTCCTCTCACGTTTATAAGGAACCACATTCTGAACGTTTTCATCGGAGTTCCTCATGTGATGAAAGTGCACAAAGGAATTGATCATGTCGTCTAACTGCATTCATGCCTTGTCCAAAAAGTGCTAATTTGCCTTAGGTGATCGCGTAGCCACAATGACGTGTTCACTTTTTGTGTTGCAGCACGGGATAATCGCACTGTTTCATGAGGTGTAAATTTTAGTAAGCGAAGTCGGTAGATCATTCTCCAGCGCGTTTCATTGCTCCGAACATTCGCTGCTTATACGTTTCATCCCACTCTATGTCATAATGCCGGCGGAACGTTGCCTTCATGTTAACCCAAGTGCCGAAACAACGTTCGTGTGGTAACGCATCCATTTAAAATCTTTAGCTGGGAGCCTCGAGATAAGCGAAGGTACGATGACTTCGTCAGGAACGTTGAACGTTCTGAACCGTTGGTTGACTTGGTGAAACCAGGAGTTCCCGAGACGCGGTAAGGAGCTCGCCGCGAAACTTGAAAGTCGGTGGTGAGTGTCTTCAACGTTAGGTATGCACGTGGTAATATCGATTCTGACTTTGCTTTATAGAATTCTCGAGTCACGTTTTAGATTAATCGTCTCACTGGTCTCCTCCACCGCATGCTCTTTTCGGCATCAGCGACATCATGCGTTATTATATCTAAGCGCTCGATGCTTTCTAGGAGCGGAGAAAGTAAGTTGCGAAAGGAGTCGTGACGTGATTCAGCTGCGTATCTCGAACTGGCATTGGTGCGTTGACGTTTTTAGCGGTATCGTGGTCCTTCAGAGTCAATAGTTTCTGTCTCTCCTATTCGCGCCGGAGCTGATTAACCTCGGTCTTTAGAGCATTGGCTTCGGCCACAGCTCACCTGTAAGCTTCCATCCGGGCGTTGTCATCATGCTGCTCGAACACGTTGACAGAACGCAGGGCGGTCGCTATCTTGGTTTCACGGAGCCGACGCTGTCCTGAAGTTACGGGTTCAGCCAATGGAGCGTGTAGATAGTTACGTCCCCACATGGAAGATGTAAACGCATTCTTAGTTCATCCCTAGCTAATGGGTGCCAAATATGATGTGCCGTTGTGACCGTCGGATATGCTGGGTTCCGAGGCGGCGTAAGGATGACGCCTACATACGTTTGAAACCAGGAAGGGCCTGTTAGATTCTTGTCTTTATTCCACGAGGTTTCTCAAGTGCGCGCGGGCTCGGCGACGATCTTTTTCCTTCTTGCGATGGCGAGATACAAGCGGAATGCATCGTCTACAGGTGCTCGTGACAGCGTGGCTAGTTAGAACTCAAAAAAGAAGGAATTCAACGCCACGACCCTTTCGTCGAAGCTCCATGAGCCTCTGCGGAGCCCGCTCTTGACGACCGAACCTAGGGGACCCAGCACGCCCGTGAGTCAGCGTCGAGGCAAGCCCCTGACGTCCCCTCGTGGGAAGGCTAAGCCCGTCCACCTAAACCTGCTGGTTTCTTATAATATGGTTTATTCCTCCTCCTCAAAGTAGACACTTGTTTTTTTCGCATGGGATAGCAAAAACGAATTATATATTTTGTCCAGCATCTCAGCAATACAACCATAGTGTAATCGAGTTCTGCACTTGTACTACGCATTGGGTGCTTAAAATTGAAGCAGGTAATGAACAAATGAAAACAGCAGGTCTGTGCGGCCCATGCACCAGAGTCACAGCGAAAGCGGGAGGAGTGGTCTTTCTGGAGTTCATTAGGGCTCCAGTTGCAAGTTACCCATTACGCCATAAATCGGCACAATTTTGGTAGTAGGGCGAGACAGGATTTGCCATTATTCATCAGTGTAGGGTACCACTGCAGGGTACACGCATTTGTAAGGAACAATGCGCACATTGTTGATATAATGAATACAGTGAATAGTTATGACTCAGCTACCTGTAACAGGTCGAAACCTTTAAAGAACTCTCCCGTTACGCGAGTCGCATTCTGTGACGTGTGGCTATCATTTTACTCTTTTATCACACTCTATTACATCTCTTAACACGACTACAGTGTGGCATGAATCCTTTATAGGGCTTTTTTTGTTCTATGGAAGTGCAAACTTTGCGCATTGCGCAGCATAGCGGTTACGTGCGTCGGCGTCAGTGGATAAATGTGGTACCTTATTTGGATTTTGTTGTAATGTCATAACAGCTTCCGTTATAAATATTTGCTGTGCTTGTCTTGTACCGGATTGAATCGTACCGAATTGGATTATGACTGGTAGGCTCAATCTATTTAAGTAACACTTGCAAAGCGCTGTCTGTGTCTCTTGTTACATGATACACTTCAGGCTGTGTTGCGTTTGGTAGCTGGTACCGTGGCTTGTGCTCGCTATATTGAAGGCTATGGCCACTTTCAAGATGGCGAAACGCTATAGTATGTACAGCGTAAATTGTATTGTAAAACGAATGTGCGCCGACTTCATTGCAACGAAAAGGTATCCCCGAATGTATGCATCATATAGCCTGCAAGCTAAGTATCTAAATCTTGTGGGTTTCTTATTGAGTTTACATAAAAACGAGAACTCTTTATATTGCCATTGGGTCATTCGTAATGGTATTATTTGTTTTCGCTTTTACACATATGGGTGAAATTATCTGAATTGACCTAAGTAAATCAATCAGACTTTCTGAATGCCATTACATAAAATCTTGCATGCACACTAACCAGTATGAACATATGCTCGAACATGTTCCGCACAACGCAGGGCTCCAAGCGGCCTTTTTGAAGAAACGCTAGCAGCTTTTCTTTCGTGTCCGGAACCTCTTCCATGGTTGGTTTGTTGAGGAAGCTGATGTACCCACCCGTGAAGCAATGCGACATGATGAAGACCAGCAGCAGATGCATCGCCAGCAGGGTACGTACGCTAAACCTCTCGCTTGGTGAGATTGGTGGTGAGGCTGAAATAGGAAGATGACAATAGAGAATTTCAAGCACTCAATATCCTAAAAAAAGAGACGAGCGCCAACTGAAGACTGAGCATTCAAGCAAAAACGACGTTGTTTGTGCTACTTGTGGTGGATCGCGCAAATTCATTATGGGTTGAACGAAGGCCATCGTTTCATTGGACCAAAGCTAGAGCTTCCGTTGACGGGTGCTTGCCTTTGCTTATTTTTTATACCGTTAATACCTACTTTATTTACACGATATACAACGCCTCCTCAAACTGTATACCTGACGGATTATTTATTTATTTTATATTCAGAGCCTCTTATCACAGCCAATCACGAATGCCACGGGCTGCGTCTATAAGCGTTGTGAGAGACCGCTGGTTGCCGCACAATTTCGTAATGTGGCACAATAACAGCAGCCTGAGGGCAGCTGCGAAAGCTTTGCGTGTTTACAACTTAAAGCTGTTCAATGTGCAAGAAAGCAGAAAACAGGCGAAGCATGGGCAGCGCGTTTAAGGGTTACGTTTCAAACGACATTTACTAGGACTATCATGGTGTATCATGCGTGTTTAACTGCCCGTTCTTGTGTTCACCAGAGCTCGCTCCTCAGTCTGCCGTGTGACCCCAGAGATCCCTTTACACCAGCAGTATATACAGATCTGACCCACCATCTTAGGAGCTCTTGCAAATTCGTTCGCTATAGTGCAACAGCTGGCAACAGCCATATCCAAAATATGTCCACCATAGGAATGATGGATTCCACCATCCACCATTGTGAGGAATTATGGTTCTGGAATATTTTTGACATATGGTGTACGGTGGCGTACGGTGGATGTTGGAGATACTGGGGTGCCGGCAATGCTGGAGCACAAAATGGCTCTGTAGCGTGAGAATCACCGTGACGAGCTGCCCCCCCCCCCCCTCCCTTCACAATAATGATTGTATACAAAGCGACCAGTGAAAAAAACTGTGGCAACGAGGATTCGAATGTGCAACCTTCGGATCTCCAACCAAATACTCTTACTACTGCGCAATGCTGACCTTTTGATGGAAAATCTTCAAGCGGAGAAGGCACTTTGCAGCGCTGACGTGTGTATTTTGTACTGTTCACTACGTTAGCTTGTCAATCAATCGTTCAATTTTGGTTTTGTTTGTTGAACACTCGAGACAGATGAAGTCTTCACTTACTACTAGCATTTGAACATTTATTAAACACAGACAATGGCTGTGGGTAACGATTGCACTGCAATAATCGCAACAGTGCTATGTTTTTGTTACAGCTCACCACTGCAAAAAAAAAATCAAGTGGACTGCGGAGCAGCGCAGTTTAGAGGTGATTAGTGTGAAGTTTAACATACGTTTCTCGCTTCTTACAAAGGGCGAAATCGGCACAGGTTCTATGACGCCTCTAGACTCATTCGATAAGTGCGCACGCACAATTTAATCGCGTATTGTGATGTATTTTGCACATTGTAGAGCACAGGCATGCGAGCGCATCTGTTCTGTAGCTATGCCATTCGCATCAACTACATAACGGCTTGGCGAAAACGAATGCAGTGCACCGTAAAACCTATGACATCACAGTGGTTCAGTATGCAAGAACATTGTCAATTTTTTATTTTCCCATAAGAATGAGAGAGGTGCCGCCGAGTGCGACTAGCGGATGTCTGTGAGCGGAGGTGTACGTTTGCTAGAACTAGTGAAACCGCGTCACATTGATGTTCGTCGGTTCTTGTGTGGACACCGCATACACACAAAAAAAAATGCTTCATCGAGGTTAGCTGATGCCACTGTCGTGCTGTATTGTCACTCGTGCTCGTCGGAATCGTGCGTTGTGAAACCCAGAAGCGCCGAGTACACTTGGACGGGCTCGGTCAGTAGGTCCATATAACCTTTGGTGGAAATCCTGCTGGTAGAACAGAATGGCAGAATTCACAGTCGCTGGGGCTCGTCCCGATGCATGTTGAAGGTAAAAAATTTGTGCATTTCAGTGTCGCACGCAATTTGACTCTTGACCTAAAGCACGACTCAGGTAATTCAGTGTGCAGGAATCGCCAGAGTTCTGTCACTAGCGTGGCGACAACATGCGGCGGCTATATTCTGATCTACCGTTGGAAGAGGCAATCGGGAACCAGAATTCATTCATTTCTCGACAACTGCGCGTCTATGTAATATAATGTTGATGTTCACAGTGTCACCTCTAGTCTTCACAACTACACAACGAATCCGTACATTGGGCATGGCGAACTGATGTAAGTACGTGCACGAAATGTAAACATTCGCGGCTCGATGCTGTGCTCCACGAAAATTGAGGCGTTTTTGACACCGCACGAATAAAACAAGATTGAGCTCCTAATGACCCGCGTTGCTTTCTTTCAACCGTAAACTAATTTCTCTACGCCTTCTAGAGTGGCACGCTAAAAATAGGTGATTTTACATATTGTCTTGTGCTTTTTCATCATGCCACCGTCATGTACTTCCTTAGCTCACATTTGCTGAAGGTCCGTTGAAAACCCAGTCGCTGAAGTTTCCTTGGCTTAACTGTCTGCTCGCTTCTCGTGAGCGTGTTCTCTGACTTGTGTACTCCCCCCTCCCCATTTTATCCATGCCCCGCCGTGGTGGTTTAGTGGCTAATGTACTCGGCTGCTGACCCGTAGGTTGATGGATCGAATTTCTTGAGGTGGAAATGTTGTAGGCCCGTGTGCTCAGGTTTGGGTGCACGTCAAAGAAGCCCAGGTGGTGGAAATTTTCGGAGCCCTCTACTACGGCGTGTCCCATAATCATAAGGTTGTTTTGAGACGTTAAACCCCACAGATCAATCAATCAATCAATCAACTAATTTGTCCCTTTTGTGTATTGTGCTGTCTAAGTTTGGTGATTGCAGTTTTTTTGTGAAATTGCTGCAAACAGGATTACGAAGTATTTTCTAAATGTATTTTGCATATCGCACCCGTGTGTTTTTGTTTTAATGTACTGTCATTATGACAAAAACAAAGACGTGTGTTGCACTAACAATATGTTGTATTTCTTTCCACTATATCTCTTCTAGAAGAAGCAGGCAGGCAGGCGTTGTCAACCTGTTCTCACCCTATTTTTTTGCTTGCCTAGTGCTTTCTGTTTATGCATACTAATAATACTTAATACTACTACTACTACTACTACTACTACTACTACTACTGCTACTACTACTACTACTACTACTACTACTACTAATAATAATAATAATAATAATAATAATATAATAATGGTCATATCCGCAATCTGCATGCATATGCGATCTCACCTGCATTTTTATAAATTGGCGATGTCATTTCAACGCAAGCGATAGGAGGCAACTTTTTCACGACGTATGCGGCAACTTGAAGCCCCACAGCAATAATAGTTATCGACGCCAGCCAGAAGCACCACGTCTGTAATTGAATTGTAGGCAAGTGATTTGCATTCAGCCTTTGTTCAAGTGTCTCCAAATGATTCAGTGTTTGAGATTCAGTGAAGCTAATATTCAATGACTGATTGTACTATGGAGGTTTTCTCCGTGTATGCAAGACATGTCTACGTTCGTTGATCGCCAAGTACAGGTGCTAATTAACGGAACGGCCTTAGCGCTCCACCCGAGATCTATTGACTAGCAATATTTGAGCATAATTCGGGGGTGAGACTAATGTAAAGTCTTGGCGTTGTGTCGAGCTCTACATTAAGTGAACGATTTACGTAAGGTGGTGGCGAATAACAGGAGCCCAGATGTCAAGAAGATAGTACAGGCTAGATTTATTACAAGGACGGGTAAGCATGTGTAAGAGCCGCTTATATGGCATTGTGCTCTAAATAGACACAGTTTTGGGCATGCTCACGCGGTACCAGCAACATAATCTTGTGACTTCAAGAACCAAAATGTCTTATACAGTTTTGTGAATAAATGACCAGTTGAAAGTATGCGCTTGTAAAGTCATCGGTTTCCTCTGTCCTTGTGGGCGTGTACTTAAGTGTCCTGCCATAAAAAATCAATTCGTCCAAAAGCGGCAGTGCTTCTTCACTGAAATATTCGTATTTCACAACACTCATTGTGGAGGTTATGAAGAAAAATCGATAACCACGGGTTTGCATGACAGGAGCATTACGAAATGCACAAAGATTTATTTACACAGGAAGCCCCTAGTTGCCGAACAATTTCTGCTAAAGGGATGCAACGCAGAGTAAACGCTCGTCTCGTATGGTCATTCCCCTAGTTCAGCTCACGAGGTATCCAAGAATTGGCTGTTCTAGGGTGGTTTCATACAATTCTCTATGCTTGGTGACAACTTTTCTTGGCACTGAAAGGAAAGCACTGAAGGCGGAGCTTTTGCACGTGTAGCACTGTGCGAAGTAGTCTTTTTTGGTGCACGTCTCGTAACTCTACGGAAAGTGACGGGGACCCGCCAGCCATCAGCGTTTTATATAGACGCAGACGCATCTTTGCGTTTGAGGTGCACGTAAAAAGGCGGGATTTTCTCACGCATTCAAAAACGCGAAGCCACAGCAGCTAAACCAAAAAAATACAAATATCTTACTGGTCTGAGCTGCGCCCTGTCTCAAATAGATTCACGTAGAAAATAAAAGAGGTACATTTGTATTTCACGTTGAAAATGCGGGCGCAACTTTGGAACAACCTTCATTGGCGGTAGGGTGCACGTAATTTGGCTCCGTAGCTTTCCCTTTAGTGCCGAGAGAAGTCGTCGCCGGGTATAGGTGCATGGACTCATGTTATTGCAGCTGATTCTTGTGGAACTCCCCAAGGTGACTGAAGGGTTATGAAAGACATAATTTCATTCATGCTTAACACTTACCGTGACTGAAAATATATTCAGGACTGTGAAACTGCTTTTCAGCATCCTGGGTGACGGATAGATGTAGTTCATTTTGTAGTAGTCCAGGGGAAATAAAAAATCTGTGCTGAAGGCCCGACGCTCATTTATCGTAACGTAGGAGAACCGCATATCTGTTATCTGAATAAAGTGAAAAAAAACTCTTTAGCTTCATTTTCTAAAATAAGGTGCAGCCAACTTTGCGCACATGGACTTTTGTGAATAAAAGTTAAGGCACGTATTCAGTCATTCGCGCTAAATTGAAGGTGCCCTGCGAAACTTTAAACGCTCCAGCGTTAAGCAGCCCGTTTCGCAATTCCGCTGTCATCGTCAGTGTCGTTGGTTGTTAGCGAAAATCAACGTTGTCCGTGACCAAAAATATATGGTATATGCTCATAAATAACTTTCCGAATTTGAAGTTTGCATTGCCTTGCCAAGATAGCCGCATCGAAGCACGGACTCGTGGCTACTTGTTCGGCAAGTTATTTCCCAATTTCTTCGCCTTTCTCTAAAGGGCTGGGTGGCCTTCATTATGTTTTGTTTTTATTTCTCGCTTTCTTTCAATGGTTTTTGTTCACTTCGGCTTTGTTTTTTTTTCAGACTTTTGATTTAATGTATTTGTAATAATTTCTTCGTCTCTCCAATTTTTTTTCTTTTTCTTCCCACTCATTTATTTCACTTTTTTAACCTTGTCGGACTCTCTCTCTATCACTCGCTTGTTCCCTCTTTATTTTTGTCGTTTTTCTCTTTGTTTTATTTGATTCACTTTGATTTTCTGTTTCTTTCTCTTTCTACCTTTCCGTTTTTGTATGACACTCGTTCTCATTTTCGACATGTTAGGCTTCGCTCTCTGCCTATTCTCGTCATGAAATCATGCCTTTTCACTCTCACATAGATGTTCCACCCTTTGCGATACGATACCAACAAACGTGCCTGAATGGCCAATCAGTAAATAAAAATTGCACCATCTTTCCGCTAAAAGGAACCCCGCGTGGATGCGAAGCAGTGGAGAGATGGTTCGATTGAGCGGCAGACCCTGTGCTTTATTGAGAGCTTGTCCTGCCACTAACACTAGCGCAGGAGGCGGCGTTGACGCTGACGTTTAGCGTGGCGTTGTGCAGGAGAGAAACCTGGGAAGCGCTAATCACGTAGTGATGGACCGGTGTTTCCTACTGGAACACGCAAATCGCTGCCAATCGGCAACGAGCGGCCGAAGGTGTCAATTGGACACAAAGGCCTGCAGTCCGCTTTTAGTCAAGCCGCACGCTGCGAGTTTTTTTATTATTATTGTTTAACAACGCTCAGGAAAAACCTCCCACTCACACCACTACGGAGGTAAAGATCCAGTGCCTTTATATATCGCCCCATATATCGGCATATATATGTGTCACCCGATATATCACCCCACGTATATGACCAGTGAAAGGCTGTTAAGCGCGACCAGTCAGCTTTTTCATTTAAAGCTCGCCAGCAGACGCTCCCTGCACTGGCGTTGGTAGAGGAGAGAGGAGGGGAGCGTAGGAGAGAAAACATGGGAGGAGAAGCGCATGCGCAGTGCGACTGGACGGCGCAGGATAGAGCAAGAAGGGACACAACCACCGGCATAAGATGCTTCACAACAACAACAAAAAATCACAGCATACCACGGAGTAAATGATAATGAGTTGCGCCAAGCTTTTCGGAGGGTTTTATTGGTAAACCGTGAATTAATCGTCCGCTGGCCGCGTGCGTCTGTGTGTCCGTATATCCTTTAATCTAGTGAACACTTGAAGGGCAGCCATCTCGCATCTTTTCATCATATATTAATCGAATACAAGTACCGTCATTCGGCGCACATTGCAAGGAATAAACGAGAGGTGGCTACCGACTACTACTACATACACCGAGGACGCACGACCCGCAACTTAGGGAGCGTCGCCCCTAAATGCCTTGATCTGGAAAGCGCGGGAGATGATAGAGATGTTCAACCTCCTCGTGCCGTCATAGCACTAGCCGAGAGGTAAATGTTTTCAACAGTACATACTATTAGCACCGCACCGAAAATATTTTCTGTTTCCTTATCTCTGGAAAGCAGAATAATAAGGCGCTTGCCTTCAGATAGTTAGTAGGCTGGTTCAAATACCGCGACATCACAAGTAATTTTTTCGCGAAGGTTTTCTTTTTCGTGACAACATTTCTGTCTTAGTGGGTTGGTAATGTTGGTTGCTCTCTAGATTCCTGGAGCAGCTCATCACTGGCGATCGGCCATGAAAAGGACGCTACCTTACTTGAGAAACGAAATTGTTTTAACAGCTGAAAACATTTAGATAGGGCTGTTTTATAACCGATCAACTTAGTAAATATTCGATTAAAAATAGAATAAATAAAATAAAGGGAGAAGAAACCCAACAAGCTTTAGGGATGAAAACAAAGTGATTTTATGCCTAAGCTTTACATTCTATTTATTCTCTTTACCTTAGGAAATCACATACGGCTTCGCAAAAGATCATGTGGCTAAAACCCTTCTCAGTTGCTGCAAAGCAAAGGATCACAGGAAGGAACAAATTTAAAGTAAACATACAGAGAGGTTCTTCTAGAAGTCTTTTTCTTTGATTCGCAAATAATCTGCATGTTAAAAGCAAATGACGCGGAGATTCACTCTCATTGCAGAAAAGGTATAAAGGTGGCTGTAGCAGACCAGATTTGTGTAGGTAAGCTTCCAATATGGGGACTCGGAATCGTAGTATCCTAATTGAAATTTGCGCCTTTCTATAGGATCACCACCAATTTTTCCATGGGTACATTGTCTTTTTTCTCCACTGCACATGGCTCGTACCCAATGGAGGGGATTGACCAATTATAAGATGAATTTTCCCAATCCTTTCCACATTGCTTCATATTTAGGAATGCGCAGCTGTTCCGGTATTGAAACAGAAGGTGCGAAGGAAGAAGAAGAAGAGAACGCGTGTCTTGTTAAGATGATGATAGTAATTTTGGGTCATGACATTTATTCGGAGCTGTTTTGCGTAAAATGACCACTTCTGTTGAAAGTGAAACCAAGGCCTTCCACGTGACAAGCAGTTGCTCTATCATCTATAGGGGAAAGCCGGCGCTTGGACTCGCTTTGCAAAGACACGCTGTTGTAATGCCATGTAGTACGAGGGGTCTCCCTGGGGCGTGCAACTCGCGTGGGAGAGTTGTACAAAGCAGCTAGGCGTGAAAACCTGTCAGTTGCCCAAGGATAGAGTGTTTTAAACGGGCCCTGCACCACTTTATGAGCATGGTCAAAAAACTCTGCCGATCTGTCTGTTTTTGAACGTAGGAGCTCCCGAAAACACACGAGCCAAAATATTGTAACGCAGCACGCGGCCTGCAATCACAATAAATTAACGAAATTAGCAAAAAAATTACTTTCCCTTCTCTCGACAAGTAACGAAGGAAGCTAAAAATCACTCCTATAAGCCATGTATCAGCCATTCGCTGATTTTATCATGGCGCGCTCGGTCAGATCACCGCGGGCGGCCGGCACTTCAGCACACGTGCCAGCGTGATGGCTCTGAAAAAGACACTAAAAAAGTGCTCAAGGTCACGAAGCGCTGGTGACGTATTTTTATTTTTGCCTGTACAAGATAAAATTGAAGAATTTTCCGAAAATTCCATCTTTTTAATGCTCACGAGTCCGGTTCTCATACAACAACTTAAGGCTGTCTAGATGGCCTACGATGCGGCGGTGATGCTCGGCCTCCCCGTCTCTGTGTGGGAGCGGCGCACGATCCTACCCCTTTAAAACGGGGGTAGAACACTTCAGGACCCCAATAAAATTTTCCATGCATGCCACCTCCCCCTTCCCTTCTGCATAGCATCCAGCGCTTTTGTCGGGACGAAAAAAGAAAGAATGCGAATGCAGGAAGCGACAAATCTTTGGGACTTCGATCGTACTGGATAGATTTTTAAAACTTTTGCAGAGTTGGATTCGTGAAGTAATCAACTCTTTTAGCGAACTTATTCCCCGGCTCTTTGAAAAAGTGTTTTAGGGCCTCTATAAAGCTACCTACGCATTAAAATGCGTGAAGCTTCGCAAATAAGCATTGTAGCTCACGGACGTGTACTCGATACCTCAACAATTTTCAAAAGGAACAATCAGGGTGCAGTGGGCACGTAGCAGTGGTACTTGCAGTACGCTTTCTAGGATGTCTTGAAACGTCCAATGTTACGCTCCTTGGTGTTCTTTTTTTTCGCGGCACTATGTAGTGCTTGCTACCGGGGCCCTGATCTCTTATTTAGTAGGGAAATATACTCATCAAGGCAAAGCTAAATCATTCCTTTGCTTCAGCAAGTAATTTTACACCTAGAATAGGATGGTTTATTGGCTGACAAATTAACTGTCTAAACAGTCTTAGAATTCCATCAAGTACAGCGGAGAATCATCTCACCCTATCAACACATGTTGTCTCTTATCTACCAGAGAGCGCGCTGAAAGCTTCGCAGACGAGGAGGGGAGAGTGATATAAAAAGGGCATTACAAGCCCGTTCGTCGGAGGGCGTGATTATATTCGGCAACGTTATTCTTTTATTTGCTTCAGGTGCGTAGTTTAGATTCAGTGTAACCCTATCGAAGAAGGGTGGACATGTGGAGGCATCTTACGGTGGTCACTGTAACCATGCAGCTCGCGATTTCCATTTGAACCCGTGGCTGTGGACTTTGGGGTTGTGGTATTATTCGTCGACGGATAAGTGAGCGGTTTCTGCCTGGCTTTTCAGCCAGCCAGAAACTTGTGAATTTCAGGCGGATCGTTTCGCTTTAACGTACGAATCACATGTTTTCAGGTGGCGCGACTACCGATCGGCAGCATTTTCTCACTGTGTTCAAAAGCGATGCGTGGTTTGGTTTCTTAGAACGGCCTCTGAATTTCATATGGATTTCGCGATTCAATAATGCCTTTTGTGTTTCCCATAGAAATACACACATGCGAATATGGCGGATGTTCCGTGTTGCTCAAGGCCTCATTCAGGGCAGGGTTTAGGCCCTGATAATCAACGTTTTTGTACACACACACACACACACACACACACGCACAAATATATATATATATATATATATATATATATATATATATATATATATATATATATCTTTATATATATATATATATATATATATATATATATATATAACCATGTCTGCAACAGGATGAAACTGAAACAGAATGAAGCACCTGTCAATTGGTAAGCTCTCGTCCGAAAAAACTTTGAATATGTTGCCACCAACATCACGCTATTAGAATATCAATGTAGAAATATATGAGCGCACAAGCTAGAAGAAAAAGAACTTGACAGGAAACAGGAAAGAGGCTTTTATGTCAAGTGCTTTTCCTTCTACCTTGTGCGCTCATATATTTTCACATTATGTTTTACCAACTGGCCCGGCATTCCACTTTATTGAGCACATAAATGCCAGCTCTCTCCGTTCAGAAACTGCCATTTACTCGCTTTTCCCAACTCTCGTCCCGCATAGAAAAACATATCCTACAGGAATGTTACCACAAAGGCGAGAAGTTTGCTATGCTCTGCTTACTTGCGACAGCTTTGTATATCGTAAACTCACTCAACAATACAACGTGCGTTATCTACGATTGCATATGTAATAAAAGAAAATGTCGCCAATTACAGGGCTCAAATATGTGTGACAGTGCTAAATAGAGCGAACTCTTTTTTTTCCGTACTTCAATATGTTGCATCGAGTGACACTCACTCCGTGTGTCATTTGGCCAGAATAGGTGTCTTCTTCAGGAAATAAGTTATCTGAAACTCGGGGTACCCGGGCGATAACGCTGAGGCGATGCCTGTAATAGGAAGTGAGCAGTGCAGATAATTGTAGTAAGAGAAGCAGTTATTTGCGATCATTTAGGTATGCAGCTATTCAATGAAGCACAACCTCAATCCCACGGCAACAGGTAAGGTGAACGTGGCTGAGGAGATACCAGTGTGTAAAGTATAACCATGCAGGGGAGCATAGACTGCACATTCGGTATCCTTACACTCCAAATACACATGCGTGATATCACCGGGTTCACAAAGGTACTGACGCATATCACACTCATCATCATCATCATCATCAACATCAGCCTGACTACGTTCACTGCAGGACAAAGGCCTCTCCCATATCATCATGCTCCCTAAAATGTCACTAGCCATGAACTGTTTTTGAGAAATCTCCTCGTGGCGCAGCTAAGGTTGCAAGGTGGGTGAAAGGGGGAAGCATAGGAGAGGAAAGAAAGGGGAGGGGCACGCATGCACTAATGGTACGCCGGAACCATTAGCGCGTTGAGCCACTGATGATCTCTACTAGGAATGAAGGTCAGTGGATAGAGCGTGACCATAAGACGCTTCGCATCTAAAATAAGCGTGACAGGGAGAGAGAGAGTGAGAGAATGAAAAGAAACGAGGACAAAAGGGAGCGAATGCAAAGCTGTCACGAGCACTACGGCTCACTTGAGCTGCCATAACGGGGCCGTCGGAGTTTCGTTTGTTTCCCGACGCACGCAGTGCAGAGAGTGGTGTGCTCAGCACTCGAGCACAAGCAGTTTTTGTGGCAATATTCATGGAGGGTGACATTTCTGAAACTGTGGATGGCCCAGCTGCAAACAGCGTTGGCATTTTCCCCACACATAGCTGCCCTGAAAATTCACACCAAGAAGTATCGGGGCGGTTGGTGAATTTTTAACTGTCAGTTTCATGTCCGCTGCTCAAACTTGTCTTAGTAAACGGGGTGTTACGGGTCACTACCGCGATATGATTAAAAGCCACGCCACAGTGATGATATCCGAAAGTTTTGACCACCTGGCATTGTTCAATGCACACCGCTAATTACGAGTGAATCACTTGCTAATTACGAGTGATAAGATGAGCTTAGATATACCGTTAAAACGCATCTGATTCATGCCATGTTCAACCGCAAATTTCACCCGCGTATGCACATAAATTCGTAAGCATTCTCAACGTAAACATAACATAAAGCAGCGCATCGTGCTATGGGTGACGTCTACCTAGACAAGCGTTTGCTAGTCTGCAGTGTCATTCGGTCATACGCCTGACGGCGTAGGAGAAAAAACATAAATAACAGCTGCTTTTTTGGCATAAACTTCAAGTCATTGTGCCAGTGCTTTCATTACACTTACGTTATGTTGAGGTAGTTTTCCATTACTTGTAAAAATTCTTCGAGTGAAGGTGGATAGCAGAAGACCTAAGAAAAGGAAACCAATACACTTTTATTATTTGACTACTTCTAGGAAAATGCGCGGGCTCTCATCATTCGACAGAAAAGCGTGAGATTTCTAGCTGACTTTGAAAAAGATTGTAAATTTCAGTCCGCTCGCTGCGCTGTAACGTTGAAATCACGTGTTTTCAGGAGACATGATTACCGATGGACAGCGCATTATTTGGCACAATTACGTTGTAGTAACTCCCGCAGTTAGTATTAGAATATTTTTCAGTCCAAACTCGCTCTCCAAATGAAGTCAAGATTGTAGTTTACAAAAATTGATCGTTTTCTACACGTCCATGCAGAACACAAAGTATCATGCTAGGCACTGATGTACGCTAAGCAACAGCGAACACGAACAACGAGATTTCCTTTCGCATGGTTTCCTGTGGATAAAAATCACTTCAATCCTCATTTATTTTTAACCAGATAGAGCAAAACTATATAGCTTTGTAGCTGAAAAGAACGCAAATCTTTCTTGACACTGGTACACACACAAAAAAAAGTTACGATACTCATTGCAGTAATTGCTCACTTGCTACTTACATAATTTTTAATGGAAAGATCTTAACTCCCTCAAGTGTCCAACGACTATTCGAAAAGATTATAAGCTCGAAAGGAAACTCGCGTGTCTCATAAAATCATACAAGTAGGAAATCAGGACTCAAAAAAAAAAGAAAAGTCCAACAGCTATTTTTCCTTTCTCGCAGTGTATTATTATTGCTGATCTTTTCGATCATCTCGAACATCTCGACCGTCGTTTCTTACGAATGCTTAGGTTCAGTTCGCGGCGCTGATGCGCGCGAACAAAACTGATAAAGATCTCGAGAATTGTTCGGTGTAATATATTGAACCTATCCTACCTCTTTCATTCTTAGAACTCCTTTGGCTCCGCAAGTCAGCACGAGAACATTGGACCGCTCCTCCTTCGCTGGTGGCGAAATTTTTATGTGTGATGCTGCATCCATCTTCCGCTCAGCGATTGTGAGTAATCCAGAGCAGTTATTGCGTTTCGCACTGCTTGGTCCAAGCAGCAAGTAACCCTGGAAGGGATTGTCCTGACTAGAAATATGCTTTTGCAAATGCACGACCGAAATCTTATTATTAGATCTATTAAGGGCAAGGAATTATGAAGTCGCTCACTTTCGAGCGCATCTTGATTGCGAGCTTGGTAAAATAACGTCGGCGCGCTTCTTATATGTTTTGCTGTCAGTGCTATAGAACACCCCATACTGAAGTCTTCCTGCGAGTGTCTATAGATACTGTCGAAACGAACAAATGTTTAGGTTAAAAATATTGTTTTGGCCTGAAAAGAAATATGAAATCATTTACAGGCGCTACTTCTTTGCATTATCTGCACTGTATTCAATTGTACGCTCGTTGCGAGTGGGTACCACAATGAAGTATCTTTAAGCGAGCTTTTTGCTGGAAGTCAGGTAATCCCTGAAGGCGAACCATGACATACACCCTTCTACATTGGTGTGTTCGTATAAGTAAATGGGCATTACCAAAATCAATCCTCAATAAGCGATCATGTGGTCAGCATTTTTCAGTAGCTTCAACTAATTAAGCAAATAACCATTATTGCAGAGAAATTATCAAAGCATTTTTAAAAAGTATGGCCGCTGAAAAAAAAATGAGCGCGTTATTCTGGCCTGATGTTGTTCGTCCTAAAGCGAGGTTCATGACGCATGAACAGTGATACCCTCGACGCCTATGTTGTATAAATGCATACTTTATATTGATTAGTATACGTGAAATATCAGATGTGAATCGTGCCCTGCACGACAGTTCCATGCAGCCGACCAGCTTTTCTTTCTAGTTTCTCATTATTATCGGGGTCTATCAAATAATTTCATGGAATTTGGTATGTGTGTGGTCACGCAAGCGGCGATACCAGCGCATAGCATACAAGCTTGTAATTGTGTCAATTTTTAGTGGTGACGTTGTATACATGTATTAAAAATTGTTGTGAGGACGCGATATCGCCTGTAGCAAAGGTAGTGACGTCGAGGAGGAAACGACTTCCTCTTCTTTGAACCCAGGGTGGGAAAGGGCCCATCAAAATTTGGCACATATACGGCGACATGAGTACGCTGTCAGCAAGTCTTTTTTTCTTGCGTCTGAGTTTATAGACATTTCTTTATTATTACTGAAGTGGCGTCGCTCTGCAAAATTATCTTAGCCTGCAATTTTCCACTTTTTCTTCCTTTTTAAAAGTTGTACAATTATTCTATATGGCTAAGATAACATTAGCATCTCCCATGTCTTGTTTGTTAACATGATTCTCACCAATCTCAGTTCCAGGACCCGCAAGAGCTAGTTATCTTACTGATAAACATATAGGTGATGCAAACTATAGCTAGAAAGTATGGGTATACACAGGGTATCGGCACCTGAATTGATGTGCAAGATCAGCAGTGCAACTATTTTGCAAAGTTTCGTCGCAATTACGGTGAGGAGGCTTCCTCTACAACGAAATATCCGTTGCACCTCCCCTGAGGCTACATACGACACTGTAGAAAACAAATATGTTGAAATGGGCCAACTTGTATTTGCGAATGAATCGAGCAAAGTTAGGATTGATATGACGCTTGGCAACAGAAAGACCAGCTTGCGGGTGGAATGCATAATTATGCGACCGGCCCATAGGGGCAAACGGCGGCTCAGTGAGTGGCTTACACTCATGCTCACTGAACATCGCAGCCACGCAAATAAGAGAAAATCTTCCCCACAAAAGCCTTACTGCACGAGTGCGTTTTATCATATCGCTGTTCACCTTTTTGAGTTTCAAAATTCAAGGTTCACGCACCTTCTCACCCTGACAGCACGTGCGAAGACTGACACCGGGCTTTCTTGCGTACTTTAAGCACTGATGCACGAACCATGTACTGGCCCACCGTATGAAACGTTTTCAAAGACTGCGAGTGCGCCTCGCAGTGCTTTCAAGACTTGTGAAGTGTATAGCGGAAGCGGGTAACCCTCCCCACTTACTCAAAGCTATAGCGCATCCGGCATCCTAAAAGATCGTTTTCAGCGATCGCCAGTGCTTTTGTAGTACACCACGCCTTTTGCTTATTTCGCCCAGCACGTAGCGCCGATGGTGGCGCCACTTTTTACAGTGGCGGGCCCTGCGGTAGACTCTACCTGCGGCGAGTAGAGAGAAAAATGCGACGTGCTAGATAGATTGAACTACAACAGGGGAGTGCTCAGTGAAGCCCAAACGGGGTTCATTCGCTTGTGGTGGTGCAGTCAGTAGCCTGGAATGTGTCGTCATTTCAAGAGATACGCACGGCTTCACCAAAGCAGTGATGAGGTAAAATTCACACTTCTCATTAAGAAGTGCCGGGTTCGAATCTCCGCTGTAGACGCTGAATTTTTATTTTTTAGTGCAACTTCTTATAGCTGCATTGTTTTTCTTTGCTTCACAAACCTAGTTTTACTGGCATGTAATTCAACAAAAAGTGCCTTAAATGTGATGTAAAATAGAATAAATCAGGCACTGAGCCTAAATATTTGCTGCGTCTCAGCGGGTCTTTCAACAAAAACTCAGAGTATGGCTCCAAAATTTTTAGTATTCGCAATGATCTCAGAGCCGCAATTTACGTTGTTTTGAATGCTGATCACCGTTCTGCTGAAACCAAGTAAGAAGAAGGTTATATTCACTCATGTTTCATGCTATTTTTCTTTTCATTCAATGTTATGAACAAAATGACTGATGACTGTGCTTCTGATGTAAAACCGAAGGTGACAATCATGAAGTTATGATCGCTTAGGGATAGAGGAATGCTATATGTGAGTAAAACAGACGACATGATTAAAATGAGAAAGACGTCTTGAATCTCTTGATGAAGCAAATGTAGTTTAGGACCTTGATTACATATTTATCCTCAGTGGATTAGAGGACTTGGTGGCACATAGGATGTGGTTCAGTACCATAGCCGTAGGCATATAAATAAACAGCTAGTAGGGTAACAGTGATTCTAAGTTGCAGTTCTCACTTAAATGGTAAATTCGTGAAGACACCATTGGAGACAAATACTACGCAGGGTACTGTGTTCTCCAAACCACACACCGACTGAGCAGAAGGCTTTAAGGTTTTCTCGGAGGGACACCTGCTAGCACAAACAAGCAGCCATTGTTTCTTTTACTCTTGGCGAAGGCTAAGCTCAAATTATCACAGTTTGAATACTTAAACTCAAACATGGTGATCTGGGTTTTAGTCAGCTGTGCTGAAGTCTTCCGCGTGTATTGTGCATATTACTGGGACGACTTGGGCCTTGGGCTCGATTACGTGTTTTCAGCTGTCAACGTAAACTATCTACAATACAGTTCTGAAATGAAACACACACAAAATGTTGGACAGAATGTTGGACTTGAAACGCAAGTCTTGCTTACCTGCATCGTGACGCTCACAAAATAAAAGGTACATGGCTTTTGCTGGAGTATTGAGTGGGGCGAGTTACTGTCACCGTTCAGTACAATCCAGTTGGAGTGAATGAGGTGAGTCCAATGTGAATTCACCTGGTGGAAACAAATGTCGCTTTTTTGACATATATATAAAGGCGAAGTACTCACGTTTCGAAAATTTCCAAAAAGAAAAGATTCTGGAGAAAATGTGCCGCGATTTGTTAACTCATTAAAAATACGGTACGCTTATCACCAAAAATATTACCAACAATATGTGTAAGCTTCCGCTAGGAACTCAGCCTAAACCAGCAAAGTTCGGCTAATTGGAGCTAGTAGAACTGAAGCATAGCGTGCTTTCACTAAGCTTGCAAAGCCTCGCTTGGTTATGTAGGCTCGAGAGAGTGTCCTCAGCCATGCTGGACGCCGCAGACAACTCGCATATCGATCTGCGTTACAGCTCGCACTATAATTAAATTTAGCGGCAACGACGTGGCCTGTGAGCCACCGCAGCGTGTGAGTGCACATTCACAATCAATGCAATAAAACAAATCGACGGGGCTCCCTACACGCAATCAACGCTCCACACTAGTTGAGACCTTAGCAGAAGCCACGTTGAGTCTTTCGAATGACTTACCTCGGGAAATATACGCTCCAGGTATTCCCGGTGTGACAGTAGGCAGATGACGTAGAACTTCGTGTTCGTAGGCATCCCGCTGTACACTCTTTTTACAAAGTCAACTGATGTATTTCGTGAGCTTATTCTCACTGTAGTGGTTGTAATCGAATACGAGTGCATTTTGGAGCACATCAATGTTGTTGATTGAACTAAAAGAGAGAAACAAGGATCGGTTAGCACGCTTCCGGTTGATAACTCGCTTCACATTGTCCCTCCATGATCAAAATTGAGAGATCTCTAATTTTTCCCGAAATACCGCCGATGTTCATCTGTGAAGTAGTGTCCCGTGGTGTTCTGACCTCTTAACAAAAAGGAAAGGAGAAGTTTCTAAGTATGTCGGCTTACTGTACTTTGAAGCAACCAACACTTCCACGCGAGTCGCGTTGAAGACGTGGTGGATCACTTCAGCGAGGAAGCTTGCGAGGTCGTCCGTCACTGCAAGACAGAATAATTGAAATTTAAGTTTTTGTGCACAAGAACAGCCGTTTTCCGTAACGCACGGTGGACAACGAGACGGGGTCTAACACAGAGACATTCGATAGGTATTTTGAGTATTGAAAGGGGCGATTTGTGTGACAAAAAACGAAGCCCTACTGTAAGTAACAATGCGGATCATATATGTCAGTATATCATAACGCAAATACCTGTGGAATGAACCTGGCAGAAAGCGTGCATATCAAAGGCGGTGAGTAGAAGAGGTGCGCAAGTGTTACGCAGTGATGTGCCACACCACATAAAGTAAACTTGGCACGAGAAGCTGGCAGTGAAGGAACATAAGTGAGAAAGGTAGCAGAAACTTCAGTATTGGTACAAACTACGCGCAAACTAGTTTAACAGCTAATACTATTTAGGATATTCTTGGGGTGCCTCCTACTAGGAGATAATGTAGTTAGTGATGTCGACAGTATTACTCTTATAATTCGTAGCAGAACATTATTGAACAGTTAGAACATAATGTGCAATCTACGTACACGTTACTTTCTCAAGCGCTTTGTTTTCCGTGGATTATTTGCTGCGTTCGCTCAAATAACTGTTGTACCAATCTCAAAGTAAAATTCTTATTTCAGGAATTCAGCAGTGGATGATTTCGTTATAAAGCTGCTGAGTTCAGTCCATCCGTATGTCAAATGAAAGCCTTAGCCATTCGGCATAGATGTGAATTCTAGCGAAACATTTACAATAACGCATAAGAGCATTAAACGTTTTACAACAGCTTTAGGCGGTACAAAAGAGTGCTTAGAGCTGAACATTGCCCTCGCAGGAGGAATATGTTTGAAATATTCAGCATGTTCGTTCCCATGCTAAAAGTCATGGGAAACAAGATGTTGAGATCTCTTTGTGGTTTTTCATGCATTTCCACACAGAAACAGTGAAATGATCTTACGAATGACATCTTCCGACTGTGTACGTGGACCCACGGACAAAAGGACAAGCGCCAAAACTCTAAACGACACCTTCGCCATCGCCTGCTTCGTAGACCAGTGACAGCTGCCGTTCAAGCACGTTTTCTCTTGGCGTTCTGAGGCAATATAAGTCCACGCTACTCGTACTATATATGGCTGTTTTTTACCTCAACCCCACGTTCGAAAAGCAAAAGGAGGACCCCAGGACGGCGAGAGAAGGTTTAGGTCATTAACGACATTTTCGCAGCTGCTTCTTTTGCGACATCTTCACAGATGTCATTTGCGACATCATGGCAGTTTTCTTTCTCCTGAAAACAAGAAGTAAATGCTCACAAAAAGCCCGGAGCACCATCTTGGTAAATTCTCCTTTGACGCGATTACCACTTCGACTATGTAATAAGGGGCCACACTTTCACGTGTGGTTGACGAATGAGCCGTTTATGCTCAAGGTAGGTGGCGAAGCGTTTAGCCTAATCATCGTTTCGCCCAACTATGGAAGCACGCGACGCCAGGCAGGATGGCTAGGGGGATCTTCTACCAGTGTTGTGTGCAATAAAAAAACAGAATTCACGCCACTCCCTTTAAAACACAACTGCGAGTGTTTTTGCACAGCCGGCGCATTGTAATTTCCGCTGGCACGTTCTGCACTGTATTAGTAGCATAAACATTGGTCGTAATCGACTTCACTGCTGAAGGACGGTTCTTGTGGACCTGGACTATGCAGTTATGTTCTGGCTGCGAAAGAACGTCTCAGCGGAGGTATAGCGCCGCTGAGGTGTTGCGAAATGTATCAAATTATAAGAGAGAACAATGTGACAAATTGGTCAACACCCGTTTTGTGAAAATAAATTAATAGCATTTATGCGCCTCTACTTTGTCTCTGACCTGCCTTCAATCATACTGTGTATACGAAATAAGGGCTGAATTCAATTTTTTTACGCGAATATTTGCTGTAATCAGTACGAAAAAGTGTGAACTGCACTGCACGAAAGATAAAAAAAAATAAAGCCGCCCACATCTCCCCACGAATACAACTCGAGTGAAATGCGTCGCAGAAGGGGGGGGGGGTAATTTTTATATTGCATTTATTAATCTTATGTATTGAATGAAGGAAAAGCGTTGCCTTCCATGAGTGGGGGGACGCTAATGTGTGGTCCAGTGCCGGTGAACGGTTGTGCAGTGGGAGCAGTGGGTGTTTACTATAGTTGGTTAGAGCCTAAGAATAAAAGTAACCTCCACCTGCAGCGGTCGCCGTCCTACCAGGCAGGAATTGCAGACACGTCTTCCTGCATGGTAGTCGGTTATTTACATGACATCAAGCAGATTAGACAGATTTTAGGCATATCACATGCCCGTATTCAGAAGCATATTGGTTTCACTGAATTTCAGTCAAAAACTTTATTTCTTACCAAATTTCATTAAAAATTCTGTCTTCACTTTTCCTCGAAACGTAACGTTTTATGAAGGAATGACGAATTTGTAGCTTTTATTATGCGCTGTATTTATGTTACCAGCGAAAATCTGCTTATGGTTAGAAGGAAAATCGTCAATCATTGTTCTGTTTTATAGATGAATGACAGGCACGCTGGAGTACTGAGGGTGCTACATGCATCAATTCTTAAGTTCTAACAGACTTTTGTAGACGCTTTCTGCATCTGCCTAGAGAGGTGGAATAGGGAAGGGGAGGCGACAGTTGGCACGACACTCAAGCACGGGGAACGAGACGAGAGGCGCGAGCAACTGCAGCGGTGCTGCTTGTGCCACCGCCGAGGCTGGATTTGCGAGTAGGTGCGGCTATAAAAAGCTCCGCATTTAAGAATGGCGTGCTTCGCTGTGAACAACACTGACCACCGCAGCACACACAACAGGCACACTCATCCATTAAGCGCACGCTAGACTTTTCACAAAAGCGTGATCTACATTGTGGCCTCAATGTCTCTAAAGAAATAGCACTCATTTCTTCCCGCAATTCCTTGTTTATATCGAGGAGTGTTGAAGAAAGCAATCGTTGTGGAGGTCCTCGCTCATGAAATTAACCACGTGTTTCCGAGTTCGTTTTCTTAAGTCGTCATTTCAGGACGGTCGAATGAGAAGCCAGTCCTATCAAAACGACAAAATGTATGCTTGGCGACTTCCATCATTTTGCTTCAAAGTAGAACATTATTTAGCACAGATCGTCTTATGCAAGAAAAAATTGTGAAGCGTTACTGCCGTTTGTCTAACTAAAAAATCAATCTAGGAGATAAACAAGCACAGGCACGCGACAAACAATAACACAATATATCCTGTAACACAGTAATAACGTGATGCCGCGGTGTCGAGGCGCTAACATTGATTCCTTGTCCAAGACGTTCATGCGATGCAGGTACTTCATTGGGCTGAACTCTGCGGGGCAAAACGTGTTTACATGTCATCGAAGCGTTGCCTAGATACCTTATGGATAATGCAAGTTCTATAGGCTATTCGCCCAGTAACCTACAAATAGTGCCGGTCACTCTTAACTGACCTAATCAGAATGCTTGGCATGTGGTCCACAGCATTACCTAACACAACAACAACAAAAAGCATTAAGATAACACCACGGCAAAAGATTGATGTAAGCCTTTTTACAAGCCCGAATAGTTTTCCATGCGGACCCACCACAGTAACACATTGGTTATGCTGCTCGAACGTTCACCCGCAGATCTAGACATCGACTGCCAACAGTGGCGGCCACTTTCAAGATGACGGCAAACATGCTTGAGGCTCGTGTATTTAGATGTAGTTGCGCGTTAAGAACCCCAAGTAATCGTACAGTGTTTTAGGATGTTAAGCAGCGACCATTTTAACACGTAATTTCTGATGCTTAATATTTGCCTAGAAGTTTTGCAGATGCCAAAGACTTGAACATAGGCTTTGTTCCACTGTTTTCCCATCACAATGATACCAACTCTATCTAAAAGGTCGCCCCGCCGCGGTGGTCTAGTGGCTAAGGTACTCGGCTGCTGACCCGCAGGTCGCGGGTTCGATTCCCGGCTGCGGCGGCTGCATTTCCGATGGAGGCGGAAATGTTGTAGGCCCGTGTACTCAGATTTGGGTGCACGTTAAAGAACCCCAGGTGGTCTAAATTTCCGGAGCCCTCCACTACGGCGTCTCTCATAATCAAATGGTGGTTTTGGGACGTTAAACCCCACAAATCAATCAATCTAAAAGGTCAAGCGTCCCTAGCATTTTTATTGCAGTTTGCGCGTACTCAAAATAGTTGATCTGTGTTACAGCTAATGCCCTACCTAAAACTGCATGTGATGCAGTGAACTTTTTACAACGAATGTGCTTTGTAGTTAGTAATAGTATATTACGTTTATAAGAACCACAATGAAGCAATTATTAAAAGACACACCGTAGTGAAGAGCTCCAAAAACACTGAACGTCTAGTTTTCTATAGCGTGCTTCTAAATATACGTATACCAGTCTCAGCGATTTCGCTTCATTAGATATACGATTGCCGCGGCGGGGATCACACCAGCGACCTTTTGCGTCAGCAGGCGAACACCATAACCGCTGTGCCACTTAGGCGGCTAGACTAATATTTCATCGATAGGGTGTTTATGCATTATTATTGGGCTGATGCTTTGACGTGCAAATAACTTACGTTGAATAATTTCATGAATGATTACAATGAATCCAGGTACTACGTTCATCAAAAATTCTTTTCCGTGGCTCAGATTTTAGGGGCAAAGCTCTTTAATCCATCAGCAGGGTGTCCGCAATGTATTTATGTATAGTGGTAGCAGAAGTAGTAGTAGTAGCTGTTGTAGTAGTATGTAGCCACCTGTGGTTTAGTCTTTGCAATGTCCGCTGGATGGCGGTACTTTCATATGATGAATATATGGTGAAAAGATGCGCGATGGCGCTACTTGGAGTGTTCACTAGATGGATGGATGGACGGAAGCACGGACGCGCGCACAGACGGACAGATAGACAAATGCATGGTCGGAAAGACGAATGGGCGCACAGACGGACGGATACACGAACGGACGCACGGACCGACAGAAGTAAGAACGAGCGGACAGACAAAAGCACGGACGAACTGACGAGCGCTTCGCCCTCCTTATCATCATTCACTCCGTAGATTTGCTGTTATTTTTAGGGCATTTAGTGCTTGCTTCAACAGCAAAGAAATCGCTCTTGAGATATCGTAAGTATTGTGGTGAAGGGGCATTCAGGGGCGGCTGTTTCATCTGCACTAACGTGAAGCCTGGCAAGACGCTGATCATGCAGTTATCGTGGGCATAATGGCAGCTCCCAGTTTTAGGGGTGCCTAAACTTGGTGCTCTGCATAGAGTTTCATACAATAATACCTAGAGGGGAATCTGGCGCTAGTGTCTATTCAGGCTCCTTCAGCGGCGCTTGTACCGCCGTGGGATTTATGGGAAGTACAAGCTTCGCATCCGCTTCGGATAGATTAAGCTTTTGTTTTCGCGACGCTCTTTTTCCGGGTGTAAAAGAAAATGAAAAAACGTACATTTATTTGAAACTTGCTTCATTTGTTTGTAAGAAAATTTCAAAGCAAAATGTTTTTATGACGAGGCGGCAAAAGTGAAACCTGGGCAAATCTATCCACCAGGGTATGCATTGCTCTACCATTGTGCTCCAACTTTGGCATTAAAATTTAATGAGATATTTTTTACAACAGTTGGAAACAAACATGCTTGTTTTTGTCTCGAAAGTGAGCATTATCTAATAATAGAAATAACAGTACCGTATGAAGTGATAAACACATGTTCCGTTTTCTGCAGCGCCAGGTGCGTCTGTACAAGTGGTCTGCCCCCTTACGCACCTCTCGTTTGTTTCGAAGTCAACTCAGCGGACCGTGACGATGCGTTTACTCAGCTTCGTCATCGTTTTGCAGTCGATATAAAGTGAGTTTAGGCAAGACGCACTCGTGAAAAAACATGAACTCAATGTATTATCCTGCACTGGCATAAGACGCTACATCTATGCCCAGCGGTGAGTGGACGACGCTGCGTTTAAACTGTCAAATACGACACGTAAAGCTCCAACGTCGCAGCAAACTTCAGATCTAGTGGTTGTCGGCCTCATCAAACAAGAAAGGCACTTCTTCAGCCTTTTTCACCGTACCCCACTACCCACGCTGCGCGAAGAAGGAAACTGAAACTGTACAATAAAGTCTGTAAACAGCTCGCTGGCTAACCTTATCTAATCCGAAGCCTGTACTTCCCATAATTTTCATGAAGGTACACAATCGCAGCGCCAGATTCCTTTCTAGGTATTATTGTATGAAACTCTATGAACTGGAGCATTGTATCCTAGTCACGACGCGCTGGCACATGCTAGCATGTTCAGGGCAGCGTAAGAGGCCGTGTAAGAAGCTTTGGCATCTCCACTTTACAATCTCTCAGGAATCAAGTGATAACTTCGGGGAACGAGATTGTTAAGACGCGCGATGAACCCGCGTGGCCTGCTTCATCAAGAGTTCGGGACGAGTAACAGAAGCAGAAGTTACAGGGAATTCACAGTGTGTGCCGCTAAAAGGACGCCTTAACATGAGACAAGGTGCCTGTGATGAACGGAACTTTAGGTGCCCGTGATGAACGGAACATAAAAAGTCGTTTTATGGGATTGATTCAATTGGAGGCAACATTTCATTGCTTATACAAACTGAGTGAACCCAGGACACGTGCAGTCATAAATTATTGCTGAACGACACATATAGATTAAGGCATGCAAAGCCATGTTTCCAAATCTACGGTAAATATAATTCTACCCTTGTACTCAAATATATGCTACTTGCCATTCTCTAAGTTACTTAAACCCGCTTGGCACATTCATCACATCCTCTTCAATCTACTATTTTTGGTTTGAACTGCCACTGTTCTGCTTTACTTATCTGATAGCAAGACACCGGCCCGTTTACGCAAACATTCCTTGACAGAAGACATAGAGGTATACTTTAGCACGTATGCCAGGACTTCCTGCCGAAGAAGGTATTTAAAATCTCACTTTAAACGTGCTTTGAATATCCAAACTGTTGCTCAAGTAAAGGTCGCATAGAAGTCTTCTCTTTGTTCAGTCAAGGTGAGTATTTTCAGAGCTATGCTCGCTGAGTACTTTACTGCAGTTTCAATTATCCTGGACCAAAATTGAAATGCCCTTCGTCGGTCTGGTGATAGGAATTGTATCCAGCACAGTAACGATTTGAAATCATCACCATCTTCACCATCATCATTATGATCATCATCATCAGCCTGACTACATCCACTTCAGGACGTAGGCCTCTCCCATGTTCCACCAGTCAACTCGGTTCTGTGCTTGCTGCTGCCATTTTATACCCGCAAACTTCTTAATCTCATCTTCCCACCTATTTTTTGTCTCCCCCTAACCCACTTGTCTTCTGAGAATCCAGTTAGTTACCCTTAATGACCAGCGTTTTCAAGTACGTGATTCTAAAACAGCTTTGATGAGTATACTTCCAGAGATTTCACACAGATAACTGCGGGATGAATGGTTCTTATGCTGTATTACAACGAACCTAAAGGTGCAATATTAACGAAGTTTAAAAGTAACCCAATACCCGCCTACAATGCGCCTTGTATTTGAATGTTCGTAAAGTAGAATACCACTTTCAATACGCATATCATTGCGGCTCACGCTAGTATACTTACGTAAAACAGTTTGGCCGTGTTTAATCTTGTCAGGTACACAGAAAACTCTCTTTGTGATATTCACTGAGAGCACCCGAAGTAAACAAGCAGTGACCATAGAATAATAGTGTGTAACCCAATGTCCATTTACAACGTCGTTTATCAGCTTGATAGTCATTTTAGGTTGAGGCTTCTTTGAAATTAGACTGTATGTTTTGAGCTCTTTGTGATGTACTTGATGTGTCTGAATTGGCCTGCGCTTCTCTTTTCTTATGCAGGACACGCGCAACAATACTTACGATAAAGTTTACCTCGCCAATCTTGATTCTCGCCTTGGCAGCAGGTGCGTACAACCGACCGATCGCATTAATTGAAAAAAGAGCAAGCTGCACGGCGCACTTCAAAATAGGCACCTGGAAGCTCTCTAGAAGTGTGGAGAGTGCGCTTCCGTGACTTCATTGATATTTCTGAAATAGTCTTAGATAATCGTTAGCACAAATCACGAAAATGTATGTGTGCTTGAAACGGCCAAATGATATAAATTTGAAGGAGCATTAAGAGTGACGAAGAAATATAAAAGTGTTATTCATTGCTATCAAGATAGCGTTTGTTGCTAAGAGAATAAGGTTGTCTTGAAAATGAGATAAGGTTGTCTTGAAATATTCCGGGATAACCTTAGAAGGAAGTGGTCCGGTTGATTTGTAGGTCACAAGAAGGCAACCGCTAAGGTGGGCAGGAAAGGTGTGTGACCTATTTGTCATATTTCCATTGCCTAATAGAAGTTACATCGCATTAATTTTTCTGGACCGAATTCCACGCAGAGGGCTTCGGATTGTGAAGGGGTGATAGTTTCACTGATGGTTGTTACAACCTTTTTTTCTCATCATCAATGACACTAAAATTACGCACTTTTTGTCGCTGTAACACCTTTCATGTATCATCTGGGGTGCCTGCAGCACTCCTTGCGGTCGTCACTGCTGTTGAAGAGGAAACAGGAGGAAGAGGAGGTGGTAGTGGAGGTAAGCATAAAAACCTTTGTTTCGCGCGTCATGTATGTAGCCTTATGATTAGTTATGTCCTTGTACTATTACCGAGTGCTCCTTCTGCGACCTCTAAACCACATTTTCTTTTCAGACTGTCTTTAGAGCTCTTAAAAATTCTATCTTTGACGAGTAATAAAACTAGCTTTGAATTGAAAACAGCTTCCAAGCAGGCTTAGGGGCATTATTATAAAGAATATTTTCATTATATTCTCCTCAGAAAAAGTGCTATGGTCAAACTACGAATAGCTTACAAACTTGCGGAAACTTTTCCTAAAGTTATCATTGAACAGTTGTGCAAGTTAGTTGTGTAACCATGTTTCTCAAGCCACTACATCAGTTAATGACTTCTCAATAGCTCAGAATATGGGTGATTCCACGACAGATCGACGCGGGTCCAAAAGTTTATATTTTGGATTTCATTGAGTATTTTATAATTCGTGCGCCTCTCACCAGGTAGCCCGAAAGTCAACTTCGTTTTATGATAACGGCATAACTTACGAGAAAAAAAATATCAAACTTCACCAACATGAAGGCACCAATTTCGTCACCTGTCATTGTCGAAAATTGCAGATGCTATAAAAAGACAAATAATTTTGTTTCAAGGAAGATATTTTTTACCTGAAATGCATGTCTAATGAAGAATGACTTCATGCCGTTTCAAGTTTGTTGACCTTAAGAAAATTGCTTTTAAAAATGTCTAATTTTGCGACAGTTTAAACTAAGTTAGGTATTCCCCATTTTTTGTCTCTGAAAGTAATGCAGGCAGCGTTTTCAAACTTGACACGTTTTAAGGATATAGTGTGTTCATTTGGTACATAAATTAATGCTGCCGTAGGGCAAATAGAAATTTTTATATATTGCCTCAAAGTTCTCATATTGGCAAAAGTGTACTCCACTGAAATTCAAATAATAAAAAAACCCCATCATCGATTTTTCTTAAAATCACGTAAATAGACAACCGAAAACCATCATACAGTAATATAGAAAAACATGTTGCATTATTTTGTTTTTAGCAACAATATTTGTAGTACCAATCAGAGCTTTTCGAGAATGCGCTGATAGGTTGAGAAATCTAGAAATCGGAACGGATAAGCCGCAATAAGCTTCAAACGCGAGTAAACGTGACCGCATTTGGTGAAGAAAGGCTGTTTTAGCAGATAGAAGTAACTATTTTGAACATGGTATTCTACAGTATCTGAATTCACTCTTATACGTAGAGCACTGAGACTTCTAATATGTGGTGCCTCTCCATTACTGACACACAGATGGAGCTGCTGTGACGGCCATGTGTTTGCAACACGTTGGGTAAGAGAATTAAATATTGAATGAGTTCATAAACGATTCATAACAAATTTTTATCATTTGGGGCACGAAGACTGCCGCATTAGACTGAAGAACACGCTTTAGGGCAAGTTGTCATCCCTCGTCTGCTCTACAGATGAATTGCTGTGCGCCGCATCTCGGAGGCAATGCTTTAGATCATATGGTTGAAAGTTGGGACAAAGACCCCATGACGCGATGACCGATTTATCGAACATTTCGGAATGGTTTGCCAGGAATCAGCTGACTGTTAACTGTACTAAAACAAAGTATATGGTGTTTCACTCTCGTAGGAAACATATTGACGCTGAATCTCTTAACCTAACAATAAACAACACTCCTATTCAACAAGTTCCTTGTTTTAAATATTTAGGCGTCACTTTTGATGAACACTTACACTGGCATGAGCAAGTACAAAGTGTGTGCGCAAAGCTAGCCTATGGCTGCTATTCTCTAATAAAAGCTCGCCAATATTTTCCACAAGCTATACTCCGCACACTCTACTTTTCATTGTGTCATTGTCACATAGGTTACTGTCTGGAATCGTGGGGTGTGACGTACAACAGTTATCTAAAAACTCTTGAACGACTTCAAAAGCGTACACTGAAAATCATAAGCCAAGGTGAATCAGTAAGTAATATTTTCCAATCACAACGCATTCTCTCGGTTCCGATGTTGCGTGACTACAAAATTGCTGTTTCAGTAAATAACATAATTAATAGAAATTCACCTTTGCCTGCTGATCTTTTTTCAATTCCTAAACGCAATACGCGACATGCTTCGAATGGTAATTTCAATCTGCCCAAATGTTTTAATGTTTACGGAGAAAGACTGATACAGTTTAGTGGAACAAAAATATGGAACACGGTCCCCCTAGAGATTAAAACGGCACGTAATTTCAGCATGGCATGTAAATCATTTTTTCTGTGGAGTCAAGACATGTAAGCATGTGTGTGTGATTCGATTTTCATTGTATTTTTTTAATAAGTGCCTATGTATAGAAACTAGCTGCAAGCTAATAAGTATGCATATCTGCAAGAAAAAATGTATTACTGTGTTATCTGTATCACATGATTGTTTTTTTTTATGTTGTTACCTCAGAGCTGACCTGTACACTTTTTTATGTTGCACATTGTATTGGACCGTCCACTAGCCACTTTAGGCTATCGGTCCAAATAATCCCTGTAATTGCATATATCTATTTATGAAAATAAAGCTTCATTGATTGATTGATTGATTGATTGAAAGATTACGCCTCCCGTAATTTTATCGACAAAAACATTGTGAAATTCATTGTAACGTATTATACTTCAGTTTTGCATTCGCACTGCGGATACTTGTGCGCATGTATAGTAAACGTTTACAAAGATTCTTTAAAAACCTAGAAAGACGTTTTTTAGACTTATTGCTAAATGTTTTCTAGCCCTGTAAGAACGTGGCGTTAGCACAGCTGCAGGAGGTTTTCGTGCTGCTCAGGTTTAATAAACATCTCAACAAGACTTCTTACATACTTTTGGACTATCCTTTTTGGACATTTACAAGAAGTTTTCAAGCTTTTCTTGTGTTTTGTGGGTAGACAGACAGACAGACAGACAGACAGACAGACAGACAGACAGACAGACAGACAGACAAACAGACAGACAGACATACACGCTCAAACTGGCTGAACTTAGCTAAGAAATGCTTTGCATTTTAGATTTCTTGATGCGAACCACGCGGAATCGCGTCACAGTTTTGAGTGCTGATATGGTCGAGTGTTGCACCCGCTAGGTGTTGATAGTTGCACTCTGTGGCTTGTCACAGAGTGCAACTGTAGTGCAACAAGCCTGTATATGTCGCAGGCTGCAAAAAACGATGTGTAGTGTTATGACTAACAGGCCCCAAGAAAGACATTGCAGTGAAAAAAACGCGAGGCCAAAATTTTCGTGTCAGTACTTTTTCAAACATTTTCATCACCCGAACACTGACAGCCTAAACAGCATCATCTGCAATGCGAAAATGGCTAGCATAGTGTGGTAGAGTAAATGAATCATCTTAGTTCCAGCTTTACATATCATAAATTTTTCCATATTTTATTGCAAAATTTTGCATGTGTAGTAAAAAGCTTATTGGTTTCACTTTGTGCGATTTGGACTTTATAGTAATTGTGACCTTATTATTGAGTTACGATCCAAATTTTACATTATAACACAAAATTAAATGTGCCTTTGCTCAGAAACAAAAGAGTATGGCTACGAAATCTGGCATGCTTAATCCACTTAGTAGTGTCATTAGCCCCAAGCAGGGTTTAATGCTAGGGGTTGATGCTGCTACCGAAGGAATTTGTACTTATCATAGCTCAATGCGATCGATAGCTGGCTGATATAGTAAGAACTCCTTCACCGAATCCTCGTTAATTTGGAAAATCAGATCATTCGGATGTGTTTCCCGGTCTTGGCCAACACATGCATTGTTCAATGGCACATGTTCAATGTCATATGTTGCCACAACCGTATTACTTCGGATGATTCTCGGAGCTCACCAAGCACAAACCACCGCAAATGTACAATGCAGAAGAGTGCCAACCAGGTGACAATGGCCAAAACAGACCACGGAGGCAAGGCAGCACTGTCCAAATCGTTATCTTCATCAGCTAGTGACCATGACTATGTCCGCATATCCGGCATTGAGTGGCTTCATTTTAATTTCATGTAACGCAAGCATGATATCTCAAAGCCGAAACACAACGGAAGCTGCTGATAATTACGACCTTTCTGCTGTGGTCCGCCAGGCGGCATAAAACTCGTTTGCTACATAGCGATACATGAACTATCAGTTGCCGGTTATTTTACTTGCAAATAAACTATTGTTACGTGCATGTGGTGGTGGTGGCAGCACAAAATAGATGAAGTGTGCAGAGCATGTTTCGAGCTGAATGAACATGGAACTCTCGCACCACCTGGCACCGGGAACGAGTTTGTAGAATGAAAATTGCGGCTTTTACTCCGCTCTTATGCAAACTAAGTAGATCTATGTATTCATCAAGAAAATGAAAGCATATTCATGTAACAAACACTTGTTCGTTGTTTTCTTGACACTTTCAATAATACTACATCCACTAAATTTGGCCATTTTTCCTGGTACTATAAAATTTTTACCAACGAGCTTTTACTTTACATTGTTCCACATTTGCGCGCGGCACGTACCCTTCACAAACGACGCGAGTGCAGAGACATCACAGCTGATATGCACACAGCGAGCAAAGGTCGCGAAACTGCCTGCGCTAACCAACGGTCGCTTCTTGCAAACACGAAATATTAAGGCCCATCCACATGCTCGTGGGTGCGGTGATGGCGTAGTGGTTAGAGCGTCCGCCTCGCATGCAAGAGGTCCGTGGTTCAATTCCCGGTGCCGCGCAATTCCCAACCGGATTTAAAAAAAAATCCGTGTGTTGATGGAACTGGATTAAGAGGCCTGGGGTGCGGCCTCACCGGTAACCACCGCCGGGAACGCACTCCCTCACCAGAGAAGGATTGGCCACCCTGGTGCAGTATCTGGCCACTACTTCCCACATGCATACGTCAAATAACTCACGGCCCTCAGTCTCCAGCAGCTGCGAAGCAACTGACCACGGCGGTGGTCAGATCTGCAACGCAGAAGAGGGTGCTAAGAATCTCTGGATCCGGACAGGCCGCCATTGGAACATGAACTTGGCAACATCTAACACTAGAACCTTATCTAGTGAGGGAAGTCTAGCTGTACTATTCGAGGAGCTAGAGGGTGTTAAATGAGATATAATAGGGCTCAGTGAGGTTAGGAGGACAGATGAGGCCTATACTGTGCTACAGAATGAGCGCGTCCTTTGCTATCGGGGCTTGGCAGACAGAAGCGAACTGAGAGTGGGGTTCCTAATTCACAGAAACATAGCTGGCAACATAGAGGAATACTATAGCATTAATGAAAGGGTGGTAGGTATTCTAATTAAACTGAATAAAAGATACAAGATGAAGGTAGTACAGGCTTACGCGCCTAGATCCAGCCATGATGACGCTTCATTTGAAAGCTTCTATGAAGACGTGGAATCGGCAATGAGTAAGGTAAAAACACTGTATACTATAGTGATGGGCGACTTTAATGCAAAGGTAGGAAAGAAGCAGGCTGGAGACCAGGCAGTGGGAGATTATGGCATCGGCACTAGAAACGCCAGAGGAGAGCTACTAGTTGAATTCGCAGAACGCAATAATTTGTGGATTTTGAATACCTTCTACCGAAAATGAGAAAACCGCAAGTGGACATGGAGGAGCCCTAATGGCGAAAATAAGAACGAAATAGACTTTATAATGACTGCACACCCAGGAATTGTGAAAGATGTGGAAGTGGTTGGCAAGGTACGATGCAGTGACCATAGAATGGTACGGTCTCGAATTCACCTAGACTTGAAGAAGGAACGACAGAAACTGATACGCAAAAAGCCAATCAATGAGCTAGCACTGAGAGGAAAAGTAGAGGAATTCAGAGTGTCGCTGCAGAACAGGTACTTGGCTCTTAGTTAGGAAACCAACCTTAGCGTAGATACAATGAATGATAATCTGACGAGTATCATTACGGAGTGTGCAGTGGAAGTTGGAGGCAGGGTAGTTAGACAGGACACTGGAAAGCTTTCCCAGGAAACGAAGAACCTAATTAGGAAGCGTCAAATCATTAAAGTCTCAAGTACAACAGACAAAATAGAACTGGCAGAGCTTTCGTAGTTGATTATTAGGCGTAAGGTATGCGATGTAAGAAGGTATAAGATGGAGAGAATTGAACATGCTCAGAAAAACGGAGGAAGCGTCAAAGCAGTGAAGAAGAAACTTGGGATAGACAAAAGTCGGATGTATGCACTAAAGGACAAAGAAGGCAAAATACCAATATGGATAGGATATGGATAGGATAGTTAAAATAGCGGCGGAGTTTTACAGAGATCTGTACAGTAGCCGAGACAACCACGACCTTAATACTATAAGAACTAGCAGTAACCCAGATGACACCCCACCAGTAATAATAAAAGAAGTCAGAAAAGCTTTGGAGAGCATGCAAAGAGGCAAAGCTGCTGGTGAGGATCAGGTAACATCAGACCTGCTGAAAGATGGAGGACAGATTGTGATAGAAAAACTAGCCACCCTGTTTACGAGGTGTCTCCTGACGGGAAGGGTACCAGAGTCTTGGAAGAACGCTAACATAATCTTAATACATAAGAAAGGAGATGACAAGGACTTGAAGAATTACAGGCCGATCAGCTTGCTCTCTGTAGTATACAAGCTATTTACAAAGGTAATTGCTAACAGAGTAAAGAAAACATTGGAATTCAATCAACCGAAGCAACAAGATGGATTTAGAACAGGCTACTCAACAATTGACCACATTCATACTATCAATCAGGTAATAGAGCAATGATCAGAGTATAACCAACCACTATACATAGCCTTCATAGATTACGAGAAGGCGTTTGATTCAGTAGAAATATCAGCCGTCATGCAGACACTGCGGAATCAGGGCGTAGATGAAGTATATATTGTTGAGACGTTTATTGGCGGACACTTGTCGACGATGCTTGACAGTGACAGTCAATTCGGGTACCGACTCTCTGCACGAGCTGCTCTTCTTCTTGCTAAAAAGGGCAACCCACTAGAAGGCGCTGGAGAGGACGACCCACTGTTCGAAGGCTTCACCACAACTACCCCGGGTACGAAGAGGGAGCCGCCTGGCGACCTAGCAGCTGGTTACTCTGAGCGGGTCGTGGTAGGCTTTGAGGCGCTCCACGTTGACAATGTCGCGCCCTTGACGGCGCATGTCCGAAGATGGTTCGATGGGTTCGATCAAGTAATTTACAGGGGAAGTGCGTTCGACAACATGGTAGGGGCCTTCGTATTTGGGCAATAGTTTTGAAGATAGGCCAGTTGAAGTGGTAGGGATCGAGAGCCAGACGAGCGCTCCAGGGAGGAACATGGGCGCAGTAGTGCTGATGTCAGCGCGAATGCCTTTTTGCCGCTCTTGATCATGCGCTGTAAAGGTCCTTGCAAGCTCTCGACAATCTTCAGCAAGCTTGGCTGTAGCAGAAATAGGCGCACACTCTGACGGATCTGGCTTGTACGGAAGTATAGTGTCGATGGTGTGCGACGGGTGCCTTCCATATAATAAAAAGAAAGGTGAAAAGCCAGTAGTGCTCTGAGGGGCGGTGTTATATGCGTAGGTGACGAAGGGTAGAATGGAATCCCAATTTGTGTGATCGGCGGCGACGTACTTGGAGAGCATGTCGCCGAGCGTACGGTTGAAGCGTTCAGTGAGACCATTCGTCTGCGGGTGGTAAGCGGCAGTTTTGCGGTGAACAACGTTGCACTCTTTGAGAATGGCTTCGACGACTTCAGACAAGAAGACGCGGCCTCGATCACTGAGCAGTTCCTGAGGTGGACCGTGTCGCAGCATGAATCGTTGGAGCAGGAAGGAGGCCACATCGCTCGCTGTAGCCGCGGGGAGAGCAGCAGTTTCGGCGTATCGCGTGAGGTGGTCCACAGCAACAATGGCCCAGCGGTTACCGGCCGACGTTAGTGGAAGTGGCCCATACAAATCGATGCCAACGCGCCCAAACGGCCTGGCAGGGCAAGGTAGAGGTTGCAGACCTACCGGCGACAGGTGTGTTGAAGTTTTGCGCTGACATTCTATGCAGGAGCGAACGAATTTCTGCACATAGCGGTACATGTCGCGCCAAAAGTACCGTTGGCGAATGCGCTGGTAAGTCTTCGATACGCCGGAGTGCGCACATTGAGGATCAGTATGAAAGAATTCGCATATGTCAGAGCGTAGACTGTGGGGTATGACTAGTAGCCACTGGCGGCCGTCACCGCTGTAATTGCGTCGGTGGAGAAGGTCGTCGCGAACGGCGAAATGGTGGGCTTGACGACGCTACGCGTGAGTGGATGTAGGGGATGGATCTGTCAGCAAGTCTATCAGTGAGGCAATACATTGTTCCTTGCACTGTTTAGTAGCAACGGCATGAATGCTAATGGAAGAAACGGCAAGGTGAGACGCTGAGTCGTGGGCATTGTCGTCAGGCAAGGGAGAGCGCGACAGGGCGTCGGCGTCAGCATGTTGCCTTCCGTTGCGGTACAGCACGCGGATGTCGTAGTCTTGCAGGCGAAGTGCCCACCGGGCGAGACGGCCTGAGGGATCTTTCAATGATGACAACCAGCATAGTGCGTGATGTTCGGTGACTACATCAAATGGGCGACCATATAAATAAGGTCGGAACTTGGTAAGAGCCCAGACGATTGCCAGGCATTCTTTCTCAGTGACGGTGTAATTAGTCTCGGCTTTTGTAAGCGTACGGCTTGCATACGCCACGACATATTCCGGGAACCCTGGTTTGCGCTGCGCAAGGACAGCGCCGAGACCGACACCACTGGCGTCCGTGTGTACCTCTGTAGGGGCAGTAGGGTCGTAGTGGCGGAGTATGGGAGGCGACGTCAGTAAACGACGGAGCGTTGTGGATGCGTCGTCACACTGTGATGACCACGAATGGAGAGGCCCGTTACTACCGAGGAGCTTCGTCAGCGGCGATACGATGGACGCTAAGTTTCGGATGAAGCGCCGAAAGTAGGAACACAGTCCTATGAAACTGCGCAGTTCCTTGACGGAGGTCGGCTTGGGGACCTCGGTAACAGCCCGAAGCTTGGCTGGATCGGGGAGAATTCCGTCCTTGGACACGACGTAGCCGAGTATTGTCAACTGCCGAGCTGCAAATCGGCACTTCTTTAGGTTCAGTTGCAGACTGGCGTGACTCAGACGCGTTAAAACATGCCGCAGGCGTTGAAGGTGCGTAGAGAAGTCCAGAGTGAAAACGACGACGTCATCGAGGTAGCACAGGCACGTTTGCCATTTCAGGTCACGCAGAACGGTATCCATCATGCGCTCAAAGGTGGCAGGCGCATTGCACAGCCCAAACGGCATGACGTGGAATTCGTACAAGCCGTCGGCAGTGACGAAAGCGGTCTTCGGTCGAGGTACTTGCCAGTACTTGCCAGTACCCTGAGCGCAAATCTAGAGATCAAAAGAATTCGGCTCCTTGTAGGCTGTCAATCGCGTCATCCACACGCGGTAGTGGGTACACGTCCTTACGAGTGATCTTCTTGAGACGTCGGTAGTCCACACAGAACTGCAAAGAACCGTCCTTCTTCGCGACGAGAACAACAGCAGACGCCCAGGGGCTGTTAGAGGGTCGAATACCATCGCGGCGTAGCATGTCGTCCACTTGCTCGTTGATTACACGGCGTTCTGTGGGAGATACGTGATATGGGCGTTGCCGTAGTGGTGGTTGTGCGCCTGTGTGAATGCGATGCGTAACAGTGGATGTGCGGCCGAGAGAAGGTTGAGATACATCGAAAGAAGAGCGGAATTCTTCCAACAGGGCCAGAAGCTGGGAGCGCTGTACCGGCGTAAGGTTGTCGGCAATGGAAGGACCAAATACATCAGCGGATGATGAAACAGATGTAGAAACAGCACTAAGCATATTGGAACTTCGGCAGTGCGTGTCATCAGATTGATCCATGACTTGTGCGTCTTCGATGGGTTCCACGCTGCCGAGACATTCCCCCTCGCACCAACGTAACACTGTACGGGGATGAGTTCAGAACAAAAATAGTGGTGCTGCCGCGAGTTACTTGCACGGTGGCGAAAGGAACCAGCAAACCTTTTCTGGTGAAAACACGGTGAGATGGTGAGAGGAGTGCAGCGGTGTCTGAAAGACTTGCACAGTAGACCGACACCGCCGCGGACGAGTTTGCAGGCACTTGCGTGTCATCCCTGACGAGTAACTTGCTTGCAGTAGATGGACTGTCGGCCGGCGTCAAAGAAGAGAATGGTGTCAGCTCTATTTCTGCTGGTGCGCAATGAATGACGGCGTCGTGGCGGGAGAGAAAATCTCATCCTAGGATGACGTCATGAGAGCATGAAGGAATTATGATGAGTTTGACGGCATACATCACGTCCTGAATCATGAGGCGGGCTGTACACATCGCTGTAGTGTGAATGCTTTGGGCGCTAGCTGTACGGAGGGAGAGCCCGGAAAGTGGCGTGGTCACTTTGCGCAGTAATCGGCTAAGCTTTGCCTCCATCACGGATACGGCGGCTCCAGTATCTACAAGGGCAGATGCACGAACACCATCCACAAGCACGTCTATCACGTTCGATGGTCTTTCCTGAGGGCTTCCGCAGTTCGACAGCGTCGCAGCCCTTGCCTCGTGGACTGCGACGACTAGTTTTCCTGGTCACCCTCTAGTGGACGTGGCCGCATCGGCGACAGTGAGCGACGTCACGGAGAATGTGAGCGGCGGGTAGATGGAGCGGGGCGGGAAGACGGTGACGTAGGTGGCGGTTGGTCATAAAAGCGGCTCGATTGGCTTGGAAAATTGGAGGTGACCTGTGGTTGCTGCACACGATTGCAGTAGCGTGCTACGTGACCGACGCAACCACAAGCAAAGCAGATGGGGTGATTGTCCGCAGTGCGCCATCGGTTCGCGGGTCCCATCGATGTCGAAGAACGCGATGGGCGAGCCGGCTGCTGATATAACTGCATAGTGGGCGGCACACGGGGCACGTGGATGACGTCGGTATATGTAGGCGGCACAGTTTCTCCGAAGGCCTGGGGTCTGGCGATGGTATCGGTGTAACCAAGAGGGCCAGTCACAGGAATTGGTGGGGGTGGCCTGGCGACAACTTGGGCGTAACTGAGTGGTGTAGATACTGGAGGCGGCTGGTGATATTCTGGAACGACCTCCGCGATTTCCTGCTGAATGGCTCGGCAGGGGAGGCAGAAGTGTGCTTGACGACTGTTCAGCACGTTGCGGGGAAGCAAAGGCCAGTAAAGAGACCTGGCGGGCAACTTCCTCACGCACGAATGACTTGATTTCAGCGAGCAAGGCGGTGTGGTCCGGAAGTGTTGACAAGGCCGAGAGATCAGCGTCACGTGAGGGTGGTCGACGGGTCATCGAGCGCTGCCGTCGCAGCTCCTCGTAACTTTGGCCAAGTGTAATAATCTCTGACACATTGCGAGGGTTCTTGGCCAGGAGCATGGTGAAGTCATCGTCGGCGATGCCTTTTAGAACATGGGTAATTCTGTCGGCCTCTGACATGCTCGCGTCCACTTTCTTGCACAAGTCAAGGATGTCCTCTATGTAGCTTGTGAAGGACTCACCGGTCTGCGGTGCTCGTTCACGTAACCGCTGTTCGGCTTGGAGCTTACGAACGGCAGGACGGCCGAACACGTCGACGACGGCGGTTTTAAAAGTGGACCAAGTGGGGAAATCGGATGCGTGGTTGTTGTACCACATGCCGGCCACACCCGCGAGGTAGAAAACCAGGTTGCCGAGTTTACCTGCCTCGTCCCAATGATTGGGGACGCTGACGCGTTCGTACATAGCAAGCCAGTCCTCGACGTCGGTGCCATCCGCGCCGGTGAAGACAGGAGGGTCGCGGATGCTGGGAACACCGGAACATGGCGCGGCGCAGGAGGAAGCGTTTGCTGTGCGGCGTCTTGGTGCATGGTAGAAGGCACGGTGTGGGATCGAAGCTCCAGGGGCATCAAATGCTAACCGAAGGTGTTAGAAGGACACAGCACTCTCCACCAAATTGTTGAGACGTTTATTGGCGGACACTTGTCGACGATGCTTGACAGCGACAGTCAATGCGGGTACCGACTCTCTGCACAAGCTGCTCTTCTTGCTAAAAAGGGCAACCCACTAGAAGGCGCCGGAGAGGACGACCCACTGTTCGAAGGCTTCACCACAATATAAACATTCTGGAAGAAATCTACAGGGGATCAACTACTACCATAGTGCTTCAAAAAAAGCAACAGAATACAAATCAAGTAGGGTGTAAGGCAGGGGGACACAATCTCCCCAATGCTATTTACCGCGTGCTTACAGGAGGTTTTCAGAAGCCTAGAATGGGAACAGTTAGGGATAAGAGTTAATGGAGAATACCTTAGTAACTTGCGCTTCGCCGATGACATTGCATTGCTGAGTAACTCAGGGGACGAATTGCAACTCATGATTACGGAGTTAGACAAGGAGAGCAGAAAGGTGGGTCTTAAAATTAATCTGCAGAAAACGAAAGTAATGTATAACAACCTCGGAAAGGAGCAGCGCTTCGAGATAGCTAATAGTGCACTTGAAGTTGTAAAAGACTATGTCTACTTAGGGCAGGTAATAACCGCAGAGCCTAACCACGAGATTGAAGTAACTAGAAGAATAAGAATGGGGTGGAGCACATTCGGCAAGCACTCTCAATTTATGACAGGTAGACTGCCACTATCCCTCAAGAGGAAGGTATATAACAGCTTTATCTTGCCGGTACTGAGCTACGGAGCAGAAACCTGGAGACTTACAAAGAGGGTTCAGCTTAAATTGAGGACGAGGCAGCGAGGAATGGCAAGAAAAATGGTAGGTGTAACCTTAAGAAACAAGAAGAGAGCAGAGTGGATTAGGGGACAAACGGGGGTGAAGGATATCATAGTTAAAATAAAGAGGAGGAAATGGATATGGGCCGGGCATGTAGCGCGTAGACAGGATAACCGCTGGTCATTAAGGGTAACTAACTGGATTCCCAGAGAAGGGAAGCGTGTTAGGGGGAGACAGAGGTTAGGTGGGCAGATGAGATTAAGAAGTTTATGGGTATAAATTGGCAGCAGCAAGCACATGACCGGGTTAACTTACAGAACATGGGAGAGGCCTTTGTCCTGCAGTGGACGTAGTCAAGGTGATGATGACGATCATGATGATGATGATGCGAAATCCCTCGTACCATCTACAGACGGGGATATTATGGTGAGCTCGACGCTTCGAAACAACAGGGGTTCTCAAAAATCACTTTATTCTACTGTTTTTGACGCTCTCCGAAACTTTATGGTCATTCTTTTCTAGGAACTGGCAGTGGATGTTCGGGCGCCGAAGCATGCACCAAAAGCTGCAACAAACAGGGCTACAGCAATGGAATCTGCCTTGCGCCTCTACTTACCGTCTGTGCGTGCTTGTATTATTGATCCGACCAGATCACTGAGTGGAATAAACGTTTTCCGCATGGGATGAAGTTTTTTTAAATTGTTCAACGTTTGTGTGTGTGAAGCAGTCCAGGTAACTTGGCGATTTACCTCGTATTTGAACCTGCAGAGTGTTTACTGCAATGGCTGGATTCATTAAAGCGAACTAAAATACCTGTTCTGGCGGCGTTTCGACCAGCACGCAAATTTAGACAAGATCGTGAATGACCGCAGGGTTAATCCTGATTAATCTCAATCCTTAATGACACCAGAAGCAACCCTGGTGTGGTGAGCTATTTTCACTGACTCCTACCACATGCTCGTACCATTTATGACGACTAACAGGAAAATACGGGCCTTCCACTTGCGTGGCGTGCGGTTGCTCTGTTCGTTTGGTATTGCAGTACCGGACATAAGCGTCGGAATTATAATTAAGAGCGAAAGATCTGTGACCCTAAAGGACTGACCAGCGGATATTGTCCTATACCTCATGATGCTACTGCGCGAACATCTGAAACTTCTAGGTCTGATGATGGCTTGTCCTTGCTTCTTTATGCGGACACTAAGTGGGCTCCGTTTTCTTTTAAAGTCACAAGATATATAATTGAGATAGATATTTTAGAAATATAATGTCACTGTTAGTTTCTGTCAAATAAATTTGAGTCAATAGTATCATCTTCAGAAACGGAGCTCAGAGAATACATCATGTTTCGCACTGTGGCATTGAAATCACAATATTTTGTAGATTTTTTATGAAAATGAAAATGCTATAGACCTGTGTGCTCCAATTTGGTGCAGGTTAGGAACACCCGGTGGTTAAAACTTCCAGCGCCCTCCACTACGGCGTCTCTCATATTCATATGGTGGTTTTGAGACGTTATATCTAACATACCAATCAATGAATGCATGAATTAATCAATCATGTTTTGTACATCAGGGTATGTGATACAATAATTGATGCATCGAAAATACACATTATACGCGTATTGCGAGTTATATTGTGATATATGTACACAATATCGAAAGAGTACTCAAGATAATAGTTAAGTTACATGTGTCCTGAATACTGCTCAGCACTTTTACCGAGGAACGTCCGCGCTTCAAACTCCTTGAGATAATCACACTTTGTGATTTTTCTGAGCAGCCACAAGGGCATATTGCGGGAATAGGTATACTAATAGATTCAATGGCAGCAGAAACAGTATAAATACCATATTGCTGAGCGTACCTATTTCTTTATGTTTAGGTGATTGGGATCCACATAAATAACATGTTACTAGAGCACTGCATGTGCCGTACCACTTCATTTAAAACGTTTTGTCGTTTTTATTGGACTGTTCTCACAAGATTTTATAAAATACATGAGTAGTTCTGCAGTTTATTATGTTGCTAACGTTACAATGGTTACAATAGGTGGATTTCCTTACGATTTATGTATAAAAGATTAACCATTTCTTCGTTTGTCTTCTTCGAAGACCGAAGACTGCACACGCCACTATCAATGTACCAGACATAATAATTTTCACTTGATTTTTTCATTTTCTTGTAAAAGCTATCTAAGGTTATGAAACTACTATAAAAAAGTAACCTTCCTTGCAGTCATAACAAAGAACCTCTGGTGGAAAAAACGACTTTTTGAATTGACATATTTTTGAAGTCCCCTCAGAACTCCAATCCATGTGCAATGTCGTGACGAAGAAGAAGCTAACAAACATCGAAGACTCTAGTCACAAGGAACAATACTTCTCTCTGAAATACGAACTTGTGCCTGACCAAGCAAAGATGTCTCAACAAGAACAGACTAGCAAGGCGATGGTCACTGTGCCTCTTAAGACAGTCGCTTTCCTTGAGCCCTGGGAGCCGTAGAATTTACAATATCACTATGTTTCCATGCAGAAGCATGGTTCAGAAAATACTACTGGTTAGCACAATGCGAATTCTGGGATACAACGACAAGCTTCACCACGTCTGTTTCACTCATGAATACGCCGTCTCGACCTCTTATTTGAACTCAGAGGCCACTCCCGCTAGTTGGGATATACTTCTGCACAGCACCACAAGCTTCGTTTGTTTAGAATGCAGAGAGCCTTCTGAACAGCTGTGCAGAAATCTAGAACTGGAACTTCGGGACGTGCACCAATGAACTGGCCCATACTGACCCAGATGATTTCACACTGATCCATACAATAAATCACCAACGTTTTCGGGATCTTGTGCAGTGCCTTACCAAGATATTCAATCGGATTTATTGGTTGAACTCGGCAATAAAAACTTTATCGATGATTGGGATGCTGCCGAATTCGAATTCTGAACGTCACTTTGTGTTACGGCAGCGGTAACTGTGTTTGAAGTGTCAGCTTTCCACAAGGTATCGACTACGCCATTAATCATAGTATGTGTATTCTAGAACAACACCAATTGTGCCATTCATTGCTCGTCTCTCTCAGGAAAAGTGATCTACCGGCTCAACATATAAAAAAATATATTAGGGTTTTCTGAATGCGGCTGTGGCTTATGACGTTTAAGTAATGATGCTAAGCCCTTTGCGGTGGGTTGCGCAATCAACAAAGTGTGCCGACTGTTAGTTTAATTTTCTTTTATGCATTGACACACAGCTTAGCTTACGTGACACCTGTATAGGGTCACTTTAAAGATATGTTTCGCCAACTAGAGCGGCTGCGCGGTACAAGGACTGAAAGGTGGACGAGTTGGAACTTCTTTTTTGTTGCGTAACACACAAATTGATAAAACACAAAACAATAGAAATGCTTTCGGCCTGTTCCTTCCTTGCGTGCTTTATGAGCTTTTGCACTACCCAAACATGTACAATACTCGACTGCACACAGAGAGCCAGGGCTAAACTCCATTTTATCCTTGATATTTTGTTTCTGAATATAACTTCTGAAGTCGGTCGGTTACTTATTCGTCTCCAATCATGACGGCGACGACGCTCACTGCACGGAATGCTTGCCAAAGAGGAGATCTTTAAAAGGTACTTGAGAATCGATAGGACCGTAAAACCATTGACCACTGACCGTCACTCTGAACCTCAAGCCCTCTGCAGAGACGGCAGAAGCAAGACGGCTAAAACTATCATACGGGCAAAGCTGCGGAAGCTGCTTTCGGAATGGCAACAAGTACAAGCACATAGTGACATCGTCCACGTGGTAGTTGGCGATACTCAAGGCTTTGCCGAAGCACGTCATCCTGAGCTCGAAACCATGACCTACTCCGATGCATTCTCTTTTATATGTGTGTCATAGTAAATTTATTTGTTAGCATGGTGGCTAGCGTGACCTATAGTATAAGATAGGCTGCTTTTATCATGTGGGACATCTTGTCAGGATAGTTTAATACACTTCAGCTTCAAACTTCTAGAAGGTCCACACACATTGCGGCGCGACATGCATCAAGTGCAGGTTAAATTTTTGGGGGGTGCGGAATGCTTTAGTGGCTCTTGTGGTTTATGCTGTGGTCACTCGTGTGGGTTGGCGTAACGATGGCAAGACCACGCGCATCATAACCACCTGCGGCCTCCATAGTCCGGCAAAATCTTCATCGTCTTGTTGTTCAAGCGCCTTGATATTGTCAGAGATGAGTGACGGCAGTCCGAAGACAAGACACTAGAAGGCTCGCAACAATGAACAAGAACCCATTTGTTAGGTGAACTTGCGCAAATAAGTGAAACTGTGCACCTCAGCGTCGGTGAAGCCACACATGTTCTCGGTGGCCGCCGGGGAATAAAATGCCACCTGAATTGCAAGGCACCGTCGACCTTTCGAGATATGCCCACTGAAGCGGCCGCCTGCGTAGGGCAGCCATCATGCCAGATAAATCACTCCACGTCCCGTACCATAACCGAGATAAGCATTGGGCCGACATACACCGAGAAGACATGAAAGAGAGAGAGAGAGAAGGAATGTAGGAAAGGTAGGAAGGTTAACTAGACTATGCGTCCAGTTTGCTTCCCTACACATGGGGAAGGGGAGGGGGGAGTAAAAGAGAGAGAAACGGATAGACACATATCACATCGCACACACAATGCCGAGTTTCACAGGCGGTCCCTCAATGAAGTTGCTGACAAGTATCTCAGGAGGGCTCGTGTGGCTTTCTGTGCTGATGTGCTGCGCGACCAGGCTCCTAAGATCTTTGCTTCATTAAATGGCCGGTCATCGAGTCTATTCAAGGCACACCGGAGAGTTCAGCGATCTTCATCAAATTGGGCACAGTGGCACAAGAGATGTTCAATAGTCTCTAAACAGTTGCAGCTTTCACACATGCATGAATCCGCTATGCAAATGCGATGGCTGAATGACTTAGTAAACGCTACCCCAGTCCACAGCCGGCACAGCATTGTAGCGTCGCGTCGAGAAATCTTGGATGGCAGTTGTTTCTGACGTAATGACTTAAAATTCTTAGGGTTATGATTGGAGTTAAGTGGAGAATTCCAGTGTGCAAGCGTGGCATTATGCGCGATGTGACGAAGTTCTCTAGCTGCGTCTACTTTTGACAAGGGTATTAACAGTGTGGGCGCTCCATCGTGGTCACATGGGGCAGTGTCGTCGGCGAGGTGGTTACCACTGATGCCACAGTGGCCCGGCAACCATTGTAAAACAATGTCATGCCCTTGATCAGCAGCGCGATGACAAATTTCATTAATACGATACACCATCTGGTGGTAGTTTCCACGTCGTAGACTTCGCACGCATTGAAGGGCTGCCTTGGAGTCGCAGAAATTGGCCCATCTACTAGGGGATTCTTGCGTAACAACCTCCACAGCGGCTCGAAGAGCGGCGAGCTCGGATCCCGTAGATGTCGTGACGTGTGATGTCTTGAATGTGACGGTGATTGATGAAGATGGTATGACAAAGGCACATGTCGAACTTCCCGAGACCAAACCGTCCATGTAAACATGAATTCGGTTAGCATACGACAATTGCAAGAGGTCCAGTGAGATCTGCTTGAGGGCTGCAGATGACAGGCTTGCCTTTTTAGATATCCCCGGCACTTCAAGGTGCACAGTCAGTCTTTTCATGCACCACTCTGGAGATAGTGATATGGTTACGGGCGAGGATCTCCACGAGATGGAATTCTGGTTAGCCGCAACAGCTTTGGAAAACGCTGCCTTTGGTCTTTCTAGTGGCAAGCTAGCAAGGTGGTGGTTATGCACTCTGGATATGTGACGGATATGTGTCCGGAGTGTGTCGACAGTAATATATGTCGTGATCGGATGGTCTTTAGCAATACCAATTGTTGCTAACCTATTAGCGCACCGAGGTAGCCCCAAGCATGTGTGGAGGACTTGGCCTTGAATGCTTTGCAGGACCCTGATGTTAGTTTTTCCGGCGTTGAAAAGCATGGGCGTGCTATACCGCAAGTATCCCACGAAGAGCGCTCTTTACAGCTGAAGCATAGATGACACTGATGTGCCCATGTTTTACCAGCGAGAAATCTCATCACGTGTGTGATAGAGCTGAGCCTCTCCTTCAAGTGCGAGATGTGAGCACTCCACGAGAGATCTCTGTCGATAATGACGCCCAGGAATCGGTGACCTGTCATATACGGAAGGTTCACATTGTCGATAGAAACAGGATAACAGATCATGGGCTTGCGAGTAAAAGAGACTAAGGCGCACTTCTCGACAGAAATTGTGAGGCCTCGAGCATGAAAATGTTTCGTAGTAATAATTGGTGTGAACATGCGCAGTCGTTTTCTTTCATTGCTTGGCTTAACGCACGCAAAACTATGGATCCAAACAGAAAAGAAGGAAAGAAGCGAGCGGGAAAAAAAAAGGAGAAAACTTGAAAGGAACTAAGAAGGCTGCTCAGCTCCGCACTCTTTCAATCTTGGCCCATCTACTCCGAAGTGTTTTTTTTGTTTGTCAGTTTGGATCATGCGGAAATAAAGAAACTGGCGCATGGGATAACAAATCATATAGGGTATATTGAACTTATTTCGCACAGTTACCGTAAATCGGATAAGGAGAATACACCAATTATTCTATGCTCAAATGCATTTTTCGCAGATTCGCACACTGAAGCAATACCTCCAGAAGGCTTGTTGGGCAGAAAAGGAAGCTTTGTATATTCAAACTCCTTCGTAAGAAGTGCATTTTTTTAAAGCAGTTTTCCGCAGCGGCGTAGCTCTGTGGCAGAATACTGAACGCTCAAAGTCTGCTTTTTTCAACTTGCTCAATCCTCCTCGTGGGCACTTGTTAACTTCATTTCTTCTTTCATAAAAATGGCTTCTTCTGGCTTCAGAGTGAAACCGCAAGCAATTGTGGGTAGCATGTGGATATACTAAACTTAATATTTCACACTGTGTTACGCACCGAGGCTTCAGCGAGCACATAGTTTGAAACACCGCAAAAGACATGACAAAAAGTACACAGTACATGTCATTAAATAGCATTACACCTGTATATATGCTCCCTAACATCACAGAAAACAAGCTAAAAGAATGTACCAACGTCAACATGCTGTTAAGGTGTAAGCGGGCAATATCCATAGCGACATCGCCTACTTGGTGGTTTCCTCACAGCTTTCTCCAGAAAAAGTACTAATGAACAATAAAAAGTCTAATGCCGAACTACAACGTTATATCCAAGAACGGCTTCGTTTACCAAGATATAGTAATAATTAAGCTTAATTCCACACCATAAATGTGCTGTGACATACTCAAATATGAACCTTTAAGCCTTAAAGTTTTCTAACGCATATATAAAATTTTGTGTCCTGTCGACTTGTGTTCCCTACAAATCCAAGAACACAAAAACATAGTATTTTAAACATCCCATTAGTAAACGAAAAACACGCACCAAGACCCACATTTGAGACACCAGGGCCTAGTGTTTGTGAAGAGAAAGATGGTAAATGTAGGTCGACGTTTCTGTTAAGCCTGACCTCTAAAGTACTTGTATTTATCTTTACCTGTTAGCCCGTGTAATCATTCTGAAACTAGCACATAGAAATTAGGTATAATTGTTACAACTATTGGTTAAAAGTGGCTAAAGCAGGTTTTTGGTGCCGTGATACACAACTTTTCGTTGCACTTCAATAGGCATTGTCTTATTTCTTCCCAACATTTCTTCCGTCCATATCTGCAAGGGCAGGCCGAGGGAAGTGCACTTGGTGGTCGTAAACTTCAAGCTCTCTCACGCACCATTCCTATAGTGCAAAAACGAGTGTAAATTCACTACGAACTATTTCGCTTTTGCAGACATGTATAATAAAAAAGAGACCCTGGCACGTTTTCCTACTAAATTACCAACAAATCAGAAGCTGTCAGCATAAAATTAAGCCACAATAGCATAAAAACACCAGGCCTGCGCAGAAGGCACAACACAGTCACAGCGAAAGCTAGAAGGACGGCCTTTCAGAGCCTTTTCTTAACAATCATTGGGTAACTGCTGCAAGCACACTAGCTTGATGCTCCCTACGGCATTATTAATTAAAAAATCATGGTAATAGGCCGCCATTCGCTAAGCTGCTTTTCGTCCTTCTTCTGAGAGGCGTGATATCCGCTAAAGTATTGCGAGGAATTTCGTACCAATTGTTTATACAGGGGCTGACGACGATGAAGAATTTATACCTGAAGTGGGTCATCGCCACCGTTAGTAGGTGAACAAAAAACGGCAGGCCTGCGTGGCAGGCGCAGCTCAGTCACAGCGAAAGCTAAAGGGGTGGCCTTTCACAGCCTTTTCTAAACACTCATTGTTCAACTGCTGCAACCACACTTCCTTTATGCCCACTACGGCATTATTAATAAGAATTTTTGAGTTGTAGGCCAGCATTCACTATGCTATTTTTCGTCATTCTTCTGAGAAGCGTCGTATCTGCTAAACACCTGCAAGGAATTATGCGCTAATCGTTCATGCACTGGCTGACGACGACGAAGAATTATGGCTGAAGTGGTCACGTCGCACAGTTTATACGGGAACAAGAACAGCCTTTTTACTGGTTGAAGCATTAGAAGACCCACTCGTTGCGCTATTCGCATTGTGCGATGGCTGGTTATTCTTTCGCTGTTTTAAAATGATTTATTAGTCGTAAAAACCGAATGTTTTCCCGACACCAAGCCTCTAAGGCATGTTCGCCAACAAGTCAAAAGCACCGGCGTGGCTGAGTGGTAGAATACTGGGCTGGCACCCAGCCGACCTAGGTTAGAGCCCCACTGTGTCATTGGTAGTAGTTATTAAAGATGGTAGACACCTTCGACGCAAAACTTTTGTCTGTCTGTCTGTCTGTCTGTCTGTCTGTCTGTCTGTCTGTCTGTCTGTCTGTCTGTCTGTCTGTCTGTCTATTTTTCTGTCAATTTGACTGTTTGTCTTCTCTTAACGGTACTGGGGCACTTCAAACGGCACCAGAGGTTATCTCAAACGGCAAGAACTCTTTGTCGGTCTCGTAGGTAATATTCTCGAGACAATCAAGAAACTTTTCGCCTGGCCACTACAATAGAAAAGGTAGGGCGTAACATCATTGCGGCGACATAATTTTGAAATCGTATTAGCTGAATAACATCTATGACACCGTTGTGGTCAAAACGGGGGGATATCCTCTCTTCATGTAATGTAATGCGTCGACATCGTTTCAAGGGTCTTCCCTGTAATTTCAGCTACAATTTCGGCTATTTTTCTTGCACCGTATCTAACTCATGTAGGTTTATATTACATATGAAACAAAAAAACAAGTAAGGAAGAAGAAGAAGAAAGTGACAAATATGAAGCGACAGCACGCGGTCAAAAATTATGAACTTACCAATGAGATGTAAAACCGAGAATGTTGCAGTCATGAATATTTTATTCATGGTGTGAAGATGAAAATGAGAATAAGGGTTATTCTGCGTGAAGGGAAGCGGGTTCTGAAGTAGATTCTGTAAATTCTTAACTAGAGATGTTCCTGCGAATAATAATGTATTCAGCACTGTTTTTTTGTGTCTGTACATGTGTCGGAATGGCCTGCCAAAACGTTCTTATACTACGACTACGACACACTTCACTTTGAAAGTTTTGTAGCGTGTTTGGAAGAACTTTGGCATACACAGATTTCAAGTTCTAATTTTGATGGATGGAAAGCCAGCAATAAAGCACACTATAGTAAGTTGGTTAGTAATAAAACCTATTGTCACAGTCGTTTCAACAGTAAGTGTGCGCTTTTTTTGGAAACTGCATTTATGGAGATTACTGTTTTTGTAAATGTTATCGCGTCGTTAAAAAAGCAAATATGAATGCTGAAGGTGAAAACACCTGTAGGGTACATTGAAAAAAAAACTGCATTTTATCACCTATGCGGTGCACGTTTGTTGCCATTCAGTGATGGAGTCTGCTGAAGATTACAAGCGTGCACAGACGTTTAGTAGAGGTGCAAGGCAGATTGTAGGGTTGTAACCCCGAGTCGGGCAGGTTTTAACGCAGGCATTGCTGCCGGGCAGCTTCTGCTACTGCTTGCAAAAGGATAAGCGTAAGGTTTGTGAGCTGTTTATTATAAGATACTAAGTCGAAACATGAGTGCCTAAATATGTTACCACGTCGGACATAGAATTGTGCAACAGATATAGCGGCTACAGTGCTCGCGATCTATGGGAAGCTCCTGAGGGAAAAAAAAACGAGAGCTGAGATTCTCTAAAAAGCGAGGTTATAAGTACATACTTTAACAGAAATAGTAAGACGATGCCAATGTTAATGTAGTGGCAGCTGGCCACACGGTGTAAAATATTCATCAAGCGCGAAACAAGGGCACTGCGTGGTAGATGTAACCTTTCTGCCCAAAGCAGCCAATTTTCTGGACAATGCAGTCACAACTGCGTGGCTTTCTGATAGAATACGCCGCTGCCACGCAGCATGCATAACTTTGGTTCCTCCTGAGACCCTTGAATATCGCTTTGGGATTTGTCAGAGGAACGTTGCCGATGCCAGATTTTCTTAACGCTCTTGTGTTTGAATTACCAGCGTCTCTTCTTGCTGCTCCTGAGTAGACAGTAACTGTCAATCTGATCTGATGCATCCCCGCTTACCACTTCCCATCGAATATGTGTATCTGCCTCACAAGAGTGGAAGAAAAGCGTTCATGACATAAACGCAAAATTTTCGTGCAATATATATAACGACCGAAACTTCATATTCTTTGTACCTTTATGCGCCTTTAAGCTTCTTTTTTTTTCTATAACGAGTGACGAAAAATGTTACTAGGACACCCATATTAGGCGGTCAGATAGATAGATAGATAGATAGATAGATAGATAGATAGATAGATAGATAGATAGATAGATGGATAGATAGATAGATAGATAGATAGATAGATAGACAGACAGATAGATAGATAGATAGATAGATAGATAGATAGATAGATAGATAGATAGATAGATAGATAGATAGATAGATAGATAGATAGACAGATAGATAGATAGATAGATAGATAGATAGATAGATAGATAGATAGATAGATAGATAGATAGATAGATAGATAGATAGATAGATAGATAGATAGATAGATAGATAGATAGATAGATAGATAGATAGATAGATAGATAGATAGATAGATAGATAGATAAAAATAATCATTGCACTTTTATTTCTCTCAGAGGTCATTGGCGTTTAAAATCACGAAAACACGCAGAGAATTTACTTGTCGCAAAAAAAGGCATTTTTTAGTATTGCTTCACTCGGAGGCACCATTTCATTGCGGCATGGTAATACAAATGAGTTAGCCGAGGGCCCGTGCAGTCATAAATTATTGCTGAACGACACATATAAATTTACGCTTGCAAAGTCATGCTTCTGAATCTACAGTTGATAAATTTCACCAATGAACCAAAATATATGCCGGTTGTCATTCTCTAACAGACTTGCACCCGCTTCGCGCATGTGTCACATTCTCTTCAAGCCAAATTTTTTTGTTGGAACTTTTACTATTCTGCTTTAATTACCTGATAGCAAGACACCGCGTCTAAATTTCTTGACAGAAAACCTACAGGTATGCGTTTGCACGTGTGCCAGGACTTCCTGCCGAAGGAGGTATTTAAAAGCACCCTGTACACGTGCTTTGAAGATCCAAGCTGCTGCTCAAGTAAAGACCGCATTGAAGTCTTCTCTTTGTTCAATCAAGGTGAGTCTTTTGAGATCTATGCTCACTGGGAAACTAGCTGTAGTTTCAAATATATTAGAAAAATAAGTAAGGCGCCTTTAGTCAATATGGTGGTAGGAATTTCACCCAGCATGGTAACGTTCACAGTCATCATCATCATTGTCATCATGTGCATGGCTACGTCCACTGCAGTACAAAGGCTTCTCCCATGTTACGCCAGTCAACTTGGTCCTGTGCTTGATGCCGCCATTTTATACCCGCAATCTCCTTAATCTCATCAACCCATCTACTTTTCTGTCTCTCACTAACCCGCTTGTCTTCTCTGGAAATGTAGTTAGTTACCCTAAATGGCCAGCGTTTTCAAGTATTTGATTCTAAACCTGCTTTGACGACTATGCTTCTAGCGATTTCACACAGATAACTGCGGAGCTATGGTTACTATGCTGTATTACAACGAACCTAATTGTACAATAGTGATGAAGTTAAAAGTAACCCAATACCCGCATACCTTGCGGCACGTATTTCAAAGTTCGTACAATTGAATACCACCTTGAGTTAGCATATATTTATAGGTGACGCTAATATACTGCCGTTAAACAGATTAGATATGTTTACTCTTGTCAGGCATACAGATAACTTTCTTTGTAATATTCATTGAGAGCCCCCAAATAAACAAGCAGTGACCATAGAATACTGTTTCTTAAAGCCTTGTCCTAGTTACAACGTGCTTTATCAGCCTGATAGCCATTTTAAATATTGAGACTTCCGTGAAATAAGATTGTATATTTAGAGCTCTTTGTGATGTGCTTGCTGTGTCTGAATGGGTCAGCGCTTCTCTTTCCTTATGCAGGACCAACGCAACAATACTTTTACGATGAAGTTTACCTCAGCAATGTTGATTTTCGCTTTGGCAGCAGGTAATCGTCTCATCGGAGTGATGGAAAAAGTGGAACTTGCACAGCGCAGTTCAAAATAGGCACCTGGAAGCTCTAGAATTGTGGAGAGTGTGGTTTCGAGACTTTACCGGTTTTTCTGGAAAGTCTCAGATATATTTTAGTACAAATCACGGAGTCTTAACTTCGCTTGAAAAAGCTGAATGGTCTAACTTTGAAGGAACATTCGGAGCGACGAAGTAATATAGAAGTGTTATTTATTGCTATCAAGATAGGAATTGTTGCTAAGACTGTAAGGATGCCTTGAAAATGAGATATATTCCTAGATCACCTTAGAATGGAGTGGTCCGGTTGAGCTGTAGGCCACAAGAACACATCTGTTAAAGTTGGCAGGAAGGTGATGTGAGCTACATTAAATATTAGTATCGCCTATTAGACGTTAGATTGCGTCAAACGTGTTCCAGAAAAAAATCTTTGCAAAGGGTTTCACATTGTTAAGCGGTGAAAGTTTCACTGATGGTTGTCACAACTTTTTTTCTCATAATTGATAACACTTGAATGACGCACTTTTTTTGTCGCTGCTACACCATTCATGCTTCATCTGCGATGCCTGCAGCACTCCTGGCGGTCGTCAGTGCTGTCGAAGAGAGAACAGAAGGAGGAGAAGGAGGTGGTAGTGGAGGTGAGCCTACAAGTATTTGTTTGGCGCGTCATGTGTAAAGTCTTATGAGTAGGTAAATCCTGGTCCTATGAGGGAGCGGTCTTTCTTCGACCTGTTTAATTAAACAACCTTTCCTCTTCAAACTGTATTTAGTGCTCATAAAGCTTTTACCTATGATGAGCAATAAAGGTAGCTTTCAATTAGAAGCAGCTTCCAAGCACGCTTATGGGCATTACTATAAAATATATTTTTCTACTATTCTGTTGAAAAATAGCTATGATCAGACTTTCAATTAGAAGCAGCTTCCAAGCACGCTTATGGACATTACAATAAAAATTATTTTTCTACTATTCTGCTAAAAAAGTGCTATGATTAGACTATGAATAGTTTACAAACTTGCGCAAACTGCTTTTAAAGTGATCGTTGAAGAGTTATGAAAGCTGGGTATGCAAACATGTTTCTCAGACGACTGCATCAGTTATTCCCTTTTGAAGAGCTTATAATGTGTAAAACCTCTCGTACTACCTTTAGTTGATGTCTTTATGGTATGTTCGACGCATCTAAATATTTAGGCCCTAATGTTTCACATCACTGTATGTGTTGAATGTTCTCCAAAATGTTGTGCTCATTCTTTTGTAGGAACTGGAAGTGGATGCCCGGATGCCAACGCATGCACCAAAAGCTGCAACAAACAGGGCTACAGCATTGGCATCTGCCTTGCGCCTCTACTTACCGTCTGTGCGTGCTTGTAATATTGAGCCGACCAGACCACTGAGTGGAATAAACGTTCTCCGCATGGGATGAAGTTTTTTTAAATTTTTCACTGTTTTTGTGTGTGAAGCAGTCAAGGTAACTTGGCGATTTACCTTTTAATGTAACCTGCTGAGTCTTTACTGTGACTGCTGGATTCATTAAAACGAATGAAAATACTTGTCGTGGTGGTTTTTCGACCAGCACACAAAATTAGACAAAATGGTGAACAACCACAGGGTTTATACTGATCGGTATCAATCCTTAACGATACGAGAACCAACCCTGAAGAGGTGAGCAGATATTCTATTTTCACTGACTCCTACCGCATGCTCGTAACATTTATGATGACTCACAAGGTAAGTACGGGCCTTCCAATTGCGTGTCGTGAGGTTGCTCTGTTCGTTTGGTATTGCAGTACCGCACATAAGACTCGGACACATAATTAAAAGCGAAAGATTTGTGACCCTAAAGAACTGACTGGCGGACCTTATCCTATACCTCATGATGCTACTACGCGAACATCTGAAACTTCTAGGCCTGATGATGGTTAGTCCTTGCTTCTTTATGCGGACACTAAGTAGGGTTCGTTTTAATTTAAAGTCACTGGATATATAATTTACATAGATGTTTTAGAAATATAATGCCACTGTTAGATTCTGCCAAATGAAATTGAGTTAATAGTATCATCTTGAGAAACGGAGCTCAGAGAATACTTCATTTTCGCACAGTGGCATTGAAATCAAAATATTTTGTAGATTTTTTTTTGATGGAAATGAAAATGCTGTAGGCCCGTGTGCTCAGATTTGGTGTAGATTAGAAACCCGATGTAATTAAAATTTGCGGCGCCCCGCACTACGTCGTCTCTCCTACTCATATAGCGATTTTGAGACGTTAAATCTCACATACCAAGCAATGAATGAATCAATCAATCAATCATGTCTTGTACACCGGAATATTTGATACAATAATTTATGCATCAAAAATACACATGATACGCGTATTGCGAGTTACAATGTGATATATCCACACAATACTGAAACAGAATTCAAAATAGTATCAAAGTTACATGTGTCCTGAATACTGCTCAGCACTCTTACCGAGAAACGTTAGCGCTTCAAACTCCTCAACATAATCACCCTTTGCGATTTTTTCCGAGCAGCCACAAGCACATATTCCGGGAATAGGGGTACTTAGTGATTCAATGGCAGCAAAAACGGCATAAACACTATATTGCTGAACGTACCCATTTCTTTGTGTTTAGGTGATTGGGATCCACATAAATAACATTTTACCAGAGCAATAAGCACGTGCCGTACCGCTTCGTTTAAAACTTTTTGTCGTTTTTATTGGCTGTTGTCACAAGATCCTATGAATTACACGAGTATTTCTGCAGTTTAATATGTTGCTCATGTTACAATTGTTACAATGGGTGGAGTTCTTTACGATTTATGAATAAAAGATGAATCATTTTTTCGATGATCATCATCGAAGACCGACGACTACACACGCCGCTATCAATGTACCAGACATAATAATATTAACTCGAGTTTTTCATTTTCTTGTAAAAGCTATCTGAGATTATGACATTACTATCGAAAAAGCAGCCTTGCTTGCAATCACTACAAAGAACCTCTGGTGGAAAATTTGACTTCTTGAATTGACATATTTTTGAAGTACCTGCGAAACTCCAATCCATGTGCAAAGCCATGACGAAGACACTAAGAAACATTTATTTTTATTTATTTATTATTTATTTATTTCATACTGCAGACCCTTAGGTCCAAGCAGGTGGGCTGTTACAAAGGGACATAGTCGAAACAATAAGTGGCATAGAGATTATTGGGGTGAGTGTTTCATACACTCATAGTGAACACAAGGAGCGACATAGCAAATTATTTCATAATAACGCATAATAAAACATCGAGGACTCTAGCCAAAAGGAACAATACTTCTCTCCAAAATGTGAACTTGTGCTTAACCAAGCAAAGATGTCTTAACAAGGACAGACTAAAAAGGCGATGGTCGCTGTGCCTCCTAAGACAGTCGCTTACGTTTAGTCCTGAGAGCCGTTGGGTTTACGCACACCATCATACTAATACCTCGTTGGGAAAATACGACTGGTAGGCCCTATTAAAATTCTGGGACTACAACGGGAAGCTCCACTACGTCTGTTTTGCTCTTCAGTATGCTGTGACGACCTCTTAAGGAACACAGAGGCCACTCTGACTAGTTGGGATCTATTTTCGCACAGTACCTCTAGCTTAGTTCGTAAGATTGCAGAAAGCTTTTTGAGAGGTGTGGACAACTCCAGAACTGGAAGTTAGGGACGTTCACTAATGAAATGGCCCATGCTGAGCTAGCTATACTTTGGGAAAATATAATTAAACAATGATGAATAGACTGAAGCACCAACGTATTCAGGAACTTGCGCAGCGCCTTACCAGGAGTGTCAATGAACTTGGTGCAGTAGTCGCGGCCATAAATAATTCACCGATAATTATGACGCTGCCTAATACAAATTGTGAATGCCACTTCGTGTTGGAGCAGCACCACCTGTGTTGAAAGTGTCTGCTTTGCGCAAAATATCGACTACGCCATTATTCATATTCTTCGTATTGCAGGACAGCACACATTGTGCGACTACTCGTCTTTCTGAGGAAAAGCAATGTACCGGCGAAACATCTGACAACTATTATGGTTTGTTCCATGTGAATGTAACTTATGACAGTGAATAAATATTGCTAAGCACTTTGCTGTGGGTGGGAATCATTAAAGGACATAAGTGTTGCGCAATTAGCAAAGTGTGCTGACTGCTTGTTAGTTCACTTTTCTTTTCCACAATGATACACAGCTTAAAGTGATTCCTTGGCTTACGTGACACCTGTATGGGGTCACTTTAAAGATGAGCTTTGAAAATTAGAGTGGCCGCGTGGTACAAGGACTGAAAGGTAGACGAGTTGGAACTTCTTCTTTGTTGCGTAACACACAAATTGATAAAACATAAAAGAATAGAAATGCTTTTCACCTGTTCCTTTCTTGTGTTCCTTATGAACTCTTGCGCTACCCAAACATGTACAATACTCGACTGCGCTTAGAGGGCCAGGGCTAAATTCCATTTTATTCTTTATAGTTTTTCCTCAATATAGTTTTTGAAGTCGGTCGGTTACTTCTTTTTGTCTATCTATTATGTTACCAATTACGACGGCGACGACGCGCAACGCACGGAATGGTTGACTAATAGGTGAGCTCTAAAAAGCTACTTGAGAATCGATAGGACAGTAAAACCGTTGATCACTGACCGTCACTCTGAACCCTAAGCCCTCTGTAGTGACGGCAGGAGCAAGATGGCCAAAACTCTCATACGGGAAGAGCTGCGGAAGCTGCTTTCTGAATGGCAGCACGTAGGAGCATACACAGAAATCTTCTTGGTGGTAGTTCGCGGTACTCATGGCTTTGCCGAAGCACGCTATCCTGAGCTCGAAACCATGACCCACGCCGGTGTATTCTCTTTTATATGTGTGTCATAGTAAATTTATTTGTTAGCGCGGTGGCTAGCGTCACCTCTAGTGTAAGCTAGGCTACTTTTATCATGTAGGGCATCTTGTCAGGATAGTTTAATACACTTAAGCTTCAAACTTCTAGAAGGTCCACACACATTGCGGCGCGACATGCATCAAGCGCAGGTTAAATTTTATGGGGGGTGCGGTATGCTTTAGTGACTCTTGTGGTTTATGCTGTTGTCGCTCGTGTGGGTTGGCGTAACGATGGCATGACCACGCGCATTATAACCAGCTGCGGCCTCCATAGTCCGGCAAAATCTTCATCGTCTTGTTGTTCAAGCGCCTTGATAGCGATATTGTCAGGGATGAGTGACGGAAGTCCGAAGACGGGACACTGGGAGGCTCGCAATACTGAACAAAAATCCATTTATTAGGTGAACTTGCGAAAATAAGAGAAACTGTGCCCCTCGACGTCCGAACGGCAAACATGTGCTCGGTGGCCGCCGGGAAATGAAATGCCAAGACACAGTCGACCTTTCGAGATACGCCCCCCAAAGCGGCTGCCTGTGCGGGGCAGCGATCATGCCAGATAAATCACTCCACGTCCCGTACCAAAACCGAGATAAGGCTGTGGGAAGACATGCACCGAGAAGACATAAAAATGTTTCGTGGTAATAACAGATGTGAATACGTGCCGTCGTTTTCTTTCATTGCTTGGCTTAACGCACGCAAAACAGTGTATCAAAACAGAAAAGACGGAAAGAGGCGAGCGGGAAAAAAAAGAGAAAACTGAAGAGGAACTAAGAAGGCTGCCCAGCTCCGCACTCTTTCAATCTTGGCCCACCTTCTCCGATGTGGTTTTTTTTTTAGTGAAGTTTGATCATGCTGAAATAAACAAAAACAGGCCCACGGGACAACAAATCATATATTGTATATCGGGCTCATTTCGTACACTCACCGTAAATCGGATAACCAGAATAGGCCAATTCACCTATGTTTAAATGCAATTTTCGCTGATTCGCACACTGAAGCAATACCTCCAGAAGGTTTGTTGCGGAGAAAGGGAAGCTTTGTGTTTTCAAACTCCTTCGTAAAAAGTGCCTTTTTCCAAAGGAGTTTCCCGCAGCGACGTAGCTCTGTGGCAGAATACTGAACGCTGAAGGCTATACTTTTACAATTCTCTCATTTCTTCTTGTAGGCAATTGTTAACTTTATTTTTTGTTTTATTTAAATTGCTTCTGGCTTCAGAGTGAAACCAAAAGCGATTGTGGGTAGCATATATTTGTAACACGCTTAATATTTTATACTCTGTTACGCACAGAAGATTGAGCGAGCACAGAGCTTGAAACGCGGTAAAACACCTAATAAAAATGTACGCAGCACATGTCATGAAACAGCATAACACCTGTATATATGCTCCCTAACATCACATGAAAACAGGCTAAAAAATTGTACGAACGTCACGATGCTGTTAAGGTGTAAGCGGGCAACTTTCATAGCGACATCGGCTACTTGGTGGTTTCATCACAGCTTTCTCTGGAAAAAGTGATAATGAAAATTAAAAGTATAATGCGGAACTACAACGTTATATCCAAGAACGGCTTTGTTTACGAAGACATGGTAATATTTAAGCTTCATTCCACCCCCTAAATGTGCTGTGACATACTCAAATATGAACCTTTAAGCCTTGAAATTTTCTAACGCGTAAATAAAATTTTGTGTCCTGTCGACTTGTGTTCCCTACAAGTCCAAGAACACAAAAACGTTGTATTTTGAACACCCCATTAGTAAAGGAAAAACACGCACCAAGACCCACATTTGAGACACCAGGGCCTAGTGTTTGTGAAGGGAAAGATGGTAAGTTTACGTCGACGTTTCAGTGAAGCCTGACCTCTAAAGTACTTGTACTTATCCAGTGGCTAACGACGATGAAGAATTTATACCTGAAGTGGGTATGCGCCACAGTTATTACCTGAACAAAAAAGTGCATGCCTGCGTGGAAAGCGCAGCGCAGTCACAGCGAAAGCTGAAAGAGTGGCCTTGCAGAGCCTTTTCTAAACACTCATTGTTTAACTGCTGCAAGTACACTTGCTTTATGTCCACTATGGCAATAATAATAACAATTTTTGGTTGTAAGCTGGCATTTGCTATGCTATTTTTCGTCATTCTATTGAGAAGCGTCGTATCTGCTATGCACTTGCAAGGAATTATGCACTAATCGTTCATGCAGTGGCTGACGACGACGAAGAATTATGGCTGAAGTGGGCATGTCGCACAGTTTATAGGGGAACAAAAACAGCCTTTTGTAACTGGTTGGAGGATTGGACGACCCACTCGTTGCGCTATTCGCATTGTGCGACGGCTGGTTATTCTTTCGCTGTTTTAAAATGCTTTATAAGTTGTAATGACCGACTGTTTTCCCGACGTCAAGCCTCTAAGCATGTTCGCCAACAAGTCAAAAGCACCGGTGTGGCTCAGTGGTAGAATACTGGGCTGGCACCCAGCCGACCCATGTTAGAGCCCCACTGTGTCATTGGTAGTAGTTTTTATAGACGATAGTCTTTCTTGGACACCTTCGACGCAAAAATTTTGTCTGTCTGTCTGTCTGTCTGTCTGTCTGTCTGTCTGTCTGTGTCGCGCACGCCCGTCTCAAAGCCGCGCGTTTGCTTTCCAAGATAACTGCCAGATAGCGCCAATGTCTCAGGTGTAACTTGCCTTGATGCGCTCGTTCGCCTCCGCTGTGCCTCGAGGAACTCTTACGCAGCGCTTCTAGAATACCATTCACCGACTTTCTTGCACAGAACATCAAATAAACGTTTTGTTCAATCTCTCTAGACGCAAGACTATCGTCTGTCGACGTCACTTGCGGATTAACATGCAGATACGGGGCCATTTTTTCTAATTTCGCGCGATGTGGTTACGGATACCGGAGGCGGTGGCTGCGGTGGACAACTACGGCGCTGCGCGAGGCCCAAGTTGAAATCTCGTAAAAGCTTTTGCTGTAAAACGCCTGGTTGTTCTTTCGCACTTTTAAAACGCTTTATAAGTCGTAATAACACTAGTGCTTTCTTGACTTCAGGCCTGCCTAAGACAAGTTTGCCTATAGATGTCCCAAGCACCGCATGGCTCAGTGGTAGATCACTGAGCTGGCACCCAGCGGACTCAGGCTTGAGCCCCATTATGTCATCGTTACTAGTTTTTGTTTTCGAATTTCGCGCGTTGTGGTTACGAACTCAGGCGGCGGTGGCAGTAGCGAAACTGCGGCAGCGCGTGACCCTAGTTTTGATCGCATAATAGCTTTCGCTGTAAAAGGTTTGAGATTCTGCTGGAGAGCTGCGGACATCTCTCGGATTAGAATAATCGAATAACGTGATGCTCACCGAAGAACTGACATGTCTTGAAGACCACGCTGGTCTCATTAGGTCTGTGGGAAATTTGTTCAGTTCACTATTGCGAGGAGCAAAGCAAAAACTCTTTATCGGTATCGTACGTAATATTCTCGAGACTATCAAGAAACTTTCCGCCTGGCCACTACAATAAAAAAGGTAGCGCGTAACATCATGGCGGCAACATAATTTTAAAATCGTATTAGCTGAATAACATCTATGACACCGTTGTGGTCAAAACGGGGGGATATCCTCTCTTCATGTAATGTAATGCGTCGACACCCTATCAGTGGTCTTCCCTGTAATTTCAGCTACAATTTCAGCTATTTTTCTTGCGCTGTATCTAACTCATGTAGGTTTATATTACATATGAAACAAAAAAACAAGTAAGGAAGAAGAAGAAGAAGGTGACAAATATGAAGCGACAGCACGCGGTCAAAAATTATGAACTTACCAATGAGATGTAAAACCGAGAATGTTGCAGTCATGAATATTTTATTCATGGTGTGAAGATGAAAATGAGAATAAGGGTTATTCTGCGTGAAGGGAAGCGGGTTCTGAAGTAGATTCTGTAAATTCTTAACTAGAGATGTTCCTGCGAATAATAATGTATTCAGCACTGTTTTTTTGTGTCTGTACATGTGTCGGAATGGCCTGCCAAAACGTTCTTATACTACGACTACGACACACTTCACTTTGAACGTTTTGTAGCGTGTTTGGAAGAACTTTGGCATACACAGATTTTAAGTTCTAATTTTGATGGATGGAAAGCCAGCAATAAAGCACACTATAGTAAGTTGGTTAGTAATAAAACCTATTGTCACAGTCGTTTCAACAGTAAGTGCGCGCTTTTTTTGGAAACTGCATTTATGGAGATTACTGTTTTTGTAAATGTTATCGCGTCGTTAAAAAAGCAAATATGAATGCTGAAGGTGAAAACACCTGTAGGGTACATTGAAAAAAAAAGTGCATTTTATCACCTATGCGGTGCACGTTTGTTGCCATTCAGTGATGGAGTCTGCTGAAGATTACAAGCGTGCACAGACGTTTAGTAGAGGTGCAAGGCAGATTGTAGGGTTGTAACCCCGAGTCGGGCAGGTTTTAACGCAGGCATTGCTGCCGGGCAGCTTCTGCTACTGCTTGCAAAAGGATAAGCGTAAGGTTTGTGAGCTGTTTATTATAAGATACTAAGTCGAAACATGAGTGCCTAAATATGTTACCACGTCGGACATAGAATTGTGCAACAGATATAGCGGCTACAGTGCTCGCGATCTATGGGAAGCTCCTGAGGGAAAAAAAAAACGAGAGCTGAGATTCTCTAAAAAGCGAGGTTATAAGTACATACTTTAACAGAAATAGTAAGACGATGCCAATGTTAATGTAGTGGCAGCTGGCCACACGGTGTAAAATATTCATCAAGCGCGAAACAAGGGCACTGCGTGGTAGATGTAACCTTTCTGCCCAAAGCAGCCAATTTTCTGGACAATGCAGTCACAACTGCGTGGCTTTCTGATAGAATACGCCGCTGCCACGCAGCATGCATAACTTTGGTTCCTCCTGAGACCCTTGAATATCGCTTTGGGATTTGTCAGAGGAACGTTGCCGATGCCAGATTTTCTTAACGCTCTTGTGTTTGAATTACCAGCGTCTCTTCTTGCTGCTCCTGAGTAGACAGTAACTGTCAATCTCATCTGATGCATCCCCGCTTACCACTTCCCATCGAATATGTGTATCTGCCTCACAAGAGTGGAAGAAAAGCGTTCATGACATAAACGCAAAATTTTCGTGCAATATATATAACGACCGAAACTTCATATTCTTTGTACCTTTATGCGCCTTTAAGCTTGTTTTTTTTTCTATAACGAGTGACGAAAAATGTTACTAGGACACCCATATTAGGCGGTCAGATAGATAGATAGATAGATAGATAGATAGATAGATAGATAGATAGATAGATAGATAGATAGATAGATAGATAGATAGATAGATAGATAGATAGATAGATAGATAGATAGGTAGGTAGATAGATAGATAGATAGATAGATAGATAGATAGATAGATAGATAGATAGATAGATAGATAGATAGATAGATAGATAGATAGATAGATAGATAGATAGATAGATAGATAGATAGATAGATAGATAGATAGATAGATAAAAATAATCATTGCACTTTTAGTTCTCTCAGAGGTCGTTGGCGTTTAAAATCACGAAAACACGCAGAGAATTTACTTGTCGCAAAAAAGGCATTTTTTGGTATTGCTTCATTCGGAGGCACCGTTTCATTGCGGCATGGTAATGCAAATGAGTTAGCCGAGGGCTCGTGCAGTCATAAATTATTGCTGAACAACACATATATATTAACGCATGCAAAGTCATGCTTCTGAATCTACGGTTGATAAATTTTACCAATGAACCAAAATATATGCCGGTTGTCATTCTCTAACAGACTTGCACCCGCTTGGCACATGCGTCACATCCTCTTCAAGCCAAATTTTTTTGTTGGAACTTTTAGTATTCTGCTTTAATTACCTGATAGCAAGACACCGCGTCTAAATTCCTTGACAGAAGACATACAGGTATACGTTTGCACGTGTGCCAGGACTTCCTGCCGAAGGAGATATTTAAAAGCACCCTGTAAACATGCTTTGAAGATCCAAGCTGCTGCTCAAGTAAAGACCGCATCGAAGTCTTCTCTTTGTTCAATCAAGGTGAGTCTTTTGAGATCTATGCTCACTGGGAAACTAGCTGTAGTTTCAATCATACTAGAAAAATAATTAAGGTGCCTCTAGTCAGTCCAGTGGAAAGAATTTTACCCAGCATGGTAACGTTCACAGTCATCATCATCATTGTCATCACGTGCATGGCTACGTATACTGCAGTACAAAGGCTTCTCCCATGTTACGCCAGTCAACTCGGTCCTGTGCTGGTTGCTGCCATTTTATACCCGCAATCTTTTTAATCTCATCAGCCCACCTTGTTTTCTGTCTCCTCCTAACCCGCTTGTCTTCTCTGGAAATCCAGTTATTTACCCTAAATGACCAGTGTTTTCAAGTATTTGACTGTAAAGCTGCTTTGACGATTATGCTTCTAGCGATTGCACACAGATAACTGCGGGATCTATGGTTGCTATGCTGCATTACAATGAACGTAATTGTACAATAGTGATGAAGTTAAAGGTAACACAATACCCGCATACCTTGCGTCATGTATATTAAAGTTTGTACAATGGAATACCACCTTGAATTAGCATATATTTATTACTGACGCTATTATACTTCCGCTAAACAGATTAGCCATGTTTACTTTTGTCAGACATACAGATAACTCTCTTTGTAATATTCATTGAGAGCCCCCAAATAAACAAGCCATGACCATAGAATAATATTGCTTAAAGCCTTGTCCTAGTTACAACGTGCTTTATCAGCCTGATAGCCATTTTAAATATTGAGGCTTTCGTTAAATGAGATTGTATGTTTTAAGCTCTTTGTGATGTGCTTCGCGTGTCTGAATGGGTCTGCGCTTCTCTTTCCTTATGCAGGACCAAAGCAAAAAAGCTTTCACGATGAAGTTTACCTCAGCAATGTTGATTTTCACCTTGGCAGCAGGTAATCGTCTCATCGCAGTGATGGAAAAAGTGGAACTTGCACAGGGCAGTTCAAAATAGGCACCTGGAAGCTCTCTAGAATTGTGGAGAGTGCGGTTTCGTCACTTTACTGGTATTTTCGAAGATGTCTTAGATAACCGTTAGTAAAAATCACGGAGTCGGAACTACGCTTGAAAAGGCTAAATGGATTAAATTTGAAGGAACTTTCTGTGTGACAAAAGAATATAAAAGTGTTATTCATTGCTAATAAGATAGGAATTGTGGATAAGAGTGTAAAGTGGTCTTGAACATGAGAAATATTCCTAGACCACCTTAGAAGGGAGTGGTCCGGTTGTGTTTTAGGCCACAAGAAGAGTGCTCTTAAAGTTGGCAGGAAGCTGATGTTAGATTTTAGTTTCGCCTATTAGAAGTTAGATTGCGTCAAATTTGTTCCAGAAAATTCTATGCAGCGGGCTTCGGATTGTTAGGGGGTGATACTGATAGTTGTCACAATCTTTTTTTCTCATCCTTAATGACACTTGAATGACGGAATTTTTTTCGCTGTGACACCATTCATGCTTCATCTGGTGTATCTGCAGCAATCTTGGTGGTCGTCACTGCTGTCGAAGAGAGAACAGGAGGAGGAGGAGGTGGTAGTGGAGGTGAGCAGAAAAATCTTTGTTTCGTACGTCATGTGTAAAGTCTTATGATTTGGGAAATCCTGGTCCTATGACCGAGTGGTTCTTGTTCGACCTCTTCAATTAAACAACCTTACCTCTTCAAACAGTCTTTAGTGTTCGTAAAACTTTTACCAATGATGAGCAATAAAGGCAGCTTTCAAATATAAGCAGCTTCCAAGCACGCCTATGGGCATTACTATAAAAATTATTTCCAACTATTCTGCTGAAAAAATGCTATGATCAGACTGTGGATAGCTTACAAACTTGCGCAAACTGTTTTTAAAGTGATCGTTGAATAGTTATAAAAACTGGATATGTGAACAAGCTTCTCAGACGACTGCATCAGTTATTCACTTTTGAAGAGCTTATAATGTGTAAAACCTCTCGTACTACCTTTAGTTGATGTCTTTATGGTATGTTCGACGCATATAAATATTTAGGCCCTAATGTTTCACATCACTGTATGTGTTGAGTGTTCTCCAAAATGTTGTGATCATTCTTTTGCAGGAACTGGCAGTGGGTGCCCGGACGCCAACGCATGCACCAAAAGCTGCAACAAACAGGGCTACAGCATCGGAATCTGCCTTGCGCCTCTACTTACAGTCTGTGCGTGCTTGTAATAATTAGGCGACCAGAGGACTGAGTGGAATAAACGTTTTCTGCGTGAACGATAGCTACGGTTTGTTATTTAATGATCAATTTCGTGTGAGAAACACTCATGCTAACTTGGCGATTTACATTTCACTGTCACCAGCTGAGCGTTTTACCGTGGTGGCTGGATTCATTGAAGCACACCATATCATTGTTCGGGGTGTGTTTTGATCAATGCGCAAAACTAGACAAGGTTGTCGGCAATGACAGGGTTTATTCTGATCAACCTCACTCCTTGACGAGAATGGAGGCATGACGAGACGGGAGGCATGCCAAAAATCTCTTATCAGTGAACACTTCATTCATGGCTACTTACAAGGCAAAAAAAAGGGGGGGGGGGGGTCGTCTACCTGCGTGGTTGGTGGTGGCTTTCAGGATAACACCCTCACTCTGTGGGATTGTCCATTTAGTATTTCAGCCCTGGACACGAGCGTCGGACACATACTTACCAGAGAAAGAGCTGTGACCCATGAAGACTGAGAGGCGGACCATAGCTTGTATATCACGATGGCACTACTCGAACATACGAAACTTCTCAGCCAGATGATGGCTAGTCCTTGCATACTTAACTGGACACTAAGTGATGCGCGTTTACTTTTAAAGTTACTTGATATATAGTTTAGATCGATTTTTCGGAAGTATCATGATACTGTCATTAGTTTCCTTCAAATGGATTTGAGACAATAGTATCGCCTTGAGAAACGGCCCTCAGAAGACATTTATATGTCGCACAGTGGCATTAAGGTCACAGTGCTTTGTAGATTAAGATATACGAATTATATATATATATATATATATATATATATATATATATATATATATATATATATATATATATATATATATATATATATATATATATATATATATATATATATATAATTCATGCCAAATACACCAAATGATACACGCCTCGTAAAATATAATGCGATACAGGCAAGAAATACCCAAAAAATACTCAAGATAGTATCTAAGGTACACGTTTACTGAATACTGCTCAGCACTGCTACCAAGGAACGCCAGCGCTTCGAACTCCTTGTGAACTTGGCCCTCTGTATATTTCCTGACCAGCCATACCACGTTCCGGGTAAAAAAGTGTAAACGAATAATGAAATGGCAGCGGAAAAAGCGTATATGATCAATTTCCGAGAACACATATTTCTTTACGTTTAGGTGATCGGGCTTTACCCATAATCATTCAGTTCAAAAACTTGTCGTTTTTAATGGGGTTGTTCTAACAAGACAGAGAATTGCACGAGTAGTCAAGTTTATGATATTGCTAACGTTATGCCAACACTGGAGTTTTTATGCCAACTGGAGTTTTTTTACGATTTGTGAAGAGGTTTATTAGCCGTTAAAAACAGCGACGAGACAGCGTGAAGACCCGCCCAGCGATCGGCACAGCAACGAAATGAAGCACAAGCTGAGAGAGCCGGGCGTTGGCGATGCTGCAGGCACATCTTCTTCACGGAATGATGTATGAAAGATGACCCATCACTGCAGTGATTAGAACCGACGGCCGACGAGTGCGCACGATGCTATCAATTTACAACGCATAATAATTTCAGAATTAGATTTTATTTTTATTTTAAAAGCTAGGCCGACCTTTTGTGACTACTACCGAGAGTGCTACTTGTTCTAGTAGTCCCTGCGGAACACTCCAGGTGCAAGTTAACACGAAGACAACAAGGAACATGGATGATTCTAGCCGCCAGGAAGAACACCTACCTCCTAAATACGCACTACTGCCTCACCACCCAAAGTTGTCTCGACAAGCTCAGACCAGCAAGACGAAGGTCTTCGAGCCTTCTAACACAGTAACATTGCTGCAGCCCTGGGTGCCGGACACATCGTGCTCAGCCGGGTATATTTGGTGTAACAGAACAGGATCATTTGCTGTTGCCTGGTTAGTTGCGGGAGCATTTTGGGAAATTCACACCTTGCTTTTTTTTAATATTCTGAGTAATTTCTTTAAAGCTCGTCACGAGATGTGGTGAGTGAGTGAGTGAGTGAGTGAGTGAGTGAGTGAGTGAGTGAGTGAGTGGGAACGACTTTATTATGGTCCAGTGCAGGCGCTGAGGTTGCCACGCGCTACGTGGTTACTCCCACGTGGGAACCGGCAGGTCCAGCCTGACGGCCCTGTCGCGGGCACACTGGACGAACAGGATTTGGTGCTGACGTTGTGGGCTGCGCAGAAGCGCATCCTACTCGGCCTCGCTATAGGTAGGTCCAAGCGACCCGCACTCCCAGAGCATGTGTCGCTCAGCTGGCTACACCCCAGCCCGGATGGACAGTAGTTCTCGGGCGTGGAAGTCAGCGAGGGCGTTGCATTCCACCTTTAAGTGAGCGGGGACCCAAACGAGATTGATGACATGTCCCAGAGGCTTGTGCTTGGAGAGAATGGTGGAGACCACAGGAAAAATCACCCCCCTGTGGAAGCTTCCGTATACTGACTTTGAATCTGTGACCATGGGGTCCAGTCTCGGTTGTAAGAGTGCCACTTCTTCCGCAAGGACTGCATCTGTGATAATAAGCGATGTACTGTCTGAACATCTAAAATATATCATGGTGTGTTGAATGCTGATGTAAGTTATGGCAATGAAGCAACATGGCTAAGCCCTTTGCTGTGAGTCGGAATCCTAAGAGACAATTGTAGAGCAATTAAGAAGGTGTGCTGACTATTTGTTAGTTTACACTTCTTGTACACAATTATACACATCTAAAAGCGATTCTTCGGCTGAGGTGACTCCTGGATAGGGACACTTTCAAAATGAGTTTCGAGCACTAGCGTAACCGCGTAGTACCATACTCTTCAGCAAGGGCGTAGCAAGAGATTCTTTCGGGGGAAGGGGGGGGGGGGGACTACCTTGATTTTAGGAGGAGCACCCCCTTGAGATGGTAATTTTTCGCTCGTCATGCTGAGGCGAAAACAAAAAAATTTTGGGGGGATGGGGGGCACGTGTTTGGTGTACCACCTCTGGATACGCCCCTGCTCTGTAGTACGACTGAAAGGTGAATGTAATGCTACTAAACTCATTCTTAGGAGGCGCACGAATTGATAAAACGCAAACAGGGGAACAGGTTTTGTCCTGTGTTTTTTCTTTTATACTTTAGAAAATTGTGCACTACCCAACGATGTACAATCATCGACTGCAGGCTGAGGGCCAAGAGTAAACTTTCATGTGACCCTGGGTATATTTCTGTTAATTCATTTTTTTTCAAGATGTCCGGTGACTTTTTACGTCTATCTGTTACGTCTCTAGCCATGACGGCACTGAGCACGTGGAATGGTTGCTTGAGACTTGCACTTTGAAAACGTATTGCCACGTTACATTTCCCAAGTCTTGTTATTGTCCCAAAACACTACACGATTCTCAGCGCAAACCGCGCCTGCATTTTTCGAGAAGCTTCCGGACTGTAGTAGATCATTTAGATAAGATCCCGCCTACTCTCCGAACTGTACAGATTATTCTGGAACCTACGTCACCACCCGCGATACCGCTAGAACATTTGACGGCGAGAGTATAAAAGCCGACGCGCTTCACCGCTTGTCTGTAGTTGATCGACGGCCGACGCTCAGTTCGCCGCTTACCTAGTGCCGGGATTTCCGCAACCAGGCACGCTGCCAGTCGTCGACCCCATCTTATCGAGCATCAAGCGAACCCCTGGTCAACCCCCCGGCTCTGTCCAGGCCTTCATCGTGAACCAACGCCGGGCACCACAGCGCAAGCCGTGGGAGCCAGGGCCAGGACGAAAGTGTGATGGCTTTCGCAGCGCCACCGCCGAAAGTTCATTGCTTTAACTTCAGCGCTCCAGAGGGGAGCACCGTCGACGACATCATAGATGCCCTCGAAGCAGTAACAGGCCCAGCCGGTATCAAGTCCCTTCAGCACATGGGAGGTGCAAAGTTCGGTACCACAGCCGCAAGCGTTCATGCAGCCACCAAGCTGAAGAGCTGGGGCGCCATTCTCTAGAACGGCGAATCAGTTCCACTAGTCAGCGTAGGTCCTGAAATAATCCACGTCACAGTCTTCCGGGTACCACTGTAGGTAAGCGACGCAGCCCTAGTGACTGCTCTCTCCGCCTACGGCAACGTGCAACATATCCACGAGCCAGTGTTCAAGGGCCGCCCTGGCGTTGGCACAGGTGTCCGTGTGGTGCGAGTAGAAATGAAAAGCCAAACACCGATTTTTCTGACAGTCCAAGGCTACAATGTCATGTGTGACTACCGGGGTGTCAAGAAAGTGTGCTCTAAGTGCAGGAATGCTGGCCACATCGCCAAAGATTGTGCCACGCCCCGTTGCACGCGCTGCAACGTGTTTGGACATGCCACAGAGGGATGCGCAGAACCGTGCTGCAAGTGCTCGGGCAGCCATGCAACAGCTGACTGCGTACGTCCGAAGTCTTTCGCAGCAGCGGCAACCGAAGAACAAGCGTGCACCGACCTCACGCCCGCATTGCAAGATGATTAGACATCTGCGGTCGCGTCGAAACACTGAACCATGTCTTCCATGAATGTATAGTACCGCGCACCTTTTGGCGCATGCAAGATTGCAAGACATTTCAATCCTTGAAAAATACTAATGTGTTAGACACCAACAACCTGCAGCTAGGCCCTATTAACCATTGTATAACTTCTATTTCTCCTGCTCTTGCTCACATATTCAATTTAACGCTTCAATCGGGCGTATTCGCACAGGCATTGAAATACGCCAGAGTTTCGGCAATACTGAAAGCAGGTAGCCCTAATGACCCCAACAACTACCGGCCAATTTCGGTGTTACCTGTGTTTTCTAAGGGGCCAAAAAAATTATACACTGTCGCATGGTCAATTTCTTCGATAAGTTTGGTATCCTAACTAACGCGCAACACAGATTTAGGAAACACAGGTCAATGGAAACAGCCCTTCTGTCAATCAAGGAAACGATAATAAGGAACATAAAAAGGAAATCCTATGCGCTGGCGTTATTCATAGATTTTACTAAGGCATTCGACTGCCTAAGTCATAACCTTTTATTAGACAAACTAGAATGTTACGGAGTACGTGGTAGCTGCTTATCACTTAGAACTTTAATACTAATGCTGAATTTATTATATACGCTGATGACAGCACTGTCATATTGTCTGGGAACGACGTGCGCAACTTGACAACGGATTGCAATGAACTGCTAAGAAAGTTATCTACCTGGTCTCAGCTAAATCAACTTAGGATCAACGCGAAGAAAACTAAGGTAATTATTTTTCGCTCCAAGAACAAATTGCTTCCGTTAAATAATACTATTGCTTTTGAAGGTCAAAAAATTGAAATAGTTGACAGTCACAAAATTCTTGGCGTGCAGTTTTCTTCACAACTTACTTGCGAACTGCATGTAAATTACCTATGTGAAAAGCTCTCCTCTGTGACAGGTGTCTTATCACGATGTCGTAGTTTGCTACCTACAAAGGCCAAAGTACAGATATTTAATGCTTTATTTCATGCCCACTTAAATTATTGCGCCTTAGTGTGGAGTACAACCACTATAACTAACATACGTAAAATTCTGATGCTACAGAACAGGATTATTCGCTATATTGGCAACATAGACTATTATTCTAGCACCAGAGAAGCGTTTCCTAAGTACAACATTATTAGAATTGACAACCTTTATACTTTTAGTTTATTACATACTGCGCGATATGCTTCTGAATCCCTCAAGAACTGTATAAAACAGTTGGCATCGTTAGAACGTCGTAGAATTGATGTGAACACAAGGAACCCTGAGACATGGTAAGTTCCATATTTCAGGACGCACTACAAACATCAATCGTTAGCATATAACCTACCATCTACTTTAAATAAATATAAATATATTGACACGGTCAGTAAAAAGGACTTCCGCTTATATTTCGTTCACTTGTAATGTCACATACTGTGACATTCTGTGTAATTGAAGTGTGCGTAACTTATGTTGTTTCTTTAACATAGTCTTCTGCTTACATGAATTTCTTGCTGTGTTATATGGCCAGTGTTTTTCTTTTATTTTGTCCCGAATAGCTAGTATTGCTACATTGATACGGTGTTATTATTCTGTGTTTATATTATTTATGTTTATTACTTATGCTGTAGTCGTATTTTATTGTATGTAGCACTTTTTTATTTATTTTTTCTAGCACTTCTTATGCACATGTATTTATTTTCACTTTTTCTTCCTGCAATCTTCGTGCTGCAAATCCATGTAAATCGCTGTATATGTACATACAATATGGTATTCTGTTTTACTTGTTGGTTTTCTCGTCACTGCACCGGACTGCTTGTTGTTACTGCCCTGTATAGTCTGGTCGTTGGGTCTCGTCAAGCTACTTATGTAGCTTTTATTCCAACGCAGCCATCCAGCATGTATAAACTGGAAAATAGATTGAATTGAATTGAATTGAATTATCCAGCGGTCGAGCCCGTGGGCGACACTGACACAAGCGACACTGACGCCCATGCTGAACCACAAGACGCAGGAGACCGGCCTCCCCTGTCTGAGAAAGCCTGGTCAACCCTTCACACCCCGTTCGAGACCAGCGACTTTTCGCCGGATGCCTATGAAGAACATAGCTCATTCAAAGCCGAAGCCCGAGTGCCCGTGCTTTGCGGAGACCACGAGAGCTACAGCTCTGACACAGTTGGCACCACCAGTAGCTCCGAGGCACCGAGAGCTTCGATGGGACGCGGCACCCGAACGACGGGACGTGCAGACGCTCCGATCATCGGCCCAGACAGGACCACAACAGTGATTATGCCACCGACAACGACGAGCGCCCGCGCCAGCAAGTACTCGGATCAGACCCGCAAACTGAGCCTGTCAAACCCCATTTACCAGATTACAGGTGCAGCCGTCGGTGCGAGTGTCGGTGCCAGCGCCATGAAAATAGACCGTTCCGCCACTAAACGAGCCAACCCACCGACAGGGCTCTGAGGGCTCTACGGACAGTAGTAAGCCCCCAAAACTCGCTAATGATCTAACGACGTCAGAGCATTTCTCTCTTTAGTTTTGTTCACTCTTTGAGCGCTCGCCCCACCCCCTGCAAGGGGTTTCTCTGAAGTTTGCGCGCACTCCCCCTATTTTCAAAATGGCTACGGTGCATTTTCTCTCCTTAAACGTCAGGGGTTTCAGACGCCGAGATAAGCAGAGAGAAGTCATGCACTTCGCAAGGTCACGTCATGTCGATATCCTTTTCTTAGAGGATTATAATTTTAAAACCCCTTTTGATGTGCAATCCTTTTGTTCACATTTTGGAGTAGAGGCCTTTTTTTCGCTGACTGATTCAAAGATGTGCGGAGTCGCAGTTGTTTTTTTTTTTTGACACCAGCGTTACGTTGAAGAGCACACTGTGTTTATGGTTTTGACGGCCGCACACTAGCAGAAGACTGACCTTCAAGGCAGACGAGTAAGGGCGCTCGTAATATATGCCCCAGCTCAACGTGCGGGCACGGCCGACTTTTTCAATTCACTCGACTCATTTATGTTTGACAGTTACCCCACTTTCTTAGTTGGAGATTTCCACTGCGTTGAGGACACCGACAGAGATGCGCGTGGATGCAGACAAAGCAGACATTATAGCGGAGCTAGCGCATTGCGACAACTCATCCGCAATTTCATGCTCAGGGATGCGTGGGTCGACACTCACGGGAATGACTTCGTTGCAACCTGGCAACGGGGTCCCAACGTGACCCGGCTAGACCGCTACTATTTTCCAGAAGTGCTAGCCACTCATGTCCTTAGTTGCGAGGTCTTACATTTCCCACCAGACGTCCCATGCATTACAGACCACTTTCCAGTGTCTGTAAAACTTTTCTTTGAACAATCCACTATATTTAGAAACCATTGGAAAATGGACACCACACTCGTGCATGACCCGGAAAGCGTAGCATTACTGCGTAATGCACTAGAGCAAGCGTGCGACAGGCCGCCTGAACCCCGCAGCTGGGACGCATTGAAACACAGTTGGCGCGCCGAGATTATCAAAGCGGGGCGCGAAAGAAAAGCGCGCCTGGCGACAGTGATAAACGAAACGCTACAAAAAGCGCGCATTGTACGCAGAGGCAAGACGCTGACGTTCGCAATGCACGACTATCTCGATCAGTTAAAGGCGCGGTACGAACTTTTCCTACGTCTTAGTTAGCGCACGGCTGCGCAGTCTTTTATCAACGGACGACCGGTTTCAGATCCAGCGGTTCTTCGAAGTGTTCGCAACGGCTCCTTGGGTGAACACATGCATGTTCCCTTCGTTCAGTTGCCGAACGGCGAACAGTCTACACGAGCAGAACACATAGTGAGGGTCTTTGAAACTCATTTTTCGAATCTTTTCACGGCGGAGAACGCTAGAGACGTGAAATACACCACTATAGTTAACGAGTTTTGCGCGTGAATTTCCCGCGTACAGGAGGAGCTCCGCGATGGTCTGTGCAGCCCAGTGACGCTGGATGAATTACGCTTTGTGCTTCAGCACATGAACGCAACCGCCGCCGCCGGCCCTGACGGGATAGCTTTGAGTTTCTACAGAAGCTTCCTTGAAACAATACAAGACCACCTATTGACAATGCTAAATGGGCTTCTTGCTGACTGAATCACACCGAATACGTTTCGTGAGAGCAGAGTTATACTCTTGCTTAAAAGCGAGGGAGAACCGTCCGACCCAAGGGCGTGGAGGCCCATTTCCCTACTTAACTCGGATTATAAGATATTGACAGCCATCCTTGCTTACCGTATAACAATCATTCTACCGGAAATAGTAAGCGACATACAAACATGCTGTGTCCCAGGTCGTACGATCTATACCTCGCTTGCGCTGACTCGCGACTTATTCACGTACGCTACAAGAACACAAATATCTGGCGTTTTTGTTTCCTTGGACCAGAAAAAAAGCTTTTGATCGCGTAGAATGGAACTACCTCTTCACTGTGCTTTAGTGTTATGGCTTCCCAGCACATTTAACCGACACCCTCCGTTTACTCTACACAGACTTAGGAACGTCATTAGTAGTGAATGGCTATTCATCTGAACCTATTGCAGTAAGTAGGGGCATTCGACAAGGCTGTCCCCTCTCCGCAATTCGCTTTGTATTATGCATAGATCCATTATTGAAACAAATCCAGAAATGTACTTCGATACGTGGTTTCCCTCTTCCAGGCTTGGGCGAAGTGAAAGTAGCGGCATACGCCGATGAGATCCCGTTGTTTATTCGGAACACAGATAGCCACAGAGCCTTTCTGCGAATATTCCACACGTATAGTTACCTGTCGGGAGCACGTCTTAATCCCGGAAAAAGCAAGGCATTGTGCTTTGGGATGCACATTGAAGAGTTCCCTGATAGCGTCCAAGCCCGCAGGGGCGCCTGCGCAAGTAGGCGTTTGGTGTGTAGCGACACCACGGACCCGAGCTAACGGGGGAGTTTTGACTCCCTCCCACGCCTAGCCGTGCGTGGCTTTGCCGTGTCCGGGGAAAAGGGGATCTTGGGGGTTGAGCCGACGCTGGGTGATTGGACCTTTAAGGCCCCCCGGCAGAGGCAACACACCCCTTTGGCCCCGGCTTCACGTAGACGGCACCTCTGGGCTGACCCACCCAGGGGAAATCGGCAGTCACCTTTTCCTATCTCTCTCTCCCTATATCTTCGTCTTTTGTTCTCTCTTTACGTCTTTCCTGTCTTCTCCTCACTTCATTTTACTTCCTATTTTTCCTGGCGGCAAGGGTTAACCTTGTGTGGCTATCCAAACAAGGGTAAACCATATTGGGTTATAGTAACTGCGTACTGCTGGCGTTGCGCAGACATGCCCACATGCTCTGCCACGTCCCCTTGTTGGACTCCGTGGTGGGTGGTAGGCGCCGTTACCGAAAAATACACATTTTCCCATAGACATTTTCCCATAGAAAACAGAGAAACAAAGTTTCTCTGTTTTCGACCCCCTCTCTAAATGATCGTGCCTCGAAAAGGGTACGCACCGACGCAACTTCACTACTTTGGTCGAAAAACAGAGAAACTTTCCCAAAATATCATGTCCTCCACTGCGAACAATCTACAAAAGCTAGAGCAATCTCACCCTTCCTTGTGGCCAAGTGCTTGAGAGAGACCATTGGAACCGGTTATAAGGCCACGAAGATGGCAAGTGGAGATCTGCTTCTCGAATTAAAAGACAAAGAACAGTACAATAAACTCTCGCACCTCGTAGCCTTTGGTAACATCCCCGTCTCTGTGAGTGCACACCGTACAATGAATACAGTGAAGGGCGTGGTATCGAACGAAGATTTGATGACACTGAGTGAAGAAGAGCTTCTTGATGGATGGAAGGACCAAGGTGTAATACATGTCCAGCGCATCATAATCAGATGCAACAACAACGAAATAGCAACAAAGCACTTAATACTCACCTTCAACTCAACCACTTTACCTGAGACTCTCAAAACTGGCTATATAAAACTCCATGCCCGACCCTTCATTCCTAACCCGAGGCGTTGTTTCAAATGCCAGCGATTTGGTCATGCATCCCAGAGCTGCTGAGGGCAGCTGATCTGTGCTAAGTGTGGCACAACCGGCCACAGTGCTGATGAATGTAGTCATGAGGAGGTCCTCTGTGCTAACTGCGAAGGTAGTCACCCCGCATACTCCAGAGCGTGCCCAGCCTGGAAAAAAGAAAAAGAAATAACAACTATAAAAGTAAAGGAAAATATCACATTCAGGGAAGCAAGACAACGGGTCTCACTAACATTGGCACTGAAAACACCTTTCGCCGAAGTGGTGCAACGAGGGGCGGCACCACAAAGGCCCTTGGTATTTGCCCGGACCTCGCCTAGCGTGCCGAGGCCAATGCCCCAAGCCCCTACGGCGGGAGCAGCTAGCGCTGCCCTGCCCAAATTCAGCCTGTCCACACCAGCGACCTCGACAAGATCTGGCGGCAGCCAGGGCAATCGCGAGGCCAAGGGGGCTCCATCGACCCCCAGCTCGGTAGGGACAAAGACTTCGTCGACCGAGGCGAAGTCTAAGCGACGCACAGATCGCTCTTTAGAGCGGGTGTCCAGTGCCTCGCAAGAGGCTATGGACACCAGTTCAAGCCAAACGGCGCAGGAAGCGCCGAAGGAGCGGCGAGCTTCGCTCGACCGCCCCAAAAAGGACAGAATGCCGATTACAGGGCCTGACAAAGGCCCTGTAAAATGAGTTAATCCCCGTCTTCTTTGCACACAGCACTTTTCCCTTCTTTTTTTCCACTATGGACAACATCATACAGTGGAACGTAAGGGGAATACTTAGAAATTTAGATGACGTCCAAGAACTTCTGTGTAAGTTTAAAGCGAAAGTGCTATGTGTGCAAGAAACGCACTTAACTCCTAAGCACAAGGACTTCCTACGACAATATATTATTTTCCGAAAAGACCGGTAGGATCCTGTCGTACCATCTGGCGGTGTAGCCATTATAGTAGATCGTAGTATAGCATGCCAGCATTTGAAGCTCCAAACGGCCCTGGAGGCAGTGGCCATTCGAGCTGTACTTTTTAACAAACTCATTACCATATGTTCTCTGTACATACCACCGCATCAACAACTACACAGACGTGATCTGGAATCAATAATAGATGAACTCCCAGAGCCATTTCTGGTTCTAGGTGATTTTAATGCACACAATGTCCTGTGGGGCGATGCTCACTGTGATGCGCGAGGACGTCTTATTGAGCAGCTCCTTTTCTGTTCTAGGTTATGTCTTTTAAATATGAAGGAGCCTACGTATTTTAGCCTTGCAAACAACACATACTCCTCCACAGATCTTAGCATTTCATCACCGTCCCTTTTACCTGTTTTTAAGTGGAACGTTTTTAAAAACCCTTACGGGAGTGATCACTTCCCAATCATCCTGAGTGCGCCGAACAAAGATCAACTACCTCCGCAGGTTCCTCGATGGAAGATTGACTCAGCTGATTGGGAAAGGTATAGAACTCTTACACACATGACATGGACTGAGCTGTCTGCCCTGACCATAGATGACGCTGTCACATATTTTACAGCTTTTATACTTGATGCTGCATCTAAATGTATTGCCAAAACGAGTGGCATGTGTTCTAAACGGCGAGTCCCATGGTGGAACGACGCATGCAGGAAAGCACGGACCACTCAGAACAAAGCATAGGCGTTGCTTCGCGATTTCCCTACAGCAGAAAACCTGGAAAATTTCAAGCGGGTCAAATCGCAGGCAAGGAGAACGCGCCGACAAGCTAGACGAGAGAGCTGGACAAAGTTTATATCGAGTATCAACTCGTACACAGACGAGGGAAAAGTGTGGAATAAGATAAAGAAAATTAAGGGCCAACAAACGTATTCTCTTCCACTAGTTAATAGTCTCGGGGAAAGCTTGGAGGATCAAGCCAACTTTCTTGGCACACATTTCGAACACATATCGAGCTCCTCACACTACTCCGAATCCTTCCAGAATTACAAGGCACGAATAGAAAAACAAAAGTTAGAAAGAAAATCCCCAAGAAATGAGGCATATAATGCACCATTCTGCTTAGCAGAACTGCGAACAGCACTCAGCTGCTGTAATACATCTACCCCAGGTTCTGACAACGTAATGTACGCGATGCTGAAGGAACTACCCTCCGAAACTAAAGAAACCCTCCTCTCTCTTTATAATCACATATGGTTTTCGGGTGTGATCCCGTCCGCCTGGAAGGAGGCTGTTATAATTCCAATTTTGAAGCAGGGAAAAGATCCCTCTATTGTATCAAGTTACAGACCTATAGCGTTAACAAGCTGCCTCTGCAAGCTATTTGAAAAAATGATTAATTGCCGCTTACTCCACTACTTAGAAACAAATAAATTGCTTGACCCATACCAATGTGGGTTTCGAGAGGGTAGATCCACCATCGACCATCTGGTGCGTATCGAAGCACAGATCCGAGACGCTTTCGCCCACAAACAATACTTCCTCTCTGTGTTTCTCGATATCGAGAAGGCCTACGACACAACATGGCGTTTCGGCATATTAAGAGACTTGTCGCACCTGGGTGTGCGCGGTAGAATGCTTTCCATAATCGAGAGTTACTTGTCCAATCGGAAATTCCGTGTCCGTGTGGGCAGTATTCTCTCCCAAACATTTGTCCAGGAAACAGGCGTGCCACAAGGTGGTGTGCTTAGTTGCACACTTTTTATTATTAAAATGAATTCTTTGCACTTGTCCATTCCCCGCAATATGTTCTATTGCGCATATGTCAACGACATTCAGCTTGGCTTCAAGTCATGCAACTTGGCCATGTGTGAGCGGCAGGTTCAGCTGGGTTTAAATAAGATCTCCAAATGGGCAGATGAAAACGGATTTTGACTTAACCCACAAAAAAGCACGTGTGTCTTGTTCTCTCGAAAGAGAGGCATGCACTCGGAACCCGACATTCAACTGAACGGGCAACAACTGTCCGTCAAAGCCGAGCATAAATTCTTAGGCCTAATCTTGGACAACAAGTTGACCTTCGTACCCCACATAAAGTATTTAAAAACAAAATGTTTAAAAGCTATGAATGTTATAAAAGTGTTGTCACGTACTACGTGGGGTAGTGACAGGAAATGCCTCATGAACCTGTATAGAAGCCTTATTCGCACCCGCTTAGATTATGGGGCCATTGTTTATCAGTCAGCGACTCAAAGTGCTTTGAAGATGCTGGATCCCGTGCACCATTCGGGCATCCGCCTTTCTACGGGTGCTTTTCGCACCAGCCCCGTAGAAAGCCTTTACGTTGAGTCAAATGAGTGGTCGCTTCATCTGCAAAGAACCTACATGTCCTTTGTATATTTCCTTAAGGTGAAAGCAGACAAGAGGCACCCCTCATACTCTACTATTAATGACTTGTCGAGCTCCATTCTTTTTCAAAACAGGCCTTCAATGAGGCAGCCCTTCTCAGTTCGCCTGAAGGGTCTAGCTGAGGACACTGGAGTGTCACTCGAACACAGTTTAATGGCTCCTGTAGCATACCCGCCACCGTGGCAGTGGCAGACTATAGATTGCGATGTGTCTTTTTTAGAAGTTACTAAACATGCGCCTATTGCCCATATTCGGACATACTTCTTGGAACTTCAACACAAATACACACGTCCTGAGTTTTTTACAGATGCCTCTAAGTCTAACTCCTCCGTGTCCTACGCTGCTGTTGGCCCTTCCTTTTCGGATGCTGGCCCTCTACATCCAGGCACAAGTATCTTCACAGCGGAAGCTTACGCGATACTTGTGGCAGCTGAACACATCAAACAATCACAAATACAAAAATCAGTAATTTATACAGACTCCCTCAGTGTGGTAACGGCTCTGAACAGTCTTAAAAAACAAAAAACCCTGTCCTCGTTTCACTTTACTCCATTTTATGCACCCCCTACACACTCAACAGACATGTTGTTGTGTGCTGGGTGCCAGGGCACCGTGAGATTCAAGGCAACGTGATGGCGGATCAGCTTGCTGCATCCGCCCACGAAAGCACCGTCATTACACCGACATCAATCCCGGCCCTTGATCTTAAGCCGTCTCTCAAACGAAAAGTCAGGGACTACTGGCAGAGCAAGTGGGATACACACACACAAAACAAACTACACGTTATCAAGCCACACCTTGGCCACCAGTATCAAAATCACGTCTAACAGAGGTAACACTAACAAGACTCAGGATAGGACACATATACACGACACACACACATCTTTTGTCCGGTGGTGATCCACCATTGTGTGATAAATGTGGTGAGGCATTAACAGTTCTTCACGTTTTAATTCAATGTAAACATTTAGACACTCTAAGAAGACAAGACTTCCCACTATCCTACCGACAACATATACCTTTACACCCTGCAATGTTCGTCGGTAGGGAACCGCTTTTTATTCACAAATCATTATTAGCGTTCTTAAAGGAAATTCATAATTTTCACATCATATACCCGGGCATACCGTAGCACGACCTCTCCAGAGAGGTTTTTGCTGCGGTGGCTACACAGGAAAGCACTTGCCTCACGGCCCTTGCACGCAAGGGTACTAATGTGTGAGGTACTTGTGCTAATGTCATACATGTCCACCATCGTTTTTCATTATCACCAACTTTTGTCACCTATTCACACCACACACACCTTTCACGGCATGGTCATGATTTTATTACTTGTATGTTTTTACCCGCTTTACTGCGAGGAATTTTATGGCCCTTATACAGCCGCTAATCACAACCATTGTCCACATTCCTGTCTCATGAACTGGCGCTCTTTGGCCATCAAATGGCCCTTGCGCCAAAAAACACCATATATCATCATCATCCTGATAGCGTCCAAATCGTCCAAGGCGTTAAAGTCTTAGGTGTAACTTTTCTTTAGACTGGTGAGGTAGCCCGCACCACATGGAAAGAAATCCAACAGAAAGTGAACAGATGCATTGAAGTCGCCAGAACGTTCAACTACCTTTTACTGAAAGTGCTTATCTAAATAATTCCAGCATAACAGGGCCACTGCTTTATGTAGCCAGAATTGCACGACCACCTCGACGAGTTTTGCTGAGAGTGGATACTGCGTGCGGCTCCTTTTTTTTTGGGTTGGCCACGCCGAAGCAGTCGCTATAGGGCCTTGGTCCGCCTGCCAGTAAAATGGGGAGGGCTCAATGTACCCAACCTTCATGTAATGTGCCTCATGTTGGCTCTCAAAAACACCTGGGCACTCTTAGAGAACTCATCGTATGGAGGCAGGCAACTTGCAGTGTATCTGCTAGGAACCTCTAGAAGACGTTTTGGTTTAGCAAACGACATAGGACCAACTGCTGAGCAGCCACCAGCGTATTACACACATGTTACAAAATCTTTGCAACAATGGCGAAACAATTTTCCTGTTCAAGAACTTATGGAAATGTCCCCCACTGACATGAGCGAATTATTAGCATTTAAAAGCCTCTCTGAAGAACAATGCCGGAAATGCCAGGCGAAAAGACGCTGGACTCTTACAAACACGTCTCTCCCCTCTGAGGTCCGTGACCTAAACTGGCTCACGGAATGGGGGGCTTTACCAACGGCCGACCGCCTTGTTGTGGGGCGTGGCGCCCTTCGCCACTTGCCCGCAATGCGGTCGCGTCGAAACACTGAACCATGTCTTCCATGAATGTATAGTTGCGCGCACCTTTTGGCACATGGTTACCAGGATGTTCCGAACAAGTATGCAGTGGAAGTCTAGCCACAGGGATAACATTGTCGTACTCTTAATGGCTATCGGAGCCTTCGTCTTATGGAAACGAAGGGGACTGGCCTGCCTGAGGGGACGCCCCCAGAGAGCCATGTTTCCTCTTCTACATCGGCTAAGAAACATAATGCTTATGCATATTAACGCAGAACTAGTCTTGCTGGAGGAGGAGGCTTTCCTACGACGGTGGTCCACGCGATTTATTATCGTAAAAAACAACAGAGTGTCGATGCCTTTCCTCCCTTATTGAGGAGGTGGGCTAGAGCTTGTACCACTGTGACATTACCGTGTGTATTTTTCTTTTTCTCTTTAAAAACATGTATGTTTGTACAATATTGTTCTTGAGCGCAAGAGCAAATTGTCCTCACAGGTGAATGCAAAATATCACGCTACACTGTGAATGACCTCACCTTGTTTGTTCATATAGCCTTACTGTTCATTTAAATTTAATCATCTCGATGTCATGAATGTCCTGTCTTTGTTGTGCAGTTTTTGCATTGTACGTCACTGCATACGCTATAAGTTCTTTAGCTGTATGTAACAGCTTTCATTGTACATACGCATTGTTCACCATTGTCCATTTTTATGTGTGCACATAAGCTGTGTAAGATATATCCGGAAATAAAATTCTCTTAAACGCTATCTGTGCAAGACTGCTACTGTAATCAAACTTTCCGTTTGCCGGGCACAGGTTTGCCCAAATAAATAGTTAAATCCCAACATAAAGTCTCCTGTCTTCGGCCACGTCACGACCCCGTGACAGTATTAAGAAGTGAAAGAGACAGTAAAACCATTGATCACCGAGAGAAAAAAATGTCACGCTGAACCTGAAGTCCTCTGCAGTGATGTCAGGAGTGAGACGGTCAAAGCTATCATACGGGAAGGGCTATTTCTAAATAGCAACAAGTACAAGCGTATACCCTGACATTGTCCGCCTGGTAATTCGCAATACTCATGACTTGGCCGAACCAGGTCATTATGAGCCGTAACCATGACCTGCGCTGTAGCATCCTCCTTTATATGTGGCTGATTGAAAGTTTCTATGTTAGCGCGGGGGCTAGCGTTAGCCCTAGTACAAGCTCGACAAATTGTGTCATATGCGGGACCTTGTCAGAATAGTCTAATATAATCAAGCTTCAAACTTCCAGAAAGTCCCCATATGGTACGGTCCGACATACATTGAGCGCAGGTAGCATTGTTATTAGGTGCAGAATACTTTACTGGCTCTCGCTGTTTATGCCGTGTTTGTCAGGTGTAGGTTGGCTTAATTGATGTGTAGGGTTCACCGTCACAGAATCACCATACGAATAAGAGACGCCGTAGTGGAGGGCTCTGGAAATTTCGACCACCTGGTATTTGGTAACATACACTTAAATATGAGCACGCGGGTCTACAGCAATTTCGCCTCCATTGAAAATGCAGCCACCGCAGTCGGAGAGTGATCCCGTGACTTGCGGGTCACCAGCAGAATACTTTATGCTGCTAGACCACCACGGGGGTGTAAGTGTAGTTAGGCGTAACGCAGGCAAAACCATACTCACCTGCAGTGTACCAAGTCCAGAGAAGTCTTCATCGTATTGTTTTTCAAGCACCTCCATACTGATATTCTCACGAATTAGTGACGGCATTCTGAAGACAGAACACAGGAAGGCTCGTATTAATGAAAGAGAACTCGTTTGCTAGGTGAACGTGCACCACTAAGAGAATCTGTACAGCTCGGCTTTAGTGGCGGCCAACGTGTGCTCTCTGTGGTCCTCGGGGAACGAAAGGCCAACCTAATTGCAAGACACCACCGATAATCCGATATACGCCCCCCCTCCCCCCCGAAAGCGGTTGCATGCATGGCGCGGCGATCAAGCCAGATAAATCGCCCCACATCCCGTATCACAAAAATAGATAAGGCTGTGGGCTGACATGAACTGAGAAGGCATCAAAATGCTTATGGGTAGTATTAAGTGTTGATACGCGCTGTAGTATTTGGTCAAGGCTTGGCGTAATGCACGCAAAAGCATTTGTGAAACTGAAAAGAAGGATTGATTGATTGATATGTGGGGTTTAACGTCCTAAAACCACCATATGATTATGAGAGACGCCGTAGTGGAGGGCTCCGGAAATTTAGACCACCTGGGGTTCTTTAAAGTGCACCCAAACTGAAAAGAAGGAAGCAAGGGAGCGATACTGACGGGAAAAAAAAGAGAAAACCGAAGAAGAACTAAGAAAGCTACCCAGTTCCGCACTTCTTCAAACGTAGCGCATTTATTGCGAAGTAAATTTTTAAATGCGAAGCATTTCTTAGCGAACTTCGTCGAATTCAGGCGCATCTATCTATCTATCTATCTATCTATCTATCTATCTATCTATCTATCTATCTATCTATCTATCTATCTATCTATCTATCTATCTATCTATCTATCTATCTATCTATTTGTCTATCTATCTATCTATCTATCTATCTATCTATCTATTCCCATAGTATATTACAAAACTAGTCTGGTAACACATGACCGCAAGACGAACATAATCGACAGAGCCTAACGCGGAAATCATGACATGCATGTTGTGTAAGTCGTGACCACACGCTCTGCTTATGGTGCGCTCGCTGTCGTTTGGCTAGCTTTAGATTAATCAAATTTGGTATTATGGGAATTTGGTTGATGACAAAGGTATGTGACTTGTGTAAACATGATAATCATGAGATTGTGTCAATAACATGACTATATGCCACGCTGTAGATGCGCTCACAGCCGTTCCTTAAAGCGGCACCCGTTCGTCTCTCGTTGTTGTGCGTAACATGTCTTACGCTTTGACCTGCAAGGTGGTGTCGGTGGGAGAGTTCTCTTGTGCGTTGTTGAATAATAAAAAAATTGCAGCGTGCGCGTTATCTAAAAGCCGAGTTCTCCTGTGTCTCATTCCCCATCAGCAGCCATTGGCATGTACATTGAGCACTATCTGACAAGAAAGGGTTGCTACGTTATACTCACTGGGCGTAACCTCCTTTGTTTTAAAAAGGTTTAGCGAGCGTTGGGCCGCAGTGCCATAAATACAGTGAACTAGTGAATACCATGAAGTCGAAGTGGTTAAAAGTGGGAAGTAGACACGAAGCGCAGGCCGTAAGAAAGCCACCTCTCGTTTAGTCCTTGGAATGTCTGCTGGATGGCGGTGCTTCTATATGCGGAATATATGATAAAAAGATGCGAGATAGTGGTACTTGGAGTGTTGAATAGATGGACGAACGGACGCACAGACAGATAGATGCATGGACGGAAGCACGGATAGCTGCCCGGACAGATGGACGCATGGACGGACGCAGGGGAGGTTGCATGGACGAACGCAGGGACGGACGCACAAACGGACGTGCGGACGCATGAACAGACGCACGCACGGATGGGCGGATAGACGCATGGACGGTCAAAGAGACGTATGCATGGACGGACGGAAGCAAGAACGAATGGCCGGACGAATGCTTCGTCCCACTCTCCATCATTCACCCCGTTGATTTGCTGCCATTTTTTTCACACATACCGAATTTCGTATTATGTGACGTTAATGAGCGTGTAAAAACATGATAATGATGATAGGCGTGTCATGTAAAGATGACTACAAGCTACGCTCATAGCGTGCTCACTGCCGTTCACCTAGATCCTCATATACGAAATTTGGTGTTACGTTACGTAAATAAACGACGAATGTAGAGGACACGACCAAACATGATAGTCATGACAGGCAAGTTATGTACGGCATAATTTACGTCGGCATTGTGACGTTGTGCTGATAATAAAGTAATTTAACCTTCCTTATTCGTGCTTCAGATATCATCGATTCCTACTGTACGTGCTTTCTGCCAATTTTTTTTTCTGAGTGTAGTTCGATCCTGCGAAAATAAAGAAAGAAGCATACGTTATAACAAGTGACGTATGCTATATCCGGCTGTATCGATATACTCGCCGTAAGTAATGTAACTTTATTATGCCTATGTTTCTGGCCTCCAACGTATTACTCGGCGATTCGCACGTTGAAGCAATACCTCAAGAAGACTTGTGGAGGAAAAAAAGCTTTGAATTTTAAAACTCATCTGTAAAAAGGGCCTTTCCCAAAAGAGTTTCACGCTGCGGCTTGGCTCTTAACTTTAAAGCCTAGTTTTAAGTTTCGCTCAATCCGTCTTGCGCAATTGCTTATTTTTTTTATTAAGGGTGCCTGCTCGTTTCAGAATGAAGCCATAGGCAGTAATGGGTAGCATATAAATATAACACGCTGGAAATTTTCACAATATACTACGGACAGAAAATGCCGCGAGCACTGTGTTTGTTTAGAAGGCGGTCCAAAACCATCATAAAGACCATCATACAGTGCATGCCAGAGTATAGCCTAATACATGTAAAAATGCGTACTAGCATCAGATGGTAATAAGCTAAAAAACCATGCTGACGTCCTGATACCGGTTCTTACGAAATAGAGGACGTCATACACAGACAGGGTTCCCCGTCTTGTTTCGTTTTCGGTTCTGCATGTTTTTGCTTATTAAAAACATGTTCAAATTGCCTGAGCATTCAACTATTAGGCTCGTGACAAGAGTGTCTCAAAAACATAGAAACACCATTACCTTGAAATCAAAAAATCACCGGAGTTGGCCTATAAGGCCGTCCAGTTCGTGCACATCAATTGTAAAAGGTTTCATGCACTAAGTGCCCGAAGTAGGCACTTAAAACAGGATTTCCCTATCGCTTTCGATTCTTAAAGGTGAAGGTAGGTTCCTCTCATTCTTGGGGATACCTGAGACACCTCTTCCAGTTTATCAGTTAGTTTTGTCAGAATTGGCAGCGAAATTTATTTCTGTCCATTTTATAGGACACCCGGGCTGAAAGGCTTAATAGTGCAATTGTTAGAAACTCGGTCCGTCTCCGAGGAAGTTAAACTATTATATTCATAAATGGGTGTATGGCACGAAAAATCCGGTAAACTCTGCCAGTCACGCCTGCTCCACTAAAATGGAAGAGAACGGTGACCCCGACACGAAGGGTTGCAACGATGCCAAACTGGAGACCCCACGTACGTACAACGAAAGAATGCAAAGTAAGAGTATGGGTGATGGCCGCTACACAGGAGACCCCGTATGATGGAATGCCTCCGCCAATGACTACGCGGCCGAAGATCTCCGAGATGTGCAAGAGCTTGTTTTTATGCGATGTGTATGTCTTAGGAGCATGGACAACCTTGTCATGTCTGATTACGTTTCAACTGAAATTACTTTCTGCTGAGAATCAACTTAGAAAGAAGCCAACAGAAACGGCAGGATTGCCCCTGACTTTCGAATGAAATTCGCCGAACGACGAGTGGAAGTCGCTAAAAGTCTCCTTTTTTACAAGTTTTACCAAAAATGTCGTCAATATATATATGGTTGGTGGGCCTAGTAAAAATGCTAATTGTGCGTCGTAGAGTACAACACCATAATAATCTTTGTATTATATTTATTGACGTTTTTCAATGACAGTCGCATCATCCGCTTCGCCATGCAAGCACTGACAAACTGCATGCATGCACCAGTAGCGTTCCTGAACGTTAGTGCCTCATAACAAGAAGTTTGCGATGGTTTCAGTTGCACGAATTTAGGGCGAATCAGACACTATACCAAGAGAGGGACTGGGTGCGTAGCCTTCCTGCAAACTTTAAGAATATCATAACAGCAGAATCTTGTGTCCGATGATCAAGCAACCTAATTACAAAGCAACTCATATAAATTCGAAAATATGCGTAACCTCCGCAATGCCTATACCAAGCTTTCAGAGTGGTCATTATTACGCTACACAGTCACCTCAGTGCAGTTTCTTAAGGATATCCAAAGAAGCCGACATCTACATACGAAATTAGGGGATCCTACAGGAATGAAGACGCTGACAGCAGGGCAAGCGAAGCAGTGGTTGGGACACGCAGCCTAATCATCCCCTAACCACTTTAGCAGTGGAACTTTAAAAAGCTTAAGGTGTTTAAGGTGCCTAGAATCTTTGTTATACCACCATCACCTCTCAGCACCCACAGCAGTCCGCTGATCTATGTTTTGCTGGGAGGTGGCTGGTGGATGCACCAGTGCGTCTGTGCCTCAAGGACGTACAATATAGGTGAATTGAGATGCACACGAGAAACAGAATAGACGCACTGAATTGCGCGTATAGCGCGCCTTCTACTAGTGCGTATAAAGCTACGAAAAATAAAAAAAGGAAATGTTGTCTCCCTTTTTGTTTTGAAGACACTAGGTACAGAATGCATAAAACAGTAAAAATTCAAGCCGAAAGATGCCGAGAAGTTGCCACGTCACCAATCGTAATTTTAGGTCACCACGGATCTCTCGAAATTGCCAATTTGGCGGAAAGTAGCCACCCGTGGCAACCTTGATTTTCTAGATAAAACCTAGCAACCACCTAGAAGACACATGGAAACAACCTGTATCAGCTAGCACAGGCCGAGACACAACCTATAGAGGCAACGGAAGTAGTCTTCAGAAGCGTCCACTTTAGCTGTATTGGGGCTAGGCGTTGATTACTGGAAGCTTGCCAAATTGTTTTGCGTGTGTCTTTGGAATAAGTTCGGAAAAACTTGTGCAGCTCACGAGATGAACTCATTTGAACTCATTCTAACTGACACTTTAATATTAAAGTGTTCTTTGGCTGAACTCACTAGGACTCACACTCACGAAAGCTTTATTCATCCGTAATTACTCAGAATCGTATCAAAATATCACTCACCAGCACTCACTCAAAGTGAGAACCGCAGCAGCTGGTGTGAGCCTGAATGAGCTCGAGTTAGTCAACTCGCGGGTGAATTCACCGAACTACGACAGGAACGTTCGACCACAAGTGTGTGACAGGCACCCATTCTACGGTGAACAGATTAGCAATGACCGATAGCTGTTTCCCCCGCAATTTGGTGTACACATAATGGTAGCTTCAACTAGGAATTTTCAGGCGCAAGTCAGCCACGTAGAGATCGTTGGCTTTCCTATTGTAACTCTAGCTTTATTCACCGCCACTATCACGCAACATTCGGTGGTATTGCTGGCTTGCTCATGTTTTAGCTGCCCCGTGAAGCTCCGATCGAACACAAGTTACAACGAAGACGCTAAATAAATTAGGAATTGTTGAACTATGCTTTGGCTAAAACAGCTACAACGACAATATGAACCTTTCCTCCACAAACGAAACAGATTGTTACAAATTGTGTAGAAGACGAGGAGAGCATTGTCATCATCGGGGATTAGAGCAGCTATAGAGCAGCCGAAGTAGACGTGAGAGCTCCAGTCTCGCGAAGCTCCAGATGATCCCTGCACTGACGTCAGTCCATGGGTTCTTCTAGTAGTCTTGGTGGCAACTGGAGTCGGGCTTCCAGGTCACAGCGGTGGTTAGGGCACGCACATCAGCTTTAGCTACAGCGGCTTCACAAAAGTCCTCGAGGCTACGACGGCGGTCGAAATTCATAAAGTCGACTCCGTCTCACCTCAAAAGATTCTTCCTCCCGGGTTGTGGCACCAAAATATTGAGGAAAGGAACTAGCCGCCGTGCCCATGGCGAAGATCACCTGATCGACCTTTTCTTTTCCGAGTGCTGCTCTAATCCCCGATGATAACAATGCTCCCCTCGTCTTCTACACAATTTGTAACACAGATGACGATGACGACAGTAAGACATGACGATGGTCGTTTGTGCCATGTACACCGGTATTGCTTTTGTCTAGGACATCGCAGACTTTCTGCGCATAATCGTGTGAAGACATGAAATGTTCGTTGAAAAATATGACCGCCTTACCGAAATCAAGTTCTGGTGCACAAACAAGATTCGCCTTTTTCATTTCCTTCTTGAATGTGCGACAAGGGCTGCTTTGCGAACATCGATTGATTGATATGTGTGGCTTACCGTCCCAAAAACACCATACGATTGTGAAAGACTCCTTATTGCAGGACTCCGAGAATTTCGGCCTCTTGGTGTTTTTTAACGTGCACCCTATAAATCTGAGTACACAGTCCTACAGCATTTTCGCCTTCATTGAAACTACAGTCACCGAAGCTAGGATTCGATGCCATGACCTGCGGGTCAGCAGCTGAGCATTTGAGCCACTAGATGACCGCGGCGGGGTGCTTTGTGAACAGAGAGACGAATATGACTACTCGAGACGGACTTATTCCTGGGCACCTGTTAAAACGTCGTCACATAAAAAAAATAAAAAAAAACTCTTGACCCTTCTGGAGAGCTGCGGACATCTCCCGGACTAAAAAAACCAATTAATGAGATCTTCATTCACCGAAAAAGTGACTCGCGATTCCCACCTTGGTGGTTCCTTATGTCTGAAGAAAAGCTGTTTGGCTTCCTGTTAAGAGGAGTTAAGCAAGAACTCTTTGTCGGTTTTGTACGTATTACGCCCAAACCAATCGACGAAATTACCGCCAGGCCACAACGACAGAAAAGGTACTTCATGAAAACATGGCCACATTGCATAAACAAAAATAACACAAATGTGAACATGGAGTGTATGTTCATGGCGGCATAGTGAACAAATCGTTTTAGCTAAATAACATCAATGAACACGTTGTGACCAAGTCACAGTGATATCGTCTTCTAAGGTAGCGTAATGCGTCGACGCCCTTTCCGGGTTTCCCCCTGCAAGTCCTGCTGCCGTTTTGGCTATTGCTCTAGCGTCGCATATTGTCATGTCTCTTTATTATTCATATCATAGATAAAAGTAAGAAAAAGGGACAAAGCGACGAATGTATAAACATTAACGAACTTAGCAAGGTATTGCGACAACACCTCATTCAGCTATCTCAATTAGATGTCGAATAGACATTATCACAGGGTTGATTTTTTTAATCTTAGTGTAAAAATGAAATTGAGATAAGGGTAATCTTGTGTTCAGAAACGAATAAACGGGTTTCGTAGTAGATACAGGAACTGCTTAAATAGACATTATCCTTAGAATGATTATACTAAACACTCTGTCTTTTGTATCATCCTAATTGTTTGCCAGGATGATCTTATACAACGATATTTTTGAGTTTCAGCTTTTGATAGCGTGGTTGAAAGGAATTTCGCATACAAATATTGAAGTTTCAGTTAAGATGGGGGAAATGAATATTCACTGACAAACCACTCCATAACCCCCATATTAAAAATGAAACCAGTTGTAAGGGTGCTTTCAACAGTCAGTTCGCAATTTCTTAGGTGCATTTATGAACATTACAACTGTTCTCCTTGATGTTATTGCCTCATCACAAAAAGGAAACATGAATTCTGAAGGTAAAAAAAAATAGGCTGTTTTGAGAAAAACCACATTCGCTCACCCATGCTATACACACTTTTTGCCATGAATTGATGAATACTGCTGAACGTTAGAAATATCTACAGATGTTCAATAGAGGCACAAGGCAGATTCCAAGGATATAACTCTCAATCTTGCAGTCTTTGAGGCAGGCACTGTTTTCCGGGCAGCCGCTGCCAGTCTCTGCAAAAAAATGAGCCTTGTATTTCAGAGCCGTAAAATATAGGATACTGAAGCAATACTTCTGATCATAAATGTGTAACCGCGTCAAACGTAAAATAGTTAAACTGACACAGCGACTACACTAACGTAATCTATGGGAAGATTCTTAAAGGAACAAAAGCTGCGATTCTCTAATTGTCGGGCTTTTGACTACAAGCTGTAAGTGAAATACTTCAAAGATGCAGAGGATGATTGTGAATGCAGTTGTGAGTCACCAATCAGTTGCAAAGATTTCTTAACCGACTAACAAGTTATACTTCTTATAATTAGCATGACACTGAGCAAAGTTTAGACGTCGCTTTAAATGTGAAGTGTAGAGCAAACGCTATTGGAAGCTTGAAAATACTGTAAGTTTCATTAGGCTTTCTTTTATCAGAAAATCAGTTAGTAAAGTAGCTCTAAACTTGCACGGCACACCTCAAGCAGAAAACACGCATGATATTAGCACCCACAGGACGAGTTCAGACTAACAGCTGTCACAGCTCAGCACTTAAAATGCTGTGTTCAAATAGAAAGAAAGAGTCACGAAATGAGCGCACACATATACACAAGACACGTGTGAACAACTGTCACATTTCTTTCTTTGTCATGTGTGAGCAGCGTCCTCCTTTCGTAAACCAGGCCAAAACAGCGAGAGTGGTGACCTTCGTCCTCTTCCAAATAACGAGTCTGATGAACGAGGGCACAGGAGAGACCATGTTCAGTGAAAGCGAAAACCTGTGGAGTGCAGCAACGCGAGCCCGTCGGGCCATCTAGCTATTGATAAAGAAAACGCGCTAGGTTTCCAACGCTCCGTGTACCCAAACGATGTATGGTGTATATGAGTGGCTTGCTATTATGATCCTTGATTGTGGCTAGCACCGGTAGCACCGAACCGAGATGTTGCTGCATCTGCACCACGTGACAGGAATTTCCTTTCTCGTTTTTTTTTTTCGCAACTTGTTAGTATATATTTTCCAGCGTCATATCCGTGACGGAATTATGTCAGTGGTGCCATGGTGGAACGCAGCAGAAAACACTTTGCCCTTACAATTTACGTTCTACAGGCGTAATGTCAGCGCAACGTGAATTGAGGCTGCTGTCCTTGCTATCGGAGTTTGTGACGAAGCAAGTAACATCGCAGAACTACTTCTATGAGTATGCGTCTTTGCAAGTTACCGCTAATTGTGGTTATAGTGTTTGCTCCGCTTTAATATCAGTCAATTAAACACTACGATTTAATTCTTCTGAATGAGCAAGCGATTATCAGGTGTTGCTCTACCCTGGAGCAACAAGATCTCGAAGGTTAAGTGTGATGTTCACATCATCATAGCGTAGAGAGCACACTGTTTCGATAATCAATACGTCTGGGCTATAACATTGGTTTTGACAATATGTCAGAATATGTCATCCTTTAAATGCCACTGTACTCCATGTACCTGGTAAACCCACAATGTGCACAGAACTGCTACACCATGATAAACATAGGAAACCGCCTCGTAACACTTGACTTAAAGCCCCCTACCCCTTCTCCTCACAAAAAAATCAGCATCAACTTTCGCTCGCTGAATTCTCTGCGTGAAAGTTATTTCCATATTGTATGGAATCCACCAAATTTTTCCCAAACAGGTCACAAGAGCTGCGTGCCATTGTGATGGAATACATCGCTGCCACGCAATATGCATAACTTTGTTTGCTACTGAGACCCCGATATTTGTTCAGGGATTCGTCACATCAACAATGCCGCTGCCTGATTTTCTTAACCATCTTGTGTTACCACTGTCTCTACTCAATGCTCCTCATTAGATATGAACTGTATATTTATTGCGCTGCAGCCCGCTTATCACGCCACATATGGTATACGTGTAGCTGCCGCGCAAAACTGAAGGAAAATATCTCACGACATATACAAGAAAATATTTCATCCCATTTATATAATGACAAAGCTTCATATTCCTCATAACTTTATGCCCTGCTATGCTGATTCCGGTCAATAACAAGTCATGAAAGACATTCTTACGCTACCTGGAATAACCGGGTAGATTAATGAGCAGACAGACAGACAGGCATACATACATACATGCATACATACGTACGTACATACATACATACATACATACATACATACATACATACATACATACATACATACATACATACATACATACATACATACATACATACATACATACATACATACATACATACATACATACATACATACATACATATAGATAGATAGATAGATAGATAGATAGATAGATAGATAGATAGATAGATAGATAGATAGATAGATAGATAGATAGATAGATAGATAGATAGATAGATAGATAGATAGATAAAAGCCTCCATTGCGTCTTCGGTTGTTTCACAAATACTTGGCATTTAAAATACGTAAACACGCAGCCAATGCACTCATCGCATAAAAAGGCGTATGTGGTATTGCTTCATTCCCAGGCAACATTTATTTTTTGTATGGTAACACTAACTATGAATCATTCCAGGACACGTGCAGTCATAAAATACTTTTGAACGACACGTGTCCAATAACAAATGCAAAGCCAAGTTTCTAAATTTATAGTTGAAAAAATTCTACCCATGAAACAAATTTATGCTACTAGTCATTCTATAAAACCTTTGTTCCCGCTTGGCACATTCGTCACATCCTCTTCAAGCCACCTTTGTTGGTTTGAACTTTCACTGTTCTGCTTTAATTATCTGATAGCAAGACACCGGCCTGTTAACGCCAATATTCCTTAACAGCTGACACATAGGTATACTGTCACACGTGTGCACATACTTCCTGTCGAATGAGGTATTTAAAGGCTCACTGTAAACTTGTTTTCATCATCCAAACTGTTCCTCTGTAAGAACCACACTGACGACTTTGTTTAATTAAGGTAAGTTTTTTGACATCCATTCCGACGGTGAAAATTCCTGCAGTTCAAATAATACGGAAAAAATTATTTAGGTCCCCATAGTATGTTTGGCGTTAGATTTTGTACCAGTAAAGCTACATTTTCAATTACGTGATTCTTAATCTGCTTTAAGCACTAGGCTTCCAGTGGTTTGACGCAGATAACTGCGAAATATAGGGTTATTATGCTTAATAAATTGAAACTAAGGCACAAAGCTTACGAAGTTTAGCTAGTCCAATACCAGCCTATATCATGCGCTATGTATTTTAGTGGTCGTACAATGGAACGCCACATTCAATGCGCGTATATTTATTTCTGACGCTAAGATACTTCTGATAAACAGATCAGCTGTGTTCTATCTTGTCACCTATGCAGACAGTTCTCTTTCCAATATTCACTGAGACCACCCAAAGAAAGCAAGCAGTGTATATAGAACATGGTTCTATAAACCGATGTCCTACTCACAACCATCTTTATCAGGAAGCAAGACATTTTGTGCTTGATGTGTCTGAATAGGCCTGCTCTTCTCCTCTTTGTTTATGCAGGACAAACGCTGCTGTACTTTTAGGATGAAGTTTACCCCGGCGATTTTGATTGTAGCCTTGGCAGCAGGTACATGTAACCATCTGATCCCCTTTTGAGAAAACGTGCTGAACATCGCTCTTCAAAATAAGCACATGGAAGCACTGTAGAAACATAGAGAGTGTGGTTTCGTGACTTCAGTGGTAGCCCCGAAATATTCCTAAATAACCATCACTTCAAATGAATGAATTAGATTGTCGCTGAAAATGGCTACATGAAATTATACTTTGAAGCTTCTAATATATTCCGGAATACCAACGAACATTCAGGGCGAATAAAGCATAAACAAGTATTATTCCTTGATATCATGTGAGCGTTTGTTACAAAGACTGTAAGGTTGACTTCAACATCACAAGTATTCCTAGATTACCTTACAAGCTAGCGGCTCTGTTTATTAGTTGGCCACAAAACGACAACCCTTTATGTTGGCAGGAAGGTGCTGTGAGCTATGTGTCATAATATAAGTACCTAATAGAAGATACATGTTTTCATGTTTAATCCAGCAATTTCATAGTGCTTTGGATACCTAAGGGGAGGTAGTTTCACTGATGGTTGGCAAAACTTTTTTTTTCATCATCCATGTCACTTGAATTATGCACTTTGTTGTTGCTTTAATACTTTTCATGTTTCCTCTGTGGTACCTGTAGGACTCGTGGCGATCGTCAATGCTGCCGAAGAGATAACAGCAAGTAGTGGAGGTAAGCATAATTTTTTTGCGCGTCGCGAAAGGAGTGTTATGATTAGTTATACCATGTTACCAAGTGCGAACACTCCGCCTTGGACCTCTTCAAACCACCTTTTTTTGACACAATCTTCATTGCTTATAAATAAAATGTTTTGCCTTTGATGGGTTATAAATCTACCTTTGAATTACCAACAGCTTCTTAGCATACATATGGGCATTATTATGAATAATTTTTTCCTACTATTCTCGTCAGCCAAAGTTCCACAACCACACTATAAATAGCTCACAAACTGTGTACACTGTTTTTAAAGTAACTGTTGAATAGTAATGAAAGGTTGACATGCAAACCTGTTTCTCAGACCACTGCATCAATTATTTACTTCTCAAGAGCTTAGAATAAGTAACGTGCCTCGTGTTACCTTAAGTTTGTGTCACTATTGTACGTTCAAAGCGTCTAAACATTCAGGCCCCGAAGTATCACTTTATTGTACTGTATTTAACGCCCCCAAAAACTCTATGCAAATTTTTTGTAGGAACTGGCAGCGGATGCCCGGACACCACAGCATGCACCAAAAGCTGCAAGAAACAGGGCTACAGCATCGGAATCTGCCTTGAGCCTCTACTTACCATCTGTGCGTGCTTTTAATACTGAGCCGATCTGACCCCTGAGTTGCAATAAATGTTAACCACGTTGACGATGCACTGCGGTCTTGTTAAATACTCGTCCTGTTTTGTTGTTCAACACTGTTGGTATTTATACTATTCATCTTCCGTTTTCACCCTGCGAGCCTTTGCTGTGGTGGCTAGATTCATTTAAGCGAGTTAAAAAACTAGCTCTGGGCATTCCGACCAGTGCGCAGATTAACACAGGAGGGTTAACGGCCACAGGGTTTCTCTTGATCAATCTCACTCCTTAACAATACGAGAGGCAGGCAAGTTTGTTTTTACTGACTCCTAACGTGTGCTCCTACCGTTCATGACGACTTGCAAAAAAGTACAGGCCTTTCACCTGCGTGGTCTGTGGTGGCTTTCCGGATAATATCCTCGTTTTGTGGGATTGTTCGTTTCGTATTGCATTTTTGGACACGAGCCTCGAACACATACTTACCAGCGAAAGAGCTCTTACCCAAGAGGGCTGGCCAGCAGACCTTGACCTATGATTCTTACGCATGGTAGTACTCTAACATCTCAATTTTCTTGGCCAGGTGATGGCCAGTCCTTCAGTCATTAAGGGGACAATGAGTGGGGTTTATTTTTCTTTAGTGTCACTAGCTAGAAGTTTTAGATAGCTAATTTCGAAAACTTCTGGCACTGTCATTTGTTTTCTTGAAGTGGATTTGAGGTAACAGCATCGGGTTGCGAGACGGAGCTCAGAAAACACTTTATGTTTGGCACAATGGCATTGAACTGACTGTGTTTTGTACAATAAAATATTGCATACGCTATTTTATGCATCAAACAAACAGCTTATGATACGCGCCTTGCGAGATACATTGTGATACTGGTGCGCAACACCCAAAGAGTATTCGAGACGGTTACAAAAGTACACGTGCCCTGGATACTGCTCACCATACACTGGGGCCCAGAAACGTCAGCGCTTCGAATCTCTTTGTGAAAATCTCTCTATTCGAATTCTCAAAACAGCTACAAGCGCACATTCTGAGCAATGGAATTCATACAAATGATCCAGTGGCAGTTAACATGAAGAGTATTGTGCGGAGCAGACCTATTTCTACATATTTAGACGATCTGGCTTCGCCCAAAAGAGCCTTTTATCAGAGCACTGCGCACGCCATACCACTTCAGGTCGGACATTTTTCATTTTTATTGGGCTGTGCTGACAAGACTCCACAAATTACACGAGTATCCTGCAGTTTAGGATGTTGCTGACGTAACCCGCAAAAGTTACAATTGGTTGAATTTCTTACAATTCTTTATAAAAGACGACCCATTCTTTTAATGACCATCAGCGACGATTGATGGCTTCGCACATTGCTATCGATGTACCACATATAGTAGATTTATCCTAATTCCTTTTCTTTTCTTGCGAAAGTTAAGACAATGCATTGTGGCTACTACCGAAAGTGCAGCCTTTTTTGTAGCGATTACCATAGACATTTGGTTGAAAAAATATAATTCTGGTGGAAGTGCTGCTTTCTAAATACTTTAGAAGTTCCCGCGTAAATCCGATATATGTGCAAAGTCATGACGAAGAAGACGCTAAGGAACATGAAAGATTCCAGTCACAAGGAACAATACCTACCTCCAAGCTACGGACTAGTGCCTGACTTTGTAAAGATGTCAAGACAAGGACAGACCAGCAAGGCCATAATCACTATGCCTCCTAGAACAGTTGCTTTCGTTCAGCCCTGGGAGCCGTTGACTTTGCGCACACCACCTTGTTCACATACAGAAACCTGGTTGAAAGGATTGGACTGGCTAGCCCTATGAAAATTCTGGGACTACAACGGGAAGCTTCTCTGCGTCTGTTTTTTTCTTTGTTTTGCCGTCACGACCTCTTTAAGATTACAGAGGCCACTCCGAAATGTTGGGATCTATTTTTGCACAGCACCACTAGCTTAGTTCGTATAGATTGCAGGAAGCTTTTTGAGAGGTGTGTACAACTCTAGAACTAAAGTTAGGGAAGTTCAGCAATGAAATGGTCCATGCTGACCCAGCTATACTTGGGGAAAAGACGATTTCACACTAATGAATACACTGAAGCACCAACGTGTTCAGGAACCGATAATTACGACGTTGCCTAATACAAATTTTGAACGTGGCCTCGTGTTGGGGCCGCACCAACTGTGTTAAAAGTGTCTGCTTTCCCCAATGTATGGACTACTCCTTTATCACTGTCTTTGTATTGTAGAACAGCACCAATTGTGTCATTACAAATCTCTCTCAAAAAAAGCGATGTATAGAGTAAGCATCCGTTAACTATTTTGGTTTGTTGAATGCGGATGAAACCTATGACAATGAAGACATTTAGCTCAGCACCTTGCAGTTTGGTGGTACTATAAAAGACACAATTCTTGCGCAATGAGGAAGGCGTGCTTACTGTTAGTTTACTTTTCTTCTACTATATAATACAGAGCTCAACGTGAATCATTGGTGGACATGGCACCTGTATAGGGCTGATGATCACCTCGGTATACTTGAGGAAAGGATGATTCCACATTTATGAATACACTCAAGCACCACAGTGTTCCAGAAGCTGTACAGCAATCAACAAATAATTTCGAACACTAGCGTGACTGCTTGGCACAATACTCTGTAGTAGGACTGAAATAAAGGTGGAGGAATGGGAACTTATTCTTCGTTGGGAAGAAAACAAGGTCAATCCGAACGTTAAGGCTTCTGCACCGACTGCAGAAGCGACACGGTCCATGTTGTCATACGAGATGAGCTGTGTAGACTGCTTTCCGAATAGCAAGTCGTGCAAGCTGACATTGTCATTGTCCGCGTGGTAGTTCGCGATACTCATGACTTGGCCGAACCACGTCATCATCAGCTCGAGACAACGACAGGAACTGGTGCATTGTCTTGTATATGTGAATATTGGAAAGTTCCTGCGTTAGCGCGGTGGCTAGCGTTCGCTCTAGTATAAGGTCGAAAACTTGTGTCATGTGCGGAATCTGGTCAGAACAGTCTAATAAAATCAAGCTTGCAACGCTAAACTTCCAGAAGGTCCCCATGCACTGCGGCGCGAGACGCGTCATACATCGAGCGCAGGTTATGTAGGTTGGCGTGACGGCGGCAAAACGACGCATAGCATAACAACTTGCGCCCTAATGAGTCCGGAGAACTCTTTATCCTCTTTTTTTTTTCAAGCGCCCTAATATTGATATTGTCACGAATGGGTGACAGCTACCAAAATACAGAAGACTGGGAAGCTAGTAATAATAAACGGGGACACGTTTATTTGTCAAACTTGCGCCACTAAGAGAAACTGTACATCTCGGCGTCGGGGGCGGCCAACAAGTGCGGGGCGGCCGTCGGAGGTAGGAGAGAAAAAAAGACATCGTCGGCCATTCGATATCCGCCCCCCGATGCGTCTGCATGCGCTGAACAGTGGTAATGCCGGATGAATCGCTCCACGTCCCATATCACAAAAAGATGAGGCTGTGGGCCGACATGCACCGAAAAGACCTGAATATGCTTGTTGGTGATACTAGGTGCGGATATGCGCTCTTTTATTTTGTCATCTCGTGGCATAATGCTTGCAATATCATTTATCAAAACAAAACAGACAGAAGGAAGCGAGCAATACGGACGAGATAAAAAGAAACAAAAAAGAAACAGGAACTAAGAAGGTTGCCCAGCTCCGCACTCCTTTAAACTCGGGCTAATTAGTGCAAGCGTCTTTTTTGTGAGTGAAGTTGGGTCATGCAAAAAAAAAACACAAGTTTACGTGAAAACAAATCATATTTGCGATATCGGGCTCCATTGATACGCTTACGGTAAATCGGATACGCAGATTATGCCTATTCTTCTATGATCGATTGATCTGTGGGATTTAACGTCCCAAAACTACCATATGATTATGTGAGACGCTGTAGTGGAGGGTTGTGGAAATTTCTAACACCCGGGGTTCTTCAACGTGCACCCAAATCTGCGCACACGGGCCTACAACATTTCTGTCTCCATCGGAAATGCAGCCGCCGAAGCCGGGATTTGATCCCGAGACCTGCGAGTCAGCAGCCGAGACCCTTAGCCACTAGACCACCACGATGGGGCTGCCCATTCTCCCATGCTCCAGGGCATTCTTCGTGGCTTTGCACGTGTAAGCAACACCACCAAAATGCTTGTTGGCGAAGAAAGGAAGCTCTGTATTTTGAAACTCTTTTGTAAAAGGGGCCATAAATCAAAGGTGCCTTTATTCAAAAAGTCCCCTCAAGAGTGAGTTCACCAACTTATAACTAGAACAATCGACCACAAGGGTAGAAAAACCAATCCTTCGCGGGTGAACAGAGTATCAGTGGCCGATAGCTGTTTCCGCCACTTTTTGTGCACACGTATATGTAGCCTGAGCTAAAAAATTTTCATGCACAAGCTGTAGCCATAAAGATTCTTTTCTTTACTATTGTTACTCTAGCTTTTTTACCGTCGCTATCACGTCACATCAGGTGCCCCGCCACGGTGGTCTATTGGCTAAGGTACTCGGCTGCAGACTCGCAGGCCTAGCGATCTAATCCCGGAAGCAGCGACTGAATTTTCGATGAAGGCGAAATTGGTGTAGGCCCGTGTGCTGATATTTGGGGGCAAGTGAAAGAAGCCCAGGTGGTTCAAATTTTGGGAGTCATTCACTACGGCGTTTTTTATAATGATATGGTGGTTTTGGGACGTTAATGTCCGCATATTTTTATCAAGAAACGAAAAGTTGAGGAAAAGAACTAATTGACAAATTTAGAGCGATAGCTTGTGGTCAAAAATGCATGAACTTGAAATGTTTTCTGAGAATATCTCGTTCAACCACCTAATTAAGATGTATAACCATGAATGTCGCCTTTATAAATCTGTGAATCATAGTGTGAAGATGAAAAATGAGAATACGGGTTATTTTGCAGTCTGGAGGCAAGAGTATTACGCAGTAGATACCTCAGCTGCTTAGTTAGAGGTGTTTCTGCAAATAATAACGTATTCAGCACTCTGCATTCAGCACTCTGCACTCTGCAGTGTGAAATCAAAATCAAACCACTCGATAACCCCTATATTAATATTGAAACCAGTTGTAAGGGTGCTTTGAACAGTCAGTTCGTGATTTTGTAGAGAGTGCATTTATGGACACGACCACGCTTCTCATTATTGGTATTGCATTGTTATAAAAAGGAAACATGAATGTTGAACGTGAAAAAATGAATGGATTGCGTTGAACAAAACTGCATTCGCTCACGCATGCGGAACACGTTTTTTGCCATTCAGTGATGAATTCTCCTGAATGTTAGAAACATCTACAGATAGATGTTCACCAGAGGCACAAGACAGATTCCGAGGCTATACTTCTCATTCTTGCAGATTTTGTGCCAGGCACTGCTTTCCGGGCAGCCGCTGCCAGTCCCTGTAAAATAATGAGCCTTTGAGTCTTTCAATATAGGATACGGAAACGAAACTTCGGAGCACAAATATGTAACCACGTCGAACGTAAAATAGTGCAGCCTATATAGAGACTACACTGATAATATCTATTGGAAGAGCCTTAAAAAACGAAAGCTGCGATTCTAAAGTAGGCGAGCTTATACCTACAAGCTGTAAGAAAAATACTTCAAAGCGGGCAGAATGATTGGTAATGTAATTGCAAGACACCAATAAGTTGCAAAATTTCTTAAGCGACAAACTAGTAATACTGCTTAGAATTAGCATGACCTTGAGTAACGTGTAGATATTGCCTCAAATATAAAGTGTAGGGCAAATGCTGCTGAAAACTCAGAATACCGTAATTTCTATTCGGCTTGCTTTTATTGGAACAGCAGTCAGTAAAGAAGCTCTGAACTTGCAGTGCACACCTCAAGCAGAAAACACGAAAGACATCAGCATACACAGGATGAGATCGGAGTAGCAGCTGTCACAGCTCGGCACTTAGAACGTGCTTTTCAATGAGAAAGAAAGACTCACGAAATGAGTGCACACGTATAATACAAGTGCGAACAACTGTCACATTTCCTACTTCGTCATGTGTGAGCAACGCCCTTCTTTCGTAAACCAGGCCACAACAGCGAGAGCTGTGACATTCGTCCACTCCCTAATTACAAGTCTGATGAACGGGGCCATAGGAGAGACCACGTTCAGTGTAGGCGAAAACCTAGAGGGTATGGCCAACGCAAGCCCATCGGGCCATCTCGATAGTGATAATGAAAACGCGCTATGCTTCCAACGCTCCGAGTACCTGAACGGTATATCGTGTATATGAATAGCTTGCCGTTATCATCCTTAACCATGTTGGCTCTGTGACATTGTGGTAAGCACCGATAGCATCGAACCAAGATGTCGCTGGATCTACGCCACGTTACAGAATCTTTCCATCTTGTTTTTGTCGAAACCTGTTAGTATCTATTTTACAATGTCATATCCGTGACGGGAATACGTCAGCGCAGCCATGGCGGACCGCGGGATAAAACAAATTGCTGTAAAAATAACGTTTTGCAGGCGTATATCAGTACAACGCCAACTGCGGTATCAGTGTTGGTTGTCGTACTTTGTGACAGGCAAGTAACATCGAACAACTACTCCTATGAACATACTTCGAGCTAACGCTAATTACGCTTCTAAAGCTGTCCCCGCTTTTATAGAAGTATAGTTAACACTACGTTTTCATTCTTCTGATTCAGTGAGCGATAATCACGCGTTGCTCTTCTCTGGTGGAAGAAGTTCTGGAACGTTTCGCGAGATATTTCCATAATTGCACTGCAGAGTGTACTTTGTTTACCTGATAAACTCACAGCGTGCACAGAACTTCTGCACCAACAAAAACACGTGAAACAACCTCGTACCGCTTGACACAAAGCACCTCCCCCACAAAAAGTGCAGCATAGACATTCACTCGCCAGTAAAATTGCGTAAAACTTATTCCCACAAGGCATGTAATCTACCGAATTTTGTACAATGCAGTCACAAAAACCACGTGGCATTGTGACGCAATACATCGCTGCCACGCAGAGTGCATAACTTTGTTTGCTAATGAGACCCTGATATTTGTTCTGGGATTCGTCACATCAACAATGCCGATGCCTGATTTCCTTAACGCTCTTGTTTTACTGTTGTCTCTTCTGTTCCTGTGTAGTTATGAACAGTTATTCTCCTGCGCTGCATCCCCGCTTACCATGCCCTATATGGTAGACGTGTATCTGCCCCGCAAAACTAGAGGAAACATTCCATGGCATAAACAACGGAATTTTTTCATCCAATTTATATAATTACAAAACATAATATTCTTCATACCTTCATGCCCTCCCTGGCTAATATCTGTCAACAACAAGCCATGAAAGAGACGCCTACGCTACCAACAATAACAGAATAGATAGATAGATAGATAGATAGATAGATAGATAGATAGATAGATAGATAGATAGATAGATAGATAGATAGATAGATAGATAGATAGATAGATAGATAGATAGATAGATAGATAGATAGATAGATAGATAGATAGATAGATAGATAGATAGATAGATAGATAGATAGATAGAAATCTCCAGTGCGTCTTTGGTTCTCTCAAAAATGCTTTGCAGTTAAAACTACCAAAACATGCAGCGAACTCACTTGTCGCATAAAAAAGCGTATTTGATATTGCTTCATTAGTAGGCAACATTTTATTTTACGGCAACACTAAATATGAGTTATTCCAGGACACGTGCAGTCATAAAATATTTCTGAACGACACATGTCAAATAACACACGAAGCCAAGTTTCTGAAACTACGGTTGATAAAGTTCTACCCATGGAACTAATATATTCTAATAGTCATTCTCTAAAACCCTTGTACCCGCTTGGCACATTCGTCACATCCTCTTCAAGCCATATTTATTGGTTTGAACTTTCACTGTACTGCTTTATTATCTGATAGCAAGACACTGGGCTGTTAACGTCAACATTCCTTGACAGCTGACACGTAGATATACTATCGCACGTGTGCGAGAGTATGGACAGTGTGGTCATACTTCCTGTCAAAAGAGGTATTTAAAGGCTCACAGTAAACTTGCTTTCATTATCCAAGCTATTGCTCTGTAAGGGCCACATTGATGACATTGTTCAATTAAGGTAAGTTTTTTTACTTCAATTCCCACGGTGAAACTTACTGCAGGTACAATCAAACGAGAAAAATAACTTACGAACCCTTAGTCTGTTTGGTGGTTGATTTTGTACCCATTAAAACAACATTTTCGAGAATGTGATCCTGAAGCTGCTTTAACCACTTTGTTTCCAGAGATTTCACGTAGATAACTGCGAAAATTGGGGCTAGTATGCTTCAATATAACAAAGCCATAGGCAAAAAGTTGAGAAAGTTTATAGAATCAAATAACCGCCTATACCATGCGCCATGTATTTGAATGTTCATACAATGGAATGCCACCGTCAATACGCGTATCCTTATTTCGGACGCTATGATACTTGGGATAAGAACATTAAGCGTGTTCGATATTGTCAGTTATACAGAAAATTCTCTTTGTAATATTTGGTGAGACCACCCGAACAAAACAAGCATTGTCCATAAAATAATCATTCCTTAAACCAATATCCTAGTCACAACCTGCTTTATCAGCATGCCAGTCATTTTGAATATTGAGGCGTCATTGAAGTGAGATGGGATAATTTGAACTCTTTGTGATGTGCTTGATGTGTCCTAATAGGCCAGCACTTATCTTTCTTTATGCAGAACGAACGCTACAATACTTTTAGGATGAAGTTTACACCGGCGATCTTGATTGTAGCCTTGGCAGCAGGTACGTGTAACCATCTGATCCACTTTATAGAAAAAGTGCTGCACATGACTCTTCAAGTGAAGCGCGTGGAAGGTCTGTAGAAATATGAGAAGTGTGCTTTTGTGACTTCAGTGGTAGCCCCTAAATAATCCTAAATAACCATCAGTTCGAACTACTCAATTAGGTTTTCGCTGAAAACGGCTACATTGAATCATTTACTGAAGCTTCTATTACATTCTGGAATACCAAATAACTTTCCGGGCGAAGAAAGCAAAGACAAGTTTTATTCCTTGCTATCACGTTAGCGTTTGTTACAAAGACTGTAAGTTTATCTTAACCATGAGAAATATTCCTGGAGTACTTTACAAAACACTGGCCCTGTTGATCAGTAGGCCACAAGAAGACAGTCATTAAGGTTGGCATGAAGGTGCTGTGAGATATGTGTCTTATTATACTTGCCTAATATAAGATACATGTTATCAAACTCTATCCACCAATTACATATGGCTTCAGATAGTTAGGGGGAGGGGGTAGTTTTCCTCAATGTTGGCAAAACTTTTTTTATTCATCATCTATATCACTTGATCTATGCAAATAGTTGTCGCTGTAATACCTGTCATGTTTCATCTGGGGTACCTGCAGCACTCCTGGCAGTCGACATTGCTGCCGAAGAGATAACAGCAAGTGGAGGAGGTGGTGAGCATAAATTTTTTTTGCGCGTCACGAATGCAGTGTTATGATTAGTAAACCCTGGTACTAACAGCGAGCACTCATTCGTGGAGCTCTTTAAAGCACCTTCCCTTCTGGCACATTCTTTTGTGCTTATAAATAAAATGTTTTGCTTTTGATGAGTAATATACCTACCTTTGAATTACCAATAACTTAGTAGCATATATATGATAATTATTGTGAAAAAAGTTTTTCTAATATTCTCGTCAGCCAAACTAAAACAGCCCCACCATAACTAGTTCACAAACTGTGTACACTGTTTTTCGAATGACTGTAGCATAGTTATAAAATCTAGACATGTCCACCTATTTCTCAGACCACTGCATGATTTATTTACTTCTGAAAAGCGTAGAATTAGTAACGATTCTCGTTCAACCTTCAATTTGTGTCAATATGGTACGTTCAAAATGTCTACACATATAGGCTGCGAAGTTTCACTTTATTGTACTGTATTTATTGCCCTTAAAACTCTCTGAACACATGTTTTGTAGGAACTGGCAGTGGATGCCCGGACACCTCAGCATGCACCAAAAGCTGCAAGAAACAGGGCTACAGCATTGGAATCTGCCTTGAGCCCCTACTTACCATCTGTGCGTGCTTGTAATACTGAGCCGATCAGACCGCTGAGTTGCAATAAATTTTTACCGCGTTGACGATGCACTGTGGTCTTGTTATATGTTCGTCCTTTTTCTGTTAAACACTCTAGGTAACTTTACGATTTATCTTCCGTTGTCACTCGACGAGCCTTTCCTGTGGTGGCTAGATTTATTGAAGCGAACTAAATTACTTGCTCTGGGGCATTTCGACCAGTTCGCAGAGTTGCACAAGAGGGTTTCCAGCCGCAATATTTATCTTGATCAATCTCACTTCTTAACTAGACGATAGGCAGCCAAGTTTGTTTTCACTGACTCCTAACTTGTGCTCGTACCATTTATGACGTCTTGCAAGGAAGGTACACGACTTTCACCTGCGTGGTGTGTGGCGGCTTTCCGCACAATGCTGTCGTTTTGTGGGGTTCTTCGTTTGGTATTGCAATGTTGGACACGAGCCTCGGACACATACTTACCAGCGAAAGAGCTGTTATCCTAGAGGGCTGGTCAGCAAAACTTGACCTATGATTCTTACGCTGATGGTAGTGCTCAAACATCTCACTTTTCTTGGCCAGGTGATGGCCAGTCCTTCAGTCATTAAGGGATAATGAGTGTGGTTCAATTTATTTTAGTGTCACTAGATAGAAATTTTAGATAGCTAATTTAGAAAACTTCTGGCACTGTCGTTAGTTTTCTTCAAGTGGATTTGAGGTGAGAGCTTCGGGTTGAGAGACGGAAATCAGAAAACACTTTATGTTTGGCAGTTTGGCACAATGGCATTGAACTGACTGTGTTTTGTACCATAAAATATTGGATACGCTATTTTTTGCGTATCAAACAAACACCTTATGATACGCGCTTTGTGAGATATATTGCGATACTGGTGCACAACACCCAAAGAGTATTCGAGATAGTTACAAAAGTACACAAGCCCTGGATACTGCTCACCATACACTGGGGCCCAAAAACGTCAGCGGTTCGGATCTCCTTGTGAAAGTAACTCTATTCCGATCACAAAACAGTAAGAAATGCACATTCTGTGCTATGAAATTAATAAAAATGATCCAGTGGCCGCTAAAAAAGCATGAAGAGTATTGTGCGGAACAGACCTATTTCTACATGTTTAGATGCTCTGGCTTCGCCCAAAAGAGCCTTTGAGCAGAGCACTGCGCATGCCGTACCACTTCAGGTCGAACATTTTAATTTTTATTGGGTTGTGCTGACAAGACTGCACAAATTACACCAGTATCCTGCAGTTTAGCATGTTGCTAACGTAACCCGCAAAAGTTACAATGGGTTGAATTCCCTACACTTTTTTATAAAAGACGACCCATTCTTTTAATGATCATCAGCGACGACCGATGGTTTCGCGCACTGCTATTGATGTACCACATAAAATAGTTCTACCCTGATTCCTTTCGTTTTCTTGTGAAAGTTTAGACAATGTATTGTGGCTACTACCGAGAGTGCAGCCTTTTTTGTAGCGATTACAATAGACATTTGGTGGAAAAAAGATAATTCTGGTGGAAGTGCTCCTTTGTAAATACTTCAGAAGTTCCTGCGTAAATACGATATATGTGCAAAGTCATGACGAATAAGACGCTAAGGAACATCAAAGATTCCAGCCACAAGGAACAATACCTACCTCTAAATTACGGACTAGTGCCTGACTAAGTAAAGATGTCAAGGCAAGGACAGACCAGTGAGGCGAAGGTCACTGTGCCTCGTACAACAGTCACTTTCGTTCAGCCCTGGGAGCCGTTGACTTTACGCACACCACCTTGTGCACATACGGAAACCTGGTTGGAAGAATTCGACTGGCTAGCCCTATGAAAATTCTGGGACTACAACGGGAAGCTTCTCTGCGTCTGTTTTTCTCTTTATTTTGCCGTCACGACCTCTCTATGAACACAGAGCCCACTCCGAATAGTTAGGAAATATGTTTGCACAGCACCACTAGCTTAGTTCGTATAGACCGCAGGAAGCTTTTTGAGAGGGGTGGACAACTCTAGAACTGGAAGTTAGGGACATTCACCAATGAAATGGCCCATGCTGACCCAACTATACTTGGGGAAAAGACGATTTCACACTAATGAATACACTGAAGCACCAACGTGTTCAGGAACCGATAGTTACGACGTTGCCTAATACAAATTTCGAACATGGCCTCGTGTTGGGGCAGCACCAACTGTGTTGTAAGTGTCTGCTTTCCGCAATATATTGATATGCCTTTATCACTGTCTTTGTATTCTAGAACAGCACCAATTGTGTCATTACAAATCTCTCTCAGAAAAAAGCGATGTATAGAGTAAGCATCCGTTAACTATTTTGATTTGTTGAATGCAGATGAAACCTATGACAATGAAGACATTTAGCTCAGCACCTTGCAGTTTGGTGGTACTATAAAAGACACAATTCTTGCGCAATGAGGAAGGCGTGCTTACTGTTAGTTTACTTTTCTTCTGCTATATAATACAGAGCTCAACGTGAATCATTGGTGGACATGACACCTGTATAAGGCTGATGATCACCTCGGTATACTTGAGGAAAGGATGATTCCACATTTATGAATATACTCAAGCACCACAGTGTTCCAGAAGCTGCACAGCAATCAACAAATAATTTCGAACACTAGCGTGACTGCTTGGCACAATACTCTGTAGTAGGACTGAAATAAAGGTGGAGGAATGGGAACTTATTCTTCGTTGGGAAGAAAACAAGGTCAATCGGAACGTTAAGGCTTCTGCACCGACTGCAGAAGCGACACGGTCCATGTTGTCATACGAGATGAGCTGTGTAGACTGCTTTCCGAATAGCAAGTCGTGCAAGCTGACATTGACATTGTCCGCGTGGTAGTTCGCGATACTCATGACTTGGCCGAACCACGTCATCATCAGCTCGAGACAACGACAGGAACTGGTGCATTGTCTTGTATATGTGAATATTGGAAAGTTCCTGCGTTAGCGCGGTGGCTAGCGTTCGCTCTAGTATAAGGTCGAAAACTTGTGTCATGTGCGGAATCTGGTCAGAACAGTCTAATAAAATCAAGCTTGCAACGTTAAACTCCCAGAAGGTCCCCATGCACTGCGGCGCGAGACGCGTCATACATCGAGCGCAGGTTATGTAGGTCGGCGTTACGGAGGCAAAACGACGCATAGCATAACAACATGCGCCATACTGAGTCCGGAGACTTCTTTATCGTCTTGTTCCTCGAGCGCCTTAATAATGATATTGTCACAATTGGGTGACAGCAGCCAAAGGACAGAGTACTGGGAAGTTACTAATAATAAACAGAAACACGTTTATTTGGCAAGTTTGCGCCATTAAAAGAAACTGTACACCTCGGCGTCGGGGGCGGCCAAGAAGTGCTGGGCGGCCGTCGGAGGTAGGAGAGAAAAAAAGACATCGTCGACCATTCGAGATTCGACATCGTCGACCATTCGACCAGCGATGCGTTTGCATACGCTGGACAGTGGTAATGCCGGATGAATCGCTCCACGTCCCGTATCACAAAAAGATACGGCTGTGGGCTGACATGCACCGAAAAGACATGTAAATGCTTGTTGGTGATATTACGTGCGGATATGCGCTCTTGTATTTTGTCATCTTATGGCTTAATGCTCGCAATACCATGTAGCAAAACAAAAAAGACGGAAGGAAACGAGCAATACAGACGAGAGAAAAAAAACAAAAAAACGAAACAGGACCTAAGAAAGTTGCTCAGCTCCACACTCCTTCAAAATTAGTGCAAGTCTGTTTTTTGTGAGTGAAGTTGGATCATGCGAAAAGAAAGAAACAAGTTTACGTGATAACAAATTATATTTGCGATATCGGGCTCCGTTGATACGGTTACGGTAAATCGGATACCATGATTATGCCTATTCTTCTATGATTGAATGATATGTGGGGTTTAACGTCCCAAAACCGCCATATCATTTTGAGAGACACCGTAGTGGAGGGCTCCGGAAATTCCGGCCACCTGGTGTTTTTCAACGTGCACCCAAATATGAGCACACGCGCCTACAACATTTTTGCCTACTTCGAAAATGCAGCCGTTGAAGCCGGGACTCGATCCCGCGACCTGAGAGTCAGTGCCGAGACCCTTAGCCACTAGACCACCGCGACGGGTCTGCCTACTCTCCTATGCTCCAGGACATTTTTCGTTGCTTTGTACGTGTAAGCAACACCTCCAGAGGGCTTGTTGGGGAGGAAAGGAAGCTCTGTATTTTGAAACTCATTTGTAAAAGGGGCCTTTAATCAAAGGAGTTTCCCGCGGCTGTGTGGTTCTGTGGCGGAGTACTAGACGTTCAAAGCCTATTTTCAAATGCTGTTCAATCCTCCTTGTGGGCAATGAATCACTTTATTTTTCCATTATGTAATGAGCTTCTCCTACATTCAGAAGGAAGTCATAAGTATGAGTCGGTAGCATATAATTATAACACCCTGAAAATTCTCAAAACATACTACGCAGGAAAATGCTACAGACACAAAGTTTCAAACGTGATAAAAAACCATGATAAAAAAAACAGTTCATGTCGCGAACTACCATATCACAAGTATGTATGCGTTTAGCCATGATGCAAAAAGAAGCTAAAAAATTGTGCCAATGTCACGGTGCTGTGAATAACTTTGATGTAGGCAAATATTTACGTATTCAAATCAGTCGCTGTGGTGGTTTCATAATAGCTTTTACTGAAAAAGCAATAAATAAAATAAAAACTATAAGGTGGAAGGACAACAATGTATCTAAAAACTGGAGCTATTACCAATGCTTAGTAAAAAGTAAGTTTCATTGCGCTGCCTCAATGTGACGTGTGTACTATTATATGAGCTTCTCAGATGATAAGGCGTTCTGACCGATACAGATATTTTTTTCTGTTCATATAGTATCACTACAACCACAAGAACATAAAAATTATGTATGTTTAACTCGCCGTCAGTATACGAAAAAAATCACACCTGGGCACGTATATTGGACACCCAGATCGATTGGTTGTAAATTTAAAGATGGTGAGTTTACGGTGACGTGTCAATCAAGCCTTACCTTTAAATTACTTCTATTATTTTTACCCTGTTATACCGTGTAATCGTTCCTAAACTAGCACCCTGACACCAATCAATATATTTACGATGTTTAAAACTGCCAAAAGCAAGCATTTCTGCTCGTTATGCAGAGCTACTTGTACCCCTTGAATGGTCATCGCTAACTATTCAACACTTTTAACATCCTACATAATTAAAGATTGCCTAATTTTGCTTCGCAGCTCCGAAATTAGTTTCACAAATGTCTGAAAGGACAAGTCCATTGAACCTCGATTAATGGTCGTCAACTTCAAGCTCCCTCACGCAGCATTGATATAGTGCAAAAACGAATACAAATGCATTACGTGTCATTTCGCTATTGGAAAGAACGTGCATATTAACTAGCAGCTATTGTGACAATTTCGCAACTGCACAGCGAGCTCTGAAAAACACTGGGCCTTGCTGTCCTGTATTTAGGACACAACGATTGTCTATTTCTCGGGGTGGGTGTTATTGTTAGCGAAAACTCACTTTTCAAGTAATAAGTTAATAATATGTTAGAAACATATGACATAATATTATGACAGCTACCGTTATAACCGTTAATGCATAAGACAAAATCAAATATGCGATCGCGGCTGGTGTCGTCAGTCAGTCAGTCAGTCAAAGAACTTTATTTGGTCCTGAGAAGACGAGAATGCCCCCGTCAGGGGTTACCGTCTGGGGGCCCCGCCCACCATGGCACCGGGAGGTTAAAGCTCTCGGCGACTTCTCGGGCTCTCTAGACAGCCCTTAACTGCTGGTCCTTTGCGGAGATGATGATAAGCTGAAGCAAGTCTACCTCAGTGGAAGGAGACCCTGAGCCCCCGTGCAAATCATGACACTGCCACAGCATGTGCTGGAGGCTGCACCTCGGATGACTACAGCGCGGACAGCATGGGTCTAATCCGTCTACGAATTTTGACCAAATAAACGGACATGGATACGTGTTTGCTTGTAACAATCGAAGGGTGATTGCCTGTGGTCTGTTTAGATGCGGGTGTGGAAGCGGTAACTTCCTACGCCCTATCTGATAGTGCTTCCAGAGCTCGTTAAAAGTAAGAAGAGGGTCCCTCTGCCACTGCCCTCCCTCAGCCTCCGAGTGCCCACTTCCGGCGCGGTGTGTGAGACTTCGCGCCTGGGAGTGTGCAAGTTCGTTGGCGTTTGGGATGGTTTCGTGAGCATCACTGCCCACATGACCAGGGAACCAAATTATATACTTTTTGCCTGTCCAAGATGAGGCAGAGAGAACGCGCGCAGCTTCTTTGCACACCGAGCCTTTCATAAATGCTCTAGCAGCGGCTCGCGAGTCCGTGTAAATAGTAGAACGGTTTGTTGTGGCTATGGCGATGGCCATTGCCACCTGTTCGGCTTTGTCAGCATCCGAATTTTTGAGCGTCAGTGATGTCAGCAGCTCTCCTCGTAACGACGTAGCTGCGGAAACAAAGTGATTGGAAGCTGCGTATTGCGCTACGTCAACGAAGGCGACATTGTCCTCAATCGTAGTCACTCTTTGAAGAAGGGCTCTGGCCCTTGCTTTGCGTCTGCCGCAGTTGTATTGGGGGTGCATGTTTCTAGTTACCTGAAATACTGTATACATTTCCCTGACTTTGATAGAGAGGGCGCACTCCCTCTGTCTGGCAATGGGAGACAATATACCAACACGAGCTAGTAACTGCCTGCCAGCCTCCGTGGAAGCCAGTCTTGCAACTTGGGCGACCTGTTGTGCCTCTTATATTTCGCTGAAGGTGTTGTGGACACCCAGCGCCAATAGATGTTCTGTACTGGTGCTCTGTGGGAGACCCAGTACCTTTTTATGTTCTTGCGAAGTATTGATTCTAATCGGGCTTCATCTCTCCTGCTCCATTTGTGGGCCAGGGCGATGTAGTTGATGTGGCTCATTAGGAAGGCGTGAAAGAGTCTACGAAGGTTCTCCTCGGATAACTCCCTTCGTTTGTTGGCCACCTTTGGGATGAATTTTGTCATGGAATTGGCTTTGGCTGCGATGCGTTCTAATGTGTAGGCGTTACTGCCATCCTCCTCTAGGAACATACCGAGGATTCTAACTTTCTTTACGATCGGAATAATAGAGCCGTTTGTTGTGGTGATCAGGATATCGGGGAAACTTCCTTTCTTTGCACCGATTGTTGGCCGGTAAAGGAGCAGTTCCGATTTATTAGCCGAAAAGCAGAGTCCTTCCTTGTGAAGAAAATCTTCGATAACCCTGATTGCTGTTTGTAATCACTCTTTAATTCGCCCATCACTACCTCCCTCGCACCAGACGGTAATGTCGTCAGCGTAGAATGCGTGACCAAGACTTTCAATCTCGGCCAGACTGTGGGAAAGTGCTCTTTTCGATAAGTTGAATAGAAATGGAGATAGCACTGCCCCTTGTGGAGTGCCTCTGGATCCAAGATCAAACGTCTTTGAGCCGAGAGATCCTAGGCGAATGGTAGCTTTTCTGTTCTTAAGAATTGAGCTGATGTAGTTGTAAAAATGTTCTCCTAGACCCGCTCCTTTAATGGAATGAAGTATGTGAGAGTGTTTGACCTTGTCGAAGGCATTTTGCAGGTCAAGTGCCAGAACAGCTCTGGTGTCTCTGGAGACCCTGCCAATGATCTTGTGTTTTAAAAGCAACATTACATTCAGCGTTGACATGAATGGCCTGAATCCAATTAGATTAAATGGGAAGAGATTCCTTTCCTCAGCAAATTTAGTGGCCCGCTTGAAGATAACGTGCTCGGCGACCTTCCCTACACATGAAGTGAGAGATATCGGCCGGAGCGAGCCAAGCTCCAGGGGTTTCCCCGGCATCGGAATGAGGATGACGGTCACGTCACACCACTCTATTGGAACCTCGCCAGTCTCCCACACCTCGCTCATTTTATTCGTTAGAAGCTCGATATCCTCGTCAGGTAAATTCTTTAAGAGTTCGTTACCGATCCCATCGGGACCCGGAGCTGATCTGCCGTTGAGCTCATATAGAACCTCTCGTACCTCTGCGCACGTGAAGGGGGAACTAAGAGGGTCTGTTCCGTTCTCTGGCAAAGCAGGAGGGTAGTCATTGTGTGTGGCGGGTTCTATGCAAAGATATCTCGAGGCGAGCTCATCGATAATTTGTTTCTCTGTCAGACCACAGTTCTTTAGGTTGTGGATAAGTCTGTCATTTGTAAGCTGCTGATTGGTTTTGGATTGTTTATCTCTCAGTAGATGTTTGAGGAGGTTCCACTTCGCACCACTCCTCATTTGCCCGTCAACGGCATTGCCTACTTCGTCCCATTGCTGTCGAACAAGCCTTTTACTATGCTCATCTATCTGCCTATTAAGTTCAGCAATTCTTTTGCGTAGGCGTCGGTTCAGTTTCTGCGTTTTCCTTTGAACCTGCACCGCGTTTTTAGCCTCCAGAAGGTGGGCTAATCGACTGTCCATGCGCTCTATCTCTCTTTCTGTCTTCACTTCCTTTGTAGAAGCAGCAACGTCTTCTTTGAGGCAAGTGATTAATTCGTTTAACGAGTTGTATTTATTCACGTCTTGCTTTCTGATAGCTCTAAAAAGGTCCCAATCTGTGGTGTGAAATTTTCTGAGCGGTGGTGACGAGATTCTTATCGCGAGGCTGGTAATGTAGTGTTAACTACTAAGATTTTCCTGTAAGTTAGTCCATATGGGTTCCTCTGCATTCCTAACTATGGTAAAATTTGGTGTGGTATCCCTGCTGACCGAATTGTCTATTCTGGTGGGGTATCGTGGATCGGTGACCAATTTAAGACCACAAGCTATGATCTGTGCTGCGAGGGCTTTGCCTTTTGCGGTATCCTTGATATAGCCCCAATCTTGATGATGTGTGTTGAAGTCCCCTGCTATGATGAGCGTTCGATCACCTGCAATTTTACACGCTTTGTGGAAAAGAGCATAAAACGTCTCTTTTCTGTCGGCTGGTAAGCTGTAAACTTTTAAAATAAAAACGGATTGCTCAAGTTTAGCGTTCGGGATGAGCTCGATCATGATGTGTTCAATTTTTAAGTCCGGCCTAACGTCATGACGTAAATAGGCGAGATGCTTGGAGACGAGTGTCGCAACACCCCTCTTGCCCTCCTTGAAATACGCTTCTGCACGATAGTGACGAAGAGCGATGACATCGATGAGCGTTTCGTGGGGGAGGATTACTGACGGCCTTTTGGTAGCAAAGCTAAGAAAGTGTTGCAGTACTGCCTTTCTTTTGCGGAAGCTGACACAATTCCACTGCCAGATTACTAGATTGCTTTCATTATCCATTTTACTGACTCGAAGGGGGTGTAGCAAGTAGTGCGCGCTGCCTGTATGATTCTAAACTTTGAAGCCTCGCGGTGTGCACGGTCAGTTGGAGCCTGATAGGAGTAATTTCAGCAATAACGTCATTTCTTAGCTTTTCAAACAGTGTTTCGATGCTTGAGACGTTAAGCACCTCCTCGTCCATGGGCTCAGGGCCTGCCCTGCGTTTCGCGCCTCTGTTGACGGACGCTGTGGCTGCGGTAGCTTGATCGCTAGACGCGCGCTCTCGCTGCTGCATTTCTTGCAAGATTGACTTAATATCAGCTAATTCCTGTCGAAGAGACACATTCTCACGCTCTAGTGATTGTATTTTGTCTCGCGTTTGCTGTGTCAGTTGCCCTGGTTGCGCGGGGGCATGGGCCTCACAAGTTCCGGCTACCTTGTCCGCCCAGGTAGGTTGCGAGTTGAAGCCACCCCGCGAACACCGAGAGCGTTCCGTGGCGGCGTTCCTTGGATCAGCCGCAGCTGGTGTCTTGGTAGGAGCGGCGATTTCCCGGTCTCCGGCGTTGCTCGTAGCGTTCTTCGTCTTGTGACCACCTTTCCTCCTTTTTCTACGTCGCCTTCTTACAACGTAGGGAACTTGGTATCTGTTTTTGCAGGTACGGTCACCGGAGAGATGAGCGTCTCCACATAGCGCGCACTTAGGTTGCACACATTCGTGTCTGTTTGCGATGATCGAAGTCCCGCACTTTTCACACACTATTTCAGTCGGTCTAGGGCAGACATCGTGCTTGTGGCCGATTCGGCCGCAGTTACGGCAAGTGTCGATTTGCCTCTTGTACAGTGTACAGCGTAGCATGTTGGGGCCGCAATGAACATAGTTAGGCACTTTCATGCCGTTGAACAGTGCAATCACGGTAGGGGTCTCTTTATGCGCCTGACTCCGAGCACCATCGGGTTTCTGTGTGTGACAAAAAGGCTTTGCAGCGCAGGTTCGGCCAGATCAGTGCCGATGCCTCTGACCACACCTCTACAGGTATTTCCCGGAGGTGTAATGTAGGCCGAGATATAGGGCTTTTTATCTGCCTAGAATATTTCCTGCACTTTGTAGTATGCATTCGCATTTGATTCGGAGGGTGTGCTTATAACGAAGATATTCTGCATGGCGTTCGCGCACACGATATCCTCCTCGGCTGCCACTGGGGGCAGTCTGGCAGCCAATAAAATGGCTTGCGTGACCTTTAACTGACTGCATGTTCGCACGACATGCCCTCTCCCCGGGCGGACGACCACTCGAAAGTGCGATGTGGGCAGGCGCGGTGGCCTGGAGGCTGCGGCAACCTTTCTCAGCTGGCTGGCTTTAGCGGTGCCAACGTGGGCTCTAGTTTGCCTTGCCGAGAGCGTCTCGTGCTTGAAGCGGGTTTTATCCGCATTCCGCTTTCTGTGGGCGGTAATCCAGCCGTTGGACTCGGCTTTTCTTTAGAGATTTGCTCTCCTTCTACCATAGCCTCATGAGGCATGGCCTCCTTTGGGGTCGGCCGAACAAGTGGCCACGCGTTCCGCCTTTCCGCGCTGCGGCGCCCGATGCCGTGTATAAACACAAATAGGCCTAACCCTTGGTGTCGGAGAAATGACCCACAAGAGAGGTTTCAGTGGACCTACCGTGATTAATGGGGTATCCAAGTGTTCCTTGAAACTTAAGGGAATTGCTGCAGTAGAAATCTCGGAGGGAAAGCATATCAGACTCATTGGAACAACGTCAGTTGGCGGAGCCGATGCAGACGCGTCCGCAAGCCACTCAACCACCTAGCGTCCCGGCTGGAGTCGTCTTTTTCACCTTATGACGTCTTGCTTTGTTTCCGCTTTGCTGAGAACTGGGGAAAATGTTGACAAAAAACTATTTCCTGTGTTTCAGCCTATGTTATATTTAGATAGCGTAGAGAGCTCGTTTCGGTGAAATTCCGGCCTCAGCATCGGCGTCCATCGTCGTGAATAAAAAATTATCAATTCATGCGACATTAAAAATTGAGAACAACGGAAAGAGAATAAACGATCAATCATCCTGGGTCCGAGTGGGGACCGAACCCGGGTCGTTTGCCTGCCAAGCAGATGTTTAAGCACACGGGTGCGCATCTGCTTGAGAATACAACGAAAAAACTTGTATTGATTATACAAATTGTGAAAAGCAGTTTCATGCTTTACAATCACAGGCGTTCTATATACATACTTCACAAAAAATACATGAAATATTGCAGTATATATGCCTCGTACAAGCACTCATTGCCAGCGTCCGTCTAAACATGTGATAATCCAAATGCTATCGCGATTTTAAACCCCTCACCCACTACAAAAACACACACATGCTACTGCACATATTTTGTTGGGACCACATATAGACTTACCGCTTAGTGCGTAGCACTGCTTAGTAAATAGGAGTGTTGAAAATGTTACATGCGCTAAGTGTTCGGTGCACGTGGTAGGAACAGGTTATCCTTGTCCCGTTCAACTTCTAAAGGCAGAGATTGATGGCGCAAAGATTTATAGAATTCCTGAGAACCCTCTTTCCATTTCTGAGTAAGTTCTGTCAGAATTGAAAGCAAACGTTCTTCGTGTCCTTTAAGGACACTATGATCGGAAAGCTTAACATTTCAACGGCTAACGAATCTCTCCCTGCCGTAAGAACCAAAAACTATCATCTTCTTAAGTGGGTGTATGCGCGAGGCGGCGGGTAGGTGCCACCACGGTGTCGTCTTACGAAAGCGTTGGAAACACTGGCCTTTTTGTGCAAGCATTCCATGGTCAGTGAAGCGTGATAAAGACTACGGTCCTTAGAATTTCTTATGTATGCCTTCACTAGTAAAAATAATACACATACAGAATATTGAAGTTTTCATATGGTGCCTCAGATATGCGCGATAATTACTTTTTAATTGACAATCGCCCAAATATGAACGCTGTACATTGAGCAACGTTGGTGGGCGCTGTGGATGGGGTCGGCCATTTTGGATATGTGCTGGTGCAGTTTAATGTGCCTGGTACCGTTAAGCGCTGACAAACAGAAAAGTGAGCATACATACATACATACATACATACATACATACATACATACATACATACATACATACATACATACATACATACATACATACATACATACATACATACATACATACATACATACATACATACATACATACATACATACATACATACATACATACATACATACATACATACATAAATACATACATACATACATACATACATACATACATACATACATACATACATACATACATACATACATACATACATACATACATACATACATACATACATACATACATACATACATACATACATACATACATACATACATACATACATACATACAGACAGACAGACAGGCAGGCAGGCAGGCAGGCAGGCAGGCAGGCAGGCAGGCAGGCAGGCAGGCAGGAAGGCAGGCAGGCAGGCAGGAAGGCAGACGAAATATTTTCCGTCGAAGGCGACCTAGAAAGACTATTGTTAAAATTGCTTGAACTCTACCCCTGTTCCATTATAAATTAAGGCAACGATGAGCCTGTGACGAAAGGTTGCGATGTGACGGCGGAAAGCCGGAGATACCGAGCACGTACAACGACAGAATGGGAAGTAACGGGAAAGGTTACGGTTCCTGCAATAATACCCCGTAGGGACAAAATAGCTACGTTAACGACTACATGACCGAAGATCTGTGAGTTTTGCAAGCGCTCGTTTTCAGAGCGAGTTTCTGTCTCCAGAGTATAGTAGAGCTCGTCGCGCCTATGTTTGTCTGTGTTTCAACCCACACAACTCTGCGCTGAGAATCAACGCTGAAACAAGCCAACAAATCATATTTTAAGTCTGGCAACGTCCTCGAAGCAACCTTGAAACAACCCGTATCATCCAGAACAGGCCGAGAATCAGCCTATAGAGGAAACCGGAATAGTCTTCTGAATCTGCAGTTGTGCTGTATTACACTCTAAAAAGTTTTATGTAGTTACTGCACAGAAATGGCTCTTTGTTCCTCCTAAGGACGGAATGCGGCTACATTCGTCCTTGGGGAGTAAAGTGCCTGCTTTTGGAGGAACTGCAGGAATGTTTGCCCCGTGTGCAAACGACCCATCGGTGCCTACACAGCCCTCTTGCCTTTCAGACGGCGCCGTAGCTTAGTGTGGTGTAGTGATTAGTGTACGCGCATGCTGAATGATTGCTCATGCGTTCAAATCCCGTGTGTTTGCTGTAAATTTTCCGAAATTTATTTCTAAATGTGACGTTTGCGCATTCCTTGTGCATCTAATAAAGTGCCAGCACGCACTTTGAAAGGCTGGTTAAAAGCACCAAGACCTCATTTTTCTTTTGCTAGTTGTTGCTCCTCTGAGCAACCGCAAGAGCGGAATACTCTATCGCAGTTACTGCCAAAATGGTGCAATAGTTGTGGCAAGATAGTTACTCCTCTAAAGAAGCACCCTCAATACCCATTTTCCGTTTTTATTTCTCATAATGTAAGGCAAGGGTGAATAAGTGAAACGTTCCCAATTTTGCGCGTGTGTGTCCTTTGCATAAACCAGAAAATCTTACGGAGCGCACTCAAACTCACTCATGCATTATATTTTGCACATTTAAGGCATTTGAACTAACACGAACAGAACATTTCTTTGTCCTTAACTCACTCAGGCACGCACTCACTAAAAATGTTTCCATAAAGAGTAACTCAAAATTATTTCTAAATATTACTCACCAGCGCTCATTCAGAATAACACACAGCTCGTTCTTAGCCTGACCGAATAATGGCGAGTTCACCCAAGAGTGAGTTCACCAACTTATAACTAGAACAATCGACCACAAGGGTTTAAAAACCGCTCCTTCGCTGGTGAACAGAGTATCAGTGGCCGATAGCTGTTTCCGCCACTTTTTGTGCACACGTATATGTAGTCTGAGCTAAGAATTTTCATTCGCAAGCTGTACCCATAATGATTATTTTCTTTACTATTGTTACTCTAGCTTTTTCACCGTCGCTATCACGTCACATCAGGTGCCCCGCCACGTTGATCTATTGGCTAAGGTACTCGGCTGCAGACTCGCAGGCCTAGCCATCGTATCCCGGAAGCAGCGACTGAATTTTCGATAAAGGCGAAATTGGTGTAGGCCCGTGTGCTGATATTTGGGGGCAAATGAAAGAAGCCCAGGTGGTTAAAATTTCGGGAGTCATTCACTACGGCGTTTTTTTATAATGATATGGTGGTTTTGAGACGTTAAAGTCCAAATATTTTTATCAAGAAACAAAAAGTGAAGGAAAAGAACAAAATGACAAATTTAGAGCGATAGCATGTGGTCAAAAATGTATAAACTTGAAATGTTTTCTGAGAACATCTCGTTCAACCGCCTAATTAAGACGTATAACCGTGAATGTCGCCTTTATAAATCTGTGAATCATGGTGTGAAGATGAAAAATGAGAATACGGGTTATTTTGCAGTCTGGAGGCAGGAGGATTACGCAGTAGATACCTCAGCTGCTTAGTTAGAGATGTTTCTGCAAATAATAACGTATTTAACACTCTGAATATTGCATCATGTGAATCGTTGGCCAGGATGATTTACTACTGCGATGCCTTTCAGCTTCAATTTTTAATAGCGTGCTTGGAAGGACTTTGGAATGCACATATTCAAGTTATAAGTGCCAGGGGTGAAATAAAAATCCGGTGACAAACCACTCGATAACCCCTATATTAATAATGAAACCAGTTGTAAGGGTGCTTTCAACAGTCAGTTCGCGATTTCGTAGAGAGTGCATTTATGGACATGACCACGCTTCTCATTATTGGTATTGCATCGTTATAAAAAGGAAACATGAATGTCTAAGGTAAAAAAATGAATGGATTGCATTTAACAAAACTGCATTCGCTCACGCATGCGGAACACGTTTTTTGTCATTCAGTGATGAATTCTCCTGATTGTTAGAAACATGTACAGATAGATGTTCATTAGAGGCACAAGACAGATTCCGAGGCTTTACTTCTCACTCTTGCAGATTTTGTGCCAGGCACTGCTTTCCGGGCAGCCGCTGCCAGTCCCTGTAAAAGAATGAGCCTTTGAGTCATTCAATATAGGATACGAAAACGAAACTTCGGAGCACAAATATGTAACCACGTCGAACGTAAAATAGTGCAGCCTATATAGAGACTACACTGATAATATCTATTGGAAGAGCCTTAAAAAACGAAAGCTGCGATTCTAAAGTAGGCGAGCTTATGACTACAAGCTGTAAGAAAAATATTTCAAAGCGGGGAGAATGATTGTTAATGTAATTGCAAGACACCAATAAGTTGCAAAATTTCTTAAGCGACAAACTAGTAATACTGCTTAGAATTAGCATGACCTTGAGTAACGTGTAGATATTGCCTCAAATATAAAGTGTAGAGCAAATGCTGTTGAAAACTCAGAATACCGTAATTTCTATTCGGCTTGCTTTTATCGGAACAGCAGTCAGTAAAGAAGCTCTGAACTTGCAGTGCACACCTCAAGCAGAAAACACGCAAGATATCAGCATACACAGGATGAGATCGGAGTAGCAGCTGTCACAGCTCGGCACTTAGAACGTACTTTTCAATGAGAAAGAAAGACTCACGAAATGAGCGCACACGTATACAAAATACAACTGCGAACAACTGTCACATTTCCTACTTCGTCATGTGTGAGCAGCGCCCTTCTTTCGTAAACCAGGCCACAACAGCGAGAGCTGTGACATTCGTCCACTCCCTAATTACGAGTCTGATGAACGCGGGGCACGCCCCACCGCGGTGGTCTAGTGGCTAAGGTCCTCGGCTGCTGACCCACAGGTCGCGGGTTCGATTCCCGGCTGCGGCGGTTGCATTTCCGATGGAGGCGGAAATGTTGTAGACCCGTGTGCTCAGATTTGGGCGCATGTTAAAGAACCCCAGGTGGTCGAAATTTCCGGAGCCCTCCACTACGGCGTCTCTCATAATCATATGGTGGTTTTAGGACGTTAAACCTCACAAATCAATCAATCAAAGCGGGGCACAGGAGAGACCACATTCAGTGGAGGCGAAAACCTATAGAGCACGGTCAACGGAAGCCCGTAGGGCCATCTCGCTACTGATAAAGAAAACGCGCTATGGTTCCGACGCTCCGTGTATACCCATACGGTGTGTGCTGTATATGAATAGCTTGCCGTTATCATCCTTGACAACGTTGGCTCTGTGGCATTGTGGTTAGCACAGCTAGCATCGAACCAAGATGTCGCTGGTTTACCGCCACGTTACACAATCTTCCCTTCTCGTTTTTGTTTTCGAAACCTGTTAGTATGTATTTTGCAACGTCATATCCACGACGCAAATACCTTAGTGTAACCGTGGCGGACCCCGGCATAGAACGATTTGCTGTAAAAATTACGTTCTGCAGGCGTACTGTCGGTGCAACGCCAACTGTGGTAGCAGTGCTGGCTGTCATACTTTGTGATTAGGCAAGTAACATTGCAAAACTACTCCTATGAACATACACTGAGTTGACGCTAATTATGCTTCAGTGCTGTCTCCGCCTTTAATAGCAGTCTAATACACACTACGTTTTTATTCTTATGATTTAGCAAGCAATAATCACGCATTGCCATTCACTGGCGAAAAACGTTCTGGAACGTTTCATGGGATTTTATTTAGATAAACCCACACCGTGCACAGAACTGCTACACCAACTAAAACACGTGAAACCACCGCGTACTGCTTGACTCAAAGCACCTCCCCCGTAAAAAAAGTGCAGCATCGACATTCACTCGCCAGTATCTTCATGTAAATCTTATACCCACAAGGCAAGGACTCTACCGAATTTTTTACAAAGCAGTCACAAGAACTGCGTGGCATTGTGATGGAATACATCGCTGCCACGCAGAATGCAAAACTTTGTTTGCTACTGAGACTCTGATATTTGTTCTGGGATTCGTCACATCAACAATGCCGACGCCTGACTTTCTCAACGCTCTTGTTTTACCATTGCCTCTTCTCAGTGTTCCTGAGTAGATATAATCTGTTAATCTCCTGTCCTGCATCCCCGCATAATACGCCCCATATGGTGTACGTGTATCTGCCGCACGGAACTGGAGAAAAACTTCTCCTCACATAAACAACAGGAATTTTTATCCAATTTATATAATTACTAAACTTCATACTCTTAATACCTTCATGCCTTCTCGCGCTAATAGATAGATAGATAGATAGATAGATAAATAGATAGATAGATAGATAGATAGATAGATAGATAGATAGATAGATAGATAGATAGATAGATAGATAGATAGATAGATAGATAGATAGATAGATAGATAGATAGATAGACAGACAGATAGATAGACAGATAGATAGATAGATAGATAGATAGATAGATAGATAGATAGATAGATAGATAGATAGATAGACAGATAGATAGATAGATAGATAGATAGATAGATAGATAGATAGATAGATAGATAGATAGATAGATAGATAGATAGATAGATAGATAGATAGATAGATAGATAGATAGATAGATAGATAGATAGATAGATAGATAGATAGATAGATAGATAGATAGATAGATAGATAGATAGATAGATAGATAGATAGATAGATAGATAGACAGATAGATAGAAACCTTCATTGCATCTTTCGTTCTCTCAAAACTGCTTGACTCTTAAAACTACGAAAACACGCCGCAAACTCACTTGTCACATAAAAAAACGTGTTTGATATTGTTTCATTCGCAGGCAACATTTCAGTGTTGCACGGTAACACTAACTATGAAGTATTCCAGGACACGTGGAGTCATAAAATATTTCTGAACGACGCATGTCAAATAACCTACGCAAAGCTAAGTTTCTGAAACTACGGTTGACAAATCTCTACTCATGAGAAAAATATATGCTACTTGTCATTCTCCTAAGCCCTTGTACCCGATTGGCATATTCTTTACATCCTCTTCTAGCCACCTTTTTTGGTTTGATTTTTCAATGTACTGCTTTAATTATCTGATAGCAAGACAGCGGCCTGTTAACTTCAACATTCCTTGACAGCTGACACGTAGGTACAATCTCGCACGTGTGACCATACTTCCTGTCGAATGAGGCATTCAAAGGCTCACAGTAAAGTTGCTTTCAATATCCGAACCATCGCTCTGTAAGGGCCTCATTGACGACTTTGTTCCACAAATGTAATTTTTTTTTTACTTCCATTCCCATGGTGAAACTTACTGTAGTTACAATCATACGAGAAAAAAAATTTACGTCTCCTAAGTCTTTTCCGCGGTAGCTATTGTACCCATTAAAGCAACTATTTCATGTATGTGATCCTGAAGGTGCTTTAATCACTTTGTTTCAAAAGACTTCACGTAGATATCTGCGAAAATTGGGGTTAGTACGCTTTAATATAACAAAGCCATAGGCACGATGTTGACAAAGTTCATGTAATCAAATAACCGCCATACCGTGCGCTATGTATTTCAATGTTCGTACAATGAAGTGACACCTTCAATACGGCTGTATTTATTTCGGACGCTTTGACACTTGCCATAAGAAGCTTAGCCGTGTTCAATATTGTCAGTTATACAGACAATTCTCTTTGTAATATTCGGTGAGACCACCCGAAGAAAACAAGCATTGTCCATAAAATAATGATTCCTTAAGGTAATGTCCTTGTCACAACCTGCTTTATCAGCGTGCTAGTCATTTTGAATATTGAAGCTTCCGTGAAGTGAGATTGGATGATTTGAACTCTTTGTGATCTGCTTAATGTGTCCAAATAAGCCGGCGCCTCTCTTTGTTTATGCAGGACCAACGCTACGATGCTTTTAAGATGAAGTTTACCCCGGCGATTTTGATTGTAGCCTTGGCAGCAGGTACGTGTAACCATCTGATCTGCTTTAGAGAAAACGTGCTGCACATCACTCCTTAAATAAAACTCATGGAAGCTGCGTAGAATTATGAAAAGTGTGGTTTTTTTACATCAGTGGTTGCCCCTAAATATTCCTAAATAGCCTTTCGTTCAAGCTACTCAAATAGGTTTTAGCAGAAAACGGCTACATTGAATCATTCGCTGAAGTTTCTATTCCATTCTGGAATACCAAGGAACATTCCGGGGGAAGAAAGCATAGACAAGTATTCTTCCCAGCTATCATGTTAGCTTTTCTTACAAAAACTGTAAGGTAGTCTTCAACATCAGAAATATTCCTCGATTATTTTAGAAAGGAGTGGCCCTGTTGATTAGTTGGCCACAAGAAGACAACCATTAAGGTTGGCAGGAAGGTGCTGTGAGCTGTGTGTCTTATTATAATCGCCTAATAGAAGATATGTGTTATCAAGCTCTATTCAGCAATTAAATAAAAATTTGCATAGCTACGGGGGGGTAGTTTCACTGACGGTTGGCACCACTTTTTTTTTCGTCATCATTGTCACTTGTATTATGCACCTTCTTGTCGCTGTAATACCTGTCATGTTCCATCTGGGATGCCTGCAGCACTTCTGGTAGCCATCATTGCTACCGAAGAGATAACAGCACGCGGAGGAGGTGGTGAGCATAAAATCTTTTTTTTTGCTTGTAACGAACGTAGTGTTATTATTAGATACTTCTGGTACTAAAAGTGAGCGCTCTTCCTTGGACCTTTATAAACCGCCTTCCTTTTTTACGCAGTCTTTAGTGCTTACAAATAAAATGTTTTGCCTTTGATGAGTCACAAACCTACGTTTGAATTACCAACATCTTAGTAGTATACATATGGGTATTATTATGAAAAATGTTTTCCTACTATTCTCCTCAGCCAAAGTGCCACAGCCACACTATAGCTAGTTCGCAAACTGTGTACACTGATTTTAGGATGACTGTTGGATAGTTATAAAATCGGGACATGTCCACCTGTTTCTCGGACCACTGCATCATTTATTTACTTCTGAAGGGCTTAGAATGAATAACGTTGCTCGTCCTACCTTCAATTTGTGTCAATATGGTACGTTCAAAGCGTCTAAACTTTTACGCCCTGAAGTTTCCCTTTATCGTACTGTATTTAACGCCCTTAAAACTCTACTCACATTTTTTTGAAGGAACTTGAAGTGGATGCCCGGACACCACAGCATGCACCAAAAGCTGCAAGAAACAGGGCTACAGCGTTGGAATCTGCCTTGAGCCGCTACTTACCGTCTGTGCGTGCTTGTAATACTGAGCCGATCAGATCATTGAGTGGCAATAAATGTTTACCGCGTTCATTATGGACTGTGGTATTTTTAATTGTTCGTGCTTTTATTTTGGCGAACGCCCTAGGTAGCATTACGATTAATCTTTCGTTGTCACCAGCTGAGATTTTCGTGGGGTGGCTAGATTTCTTGAAGCGAAACCAAATACTTGCGCTGGGGTATTTTGACCAGTGCGCAGAGTAACACAACAGAGTTTACAGCCGAAGGATTTTTCCTGATCAATCTTACTCCTTAACTATACGGGAGGCAACCAAGTTTCTTTTCACTCACTCTTAACCTTTACCCTTTCCGTTGATGACGACTTGCAAAGAAAGTACAGGCTTTTCACCTGAGTGGTATGTGGTGGCTTTCGAAATAGAGCCCTCGTTTTGTGGGATGGTTCGTTTGGTATCGCATACTCGGACATGAGCTTCGGACACATATATACCAGTGAAATAGCTGTAACCCTAGAGGACTGACTAGCGGACCATGACCTATAAATATTGATGGCAATACTCGATATATCAATTTCCTGAGCCAGGTTATGGCTAGTCTTATCGTTTTTAGGTGGACACTAAGTGGGATTCGTTTTATTTTAGTGTCGCAAGATAGAAACTTTAAATGGGTTATTTAGGAAGACAATGGCACTGTCTTAGTTTTCATCCAATGGATTTGAGGCAATGGTATCGTGTTGAGAAACGGAGCACAGAAAACACTTGATTTTTCAAACTGTGGCATTCAAGCGACAGTGTTTCGTAGAATAGGATATTTGATATGATATATTATGCATCAAACATACACCTAATGATACACGCCTTGTGAGATATTATGCGACACAGTCACAATACACCTAAAGAGTAGTCAAGATACAATCTAAGGTACATCTGTCCTGGATACCGCTCAGCATGCACTGGTGCCTAGAAACGCCAACGCTTCGGAACTTCTTCGGAAAATCCTTCAATTCAGAATTCTAGAACAGCCACGAGTTCATATCCCATGCAATGAAATTGATATAAATGTTACAAAGGCAGCGAAAAAAAGCATGAAGAGTATTGCGCGGAGCATACTGTGCGGAGCTGATTTGGCTTCGCCCAAAAGAGCGTTTTTTACCAGAGGACTGCGCGTGCCGCACCGCTTCTGATCGAACATTTTTAGTTTTTGTCAAACTGTTCTGACGAGACTGCACGAATTACTCGAGTAGTCCTGCAGTTTAAGATGTCGCTAACATAACCCGCAAAAGTTACAAAGGGTTGAATATTTACGATTCATTTATAAAAGATGACCCATTCCTATGATGGTTGTCAGCGACTACCGATGGTTGCGCCCCCGCTATCAATGTACCACACATAGTTGTTCAAACCTGAGTTATTTCTTCTTTTCTTCTTGGGATAGTTAGGACAACGTTTTGTAGCTACTGTCGAGAGTGCCGCCTTTTTTGTAGCCAATACAACAGATATTTAGTGAGAAGAGAATTCCGTAGGAAGTGCCACTTGTAAATACTTTATAAGTCCCCGCGTAAATCCGGTACATGTACAAAGTCCTGACAAAGAAGATGCTAAGGAAAATCACGGATTGTAGCCACAAAGAAAAATACCTACCTCCAAAATACCGACTAGTGCCTGACTGAGCAAAGATATCAAGACAAGGACAGACCAGCGAGGCGATGGTCACTGTGCCTCCTAGAACAGCCACTTTCGTACAGGGAGCCGTAGACTTTACTCACACCACCATGTTCACATGCGGAAGCCTGGTTCAGATAATACGACTGGTTATCCCTCGCCGCGTTCTGGCACTACAACGGGAAGCTTCACTGCGTCTGTTTTGTGCTTTATTATGCCGTCACGACCTCTTTATGAACACAGAGGCCATTCCGACTAGTTGAGATCTATTTTCGCACAGCACCGCTAGCTTAGTTCGTTCGTATAGATTACAGAAAGCTTTTTGAGAGGTGTGGACAACTCTAGAAGTGGACGTTAGGGACGTTCACCAATGAAATGGCCATGCTGACCCAGCTATACTTGGGGAAAATTTGATTCCACACTTATGATTACACTGCAGCACCAACGTGTTCAGGAACTTGCGCCGCGCCTTACCAAGATTGTCAATAAACTTGGTTAAGTGATCGCGGCAATAAATATTTCACCGGTAATTACATTGCTGCCTAATACAAATTCTTAACGACATCTCTTGTTGAGGCAGCATCATCTGTGTAAAAAATGTCGGCTTTCCACAAAACATCGACTACGCCATTATTCATAGTGTATCATTACTGTCCAAGTGTGTCATTACTGGTCTCTCTCGGGAAAAGCGATGTATCGGATAGCATCTGGAAGGTATTATGATTTGTTGAATGCGGGTGAAACTTAGGACAATGAAGTACTTCAGCTCATCCATCAGCCTGCAGTTTGTTGGCATTATTAAGACACAATTTTGCGCGGTGAGGAAGGTGTGCTGACTGTTTGTTAGTTTACTCTTTCTTTAAATAATAACACACAGCTCAATGGGATTACTTGGTGGGCGTGTCACCTGTATAGGGCTCATGCTGACTGCGCTATACTTGAGGAAAATGATTCCACACTTATGCTTACACTGAAGCACCACAGTGTTCACGAACTTGCGCAGCCTTCAACAAAAACGTTTCAAACACTAGCGTAACTGCGTGGCACAATACTCTGTAGTAGGACTGAAAGGTGGAGGAGTGGGAACTTATTCATCGTCGGGTAGAAAAAAACTTCACTGTGAACTTTACACCTTCTTCGGCAACTGCAGGAGCGAGACGGTCAGTGTTGTCATAGGAGATTAGCTGCGTAGGCTGACATTGACATTGACATGAACAATGTCAATGTCAGCTGAGTGCAAGCTGACATTGACATTGTCCGCGTGGTAGTTCGCGATACTGCCCCGCCGCGGTGATATAGTGGCTAAGGTACTCGGCTGCTGACCCGCAGGTCGCGGTATCGAATCCCGGCGGCGGCGGCTGCATTTCCGATGGAGGCGGAAATGTTGTAGGCCCATGTGCTCAGATTTCGGTGCACGTTAAAGAACCCCAAGTGGTAGATTTTTCCGGAGCCCTTCACTACGGCGTCTCTCATAATCATATGATGCTTTCTGGGATGTTAAACCCCACATGTCCATCGATCAATCCGCGATACTCATGACTTGGCTGAACCACGCCATCATCAGCTCGAAACAACGACATACACCAGTGCATTCTCTTTTATATGCGAATAACAGAACGTTTCTGCCTTAGCGAGGTGGCTAGCGTTCGCTCTAGTATAAGCTCGACAACTTGTGTCATGTGCGGAATCTGGTCAGAATAGTCTAATACAATGAAGCTTGCAACTTTAAACTTCCAGAAGGTCCCCATGCACTGCGGCACGGGACGCGTCATACATCGAGCGCAGATTACGTAGGTTGCCGTAACGGCGGCAAAGCGGCACATAGCATGACAACCTGCGCCCTACTGAGTCCGGAGAACTCTTTATCGTCTTGTTCTTCGAGCGCCTTAATATTGATATTGTCACAAATGGGTGACAGCAGCCAAAAGACAGAAGACTGGGAAGCTAGTAATATTACCCGGGAACACGTTTATTTGGCAAACTTGAGCCGCTAGGAGAAACTGTACACCTCGGCGTCGGGGGCGGCCAACAAGTGCTGGGCGGCCGTCGGAGGTAGGAGAAAAAAAAAAGACATCGTCGGCCATTCGAGATCCGCCCCCCGATGCGTTTGCATCGTTGCAACAAATGCTTGTTGGTGATATTAGGTGCGAATATGCGCTCTCGTATTTTGTCATCTCATGGCTTAATGCTCGCAATACCATGTATCAAAACAAAAAATAAAGGAAGCGAGCAATAGAGACCAGAGAGAAAGAAAAAAAGCGGGAACTAAGAAGGTTGCCCAGCTCCGCACTCCTTCAAATTCGGGATAATTAGTTCAAGTGGCTTTTTTGTGAGCTAAGTTGGATCATTCGAAAATAAAGAAGCAAGCGTACGTGATAACAAATCATATTTGCTATATGGGGCTCCGTGATACGCTTACGGTAAATCGGATACCCAGATTATGCCTATTCTTCTAAGCTCCAGGGAATTTTTTGTTTGCTTTGCGCGTCTAAGCAATACATCCAGATGGCTTCTTGGCGAGGTAAGGAAGCTCTGTATTCGAAAATCATTTTTTAAAAGGAGCTTTTATTGAAAGGAGTTTCCCACAGCTGAGTGGTTCTGTGGCAGAGTACTAGACGTTCAAAGCCTATTTTCAAATGCTCAATCCTCCTTGTGTGCAATGAATCACTTTATTTTCTCATTATGTAGAGGGCTTGTCTTACATTCAGAAGGAAGTCATAAGTATGAGTGCGTAACATCAATTATAAGGCACTGAAAATTCTCAAAACATACTACGCACGAAAAACGCCGCAGACACAAAGTTTCAAACGTGGTAAAAAACCACGATAAAAAAACAGTTCATGTCGTGAAATGCCATATCTCATGTAAGTATGCGTACAGCCATGATGCAAAAAGAAGCTAAAAATTGTGCCAATGTCACGGTGCTGTGAAGAACTTTGATGTAAGCGAATATTTACGTACTCAAATCAGTCGATGTGGTGGTTTCATAACAGCTTTCACTGAAAAAGTAATAAATAAAATAAAAACTATAAGGTGGAAGGACAACATTGTATCTAAAAACTGGAGCTATTAACAAGGCTTAGTGAAAAGTAAATTTCATTCCTCTGCCTGAAAGTGACGTGTATACTCGTCGCCCCCGGAAAGTCTTTTCAGGCCTGCGCCCAGCAATCTGACGTCAGTTCCGCCCGGCCGACTCTCGGGGAAGCAGCAGCGGCAGCGAGCGCAGCGCGGGCGGCGCGGGTCAGTGCGGTGGCGTGGTGTTGACGGTGTTTCACGTTTGTTGCTTTCCGTTGTTGTTTTGTGGCAATTTCGTTTGCGTGCTTGATGCTGGAGTGATGCGGCAATGCCGAATAAGTGTTGTGTACCCGGATGAACCGGCAACTACAAAACAGGAAAGAAGATACAAGTGTTTTCCTTCCCTAAAGACGCCGACGCTCTCAAACGATGGCTACACGCCATTCCTAGGAAGGACTTCGTGCCGACTTCATGCACTAAGGTAAGAATTCGAGATGCTCCTGTTCTTAGCTTGTCGTTGGTTGTTCGGGTAGAAATCACCTATGATGGGAAATACTTGAGCGTGTGGCCACCGGGCCTCGCGAAGCGCTGACGCCAGCAGTTGATGAGAATCACCCAGAAAGGCACGTTCGCAGCAAGGATGGTCAGCTGCGCTTTGTTCACTAACAGTGCCGTGGTGTCGTTCATTCTTGCAAGCTCTCGGTGGAAGCGCTTCGTGGAGTTCGGTGACATCACGCTCCCGTGCTTCCTTTCATGTTGCTTGTACCGCTTAGCGCAGCGCTTTTATTTAGATGCTTGCGAAACGTAGGTAGACTTTGTTTTAGCTACACGGACTGTAAACACGGTCGTGCGAACGGTAGCGCATTTTTTTCTTTTGAGAAATGGCGTCTCAGACGTTCTTGAAACGTTGGTGCAGGTGTGCGCGGATCATTTTGACGCTTCATGCATCGAGAAGCCGACATCGTACACGGATCCAAGGACAGGGAGAGTTATTGAAGCTGCACTCCCAGTACCACGGTTGCGTCCTGGATCTGTCCCAACGGTATTTCCCGGCTGTCCGTCCTACCTATCAGTACGATACCAGAGCACGAGAGAAACCCCTGACGCCAAGAGGAGCCGAAAAGAAGCCTCCCAACTCGCCCGTGCTGTAGAAGAGTCGCTGGCGTCATATGAAGAGGAGCAAGAACGAGACCTGTTTTCGTCCCTCGAAGAACTAAGGGCTCGCCGGCAAGGGGTGTCAGTGTCTCCGAAGAGGACTGTGATTCATAAAGAAGAGTGCTCCATGTTTTTGAACATTATCGACTATCGTGAACCTTGTTTGAATGCGTCATTGACCGTGTTCGCAAACCTTGAAGTCTTTGCCTGCTATCAAGGTTCACCAATCAAGAACCTTGGTAGCGCTGTTGTACTAGACTCAGTTCAAAAAGTAAGTTCCTTGTTGGAAATTTTGAACAACCTGTCGATGCTGTCTGAGGAGCGCTGCACTTATCGCCACCTGGCTCAAGCAATACATTCTCTTCTGGACAAATTGGAAGCCAGCATTGATGAAGGCAAGAAAGAGATGGTGAACTTTATGAAGAAGCGGCTACTACTCCTTTCTGCAGAGCGCATTCAGTATAGCGCACAGGTGATGGTCTCTGCATGCATCTTGCGTACAATATCACCACATGCCTACAAGTTCCTGAGAAGCACAGGTACACTAACTTTGCCCCACCCAAGCACTATTAGAAATATGTGCTCGTCTATTCAAATGTGCCCACAAGTTGATTCTTCTGACGACACTTTCCTTCAGTATGTGTCTCAGAATTTCAAACATCTGCAGCCACATACCACACTGTGACGCTGATGCTTGACGAGATTCATATCAAACCTTGTTTAGATTACAAAGGTGAGAACATATGTGGTGCAGCAGTTAACTCCAACGAAGCGGCCACATCGGTGCACGTGTTTATGATACAAAGTTTGCTGAGCGCAATCAAAGAGGTGGCGCACACTCTTCCGGTATAAACCTTACAGGGTGAAGATCTTCATTGCATGCTGAAGAAGGTGATCTTGGGCTTAGAAGAAATTGGATACAGGGTCATAGCCGTTGTCTGTGACAATAACTCGCTGAACAGGAAGGCAATGAAGATGTTTCTGCCAGAACCAAAGCTAAGCCCTGTTTACCCGCTTCCGGCAGACCCTGATCGGCCGTTATTTTACGTGGTGGATGCTGTACATCTATTTAAATGCATAAGAAATGACTGCCTCAACCATAAAAATGCTGGAACTTGCTTTTTCTACCTACGCTTCGAGCTTTCGAACAATGAAGTTCATCCCGAATGCAGGATGACTGCTTCATTTAAGCATTTAAGAGATTTGCATAAAAAGGAGTCACCCCTGCTTCTGAAGTCTGGGTATGGCTTGACGTCAAAAGCTCTAAATCCAAGCAGCTTTGAACGATAGGACGTCAAACTCGTACTGCAGGTTTTTAATCCGCATGTAGCCGAAGCCCTGGCCGCTCGCAAGGGTCATACTGATTTTCAACATGCTACAGCAACCGCCGAGTTCTTCAAAATAATTCTTCGTTGGTGGAGCATTGCCAATGTAAAGACACCTAGTAAGGGCTTCCATCACCGTAATGTTTACGAAGAGCCCATGTCAAACCACACAGATGACCCAACGGCGAGCTTTCTAAGCGCTTTTATTACATGGCTCGATGTGTGGGAATTTTATAGGCATGACACCGGAGTACTTACCCAGGAGACATTGAGTACCTTGAGGCTCTCTGCTCAATCCCTTTTGGCTTTGGTGAAGTACTGCGTTAGTGAGCTTCACTTTAAGTACATTCTGCTAGGGAAAGTTCAGACGGATCCCCTCGAGAGTTGCTTTGGACAGAACAGGCAGATGGCTGGTGGACAGTATCACATATCTGTTCGCCAGCTTTGCGAAACCGAAGGAAGGATTCGCCTTCAAAATGCCCTTCCAAGTATGAGCAACGATGATCTAGGAGGCGTCGAAGAGACGGACAGTGTCAGGGATGCGGGCACTTCTTTTAGTGTTCATGTTAGCGATGCTGACCTTGATGAGCTCAGAGCAGAAATGCCGGTGGTTGGTTATGTTGGTGGGTATTGTGCACACGCTGCGATGAAAGTTCTCAAGTGTGAAAGCTGCCAGAGGCAGTTGGTCGTTACCGGAAATACGGCCGAAACAGGAGAGGACACCCATTCTTTAATCGCACTACTGGATCGGGGTGGCCTCAAATTTTCTTCTGCTCTTGTAATCGCAGTAGTTACGTACATGGAGGTTGTAGTTAGAAAGCTCATGACGGAAAGTACCTCTACCCAGTTTCTCCATGGGCCGAACCAAAAGAATGTCGTTCGGAAACTTACACTGGACTCTCTGCCAAGGCTTGAGGACATAGATACGTGTGAAAACGGGCACACCTACGTGCTCCTCATCACATTGGTTGCAAACTGTGCAGCAAATATAATGCTCAACAACTTGTGCAAGCAAAGGAACGATCTTTTACGCATTGAAAAAGATCAGAAGGCGAAAAATAGAAAGGCCCGAATTTTTCTCTGAAAGTAATTTTCCAAGCGTCGCGTCTTTCTCTTCACATTTATTCTTGTGAAACTGCACTGAGTGTATTTGATTGCATAGTCATGACTTGATTTCCTTGGTATACTTCTGCCTTATGTAAAATGAGCCTTCTTTCCAGTTTTGTATCTCTTTACAAGTTGTTAGCTTTTAAAAGGGCTGTACTCTTTTTTCTTTTTTTTAACTCGAACTGCCTCGGTGCCTACTGTAGCAGTTGTACAGCCCGTTTTGGTACCTGAGCTGTGTACACTTTCCTTGTGCACTCTGTGTACAGACATGTTGTGCACGGTGATTTGTTTTTTCTTAGATTTTTGTTTGATTTTTTTCCCTAGGACATGCACCTACCTGTGGCAGTACAATTACTTTTCTTTCTGTCATTTATCATGCTGTGGACCACAATTTAGTCACCAGTGTTCTTATGTATTGTATTTTTTGGCAAGTGTTTGAACCTGATACCTTGTGTTGCTACTGCTACTATGATAAACGAATGGTATGTTTTCCTGTAACGTACAATTTAAATGAAAGTGTGCTTTTTCTGTTCCAAAGCCCGGGGATCTTTTTGCTGTTACAATCTGTTTTGTTTTCTGAGTTTTATTTGGCAAGATATTGTGTTTTGTACTTTTGGCATATTTTCAGCATTAAGGGCAACATCTTGTGTTGCCTGTCGTCTGCCTGGACCGAGAACAATGCGCACTGTGATATTTGTACAGACGGCGTCTGGCTGTGATAAATAAATATGCATTATTCCATTCACGATATTCATTATTTCTTGATACCTTGATAAGTTCCCCCGCCGCGGTGGCTCAGTGGCTAAGGCGTTGCGCTGCTGAGCACTAGGGCGCGGTTTCGATACCCGGCTGCGGCGGCCGCATTTCTGATAGAGGCGAAAAGCAAAAACGCCCATGTGTACGAGATTTCGGCACACAATAAAGATTCCCAGGTAGTCAAACTTAATCCTGAGCCCTCCCCTACGGCGCGCTTCATCGCCTGCGTTGCGTCGGTGCGTTAAACCATACAATCAATCGATACCTTGATAAATCGTGCGGACATGGTGTCAAGGAACCTCGCCTGAGTCAGTAGGCGTGAAGGGCGCGCGCGGCAAGCGCTCGCGGCTGGCGCAAACACCCAGCGAAGGGCGGCCAGCGCGATGTGACGTCATCGACCTCACGTCACGTGACGCGCAGGCCTTAAAAGCTTCCGGGGGTGACGGTATACTATTATATGAGCTTCTCAGGTGATATAGCGTTCTGACCGGTACACATATATTTTTCTGTTGATTTAGTATCGCTACAACCACAAGAACACGAAAATTATGTATGTTTAACTCGCCGTCAGCATACAAAAAACATCACACCAAGCCACGTATATGGGACACCCAGTTCGATTGGTTGTAAATTTAAATATGGTGAGTTTACGGTGACGTTTCGGGTAAGCCTTACCTTTAAATTACATCTATTATTTTTCACTGTGTTATCCTGTGTAATCGTTCCTAAACTAGCACCCAGACACCAAACAATATATTTATAATGTTTAATACTTCCAAAAGCAAGTTTTTTCGCTCGTTATACACAGCTACTCGTATCACTTGAATGGCCATCGCTAACTATTCAAAACTTTTGACATCTTAATTAATAGAGGATTGCCTAAATCCGTTTCGCACCGCCAAAATTAGTTCCACAGATGTCTGCAAGGACAAGTCCAATAACCTCACTTCATGGTCGTCACTTCAAGCTCCCTCATTCAGCATTGATATAGTGAAAAAACGAATACAAATGCATTGCGTGCTATTTCGCTATTGGAGAGAACATGCATATTAAGTAACAGCATTATGTGATGATTCCGTAACTGCACTGGGAGCTCTGACAAACACTGAGCCTTGCTGTTTTGTATTTAGTACAAAAAGATTGTCTATTTCTCTGGGCGGGGTGTTATCATAAGCGAAAACCTATTTTCAAGTAATAAGTTAAATATGTTCGAAACATAAGACATAAAAATATGACAGCTACCGATATAACAGGTAATGCATAAGACAAAACCAAATATGCGATCGCGGCTGGTGTCATCTTTTTCAGCTTTCAACGTCTTGCTTTCTTTCCGCTTTGCGGAGAACTGGGGAAAATGTTGACAAATAGCTATTTCCTGTGTTTCAGTCCATGTATTATTCAGATAGCGTAGAGAGCTCGTTTCGGTGAAATTTTGGCTTCAGCGTTGGCGTCCGTCATCGTGAATGAAAAATTATCAATTTATGCAACGTGAAAAATTGAGAACAATGGAAAGAGAATAAACGATCAATCATCAAGCAGTTGTTTTAGCACACGGGTGCGCGTCTGCTTGAGAATATCGTGAAAAGAACTTCCACTGCTTAGAAATATTGTGAAAGCAGCTATCACGGTTTACAAATGCACGCGTTCTGTATACATACTTGGCAATGCAACATGAAATATTGCAGTAATAATGCCTGGTACGAGCACTCATTGCTAGTGTGCGTGAAAACACATGATTACCCAAATGTTTTCGTGATTTTAAAAGAGGTTACCCACTACAAAAAAGACGCACACGGTACTGCGCCTATTTTGTTAAGACCACTGAGTGGTGTAAATGCTTAGCGCATAGCATAGCTTAGTGCATAGCAAGTCCGAAAAGGCTTTTTACGCTAGGTATTTTATGTGCCTGCTAGGATCAGGTTATCGTTGTCGCGTTCAACTCCTAAAGGCGAAGCTTCTTGGTCCCAAAGCTTTATAAAATACCTGAGACACCTCGTTCCATTTCTTAGTCAATTATGTGAGAATTGGCCGCAAAATTTCTTCGTGTCCTTCTACGACACCAGGATCGAAGAGCTTACCATGTGAACAGTTACAAAAACAAATCGGTATATGTCGGAGATATTAAAAACTATCATCTTCATAAATGGGTATAAGCCAAAACAATTGCTTGAACTATGCCACTCACCCCTGTTCCACTATAAATGAAGGCAACGGTGAGCCCGACACGAAAGGTTGCGACGAGTCGGCGGAGAGCAGGAGATACTGAGTACGCAGAATAAAAGTATGGCCAGTAAAGAGATTGGAGACGGCCGCTGCAATAGTACGCCATAGCGGTGGAATACCCATCTGGACGACTACGTGGGCGAAGATCTGGGAGAGCGCTTTTTTTTCAGAGCGAGTTTGTGTCTCTGGAGCATAGACGAGCTTGTTGTGTCTATGAATGTGTCTAAACCAACACCACTTTGCGCTATGAATCAACGCTGAAACAAGCCAACAACCACTAGAAGCAACCTGGAAACAACCTATATCAACCAGAACAGGCCGAGAAGCAACCTATAGAGGCTACCGGAATAGTCTTCAGAATCAGCCAGTTTCGCTGTATTACACTCTGAAAAGTGTTGTGGAGTCACTGCGCAGTCACCCTCGAAAATGGCTCTTTGTTCGTCCTGAAGACGAAATGCGGGCACTCTCCTCCTTGTGGAGTAATCGCAGGATTGTTTGCCCCGTGTGCAAGCGACCCATCGGTGCCTACACAACCGTGTTTCCTTTCAGACGGTGCCGTAGCATGGTGTGGTGTAGTGGTTGGTGTACACGCGTGCTGTCTGTTTGGTCATGAGTTCGAATCCCGTGTGTTCGCCTGAAGTTTTTGAACTTTATATCTGAATGTGACGCGTGCGCATCTATCGTGCATCTAATAAAATGCCAGCACGCACTTCTAAAGCCTGGTTAAGCCAACCAAAACCTGAATTTTCTTTTGCTATAACTGCTGCTTTTTTTAGCAATCGCAAGAGCAGGGTTTCTCTATCTCAGTTACTCCCAGAATGGTGCAATGGTGTGGCAAATTAGTAACTCCTCTAACGAAGCACCCTCAATGCCTATTTTCTTCCTTTACTTCTTAAAATGTAAGGCTAGCGTGAATTGTTGCAACCTTCTCAATTTCGCGTGTGTGTGTCCTTCGCATAAATTGGAAAATCTTTCGGAGCTCGCTCAGGCTCACTCATGAATTATATTTTGCAAACTGAAGTCATTCGGACTGACACGCACCGAAAATTTATTTGGCTGAACTCACTCAGACTCACACTCTCGAAAAATGTTGCCATCCAAAGTTACTCAAATCGATTTCAAAATATTACTCACCGGCGCTTCGTCAGAATCACACGCACAGCTCGTTCTGAGTCTGAGCGAGTCAAAGGTAGTCGACTCAAGAGTGAGTTCACCAACCTATGACTAGAACGCTCGATCACAATGGTATGAGAAAGCCACTCCTTCGCCGGTGAACAGAGTATCGGTGGCCGATAGCTGCTTCCGCCAATTTTCATGCACACGTATATGTAGCTAGAGCTGGGAAGTTCCATGCGTAGGCTATACCCATAAAGATTGTCTTCTTTAGTATTGTAACTCTAGCTTTTTTTACCGTCACTATCATATCACATCTGGTGCCCCACCGTGGCGGTCCAGTGGCTAAGGTACTCGGCTGCAGACTCGCAGGTCTAGCGATCGAATCCCGGAAGCGGCGACTGCATTTTCGATGAAGGCGAAATTGGTGTAGGCCCGTGTGCTGATATTTGGGTACAAGTGAAAGAAGCCTAGGTGATCGCATTTTTGGTAGTCTTCCACTACGGCGTTTTTTATAACGATATGGCGGTTCTAGGACGTTAAACTCCACATATCAATATCAAGAAAAAGAAGTGAAGGAAAAGAACAAATCGATGAATTTAGAGTGATAACATGTGGTCAAAAATGTATGAACTTGCAATGTTTTTCGAGAACATCTCGTTCGACCAGCTAATTAAGATGTATAACCGAAAATGTCGCCTTTATAGATGTGTAAATCATGGCGCGAAGATGAAATATGACAATACCTCAACTGCTTAGTTAGAGATATTTCTGCAAATAATAACGTATTAAGCACTCTGCCTGTTGTATCATATGAATTTTTGACCAGGATGATCTTAAACTGCGATGCCTTTCAGCTTCAACATTTTATAGCGTGTTTCGAAGGACTTTGGCATGCACATATTCAAGTTATAATGGCGAGAGGCGACATGAATATCCGGTGACAAAGCACTCGATAACCCCTTTATGAATAATAAAACCATGTTTAAGGGTAATTTCAACAGTCAGTTCGCAATTTCTTAGATAGTGTGTTTTTTGAAAACGGCTACTCTTCTCATCATTTTTATTGCATCTTTATAAAAAGTAAACATGAGTATTGAAGGTCAAAAAACAAATGGAAGGCATTGAACAGAACCGATATCGCTCACGCATGGTGTACACGTTTTTCGCCATTCTGTGATGAGTTCTGCTGAATGTTAGAAACATGTGAGATGTTCAGTAGAAGCACAAAACAGATTACGAGACTATACCTCTCACTCTTGCTGATTTTGTGCCAGGCTCTGCTCTCCGGGCCACCCCTGCCATTCCCTGTAAAAGAATGAGCGCCTGAGCCATTTAATATAGCACACTGAAACGAAACTTCGGAGCATAAATATGTAACCACGTCGAACGTAAAATAGTGCAACCGATATAGAGACAACACTGATGTTATTTATTGGAAGATCCTTAAAAAAACGGAAGCTGCGATTTTGTAATAGGTGAGCTTATGACTGAAAACTAAAAGAGAAATACTTCAAAGATTCGCTAAGACACGTTGCCGGGCTAGTTGGTTGGGGTTCATCATTTATAAGGGTATAGCGCACCTTTGACTTGGGATTGCGTGTACATTGGCCAATCTGGAAGTTGTGTGAATGAAAGACTTAAGGAACACAAATACCACGTATAAAACGCTCTGTCTGGTCATTTGGCCCTTCACTGTCAGATGTGTGGTGTTTTCTCTTTGTTTCAAAACACCCTCCTTCTCTTTAGGGCCCGTGAGAGAACTACACGTGAAATTATTGAAGCCTTTAAAAATCACAAAATGAAAGATAAATGTGTGAGTGTGGCTTCGATAGCTTTGACAGCTAAAGAAAAGCAGCATCTGGAATATTCACTTTGACATTGGCGAGTTCAGATTGTCACGATCGATGATGACGCATGCATAAGGCGTGCTGTATCTTAACATGACATGTTCCGGGTTTTATCGATACACTGTTGCTGTATATATAACATGTGTGATCGCAAATAAAACAATAGTTGCAAGTTAGCGCTGTGTGTGAGTGCATCTCTATTTTTGTGTCCTTGTCGTGGTGCGCTATAGCCTTATGAAAGATGAACTTCAAAGATGCGGGGAAAGATTGTGATTGTAGTTGCAAGTCAGTTGCGAAATTTATTAGGCGACAAACAAGTCATACTGCTTACAATTAGCATGACACGTAGTAACGTGTGGATATTGCCTTAAATATAAAGTGTAGAGTAAACGCTGTTGGACACTTAAAAATACTGTGATTTCTCTTCGGCACCCTATCGCGAAAAACAGTGGCACTGGCCCAGCGCCATACCTGTTTATTGGACCACTGTCCAGTGTGGCGCTGACGCTGAGACAGTGCCACGCTGCACGATGCACGCTGGCGCTACGCACTGGGACACCTATTATTGGCTAAAATCTGGCTTTTTAATTGTGTTTAAAATTTGTGGTGATGCGCACATAGTAATTAGGGCTGAAATACGCACGCAGTGAAAAAGAACGAAAAAAATGGAAAAGAACTTGAGTGAGCAGAAATCGAACCTATTACGTTAAGAGAACACATATTTTTAGCCAGACACGTTGACCACTACTGCGCACCTAAATTTTTAGCACGGTATTTATTAAAGTATTTGCGCAATAAAGACAAAATCAAGCGAACAAAAGTACAATCAAATCGCGAAAATAAGCGCTCAAGTGTTACTCATAAACACTCAATGACTAACTCAACGTGAGTTCCTCACATGGAGAGTTCTTCACATTGTGTTGTGCAAACAAAAAAGGGGTGAGGTGAAACAGTTCTCTAAGATGGACTACCAGTCCAGTGTAAAGTCCAGCTCGTCGTAAATGTTTTTGAGCAGTTAGTAAAGCAGCTATAAACTTGCAGTGCACACCTCAAGCAGAAAACACGCAAGAAATTAGCACCGGCACGATGAGCTTGGAGTCACAGCTGTCACAGCTCGGCACTTAAAACGTGCTGTTCAAAGAGAAAGAAAGACTCACAAAACGAGTGCACACGTGTACAAAATACAAGCGCGAACAACTCTCACATTTCCTACTTCGATGGATGGATGGATGGATGGATGGATGGATGGATGGATGGATGGATGGATGGATGGATGGATGGATGGATGGATGGATGGATGGATGGATGGATGGATGGATGGATGGATGGATGGATGGATGGATGGATGGATGGATATGGCTGTACTTTTTAGATCTGGCGGTGGCTAGCGCCACCAAGCCGTAATACTTAATGAACCAAAAATTAGATTTATTTTTTCCCTTTAATAGTGAGGTGTAGGATTCGTACTTTGCAGCGAAGGGTTCCATTTTCACTCGTGCCTTGACTCTAGCCACAAATCAGATAATCTTCTTCCAGTTAATTATACCCGCTTAAAGTCTATTTTACCCTCACCGTCCCTAATCCCCAGTGCTTTGAAAAACTCTGCGCCGTCAACCTCAACTACAGGGTGAAGCCCTTTACAGAACATTATCAAGTGTTCGGCAGTTTTTTCTTCCTCTCCACACGCACTGCATACTATGTCTACCCCTTCGTATTTGGTCCGATATGTCTTTTGGGTGAGGTCATGCATGAGCAGCGTCAAGCATGAGCAGCGCCCTCTTTTCGTAAACCAGGCCACAACAGCGAGAGCGGTGACCTTCGTTCACTCCCAAAGTACGAGTCTGATGAACGCGGCGCACAGGAGAGACCACGTTAATTGAAGACAGCGTGGTCAACGCAAGCCCGTCGGCCAATCTCGCTACTGATAAAATAAAGGCGCTATGGTTCCAACGCTCCGAGTACCCAAACGGTGTACGATGCATCTGAATAGCTGTTATTATCCTTGACAACATTGGCTCTGTGGCACTGTGGTTAGCGCCGCTAGCATCGAACCAAGATGTCGCTGGTTCTACACCACGTTACAGAATCTTCTCTTTTTTTTCAAAACCTGTTAGTATATATTTTGCAACGTCATATCCGTGACGCAAATACGTCAGTGGAGCCGTTGCGGACTCCGGCATAGAACAATTTGCTGTAAAAATTACGTGCTGCAGGCGCACTGTCGGTTCAACGCCAATAGTGGTGGCACTGCTGGCTGTCGTACTTTGTGACCAGGCAAGTAACATTACAAAACTACTCCTATGAACATTCTCCGAGGTAACGCTAATAGCGCTTCCAGTGCTGTCTCCGCTTTAATAGCAGTCTAGTCAACACTACGTTTTTATTCTTCTGATTCAGCAAGCGATAATCACGCGTTGCTCTTCCCTGGTGGAAGAAGGAAAGTTTCATGAGATATTCCCATCATCGCAGCTTAGAGTGCGCTTTGTTTACAAGATAAACCCACAACGTACAGAGAACTGCTACACCAACAAAGAAACGTGAAACTACCTCGTACCGCTTGACTTGAAGCACCTGCCCCGCAAAAAAAAAATGCAGCATAAACATTCACTCGCCATTATCTTCACGTAAAACTTATTCAAACAAGGCTTGTTGTCTACCAATGTTTTTACAAAGCAGTCACAAGAACTGCGTGGCATTGTAATAGCCTACTTTGCTGTCATGCAGAATGCAGAACTTTGTTTGCTACTAAGACCTTGATACTTGTTCTGAGATTCGTCACGTCAACAATGCCGATGCCAGATTTTCTTAACGCTCTTGTCTTACCGTTGTCTTTTCTCACTCTTCCTGAGTAATTATAAACTGTCAATCTCATGCACTGCATCCTCACTTAGCACACCCTACATGGTATACGTGTATCTGCTGCGCAGAACTAGAGGAAAACATCTCATGACATAAACAACAGCATTTTTCATCCAGTTTATATATTACAAAACTTCATATTCTTCCTACCTTCATGCCCTTTTGTGCTAATATCTGGCAAAAATAAGTCATGAAACAGACCTCTACGCTACCAAGACTAACCGGATAGATAGATAGATAGATAGATAGATAGATAGATAGATAGATAGATAGATAGATAGATAGATAGATAGATAGATAGATAGATAGATAGATAGATAGATAGATAGATAGATAGATAGATAGATAGATAGATAGATAGATAGATAGATAGATAGATAGATAGATAGATAGATAGATAGATAGATAGATAGATAGATAGATAGATAGATAGATAGATAGATAGATAGATAGATAGATAGATAGATAGATAGATAGATAGATAGATAGATAGATAGATAGATAGATAGATAGATAGATAGATAGATAGATAGATAGAAACCTCCATTGCGTCTTTGGTTCTTTCAGAAATGATTGTCATTTAAACCTACGAAAACACGCAGCGAATTCATTTGTCGCATAAAATGGCGTATTTTGTATTGCTTCGTTCCCAGGCAGCATTTCATGGTTTTACGGAAACACTAACTGTGATTTATTCCAGGACACGTGCAGTCATAAAATATTCGCGAACGACACATGTCAAATAACACACACAGAGCCAAGTTTCTGAAAGTAAGTTTGATAAAATTCTACCCATGGAAGAAATATGTGCTACTAGCCATTTTTAGAACCATTGTATTCGCTTGGCACATTCGTCACATCCTCTTCAAGCCACCTTTATTGGTTTGAACTTTCACTGTACTGCTTTAATTATCTGATAGCAAGACACCGGCCTGTTAACGTCAACTTCCTTCACAGCTGACACGTAGGTATACTCTCGCACGTGTATCCATACTTTCTGTCGAAAAAGGTATTTAAAGGCTCACTGCAAACTTTCTTTCATTATCCAAACTATTGCTCTGTAAGGACCACATTGACGACTTTGTTCAATTGAGGTAAGTTTTTTTACTTCAATTCCCATGGTGAAACTTACTGCATTTACAATCAAACGGGAAAAATAATTTATGTGCCCTTAGTCTGTTTGGTGGTAGATTTTGTACCCATGAAAGCAACATTTTCATGTAAGTGATCCTGAAGCTGCTTTAACCACTTTGTTTCCAGAGATTTCACGTAAATAAGTGCGAAAAATGCAGTTAGTATGCTTCAGTATAACAACGCCATAGGCAAAAAGTTGAGAAAGCTCAAGTAATCAAATGACCGCCTATTCCATACGCCATATATTTCAATGTTCGTACAATGTGATGCCATCTTCAATACGCATATATTTATTGCGGACGCTATGGTACTTGCGTTAAGAAGATTAGCCGTCTTTAATATTGTCAATTATACAGACAATTCTCTTTATAATATTCGCTGAGACCACCAGAAGAAAACAAACATTCTCCCTAAAACAATGATTCCTTAAACTAATGTCCTAGTCACAACCTCCTTTATTTGAATATTGAAGCTTCGGTGAAGTGAGATTGGATAATTTGAGCTCTTTGTGATGTGCCTGATGTGTTTAAATTGGGCTGCGCTTCTCTTTCTTTATGCAGGACCAACACTACAATACATTTAAGATGAAGTTTACCCCAGCTATCTTGATTGTAGCCTTGGCAGTAGGTACGTGTCACCATCTGAACCCCTTTATAGAAAAAGTGCTGCCCATCACTCTTCAAATAAACTCGTGCAAGCTCTGTGGAATTATGAAAAGTGTGGTTTGGTGACTTCAGTGTTAACCCCTAATTATTCTTAAATAACCATTATTTCAAACTACTCAACTTTGTTTTCGCTGAAAACGGCTATTGAATCATTCCCTGAACCTTCTATTACATTCTGGAATGCCAATGAACTTTGCGGACGAAGAAAGCATAGCAAGTATTACTCTTCGCTATCATGTTATCGCTTGTTAAAAAGAGTGTAAGGTTGTCCTCAACATGAGAATTAATGCTTGATTACTTTACAAAGGATTGGCCCTGTTGATTAGTTGGCCACAAGAAGACAACCAATATGGCTGACAGGAAGGTGCTGTGACATACGTGTCCTAATGTATTTGCTTAATAAAAGATACATGTTATAAGCTCTATTCAGAAATTGCTTTGGATAGATATGTGGGGGTAATTTTACTGATGGTTGGCATAACTTTTGTTTTTCATCATCAATGTAATTTGAATTTCTTCATGTATCCTAAAGGCCTGAGGCTATTACATAAGGAGGTGGTTATAGTGTGCATACATAAAAACTAACACGAACAATGAAGTAATAAAAGGTATGAAAAATAATTGATAACGCATAAATAATGTACAGAATCACAGACAAATAATTATAAAGACAAAACTACACTAAAAAGGAAGGGGTAACACAAGAACAAGCGAGACTGAACATTATATGATAAACAATGCGGCTAATAGTAACGTAAGTGAGTTATACCGCGTGCTAAAAACATTATATAAAAACATGTACATCTCGGTCGGTTGTACTAGGTCATTCAAACACCAAGATGAAGATTTAATTTGTGAGTAAATTCTTCGTGTTTTTTTTTAATACAGACAATATCGTTGGACAGATTATTTCAATGATTAACAGCAAGAAGTAATGGTGATATTAAAAACAGGTTTGTTCGGGCAAAAGAAGGTTCTAATTGGAATTCCTGGTTTCGAGGAGCAGATATTATATGAGCAGTTTCAATTAGTGCAGACTGTCGCGAATGGTTATGGAAGAGATTTAAAAAAAGGGACAGAAGGGAGAACAGTCTGCGTGACTGCAGAGACGGCAACTTTAGAGACATTTTAATTTCCTTTATGCTAGAATTTAGAGAGTATATCTTTGTTATGAAGTGGGCACTTTTGTTTTGAAGAGACTCTATTTTACTTATGAGGTAAGCCTGGTGAGGGTTCCAAATTTGGGAAGTATAGTCAAGCTTAGAGCAGACTAGTGTATTGTAAGCTAAAAGTTTAGAATGAGATTTGGCGAAGTGTAAGTTATGTCTGACGAATCCGAATGTCTTACAATCGTTGCTGCCCTTTGTTGTCCTTTGTTGTCCCTGTAATACCTGTTATGTTTCATCTGGGATACTTGCAGCACTCCTGGCAGCCGTCATTGCTGCCGAAGAGATAACAGCAAGTGGAGGAGGTGGTGAGCATAAAATCTTTTTTTTTTTGCTCGTCAAGAATAAAGTGTTATGATTAGTTGATTCCTGGTACTAAGAGAGAGCACTTTTTATTTGACCTTTTTAAACCTCCTTCCGTTTTGACACAGAATTTAGTGCTTATAAATAAAATGTTCTGCCTTTGATGAGGTATGAATCTGCCTTCGAATCGCCAATAGCTTCTTAGCATACATATGAGTATTTTATATGAATAATTTTTTCCGACTATTCTTGTCCGCCAAAGTGCCACAGCGCCACTATGGCTAGTTCACAAAATGAGTACGCTGTTTTTAAAGGGACTGTTGAATAGTTATAAAATCTAGATATTTCCACATGTTTCTCAGACCACTGCATCATTTATTTACTTCTGAAGAGCTTAGAAACAGTAACTTTCCTCGTCCTACTTTGAAATTCTGTCATTATGGTACGTTGGAAGCTTCTTAACATTTAGGCCTCGAAGTTTCACTTTATCATAGTGTATTGAATGTCCTCAAGAACTCTATGTGCATTATTTTGTAGGAACTGGCAGCGGATGCCCGGACTCCACGGCATGCACCAAAAGCTGCAAGAAACAGGGCTACAGCGTTGGAATCTGCCTTGAGCCGCTACTTACCGTCTGTGCGTGCTTGTAATACTGAGCCGATCAGATCATTGAGTGGCAATAAATGTTTACCGCGTTCATGATGCACTGCGGTATTGTTAATTGTTCGTGCTTTTATTTCGGTGAACGCCGTAGGTAGCATTACGATTAATCTTCCGTTGTCATCCGTTGAGCTTTTCCTGGGGTGGCTAGATTTATTGAAGCGAACCAAATTACTTGCTCTGGGGCATTTTGACCTGTTCGCAAAGTAACACAAGAGGGTGTACAGCCTCATGGTTTCCCCTGATCAGCCTCACTCCTTAACTATTCGTGAGGCAGCCAAGTTTGTCTTCACTGACTCCTAACCTGTGCTCGTGCCGTTGATGAGGAGTTACAAGGTTTACTTACAAGGTTAACGACTTAGAAGTACAGGCATTTCACCTACGCGGTGTGTGGTGGCTTTCGGAATAAGGCCCTCGTTTTGTGGGATTGTCCATCCGGTATTGCACTCTCGGACATGAGCCTCGGACACATACATACCAGTGAAATAGCTGTGACCCTAGTGGACTGACTAGCACACCATGACCTATAAATCTTGATGGCAGTATTTGAACATCTCAATTTCCTACGCCAGGTTATGGCTAGTCCTTCCGCCTTTGAGCGGACACTGAGTGGGATTTGTTATATTTCAGGGTCACTAGATAGAAATTTTCGATGGGTTATTTAGAAAGATAATGACATCGTCAGTAGTTTCCATCCAATGAACTTGAGGCAATAAAATCGTGTTGAGAAACTGAGCACAGAAAACACTTGATTTTTCTAACAGTGGCTCTGAGGCGTTCGTGTCTTGTAGAATAGGGTATTTGATACTATATTTTAGGCATCAAACATATACATAAAGATACACGCCTTGTGAGATATATAGCGACACAGGCACAATATACCCAAGGTGTATTCAATATAGAATCTAACGTACACCTGTCCTGCTTACCGCTCAGCATGCACTGGTGCCTAGAAACGCCAGCGCTTCGTAACTTCTTCGGAAAATTACTCTCTTCGGATTTTTAGAACAGCCACAAGCGCATATTCTGTGCAATGAAATTTGTACAAATGATACAGTGCAAGCGAAAAAGCATGAAGAGTATTGTGCGGAGCGTACTTGTTTCTGTATGTTTAGCTGATCTGGCTTCGCCCAGAAGAGTTTTTTACCAGAGCACTGCGCGTGCCGCACCACTTCAGGTCGAAAGTTTTTAGTTTTTGTTGCACTGTTCTGACAAGACTGCATGAATAACACGAGTATCTGCAGTTTAGCATGTTGCTAACGTAACCCGCAAAAGTTACTATTGGTTGATTTCCTCACAACTTTTCATAAAAGACAACCCATACTTTTAATGATCGTCAGCGACGACCGATGCTTGCACATACCGCTATCGATGTACCACGCATAAAAATTTTACCCTGAGTTCTTTTGTTTTCTTGTGAAAGTTAGCACAACGTTTTTTGGTTTCAATTGAGAGTTCAGCCTTCTTTGCAGTCATAACAATAGACATCTGGTGGAAAAAAGATAATTCTGGTGGAAGTGTTGCTTTGTAAATACTTTAGAAGTTCCCGCGTAAATCCGATATATGTGCAAATTCTTGAAAAAGAAGACGCTAAGGAACATCAAAGATTCCAGCGACAAAGAACAATACCTACCTCCAAACTACTGACTAGTGCCTGACTAAGCAAAGATGTCAAGACAAGGACAGACCAGCAAGGCGATGGTCACTGTGCCTCCTACAACAGTCGCTTTCGTTCAGCCCTGAAGACCGTTGACTTTACGCACACCACCTTGTTCACATACGGATACCTGGTTGGCAGAATTTGACTGGCTAGCCCTATGAAAATTCTGGGACTACAACGGAAAGCTTCATTGCGTCTGTTTTGCTCTTTATTTTGCCGTCACGACCTCTTTATGAATACAAAGGCCACTCCGATTAGTTGGGATCTATTTTTGCACAGCACCACTAGCTTAGTTCGTATAGATTGCAGAAAGCTTTTTGAGAGGTGAGGACCACTTTAGAACTGGAAGTTAGGGATGTTCACCAATGAAATGGCCCATGCTGACCCAGCTATACTTGGGGAAAAGACGATTTCACACTGATGAATACACTGAAGCACCAAAGTGTTCAGGAACTTGTGCCGCGCCTTACCAGGATTGTAATGAACTTCGTTCAGTGGTCGTGGCCATAAATATTAAACGATAATTACGACACCCAGCCTACATCGACGTGCAGCTTCGCTTCTCTATCGCCTTTGTCTGGGAGTTACTTTCTTTCACGAAAGCTTATACCACGTTAATCGGAATTACTGACAGTGCGGCGTGCGATGTTTGCGGCACCGACGAAAATATTGAACACCTGCTATGCCATTGTCCTCGATTTGCCTCAGATAGACAAGTACCTGCCAACGCAATGCAGCGACTGGATCATGAGCCTCTTTCTGTGCAGGTGCTATTACAGCAACGTCCACATGCCTCGACAGCCCACAAGGCAGTGCAAGCCGTGCTGTGTTTCCTGAGAAAGACAGGCCTGTGTGAACGCCTCTGACATGCGGAAGAGTTCTACACGCTGCAGTGAAACTACTGTCAGTCTCTCCCTAACCCATTTTTTTTCTTTTCCCTCTCTTCCCTCTTTCTCGTCTTTCTTGTCCCATTCCCTAATCCCCCAGTGTAGGGTAGCCAACCAGATGTCTTTCTGGTTAACCTCCCTGCCTTTTCCTTTTTGTTGCTTCCTCCTACGACGCTGCCTAATACAAATTTCGAACGTGGCCTCGTGTTAGGGCAGCACCAACTGTGTTGAAAGAGTCTGCTTTCCGCAATATATAGACTACGCCTTTATCATTTTCTTTGTATTGTAGAACAGCACCAACTGTGTCAGCACAAGCGTCTCTCAGAAAAAGCAATGTATGGAGTAAGCATGCGTTAACTATTTTGGTTTGTTGAATGCGGAAGAAACCTATGACAATGAAGACATTTAGTTCAGCACCTTGCAGTTTGGTGGTCCTATAAAAGACACAATTCTTGCGCAATGAGAAAGGCGTGCTTACTGTTAGTTTACTTTTCTTCTACTATATATTACAGAGCTCAACGTGAATCCTTGGTGGACATGACACCTGCAAAGGGCTGATGCTTACCTCGCTATACTTGAGGAAAAGAATATTCCACACTTATGCATCCACTGAAGCACCACAGTGTTCAGGAAGCTGTGCAGCATTCAACTAATAAGTATCACTTGCATGACTGCTTGGCGCAATACTCTGTAGTAGGACTGAAAGGTGGAGGAGTGGGAACTTATTTTTTGTTGAGTGGAAAAAAAAGTCCCTCTGAACGTTAAGCTTTCTGCGGCGACTGCGGGAGCGAGATGGTCAGTGTTGTCATACGGGATGAGCTGCGAAGAGTGTTTTCTGAATAGGAACACGTGCTAGCTTACATTGACATTGTTCGCGTGATAGTTCTTGATACTCATGACTTGGCCGAATCACGTCATGATCAGATTGAAACAACGAGCTACACCGGTGAATTCTCTTTTATATGTTAATATTAGAAAGTTTCTGCGTTAGCGCGTTGGCTAGCGTTCGCTCTAGTATAAGCTCGAAAACTTGTGTCATGTGCGGAATCTGGTCAGAATAGTCTAATAAAATCAAGCTTGCAACTTTAAACTTCCAGAAGGTCCCCATGCACTGCGGCGTGGGACGCGTCATACATCGAGCACATGTTATGTAGGTTTGCGTAATGGAGGCAAAATAACGCATAGCATAACACCCTGCGCCCCACTGAGTCTTGAGAACTCTTTATCGTCTTGTTTTTCGAGCGCCTCAATAATGATATTGTCAAGAATTGGTGACAGCAGCGAAAAGACACAAGACTGGGAAGCTAGTACTAATCAACGGGAACACGTTTATTTGGCAAGCTTGCGCCACTAAGAAAAACTGTACACCTCTGCGTCGGGGGCAGCCAACAAGTGCTGGGCGGACGTCGGAGGTAGGGAAAAATAAGACATCGTCGACCATTCGAGATACGCCACCCGATGCGTTTGCATACTATGGACAGTGGTTCTGCCGGATAAATTGCGCCACGTTCCGTATCACAAAAAGATAAGGCTGTCGGCTGACATGCACCAAAAAGACATGCAAATGCTTGTTGTTGATATTAGGTGCGGATATGCGCTCTCGTATTTTGTCATCTCATGGCTTAGTGCTCGCAATACCATGTAGCTAAACAAAAAAGACGGAAAGAAGCGAGCAATACAGACGAGAGAAAAATAAACAAAAAAATGAAACAAGAACTAAGAAGGTTGCCCAGCTCCGCACTCCTTCAAACTCGGGCCAATTAGTACAAGTGTATTTTTTGTGAGTGATGTTGGATCATGCGAAAATAAAGAAACAAGTTTGCGTGATAACAAATTATATTTGCGATATCGGGCTCCGTTGATACGCTTACGGTAAATCGGATACCCACATTATGCCTATTCTTCTATGATTGATTGATATGTGGGGTTTAACGTCCCGAAACCGCCATATGATTTTGAGAGACGCCGTAGTGGAGGGCTCCAGAAATTTCGACCACCTAGGGTTCTCCAACGTGCACCCAAATCTGAGCACACGGGCCTACAACATTTCCGCCTCCATCGGAAATGCAGCCACCGAAGCCGGGATTAAATCCCGCGACCTGCGGGTCAGCAGCCTAGTACCTAGGCCACTAGACTACCGCGAATGGGCTGCCTATTCTCCTATGCTCCAGGGCATTTTTCGTTGCTTTGCACGTGTAAGCAACACCTCCAGAAGGCTTGTTGGCGAGGAAAGGAAGCTGTGTATTTTGGAACTCTTTTGTAAAAGGGCTCTTTATTCACAGGAGTTTCCCGCAGCTATGTGGTTCTGTGGCGGAATACTAGACGTTCAAAGCCTATTTTTAAATGCTGCTCAATCCTCCTTGTGGGCAATGAATCACTGTATTTTCACTTTATATAGAGGGCTTCTGTTACATTCAGAAGAAAGCCATAAGTATGAGTCGGTAGCATAAAATTATAACACCCTGAAAATTCTCAAAGCATACTACGCACGAAAAATGCCAGACACAAAGTTTCGAACGTGGTAAAAACCATGATAAAAAAACAGTTCATGTCGTGAAGGTCTTTTGGTGCCAGTCGACGCATAAAACCACACGGACTATATCGATACTAAGTATTTTACTGTGGGTGAGCTTTTTGACCCTTTTTCGAGACTCTTCTGTTTGCCCATCTGCTCAGCTGAGCGCGCTAGGCTGAGACTAAGGCGGAGCGGCCGCCGGCGCTTCTCGGAAGGGTGTTTCAGCACTCTACGCACAGAATGTCTATGCAAGTCTCTGTCGATGGGGAGGATATCACTCCCGATGATCTTCAAGATTCTGGATGGTCTGTGGCTACCACTAAACGTAAACTTCGTGGTATGCATACCCCCAGGACCGAGACGCAAGCAAGCGTCTCCATGCACGGCGACGCGTGGTCTCCTCAGCGCTCCCGGGCTGCGGTGAAGAAGCATCTTATCGCTTCTTCTAGACTTCTTTGCCTTCCAAGAGATCACCATCGAGTCATCGTCAGATCTAGAAATGGGCTGGACATGAGAACTGTGAGTCAAATTAAGTTCGCGAAGGCACTCGCAGTGGCTGCAGCGATCAGTGAGGAAGAAGTCACGGAAGACGTGGTATGCCCGAATATGATGCAGAACATTGCAGTTATAAGCACTCCTGCGGAGAAGAACGCCAAAGCGTATTCCAAGATCACCGCCATTACTCTCGGTACCGCCAGTTTTGATGTTAGCGCCTACCGAGCTGCCCCGACGACACCTGCAAAGGTATCATCAGAGGTGTTCATGCGGAGATCGGTCAAGAACAACTTTATTCACTTATTGTACACCCAAAGAACCCGACTGCACTCCAAGTGAAAAGAATCAAGAATTCCGCCACGATGATCATCCTCTTTGACGGACTAAAAGTGCCAAATTACGCCATAAGTAGAAATAGTTTGGTTCGCTGCACCCTGTATCGTCGACAGACGGATATCTGTTATGGCTGTGGAAAGCTAGGTCGTCGAGCCGATGTTTGTCCCCATCCAGAGGAGGCTGTCTGCAGAGGGTGTGGTATGTCATCTCCTTCGGAGGATCACGTCCGCACTCCAGAATGCAAGTTGTGTGGGGGTCCACATCTCACGGCAAACAAGACGTGTAAGCATCGTTTTCAAGTGCCCTACATAGTCCGTCGACGAAGACGAGAGCGACGGATGCAATATACGATGGAATTTGCGGAACAAGACGCCGACGACATGAACTTCACAGATAGTGGAGGAGACTTCCTATCACTACCAGCCGCTGCAGGCGACCGCACTACGACTGAGCGCCCGAGCAGCAGCTGGCGCCCGCGTGACGTCAGCCAACAGCTACAACCACCGCGAGGGCGATCTCGTTCCAGAGGCAGAGCAAGGAGCCGTTCGAGATATAGAGGACATTCTAGATCCAAGGGCCATTCTAACTCATGGTTGCCTACCGTTCGCAATGGTGTGCAGCAAGGAAATCAGCACCAGACCTGGGCATTTAAGATCAAGGGCTCCAAACCGCAGGTAAAGGGGGGTACCAATCCAGAGCAACACTCAGATATATATGCGCAGATGCAAAGGGAAAATGCTAACCTCAGGGCCGTTGTCGAGCAACTCAGGGCTGAAATAGCCGACTTAAGGAAATCTAAGCAGGTTTCGTCTCCGTCTCCTTCAAACAGAGTTCCCTGTACAGAGGCCACATCGGATGCGAGTCACGATGAGTTACCCATGGACGTCCATCCAGGGGAAAAACCAACAAAAAGGAGAGCGCTAGCACAACCTGCCAATAACGAGGACAGAGATTTCAAAACAGAGGTCAAGAAAACCTTGAATGATATCAAAAATGCTCTCAGGGCGGTGGTCGAGTCGATTGCGGTATTGGACAGCAGAGTCAGAAAGATCGAGGCTGACCAAGGTAAAGCATTACAATCAGCCGAGGCTACTCCGGCCCAAGTAATACCTAAGGTCAGGATCGTGCAGAAGGTGGCAACCCGTAGCGTCTCTCAGGAGAGAGCTCTTGAGGGTCCCAACAATGGCGGGACACCTTAAAAGTTCCATAATTTGGCAGTGGAACTGCTGGGGCTTCCAATCAAAGAAGGCAGCTCTTCAGCAGTATATTAAATCCCAGCCAATTCGACCACATGTTATTATGCTACAGGAGACGCTTACGGAAACAATGAGCCTGCCAGGCTACACCCATCACATCACGAAACCTCCAGATGGCCGTGGTATCCGCACGTTTGTGTCCAAGAAGTACACTTACATTGAGCACAATTTGCACATGGCAAATAGCAAGATTGAACACTCTCTTTTAGAAATTATACCTGGCAGCAACCTTAAAACTAGCATTTTCATACTCCACATATATAGCTCTCGAAAAGGCAGGCACCATCGCTTCACCTCATAGTTATCAAAAGCCGTTACGATCGCTAGAAAAGTGGACGCACCCATAGTTATAGCGGGAGATTTCAACGCACCCAATCAAGCTTGGGGCTACCCTCGCACCACTGCCAAGGGAGCCAAGCTCTGGCAAGCGGTATCGGATCTGAATCTTACTTTGGTCACTGACCCTACGTTTACTACCCGCACTGGAAATTCTTGCTCTAGGGATACTACCCGAGACCTCACCTTTGTCACAATCACGGGGGAGGTATCATGGTTAAACTTAAGCGAAAACTTGGGGAGTGACCATTGTATTTTGAGTACGACTATACAAATTCAAGCAAAGCCCCCTAAAGCTTTCAAATTTACAGATTGAGACCTCTTCCGTAAGATAAAAGCGAAGAGCGCAGAACAGAATAATGACTCACCGAATTTCGACAAGTGGCTGTCTCAGATGGTCGAAGACGTCAAGTCGGCCACCAAAACGATAGAGACTGATCTACCAGTCAATAAAATTGATAGTAGGCTTGCTCATCTTCTTGAGGCTAAAAGCGCCCTCCTAGCCAGGTGGAAAGCACACCGTATGAATCGAAGACTGTGAAAACGCATCGCAAGTCTTAACCAAGAAATAACAACTTACTGTCAGACGCTTGAAAAACAGCATTGGGACGAGATTTGCAACAAGGTGGATGATCAGATGAAAGTTGGGGGAAAGTGGAACCTCCGCAAACCTCTGCTGCAGGAGACTAAATTTGAATCCAACCAGAGGCGCTTGGTAGACCGAATACTGCACTCAGAAAGGAAGGTTATATCGGACACGGAAATAATGAAGTGTCTGGCAAAGAGATACCTCCCTTTGGACACAACCCAGCCTCCTTCTGGCTACGCGCAATACACGGGATCACCAGCCTTCGAATGGGACAAGCCCTCCAGGAAGCAGAGGTCCGCACCAGTTTAAACAATCTTAATGGGAACTCCAGCTCGGGCCCGGATGGCATTACAAACAAGACACTACGCAATTTAGACGATGACTCTGTCACCCACCTCACCAAAGAAATCAATCGTATTTGGGAGACGGGGACTTTCCCTGAGCAATGGAAAAAGGCGTCGGTTATTCTCATACCTAAACCTGGCCGGAGTCCCTGTTTTAGCAATTTGCGACCCATTTCACTGACGTCCTGTATAGGCAAGGTCGCCGAGCATGTTATCAACGATCGAATATCAAAGCACATAGAGAAGACTAACCTGTTTCCGTACAAAATGGTAGGTTTTAGACCACACCTATATACTCAGGACGTCATGAAAATGCTGAAGCATCACATTATAGATCAGGAGACAAAAGACGTTAGAGCTATTTTCAGTCTGGATCTTGAAAAGGCCTTTGACAATGTCTCGCACTCCCACATACTTGCCTCCATCTCTTCGCTCAACTTAGGAGCCAACTTTCACAAGTTCACCAGCTTGTTCCTCAGTAATAGAAAAGCCACTATACAGCTTGCGGATCTCAAGTCTGAGCCCTACGATCTCGGTTCCTTCGGCACCCCGCAGGGCTCAGTCGTCTCCCCACTGCTTTTTAACATTGCAATGTGCGGCCTTGCTGCAAAGCTCTCAAACCAAGAGGGCATCAAGTTCGCCATCTACGCGGATGACATCACTATATGATGTCAGTGGCTCGGAGGGCTCTGTGGAGAGCTCTCTTCAAGAGGCCATAGACTGTGTTGAAGTCTACATAAATGAAATGGGCCTCAAGCTCTCGCCAGCAAAGTCCGAACTTCTCTTATATCGACCCACGAGACGGGGACCCAAACCCAAAAACTGGCAACCACTGGCTGACATCGACATTAGGCTGCACACGGCATCGGGGCAGCGTATTCTAAGGGTGGACTTCATACGCGTTCTGGGCATGATTATCGAGGCTAATGGACAGAACGGCCGCACGATCGACCGTCTGACTTCTAAGGCGGAAGGGGTCATCCGACTAATCTCACGCATTTCTAACAGTCGGGGTGGTCTTCGAGCGCACAACCTCCTCAGACTATTCCATGCTTTCTTGATGAGCCACATAAGCTATGTCGCATCTATGCACAGGTGGCAACTTCATGAAAAAAATAAATTGAACATCCTCATAAGGAAAAGCATCAAGAAAGTTCTTGGCATTCCTATGCGCACAAGCACTGAGAACTTTATGAAACTTGGAGTCCACAACACGCTTGAAGAAGTTATCGAGGCTCAACAAACGGCACAGGTTGCCAGGCTTTCGATCACACCAGCGGGAAGAAAGATTCTGGTTGACACTGGATTCAACACCCTGACGCTCGAAGTGCAAAATACGCCACTCAATGATTATATACGCTCTCGCATCAAAGTATGCCCCCTTCCACGAAATATGCATCCACAGTACAACGCGGGCAGGCGTGTCGCTCGAGCCTCCTCTCTTTTAGTTTAAGCTGACAAACACTCGTCTGTTTCATGCTTTGTTGATGCCGCCCAGTATGGCGTTTCCGCTCGTTTTGCGGCAGTATCAGTAGATACTAAGGGTCAGACTTTATCCTCGGCGTCGGTTCGAACCCCTCTTCTTACAAAGCAGAACAGATGGCCATTGCACTAGCACTCCTTGATCCACAAAGGGCTGATATTTATACGGACTCTAAATCCGCTGCTAGGGCCTTCTCTTCTGGTTCCGTGTGCAAGGAAGTTTTGAGAATTCTCGCTCACAAGGAACTCACCTACCACACAATTATTTGGTTCCCTGCTCACCTTGGCTTGAGGGTCGGAGGCCTTCCCAATGTCAACGAGCTAGCCCACTACAAGGCGCGAGGCTTCACTTACCGCACCGGGACTTGTGCTTCTCAGACAGAGGAGTCAGCCACCAGCCTTCATTTTAGGGACATTTTGACTACCTTCAACGAGATCACGAAGCATTATCATTTAGGCCGTAGGTAACTTTCATTGCCACACGAAAAGTTGTCTAGGCCACAGGTGATCTCTCTTCGCATGCTTCAGACGGGAACATACCCTAGACTCGTAACCTATAGCCATTACTCCGATATTTCAGAACTTTGTCCGGACTGCCAGAATCGCAGTGATTTTAACCACATGCTCTGGAGGTGCCCCTCTTTAAAAGAAAAAATGAAGAATTTTCTGAGAACTCCTTTCATTTAAAGCTCACGAGTCCGGTTCTCATACAACAACTCAAGGCTGTCCAGAAGGCCCACGATGCGGCGGTGAGGCTGGGCCTTCCCGTCCCAACGTGGGAGCGGCCCGCGATCCTACCCCTATAAAACGGGGGTGGAATCATTCAGGACCCCAATAAAAGTTTGTCATCCATCCATGTCGTGAAATACCATATCACAAGTATGTATGCGCACTGGAATGACGCAAAAAGAAGCTAAAAAATTGTGCAAATGCCACTGTGCTGTGAAGAACATTGATGTAAGCGAATATTTACGTATTCAAATCAGCCACTGTGGAGTTTTTATAAAAGCTTTCACTGAAAAGTAATAAATAAAAATAAAAACTACAAGGTGGAAGGACAACATTGTATCTAAAAACTGGAGCTATTACCAAGGCTTAGTGAAAAGTAAATTTCATTCCACTGCCTCAATGTGACGTGTATACTAATATATGAGCTTCTCAGGTGATATAGCGTTATGACTGGTACACATACTTTTTCTGTTGATTTAGTATCACTACAACCACGAGAACACGAGAAATATGTATGTTTAACTCGCTATCAGTATACGAAAGAAATCACACCAAGCTACGCATATTGGACACCTAGTTCGATTGGTTGTAAATTCAAATATGTTGAGTTTACGGTGACGTTCAGATCAAGCCTTACCTTCAAATTACTTCAAATATTTTTTACCCTGTTATCCCGTGTAATCGTTCCAAAACTAGAACCGAGACACCAAACAATATAAATACAATGTTTAAAACTGCCAAAAGGAAGTTTTCCGCTCGTTAAACCTAGGTACTCGTATCACTTTAATGGTCATCGCTAACTACTGAACACTTTCAACATCCTACATAATAAAAAATTGCCTAATTCCGCTTCGTAGCGCCAATTTTAGTTCCACAGATGTCTGCAAGGACAAGTTCATTGAACCTCACTTCATGGTCGTCGACTTCGAGCTCTTCGCGCAGCATTGATATAGTGCAAAACGAATACATATGCATTACGTGCTAATTCGCTATTTGAGAGAACATGCATATTAACTAACAGCATTATGTGACAATTCCGTAACTGCACTGGGCGCTCTGACAAACACTGGGCGTAGCTGTCCTGTATTTAGGACACCAAAATTGTCTATTTCTCTGGGCGTGGTGTTATTGTTAGCGAAAACTCACTTTCCATGTAATAAGTAAATATGTTAGAAACACATGATATAAAATTATGACGGGTACCGATATAACAGGTAATGCTTAAAACAAAACCACAAATACGGTCACGGATGGTGTCGTCTTTTTCACCTTTCCATGTCTTGCTTTCTTACCGGTTTGCTGAGAACTGGGGAAAATGTTGAAAAATAGCTATTTCCTGTGCTTCAGCCTATGTATTATTCAGGTAGTGTAGAGAGCTCGTTTCAGTGAAATTCCTGCGTCAGCGTCGGCGTTGGTCGTCGTGAATGTAAAATTACCAATTTATGCAACATGAAAAATTGACAACAACGGAAAGAGAATCAACGATCAATCATCCTGGGTCCGAGTGGGGACCTAACATGGGTCTTTTCGGGGCAAGCGGGGACCGAACCCAGGTCGTTTGCCTGGAGAGCAGACCTTTTAACACACAGGCGGGCGTCTGCTTGAGAATACAATGAAAAGAACTTCCATTCCTTAGAAATATCGTGAAAGCAGTTTTTACGCTATAAAAACGCACGCGTCCTGTATACATACTTCACAATGCAACATGAAATATTGCAGTAATATTGCCTCGTACAAGCACTCATTTCCAGCGTGCGTCAAAACACGTGATTATCCAAATGCCATCGTGATTTTAAAACACGGGACCCACAACAAAAAAGACACAAACGGTGCTGCGACTACACAGTTAAGACCGTGCACTGAGTGGTGTAAACGCTTAGCGCATAGCATAACTTAGTGCATAGCAAGTCCGAAAAGGTTTCCTACACTACGTATTTTATGTGCCTGCCAGGATCAAGTTATCGTTGTTACGTTCAACTCCTAAAGGCGATACTTCATTATCCGAAAGCTTTACAGAATACCTGAGACACCTCGTTCCAATTCTTAGTTACTTCTGTGAGAATTGGCAGCAAAATTTCTTCGTGTCCGTCTAGGCCACCAGGATCGGAGTGCTTACCATTCGAACAGTTACAAAACAAAATCGGTAAATGTCGGAGGTACCATCTTCATAAATGGGTATAAGCCAAAAAACTTGCTTGAACTCTGCCACTCACCCTTGTTCCACTTTAAATGAAGGCAAGCCTGAGCCCGACACGAAAGGTTGCGACGAGATGGCAGAGAGCCAGAGATACAGAGTACGTACAACGAAAGAATGGGCAGTAAAGAGAACGGTGACGGCCGCTGCGATGAATTACCTACATGAACGACTACGAGGCCGAAGATCTGGGAGTTTAAGCGCTTTTTTTTTTCAGAGCGACTTTCTGTCTCTGGAGTATAGAAGAGCTTGTCGTGTCTCCCATTGCCTATGTTTCAACTCATACCACTCTGTGCTGAGAATCAACTCTGAAACAAGCCAACAACTCTTAGAAGCTACCTGGAAACAACCTGTATCAGCCAGAACAGGCCGAGAAGCAACCTATAGAGGCAACCGGAATAATCTTCAGAGTCAGCCAGTTTCGCTGTATTTCACTCTGAAAAGTGTTGTGGAGTCACTGCGCAGTCACCCTCGAAAATGGCTCTTTGTTCGTCCTGAAGACGGAATTCGGGCACTCTCCTCCTTGTGGAGTAACCGCAGGATTGTTTGCCCCGTGTGCAAACGACCCATCAGTGCCTACACAACCGTGTTGCCTTTCGGACGGTGCCGTAGCGCGGTGTGGTGTAGTGGTTTGTGTACGCGCGTGCTGACTGGTTGGTTATGAGTTCGAACACCGTGTGTTCGCCTCGAATTTTAGGAACATTATTTCTGAATGTGACGCGTGCGCATCCATTGTACATCTAATAAAATGCCAGCACGCACTTCGAAAGGCTGGTTAAGCCAATCAAAACCAGATTTTTTTGCTAGCTGCGGCTTTTTCGAGCAATCGCAAGAGCAGGGTTTCTGCATCTCAATTACTCCCAGAATGATGCAATGGCGTGGCAAATTAGCAACTCCTCTAACGAAGCAACCTCAATGCCCATTTTCCTTCTTTATTTCTTATAGTTTGAGGCTTGCGTAATAATGCAACCTTCCCGATTTTGGGTGTCTGTGTCCTTTGCATAAATCGGAAAATCTTACGGAGTTTGCTCAGACACACTCATGAATTATATTTTGCACATTTCAGTTATTTGGACTGACACGCAATCAAATTTTCTTTGGTCTAACTCACTCAGACACGCACTCACGAAAAAAATTCCGCCGTATCCACGAAGTGAATGATGATGAGTGGGCGAAGCCCCGGAGGTAAACCTGGTAAACCATGAATCCTCTGTACATTTTTGCCCACTCGATTTTATTACATCGCTCCCCCTAGCGTACGTCGCCGCACAAAATCGAACGATTGCCTTCAACCAATGACACGCGCCATATGTGACATCATTCCTATTTTATAAGATCTCGCGTCTTTCGTCAACTACAAGTACCGCTTTCTAGTTTATAACACCTTGCATCTTTTCATCATCAGCTACAAGTACCACCATCTCGTAAACACTGCAAGAACTAAACTAGAGGTGGCTACATACAGGGGACGGTACCGCCATCTAGTGAACACTGCAAGAACTAAACTAGAGGTGGCTACATACAGGCTACAGGGGACGCACAGCCCACGCCCTAAGGAGCTTCGCCCCTAAAATGTTTTCATCCAGTTATTCAAAATGATTTCAAAATATTCCTCACCAGCGCTCACTCAGAATCACACGCACAGCTCGTTCTGAGTCTGAGCTAGTTTAAGCGAGTCGACTTAAGAGTGAGTTCACCAACCTATAATTAGAACATTCGACCACATGGGCCTAAGAAGCACCTCATCGCCGTTTAACAGAGTATTGGTTTCCGATAACTGTTTCCGCCGCTTTTGGTGCACACGTATTTTTCGTTTGAGCTAAGAATTTTCATGCGCAAGCTATACCCATAAATATTGTCCTCTTTACTATTGTAACTGTAGCCTCCTTCACCATCGCTGTCACGTCACATCTGGTGCACCGCCACGGTGGTCTAGTGGCTAAGGTACTCGGCTGCTGACTCGCAGGTCGCGCGATCAAATGCCGGCAGCGGCGACTGCATTTTCGATGAAGGTGAGACTGCTGTAGGCCTGTGTGCCTAGCATTAGGCACACGTTAAAAAACAGCAGGTGGTCAAAATTTCCTGATGCCTCCACTACAGCGTCTGTCATAATTATATAGCTGCCTCGCCACGGTGGTCAGTGGCTGCTGACCCGCTGGTCGCGGGATCGAATACCGGTAGTGGTGGCTGCATTTTTGGTGGAGGCGAAAATGCTGTAGGCCCTTTGCTCAGATTTGGGCGCACGTTAAATAACCTCAATGGTTCGAAATTTTCGGGGTCCTTCACTTCGGCGTCTCTTATAATCATATGGTGGTTTGTGATGTGAAACCCCATATATCAATCAACATTCACTAGTGGTGCTGGCTAGTTCATATTTTAACTGGCCTCTATAGATCTGATCCAATCACAAGCTGGAACGAAGGCACTAAATAAATGTAGGATTGCTGAGTTACCCTTAAGCTACGGAGGAAGAGGGGATGAATTGAAGGAGGGAGGACAAGAAGGTTAGCCAGTCCATTAGGTTAATATACCCACTACGAGAATATGCACCTTTCCCTCACAAACCATATAGATAATGACGATGACAGAAAGGCATGATGACGATCATTGCGTCACCTACACCAGTCATTGTGCTTCTTTGCAAAGACTCGCCGACGATCTGCGCATCATCAAGTGAAAACATGAAAAGTTCGTTGAAAGTATGACCACCTTACAGAAATCGTGTTCCGATGCACCGACAAGAAGCTTCGTCTTTTCAATGTCGTTTTTGACTGCACCGCAAGGACTGTTTTGCAAGCAGAGAAGCATCACGTGACATTCTGGCAAAGCATCTATGCCTTCTCGAGACAAACGTTCTTTTGGGCACCTGCTCAAGCATTCTCAATGAGAAAAGGTCGAGAATCTGCTACAGAGCCGTGGACATTTCCCTGAGTAGAAATAACGAAAGAACGTGATCTTCGCCGTAGAACTGAACCACCTTTCCAACCATGATGGTTCCACTAATTTTAAAAGAAAATTGTTTGGCTTACTGTTGCGAGAAAGAGAGCAACTTACTGTTGCGAGGAAGTAAGCAAAAACTTTTTGTTTGTATTGTACATATTATGCTCAACACTATCAAGAAATTTCCGCCGAGCCACAACGATAAAGTATGCAGGGCGTGAGAACACCGACAGTTTAGATAAATACATAATTGGCAGATCCTACGTACGATGGGAATCGATGATATGCGAAGCTTGTGTGAGAAAAGTATATGTCGCTTTTAAATAGGCGAACGTTACGAGGTGCACGTAAATGATGCCGTACATGATTCACATGTAATGATGATCATGTTTGCATGTGTCGTTTACTTTCGTCATCTATTCACGTCACGCGATACGAAACTTAGTATGTGTGGAGCTAGCAAAATGACCACGAGCACGGTATGAGCATGGTATGTTGTCAAGTTATTACATGACACGCGTGTCAGGATTATCATTCTTGTGCCAGTCATATACTTTTGTAATTCATTAACGTCACGTAATGCCAAATTTGGTATATGTGAAACTAGTGAAATGGCCACGAGCTCATCATGAAAGGCCCAATATACTTCAGTGTAGGTGGTGGTGGTGGTGAAAACATTTAATAAGCATTAAATGGTTACAGAGAGGTGATTGGGTTGGGGCCTTATTGGCCTCCTACCCTCACAGCACTAGGTGGAACCCCTATTCCGGTAGCATTGACGCGCGCGCACGCTAGGCACAGCGACACTACGTTAGCAAAACGCGTGCACCCCATAGTTTGACGCCAGGCGCGACCAGCGTCCATCGGCGCGGCCCAATCGCCGCCGGTGCGAAATGCGCAGTGCAGCATTTCGCGCCGATGCGTTAGCCAGCCAACACTGCGTCTCCCTCTTTTCGTGACGGAGAGACGCCGGATGTGCATAAACGCGCATGCGTCAAATCAACGCAGCGCAGCGCACGCCTGCCAGTTTTCTCTTGATTGTTTAATATTGTGCCCCTCCTCTTTGTAACGCCTTACGGCATTGAGAGTAAATAAATGAAATGAAATGAAATAAAATATATAGCAGGACCAGTGCCTGGCGTGGCAACGCCGGCGTGACCCGACGATATCAGCGCCGGTGAGCACGCGCACCGCGTCACGTCGAAATGTATTGGCGCCTTGACTGTGGCATGTAGTCATGTTCTCACATGACACATATCTCATAATTATCATGTTTGCACCAGTCACATACCTTCGTCACTATTGACGCCACGTAATACCAAATTTGGTATATGTGACGCCATCGAAACGGCCACGAGCGCATCATGAGTGTGGCATGTAGTTGTGTTGTTACGTGAAACACATGCCGCGATTACCATGTTTGTATGTCATTTACCTATGTCATCCGCTCACGACGCATAATACCGCTCGGTACAAGGGAAGCTATCGAAACGGCCGCGAGCGTATCAAGAGCGTAGCATAATGTCATGTTGTTAAATGACCAGCATCTCATGATTATTATGTTTGTGTCATTCACGCAACTTCGTTATAGATTCACGTACCGTAATACCAAATTTGGTATGTGTGACGCTAGCGAAACGCCTGCGACCGCAACGTGAGCTTGGCCTGTAGTCATGTTCTTACATGACACACATGTCATGATTTTCGTGTTAGGGTCTATCGCTTGTGTTCGCCACGCAATCATACCAAACCAATTTTGCAACATGACATCTGAACGAAACCGCCGCAAGAGCTGCAGGACAATAAAATGTGAATCATGACATTCATAACATACATGTCATTATTTTCATTTTAGGACTTGTGAAACATGTTATTCATAAAGTCATGTTATGCCACACCAAGTTTGGTATCGATACCAATATTGAAACGGCCAGGATAGCTAAATGTACTAGGCGGCAAGATAGATAGATAGATAGATAAATAGATAGATAGATAGATAGATAGATAGATAGATAGATAGATAGATAGATAGATAGATAGATAGATAGATAGATAGATAGATAGATAGATAGATAGATAGATAGATAGATAGATAGATAGATAGATAGATAGATAGATAGATAGATAGATAGATAGATAGATAGATAGATAGATAGATAGATAGATAGATAGATAGATAGACTAAACAGCACCGAAGTTCGCTAAGAAATGCTTAGCATTTAAAACGCCATGGGTATCAACACGCAGTGTATAATCACGGTAAGAAATTTCGCAAATCATTTGATCTAAATGACATGTATGACAATGTTGTAAGCAAGCCGGAGTGACATCTTATCTTCATGCAATGTAATGCGTCGACGCCCTTTCATGGGTCTTCCCCCTAATTTTATTGCAGCTTTGGCTATTTCTCTCCCGAGGTATATAAGTTATCTACGTTTAGGGTATATATTGCTACGTGCCAGTGCATGTAGATGAAGACAAATCATATAGACTGGCGCGAGCTAATCTCCAAGGCTGGCGCGGCTCGCTTAACCGGCTGTAAATTCATCTGTGACTACCCCTCCGAGTCGGTCTCCTTCTCCTAACAGTACTAAGAAAAGCTCCGCGGAGGTTGTCTAGTGACTAAGGTACTCGGCTGCTGGCCCGCAGGTCGCGGGATGGAATCTCGGCTGCGGCGGCTGAATTTTCGATAGAGGCGGAAACCTTGTAGGCCCATGTGCTCAGATTTGGGTGCACGTTAAAGAACCCCAGGTGGTCGAAATTTCCAGAGCCCTTCACTACGACGTCTCGATATCGTGATTTTGAAACGCTAAACCTCACATATCAATCAATTATTCGAATTTCTAGTACGACTTTGGCTATATCTCAAGCAAGGTATATAAGTCTTGTGCGTTTAGAGCACATATGAAGAAAAACCACGCCGAGGTGGTTTAGTGGCTAAGGTAATCGAAGGCTGACGCGCAGGTCCCAAAATCGAATCCCCGCTGCAACGATTGCATTTCCGATGGAGGCGGAAATGCTGTAGGTTCGCGTGCTCAGATATAGGCGCACGTTAAAGAAACCCAGGTGGTAGAAATTTCCGCAGCCCGCCTCTACGGCGTCTCTCATAATCATATGGTGTTTTGGGATGTTAAACCCCGCATATTAACATCAAGAAATAAAAGTGAAAAATAAGAACAAAGCGACGAGTGTAGATCGAAAGGATGTTGTCAAAAATTGATAAACTTGAAATGTTTTACTATATATTGTTCAATCACCTAATTAGGATGTACAACCGAGAACGTTGCCTTTATAATACAAGTCTGTTAATCATGGTGTGAAGATAAAAAATGACAATAAGGGTTATTTTGCGATCCGGAGGCAAGAAGTTGATTTCGCAGTAGATGCTTCAACTGCTTAGTTAAAGATATTTCTGCGAATACAAACGTAATCAGCACTCTGCCTTTCGTATCATATGTATTGTCGGCGAGGATGATCTTATACTTCGATACATTTCAGCTTCAACCTTTTACAGCGTATTGTGAAGGACTTCGACCTGCACATATTCAAGGTCTAATTATGGCGGGCGAAACGGAAATCCGGTGACAATTCACTCGATAACCCCTATATTATAATTAAACCAATTTTAAGGGTGCTTTCAACAGTCCGATCGCGATTTCTTAGAGAACGCTTATATGAACACGGTCACTTTTTTTCATAAATGCTATTGCGTCGTTATAAAAAAGAAATATCAATGTTCAAGCTAAAAAAAGAATATGCTGTTTTGAACAAAACCGCATGCTCTCACCTATATTGCACACGTTTCTTGTCATCCAGTGATGAATTCTCTGGAATGTTACAAACAAGTACAAAAGTTTAATAGAGGCGAAAGGCAGACTTTAAGGCTATAACTCTATGCCTTGCAAAATTGGAGCCAGGCACTGCTTTCCAGACAGCCACTGCCAGTCCCTGCAGAACATTGAGCCTCCTAGCCGTTCAATGTAAGATACTGAAACGAAACTTCGGTGCATAAATATTTAACCGCGTCGAACGTAAAATAGAGCAACCAATACAGAGACTACGCTGGCGTTGTATATTGGAAGAACGTAGCAAAGACTGAAGCTGTTATTCGCTAATAGGCAAGCTCATGACAACAAGCTGTAAGTGAGATCCTTCAAAGATGCGGAAAATGATTGTGAATGTAGCTTTAAGTCACCAATCAGTTGCCGAATTTCTTAAGCCACAAACAATTCATACTCCTTACAATCAGCATGGTACTAAGTTACGTGTATATATCGCCTTAAATATAAAGTGTAGAGCAAAGACTGCTGGAAGCTTGAAAATACTGTAATTTCTACTCGGCTTTCTTTCATCTGACGAGAATTTATAAAGCAGCTCCAAACTTGCAAAGCACACCTCAAGCAGAAAACACGCACGAAACTAGCACCCACTTGAGAAGTACAGACTAACAGGTGTCACATCTCGGCACTTAAAACGCTCTGTTCAAAAAGAAAGAAAGAGTCGTGCGATGAGCGTACACATATACACAAGACACGTGTGAACAACTGTCACATTTCTCACTTCGTCATGTGTGAGTAGTGCCCTCCTTTCGTAAACCAGGCCACTACAGCGAGAGCGGTGACCTTCGTTTACTCCCTAATCACGAGTCTGATGAACGCGGGGCACAGGAGAGACCACGCTCAGGGGAGGAGAAAACCTATAGAACGCGGGCAATGCAAGCCCGTCTGGTCTTATCGTTACTGATAAAGAAAACACGATATGGTTCCCACACTCCGAGTACACAAACGATGTATGGTGTATATGAATAGCTTACCGTTATCATACTTGACAACGTTGGCTCTGTGGCATTGTGGTTAGCACCGCTAGCATCGAACCAAGATGTTGCTGGATCTACGCCACGTTACAGAATCTTTCCTTCTCGTTTTTAAAGACGATAGTCTTTCTTGGGGATCTTCCACGTAAACATTTTGGTCTGTCTGTCCATCTGTCTGTCTGTCTGTCTGTCTGTCTGTCTGTCTGTCTGTCTGTCTGTCTGTCTGTCTGTCTGTGCGTTTGTCTGTTTGTCCACTCCAAACGAAACCGAGTACTTGAAACAACTGACCCTATCCGCAGTGCCCACCAACGTTGCATAAAATTTATCGTTCATACTTGTGCAATTGTCAATTAATAAGCAATTATTGCGCATGTCTGGGGTACCATAACAACAAGTATATGTTCTGCATGAGCGTTTTTAAAAGAAAAAGCAAATATAAGTAATTTTAAGGACCATACCGCTTACCACGCTGCGCTGACCATGCAACGCTCACGAAAAGGCGAGTGTTTCCACCGCTTTGCTAAGACGAGACGGTGGTGGCACCTACCCGTCACCTTGCATTCCACACCTTAACACCTCTGAGACGGGCGCGCACACCCATCTCGGAGCCACGCGCTTCTTTTTCCAAGAAAACTGCCAGATGGCGCTCATGTCTCACGTGTGAGGTGACTTGATGCGCTCGTTGCCTACACTCTAACGAAGCGCCTCCAGGGTACCGCTCACCGATTGCGCAGAACATCAAATAAAGGCTTTGTTCACTCTCTCCACACGCAAGACTATTGTCTTGCGACAACATTTGTGGTATAACATGCAGATACGGGATCAATGGTTTTGTAACCTGTTAGTATATATTTTTCTACGTCATATTCGTGACGGATATACGTCAGCAGAGCTGTGGCGGACCTCGACATAAAACGATTTGTGGTAAAAATTACGTTCTACAGGCGTACTTTCAGTACAACGCCAATTGGGGTAGCCGTGGTGGCTGTCGTACTTTGTAATCAAGCAAGTAACATCGCACAACTACTCCTATGAACATACTCCGAGTTAACGCTAATTACGCTTCAGTGCTGTCTCCGCTTTTATAGCAGTCTAATCAACGCTATGTTTTTATTCTTCTGATTCAGCGAGTGATAATAACGCGTTGCTCTTCCCCGGCGCAACAAGCTAGAAAGTTTCGTGGGATATTCCCATCACCGCACTGTAGAGTGTGCTTTGTTTACCTGATAAACTTACAACGTGCACAGAGCTGCTATATCAACAAAAACACGTGAAACCACCCCATACCACTTGACTCAAAGCACCTCCCTCGCAAAAAAAGTTCATCATCGACATTCACTCGTCAATAACTTTCCGTAAAACATATTCCAGATAGGCATGTAATCTACTGATTTTTTTTACAAAGCAGTCACAAAAACTGCGTGACATTGTGATGGAATACATCGCTGCCACGCAGAATGCATAACTTTGTTTGCTACTGAGACCCTGGTTGTTTTCTGGTATTCGTCACATCAACAATACCGAATATGCTTTTCTTAACCCTTCTGTGTTACAACTGTCACTTCTCAGTGCTCCTGAGAAGATATAATCTGTTAATCTTCTGTGCTGCACTCCGCTTACGACGCCCCTTATGGTGTACGTGTATCTGCCGCGCAAAACTGGAGGAAAACTTGTCATGACATAAACAAAATTTTTCATTCAATTTATACAATTACAAACCTTCATATTCTTCATACCTTCACGCCCTCTTGTGCTTAAATCTGTCAATAACAAGTCACTAAAGAGACCCCTATGCTACCCAGACTAACCGGATAGATAGATAGATAGATAGATAGATAGATAGATAGATAGATAGATAGATAGATAGATAGATAGATAGATAGATAGATAGATAGATAGATAGATAGATAGAGAGATAGATAGATAGATAGATAGATAGATAGATAGATAGATAGATAGATAGATAGATAGATAGATAGATAGATAGATAGATAGACAGATAGATAGATAGATAGATAGATAGATAGATAGATAGATAGATAGATAGATAGATAGATAGATAGATAGATAGATAGATAGATAGATAGATAGATAGATAGATAGATAGATAGATAGATAGATAGATAGATAGATAGATAGATAGATAGATAGATAGATAGATAGATAGATAGATAGATAGATAGAAACCTCCATTGCGTCTTTGGTTCTCCCAGAAATGCTTGGTGTTTAAAACTAAGAAAACATGCAGTGAATTCACTTGTCACATAAAAAGCCCTATTTGGTATTGCTTCGTTCCCAGCTACATTTCATGGTTGTACGCAAATACTAACTATGATTTATTCCAGGACACGTGCAGTCATAAAATCTTTTTGAACGACACATGTCAAATAACACACGAAGCCAAGTTTCTGAAACAGCGGTTGATAACTTTCTACCCAGCAAAAGAAATATGTGCTACTAGTCGTTCTCTAAAACGGTTGTACACGCTTGAAACATTCGTCACATCCTCTTCAAGCCACCTTTATTGGCTGAACTTTCACTGTACTGCTTCAATTATCTGATAGCAAGACACCAGCAGTTAATGTCAACATCTCTTGACAGCTGACATGTAGGTATACTCTCGCACATGTGTGCATACTTCCTGTTGAATGCGATACTTAAAGGCTCACTGTACACCCAATTTGATCATCCAAACTGTTGCTCTGTGAGGACGACATTGACGAGTTTGTTCAATTAAGGTAAGTTTTTTAACTTCCATTCCCTTGGTGAAACTTACAGCAGTTGAAATCATACAGGAAAAATCATTTGCGTCCCCTTAGTCTGTTTGGTGAAATATTCTGTACTGAATAAAGCAATATTTTCATGTATGTGATCCTGAAGCTGTTTATCCAATGTTTCCAAAGATTTCACGTAGATAACGGTGAAAAATCGGGTTAGTATGATTTACATTTAACGAACCCGAAGGCACAAATTGATAAAGTTCAGGAAATAAATAACCGCCTATACTATGCACTATGTGCTTCAGTGTTCGTACAAAAGAATGCCACCTTCAATACGCCTATATTCATTGCGGACGCTCTGATACTTCGGATAAACAGATTAGTCGCGTTCAATATTATATGTTATACAGACTATTCTTTTTGTAGTATTCGTCGAGACTAGCAAAAGAAAACAAGCATTGTCCATACAACATGATTCTTTAAACTAATGTCCTAGTCACAACCTGCTTTGTCAGCATGCTAGTCATTTTCAATATTGAGGCTTCCGAGAAGTGAGATGGGAGGGCATACACTCTTTGTGATGTGCTTGATGCGTCTACTTAGGCCTGCGCTTCTCTTTTTTTATGCAGAACCAACGCTACAATACTTTCAAAATGAAGTTTTCCTTGGCAATCTTGATTGTAGCCTTGGCAGCAGGTACGAGTCACTATCATCGCCTTTATGAAAAAAGTGCTAGACATCGCGCTTCAATATAAGCATGTGGAATCTTTGTAGAATGATGAAGATAGTGGTTTTTCGAAACATTCCTAAATAACCATTAGTTCAAATGACTCAATTATATTTTCACTGAAAACGGCTACATGGAATCATACTGTGAGGCTTCTATTATATACTGGATTACCAAGAAGCATTCAGGGCGAAGAAAGCACAGACAAGTATTCTTCCCTGCTAACACGTTAGCGTTTGTCACAATGACTGTAAGGTTGTCTTTAACATGAGAAATATTTCTGGATTGTCTTACAAAGAAGTGGCCCTCTTGATTAGTTGGCCACAAGAAGACAACTGTTAAAGTTGGCAGGAAGGTGGTGTGACATATGTGTATTATTTTAATTGCCTAATAGAAAATACTTGTTATCAAGTTTGATTCAGATTGCATGGGGCTTTGGATAGTTAAGGGGGGAGTAGTTTCACTGATGGTTGCCACAACTTTTTTTCATCATCAAAGTCACTTGAATTATGCACTTGGTTGTCGCTTTACCACCGTTAATGTTTCATCTGGGGTACCTGCAGCACTCCTGGCAGCCGACATTGCTGCCGAAGAGATAACAGCAAGTGGAGGTGGTGGTGAGGATACAATCCTTTTTTTTGCTCATCACGAATGGAGAGTTATGATTACTTAATTCCTGGTACTTATAGCGAGCACTCCTTATTTTACTTCTATAAACGACCTTCCCTAATGACACAGTCTTTAGCGCTTATAAATAAATTGTTTTACTTTTGATGAGTTGTAAACCTACCTTCGAATTACCAACAGGTTCTTAGAATACATATGGGTATTATTATGAATTATTTTTTCTAATTATTCTCGTCAGCCAAAGTGCCACAGCGCTACTAAGGCTAGTTCTCAAACTGTATACAATGTTTTTGAATAGACTGTTGAATAGTTCTAGAATCTAGACGTGTCAACCTGTTTGCAGACCACTACATCATTAATTTACTTCTGAATAACCTAAAATGAGTAACATTCATCACCTTACCTACAACTTTAGTCGTTGCGGTACGTTAGGTCTGAATGATAGTTTTATTGCACTGTACTTAAAGCCCTCAAAAACTCTATGCACATTTTTTTAGGAACTGGCAGCGGATGCCCGGACACCTCAGCGTGCACCAAAAGCTGCAAGAAACAGGGCTACAGCGTCGGAATCTGCCTTGAGCCTCTGCTTACCATTTGTGCGTGCTTATAATATTGAGCCAATACGATCATTAAGTGGCAATAAAGTTTACCACGTTTATCATGCACTGAGGTCTTGCTAAATGCTCGTCATTTTTTCGTTCAGCACTCTAGTAGGTATTTGCACAATTTATCTACCCTTGTCACCCGCTGAGGTTTTTCAGGGGTGGCTAAATTTATTGAAACCAACTAAATTACTTGCTCCGGGCATTTCGACCAGTGCGCAGAGTTACACAAGAGGGTTTACAGCCGCAGGGTTTCCCCTGATCAATCTCACTCCTCAACTATACGAGAGGCAGCCCAGTTTGTTTTCACTGACTCCTCGCCTGTGCTCGTACCGTTTATGACGACTTGCAAGGTCCTCAAAAACGACAGGCCTTTCACCTGCGTGGTGTGTAATGGCTTTCCGGGTAATTCCCTCGTTTTGTGGGGTTGTTCGATTGGTATTGCATTGTTCGCTATGAGCTTCGGACACATACTTACCAGCGAAAGAGCTATTACCCTAGAGGGCTAACTAGCGGACCATGACCTATCATTCTTATCTTGATGGTACTATTCTAACATCTTAATTTTCTTGGCCAGGTGATGGCTAGTCCTTCCGTCTTTAAGAGGACAATGAGTGGGATTTGTTCTATTTTAGTGTAACTAGATACAAAGTTCTAATGGGTTATTAAGAAAAATTCAGACACTGTCATTAGTTTTCTTCAAATCGAATTTGAGGTAACAGTATCGTGTTGAAAGACGGAGCTCAGAAAACACTTGATGCTTGGCACAGTGGCATTGAAATGACTGTGTTTTGTACAATAAAACACAGAATACGCTATTTTATCCATCAAACAGACACCTTATGATACGCACCTTGCGAGATATATTGCAATACTGGTGCACAACACCCAAATACTATTCAAGATAGTATCAAAGGTTCATGAGCGCCGGATACTGCTCAGCATACACTGGGGCCCAGAATTGTCAGCGCTTCGAATCTCCTTGTGAAAGTAACTCTATTCGAATTCACAAAACAGCAAGAAGCGCACATTCTGTGCAATGAAATTTATACAAATGATCCAGTGGCCGCTAAAAAAGCATGAAGAGTATTGGGCGGGACAGACCTTTTTCTACATGTTTAGATGATCTGGCTTCACCCAAAAGAGCCTTTTAGCAGAGCACTGCGCATGCCGTACCACTTCAGGTCGAATATTTTTCATTTTTATTGGACTTTGCTGACAAGACTGCACGAGAGTCACGAATATCTTGCAGTTTAGGATGTTGATAACGTAACCCGCAAAAGTTCCAATGGGTGAAAATTCTTACAATTTTTATAAAAGACGACCCATTCCTTTATCGATCATCAGCGATGACCGATGTTTGCGCACACCGCCATTGATGTACCGCACATAATAGTTTTTCCCTGAGTTCTTTTGTTTGCTTGAAAAAGTTAGGACAATATCTTGTACCTACTATCGAGAGTGCAGCCTTCTTTGCAGTGATAACAATAGACATCTGGTAGAAAAAAGTGAATTCTGGTAGAAAAGCCGCTTTGTACATGCGTTTAAAAGTCCCCGTGTAAATTCGTTACTTCTGCAAAGTCATGACAAAGAAGACGCTAAGGAACATCAAGCTTTCTAGCTACAGGGAACAATATACCTACTTCCGAAATACAGAATAATGCCTGACCACGCAAAGATGTCAAGACAAAGACAGACCAGCAAGGCGATGGTCACTGTGCCTCCTACAGCAGTCGCTTTCGTTCAGGGAGCCATAGACTTTACGCACACCACCATGTTAACATGTGGAAGCCTGGTTCAGGGAATACGACTGGTTAGCCCTAAGTCAATTCTGGGACTACAATGAGAAGCTTCTCTGCGTCTGTTTTTCTCTTTATTGTACCGTCAGGACCTCTTTCTGAACACAGAAACCACTTCGACAAGTTAGGATCTCTTTTCGCACAGCACTACTAGCTTAGTTCGTATAGATTGCAGAAAGCCTTTTGAGATATGTGGACAACTGTACAACTGGAAGTTAGGGACGTTCACCAATGATGTGGCCTATGCTAAACCAGCTATACTTGGGGAAAAGATTATTCCACGCTGATGAATACACTTAGGCACCAACGTGTTCAGGAATATGCACCACGCCTTACCAGGATTGTCAATGAACTTGGTGATGTAGTCCCGGCCTTAAATATTCGCCGATAATTACGACGCTGCCTAATACAAGTTCTGAACGCATTCTCCTTTTGGGGCAGCACCAAATGTGTTGAAAGTGTCTGCTTTCCGCAATATATCGACTACGCCTTTAATCATTGTCTTTGTATTGTAGAACAGCACCGATTGTGTCATTACAAATCTCTCTCAGAAAAAGCGATGTACGGACTAAGCATCTGAAAACTATTTTGGTTTGTTGAAAGCGGATGAAACCTATGACAATGAAGAAATTTAGCTCAGCACCTTGCAGTTTGGTGGTAATATAAAAGACACAATTCTTGTGCAATGAGGAAGGCCTGCTTACTCTAAGTTTACTCTTCTTCTACCGTATCATACAGGGCTTAACGTGAACCCTTGGTGGACAAGATACCTGTATAGGGCTGATGCTAACCCCGCTATTCTTGAGGAACAGATGATTCCACATTTATGCTTACACTGAAGCACCACAGTGTTCAGGAAGCTGCGCAGATTTCATCTGATAGGTTTCGAACACTTGCGTGACTGCTTGGCACAATACTCTGTAGTAAGACTGAAAGGTGGAGAAATGGGAACTTATTCTTCGTTGCGTAGAAAAAAAAGTCGCTCTGGACGGTAAGTCTTCTGCAGCGACTGAGGGAGCGAGATGGTCCGTGTTGTGATACGAGATGAACTGCGTAGACTGTTTTCTGAATAGCATCCCGTGCAAGCTGACATTGACACTGTCCGCGTGGTAGTTCGCGATACTCATGACTTGGCCGAACCACGTCATCATCAGCTCGAGACAAGGACCTACACCGGTGCATTCTCTTTTATATGTGAATAATAGAAAGTTTTTGCATTAGAAGGTGACTAGCGTTTGCTCTAGTATAAGCTCGAAAACTTGTGTCATGTGCGGAATCTGGTCAGAATAGTCTAATAGAATCAAGGTTGCAACTTTGAACTTCCAGAAGGTCCCCCAGCACTGCGGCGCGGGACGCGTCATACATCGAGCGCAGGATATGAAGGTTGGCGTAACAGAGGCAAAACGACTCATAGCATACCAACTTTAGTGGGGAGAACTCTTTATCGTCTTGCTCTTCGAGCGCCTTAATAATGATATTGTCACAGATGGGTGACAGCAGCCAAAAGACTGAACACTGGAAAGCTTGTATAAATGAACGGGAACACGCTTATTTGGAAAACTCGCGCCACTAAGAGAAACTGTACACCTCTGCGTCGGGGGCAGCCCACAAGTGGTGGGCGGCTGTCAAAGGTAGGGAAAAAAAAAGACATCGTCGACCATTCCAGATACGCCCACCGATGCGTTTGCATACGCTGGACAGTGGTCATGTCGGATAAATCGCTCCACGTCGCGTATCACAAAGAGATAAGGCTGTAGGTTGACATGCACCGATTGAGATGAAAATGCTTGGTTGTGATATTAGGTGCGGATATGCGCTCTCGTATTTTGTCTTCTCATGGCTCAATGCTCACAATACCTTCTATTAAAACAAAAAAGACAGAAGTAAGCGAGCAATACAGACGAGAGAAAAAGAATAAAAACAAACCAGGAACTAAGAAGGTGTCCCAGCTCCGCACTGCTTCAAACTCGGGCCAATTAGTGCAAGTGTCTTTTTTGTGAGTGAAGTTGCATCATGCGAAAATAAAAAAACAAGTTTACGTGTTAACAAATTATATTTGCGATATCGGGCTCCGTTAATACGCTTACGGTAAATCGGATACCCACATAATGCTTGTTCTTCTATGATTGATTGATATGTGGGGTTTAACGTCCCAAAAATACCATATGATTATGAGAGACGCCATAGTGGAGGGCTCCGGAAATTTTGACCAGCTGGGGTTCTTCAACGTGCACCCAAATCTGAGCACACGGGCATACAACGTTTTCGCCTCCAACGGAAATGCTGCCGCTGAAGCCGGGATTCGATCCCGTGACCTGCGGGTCAGCAGCCGAGACCCTCAGCCACTAGGCCACCACAACGGGGCTGCCTGTTCTCCTATGCTCCAGGGCATTTTCCGTTGCTTTGCACGTGTAAGCAACACCTCCAGAAGGCTTGTTGGCGAGGAAAGAAAGCTCTGTATTTTGAAACTCTTTTATAAAAGGGGCCTTTAATCAAAGGAGTTTCCCGCAGCTGTGTGGTTTTGTGGCGGAGTACTAAACGTTCAAAGCATACTTTTAAATGCTGCTAGATCCTGCTTGTCGGCAATGAATCACTTTATTTTCTCTTTATATAGAGCGCTTCTGTTACATTTAGAAGCAAGCCATAAGTATTAGTCGATAGCATATAATTATAACACCCTGAAAATTATCAAAACACGCACGAACTACGCACGAAAAATGCCTCAGACACAAAATTTCAAACGTGGTAAAAAGCCATGATAAAAAAACAGTTCATGTCGTGAAATACCATATCACAAGTATGTATGCGTACAGCCATGATGCAAAAAGAAGCTAAATAACTGTGCCAATGTGATGGTGCTGTGAAGAACTTTGATGTAAGCCGATATTTACGTGTTAAAATCAGTCGCTGTGGTGGTTTCATAGGAGCTTTCACTGAAAAAGTAATAAAAATAAAAACTATAAGGTTGAAGGATCACATTGTTTTTAAAAACTGTGCTATTACCAAGGCTTAGAAAAAACTAAAATTTATTCCACTGCCTCAATGTGACGTGCATGCTATATGAGCTTCTCAGGTGATATAGCGTTCTCACAGGTACAGATATTTTTTCTGTTGATTTAGTATCACTACAACCACAAGAACACGAAAATTATGTATGCTTAACTCACCGTCAGTATACGAAAAAAGTCACACCGAGCCACGTATATTGGACACCCAGTTCGCTTGGTTGTAAATTTAAAGATGGTGAGTTTACGGTGCCGTTTCTACCAAGCCTTACCTTTCAATTTTTTCTATTATTTTTACCCTGTTATGCCGTGTAATCGTTCCTAAACTAGCACGCAGACACCAAACAATAGAACTACAATGTTTAAAACTGCCAAAAGCAAGTATTTCCGCTCGTTATACAGAGCTACTCGTATCAATTGAATGGTCATCGCTAACTATTCAACACTTTTAACATCCTACATGAAAATTTGCCTGATTCCGCTTCGCAACGCCAAAATTAGTTCCACAGATGTCAGCAAGGTCATGTCCATTGAACCTCACTTCATGGTCGTCAACTTCAAGCTCCCTCACGCAGCATTGATATAGTGCAAAAACGAATACAAATGCATTACGTGCCAGTTCGCTATTGGAGAGAACATGCATATTTACTAACAGCATTATGTGACAATTCTGTACTGCACCAGGAGCTCTGACAAACACTGGGCCTTGCTGTCCTATACTTACAATACGAAGAATGTCTATTTTTGCGGGCGAGTTGTTAGAGTGTTAGCGAAAACTCACTTTTCAAGTAATAAGTTAAATATGTTAGAAACATATAACATAAAAATATGACAGCTGCTGCTATAACAGGTCAGCCATAAGAAAAAAGCAAATATGTGGTCGCGGCTGGCGTTGTCTTTTTCAACTTTCGACGTCTTGCTTTCCGATTTGCTGAGAATTGGTGAAGATGTTGACAGATAGCTATGCCCTGTGTTTCAGCCTCTGTATTACTCAGATAGCGTAGAGATCTCGTTTCACTGAAATATCAGCGTCAGCTTCAGCGTCGGTCGTCGTGAACGAAAAATGATCAATTCATAAAAAACGAAAAATCGAGAACAATGGATAGAGAATGAACGATCAATCATCCTGGGTCAGGGTGGGGACCAAACCAGGGTCGTTTTGGAGCGAGCGGGGACGGAACCCGCGTCGTTTGCCTGGCAAGCGGATGTTTTAGCAAACGGGTGCGCGTCTGGTTGAGAATACAGTGAAAAGAACTTCCACTGCCTAGAAAAATTGTGAAAGCAGCTTTCACGCTTCACGAACGCACGCGTTCTGTATACATACTTCACAATGATACGTAGAATATTGCAGTAATAATGCCTTGTACAAGCACTCATTGCCAGCGTGCGTCAAAACACATCAATATCAAAATGCTATCGTGATATTGAAACACGTCACCCACTACAAAAAAGACACACATTCTACTGCGCCTATTTCGTTGAGACCACTTATAGACTTAACGCTTAGTGCTTAGCACTGTTTAGTACATAGCAACTTCGAGCATGTTTCATGCACTAAGTGTTTGATATACCTTTTAGGAACAGGTTATGGTTGTCGCGTTCAACTCCTAAAGGCAAAGCTTCATGGTCTCAAAGCTTCATAGAAAACCTGAGAACCCTTTTTCCATTTCTTAGTAAGTTCTGTCAGAATTGGCAGCAAACTTTTTTCGTGTCTTTTCGGGACACCAGGATAGAAAAGCTTAACATTTTAACGGCTAAAAAATCGGTCCCTGTCGGAGGAACCACTGAATAACATCTTTATAAATGAGTGTATGCCAAAGAAATAAAGTGTAGAACGCAAGGCGATTGGGTAGGTGCCACCAAAGTGTCGTCTTAGCAAAGCGCTAAAAACACTGGCCTTTTCGTGCAAGCATTGCATTGTCAGTGCAGCATTCCTGATTTATGCCTTTTATAGTAAAATATACACATAAATAATATTGACGTGTGTTTACGGTGCCTCAGATATGCGTGATAATTGCTTTTTAATTGACAATCGCCCAAGTATGAACGCTGAACCTTGAGCAACATTGGTGGGCGCTGTGGATGGGGTCGGCCATTTGAGATATCTCCTGGTGTCATTTAAAGTGCCTGGTACCGTTAAGGATAAACAAACAGAGAAATGAGCATACGTAGATAGATAGATAGATAGATAGATAGATAGATAGATAGATAGATAGATAGATAGATAGATAGATAGATAGATAGATAGATAGATAGATAGATAGATAGATAGATAGATAGATAGATAGATAGATAGATAGATAGATAGATAGATAGATAGATAGATAGATAGATAGATAGATAGATAGATAGATAGATAGATAGATAGATAGATAGATAGATAGATAGATAGATAGATAGATAGATAGATAGATAGATAGATAGATAGATAGATAGATAGATAGATAGATAGATAGATAGATAGATAGATAGACAGGCAGACAGAGAGACAGACAGACAGACAGACAGACAGACAGACAGACAGACAGACAGGCCAGTTTCTTAAGCTCTACCACTCAGCCCTTTTCCACTATAAATTAAGGCAACGGTGAGTCCGAGACGGAAGGTTGCGACGCGACGGCGGAGAGCTGGAGATACCGAGTACGTACAACGAAAGAATGGGAAGTAACAGGAAAGGTGACGGCCGCTGCAATAGTACCCCGTAGGGACTAAATAGCTACGTGAACGACTACGTGGCCAAAGATCTGTGAGTTCTGCAAGCGCTCTTTTTCAGAGAGAGTTTGAGTCTCTGGAGTATAGACGACCTCGTCGTGTCTATGATTGTCTGTGTTTCAACTCACACCATGCTGTGTGGAGAATCAACGCTGAAACAAGCCAACAAACCCTATCTAAAATCTGTCAACGTCCTCGAAGCAACCTGGAAACAACCCGTATCAGCCAGAACAGGCCGAGAATCAACCTATAGAGGTAACCGGGATAGTCTTCCGAATCACGCAGTTTCGCTGTATTACACTCTAAAAAGTTTTGTGGAGTGACTGCGCAGTTACCCTTGAAAATGGTTTTTTGTTCTTCCTAAGGACGAAATGCGAGCACATTCCTACTTGTGGAGTAAAGCGCCTGTTTTTGGAATAACTGCAGGAATGTTTGCCCCATGTGCGAACGATCCCTCGGTGCCTGCACAACCCTGTTGCCTTTCAGACGGCACCGTAGCGTGGTGTGGTGTAGTGGTTAGTGTACGCGCACTGTGACTGAATGGTCATGACTTCGATTCCCATCTGTTTGCTGCAAACTTTCCGAAATTTATTTCTGAATGTGACGCTTGCGAATTCATTGTACATCTAATAAAATGCCCGCACGCACTTCGAAAGGCTGGTTGACAGTACCAAAACCTGATTTTTTTTTTACTAGCAGTTGCTCCTTTGAGACCCCGCAAGAGCATGGTTACTCGATCGCAGTTACTCCCGAAATGGTGCAATGGGCGTGGCAAGTTAGTTACTCCTCTAAAGGAGCAACCCCGATACCCATTTTTCTCCTTTACTTCCTAGAGTGTAAGGCTTGTGTGAATTAGTGCAACCTTCCCGATTTCGCGTGTGTTTGTCCTTTGCATCAATCGAAAAATCTTACGGAGCTCGCTGAGACTCACTCATTAATTATGTAGTGAATAAGAAAGACGTTGAAACCATCAGGTCAGCTATCATCAGCACAAGAAAAAGACACGAGATCGGCGATCAAGCACCGTCATCTGGGCCCGCCTGCGTTCCTTTGGAGCTACCACCCGCTTGCTCAGTCCTTCAATAAACCCCCTTTACATTTGGTGGATCGTGCTGGGTAACTACATCACCTACACCCTGGAACTCCGATCCCGCACCCTGCCGTCGACCATGCAAGTTGACGCTGCTCAACAGACAGCACCTCTCGTGGCCGCTACTTGACCCGGCCCGGTTCACCAGTGAGACCCCCCGATGCTTTCGGGCGCCGAAGACCAGGACGTCGAGGACTGGCTGTCGTCCTACGAAAAAGTCAGTGGACCAAACAGGTGGGATGACGCTGCTAAGTTGAGCACCGTCAACTTTTATTTGGCAAATGTGGCGATACTGTGGTACACAAACCACGATCCGAGTTCGAAAACTGGGCCACTTTCAAGCGGGCAATATCCTCGGTTTTCGGTCGCCCTGCCGTGCGGAAGTTGCGCGCCGAACAATGCCTGCGCTCACGAGCACAAGAACCTGGCGACACGTTTACCGCCTATATCGAAGATATACTCGATCTTTGCAGGCGCGTCGATGACGATTTGAGCGAAAGTGCCAAGATCCAGCACATTATGAAAGGTGTTGATGACGACGTATTTCAGATGCTCCTTGCGAAGTCTCCTGGCACGGTGCCTGAAGTGGTAACTCTGTGCCAGAACTACGACGAATTGCGACGGTAACGAGCTCTCACCCGTCGTTCATTTCAGCCTAACCAACCACTCGCTGCACTAGACGTCGTACCTGACCACTACCGCCTTCTAGCACAAATCAAAGACTTTGTGCGTGAGGAGGTCGCACGTCAGCTTTCCCTCCTGCCGTTTTGTCAGCGCCAAGAGCTCCCGCAGCAGTAGCAAGAGCAACCACCGACACTGTTAGCTCCGATGCTCCAACATGCACTTCAGGACCAGATTGCCGAGGCTATGCCAGTACCCTTTCAGCAGCAAGTTGTCGCCGCGCCTCTTACTTATGCTGACGCAGTAAAGAGGCAGCAGCCACACCAGCCCTCGCCGTTCAATGGACTACCGCATGTCACCGCTCCTACTCAGTCTTCCGTCGCATGGGCTCCTCCCCTCGCTACCACAGCCTCGACTCAGCCGTATGCCGCGTGGGCGGCGCCCCTCGCTGCAAATGCCTGGCGAACGCGCGATAACCGGCCGATCTGTTTTCGTGTGGCGGCCCTGGCCATATCTCCCGATACTGCCGTCGTCGCGTGCCCGCTTACACAGACGACCGACCACGAAGCAACTACATGGACCGACTCCCTTTTGGTTATGAAAGTTCGAGTCGTCAGTCAAACACGTCTTCCCGTGACTATCCGACAACTTCGTCTCGTCGCTCACCTTCGCCCAATCGACGCTCCTTGTCACACATGCGTCCACGACCAGCCCCTCAAAATGAGGGAAACTAGCCGTCGCAGTTCAAGGGGCAAGAACTGCGCTATCGAAAAGTTCAAGTCCTCGCACCTTGCAGTCAAATATCGTCGAAGTTTTTGTAGACGGCGCCCATGCATGCGCTCTTGTGGATACCGGTGCCGCTGTGTCTGTTATAGACGCCAAACTTTGCCGCAAGCTCCGAAAGGTGACCACGCCACTTGATATGATGCCCTTGCGTGCAACAAATGGAGAACCTGTTCGACCTATAGCCGCCTGCACTGCCCGACTCACGATTGTGGAGGACCACTACATTGTTGAGTTTATTGTCCTTTCCTCGTGCTCTCATGACATCATACTTGGCTTGGATTTTCTATCGCGTAATCGTGCCGTTATGGATTGTGCCCGTTCCGAACTTGAACTGCTTCCGTTGTTTGACCAGCCCTACGACAACACTAATTAAGCCGCGCACAAGCTAGCTGTCAAAGAGGACACTGACATTCCAACGACAACAGCTGTTTTGCTCCCTGTGGTCTCCGACGGCATGCGTGATGAAGTAACATTTTTTGAGCCATCAAGCCTCTTTCTAAGTCGGAAACCACTTCTGCTCTCTTATTCAGCCCTCTCAATTTCTAATGGAGCCAGTGCTCTCTGCCTTACCAATTCCTTTCCGCATACCATCAAACTGTTTAAGGGTGAGTCTCTTGGACGCGTACAGCCCATTGATAACGGACAAATTTTTACCGTGCCGCAAGAATCATCCCAAAGTGACCTCGCCGCCGTCAGTGCTCTTAACCACTCTGATCTACAGGCTTCGAAAGTGTTCGATTCGGTGATCGCAGACGGACTGTCACCACCTGAACGATCTGAACTCCTCCAACTGCTGTACCAGTACCGCGAATCTTTCGATGTGTTTCAACCTTCACTTGGCCGCACTTCTACCACTCTACATTACATTGATACCGGCTCCCATGCGCCACTACGACAGCGACCATATCGTGTGTCTGTGGCGGAACGCCAAGTTATTACCGAACAGGTGAACAATATGATGCAACGCGGCGTCATTCAACCTTCACAAAGTCCATGGGCCTCACCTGTAGTGCTCGTTAAAAAAAGGATGGTTCCGTTCGCTTCTGCGTGGATTACCGGCGCCTAAATAAGATCACTCGAAAAGACGTGTATCATTTACCCAGGATTGACGATGCCCTTGATACTTTACAAGGTGCCCAGTTTTTTTCATGATTAGATTTGCGCTCAGGGTACTGGCAGGTCCGCCTTGCAGATGCCGATCGACCAAAAACAGCCTTCGTGACACCGGACGGTCTGTATGAGTTTAATGTCATGCTCTTCGGCCTCTGCAATGCGCCTGCCACCTTCGAGCGCATGATGGACTCGGTTCTTCGGGGTTTGAAACGGCCTGCTATCTCGACGATATTGTCTCTGCTATCTTGACGATATTGTCGCCTTTGCGCCAGACTTTGGAACACATCTCGAGCGCCTTAAACACGTCCTCACGTGCCTGAAGAATGCTCAGCTCCAACTCAACCTCAAGAAGTGTCACTTCACTGCTCAGCCACTTACGATTCTCGGGCACGTCGTATCAAAGGACGGTATACTTCAAGACCCGGCTAAGTTACGTGCTGTCGCCGACTTCCCCAAACCAACGACTATGAAGCAGTTACGGAGCTTCGTGGGGTTATGCTCCTACTTTCGCCGGTTCGTGCGCATCTTCGCCTCTATCATTGCGCCTTTGACCGAACTTATAGGCAGCACCACTGATATTTCGTCATGGTCTTCTGAGTGTGACCAAGCCTTCTGTACCCTTCGTCGTCTCCTCACTTCGCCACCAATACTGCGCCACTACGATCCTACGGCAGCAACTGAGGTCCACACCGACGCCAGTGGTGTCGGCCTCGGTGCGGTTCTCGCGCAACGCAAGCCTGGATTCGCCGAGTATGTCGTCGCCTACGCCAGCAGAACTCTCACCAAGGCTGAATCAAACTACAGCGTCACCGAGAAGGAACGCTTGGCCATTGTTTGGGCGCTTGTCAAGTTCTGCCCATACCTTTATGGCCATGCTTTTGATGTAGTAACGGACCACCACGCATTATGCTGGTTATCTTCGCTTAAGGACCCATCGGGTCGTCTTGCCCGTTGGCCTCTTCGGCTTATGAATATGACATTCGCGTTGTATATCGTTCCGGCCACAAGCATACCGATGCTGATGCACTGTCACGATCTCCCCTATCCTCAGACATTGCATCTGTTTCCTCGGACAACACGTTGCCAGCTCTTGACGAGGACACCATCTCTTCTGCACAACGCCATGACCCATGGATCGTTTCGCTTCTTGACGCGTTATCCGAGGCACCGACACTTCCAAACACTCGAACCCTGCGCCGCCAGGCTCCGCACTTCAGCATTCGGGATGGCCTTTTGTACCGGCGCAACTATTCAGCAGATGGTAGGAAATGGCTACTAGTCATTCCCCGAACGCTGCGCTCTACCATCTCCGCGTCATTTAATTCCGACCCACAATGTGCTCACGCCGGTGTTTTCAAGACCTACGAGCGCCTACGAAAAAGATATTACTGGTGCGGAATGTTTACCTTCGTCCGCCAGTTCATTCGCGGCTGTCACGAATGCCAGCGGCGGAAAAGCCCGCCACATCCTGCAACAGGTTCAATGCAGCCACTTCCATGCCCAGACCGCCCATTCGACCGTGTAGGAATTGACCTCTACGGACCACTACCATTAACAACGGCAGGCAACCGATGGGCTATCGTGGCAGTGGATCATCTAACACGGTACGCTGAAACTGCTGCTCTCCCCACAGCTGCAGCACAAGACGTCGCAACTTTCATACTCAATCGTTTTGTGCTTCGTCATGGTCCTCCTCGAGAACTCCTCAGTGACCGAGGGCGTGTTTTCCTCTCCGATGTAATACAAGCACTTCTTCAACAGTGCCATATTGTTCACCGGAAGAGTACAGCCTACCACCCACAGACGAACGGCTTGACTGAGCGCTTTAATCGCACTCTGGGGTACATGCTCGCTAGGCATATCGCTTCTGATCAAACAAACTGGAACCTCGTTCTCCCATTTGTGACATACGCGTATGACACCGCTACGCAAGTCACTACCGGGTTTTCCCCATTTTTTCTCCTGTATGGTCGCCAACCATCGCACACCATTGACACTTTACTGCCATACTCGCCAGATCCCTCCGAATGCAAGCCTGTCTCGGAAGCCGCTCGTTACGCAGAAGAGTGCCGCAAGCTAGCCAAGCGGCTTACTACATCCGACCAACAGCGCCAGAAGGAGACCCGTGACGACGACCATCGTTCTGCACCAACGTTCGTTCCTGGAGCACTTGTATGGCTTCATGTACCGCCCTGCGCCCCTGGTGTATCACCCAAGCTACTTTCTAACTATAATGGTCCCTACCGCGTGGTCGAGCGTACTTCACCCGGGAACTACGCCATTGAACCCCTCACGCCACCGAGCGACCGTCGTCGGCGTGGACGTGATATCGTTCACGTAAACCGTCTGAAGCCCTACTTCGACCCGCTTGTCCCCACGTGTTAGATTGCCAGGATAGCTTCAACTTTTTCGCCGGGGGTAATTGTAGTGAATAAGAAAGACGTTTATACCATCAGGTCAGCTATCATCAGCACAAGAAAAAGGCACGAGATCGGCGATCAAGCACCGTCATCTGGGTCCGCCTGCGTTCCTTTAGAGCTACCACCCGCTTGCTCAGTCCTTCAATAAACCCCCTTTACAATTACATTTTCAAAATTTAGGTCATTCGGACTAACACGCACCGAAATTTCTTTTTGGTTGAACTCACTCAGACTCGCACTCACGAAAAATGTTGCCATCCAGAGTTACTCAAAATTATTATAAATATTACTCACCAGCGCTCACTCAGAATCACACGCGCAGCTCGTTCTGAGTCTGAGCGAGTCAGAGTGAATCGACCCAAGAGTGAGTTCACCAACCTATTACTATAACTTTCGACCACAAGGGTATAAAAGCCACCCCTTCGCCGGTGAACAAAATATCGGTGGCCTATGGCTGTTTCCGCCACTTTTGTTGCACACGTATATGTATCTTGAGCTAAGAATTTTCATGCGGAAGTTATACTCATAAAGATTGTCGTCGTTACTATTGTAGTTCTAGCCTCCTTCACCAACCCTACCACGTTACATCTGCTGCCCGGCCATGGTGGTCTTGTGGCTAAGGTACTCGGCTGCTGACTCGCAGGTCACGCGATCGAATCCCGGCAGTGGCGACTGCATTTTCAATAGAGGCGACACTGCTGTAGACCCATGTGCTCAGATTTCGGTGCACGTTAAAGAACACCAGGTGGTCGCAATTTCCGGAGCCCGCCACTACGGCATCTCTCATAACCATATAGTTGGTTTGGGAAGGTAAACCCCACATATCAATATCAAGAAAAGAAGCGAACAAAAAGAACAAAGCGACGATTACAGAGCAATAGCATGTGGTGAAAATTTGGTGGCCTTGCAATGTTTTACGAGAACATCTCGTTCAACCACCTAATTAAGATGTAGAACCGAGATTGCCGCCTTTTAAAATCTGTAAATCATGGTGCGAAGATGAAAAATGACAGTAGGGGTTATTTTGCGTTCCGGAGGGAAGAAGTGAATTTCGCAGTAATTACTGCTACTGCTTAGAGACATTTTTTCGAATTATAACGTATTCAGCACTCTGCCTTTGGTATCATATGAACTGTCAGCCAGGATGACCTATTACTGCGACACATTTCAGCTTCAAGTTTTGTTAGTGTGTTTGGAAGGACTTTGGCATGCACATTATCGAGCTCTAGTTTCGATAGGCGAAATGGAAGTGCGGTGACAAACCACTATATAACGCATATATTAATAATGAAACTAGTTGTACGGGTGCTTTCAACAGTCAGTTCGCGATTTCTTAGAGAGTGTTTTTATGAACACGGCTACTCTTCTCCTCATTGTTATTACATCGTTATACAAGAGAAACCTGAATATTGAAGGTAAAAAAAGGATGGATGGCATTGAACGAAACCACAATCGCTCACGCATGGGGAACGCGTTATTGTCATCCAGTGATGAATTCTTCTGAACATTGGAAACATGTACAGACTTACCAGAGGCGCAAGGCAAATTTTAGGGCTCAAACTCTGAGTCTTGCAGACTTTGAGCCGGGCACTGCTTTCCGGCCAGCCACTGCCAGTCTCTGCAAAAGAATGAGCCTCTGAGCAGTTCAATATAGGATGGTAAAACGATAATTTGGAGCATAAGTATGAAACCACGTCGAACGTAAAATCTTGCAACAAATATAGAGACTACTATGACGTTATCTATTGGAAAATCCTTAAAAAAATGAAAGCTGCGATTCTCTAATAGGTGAGCTTATGACTACAAGCTGTAAGAGGAATACTTTAAAGATGCGTAGAATAATTGTGCGTGTACTTGAAAGTCATGAATCGGTTCAAAATTTTATAAGCGACAAACAAGTCATACATTTTACAACTAGCATGGCCCTGAGTAACGTGTAGATATCGCCTTAAATCTTAAGTGTTGAGCAAACGCTGTTGGAAGCTTAAAAATACTGCGATTTCTGATTGGCTTTCTTTTACCCTAAAAGCATTTAGTGAAGCAGCTCTAAACTTGCAGGGCACACCTCAAGCAGAAAACACGTAGAAAATTAGCACCCACATAAGAAGTGCAGACTAACAGGTGTCACATCTCGGCACTTAAAACATGCTGTACAAAGAAAAAGAAAGAGTCACGAAACGAGCACACACATACACAAGACATGTGCGAACAACTGTCACATTTCTCACTTCGTCATGTGTGACTAGCGTCCTCTTTTCGTAAACCAGGCGACTACAGCGAGAGCTTTGACCTTCGTCCACTTCGTAATTACGAGTCTGATGAACGTGGGGCACAGGAGAGACCACATACAGTGGAGGCGAAAACCTATAGAGCGCGGCCAACGCAAGCCCGGCGGGCCATCTCGTTACTGATAAAGAAAACAGGCTATGGTTCCAACACTCCGAGTATACCCAAACGGTGTGTGGTGTATATGAATAGCTTGCCTTTATTATCTTTGACAACGCTGGCTCTGTGGCATTGAGGTTAGCACCGCTAGCATCGAACCAAGATGTTGCTGGATCTACGCCACGTTACAGAATCTTCCCTTCACAGTTTTTTAGAACATGTTAGTAGATATTTTGCAACGTCATATTCGTGACGGATATACGTCAGCGCAGCCGTTGTCGACCCCAGCATAAAACAATTTGCTATAAAAATTACGTTCTGCAGGCGTACTGTCAGTGCAACGCAAATTCTGGTAGCAGTGCTGGCTTTCGTACTTTGTCACCAAACAAGTAACTATGCACAACTACTCCTGTGAACATACTCCGAGTTAACGCTAATTATTATTCCAGTGGTGTATCCTTCTATGTAGCAGCTTAATCAACACTGCGTTTTTATTCTTTTGATTCAGCAAGCGATAATCACGCATTGCTCTTCCCTGGCAGAACAAGTTCTGGAAAGTTTCGTGGGATATTCCCATCATCGCATCGTAGAGTACACTTTATTCACCTGATAAACTTACAACGTCCACAGAACTGCTACACCTAGAAAAAACACGTGAAACCAGTGGTGTATCCTTCTTTGAAGCAGCTTAATCAACACTGCGTTTTTATTCTTTTGATTCAGCAAGCGATAATCACGCATTGCTCTTCCCTGGCAGAATAAGTTCTGGAAAGTTTCGTGGGATATTCCCATCATCGCATCGTAGAGTACACTTTATTCACCTGATAAACTTACAACGTCCACAGAACTGCTACACCTAGAAAAAACACGTGAAACCACCTCGTACTGCTTGAGTCTAAGCAAATCTCCCGCAAAAAAAAATTCAGCATCGACATTCACTCGTCAATATCTTTCCGTAAAACTTATTCTCACAAGGCATTTCATCTACTGAATTTTTTACAAAGCAGTTACAAAAACTGACTGACATTGTGATGGAATACGTCGCTGCAGCGCAGAATGCATAAATTTATTTGCTACAGAGACCCTGATATTTGTTCTGGCATTGGTCACACCAACAATGTCGACACCTGCTTTTTTTACCCTCTTATGTTCAACTGTCGCTTCTCAATGCTCCTCTGTTAGATATAAACTGTCAATCTCCTGCGCTGCATCACGGCTTACCACGCCCCATATGGTGTACGTGTATCTGTTGCGCAAAACTGGAGGGAAACCTCTCATGACATAAACGACAGAATTTTTATCCGATTTATGTAATTAAAATACTTCATATTCTTCATACCTTCACACCCTCTTGTGCTAATATCTGTCAATAACAACTCATGAAAGAGAACCCTACGCTACCCAGACTAACCGTATAGATAGATAGATAGATAGATAGATAGATAGATAGATAGATAGATAGATAGATAGATAGATAGATAGATAGATAGATAGATAGATAGATAGATAGATAGATAGATAGATAGATAGATAGATAGAAAGATAGATAGATAGATAGATAGATAGATAGATAGATAGATAGATAGATAGATAGATAGATAGATAGATAGATAGATAGATAGATAGATAGATAGATGGATGGATGGATGGATGGATGGATGGATGGATGGATGGATGGATGGATGGATGGATGGACGGACGGACGGACGGACGGACGGACGGACGGACGGACGGACGGACAGACAGACAGACAGACAGACAGACAGACAGACAGACAGACAGACAGATAGATAGATAGATAGATAGATAGATAGATAGATAGATAGATAGATAGATAGATAGATAGATAGATAGATAGATAGATAGATAGATAGATAGATAGATAGATAGATAGATAGATAGATAGATAGATAGATAGATAGATAGATAGATAGATAGATAGATAGATAGATAGATAGATAGATAGAAACCTCCATTGCGTGTTTGGTTCTCTCAGAAATGCTTGGCATTTAAAACAACGAAAACACGCAGTGAATTCCCTTGTCACATGAAAAAGCGTAATTGGTATTTCTTCCTTCCCAGCAACATTTCATGATCGTACGGAAATACTAACTATGATTTATTCTAGGACACGCGCAGTCATAAATTCTTTTTGAACGACACATGTCAAATAACACACACAGAGCCAAGTTTCTGAAAGTAAGGTTGATAAAATTCTACCCTTGGAACAAATATGTGCTACTAGTAATTTTTAGAACCGTTTTATCCGCTTGGCACATTCGTCACATCCTCTTCAAACCACCTTCATTGGTTTGAACTTTCACTGTACTGCTTTATTATCTGCAGCAAGACACCAGCCTGTTAATGTCAACGTTTCTCGACAGCTAACATGTAGGTATACTCTCACACGTGTGCCCATACTTCCTGTCAAAGGAGGTATTTAAAGGCCCACTGTGAACTTGTTTTCATCATACAAACTGTTGCTCTGTAGGGATTACATTGAAGTCTTTGTTCAATTAAGGTAAGTTTTTGTACTTACATTCCCACAGTGAAACTTACGGCAGTTGAAATCATACGGGAAAAATATTTTGCGTCCCCTTAGTCTGTTTGGCCATATATTTTGTACCGAATAAAGCAACATTTTCTTATATGTGATCCGGAAGCTGCTTTATCCACCATGTTTCCAGAGATTTTACGTAGGTAACAGTGAATATTCGGGTTATTATGCTTTATAATAACGAACCCGAAGACACAAATTGATAAAGTTCAGGTAATCAAATAATCACCTATATCATGCGTCATGTACTTCAATGTTTGTACACTAGAATGCCACCTTCAATACGCCTATATTTATTGCGGACGCTATGATACTTCAGATAAACATAATTAGCCACGTTCAATATTTTCAGTTATACAGACTATTCTTTTTGTATTATTCAGCGAGACCACCCAAACAAAACAAGCATTGTTCATACAACATGACTCTTTAAACTAAACTCCTAGTCACAACCTGTTTTGTCAGCATTGTCAGCATTCTAGTCATTTTGAATACTGAGGCTTCCGTGAAGTGAGATTGGATAATTTGAACTCTTTGTGACATGCTTGATGTGTCTAAATAGGCCTGCGCTTCTCTTTCTTCATGCAGGATCAACACTACAATATTTTCAAAATGAAGTTTACCTCAGCAATCCTTATTGTAGCCTTGGCAGCAGGTAAGTGTAATCATCTGATCACCTTTATAGAAAAAGTAGCACAACGCTCTTCTAAATAAGCACGTGGAAGTACTGTGGAAACATGAAGAGTGTGGTTTTGTGACTTCAGTGGTAGCCCCAAAATATTCCTAAGTTTATTTATTTATTTATTTATTTATTTATTTATTTATTTATTTTCATACTCTCAGGGCCCGAGAGCATTATAGAGAGGAGTGGTCTGACAACAATACATCAATAACCGCAATTTTGAAATAACCATTAGTTCAAATGAATGAATTAGATTTTCGCTGAAAGTGGCTACATGAAATCATACTGTGAAGCTTCTATTATATTCTGAAATACTAAGAAACATTCAGGGCGAATAAAGCATAGACAAGTATTATTCCTTGCTTTCATGTGAGCGTTTGTTACTAAGACTGTAAAGAAGACTTCAACATGAGTAATATTCCTGGATTATTTTACAAGATAGTGGCTCGGTTGATTAGTTAGCCACAAGACGAAAATTCTTGAGGTTGGCAGGAAGGTGCCGTGAGCTATGCGTCACATTATAATTGCCTAATAGAAGATACATGTTAACAAGTTTTATCAAGCAATTGCATGGGGTTTTAGGAGTTAAGTGGGGGTAGTTTCACTGACGGTTGGCACAACTTTTTTGTTCACCATCAATGTCCCATGAATTATGCACTTTGTTGTCGCTGTAATCCTCTGTGGTACCTGCAGCATTCGTGGCGATCGTCAATGCTGCCGAGGAGATAACAGCAAGTAGTGGAGGTAAGCATAAATTTTTTGCGCGTCGCGAAAGGAGTGTTATGATTAGTTATACCATGTTACCAAGTGCGAGCACTCCTTCTTGGACTTCTTCAAACCACCTTCTTTTACACAATCTTCAGTGCTTATAAATAAAATGTTTTGCCTTTGATGAGTTAAAAATCTACCTTTGAACTGCCAACAGCTTCCTATCATACATAAGGGCATTATTTCGAATCATTTTTTTCCTACTCTTCTCGTCAGCCAAAGTTCCACAAGCACGCTATTAATAGCTCACAAACTGTTTACACTGTTTTTAATGTAATTGTTACTAGTAATGAAAGCTAAACATGCAAACCTGTTTCTCAGATCACTGCATCCTTTTATTTACTTCTCAAGAGCTTATAATAAGTTACGTCCCCTGTGTTTCCTTCAGTTTGTGTCACTACGGTACGTTCATAGCGTCTAAACAATTAGGCCCTGAAGTATCACTTTATTGAATTGTATTTAACGCCCCCAAAATCTCTATGCAATTTTTTGTAGGAACTGGCAGCGGATGCCCGGACACCACAGCATGCACCAAAAGCTGCAAGAAACAGGGCTACAGCATCGGAATCTGCCTTGAGCCTCTACTTACCATCTGTGCGTGCTTTTAATACTGAGCCGATCATATCGCTGAGTTGCAATAAATGTTCACCGCGTCGACGATGCACTGCGGTCTTGTTAAATATTCGTCCTTTTTTGCTGTTAAACACTCTTGGTATTTATACGATTCATCTTCCGTTGTCACCTGAAGAGCCTTTCCTGTGGTGGCTAGATTCATTGAAGCGAGCTAAATTACTAGCTCTGGGGCATTTCGACCAGTACGCAGAGTAACACAAGAGGGTTAACGCCCACAGGGGTTTTTTATTTATTTATTCATTTGAATACCCTAAAGGCCTCGAGAGGCATTACATAGGGGGGGGATACTGTTAAAAACAAGGTATACGTTAATTCATATAAAAGGACCGCACACAGCGATCAGACATAACTAGGTAAAAGGTACATTTTACGACAAGGATTTAACACATGGCTCATTTCACATCTCCAGTACATTTCAATTCCAGGAATCCGAATGGCATCGTTTCGCTGGTACACAAGATATAACAACAGGGTAAGATATAGTAGCAGTAGACATATTACACATCAAGAAATGTACGAAGCACTGATTGGAATGCAGACGGATCATTTATCATCGCAATCTCGCTGGGAAGCTCGTTCCACTCGGTTACAGATAACACAAAAGGGGAATTTTAATACTTTTTGGTCCTTGCAAATATGGACGACACTTTACGAGCATGATCAGTGCGATTGGACACATAATGGGCCGGAAATGTATGAGCGCATGAAAAAGATGTGCGCAGATGTGCGCAAATATATGAGCGCAAAAAAAGCACGAAGAGTATTGTGCGGAGCTTACCTATTTCTACATGTTTAGATGATCTGGCTTCGCCTAAAAGAGCCTTTTACTGGATCATTGCGCGTGTCGTACCACTTCAGTTCAAAAATTTTTCGTTTTTATTGGACTGTTCTGATAAGACAGAAAGAACGCACGAGTAATTCTGCAGTTTAGGATGTTCCAACGTAACCCAGAAAAGTTACAATCGGTGGAATGCCTTGAAAATAACTTATAAATGACGACCCATTCCTCAAAATATTTTCAGCGACGGCCGACAATTATTATCAGCGAAGCCGCTATTAATTTACCACACATATTAGTTTTAACTTGAGCTTTTTCTTCTCTTGTGAAAGTTTGGCCAATGTTTTGTGGCTACTATCGAGAATGCAGCATCTTTGCAGCCATTACAATAGACACCTTGAGAAAAGAAACATTCTAGTGGAAGTGCCCCTTTCTACATACTACAGAAATATGCGCGTAAATCCCATGCTTGTGCAAAGTCATGACGAAGAAGGTGCCTAGGAACATCCAAGATTCTAGCCACAAGAAACAATACCTTTCTTCGAAATACGGACTAGTGCCTGACTAGGCGAAATGTACCGATAAGGACTGACCAGAGAGACGATGGTCCCTCCTACAACAGTCGCTTTCGTTCAGCCCTGGGAGCCGTTGACTTTACGCACACCACCATGTTCACATGCGGAAACCTGGTTCAGAAAATAGGACGGGTTATCCCTATTAAAATTCTGATACTAACACGGGAAGCTCCACTTCGTCTATTTTGCCCTTTAGTATGCTCTGACACCCTCTCAATGAACACACAGGCAACTCCGACTAGTTGGGATATATTTTCGCACAGCACCACTAACTTGGTTCGTATAGATTGCAGAGAGCCTTTTGAGATGTGTGGGAAACTCTAGAACTGGAACTTAGGAAACGGCCCACGCTGAGCCAGCTATACTTGCGGGAAAAGACGATTCCACACGAATGAATACACAGCAGCACTAACGTGTTCATGAACTTGCGCCGCGCCTTAGCAGGAGTGTCAATAAAGTTGGTGCAGTGTTCGTGGCAGTAAATAATTCACCGAAAAATGCGTTGCTGCCTAATACAAACTCTGAATGATGCCTTTTGTTGGGGCAGCATTAACTGTGTTTAAAGTGTCTGCTTTCCGCAAAATATCGACTGCACCCTTAATCACAGTCTTTTCATTGTAGTACACCACCAAGTGTGTCGTTACTCATCTCTCTCAGAAAAAGCGACGTATGGACTAATCATCCGAAAACTAATTAGGTTTGTTGAATGCGCATGAAATCTATGACAATGAAGAAGTTCAACTAAGCACATTGCAGTTTAGTGGTATTATAAAAGACACAATTCTTGTGCAATGAGGAAGGTGTGCTCACTGTTTGTTAGTTTACTCTTCTTCTACGGAATAATACGCAGCTTGACGGGATTCCTTGGAGGACGTGACACCTGTATAGGGCTCATGCTAACCCCGCTTTATTAGAGGAAAAGATGATTTCACGCTGATGCATACAGTATATACTACCAACATGTTGAGGAACCTACGCAGCGTTCAACAAATAAGTTCCAAACACTAGCGTGACTGCGTGGTACAATAACCTGTAATAGGACTGGAAGGTGGAGGAGTTGGAACTTATTGATCGTTGGGTAGAAAAAAAAAACGTCACTCTGAACCTCAAGCCCTCTGCAGCGACTTCGGGAGCGAGATGGTCAAAGCTGTCATACGAGATGAGAGGCTAGACTTTTTTCTGAAGAGATACAAGTTGGACTTACATTGACATTGTACTTGTGGTGGTTCGCGATACTCATGACTTGGCCCAACCACGTTATCATGAGCTGGCAACCGTGACCTTCACCGGTGCATTCTCTTATGTATGTGAATGATAGAAAGTTTCTGCGGTAGCGTGGTGGCTAGTGTTCGCTCTAGTACAAGCTCGACAGCTTGTGTCATGTGTGGCATCTCGTCAGTATAGTTTAGTATAATTGGTCTTGAAACTTTAAACTTCTAGAAGGTCCCCTTGCATTGCGGCACGACATCAAGCGCAGGTTAAAATTTTTTTCAGATGCGGAATGCTGAAGTCGCTCGCGTGGTTTATGCTGTTGACGTTTGTGTAAGATGGCGTAACAAAGGCAAAACGAAGTGTAGCATAACAACATGTGCCCTACTGAGTCCGGAGAACTCTTTATTGTCTTGACCTTCGAGCGCACTAGTAATGATATTGTCACGAATAGGTGACGGCAATCCAAAGACGGGACACTCGCAGGAAAGTAATAATGAACGGGAACACGATTATTAGGCAAACTTGCACTACTAAGAGAAACTGCACACCTCGGCTTTGGTGGCGGCCAACAGGTGCTTGGTGACCGTCGGGGAAAAATGGATGCTGAATCGCAGGACACCGTCGACCATTCGAGACACCTCACCTAAAGCGGCTGCATGCGCGGGGCCGAAGTCATGCCAGATAAATTGCTCCGCCACCTCGCATTACAAATAGAGATAAGGCAGCAGGTTGCATGCACCAAAATGCTACTAAAATATTTCGCTAAGTGTCGATTAGCGCTGTCGTATTCTGTCACCGCTTGGCATATTGCACGCAAAGCCATGTGATGGCATAATGCACGCAAAGAAAGTAAGCTAAACCGAAGAGATAAAAAAACAAAAAAACAAAGAAGAAACTATGACGGCTGCCCAGCTGTGCACACCTTCAAGCTTGGCGCATTTAGTACAAGTTTCCTTTTTGTGAGCGGACTTGGATCATGCGAAAATTAAGAGACTGGTATACGGGATAACAACTGATATTTGCTATATCGGGCTCTGCTGATACGCTCACGGTAAACTGGATACGCAGAATATGCCTATTATTTTTTGTTCAAACGCATTGTTCAGTGATTCTGACATTTAGGCAATGCCTTTAGAAGGCTTGTTGGGAAAGCAAAGCCTTGTATTTTGAAACTTTTTTGGAAAAGGGGTATTTTACCAAGGAGATTCCCGCAGCTGTGTGGTTCTGTGGCAGAGTAATCGACGTTGAAAAGCGATTTCAAATTTCACTCCAACTTCTTTGTGGGCAATGCATCACTTTATTTTTCTATTTATATACAGGGCTTCTGCTACATTCAGAAGTAAGCCATTAGCATCAGTGAGTAGCAAATATCCATAACACAATGAAAATTCTCACAATATACTACGCACTGAAACCGCCGCGGACACGAAGTTTGAACAAGGGTGAAAAATCACGATAAAAAATAATACAGCGCATGTCATGAAATACCATAATAAATGCATAAATGCGCAATGGCTTCACGTTAAAACAAGCTAACAAATTTTCGCAACGTCACGATGCTGTCAAGAAACTTGATATGATCGAAAAATTCCGTAGTAACATCAGCTGCCGTGGTGGTTTCATAACCGCTTTTATAGCAAAAGCAATATTGTATGTGTGTAACTCTCATCAGTATACTAAAAACATCGCACCAGGCTCCGTACATTGGACACCAAGGTCAATTGGTGGGCACCCATCATGGCAGGCCAGCCACTGAACAAGGCTTTAGTCTTCGACGTTGTCGTCCCTAAGGGGTCAAGTCCTCAAGACGTCTTTGACGCGCCGTCTTCAATAGTAGGAATCGAAGATTTATACTGTGTCCAGCATTCCAGAGTCCGGAATTATCAAGTCACCGTGAACAGCGAAGCCACCCTGGCTGAAATCATGGACGCGTCACGCCTCACCTTCCGAAGAGACCGCGTTGCATCGCACTCCTATAACCCCAAATCACCCGAGAAACTGTCCTGTTCTTGCCGTTCCACATCCCCAGCGAAGTCCTCCCACAAGCACTGTCCTCATACAGAAGGGTGCTGCATATCACCAGAGGACTCATGAGATCGTGCCCGACCATGACCACTCGGACGCGATACGTCCGCATGGAAATGCAGGCATTGCCACCGGTGGCCAGCTACCTCAAGGTGGCAAGCCATCGAGTGACATGTGATCTCAAAGGGATCCAGCAATTATGCCGTTTATGTGAAGGCAGTGAAAACTTCCGCATGAACTGCACAGCTCCTGTTTTGTGGAAGATGTGGCATTTATGGCCACGACAGGAAAGGCTGCTCACAGCCATCTCATCGTTGTGGGGTCCCACATGCCACCGTCGCCTGCACGATCATACCATCGTATTTTGTAAAGAAGTTGGGCGGACTGCGACGCGACGCCCGACGCATGCAGTATCTCCAGCTAGATGATGCATCCAGTGGCCTGCGACCAGTGGTAATTCCCACAGAATCACAGGTCGAGCCCTCGCCAGAGGAGGCGTCTCTCGGCGAACGCGTCCCAGATGGTGACGCGATATCTGATGCTCACATCATGGTTGCCCAGTTCTCTGTTACTCCTTCTATCATTGAATACACTTTGTCCAAAAATGAAAAATTTTCCATCAACGAGGACTCAAACAGCACTAAGAGTGACACGGCGCTGCAGATCGACGAAGACAGATCTCCAAGTGACGTTAGCCGGGACAGCCTACACGCGTTCGTACCATGAACACCAAGAGCATCGGCACCAAGCGCCACCGAATATCCAGCAGTGACTCGGAGGCCCCCAGCAGAGACAGAAGTCTCCTACGGACTTGGACGTGGCCCGGGCAGCCCCGCGCTTTCAGTGGATCGCCTGATCGTAAGAAAAGATTGAGCTGCTTTCAGGGCACCCACTTAGCTTATGTTAAAACTGTGAGTCTAGTATCCAAACTAGTCTTTATTGCTTATGATGGCTACTTCATTGAATAATATTTCACTGAATGTGAAGGGATTTCGGAGTCTGGTAATGCAGGCTGAGGTGATTAGTGTAGCTCTTTTTGCATAATGTGATGTTTTGTACCTGCAGGAAACTAATTGATTTTCGCTATTTGACATCAGGATTTCTAAACGAAAGTTTAACCTAGATTGCTATTTCTGTTTTGCTACAAATCGTTTTACTGGAGTAGGCACTATTATATATAATCGGGCATTATTTAGAGGTCACTATGTTTTTTATTACGGCATCGGTAGAATGCTGGCTCTGGGTTGTACCTACTTCTCTTTTCGAATGAGGATACTTTGCGTGTATGCGTCTACACAAGCTTGGCACTCTAATGATTTTTTTCGAAATTTGAATGTTTTTTTATTTAGATAGTCGTCACGTAACTCTAATTGGAAACTTTAACTCTGTACTAAATACGTGAAGCGATGTAAAAGGTCAGAGCTGGGGTTGGTCTGCTTTCAATTCACGTGAGCGGTGATGCCTTGTCCAGCATTTTGCGTTGCTGGATGCGCAAAGTGTCATGCCGGGAATACATTTGTTTTATCATGGCGCCGCGGTTCATCCTCTAGCACGCTCGACTGGGCTTACATTCCGCATTATTTGGATGAGTTTATCTCTGACTTACGTGTTCCGCCTACCCCACCTTCGCCTGTGTTCATCTCTGACCATCGTCCGAGTATGTTAGAACTCAAAATTTCCATTTTCTTTTCCGGAGAAAAAATGGCGTCTTGTTGTTCGCGTTCTCTAAGACGTGTTGTCTCACTCAAATATGTCCAGTGCAATACGGGTGTCACTCGATGAGTCTAGTCCATATGATTGTGATGCGCTTAAAACTCTGTGGCGCTTGCACTGCTCCGTTGAAGGGCGTTTACTTCATCGTCCCGTTTCTGAGTAGCTGGCCGAATCTGCAGCAAAGTTACGTATCATTTTGCGTGCCCAAACGCCGTCTTCCCTGATGCGAGCTTGGCAGCATGAGTTACGTGAAAGCTTTACACGTTTGATGGCCGCCTCGTCTCTGGAGGCAGCTGCATGGCGTTGTAGGCAAAACCCTTGTGCACACCCTGAGGTGGTACGCTATACGAGGCAATCGTGTTTTTGGCATTGACAATGACCAGTTTATACAACTACGCAGACACCAGCTGCACAGCTCCTTCCTACACCTGATCGGTCTCTCTTTTTTTGCGCATTTTGAAGAGATGTCATGTTCGGCCATGCGGACAAACTGTGATATAATACCACCCATTCTAATAGGTTTGCCTCTCGTTCCTCAACAAGCTGCTGATTCTTTGCACGTCTCTCCATCCTCCATAGAGGTAAAGTCAGCGCTACAATCCATGCAACGGTGGATGGCCCCTGGGCCAGACAATTTTCCAGAGGAATTTTACTTATCATTTTGGAATGAGCTTGGTACGTCATGAACCGCGGTTATTCCGTGATGTTTCGAGAATGGTGTCTTTCCATCAAGTTTTCGAGATTGCTGTATTGTACAAACCCCAAAAGCTGATGCTTCCTCTATTAATCCTGAAGAATGGAGACCTACCACGCTTCTTAACGTTGACTATAAGATATTCGCGACAGTGATCGTTCAACGTTTCAGGGTCCTGTTGACCACCCTGGTGGGTTATCAGCAGGCTTCGTCAATGCCTAGACGAGAAATACCCAGCTTCTCTTTTACTACCCGAGATATAGCCTGTACTCATTCGCAATCTGCGCGTGGTCTCCTTGTGTCTTTGGACCAAGAGAAAGCGTTTGACCGACTAGAGCACACGTATATCTTTAAAGTGCTCACACTCTTGGTTTCCCTGGTTCTTTTTGCAATTATTTACACATACCTACTCCGGTATGAAAAGCACATTAGTTCTAAATGGTTGGGAGCGTGCTGCGTTTTCTATTACACGTGGAGTCCAACAGGGATACCCATCGTCTCCTATTGTGTTTGTCCTCAGCCTCGAGCCATTTTTGTATGCTCTATAAGCGGATTTGCGTGTCCAGCGTCTTGCGCTTTCGAGCAGCAGTGCCGTGATAGTAAAAGCTCTTACTGACGACATAACCCTGTACCTTTCAGACTAAGATAGTCTTTCAAATAGCCTGCGTTTATTCTGACACCACCCATTATACTTACAATGTTTAAAACTTCCAAAAGCAGGTTTTTGCGCTGGGTATACAGAGCGTTTCATTGCTTTTCTTGTGTGATTCTTAAAAATAAAGGAAGAGAAAAGTGAGCCCCGTAAATGTCTGCATCATAGTGTGACACCTCAACAGTAGCTCACGAGGGATCAGGGTTAGGGGAGAAAGAAGGATAGGAATAAAGGTGTAGAGATAGATAGGGGGAAGGAGACAGCGTGGCGCAGAGACAGCGACATCCAGAACCAAGGATAAGATAGGAAAGATGGACATGGTCGCAGGAGTCCGAGGACGGGGCACCACTCAGCGAGAGCTCTTGTCGGTGTCATGAGATGGCGTGGAGCGAGCCTAGTTGGCCAGAGCTGCGCTGTCGTCGGAGATCGCGGGGGCACAACCGGTCGTCACGAAATCCTGAGAGCGAGTCCCTTCATTCCATTTAATGGCCATCGACAAACTACTCAAAGCTTTCAATATTCTTTTTCATATATTATTACCTAAATCTTCTTCTCAGAGCCAAAATTAGTTCCACTCATGTCTGCAAGGACAAGCCTGCTGAACTGCACTTCATGGTCTTCGACTTCAAGCTTCATCACGCATCATCGATATAGTTCAAAAACAAATACAAATTCACGACGTGCTATTTCGCTATTGGAGACAACATGCGTATTAACCAAGAGTATTATGTGGCAATTGCGTAACTCCAATGGGAGTACTGACAAACACTGGACCTTGCTGTCCTATATTTAGGACACGAAGATTGTCTATTTCCTTGAGCGAGGTGTTAGTGTTAGCGAAAACTCACTTTTCAAGTACTGAGTTAAACATGGTAGAAACATTACACATAAAAATATGACAGGTACTGATTTAACAGGTCATGCATAAGACAAAAGCAAATATGCGGTGAAGAATTGGTGAAGATGTTGACCAATAGCTATGTACTGTGTTTCAGCCTATGTATTAACGAGATAGCGTAGAGAGATCGTTTCGCTGAAATATCGGCGTCAGCTTCGGTGTAGGTCGTCGTGAACAAAAAACTATCAATTCATGCAACACGAAAAATCGAAAACAGTGAAAAGAGAATAAACGATCAATCACCCTAGATCTAAGTGGAGACGAAACCAGGCTCGTTTTGGAGCGAGTGCGGACCGAACCCTGGTCGTTTGCTTGGCAAGCGGATGTTTTAGCACACGGCTGCACGTCTGCTTGAGAATACAGTGAAAAGAGCTTCCATTGCTTAGAAATATCATGAAATCAGTTTTTACGCTTTACAAACACACGCGTTCTGTATAATTCTAAACTATGCAACATGAAATATTGCAGTAAAAATGCCTGGTACGAGCACTCATTGCCAGCGTGCGTCAAAACACATGATTATCCAAATGCTATAGTGATAAAAGCTTGTCACCCACAACGAAAAAGAGACACATGGTACTGCACCTATTCCGTTAAGACCACTGAGTGGTGTAAATGATTAGTGCATAGCATAGCTTGGTGCATAGCAAGTCCGAAAATGTTTCCTACACTAAGTATTTGATGTGCCTGCTAGGATCAGGTTATCGGTGTCGCGTTCAACTCCTAAAGGCGAAGCTTCATGGTCCTAAAGCTTCTAGAATACCTGGGACACCTCTTTCCGTTTCTTAGTTACTTCTGTGAGAATAGGCAGCCAAATTTCTTCGTGTCCATCTAGGACACCAGGATCGAAGAGCTTACCGTGTGAACAGTTACAAAACCAAATCGGTACATGTCAGAGATACCAAAATATATCATCTTCATAAATGAGTGTAAGCCGAAACAATTGCTTGAACGCTGCCACTCACTCCTGTTCCACTATAAATAAAGGCAACGCTGAGCCCGACACGAAAGGTTGCAACGAGATGGCGGAGAGCCGAAGATACTGAGTGCGTACAACGAAAGAATAGGCAATAAAGAGAACGGCCCGCTGCAATAGTACCCCGTAGCGATGGAATACGAACCTGAACGACTACGTGGCCGAAGACCTGTGAGTTTTGCAAGCGCTTGTTTTCAGAGCGAGTTTCTGTCTCTGGAGTATAGACGAGCTCGTTGCGTCTGCGATTGTCTGTGTTTCAACCCACACCACTTTGCGCTGAGAATCAACGAGGAAACAAGCCAGCAACCACTAGAAGCAACCTGGAAACAACCTGTATTAACCAGAACAGGCCGAGAAGCAATCTATAGAGGCAACCGGAATAGTCTTCAGAATCAGCAAGTTTCGCTGTATTAGGCTGAAACTTTTTGTGGAGTCACTGCGCAGTCACCTTCAAAAATGTCTTTTTGTTTGTCCTGAAGATGGAATGCAGGCACTCTCCTTCTTGTGGAGTAAACCGCCCTTGTTTGGAGTAACTGCAGGATTGTTTGCCCCATGTGCAAACGACCCATCAGTGCCTACACAACCGTGTTGCCTTTCAGACGGTTCCGTAGCGTGATGTGGGGTAGTGGTTAGAGTACGCGCGTGCTGACTGGTTGGTCATGAGTTCGAATACCGTGTGTTTGCCTCGAATTTTCGGAACATTATTTCTGAATGTGACGCGTGCGCATTCATTGTGCATCTAATAAAATGTCAGCATGCTCTTCGAAAGGCTCGTTAGGCCAACGAAAACCTATTTCTTTCTTTTGCTAGCTTCTGCTTTTTTGAGCAATCGCAAGAGCGGGGTTTCTCTATCTCAGTTACTTCCAGAATGGTGCATTGGTGTGGCAAATTATTAACTCCTCTAACGAAGCACCCTCAATGCCCATTTTCCTCCTTTACTTCCTAAAGTGTAAGGCAATCGTGAATTAGTGCAACCTTCCTAATTTTGCGTGTGTGTGTCCTTTGCATAAATCAGAAAATCTTACAAAGCTCACTCAGACTCACTTATGCATTAAATTATCCACATTTGAGTTATTTGAACTGACACGCACCAAAATTTTTTTAGCCTAATTCACTCATAAAATATTTCATACAGAGTTACCCAAAATCGTATCTAAATATTTCTCAACAGCGCTCTCTCAGAATCACATGCACAGCTCGTTCAGAGTCTGAGCTGGTTTAAGCGAGTCGACTTAAGAGTTAGTTCACCAACCTAAAACTAGAACGTTCGACCACGAAAAATAAAAAGCACCTCCTCGCCGTTTAACAGGGTATCGGTTTCCGATAGCTGTTTCCGCCGCTTTTGGTGCACACGTATTTTTCGCTTGAGCTAAGAATTTTCATGCGCAAGTTATACCCATAAAGATTGACCTTTTTACTATTGCAACTCTAGCCTCCTTCACCATCGCTATTACGCCACATCTGGTGCCCGGCCGTGGTGGTCTAGTGGCTAAGGTACTCGGCTGCTGACTTGCAGGTCGCGCGGTCAAATGCCGGCAGCGGCAATAGCATTTTTGTTGGAGGCGAGACTGCTGTACGCCTGTGTGTCTAGCTTTGGGTGCACGTTAAAGAACTGCAGGTGGTGGAAATTTCTGGAGGCCTCCACAACGGCGTCTCTCGTAATTATATGGTGGCCTCGCCGCGGTGGTCAGTGGCTAAGGTACTCGGCTGCTGACCCGCAGGTCGCGGGATCGAATCCCGGCAGCGGTGGCTGCATTTTCGATGGAGGCAAAAATGCTGTAGGCCCGTTGCTCAGATTTGGGCGCACGTTAAATAACCTCAATTGTTCGAAATTTTCGGGGTACTTCACTTCAGCGTCTCTCATAATCACATGAAGGTTCTGTGACGTGAAACAGCGCATATCAACAATCGCTGTAACTGGCCTCTATAGCTCTGATCCAAGGACAAGCTGGAATGGAGGCGCTAAATAAATGAAGGATTGCTGAACTACCCTAAAGCTAAGGAGGAAGAGGGGATGAATTGAAGGAAGAAGGGCAGGAAGGTTAGTCAGTTCATTAGGTTAATATACCTACTACGAAAATATTGTCACACAGCAATGGACGACGCAGTTGTCTATGAGGAAACCATGTTTATTGGAGCGAACCTGTGCTCCCCTAACAACTGAAAAAATACACAGGCGGCGAAGCAGCGGCCAGCAAAACGACGGGCACGCTAGTGAGCGTCGGCGATCGAAAGACGCGGCATCGGCTGTGCGGGAATTTATATCCCTCGGCGCGAGGGTTTCTCGAATACTCGAATTGTATCGGGAACGCCGTGATAGCGTTTGTTAGAAACGCTGTTCGTTCGAACAGCGTTTCTAACACACAACGCTTGAATCGTTGTTTCTATCGAACAACGCCTGAAGCGTTGTTCGATAGCGTTTGTTCGAAATGCTGTGAAAACGGCGATAGCACAGGCCGGCGCAGCCAGGCCGAAAAAACAAAACACAAATAAACAAACCCAAGGCATGGTTCGCGGCATTACCCCCCCTCTAAGAGTGCATCGACCCGATGCTAACATAAGGGACAGTCTACACAAATTAAAAGTTCGTCATCGTCCGCAGAAAGGTTTTAAGCGAACCACATGGACGACTTCGGGCCACGTGCGTCGTCGTGATGTACGGGAGTCCCCATCGGGGATCACTTCGTACCTTAGTTCGCCAACACGTCGTAGAATCTGGTAGGGTCCGAAATAGCGTCGTAGAAGTTTCTCACTGAGTCCACGTCGTCGAATGGGAGTCCAAACCCACACACGATCTCCAGGATGGTAGTCGGCGTCTCGGCGTCGGAGATTGTAGCGTCCGGCCTCCACCAGTTGCTGGTCCGTTATACGTGCTCCAGCGAGCTGGCGGGCCTCCTCCGCACGTTGGAGGTATTCTTGGACGTCGGCGTTGAGGTCGTCGTCTTCTACGTGCGGAAGCATGGCGTCGAGCATCGTAGTCGGCCGTCTTCCGTAGACGAGCTCAAACGATGTCATCTGCGTGGTTTCTTGAATAGCCGTGTTGTACGCAAACGTGACGTACGGGAGGACTTCGTCCCATGTCTTATGTTCAACGTCGACGTACATAGACAGCATATCCGCGATTGTCTTATTGAGGCGTTCCGTTAGTCCATTCGTTTGGGGGTGGTGGTGGTGGTAAAAAACATTTATTTCAGAAAAAGTATACTAGAGATAGCCGACGTGGCCCATCGGCGTGCTAGAGTGGCAAGACCCTATTCCGGGACGCCAGTGGAGCTGGAAGCTGCCCGTGCGCGCTCCACCAAGTAGCGTTGTGCAGCCAAGGTAGAGCAGCCGAGCAGGTGCTCCTCCCAAGCCTCTCTAGTTGGGATAGGAAAAGGGGGTGAGAAAGGGACGGGATTAACTGGGCACGATGCTACGACGTGATATATGTCGGCGAGGACATGACAGGTCGAGCACGTGCCATTGATTTCCGGCAAGAAGTGCCTGGCGACCGCCGGACTGATAAAGGTGTTTGTCTGCAGGTGGCGTAGCAGTCGTTCGTCCGCTTTCTCCAAACCGCGTGCGGGGTCCGGGTAGAGGCGGCGTGAAGCCCGGTAATAAGCCAAAATTTCGCGAAAGCGCGTCAGGTTGGTGTTGCCAGATTCCGTCTCGGGACATGGAGGGGCAACGGCCCGGACAGGAGAAGCGCGGGCAGCGGCATTTGCCGCCTCGTTGCCGGGCAGGCCCGAGTGGCCTGGGGTCCAGACTATACGAATGGGATGAGGGTTAAAGCGCCAAGAGGCTGCCTGTAGCAGGCTAGCCGCCAGCGGGGCAATGGAACCCTGAAGGTACTGAGAACAGGCCGAGCGCGAGTCCGTCAGGATGGTGCGTGAGGCAGGGTGAGAGGCGGCCAAACCTACGGCAACCTCTTCAGCGTGCGTTACTGTGTCTGCTCGAAAGGAGAGGCCATCTACGTGTTTGCCCTCTGTAATCACGGCAGCCGTGAAGTGACCCGAGGGGAAGGGACCCGAGACGTCCACGTAGAAAACACCAGGACGATCGGAGTGTCGCGTATGAAGGGCCGCGGCGCGTGCTAGTCTACGGCCAGGATGGAGGTCGGGGTTCATATTACGGGGTAGAGGTTCCACCCATAGCTTTTGACGCCAGAGCTCTGGTATCGGCTGCAGAGGGTCTTGGTCAGATATCGGGTTAAGGCCAAGTTTGTGTAGAAGACGACGCCCTGAAGGCGTCTGTGACAGTCGATTGATTTGGTTAACGCGATGAGCTTCGCGCATCTCTGCAAAGGTGTTGTGTACCCCCAGAGCCACGAATCGGCTGTTGGAAGTTGCAATAGGTAGGTCCAGAGCGCGTTTGTATACTGAACGAAGAAGGACGTCCAGCTGGTGCTCGTGTCGACGACGCAGGCGAAGGTAAGGCAAGGCGTAGAGGACGCGACTGGTCACAAACGCGTGAGCCAATTGGAGGGACTGAGACCCGCGGAGGCCGCCGCGCTTGGTAGAAACTCGCCGTATCATGCGGCTCACCTGTTCGCTGGTGCGTCTGAGGCCTGCTATTGTGCCCTTTGGATCCAAGGACGATGTGAGGTGAAGGCCAAGAACCCGAATGTTTTGCACTGACGGGACGGGCCCGGACGGAAGAAAAATTAGGCGGCGGTAGCGGAGAGACTGAAAGAAGAGCCGATTTAGCTGGAGAGCACTCCAGGCCACATGAACCTGCGTAGGTGTCCACCAGAAGGGCAGCCTTTTGCAGGCGTTCTTCGATTTGCGCTAAGGAGCCGGTGTTGGTCCAGATTGTGATATCGTCCGCATATAGTGCGTGTTGTATTCCCTCGACCTCGCTTAGAAGAGAGGGGAGGTTCATCATCGCCAGGTTAAAAAGCAGAGGAGACAGGACTGCCCCTTGAGGTGTACCCCGCGTGCCTAATAAGTACGGGCCGTGTTCGGTAGAATTAAGGCGAATGAAGGCGGTGCAATGTGATAGAAAGGCGCGAATGTAGTTGAAAGTCTTCTGCCCGCCGTTTGTGGTAGACAGGTTAGTGAGTAGAGTGCTGTGTTTGACGTTGTCGAACGCCCCGCGGAGATCGAGAGCGAGCACGGCTTTATCGTTATGGCGCATAGTAGTCGGCTCTATGATATCGTGTTGAAGCTGGAGCAGGACGTCCTGCGCCGACAGATGGGGGCGAAAGCCAAACATCGTGTCGGCAAAGGTCCTCCTGGCCTGCAAGTAGGCGGAAAGGCGTTCGCGAACCATGGTTTCCATGAGTTTGCCTGCGCAAGACGTAAGTGAGATGGGTCTCAGTGCCTCAATACTAACGGACTTTGCCGATTTGGGAATGAATGTCACAACCGATGTGGTCCATTCCGTTGGAAGCTGAGAGCCGTCGCATATCGAATTTATAAGGTGGAGTAGTGAGAGGTGTGCTTGGTCGGGAAGATTTGCCAGGAGCGATACTGTGATTCCGTCGCGTCCAGGGGCCGTGCCCCGTCGCATTTTCGTGAGTGCAAATCGTAAATCAGAAAGCGTGTATGGGGCGTCGAGGTCGGTGTTAGGGGCGCCGGAATACGTATATGCTGGGCCTGCGGGATCATTTGTGCGGCAGATGTAGCGGTCACAAAGTTCTCGCGCGAGTTCATCCGTAGTGCCCTGAAAGGCATGCAGAACACGGTGGAGCTGGCGTTGCGTTTCTCCCCTGGTGGTGGAGAGATCGAGAAGGCTTCTAAAGAGTCGCCACGCACTCTTAGAGCTCATCTGGTGTGCAGCCTTCGAACAGGTGTCTGCCCAGTTAGCATCGGAAAGTTGTGCGGAGTATGCGGCCGCCTCTGCAGTGAGCGCCTCAATGCGAGCGCGAAGTTTCCGATTAAGTTTGTTGCGTTTCCAGCGCCTTATGAGCCCGCGGCGAGCGTGCCAAAGATGTAGGAGGTGTGGATCGATTGCAGGAGTCAAATTAGAGGTTGCAAGGGTGCGAGTGTTCGCTTGTTTTATATGGAGAGCGTATGATTCCCACGCTGCATATTCGGTCGAGGAGAGGCCGGCGGGGAATGGTTGCATTCTGAACTGAGTCCAATCAGTGAGACGGGCTTGGCCCCAGTTTTGGCGCATTTTCTGCCACGGTGTGAACGAAATGCGGAGTAAAAAGTGATCGCTGCCTAGGGTTTCGCTAAATTCTCCCATGTAGCATCGCGGATGTGACGGGTGAGGGAGAGGTCGGGGCATGTGTCTCGCGTGAGCGAATTGCCGGAACGTGTGGGTTGTGCCGGATCGGTAAGAAGCGTCAGGCTCAGCGAGGAAATGAGCTCCTTGAGCTCTCTGCCCCGGGCCTTCTCGTAGTGGTAACCCCAGTGAGGGCTGGGGGCATTAAAGTACCCGACAATCACCAGTGGTTGTCGGGCCGCTATACGCAGCGCCCGATGGAAGAGATGCGCAAACGAAGCCCTTGCAAGGCGAGGGGGACAGTACACGTTTAAGATATGTATTGATGGTTGGCCCCTCCGCTGAGACAGCACTGATATCATGCAGTAGTCGTAAGGAAGATCCAGATCGAGGTCAATCTGTACCGCCGTGTAAGCTTTATGCACGAGGAGGCATGTGGGGGTGCCGCCTACGTAGGAGCAGTATCCAGAAAGGGATGGAGCAGGGCCAGATTCTTGGAGCACCAAGACGGCCGGCTGAGAGCCAAGTGAGCTGAGGAAAAGGGAAAGATGTGAACGCTTTCGCCTGTTCCCGAAGCCTCCAGGGTTCCACTGTATGATCTCGAATTTAGACGCAGTGTTTGAACGGGACGTACGATTGGTAGCCATCGTGACTGTTGTTATGCCAGCGAGTCCTCGTCAAACGAGCGTGCCTCTGAAAAAGGCAATCTGGGTCAAGGCCAGCCCGCAGTCGGCCTGGCGCGATCACCTCGACGGCGTGAACACGCGAGGCGCATCTGTGGCCCACGTGCATTGAGTCAGCGTCGCACGTGACAGCGAGCCGGCGTCCTCATGTCTGGTGGCCTGACGCATCGCGCGGCGAACCCCATTGGAGGAGCCTGCTCTGAAGACCAGCGGCGCTTCTGATTGGACATTTTGCTTGGACCCGGTGTAAATAAAAGAAGCCCTGCGGCGCGTCGCGATCGGCAGTCCTAGAGAGAGGAGTCCCCGTGTCGGAGTGCCGACATGTGTGTGAGTCAGCGGTCTTAGGCGAAAGGCTGACCTATGTGTTAGAGAGAAGAGCTCGGCTCTTCGAGTCTCTGTCGGCCCCAGTGCCGAAATTGTAACGCCTCTGTAAATATGCTGTACATAAACCTTGTTTAACTCACCGTCGTCTCGTCCGCTCGTCTTATCAGCTCTGCGCAGAAGCAGTCGCGAGCTGATAAACATACGCTACCAAACGGCTGGTGACCTTCCCGGCGGAGTTGAAAGCAGTGGCGCCTCCGGGGCCGTGTTGGCGTCGCCGTCTTTCGCAACAGTGGTGGCTTCGGCGGGATCGGTCCGCCGTTTCTCAACAGTGGAGGTCAGCGGCGGGATAGGCCCGGTACGCTACGCAACAGTGGTGGCAGCGGTGGGATTTCGGAGTCCGTTTCTCAACAGTGGTTGGCAGCTGCGGGATCGGCCGGCGTCAGCGACATCGATGCGGTGAGTGCCTGATGTTTTCCCCTCAGTTCACCAGACTACTCTAGCTCAGGTTGTAGTAGTTTAGAGAAGGGCTGTGTGAAGCATTAGAGTGAGCTTTGATCGTTTCAAGCCAAGTTGAAGTGCTTTGAAACCAAAGTTAATGCGGAGGTGGTAAACACGGGAGGGTGAAAAATTGCTTGCGCGTCTTGCTAGTAGGCTTATAGTGGGTACGGCAAGTAGATTCTTAACAGGGGCAAACAGCAAGAGGCTAGTGTGAACGATGGAGAACCTTAAAGTGAAGGAACTCATCGAAATTTGTGAGGAACTCGGCATTACTTTGGGCCGTGCGAAACGAAAGCAAGCGATCCTTGATATCATGAAGGATGAGGGAGTGTCGGCTGAGGAAGTCGATGAGGCCTGGGTGGATATTAAAGCACGCCGCGAAGAGGCTGAAAGGCGCGAAGCTCGCGAACGTGACGAAGCTGAAAGGCGCGAAGCTCGCGAACGTGAAGAAGTTGAAAGGCGCGAACGACGCGAGGAGGCCGAGAGACAGGAGCGTCTCGAGTTGAAACGACTAGAATTGGCAATCCTACAGTGTTCGCAGGCGCCTGGCGTAGCTTCTCCGACGATTCAGGTCAGCGGTTTTAGAATTCGGGACCAACTGCCACCGTTCGTAGTAGGCGAGGACATGGCGAAGTATCTCGTCAAGTTTGAACACGTCTGTGAGCGAAACGCTTTGGAGCGGTCTCTTTGGGCGCAGAACCTGTTAGCTCTTCTTCCCGGCGAAGTGTCCGACGCATTAACTTGCTTGTCTAGGGAAGCGTTTGAGAGCTATGACGAGGTTAAGGAAGTGCTCTTGAGACGTTATAAGTTGTCACCCGAGGCTTTCAGGCAAAGGTTCCGGTATGCTGAAAAGGGGAATGAGTCACACGTTGACTTCGCGTTTCGTCTTAAAGCCGATTTAATTGAATGGCTCAAGGGCGAAGGTGTTTATGACGACCGCGATAAAGTGGTGGAATGCGTTGCATTGGAGCAATTCTACCGCTGCATCGAGGATAATGTCAGACTTTGGCTGCAGGACAGACTTAGTGAAGTACAGCTAAACAAGGCAGCAGAGTTAGCTGAGGAGTATTATACTCGCCGAAAGTTGCACAGCAGGGCAGTGCGCGTTGAAAAAGATGAGAGAAAAGAGGGCTTTTCAAGGAAACCTGATCAACGGAAACCCGTTCCGCACCGTAATTTCAAAAAGGACCCATCTCTTACTAAGGACAGTGTAGGGGAAGGGCAAGCAGAAGCGGAGAAATCGAGTGAGGTTTCTACCACACAAGCATTTGAATCGGAAAACAAACGGAAGCCGCTAATCTGCTACAACTGTAAAAAGGAAGGGCACATCGCGAGAAACTGTCAGGAAAAGTTTGCCTTCGCAACGATCCGAGAATCAGAGAAAAACATTCGGTTGTTGGAGCCGTATCTCCAAGAAATTAGGGTGAATAAGAAAACGTGCCGAGCACTTAGAGACTCAGCGGCAACCATGGACGTTGTCCATCCTTCATTGGTGTCTCCGGATGACTTCACAGGAGAATGCGCGTGGATCAGGCAGGTCGCCGAGGAGCAGAGTGTTCGCTTACCAATCGCCACGGTTGTCATTGAAGGCCCATTCGGTAAGCTTCGCACCGAAGCGGCTGTGTCTGCCGCGCTGAATGGTCGTTTTTCTTATCTTTTCTCCAACAACTCGGAGCAGCTTCTCAAAGAGCAGGGCAAATCGTTCTTCCCCAACTTAGCGTGCATGGCTCCCACGCGATCGCAAGCGCGAAAGCTTTCGCGGAAGCTTGACTTGGTTCCATGCGGTGAACTCTCAAGTGACCTTGTCGGCGGGTCGACGGAACCCCAGAAAGGAAATTTTCCGCATGAGTCATGTGAGCAGTCACGCGAGCGGCCCGTCGCGGGAGCGGCCAGCGCGGTATGCGCTGGGGGAGACGACGTGGCGCCATTGAGTCAGAGCGAGAGGGTTGCAACGCTCTCGCCTGTAGCGGAAAGTTGGAGCGAGCTGCCGAGAGTTGATCGAGAGACGCTCATTGGAGAGCAACGTGAGGATTTCTCGATTGAAGCGCTAGTGGAAAGCCAAATTGAAGCGCGAGTGGAAAGCCAGAAAAACGCGGCAAAAGTGCTGTCGAAGGAGCACTACGAGAAATCGGGGAAGAAGCGCGCTTTTGAAGTTGATAATCAGGTAATGCGGCTGCAGCCACCCAAAAGGAACAAGCTTGAGGTTGATTGGGAAGGGCCCGCCACAGTATTATCGAAGCCTTGCGATACAACTTATGAGGTGCAAGTAGGAAGGCGGCAGAACAAAATTTACAACTTGATGAAACCCAATGTTCAACATCAAGCGGTCGTAAATCAGCTGTTGAAGGCTTCAGAGGAAGAGGGAGCAGAAAATTTGAGTTCTAGTGAGGTGATCGAAGGGGGATCGAAAGTAATCCGGGAGCAGATAAACCTAGAGCCTAGCTTAAGTGAAGAAGGACCTGAGAAAGAGGACCTGAGAAAGATTGTTTCCGAGTTTGGGTATGTGTTGTCGGACCGTCCCGGAGACACGACGGTGATCGAACACGATATCGAGCTAAGCGGTGAGGAGTCAATCCGTAGCAAGCCGTATCGTTGTTCCCCTGTGCAACGTCGAAAGTGTGAGCCGCTCCTGGTGCCGCATAGGTATCGTCGCCTAAAAGTGGCCGGTTACTGAAGTGGAGCATGTTGCTCCACAGCGCAACTTTGACGTTCGCTAAAGAAAAAAAAAAGGTAAACGCTAATGCAGGTGCATTGAGCAGTGCGTTCTAGCTAGTACCTTCTCAACCTTTCGGTTTCTGGCTGGCGATTCGGGGCAAAATTTTGACCTCATCACGACCTGGGCTGAGCGCTCTCGTTCAGAGTGATCTCAAGGGGCCAACTTTGTGGTATTCTTATTCGTTACGTTGTTGTACGTGGAAAAAAAAAATATTGAGTTGTCATTTTAAGAGTCTTGTGTCCCACATGTGCCTCTTGATGTAGAGGGAACAAAATTCCGATAGACACGTAGATAGGTATATGTTGTACTATACTTTGTCTGGTGTTCTGTCGGGTGACCGAGGGCACTTGCGTGTTTCGTGTGTTGTCTGTTGTCGATCCGTTCTTGGCAAGTTGCAGAACCATCGACAAGTGCTGAAACCGAAGATGGTCAGAAGAGACGAGTGAAGCTGGTCAGCAAGTTGTGGCGACAAGCCAGTGGAGCTGGGATCCGTCGTCAAAAGTGGAATGTGTTCCCGGACCAGTCTGGAGCTGTATTCTCCCCATGGCCCTGGAGGCGAACCTGGAGGGACCTGGCGAACGAGCGCACCTGACATCCGAGCCCCGTGGAAGCAGCTCGTCTTTCCGGTGCATTGTCTGGCGGCGGGGGTGCTGTTATGCCAGCGAGTCCTCGTCAAACGACCGTGCCTCTGAAAAAGGCAATCTGGGTCAAGGCCAGCCCGCAGTCGGCCTGGCGCGATCACCTCGACGGCGTGAACACGCGAGGCGCATCTGTGGCCCACGTGCATTGAGTCAGCGTCGCACGTGACAGCGAGCCGGCGTCCTCATGTCTGGTGGCCTGACGCATCGCGCGGCGAACCCCATTGGAGGAGCCTGCTCTGAAGACCAGCGGCGCTTCTGATTGGACATTTTGCTTGGACCCGGTGTAAATAAAAGAAGCCCTGCGGCGCGTCGCGATCGGCAGTCCTAGAGAGAGGAGTCCCCGTGTCGGAGTGCCGACATGTGTGTGAGTCAGCGGTCTTAGGCGAAAGGCTGACCTATGTGTTAGAGAGAAGAGCTCGGCTCTTCGAGTCTCTGTCGGCCCCAGTGCCGAAATTGTAACGCCTCTGTAAATATGCTGTACATAAACCTTGTTTAACTCACCGTCGTCTCGTCCGCTCGTCTTATCAGCTCTGCGCAGAAGCAGTCGCGAGCTGATAAACATACGCTACCAAACGGCTGGTGACCTTCCCGGCGGAGTTGAAAGCAGTGGCGCCTCCGGGGCCGTGTTGGCGTCGCCGTCTTTCGCAACAGTGGTGGCTTCGGCGGGATCGGTCCGCCGTTTCTCAACAGTGGAGGTCAGCGGCGGGATAGGCCCGGTACGCTACGCAACACTGTATAGGTTTTATATTTGGTCCTCCATGTCCCGCTCGGATTCCTCAGAGGCAGGGAGGGGCACGGAGGCCGGATTGTCCGACGGCGGGGTGGTGGTAGCCACCTTACGACGACGCCGTGGAGCAGTACCCTCACTGCTCACCGAGCAGGAGCGGCAACGCGATGCCTTGGGTTGAAACTGGGTGATTGCCCAGGCTTGAATAGCCTGGGTAACCTCTACTACTATGCGTTGGACCGAGAAGCTGGTGAGGAGGTGATTAATCGAAGCTTCGACGCGCGTGAGGCGTTCCTCTACGCGCGGGGTGCGCTCTTCGCTAGGGAGAGTTTGGTTAGCGGGCAAGATGACCTGAGGTGCCCCAGGAGCCTCAAGAGCTTCTGGAGTAGATGTGGCACCGGTTCCGAGTGCTGGAGTACAAATGGTTGCTTGAACCGGCGGTTTAATGGGAGTGGACTTAGCGCGAGGACTAAGCTTAGACGTAGCTGGCGTAGCCGCCTGGACAGAGGAGGCAATACCGGATGGCCTTGCAGTACACTGTTGTTGGGGTTGAAGTCGCTTATTTAAGAGTTCGAGTTGTTTAGTTAAAAGAGAATTTTGCTTTTGAAGTGCCGCAACTTGCTGGCGAAGGGCCGCAAGTTCGGGAGAAGGAGGATCGACAGAAGGGGGTGAGAGAGGCTTAGAAGCAGCTTTCCCTGCCCAACTGCTCACCTGAGGTACCGCCGCTGGTGCTTCGAGCGGTGGGAATGCTTGAGTATCGGCGTGGAGTGGTGGAGCCGGATGATGCAGGTTGGTGCTGCTGTCTGGCTGTGACGAACATGAGGTGGTCCCTCGAGGAGATGTTGAGGGCTGCTTGCGTTTCCGATATTTTCGATATTTTGCCGTGCAGCCACTGGTTCCAGTCTCATGGGCGCCGTGGCAGAGGAGGCACTTGGGGTGGCAGTCGTGGGCACTGAGACCTGCAGGTGCGGGGGTTCCACAATTGGCACACTGGGTTGGAGCGGCGTGAGGACACTGAGGTGGTCGATGACCGGTGGTACCGCACTTGGTGCATACAGGGACCGTTTTCTTGTAGGCGCGGATGTACGTCGCCACGCAGTGGTAGAAGAGGAAGCGGGGTAACTTCGTGCCCTCGAAAGTCACCACCACCGCCGCGGAATCTCCGAGTTTGCGGACCACAAGGATAGTACCTCGAGGCCAATACAGTTCAGACTTTATCTTCTCCGGGCTTTCAGCAGGGTTTACGTTGATGACGCCCTTGCATGTATCCCCTGGTGCCTTGGCGTGGCCTCGAAAGGGCAGCTGCTGATCCCCCACTTGCAGCTGGAAGTCCCCGAGGAGTCGCTGTGCCATAGGCAAAATGGTGGTGCTACAGACCAAGATGTTCTGTTCCCAGATTAGCCACACTTGAATTTGCGTGGTAGTCCGGTCGCCGAGGTAGCTGCGGATGGCGTCGCCCGCGCGATCGGCCGGGACAAATGTGCGTAGCTCGCAGGGAACGCGAGGTTTCACTACCACGTTGTAGTCGTCGCGAGAGAGGCGAGGAGTTTGACGCGGACGCCACTTGCGTTGCTTCGCTGGCTGCGAGGACGGAGCAGAGGTAGGCACACCACCGGAGGGATGGCGCGCCGGCGTTCCTTGCAAGGCTGGGGAAAGGTGGTCCGCTGTGGCGTCTCGTTGTTGTTGAGACGCAGGCTTCGATTTCGCTTGCTTGCGTTGCCACAGTCTCACCATGTCGGCGAGGTATTCATCTTCTGATGGCGTAGTGTTTTCGGAGGATGAAATCTCCATGAACAGCGTTTGGCTTGAGGCAGGATCATAGCCCGTAACCACGTTAGCGGCCGCCATCGCCGGGCTGAGAGCCCTTAGCGAGGCGGTGCTGTAGCCGGGAGTGAAGGACGTCCCTCAAGTTGTCAAAACTGGACCCACCTGGACGAAAGTGTTGTCTAGGCGAAGCGGAGAACTTGGCGGTGACGATAAATCCAAGTTTCAGGGGTAACAAGGTGGATGTCCGCAGAAATAGCATAAAATCTACGGAGGCGATGCGGAGTGCGTCCGTCACCATCGAGCGCTCGCAGTGCCCCCCCCCCTCCTGACAAAGAAGACGCGAAAGAAAATCACGGATTGTAGCCACAAAGAACAATACCTACTTCCAAAATACCGACTCGTGCCTGACTAAGCAAACATATCAAGACAAGGACAGACCAGCGAGGCGATGGTCACTGTGCCTCCTAGAACAGCCGCTTTCGTTCAGGAAGCCGTAGACTTTACTCACACCACCATGTTCACATGCGGAAGCCTGGTTCAGATAATACGACTGGTTATACCTCGGCGAGTTCTGGCACTACAACGGGAAGCTTCACTGCGTCTGTTTTGCGCTTTATTATGCCGTCACGACGTCTTTATGAGCACAGAGGCCATTCCGACTAGTTGAGATCAATTTTCGCACAGCACCACTAGCTTAGTTCGTATAGATCACAGAAAGCTTCTTGAGAGGTGTGGACAACTCTAGAAGTGGACGTTAGGGACGTTCACGAATGAAATGGCCCACGCTGAGCCAGCTATACTTTGGGAAAATTTGATTCCACACTTATGATTACACTGCAGCACCCACGTGTTCAGGAACTTGCGCCGCGCCTTACCAAGATTGTCAATAAACTTGGTTCAGTGATCGCGGCAATAAATATCTCACCGGTAATTACAATGCTGCCTAATACAAATTCTGAACGCCATCTCTTGTTGAGGCAGCATCATCTGTGTAGAAAATGTCGGCTTTCCACAAAATATCGACTACACCATTATTCATTGTGTGTCATTACTGTCCAAGTGTGTCATTACTGGTCTCTCTCGGAAAAAGCGATGTATCGGATAACATCCGGAAGGTATCATGATTTGTTGAAAGTGGGTGAAACTTGAGACAACGAAGTACTTCAGCTCATCCATCTACCTGCAGTTTGTTGGTATTATTAAGACACAATTTTGCGCGGTGAGGAAGGTGTGCTGACTGTTTTTTAGTTTACTCTTCCTTTAAAGAATAACACACAGCTCAATGGGATTACTTGGTGGACGTGTCACCAGTATAGGGCTCATGCTGACCACGCTATACTTGAGGAAAGATCATTCCACACTTATGCATACACTGAAGCACCACAGTGGCCATGAACTTGCGCAGCCTTCAACAAAAAAAGTTTCAAACACTAGCGTAACTGCGTCGCTCAGTACTCTGTAGTAGGACTGAAAGGTGGAGGAGTGAAAACTTATTCATCATTGGGTAGAAAAAAAAGTCACTGTGAACTTTACATCTTCTTCGGCAACTGCAGGAGCGACACAGCGAGTGTTGTCATAGGAGATGAGCTGCGTAGGCTGCTTTTTGAATAGCAACAAGTGCAAGCTGACATAGATATTGTCCGCGTGGTAGTTCGCGATACTGCCCCGCCGCGGTGATCTAGTGGCTAAGGTACTCGGCTGCTGACCCGCAGGTCGCGGTATCGAATCCCGGCGGCGGCGGCTGCATTTTCGATGGAGGCGGAAATGTTGTAGGCCCATGTGCTCAGATTTCGGTGCACGTTAAAGAACCCCAAGTGGTAGAATTTTCTGGAGCCCTTCACTACGGCGTCTCTCATAATCTTATGGTGATTTTGGGATGTTAAACCACACATATCAATTGATCAATTCGCGATACTCATGACTTGGCTGAACCACGCCATCATTAGCTCGAAACAACGACCTACACCAGTGCATTCTCTTTTATATGCGAATAACAGAACGTTTCTGCGTTAGCGCGGTGGCTAGCGTTCACTTTAGTATAAGGTCGACAACTTGTGTCTTGTGCGGAATCTGGCCAGAATAGTCTAATACAATCAAGCTTGCAACTTTAAACTTCCAGACGGTCCCCATGCAATGCGGCGCGGGACGCGTCATACATCGAGCGCAGGTTACGTAGGTTGGCGTAACGGCGGCAAAACGGCGCATAGCATGACAACCTGCGCCCTACTGAGTCCGGAGAACTCTTTATCGTCTTGTTCTTCGAGCGCCTTAATAATAATATTGTCACAAATGGGTGACAGCAGCCAAAAGACACAAGACTGGGAAGCTAGTAATAATAGACGGGAACACGTTTATTTGGCAAACTTGAGCCACTAGGAGAAACTGTACACCTCGGCGTCGGGAGCGGCCAACAAGTGCTGGGCGGCCGTCGGAGGTAGGAGAAAAAAAAGACATCGTCGGCCATTCGAGATCCGCCCCCCCCCCCGATGCGTTTGCGTACGCTGGACAGTGGTCATGCCGGATAAATCGCTCCACGTCCCGTATCACAAAGAAATGAAGCTGTGGGCTGACATGCCCTGAAAAGACATGTAATTGCTTGTTGCTGATATTAGGTGCGGATATGCGCTCTCGTATTTTGTCATCTCATGGCTTAGTGCTCGCAATACCTTGTATCAAAACAAAAAAACGAAAGAAAGGGAGCAATAGAGACCTGACAAAAAGAAAAAAAAAACAGGAACTAAGAAGGTTGCCCAGCTCCGCACTCCTTCAAATTCGGGATAATTAGTTCAAGTGGCTTTTTTGTGAGCTAAGTTGGATCATTCGAAAATAAAGAAACAAGCATACGTGATAACAAATCATATTTTCTATATCGGGCTCCGTTGATACGCTTACGGTAGATCGGATACCCAGATTATGCCTATTCTTCTAAGCTCCATGGCATTTTTCTTTGCTTTGCGCGTGTAAGCAATACATCCAGATGGTTTGTTGGCGAGGTAAGGAAGCTCTGTATTTGAAAACCATTTTATAAAAGGGGCTTTTATTGAAAGGAGTTTCCCCCAGCTGTGTGGTTCTGTGGCGGAGTACTAGACGTTCAAAGCCTATTTTCAAATGCTGATCAAACCTCCTTGTGGGCAATGAATCACTTTATTTTCTAATGATGTAGAGGGCTTCTCTTACATTCAGAAGGAAGTCATAAGTATGATGTGTGCGTAACATCAATTATAAGGCACTGAAAATTCTCAAAACATACTACGCACGAGAAACGCCGCAGACACGAAGTTTCAAACGTGGTAAAAAACCACGATAAAAAAACAGTTCATGTCGTGAAATGCCATATCACAAGTACGTATGCGTACAGCCATGATGCAAAAAGAAGCTAAAAATTGTGCCAATGTCACGATGCTGTGAAGAACTTTGATGTAAGCGAATATTTACGTATTCATATCAGTCACTGTGGTGGTTTCGTAAGGGCTTTCACTGAAAAAGTAATAAATAAAATAAATACTATAAGGTGAAATGACAACATTGTATCTAAAAACTGGAGCTATTACCAAGGCCTAGTGAAAAGTAAACTTCATTCCTCTGCCTCAATGTGACGCGTATACTATTATATGAGCTTCTCAGACGATAAGGCGCTCTGACCACTACAGATATTTTTTCTGTTGATATTTATTTATTTCGACATACTGCCAATCCCATCAGGGATTTTAGCAGGAAGGGCGTGAACATAAAAATTCGAATAGGTACACAATAAAGACATACATCGCGATAAAGTACAGAATGAAACTAACAGAATCGGATCATTTAACAATTTCAGATCAAAGAAGGCATAAAACATTAGTGTAAAGAGAAGTTGTCAGAAGAAAATAAATGCAGCGACTTGGTTGACACATTGGTTGACATATTGGCATATGCATCAAGAAACACAACAAGAAATCACAGCAATAAGAAACTACCCTACAATATGGCAAAGTATTTCAAGGAAGGGCAAATTTATACACACTGAAAAACAGAAACATGTTCAAGAATCAACAGGGCGATTTCTCTTCACCTGGATTCAGTACTAAAAATTGCTTAAAGAAAAAAAAATGATGACATGATACTTCGCTCGTACATTGTTCACACGAACATCCATATTAAAATCAACCAGGTGATTCCGTTTGCATAATACAAAGTTCATTTTCGACAAGGGTTAGAAATTTTGCTAATTCGGTAGTGCTGGAGATACTCGGATCCAGTTTATTCCATTCATTAGTGGCTAACGGAAAGAATGAGTACCTAAAGCAGTTTGTGTTGAAGGAGTATTCGTTAAGTCTCATTGGGTGTTTCTGGCGTGTTTTTCTAGTTTGATCAAACGTAAGATAGGCGGATACATCAATGTTTAAATGACCATGTATTAATTCATGTATGAATTTTGCACGTGCTAACCTTGTTCTATTCATTAGAGTAAGTAATCCAGCTTTTTTCATTAGTTCAGTCGGAGAATCTGTATGTCTGTACTTGTTGTAGATGAACCTCAAAGCTTTCCTTTGTATTCCTTCCAGTTTCGTGATTTGCTGTTTTGTGAATGGTGACCAAATAATATTACCGTATTCCAGTAATGATCGCACAAGGGAAGTGTATGCAATCAGTTTAGAGAAGGCGGGGCCTGGCGAAGCCGGTATCTGAGTGTAAACAAGCGGCGTAGTGCAGCCACTACAGTGTCACTACAACCACAAGAACACGAAAATTGTGTATGTTTAACTCGCCGTCAGCTTACGAAAAACATCACACCAAGCCACGTATATTGGACACCAAGTTCGATTGGTTGTAAATTTAAATATGGTGAGTTTATGGTGACGTTTTGACCAAGCCTTACCTTTAAATTACATCTATTATTTTTCCCCGTGTCATCCTGTGTAATCATTCCTAAACTAGCACCCAGACACCAAACAATATATTTATAATGTTTAATACTTCGAAAAGAAGTTTTTTCGCTCGTTATACACAGCTACTCGTGTCACTTGAATGGCCAACGCTAACTATTCAAAACTTTTGACATCTAAATAATAAAAGATTGCCTAACTTCGTTTCGCAGCGCCAAAATTAGTTCCACAGATGTCTGCAAGAACAAGTCCAATAACCTCACTTCATTGTCGTCGACTTCAAGCTCCCTCATGCAGCATTGATATAGTGAAAAAACGTATACAAATGCATTGCGTGCTATTTCGCTATTGGAGAGAACATGCATATTAAGTAACAGCATTATGTGATAATTCCGTAACTGCACTGGGAGCTCTGACAAACGCTGGGCCTTGCTGTTTTGTATTTAGTACAAAAAGATTGTCTATTTCTCTGGGCGGGGTGTTATCGTTAGCGAAAACTCACTTTTCAAGTAATAAGTTAAATATGTTCGAAACATAAGACATAAAAATATGACAGCTGCTGCTATAACAGGTAATGCATAAGACAAAACCAAATATGCGATCGCGGCTGGTGTCGTCTTTTTCAGCTTTCAACGTCTTGCTTTCTTTCCGCTTTGCGGAGAACTGGGGAGAATGTTGACAAATAGCTATTTCCTGTGTTTCAGCCTATGTATTATTCAGATAGCGTAGAGAGCTCGTTTCGGTGAAATTTTGGCTTCAGCGTTGGCGTCCGTCGTCGTGAATGAAAAATTATCAATTTATGCAACGTGAAAAGTTGAGAACAGTGGAAAGAGAATAAACAATCAATCATCAAGCAGTTGTTTTAGCACACGGGTGCGCATCTGGTTGAGAATACAGTGAAAAGAACTTCCACTGCCTAGAAATATTGTGAAGGCAGCTATCACGATTTACAAATGCACGCGTTCTGTATACATACTTCGCAATGCAACATAAAATACTGCAGTAATAATGCCTGGTACGAGCACTCATTGCTAGTGTGCGGGAAAACACATGATTACCCAAATGTTATCGTGATTTTAAAAGTGGTTACCCACTACAAAAAAGACGCACACGGTACTGCGCCTATTCAGTTAAGACCACTGAGTGGTGTAAATGCTTAGCGCATAGCATAGCTTAGTGCATAGCAAGTCCGAAAAGGCTTTTTACGCTAGGTATTTTATGTGCCTGCTAGGATCAGGTTATCGTTGTCGCGTTCAACTCCTAAAGGCGAAGCTTCTTGGTCCCAAAGCTTTATAAAACACCTGAGACACCTCATTCCATTTCTTAGTCAATTATGTGAGAATTGGCCGCAAAATTTTTCGTGTCCTTCTACGACACCAGGATCGAAGAGCCTACCATGTGAACAGTTACAAAAACAAATCGGTACATGTCGGAGATATTAAAAACTATCATCTTCATAAATGGGTATAAGCCAAAACAATTGCTTGAACTATGCCACTCACCCCTGTTCCACTATAAATGAAGGCAACGGTGAGCCCGACACGAAAGGTTGCGACGAGACGGCGGAGAGCAGGAGATACTGAGTACGTACAATGAAAGAATGGGCAGTAAAGAGAACGGCGACGGCCGCTGCAATAGTACGCCGTAGTGATGGAATACCCACCTGAACGACTACGTGGCCCAAGATCTGGGAGTTTTTAAGCGCTTTTTTTTTTTCAGAGCGAGTTTGTGTCTCTGGAGCATAGACGAGCTTGTTGTGTCTATGAATGTGTTTAAACCAACACCACTTTGCGCTGAGAATCAATGCTGAAACAAGCCAACAACCACTAGAAGCAACCTGGAAACAACCTATATCAACCAGAACAGGCCAAGAAGATATCTATAGAGGCTACCAGAATAGTCTTCAGAATCAGCCAGTTTCGCTGTCTTACACTCTGAAAAGTGTTGTGGAGTCACTGCGCAGTCACCCTCGAAAATGGCTCTTTGTTCGTCCTGAAGACGGAATGCGGGCACTCTCCTCCTTGTGGAGTAACCGCAGGATTGTTTGCCCCGTGTGCAAACGACCCATCGGTGCCTACACAACTGTGTTGCCTTTCAGACGGTGTCGTAGCGTGGTGTGGTGTAGTGGTTAGTGTACACGCGTGCTGTCTGTTTGGTCATGAGTTTGAATCCCGTGTGCTCTCCTCAAGCTTTTGAACTTTTTACCTGAATGTGACGCGTGCGCATCCATTGTGCATCTAATAAAATGCCAGCACGCACTTCGAAAGGCTGGTTAAGCCAACCAAATCCTGAATTTTCTTTTGCTATAGCTGCTGCTTTTTTGAGCAATCGCAAGAGCGGGGTTGCTCTATCTCAGTTTCTCCCAGAATGGTGCAATGGTGTGGCAAATTAGTAACTCCTCTAACGAAGCACCCTCAATGCCTATTTTCTTCCTTTACTTCTTAAAATGTAAGGCTAGCGTGAATTGTTGCAACCTTCCCAATTTCGCGTGCGTGTGTCCTTCGCATAAATTGGAAAATCTTTCGGAGCTCGCTCAGGCTCACTCATGAATTATATTTTGAAAACTGAAGTCATTCGGACTGACACGCACCAAAAATTCATTTGGCTGAACTCACTCAGACTCGCACTCTCGAAAAATGTTGCCATCCAGAGTTACTCAAAATGATTTCAAAATATTACTCACCGGCGCTTCCTTAGAATCACACGCACAGCTCGTTCTGAGTTTGAGCGAGTCAGAGTGAGTCGACTCAAGAGCGAGTTCACCAACCTATGACTAGAACGCTCGATCACAAAGGTATGAGAAAGCCACCCCTTCGCCGGTGAACAGAGTATCGGTGGCCGATAGCTGCTTCCGCCAATTTTCGTGCACACGTATATGTAGCTAGAGCTGAGAATTTCCATGCGTAAGCTATACCCATAAATATTGTCTTCTTTAGTATTGTAACTCTAGCTTTTTTTTCCGTCACTATCATATCACATCTGGTGCCCCACCGCGGTGGTCTAGTGGCTAACGTACTCGGCTGCAGACTCGCAGGTCTAGCGATCGAATCCCGGAAGCAATGACTGCATTTTCGATGAAGGCGAAAATGGTGTAGGCCCGTGTGCGGATATTTGGGTACAAGTGAAAGAAGCCCGGGTGGTCGCAATTTCGGGAGTCATCCACTACGGCGTTTTTCATAACAATATGGGCGTTCTGGGACGTTAAACTCCACATATCAATTTCAAGAAAAAGAAGTGAAGGAAAAGAACAAATCGACGAATTTAGAGTGATAACATGTGGTCAAAAATGTATTAACTTGCAATGTTTTCCGAGAACAACTCGTTCGACCAGCTAATTAAGATGTATAACCGAAAATGTCGCCTTTATAAATCGGTAAATCATGGTGCGAAGAAGAAAAAAACAATACCTCAACTGCTTGGTTAGAGATATTTCTGCAAATAATAACGTATTAAGCACTCTGCCTGTTGTATGATATGAATTTTTGACCAGGATGATCTTATACTGCGATGCCTTTCAGCTTCAACTTTTTATAGCATGTTTCGAAGGACTTTGGCATGCACATATTCAAGTTATAATTTCGAGAGGCGACATGAAAGTCCGGTGACAAACCACTCGATTAACCCTTTATGAATATTAAAACCATGTTTAAGGGTGCTTTCAACAGTCAGTTCGCGATTTCTTAGATAGTGTGTTTATGAAAACGGCCACTCTTCTCATCATTGTTATTGCATCGTTATAAAAAGGAAACATGAATATTGAAGGTGAAAAAAACAAATGAAAGGCATTGAACGGAACTGATATCGCTCACGCATGGTGTACACGTTTTTCACCATCCTGTGATGAGTTCAGTAGAAGTGAGATGTTCAGTAGAAGAAGTGAGATGTTCAGTAGAAGCACAAGACAGATTACGAGACTATACCTCTCACTCTTGCAGATTTTGTGCCAGGCACTGCTTTCCGGGCAGCCCCTGCCATTCCCTCTAAAATAATGAGCGCCTGAGCCATTTATTATAGCACACTGAAACGAAACTTCAGAGCATAAATATGTAACCACGTCGAACGTAAAATAGTGCCACCGATATAGAGACTATACTGATGTTATCTATTGGAAGATTTTTAAAAAAACGAAAGCTGCGATTCTGTAATCGGTGAGCTTATGACTGCCAACTAAAAGAGAAATACTTCAAAGATTCGCTAAGACACGTTGCCGGGCTAGTTGGTTGCAGTTCATCATTTATATGGGTATAGCGCACCTTTGACTTGGGATTGCGTGTACATTGGCCAATCTGGAAGTTGTGTGAATGAAAGACTTAAGGAACACAAATACCACGTAGAAAACGCTTTGTCTGATCATTTGGCCCTTCACTGGCAGATGTGCGGTGTTTTCTTTTTGTTTCAAAACACCCGCATTCTCTTTAGGGCCCGTGATAGAACTACCCATGAAATTATTGAAGCCTTTGAAAATCACAAAATGAAAAAGAAATGTGTGAGTGTGGCTTCGATAGCTTTGACAGCTAAAGAAAAGAAGCATCTGGAATATTCACTTTGACGTTGGCGAGTTCAGATTGTCACGATCGATGATGACGCATGCATGAGGCGTGCTGTATTTTAACATGATATGTTCCAGGTTTTATCGATCCACTGTTGCTGTATATATAACATGTGTGATCGCAAATAAATTAATAGTTGCAAGTTAGCGCTGTGTGTGTGTGCATCTCTATTTTTGTGTCCTTGTCGTTGTGTGCTATAGCCTTATGAAAGATGAACTTCAAAGATGCGGGGAATGATTGTGATTGTAGTTGCAAGTCAGTTGCGAAATTTATTAGGCGACAAACAAGTCATACTGCTTACAATTAGCATGACACGTAGTACCGTGTAGATATCGCCTTAAATATAAAGTGTAAAGTAAACGCTGTTGGACACTTAAAAATACTGTGATTTCTCTTCGGCACCCTATCGCGAAAGACAGTGGCACTGGCCCAGCGCCATACCTGTTTATTGGACCACTGTCCAGTGTGGCGCTGACGCTGAGACAGTGCCACGCTGCACGATGCACGCTGGCGCTACACACTGGGACACCTGTTATTGGCTAAAATCTGGCTTTTAAATTGTGTTTACAACTTGTGGTGATGCGCACATAGTGATTAGGGCTAAAATACGCGCGCAGTGAAAAAGAACGAAAAAATTGGAAAAAAACTTGAGTGAGCAGGAATCGAACCTATTACCTTAAGACATCACATATTTTTAGCCAGACACGTTGACCACTGCGGCGCACCTAAATTTTTAGCACGGTATCTAATAAAGTATTGGCGCAATAAAGACAAAATCAAGCGAACAAAAGTACAATCAAATCGCGAAAATAAGCGCTCAAGCGTTACTCATAAACACTCAATGACTAACTCAGCGTGAGTTCCTCACATGGAGAGTTCTTCACATCGTGTTATGCAAACAAAAAAGGGGTGAGGTCAAACAATTCTCTAAGAAGGACTACGAGTCCGGTCTAAAGTCCAGCTCGTCGTAAATGTTTTTGAGGTGGATAGCCATTTAAACGATGTGTGTGCTTGAAGAGGTGGTGGGCTCTGCATTGCGGTCTTGCATTCGTGTCTTGCACAAGCTGTGACACGAGAATGAGCTTATTTTTTTTTTGCATCTTAAAAGTAATTTAGTTCTCCAATATTTTGAATATGTTGTATGCATACACAGTGTTTTGTCTCATCGTGCTCGCGCCAAACTTGCAATTGTTACCTCATTTTTTCTGAATTGCCTTGGATCACATCCATCTGGCAAGTTTTGCCGCAAAGCTTGTTAGCGTAGCAGCAGATGTGTTACGGCAATCGTAGTGACTCGCTATGTGGTTAGTCATACCTACGTACAAAACAGCGTTCACCTGAACTGCTCAGTGAGCACTGTATTTTCGCCCCTCGATAGTTTGGAAGTATTTTCTGTCCTCCTTGTTTACATTCCGTAAACGACAGCCGCAGCAGTTCACTCTAGCCGAAATGACCACTCAGCATAGGGTCGTACTTCTTGTTCCACGGTTGCTGTGAAGATCGTAGACATTCAGTTAGGAAGAGTCTAATAATTGTTACAATGCAGTTTTGATGTTAACTGACCTATGAATGGTCATATTTTCACATTCGATTACACAAATTGGGAGTTAAAAACACCAATATTGGGCATTGCAGTGGATAACTGCTGCTGGGGACTTGCGGCTTTCTACGGTACGAGCCGCAACGACTCACTGCTAGAGTAGGTTGGCCTTGATTATCAGACTGATACGATTGACATTTTGTGTTGCGAATCATCAGTTCTATCGATGCCGTTTATGAAATACATTGACCAAACACAATCAAAGTTGAAGGAAAGCGCACCCACGCAAAGAGGGGCAGCTATGGGTGCGCTAGAACCTTTTTTCCCGAAATTCTTGCATGCTCCCTTTCCCCCCACCCCCACCCCAAAGAGCAAGCATAGGTAAAACACGACGCATAAGTCCTGTGCTCCCTGCCCTCCAGCAGGAACAAAGTTCTCGTTTGTCCCCCTCAGCAAAATACTGGCAGCTCCCCTGCCCCGCGCGATCAACATATGAATGATTTTACAGCGCACTTGCATTCATTGCCTAAGTAAACTTAAGCAATATATGTATTACATAGATGAGAATACCAACATATTCGGTAAATTTTACGCTCGACATGTCGCGAGTCAATGTGAAGTCTAACAGAAAGTGTACCGATCGCGCCTAGTTTCTGCCAACGTACAGCTAATATTATCAGTGTGCTGTAGAGAGTGTACAGCGTCACCAGTGCATACCAGCGCGCTTTAAGATGCTGGGCTACGCTGCACAGTGTGGCCCAGTGCGTTTCAGCGCACTGGACGACACTGGCCACGCCCTACAGTGTGTACCAGTGCCTCGCAGCGCCCTGTAGTACACTGGGACACACTGTACAGTGTTTTCAGCGTCACCCAGTGTGCTGAAACACACTGGTAGCTACTAGAAACGCTGTTTTTTTTTCGACAGGGCTTTCTCTTATTGGAACAGCAGTTAGTAAAGCAGCTATAAACTTGCAGTGCACACCTCAAGCAGAAAACACACAAGAAATAAGCACCGACACGATGAGCTCGGAGTCACAGCTGTCACAGCTTGGCACTTAAAACGTGCTGTTCAAAGAGAAAGAAAGACTCACGAAACGAGCGCACACGTGTACAAAATACAAGCGCGAACAACTCTCACATTTTCTACTTCGATGGATGGATGGATGGATGGATGGATGGATGGATGGATGGATGGATGGATGGATGGATGGATGGATGGATGGATGGATGGATGGATGGATGGATGGATGGATGGATGGATGGATGGATGGACGGATGGATGGATGGATGGATGGATGGATGGATGGATGGATGGATGGATGGATGGATGGATGGATGGATGGATGGATGGATGGATGGATGGATGGATGGATGGATGGATGGATATGGCTGTACTTTTTAGATCTGACGGTGGCTAGCGCCACCAAGCCGTAATACCTAATGAACGAAAAACTAGATTTATTTTTTCCCTTTATTAGTGAGGTTGAGGATTCGTAGTTTGCAGCGAAGGGTTCCATTTTCACTCTTGCCTTGATTATAGCCACCAATCAGATAATCTCCTTCCAGTTAATTCTACCCGCTTAAAGTCTATTTTGCCCTCTGTGGATCACAGAGTGCTAGTGCAATGACCATCTGTTCTGCTTTTTAAGAAGAAGGGGTTCGAACCAACGCCGAGGATAAAATCTGGCCCTTAGTATCTACGGACACTATCGCAAAACGAGCGGAAACGCCATGCTGGGCGGCATCAACAAAGCATGAAACAGACGAGTGTTTGTGAGCTTGAGCTAAAAGGGAGGAGGCTCGAGCGACACACCTGCCCGCGTTGTACTGTGGATGCGTATTTCGTGGAAGGGGGCATACTTTGATGCGAGAGCGTATATGATCATCGAGTGGCATATTTTGCACTTCGAGCGTCAGGGGGTTGACTCCAGTGTCAACCAGAATCTTTCTCCCTGCTGGTGTGATCGAAAGCCTGGCAACCTGTGCCGTTTGTTGAGCCTCGATAACTTCTTCAAGCGTGTTGTGGACTCCAAGCTTCATAAGGTTCTCAGTGCTTGTGCGCATAGGAATGTCAAGAACATTCTTGATGCTTTTTCTTATGAGGATATTCAATTTATTTCTTTCATGAAGCTGCCACCTGTGCATAGATGCGACATAGCTTATGTGGCTCATCAAGAATGCACGGAATAGTCTGAGGAGGTTGTGCTCTCGAAGACCACCCCGACTGTTGGAAATGCGTGAGATTAGTCGGATGACCACTTCCACCTTAGAAGTCAGACAGTCAATCGTGCGGCCGTTCTGTCCAGTAGCCTCGATAATCATGCCCAGAACGCGTATGAAGTCCACCCTAGGAATACACTGCCCCGATGCCGTGTGCAGCCTAATGTCGATTTCAGCCAGTGGTTGCCAGTTTTTGGGTTTGGGTCCCCGTCTCGTGGGTCGATATAAGAGAAGTTCGGACTTTGCTGGCGAGAGCTTGAGGCCCATTTCATTTATGTAGACTTCACTACAGTCTACGGCCTCTTGAAGAGAGCTCTCCACAGAGCCCTCCGAGCCACCGACACTCTATATGGTGATGTCGTCCGCGTAGATGGCGAACTTGATACCCTCTTGGTTTGAGAGCTTTGCAGCAAGGCCGCACATTGATTGTTAAAAAGCAGTGGGGAGACGACTGAGCCCTGCGGGGTGCCGAAGGAACCGAGATTTTAGGGCTCAGACTTGAGATCCCCAAGCTGTATAGTGGAGTTTCTATTCTTGAGGAACGAGCTGGTGAACTTGTGAATGTTGGCTCCTAGGTTGAGAGAAGAGATGGAGGCAAGTATGTGGGAGTGCAGGACATTGTCAAAGGCATTTTCAAGATCCAGACCGAGAATAGCTCCAACGTCTTTTGTCTCCTGATCTATGATGTGATGCTTCAGCATTTTCATGACGTCCTGAGTAGATAGGTGTGGTCTAAAACCTACCATGTCGTACGGAAACAGGCTAGTCTTCTTTATGTGCTTTGATATTCGATCGTTGATGACATGCTCGGCAACCTTGCCTATACATGACGCCAGTGAAATGGGTCGTAAGTTGCTAAAACTGGGACTCCGGCCAGGTTTAGGTATGAGAATAACCGACGCCCTTTTCCATTGCTCAGGAAAAGGCCCCGTCTCCCAAATGCGATTGATTTCTTTGGTGAGGTAGGTGACAGAGTCATTGTCTAAATTGCGTAGTTTCTTGTTTTTAATGTCATTCGGGCCTGGCCTGGAGTTCCCATTAAGATTGTTTAAAATGGTGCGGACCTCTGCTTCCTGGAAGGGCTTGTCCAAGTCGAAGGCTGGTGATCCCGCGTAATGCGCGTAGCCAGAAAGAGGCCGGGTTGTCCAAAGGGAGGTATCTCTGTGCCAGACACTTCATTATTTCCGTGTCGGATTTAACCTTCCTTTCTGAATGCAGTATTCGGTCTACCAAGCGCGTCTGGTTGGATTTAAATTTGGTCTACTGCAGCAGGTGTTTGAGGAGGTTTCATTTTCCCCCAACTTTCATCTGACCATCCACCTTGTTGCAAATCTCGTCCAAATGCTGTTTTTCCATTGTCTGACAGTCTGCCAGTAAGTTGTTATTTCTTGGTTAAGACTTGTGATGCGTTTTCGCAGTCTTCGATTCATACGGTGTGCTTTCCACCTGGCTAGGAGGGCGCTTTTAGCCTCAAGAAGATGAGCAAGCCTACTATCCAATATATTGACCGGTAGATCATTCTCTATCGTTTCGGTGGCCGACTTGACGTCTTCGACCAGCTGAGACAGCCACTTGTTGAAATTCGGTGAGTCATTAATCTCTTCTGCGCTCTTCGCTCGAATCTTACGAAAGAGGTCCCAATCTGCAAATTTGAAAGCGTTAAGGGGCTTTGCTTGAATTTGTAATGTCGTACTCAAAATATAATGGTCACTCCCCAAGTTTTCTCCTAAGTTTAACTATGATACCACCCCCGTGGTTGTAACAAAGGTGAAGTCTGGGGTAGTATACCTAGAGCGAGAATTCCCAGTGCGGGTAGGAAACGTGGGGTCAGTGACCAAAGTAAGATTCAGATCCGATACAGCTTGCCAGAGCTCGGCTCCCTTGGCAGTGGTGCGAGGGTAGCCCCAAGCTTGATGGGGTGCGTTGAAATCTCCCGCTATAACTATGGGTGCGTCCACTTTCCTAGTGATCGTAATGGCTTTTGATAACAATGAGGTGAAGCTGCCTTTTGGAGAGCTATATATGTGGAGTATGAAAATGCTATTTTTAAGGTTGCTGCCAGGTATAATTTCTAAAAGAGAGTGTTAAATCTCTCTATTTGCCATGTGCACATTGTGCTCAATGTAAGTGTACTTCTTGGACACAAACGTGCAGATACCGCGGCCATCTGGAGTTTTCGTGATGTGATGGGTGTAGCCTGGCAGGCTCATTGTTTCCGTAAACGTCTCCTGTAGCATAATAACATGTGGTCGAATCGGCTGGGATTTAATATACTGCTGAAGAGCTGCCTTCTTTGATTGGAAGCCCCAGCAGTTCCACTGCCAAATTATGAAACTTTTAAGGTGTCCCGCTATTGTTGGGACCCTCAAAAGCTCTCTCCTGAGAGACGCTACGGGTTGCCACCTTCTGCACGATCCTGACCTTAGGTATTACTTGGGCCGGAGTAGCCTCGGCTGATTGTAAAGCTTTACCTTGGTCAGCCTCGATCTTTCTGACTCTGCTGTCCAATACCGCAATCGACTCGACCACCGCCCTGAGAGCATTTTTGATATCATTCAAGGTTTCCTTGACCTCTGTTTTGAAATCTTTGTCCTCGTTATTGGCAGGTTGTGCTAGCGCTCTCCTTTGTGTTGGTTTGCCCCTGGATGGACCTCCATGGGTACCTCATCGTGACTCGCATCCGATGTGACCTCTGTACAGGGAACTCTGTTTGAAAGAGACGGAGTCTAAACCTGCTGTGATTTCCTTAAGTCGAATATTTCAGCCCTGAGTTGCTCGACAATGGCCGCTGATGTTAGCATTTTCCCTTTGCATCTGCGCATATATATCTGAGTGTTGCTCTGGATTGGTACCCCTCTTTACCCGTGGTTGGGAGCCCTTGATCTTGGATGCCACGGTCTGGTGCTGATTTCCTTGCTGCACACCATTGCGGACGGTAGGCACCCGTGAGTTAGAACGGCCCTTGGATCTAGATTGTCCTCTGGATCTCGAACGGCCCCTTACTCTGCCTCTGGAACGGGATCGCCCTCGCGGTGGTTGTAGCTGTTGGCTGACGTGGCGCGGGCGCCAGCTGCTGCTCGGGCGCTCAGTCGCAGCGCGGCCGCCTGCAGCGGCTGGTAGCGATAGGAAGTCTCCTCCACTATCTGTGAAGTTCATGTCGTCGGCGTCTTGTTCCGCGAATTCCATCGTATATTGCATCCGCCGCTCTCGTCTTCGTCGATGGACTATGTAGGGCACTTGAAAACGATGCTTACACGTCTTGTCTGCCGTGAGATGTGGACCCCCACACAACTTACATTCTGGAGTGCAGACGTGATCCTCCGAGGGAGATGACATACCACACCCTCTACAGACGGCCTCCTCTGGATGGGGACAAACATCGGCTCGATGACCTAGCTTTCCACAGGCATAACAGACATCCGTCTGTCGACGATACAGGGTGCAGCGAACCAAAATACTTCCACATATGACGTAATTTGGCACTTTTAGTCCGTCAAAGAGGATGATCACCGTGGCGGAATTCTTGATTCTTTTCACTTTTAGTGCAGTCGGGTTCCTTGGGTGTACAATAAGTGAATAAAGTTGTTCTTGACCGATGTCTACGTCAACACCTCTGATGATACCTTTGCAGGTGTCGTCGGGGGCAGCTCGGTAGGCACTAACATCAAAACTGGCGGTACCGAGAGTAATGGCGGTGATCTTGGAATACGCTCTGGCGTTCTTCTCCGCTGGAGTGCTTATAACTGCAATGTTCGGCATCATATTCGGGCATACCACGTCTTCCGTGACTTCTTCCTCACTCAGCGCTGCAGCCACTGCGAGTGCCTTCGCGAACTTAATTTGACTCACAGTTCTCATCTCCATGCCATTTCTAGGTCTCACGATGACTCGACGGTGATCTCTTGGAAGGTAAGGAAGCCTAGAAGCAGCGATAAGACGCTTCTTCACTGCAGCCCGGGAGCGCTGAGGCGACCACGCGTCGCCGTGCGTGGAGACGCTCCTTGGGTCTCGGTCCTGGGGTATGCGTCCCACAAAGTTTACGTTTAGTGGTAGCCGTAGACCATCCAGAATCTTGAAGATCATCGGCAGTGATATCCTCCCATCGACAGAGACTTGCATAGACATTCCGCGCGTAGAGTGCTGAAACACCCTTCCGAGAAGGGCTGGCGGCCGCTCCGCCGTAGCCTCAGCCTAGCGCGCTCAGCTGAGCAGAGGGGCAAACAGAAGAGTCTCGAAAAAGGGTCAAAAAGCTCAACCGCAGTGAAACACTTGGTATCGATGTAGTCCGTGCGGTTTTATGCGTCGACTGGCACCAAAAGGCCTTCACGACATGAACTGTTTTTTATCATGGTTTTACCACATTTGAAACTTTGTGTCTGTGGCATTTTTCGTGCGTAGTATGTTTTGAGAATTTTCAGGGTGTTGTATTTATATGCTACCGACTCATACTTATGGTTTCTTTTGAATGTAACATAATCCCTCTATATAAAGAGAAAATACAGTGACTCATTGCCCACAAGGAGAATAGAGCAGCATTAGAAAATAGGCTTCGAACGTCTAGTACTCCGCCACAGAACCACACAGCTGCGGGAAATTTCTTTGATTGATGGCCCCTTTTAAAAAAGAGTTTCAAAAAACAGAGCTTCCTTTCCTCGCCAACAAGCCATCTGGAGGTGTTGCTTACACGTGCAAAGCAACAAAAAATGCCCTTGAGCATAGGAGAATAGGCAGCCCCTTCGCGGTGGTCTAGTGGCTAAGGGTCCCGGATGCTGACACGCAGGTCGTGGGATCGAATCCCGGCTTCAGCGGCAGCATTTCCGTTGGAGGCAAAAAGAGGTGAAAACGTTGTAGGCCCGTGTGCTCAGATTTGGGTGCACGTTGAAGAACCCCAGGTGGTCGAAATTTCCGGAGCCCTCCACTACGGCGTCTCTCAAAATCATATGGCAGTTTTGGGACGTTAAACCCGACATATCAATCAATCATAGAAGAATACGCATTATCTGGGTATCCGATTTACCATAAGCGTATCAACGGAGACCGATGTCGCAAATATGATTTGTTATCACGTAAACTTGTTTCTTTCTATTCGCACGACCCAACTTCCCTCACAATAAAAAAGACTTGTACTAATTGGCCCGAGTTTGAAGGAGTGCAAGCTGGGCAACCTTCTTAGTTCCTGTTTCGTTTTTTTTCTTTTTCTCTCGTCTGTATTGCTCGCTTCTTTCCGTCTTTTTTGTTTTGCTACATGGTATTGCGAGCACTAAACCATGAGATGACAAAATACGAGAGCGCATATCCGCACCTAATATCACCAACAAGCATTTGCATGTCTTTTCGGTGCATGTCAGCCCACAGCCTTGTCTTTTTGTGATACGGGACGTGGCGCGATTTATCCGGCAGAACAACTGTCCATCGTATGCAAACGGATCGGGTGGCGTATCTCGAATGGTCGACGATGTCTTATTTTTCCCTACCTCCGACGGCCGCCCAGCACTTGTTGGCCGCCCCTGACGCCGAGGTGTACAGTTTCTCTTAGTGGCGCAAGCTTGCCAAATAGGCGTGTTCCCGTTTACTATTACTAGATTCCCAGTCTTCTGCCGTTTGGCTGCTGTCACCAATTATTGACAATATCATTATTAAGGCGCTCGAAAAACAAGACGATAAAGAGTTCTCAAGACTCAGTAGGGCGCAGGGTGTTATGCTATGCGTTATTTTGCCTCCGTTACGCAAACCTGCATAACATGCGCTCGATGTATAACGCGTCCGACGCTGCAGTGCATGGGGATTTTGTTGAAGTTTAAAGTTGCAAGCTTGATTGTATTAGACTATTCTGACCGGATTCCGCACATGACAGAACTTTTCGAGTTTATACTAGAGCGAACGCTAGCCAACGCGCTAACGCAGAAACTTTCTATTATTAACATATAAAAGAGAATGCACCGGTGTAGCTCGTTGTTGCGATCTGATGATGACGTGATTCGGCCAAGTCATCAGTATCAAGAACTACCGCGCGAACAATGTCAATGCAAGCTTGCACGCGTTGCTATTCAGAAAACAGTCTTCGCAGCTCATCTCGCATGACAACACTGACCGTCTCGCTCCTGCAGTCACTGCAGAAAGCTTAATGTTCAGAGTGACTTTTTTTCCACTCAATAAAGAATAAGTTCCCACTCCTCCGCCTTTTAGTTCTACTACAGAGTATTGTGCCAAGCAGTCACGCTAGTGATCGATACTTATTAGTTGAATGCTGCGCAGCTTCCTGAACACTGTGGTGCTTCGGTGGATGCATAAGTGTGGACTCATCTTTTCCTCAAGTATAGCGGGGTAAGCATCAGCCCTATGCAGGTGTCATGTCCACCAAGGATTCACGTTGAGCTCTGTAATATATAGTAGAAGAAAAAATAAACTAACAGTAAGCACGCCTTCCTCTTTGTGGAAGAATTGTGTCTTTTATAGTACCACCAAACTGCAAGGTGCTGAGCTAAATGTCTTCATTCTTATAGGTTTCATCCGCATTCAACAAACCAAAATATTTAACGGATGCTTACTCCATACATCGCTTTTTCTGAGAGACATTTGTGTTGACACAATTGGTGCTATTCTTATATACAAAGACAATAATAAAGGCGTAGTCTATATATTGCAGAAAGCAGACTCTTTCAACACAGTTGGTGCTGCCCCAACACGAGGCCACCTTCAAAATATGTATTAGGCAGCGTCGTAAAAGGAAGCAACAAAAAGGAGAAGACAGGGAGGTTAACCAGAAAGACATCCGGTTGGATACCTTACACTGGGAGATTAGGCAAGGGGACGAGAAAGACGAGAAAGAGGGAAGAGAGGGAAAAGAAAAAAAAATGGGTTAGGGAGAGACTGACAGTAATTTCACTGCAGCGTGTAGAACTCTTCCGCATTTCAGAGGCGTTCACACAAGCCTGTCTTTCTCAGGAAACACAGCAGGGCTTTCACTGCCTTGTGGGCTGTCGAGGCATGTGGACATTGCTGTAATAGCCCCTGCACAGAAAGAGGCTGATCATCCAGTCGCTGCATTGCGTTGGCAAGTACTTGTCTCTCTGAGGCAAATCGAGGACAATGGCACAGCAGGTGTTCAATATTTTCGTCGGTGCCGCAAACATCGCACGCCGCAATGTCAGTAATTTCGATTAACGTGGTATAAGCTTTCGTGAAAGAACTTAACTCCCAGACAAAGGCGATGGAGAAGCGAAGCTGCACGTCGATGTAGGCTGGGTGTCGCAATTATTGTTTAATATTTATGGCCACGACCACTGAACCAAGTTCATTCACATTCCTGGTAAGGCGTGGCGCAAGTTCCTGAACACTTTGGTGCTTCAGTGTATTCATCAGTGTGAAATTGTCTTTTCCCCATGTATAGCTGGGTCAGCACGGGCCATTTCTTTGGTGAACGTCCCTAACTTCCAGTTCTAGAGTTGTGCTCACCTTTCAAAAAGCTTTCTGCAATCTATACGAACTAAGCTAGTGGTTCTGTGCAAAAATAGATCCCAAGTAGTCGGAGTTGCCTTTGTATTCATAAAGAGGTCGTGACGGCAAAAATAAAGAGAAAAACAGACGCAGTGAAGCTTCCCGTTGTAGTCCCAGAATTTTCATAGGGCTAGCGGGCAGCGGCATTTGCCGCCTCGTTGCCGGGCAGGCCCGAGTGGCCTGGGGTCCAGACTATACGAATGGGATGAGGGTTAAAGCGCCAAGAGGCTGCCTGTAGCAGGCTAGCCGCCAGCGGGGCAATGGAACCCTGAAGGTACTGAGAACAGGCCGAGCGCGAGTCCGTCAGGATGGTGCGTGAGGCAGGGTGAGAGGCGGCCAAACCTACGGCAACCTCTTCAGCGTGCGTTACTGTGTCTGCTCGAAAGGAGAGGCCATCTACGTGTTTGCCCTCTGTAATCACGGCAGCCGTGAAGTGACCCGAGGGGAAGGGACCCGAGACGTCCACGTAGAAAACACCAGGACGATCGGAGTGTCGCGTATGAAGGGCCGCGGCGCGTGCTAGTCTACGGCCAGGATGGAGGTCGGGGTTCATATTACGGGGTAGAGGTTCCACCCATAGCTTTTGACGCCAGAGCTCTGGTATCGGCTGCAGAGGGTCTTGGTCAGATATCGGGTTAAGGCCAAGTTTGTGTAGAAGACGACGCCCTGAAGGCGTCTGTGACAGTCGATTGATTTGGTTAACGCGATGAGCTTCGCGCATCTCTGCAAAGGTGTTGTGTACCCCCAGAGCCACGAATCGGCTGTTGGAAGTTGCAATAGGTAGGTCCAGAGCGCGTTTGTATACTGAACGAAGAAGGACGTCCAGCTGGTGCTCGTGTCGACGACGCAGGCGAAGGTAAGGCAAGGCGTAGAGGACGCGACTGGTCACAAACGCGTGAGCCAATTGGAGGGACTGAGACCCGCGGAGGCCGCCGCGCTTGGTAGAAACTCGCCGTATCATGCGGCTCACCTGTTCGCTGGTGCGTCTGAGGCCTGCTATTGTGCCCTTTGGATCCAAGGACGATGTGAGGTGAAGGCCAAGAACCCGAATGTTTTGCACTGACGGGACGGGCCCGGACGGAAGAAAAATTAGGCGGCGGTAGCGGAGAGACTGAAAGAAGAGCCGATTTAGCTGGAGAGCACTCCAGGCCACATGAACCTGCGTAGGTGTCCACCAGAAGGGCAGCCTTTTGCAGGCGTTCTTCGATTTGCGCTAAGGAGCCGGTGTTGGTCCAGATTGTGATATCGTCCGCATATAGTGCGTGTTGTATTCCCTCGACCTCGCTTAGAAGAGAGGGGAGGTTCATCATCGCCAGGTTAAAAAGCAGAGGAGACAGGACTGCCCCTTGAGGTGTACCCCGCGTGCCTAATAAGTACGGGCCGTGTTCGGTAGAATTAAGGCGAATGAAGGCGGTGCAATGTGATAGAAAGGCGCGAATGTAGTTGAAAGTCTTCTGCCCGCCGTTTGTGGTAGACAGGTTAGTGAGTAGAGTGCTGTGTTTGACGTTGTCGAACGCCCCGCGGAGATCGAGAGCGAGCACGGCTTTATCGTTATGGCGCATAGTAGTCGGCTCTATGATATCGTGTTGAAGCTGGAGCAGGACGTCCTGCGCCGACAGATGGGGGCGAAAGCCAAACATCGTGTCGGCAAAGGTCCTCCTGGCCTGCAAGTAGGCGGAAAGGCGTTCGCGAACCATGGTTTCCATGAGTTTGCCTGCGCAAGACGTAAGTGAGATGGGTCTCAGTGCCTCAATACTAACGGACTTTGCCGATTTGGGAATGAATGTCACAACCGATGTGGTCCATTCCGTTGGAAGCTGAGAGCCGTCGCATATCGAATTTATAAGGTGGAGTAGTGAGAGGTGTGCTTGGTCGGGAAGATTTGCCAGGAGCGATACTGTGATTCCGTCGCGTCCAGGGGCCGTGCCCCGTCGCATTTTCGTGAGTGCAAATCGTAAATCAGAAAGCGTGTATGGGGCGTCGAGGTCGGTGTTAGGGGCGCCGGAATACGTATATGCTGGGCCTGCGGGATCATTTGTGCGGCAGATGTAGCGGTCACAAAGTTCTCGCGCGAGTTCATCCGTAGTGCCCTGAAAGGCATGCAGAACACGGTGGAGCTGGCGTTGCGTTTCTCCCCTGGTGGTGGAGAGATCGAGAAGGCTTCTAAAGAGTCGCCACGCACTCTTAGAGCTCATCTGGTGTGCAGCCTTCGAACAGGTGTCTGCCCAGTTAGCATCGGAAAGTTGTGCGGAGTATGCGGCCGCCTCTGCAGTGAGCGCCTCAATGCGAGCGCGAAGTTTCCGATTAAGTTTGTTGCGTTTCCAGCGCCTTATGAGCCCGCGGCGAGCGTGCCAAAGATGTAGGAGGTGTGGATCGATTGCAGGAGTCAAATTAGAGGTTGCAAGGGTGCGAGTGTTCGCTTGTTTTATATGGAGAGCGTATGATTCCCACGCTGCATATTCGGTCGAGGAGAGGCCGGCGGGGAATGGTTGCATTCTGAACTGAGTCCAATCAGTGAGACGGGCTTGGCCCCAGTTTTGGCGCATTTTCTGCCACGGTGTGAACGAAATGCGGAGTAAAAAGTGATCGCTGCCTAGGGTTTCGCTAAATTCTCCCATGTAGCATCGCGGATGTGACGGGTGAGGGAGAGGTCGGGGCATGTGTCTCGCGTGAGCGAATTGCCGGAACGTGTGGGTTGTGCCGGATCGGTAAGAAGCGTCAGGCTCAGCGAGGAAATGAGCTCCTTGAGCTCTCTGCCCCGGGCCTTCTCGTAGTGGTAACCCCAGTGAGGGCTGGGGGCATTAAAGTACCCGACAATCACCAGTGGTTGTCGGGCCGCTATACGCAGCGCCCGATGGAAGAGATGCGCAAACGAAGCCCTTGCAAGGCGAGGGGGACAGTACACGTTTAAGATATGTATTGATGGTTGGCCCCTCCGCTGAGACAGCACTGATATCATGCAGTAGTCGTAAGGAAGATCCAGATCGAGGTCAATCTGTACCGCCGTGTAAGCTTTATGCACGAGGAGGCATGTGGGGGTGCCGCCTACGTAGGAGCAGTATCCAGAAAGGGATGGAGCAGGGCCAGATTCTTGGAGCACCAAGACGGCCGGCTGAGAGCCAAGTGAGCTGAGGAAAAGGGAAAGATGTGAACGCTTTCGCCTGTTCCCGAAGCCTCCAGGGTTCCACTGTATGATCTCGAATTTAGACGCAGTGTTTGAACGGGACGTACGATTGGTAGCCATCGTGACTGTTGTTATGCCAGCGAGTCCTCGTCAAACGAGCGTGCCTCTGAAAAAGGCAATCTGGGTCAAGGCCAGCCCGCAGTCGGCCTGGCGCGATCACCTCGACGGCGTGAACACGCGAGGCGCATCTGTGGCCCACGTGCATTGAGTCAGCGTCGCACGTGACAGCGAGCCGGCGTCCTCATGTCTGGTGGCCTGACGCATCGCGCGGCGAACCCCATTGGAGGAGCCTGCTCTGAAGACCAGCGGCGCTTCTGATTGGACATTTTGCTTGGACCCGGTGTAAATAAAAGAAGCCCTGCGGCGCGTCGCGATCGGCAGTCCTAGAGAGAGGAGTCCCCGTGTCGGAGTGCCGACATGTGTGTGAGTCAGCGGTCTTAGGCGAAAGGCTGACCTATGTGTTAGAGAGAAGAGCTCGGCTCTTCGAGTCTCTGTCGGCCCCAGTGCCGAAATTGTAACGCCTCTGTAAATATGCTGTACATAAACCTTGTTTAACTCACCGTCGTCTCGTCCGCTCGTCTTATCAGCTCTGCGCAGAAGCAGTCGCGAGCTGATAAACATACGCTACCAAACGGCTGGTGACCTTCCCGGCGGAGTTGAAAGCAGTGGCGCCTCCGGGGCCGTGTTGGCGTCGCCGTCTTTCGCAACAGTGGTGGCTTCGGCGGGATCGGTCCGCCGTTTCTCAACAGTGGAGGTCAGCGGCGGGATAGGCCCGGTACGCTACGCAACAGTGGTGGCAGCGGTGGGATTTCGGAGTCCGTTTCTCAACAGTGGTTGGCAGCTGCGGGATCGGCCGGCGTCAGCGACATCGATGCGGTGAGTGCCTGATGTTTTCCCCTCAGTTCACCAGACTACTCTAGCTCAGGTTGTAGTAGTTTAGAGAAGGGCTGTGTGAAGCATTAGAGTGAGCTTTGATCGTTTCAAGCCAAGTTGAAGTGCTTTGAAACCAAAGTTAATGCGGAGGTGGTAAACACGGGAGGGTGAAAAATTGCTTGCGCGTCTTGCTAGTAGGCTTATAGTGGGTACGGCAAGTAGATTCTTAACAGGGGCAAACAGCAAGAGGCTAGTGTGAACGATGGAGAACCTTAAAGTGAAGGAACTCATCGAAATTTGTGAGGAACTCGGCATTACTTTGGGCCGTGCGAAACGAAAGCAAGCGATCCTTGATATCATGAAGGATGAGGGAGTGTCGGCTGAGGAAGTCGATGAGGCCTGGGTGGATATTAAAGCACGCCGCGAAGAGGCTGAAAGGCGCGAAGCTCGCGAACGTGACGAAGCTGAAAGGCGCGAAGCTCGCGAACGTGAAGAAGTTGAAAGGCGCGAACGACGCGAGGAGGCCGAGAGACAGGAGCGTCTCGAGTTGAAACGACTAGAATTGGCAATCCTACAGTGTTCGCAGGCGCCTGGCGTAGCTTCTCCGACGATTCAGGTCAGCGGTTTTAGAATTCGGGACCAACTGCCACCGTTCGTAGTAGGCGAGGACATGGCGAAGTATCTCGTCAAGTTTGAACACGTCTGTGAGCGAAACGCTTTGGAGCGGTCTCTTTGGGCGCAGAACCTGTTAGCTCTTCTTCCCGGCGAAGTGTCCGACGCATTAACTTGCTTGTCTAGGGAAGCGTTTGAGAGCTATGACGAGGTTAAGGAAGTGCTCTTGAGACGTTATAAGTTGTCACCCGAGGCTTTCAGGCAAAGGTTCCGGTATGCTGAAAAGGGGAATGAGTCACACGTTGACTTCGCGTTTCGTCTTAAAGCCGATTTAATTGAATGGCTCAAGGGCGAAGGTGTTTATGACGACCGCGATAAAGTGGTGGAATGCGTTGCATTGGAGCAATTCTACCGCTGCATCGAGGATAATGTCAGACTTTGGCTGCAGGACAGACTTAGTGAAGTACAGCTAAACAAGGCAGCAGAGTTAGCTGAGGAGTATTATACTCGCCGAAAGTTGCACAGCAGGGCAGTGCGCGTTGAAAAAGATGAGAGAAAAGAGGGCTTTTCAAGGAAACCTGATCAACGGAAACCCGTTCCGCACCGTAATTTCAAAAAGGACCCATCTCTTACTAAGGACAGTGTAGGGGAAGGGCAAGCAGAAGCGGAGAAATCGAGTGAGGTTTCTACCACACAAGCATTTGAATCGGAAAACAAACGGAAGCCGCTAATCTGCTACAACTGTAAAAAGGAAGGGCACATCGCGAGAAACTGTCAGGAAAAGTTTGCCTTCGCAACGATCCGAGAATCAGAGAAAAACATTCGGTTGTTGGAGCCGTATCTCCAAGAAATTAGGGTGAATAAGAAAACGTGCCGAGCACTTAGAGACTCAGCGGCAACCATGGACGTTGTCCATCCTTCATTGGTGTCTCCGGATGACTTCACAGGAGAATGCGCGTGGATCAGGCAGGTCGCCGAGGAGCAGAGTGTTCGCTTACCAATCGCCACGGTTGTCATTGAAGGCCCATTCGGTAAGCTTCGCACCGAAGCGGCTGTGTCTGCCGCGCTGAATGGTCGTTTTTCTTATCTTTTCTCCAACAACTCGGAGCAGCTTCTCAAAGAGCAGGGCAAATCGTTCTTCCCCAACTTAGCGTGCATGGCTCCCACGCGATCGCAAGCGCGAAAGCTTTCGCGGAAGCTTGACTTGGTTCCATGCGGTGAACTCTCAAGTGACCTTGTCGGCGGGTCGACGGAACCCCAGAAAGGAAATTTTCCGCATGAGTCATGTGAGCAGTCACGCGAGCGGCCCGTCGCGGGAGCGGCCAGCGCGGTATGCGCTGGGGGAGACGACGTGGCGCCATTGAGTCAGAGCGAGAGGGTTGCAACGCTCTCGCCTGTAGCGGAAAGTTGGAGCGAGCTGCCGAGAGTTGATCGAGAGACGCTCATTGGAGAGCAACGTGAGGATTTCTCGATTGAAGCGCTAGTGGAAAGCCAAATTGAAGCGCGAGTGGAAAGCCAGAAAAACGCGGCAAAAGTGCTGTCGAAGGAGCACTACGAGAAATCGGGGAAGAAGCGCGCTTTTGAAGTTGATAATCAGGTAATGCGGCTGCAGCCACCCAAAAGGAACAAGCTTGAGGTTGATTGGGAAGGGCCCGCCACAGTATTATCGAAGCCTTGCGATACAACTTATGAGGTGCAAGTAGGAAGGCGGCAGAACAAAATTTACAACTTGATGAAACCCAATGTTCAACATCAAGCGGTCGTAAATCAGCTGTTGAAGGCTTCAGAGGAAGAGGGAGCAGAAAATTTGAGTTCTAGTGAGGTGATCGAAGGGGGATCGAAAGTAATCCGGGAGCAGATAAACCTAGAGCCTAGCTTAAGTGAAGAAGGACCTGAGAAAGAGGACCTGAGAAAGATTGTTTCCGAGTTTGGGTATGTGTTGTCGGACCGTCCCGGAGACACGACGGTGATCGAACACGATATCGAGCTAAGCGGTGAGGAGTCAATCCGTAGCAAGCCGTATCGTTGTTCCCCTGTGCAACGTCGAAAGTGTGAGCCGCTCCTGGTGCCGCATAGGTATCGTCGCCTAAAAGTGGCCGGTTACTGAAGTGGAGCATGTTGCTCCACAGCGCAACTTTGACGTTCGCTAAAGAAAAAAAAAAGGTAAACGCTAATGCAGGTGCATTGAGCAGTGCGTTCTAGCTAGTACCTTCTCAACCTTTCGGTTTCTGGCTGGCGATTCGGGGCAAAATTTTGACCTCATCACGACCTGGGCTGAGCGCTCTCGTTCAGAGTGATCTCAAGGGGCCAACTTTGTGGTATTCTTATTCGTTACGTTGTTGTACGTGGAAAAAAAAAATATTGAGTTGTCATTTTAAGAGTCTTGTGTCCCACATGTGCCTCTTGATGTAGAGGGAACAAAATTCCGATAGACACGTAGATAGGTATATGTTGTACTATACTTTGTCTGGTGTTCTGTCGGGTGACCGAGGGCACTTGCGTGTTTCGTGTGTTGTCTGTTGTCGATCCGTTCTTGGCAAGTTGCAGAACCATCGACAAGTGCTGAAACCGAAGATGGTCAGAAGAGACGAGTGAAGCTGGTCAGCAAGTTGTGGCGACAAGCCAGTGGAGCTGGGATCCGTCGTCAAAAGTGGAATGTGTTCCCGGACCAGTCTGGAGCTGTATTCTCCCCATGGCCCTGGAGGCGAACCTGGAGGGACCTGGCGAACGAGCGCACCTGACATCCGAGCCCCGTGGAAGCAGCTCGTCTTTCCGGTGCATTGTCTGGCGGCGGGGGTGCTGTTATGCCAGCGAGTCCTCGTCAAACGACCGTGCCTCTGAAAAAGGCAATCTGGGTCAAGGCCAGCCCGCAGTCGGCCTGGCGCGATCACCTCGACGGCGTGAACACGCGAGGCGCATCTGTGGCCCACGTGCATTGAGTCAGCGTCGCACGTGACAGCGAGCCGGCGTCCTCATGTCTGGTGGCCTGACGCATCGCGCGGCGAACCCCATTGGAGGAGCCTGCTCTGAAGACCAGCGGCGCTTCTGATTGGACATTTTGCTTGGACCCGGTGTAAATAAAAGAAGCCCTGCGGCGCGTCGCGATCGGCAGTCCTAGAGAGAGGAGTCCCCGTGTCGGAGTGCCGACATGTGTGTGAGTCAGCGGTCTTAGGCGAAAGGCTGACCTATGTGTTAGAGAGAAGAGCTCGGCTCTTCGAGTCTCTGTCGGCCCCAGTGCCGAAATTGTAACGCCTCTGTAAATATGCTGTACATAAACCTTGTTTAACTCACCGTCGTCTCGTCCGCTCGTCTTATCAGCTCTGCGCAGAAGCAGTCGCGAGCTGATAAACATACGCTACCAAACGGCTGGTGACCTTCCCGGCGGAGTTGAAAGCAGTGGCGCCTCCGGGGCCGTGTTGGCGTCGCCGTCTTTCGCAACAGTGGTGGCTTCGGCGGGATCGGTCCGCCGTTTCTCAACAGTGGAGGTCAGCGGCGGGATAGGCCCGGTACGCTACGCAACACTGTATAGGTTTTATATTTGGTCCTCCATGTCCCGCTCGGATTCCTCAGAGGCAGGGAGGGGCACGGAGGCCGGATTGTCCGACGGCGGGGTGGTGGTAGCCACCTTACGACGACGCCGTGGAGCAGTACCCTCACTGCTCACCGAGCAGGAGCGGCAACGCGATGCCTTGGGTTGAAACTGGGTGATTGCCCAGGCTTGAATAGCCTGGGTAACCTCTACTACTATGCGTTGGACCGAGAAGCTGGTGAGGAGGTGATTAATCGAAGCTTCGACGCGCGTGAGGCGTTCCTCTACGCGCGGGGTGCGCTCTTCGCTAGGGAGAGTTTGGTTAGCGGGCAAGATGACCTGAGGTGCCCCAGGAGCCTCAAGAGCTTCTGGAGTAGATGTGGCACCGGTTCCGAGTGCTGGAGTACAAATGGTTGCTTGAACCGGCGGTTTAATGGGAGTGGACTTAGCGCGAGGACTAAGCTTAGACGTAGCTGGCGTAGCCGCCTGGACAGAGGAGGCAATACCGGATGGCCTTGCAGTACACTGTTGTTGGGGTTGAAGTCGCTTATTTAAGAGTTCGAGTTGTTTAGTTAAAAGAGAATTTTGCTTTTGAAGTGCCGCAACTTGCTGGCGAAGGGCCGCAAGTTCGGGAGAAGGAGGATCGACAGAAGGGGGTGAGAGAGGCTTAGAAGCAGCTTTCCCTGCCCAACTGCTCACCTGAGGTACCGCCGCTGGTGCTTCGAGCGGTGGGAATGCTTGAGTATCGGCGTGGAGTGGTGGAGCCGGATGATGCAGGTTGGTGCTGCTGTCTGGCTGTGACGAACATGAGGTGGTCCCTCGAGGAGATGTTGAGGGCTGCTTGCGTTTCCGATATTTTCGATATTTTGCCGTGCAGCCACTGGTTCCAGTCTCATGGGCGCCGTGGCAGAGGAGGCACTTGGGGTGGCAGTCGTGGGCACTGAGACCTGCAGGTGCGGGGGTTCCACAATTGGCACACTGGGTTGGAGCGGCGTGAGGACACTGAGGTGGTCGATGACCGGTGGTACCGCACTTGGTGCATACAGGGACCGTTTTCTTGTAGGCGCGGATGTACGTCGCCACGCAGTGGTAGAAGAGGAAGCGGGGTAACTTCGTGCCCTCGAAAGTCACCACCACCGCCGCGGAATCTCCGAGTTTGCGGACCACAAGGATAGTACCTCGAGGCCAATACAGTTCAGACTTTATCTTCTCCGGGCTTTCAGCAGGGTTTACGTTGATGACGCCCTTGCATGTATCCCCTGGTGCCTTGGCGTGGCCTCGAAAGGGCAGCTGCTGATCCCCCACTTGCAGCTGGAAGTCCCCGAGGAGTCGCTGTGCCATAGGCAAAATGGTGGTGCTACAGACCAAGATGTTCTGTTCCCAGATTAGCCACACTTGAATTTGCGTGGTAGTCCGGTCGCCGAGGTAGCTGCGGATGGCGTCGCCCGCGCGATCGGCCGGGACAAATGTGCGTAGCTCGCAGGGAACGCGAGGTTTCACTACCACGTTGTAGTCGTCGCGAGAGAGGCGAGGAGTTTGACGCGGACGCCACTTGCGTTGCTTCGCTGGCTGCGAGGACGGAGCAGAGGTAGGCACACCACCGGAGGGATGGCGCGCCGGCGTTCCTTGCAAGGCTGGGGAAAGGTGGTCCGCTGTGGCGTCTCGTTGTTGTTGAGACGCAGGCTTCGATTTCGCTTGCTTGCGTTGCCACAGTCTCACCATGTCGGCGAGGTATTCATCTTCTGATGGCGTAGTGTTTTCGGAGGATGAAATCTCCATGAACAGCGTTTGGCTTGAGGCAGGATCATAGCCCGTAACCACGTTAGCGGCCGCCATCGCCGGGCTGAGAGCCCTTAGCGAGGCGGTGCTGTAGCCGGGAGTGAAGGACGTCCCTCAAGTTGTCAAAACTGGACCCACCTGGACGAAAGTGTTGTCTAGGCGAAGCGGAGAACTTGGCGGTGACGATAAATCCAAGTTTCAGGGGTAACAAGGTGGATGTCCGCAGAAATAGCATAAAATCTACGGAGGCGATGCGGAGTGCGTCCGTCACCATCGAGCGCTCGCAGTGCCCCCCCCCCTCCTGACAAAGAAGACGCGAAAGAAAATCACGGATTGTAGCCACAAAGAACAATACCTACTTCCAAAATACCGACTCGTGCCTGACTAAGCAAACATATCAAGACAAGGACAGACCAGCGAGGCGATGGTCACTGTGCCTCCTAGAACAGCCGCTTTCGTTCAGGAAGCCGTAGACTTTACTCACACCACCATGTTCACATGCGGAAGCCTGGTTCAGATAATACGACTGGTTATACCTCGGCGAGTTCTGGCACTACAACGGGAAGCTTCACTGCGTCTGTTTTGCGCTTTATTATGCCGTCACGACGTCTTTATGAGCACAGAGGCCATTCCGACTAGTTGAGATCAATTTTCGCACAGCACCACTAGCTTAGTTCGTATAGATCACAGAAAGCTTCTTGAGAGGTGTGGACAACTCTAGAAGTGGACGTTAGGGACGTTCACGAATGAAATGGCCCACGCTGAGCCAGCTATACTTTGGGAAAATTTGATTCCACACTTATGATTACACTGCAGCACCCACGTGTTCAGGAACTTGCGCCGCGCCTTACCAAGATTGTCAATAAACTTGGTTCAGTGATCGCGGCAATAAATATCTCACCGGTAATTACAATGCTGCCTAATACAAATTCTGAACGCCATCTCTTGTTGAGGCAGCATCATCTGTGTAGAAAATGTCGGCTTTCCACAAAATATCGACTACACCATTATTCATTGTGTGTCATTACTGTCCAAGTGTGTCATTACTGGTCTCTCTCGGAAAAAGCGATGTATCGGATAACATCCGGAAGGTATCATGATTTGTTGAAAGTGGGTGAAACTTGAGACAACGAAGTACTTCAGCTCATCCATCTACCTGCAGTTTGTTGGTATTATTAAGACACAATTTTGCGCGGTGAGGAAGGTGTGCTGACTGTTTTTTAGTTTACTCTTCCTTTAAAGAATAACACACAGCTCAATGGGATTACTTGGTGGACGTGTCACCAGTATAGGGCTCATGCTGACCACGCTATACTTGAGGAAAGATCATTCCACACTTATGCATACACTGAAGCACCACAGTGGCCATGAACTTGCGCAGCCTTCAACAAAAAAAGTTTCAAACACTAGCGTAACTGCGTCGCTCAGTACTCTGTAGTAGGACTGAAAGGTGGAGGAGTGAAAACTTATTCATCATTGGGTAGAAAAAAAAGTCACTGTGAACTTTACATCTTCTTCGGCAACTGCAGGAGCGACACAGCGAGTGTTGTCATAGGAGATGAGCTGCGTAGGCTGCTTTTTGAATAGCAACAAGTGCAAGCTGACATAGATATTGTCCGCGTGGTAGTTCGCGATACTGCCCCGCCGCGGTGATCTAGTGGCTAAGGTACTCGGCTGCTGACCCGCAGGTCGCGGTATCGAATCCCGGCGGCGGCGGCTGCATTTTCGATGGAGGCGGAAATGTTGTAGGCCCATGTGCTCAGATTTCGGTGCACGTTAAAGAACCCCAAGTGGTAGAATTTTCTGGAGCCCTTCACTACGGCGTCTCTCATAATCTTATGGTGATTTTGGGATGTTAAACCACACATATCAATTGATCAATTCGCGATACTCATGACTTGGCTGAACCACGCCATCATTAGCTCGAAACAACGACCTACACCAGTGCATTCTCTTTTATATGCGAATAACAGAACGTTTCTGCGTTAGCGCGGTGGCTAGCGTTCACTTTAGTATAAGGTCGACAACTTGTGTCTTGTGCGGAATCTGGCCAGAATAGTCTAATACAATCAAGCTTGCAACTTTAAACTTCCAGACGGTCCCCATGCAATGCGGCGCGGGACGCGTCATACATCGAGCGCAGGTTACGTAGGTTGGCGTAACGGCGGCAAAACGGCGCATAGCATGACAACCTGCGCCCTACTGAGTCCGGAGAACTCTTTATCGTCTTGTTCTTCGAGCGCCTTAATAATAATATTGTCACAAATGGGTGACAGCAGCCAAAAGACACAAGACTGGGAAGCTAGTAATAATAGACGGGAACACGTTTATTTGGCAAACTTGAGCCACTAGGAGAAACTGTACACCTCGGCGTCGGGAGCGGCCAACAAGTGCTGGGCGGCCGTCGGAGGTAGGAGAAAAAAAAGACATCGTCGGCCATTCGAGATCCGCCCCCCCCCCCGATGCGTTTGCGTACGCTGGACAGTGGTCATGCCGGATAAATCGCTCCACGTCCCGTATCACAAAGAAATGAAGCTGTGGGCTGACATGCCCTGAAAAGACATGTAATTGCTTGTTGCTGATATTAGGTGCGGATATGCGCTCTCGTATTTTGTCATCTCATGGCTTAGTGCTCGCAATACCTTGTATCAAAACAAAAAAACGAAAGAAAGGGAGCAATAGAGACCTGACAAAAAGAAAAAAAAAACAGGAACTAAGAAGGTTGCCCAGCTCCGCACTCCTTCAAATTCGGGATAATTAGTTCAAGTGGCTTTTTTGTGAGCTAAGTTGGATCATTCGAAAATAAAGAAACAAGCATACGTGATAACAAATCATATTTTCTATATCGGGCTCCGTTGATACGCTTACGGTAGATCGGATACCCAGATTATGCCTATTCTTCTAAGCTCCATGGCATTTTTCTTTGCTTTGCGCGTGTAAGCAATACATCCAGATGGTTTGTTGGCGAGGTAAGGAAGCTCTGTATTTGAAAACCATTTTATAAAAGGGGCTTTTATTGAAAGGAGTTTCCCCCAGCTGTGTGGTTCTGTGGCGGAGTACTAGACGTTCAAAGCCTATTTTCAAATGCTGATCAAACCTCCTTGTGGGCAATGAATCACTTTATTTTCTAATGATGTAGAGGGCTTCTCTTACATTCAGAAGGAAGTCATAAGTATGATGTGTGCGTAACATCAATTATAAGGCACTGAAAATTCTCAAAACATACTACGCACGAGAAACGCCGCAGACACGAAGTTTCAAACGTGGTAAAAAACCACGATAAAAAAACAGTTCATGTCGTGAAATGCCATATCACAAGTACGTATGCGTACAGCCATGATGCAAAAAGAAGCTAAAAATTGTGCCAATGTCACGATGCTGTGAAGAACTTTGATGTAAGCGAATATTTACGTATTCATATCAGTCACTGTGGTGGTTTCGTAAGGGCTTTCACTGAAAAAGTAATAAATAAAATAAATACTATAAGGTGAAATGACAACATTGTATCTAAAAACTGGAGCTATTACCAAGGCCTAGTGAAAAGTAAACTTCATTCCTCTGCCTCAATGTGACGCGTATACTATTATATGAGCTTCTCAGACGATAAGGCGCTCTGACCACTACAGATATTTTTTCTGTTGATATTTATTTATTTCGACATACTGCCAATCCCATCAGGGATTTTAGCAGGAAGGGCGTGAACATAAAAATTCGAATAGGTACACAATAAAGACATACATCGCGATAAAGTACAGAATGAAACTAACAGAATCGGATCATTTAACAATTTCAGATCAAAGAAGGCATAAAACATTAGTGTAAAGAGAAGTTGTCAGAAGAAAATAAATGCAGCGACTTGGTTGACACATTGGTTGACATATTGGCATATGCATCAAGAAACACAACAAGAAATCACAGCAATAAGAAACTACCCTACAATATGGCAAAGTATTTCAAGGAAGGGCAAATTTATACACACTGAAAAACAGAAACATGTTCAAGAATCAACAGGGCGATTTCTCTTCACCTGGATTCAGTACTAAAAATTGCTTAAAGAAAAAAAAATGATGACATGATACTTCGCTCGTACATTGTTCACACGAACATCCATATTAAAATCAACCAGGTGATTCCGTTTGCATAATACAAAGTTCATTTTCGACAAGGGTTAGAAATTTTGCTAATTCGGTAGTGCTGGAGATACTCGGATCCAGTTTATTCCATTCATTAGTGGCTAACGGAAAGAATGAGTACCTAAAGCAGTTTGTGTTGAAGGAGTATTCGTTAAGTCTCATTGGGTGTTTCTGGCGTGTTTTTCTAGTTTGATCAAACGTAAGATAGGCGGATACATCAATGTTTAAATGACCATGTATTAATTCATGTATGAATTTTGCACGTGCTAACCTTGTTCTATTCATTAGAGTAAGTAATCCAGCTTTTTTCATTAGTTCAGTCGGAGAATCTGTATGTCTGTACTTGTTGTAGATGAACCTCAAAGCTTTCCTTTGTATTCCTTCCAGTTTCGTGATTTGCTGTTTTGTGAATGGTGACCAAATAATATTACCGTATTCCAGTAATGATCGCACAAGGGAAGTGTATGCAATCAGTTTAGAGAAGGCGGGGCCTGGCGAAGCCGGTATCTGAGTGTAAACAAGCGGCGTAGTGCAGCCACTACAGTGTCACTACAACCACAAGAACACGAAAATTGTGTATGTTTAACTCGCCGTCAGCTTACGAAAAACATCACACCAAGCCACGTATATTGGACACCAAGTTCGATTGGTTGTAAATTTAAATATGGTGAGTTTATGGTGACGTTTTGACCAAGCCTTACCTTTAAATTACATCTATTATTTTTCCCCGTGTCATCCTGTGTAATCATTCCTAAACTAGCACCCAGACACCAAACAATATATTTATAATGTTTAATACTTCGAAAAGAAGTTTTTTCGCTCGTTATACACAGCTACTCGTGTCACTTGAATGGCCAACGCTAACTATTCAAAACTTTTGACATCTAAATAATAAAAGATTGCCTAACTTCGTTTCGCAGCGCCAAAATTAGTTCCACAGATGTCTGCAAGAACAAGTCCAATAACCTCACTTCATTGTCGTCGACTTCAAGCTCCCTCATGCAGCATTGATATAGTGAAAAAACGTATACAAATGCATTGCGTGCTATTTCGCTATTGGAGAGAACATGCATATTAAGTAACAGCATTATGTGATAATTCCGTAACTGCACTGGGAGCTCTGACAAACGCTGGGCCTTGCTGTTTTGTATTTAGTACAAAAAGATTGTCTATTTCTCTGGGCGGGGTGTTATCGTTAGCGAAAACTCACTTTTCAAGTAATAAGTTAAATATGTTCGAAACATAAGACATAAAAATATGACAGCTGCTGCTATAACAGGTAATGCATAAGACAAAACCAAATATGCGATCGCGGCTGGTGTCGTCTTTTTCAGCTTTCAACGTCTTGCTTTCTTTCCGCTTTGCGGAGAACTGGGGAGAATGTTGACAAATAGCTATTTCCTGTGTTTCAGCCTATGTATTATTCAGATAGCGTAGAGAGCTCGTTTCGGTGAAATTTTGGCTTCAGCGTTGGCGTCCGTCGTCGTGAATGAAAAATTATCAATTTATGCAACGTGAAAAGTTGAGAACAGTGGAAAGAGAATAAACAATCAATCATCAAGCAGTTGTTTTAGCACACGGGTGCGCATCTGGTTGAGAATACAGTGAAAAGAACTTCCACTGCCTAGAAATATTGTGAAGGCAGCTATCACGATTTACAAATGCACGCGTTCTGTATACATACTTCGCAATGCAACATAAAATACTGCAGTAATAATGCCTGGTACGAGCACTCATTGCTAGTGTGCGGGAAAACACATGATTACCCAAATGTTATCGTGATTTTAAAAGTGGTTACCCACTACAAAAAAGACGCACACGGTACTGCGCCTATTCAGTTAAGACCACTGAGTGGTGTAAATGCTTAGCGCATAGCATAGCTTAGTGCATAGCAAGTCCGAAAAGGCTTTTTACGCTAGGTATTTTATGTGCCTGCTAGGATCAGGTTATCGTTGTCGCGTTCAACTCCTAAAGGCGAAGCTTCTTGGTCCCAAAGCTTTATAAAACACCTGAGACACCTCATTCCATTTCTTAGTCAATTATGTGAGAATTGGCCGCAAAATTTTTCGTGTCCTTCTACGACACCAGGATCGAAGAGCCTACCATGTGAACAGTTACAAAAACAAATCGGTACATGTCGGAGATATTAAAAACTATCATCTTCATAAATGGGTATAAGCCAAAACAATTGCTTGAACTATGCCACTCACCCCTGTTCCACTATAAATGAAGGCAACGGTGAGCCCGACACGAAAGGTTGCGACGAGACGGCGGAGAGCAGGAGATACTGAGTACGTACAATGAAAGAATGGGCAGTAAAGAGAACGGCGACGGCCGCTGCAATAGTACGCCGTAGTGATGGAATACCCACCTGAACGACTACGTGGCCCAAGATCTGGGAGTTTTTAAGCGCTTTTTTTTTTTCAGAGCGAGTTTGTGTCTCTGGAGCATAGACGAGCTTGTTGTGTCTATGAATGTGTTTAAACCAACACCACTTTGCGCTGAGAATCAATGCTGAAACAAGCCAACAACCACTAGAAGCAACCTGGAAACAACCTATATCAACCAGAACAGGCCAAGAAGATATCTATAGAGGCTACCAGAATAGTCTTCAGAATCAGCCAGTTTCGCTGTCTTACACTCTGAAAAGTGTTGTGGAGTCACTGCGCAGTCACCCTCGAAAATGGCTCTTTGTTCGTCCTGAAGACGGAATGCGGGCACTCTCCTCCTTGTGGAGTAACCGCAGGATTGTTTGCCCCGTGTGCAAACGACCCATCGGTGCCTACACAACTGTGTTGCCTTTCAGACGGTGTCGTAGCGTGGTGTGGTGTAGTGGTTAGTGTACACGCGTGCTGTCTGTTTGGTCATGAGTTTGAATCCCGTGTGCTCTCCTCAAGCTTTTGAACTTTTTACCTGAATGTGACGCGTGCGCATCCATTGTGCATCTAATAAAATGCCAGCACGCACTTCGAAAGGCTGGTTAAGCCAACCAAATCCTGAATTTTCTTTTGCTATAGCTGCTGCTTTTTTGAGCAATCGCAAGAGCGGGGTTGCTCTATCTCAGTTTCTCCCAGAATGGTGCAATGGTGTGGCAAATTAGTAACTCCTCTAACGAAGCACCCTCAATGCCTATTTTCTTCCTTTACTTCTTAAAATGTAAGGCTAGCGTGAATTGTTGCAACCTTCCCAATTTCGCGTGCGTGTGTCCTTCGCATAAATTGGAAAATCTTTCGGAGCTCGCTCAGGCTCACTCATGAATTATATTTTGAAAACTGAAGTCATTCGGACTGACACGCACCAAAAATTCATTTGGCTGAACTCACTCAGACTCGCACTCTCGAAAAATGTTGCCATCCAGAGTTACTCAAAATGATTTCAAAATATTACTCACCGGCGCTTCCTTAGAATCACACGCACAGCTCGTTCTGAGTTTGAGCGAGTCAGAGTGAGTCGACTCAAGAGCGAGTTCACCAACCTATGACTAGAACGCTCGATCACAAAGGTATGAGAAAGCCACCCCTTCGCCGGTGAACAGAGTATCGGTGGCCGATAGCTGCTTCCGCCAATTTTCGTGCACACGTATATGTAGCTAGAGCTGAGAATTTCCATGCGTAAGCTATACCCATAAATATTGTCTTCTTTAGTATTGTAACTCTAGCTTTTTTTTCCGTCACTATCATATCACATCTGGTGCCCCACCGCGGTGGTCTAGTGGCTAACGTACTCGGCTGCAGACTCGCAGGTCTAGCGATCGAATCCCGGAAGCAATGACTGCATTTTCGATGAAGGCGAAAATGGTGTAGGCCCGTGTGCGGATATTTGGGTACAAGTGAAAGAAGCCCGGGTGGTCGCAATTTCGGGAGTCATCCACTACGGCGTTTTTCATAACAATATGGGCGTTCTGGGACGTTAAACTCCACATATCAATTTCAAGAAAAAGAAGTGAAGGAAAAGAACAAATCGACGAATTTAGAGTGATAACATGTGGTCAAAAATGTATTAACTTGCAATGTTTTCCGAGAACAACTCGTTCGACCAGCTAATTAAGATGTATAACCGAAAATGTCGCCTTTATAAATCGGTAAATCATGGTGCGAAGAAGAAAAAAACAATACCTCAACTGCTTGGTTAGAGATATTTCTGCAAATAATAACGTATTAAGCACTCTGCCTGTTGTATGATATGAATTTTTGACCAGGATGATCTTATACTGCGATGCCTTTCAGCTTCAACTTTTTATAGCATGTTTCGAAGGACTTTGGCATGCACATATTCAAGTTATAATTTCGAGAGGCGACATGAAAGTCCGGTGACAAACCACTCGATTAACCCTTTATGAATATTAAAACCATGTTTAAGGGTGCTTTCAACAGTCAGTTCGCGATTTCTTAGATAGTGTGTTTATGAAAACGGCCACTCTTCTCATCATTGTTATTGCATCGTTATAAAAAGGAAACATGAATATTGAAGGTGAAAAAAACAAATGAAAGGCATTGAACGGAACTGATATCGCTCACGCATGGTGTACACGTTTTTCACCATCCTGTGATGAGTTCAGTAGAAGTGAGATGTTCAGTAGAAGAAGTGAGATGTTCAGTAGAAGCACAAGACAGATTACGAGACTATACCTCTCACTCTTGCAGATTTTGTGCCAGGCACTGCTTTCCGGGCAGCCCCTGCCATTCCCTCTAAAATAATGAGCGCCTGAGCCATTTATTATAGCACACTGAAACGAAACTTCAGAGCATAAATATGTAACCACGTCGAACGTAAAATAGTGCCACCGATATAGAGACTATACTGATGTTATCTATTGGAAGATTTTTAAAAAAACGAAAGCTGCGATTCTGTAATCGGTGAGCTTATGACTGCCAACTAAAAGAGAAATACTTCAAAGATTCGCTAAGACACGTTGCCGGGCTAGTTGGTTGCAGTTCATCATTTATATGGGTATAGCGCACCTTTGACTTGGGATTGCGTGTACATTGGCCAATCTGGAAGTTGTGTGAATGAAAGACTTAAGGAACACAAATACCACGTAGAAAACGCTTTGTCTGATCATTTGGCCCTTCACTGGCAGATGTGCGGTGTTTTCTTTTTGTTTCAAAACACCCGCATTCTCTTTAGGGCCCGTGATAGAACTACCCATGAAATTATTGAAGCCTTTGAAAATCACAAAATGAAAAAGAAATGTGTGAGTGTGGCTTCGATAGCTTTGACAGCTAAAGAAAAGAAGCATCTGGAATATTCACTTTGACGTTGGCGAGTTCAGATTGTCACGATCGATGATGACGCATGCATGAGGCGTGCTGTATTTTAACATGATATGTTCCAGGTTTTATCGATCCACTGTTGCTGTATATATAACATGTGTGATCGCAAATAAATTAATAGTTGCAAGTTAGCGCTGTGTGTGTGTGCATCTCTATTTTTGTGTCCTTGTCGTTGTGTGCTATAGCCTTATGAAAGATGAACTTCAAAGATGCGGGGAATGATTGTGATTGTAGTTGCAAGTCAGTTGCGAAATTTATTAGGCGACAAACAAGTCATACTGCTTACAATTAGCATGACACGTAGTACCGTGTAGATATCGCCTTAAATATAAAGTGTAAAGTAAACGCTGTTGGACACTTAAAAATACTGTGATTTCTCTTCGGCACCCTATCGCGAAAGACAGTGGCACTGGCCCAGCGCCATACCTGTTTATTGGACCACTGTCCAGTGTGGCGCTGACGCTGAGACAGTGCCACGCTGCACGATGCACGCTGGCGCTACACACTGGGACACCTGTTATTGGCTAAAATCTGGCTTTTAAATTGTGTTTACAACTTGTGGTGATGCGCACATAGTGATTAGGGCTAAAATACGCGCGCAGTGAAAAAGAACGAAAAAATTGGAAAAAAACTTGAGTGAGCAGGAATCGAACCTATTACCTTAAGACATCACATATTTTTAGCCAGACACGTTGACCACTGCGGCGCACCTAAATTTTTAGCACGGTATCTAATAAAGTATTGGCGCAATAAAGACAAAATCAAGCGAACAAAAGTACAATCAAATCGCGAAAATAAGCGCTCAAGCGTTACTCATAAACACTCAATGACTAACTCAGCGTGAGTTCCTCACATGGAGAGTTCTTCACATCGTGTTATGCAAACAAAAAAGGGGTGAGGTCAAACAATTCTCTAAGAAGGACTACGAGTCCGGTCTAAAGTCCAGCTCGTCGTAAATGTTTTTGAGGTGGATAGCCATTTAAACGATGTGTGTGCTTGAAGAGGTGGTGGGCTCTGCATTGCGGTCTTGCATTCGTGTCTTGCACAAGCTGTGACACGAGAATGAGCTTATTTTTTTTTTGCATCTTAAAAGTAATTTAGTTCTCCAATATTTTGAATATGTTGTATGCATACACAGTGTTTTGTCTCATCGTGCTCGCGCCAAACTTGCAATTGTTACCTCATTTTTTCTGAATTGCCTTGGATCACATCCATCTGGCAAGTTTTGCCGCAAAGCTTGTTAGCGTAGCAGCAGATGTGTTACGGCAATCGTAGTGACTCGCTATGTGGTTAGTCATACCTACGTACAAAACAGCGTTCACCTGAACTGCTCAGTGAGCACTGTATTTTCGCCCCTCGATAGTTTGGAAGTATTTTCTGTCCTCCTTGTTTACATTCCGTAAACGACAGCCGCAGCAGTTCACTCTAGCCGAAATGACCACTCAGCATAGGGTCGTACTTCTTGTTCCACGGTTGCTGTGAAGATCGTAGACATTCAGTTAGGAAGAGTCTAATAATTGTTACAATGCAGTTTTGATGTTAACTGACCTATGAATGGTCATATTTTCACATTCGATTACACAAATTGGGAGTTAAAAACACCAATATTGGGCATTGCAGTGGATAACTGCTGCTGGGGACTTGCGGCTTTCTACGGTACGAGCCGCAACGACTCACTGCTAGAGTAGGTTGGCCTTGATTATCAGACTGATACGATTGACATTTTGTGTTGCGAATCATCAGTTCTATCGATGCCGTTTATGAAATACATTGACCAAACACAATCAAAGTTGAAGGAAAGCGCACCCACGCAAAGAGGGGCAGCTATGGGTGCGCTAGAACCTTTTTTCCCGAAATTCTTGCATGCTCCCTTTCCCCCCACCCCCACCCCAAAGAGCAAGCATAGGTAAAACACGACGCATAAGTCCTGTGCTCCCTGCCCTCCAGCAGGAACAAAGTTCTCGTTTGTCCCCCTCAGCAAAATACTGGCAGCTCCCCTGCCCCGCGCGATCAACATATGAATGATTTTACAGCGCACTTGCATTCATTGCCTAAGTAAACTTAAGCAATATATGTATTACATAGATGAGAATACCAACATATTCGGTAAATTTTACGCTCGACATGTCGCGAGTCAATGTGAAGTCTAACAGAAAGTGTACCGATCGCGCCTAGTTTCTGCCAACGTACAGCTAATATTATCAGTGTGCTGTAGAGAGTGTACAGCGTCACCAGTGCATACCAGCGCGCTTTAAGATGCTGGGCTACGCTGCACAGTGTGGCCCAGTGCGTTTCAGCGCACTGGACGACACTGGCCACGCCCTACAGTGTGTACCAGTGCCTCGCAGCGCCCTGTAGTACACTGGGACACACTGTACAGTGTTTTCAGCGTCACCCAGTGTGCTGAAACACACTGGTAGCTACTAGAAACGCTGTTTTTTTTTCGACAGGGCTTTCTCTTATTGGAACAGCAGTTAGTAAAGCAGCTATAAACTTGCAGTGCACACCTCAAGCAGAAAACACACAAGAAATAAGCACCGACACGATGAGCTCGGAGTCACAGCTGTCACAGCTTGGCACTTAAAACGTGCTGTTCAAAGAGAAAGAAAGACTCACGAAACGAGCGCACACGTGTACAAAATACAAGCGCGAACAACTCTCACATTTTCTACTTCGATGGATGGATGGATGGATGGATGGATGGATGGATGGATGGATGGATGGATGGATGGATGGATGGATGGATGGATGGATGGATGGATGGATGGATGGATGGATGGATGGATGGATGGATGGACGGATGGATGGATGGATGGATGGATGGATGGATGGATGGATGGATGGATGGATGGATGGATGGATGGATGGATGGATGGATGGATGGATGGATGGATGGATGGATGGATGGATATGGCTGTACTTTTTAGATCTGACGGTGGCTAGCGCCACCAAGCCGTAATACCTAATGAACGAAAAACTAGATTTATTTTTTCCCTTTATTAGTGAGGTTGAGGATTCGTAGTTTGCAGCGAAGGGTTCCATTTTCACTCTTGCCTTGATTATAGCCACCAATCAGATAATCTCCTTCCAGTTAATTCTACCCGCTTAAAGTCTATTTTGCCCTCTGTGGATCACAGAGTGCTAGTGCAATGACCATCTGTTCTGCTTTTTAAGAAGAAGGGGTTCGAACCAACGCCGAGGATAAAATCTGGCCCTTAGTATCTACGGACACTATCGCAAAACGAGCGGAAACGCCATGCTGGGCGGCATCAACAAAGCATGAAACAGACGAGTGTTTGTGAGCTTGAGCTAAAAGGGAGGAGGCTCGAGCGACACACCTGCCCGCGTTGTACTGTGGATGCGTATTTCGTGGAAGGGGGCATACTTTGATGCGAGAGCGTATATGATCATCGAGTGGCATATTTTGCACTTCGAGCGTCAGGGGGTTGACTCCAGTGTCAACCAGAATCTTTCTCCCTGCTGGTGTGATCGAAAGCCTGGCAACCTGTGCCGTTTGTTGAGCCTCGATAACTTCTTCAAGCGTGTTGTGGACTCCAAGCTTCATAAGGTTCTCAGTGCTTGTGCGCATAGGAATGTCAAGAACATTCTTGATGCTTTTTCTTATGAGGATATTCAATTTATTTCTTTCATGAAGCTGCCACCTGTGCATAGATGCGACATAGCTTATGTGGCTCATCAAGAATGCACGGAATAGTCTGAGGAGGTTGTGCTCTCGAAGACCACCCCGACTGTTGGAAATGCGTGAGATTAGTCGGATGACCACTTCCACCTTAGAAGTCAGACAGTCAATCGTGCGGCCGTTCTGTCCAGTAGCCTCGATAATCATGCCCAGAACGCGTATGAAGTCCACCCTAGGAATACACTGCCCCGATGCCGTGTGCAGCCTAATGTCGATTTCAGCCAGTGGTTGCCAGTTTTTGGGTTTGGGTCCCCGTCTCGTGGGTCGATATAAGAGAAGTTCGGACTTTGCTGGCGAGAGCTTGAGGCCCATTTCATTTATGTAGACTTCACTACAGTCTACGGCCTCTTGAAGAGAGCTCTCCACAGAGCCCTCCGAGCCACCGACACTCTATATGGTGATGTCGTCCGCGTAGATGGCGAACTTGATACCCTCTTGGTTTGAGAGCTTTGCAGCAAGGCCGCACATTGATTGTTAAAAAGCAGTGGGGAGACGACTGAGCCCTGCGGGGTGCCGAAGGAACCGAGATTTTAGGGCTCAGACTTGAGATCCCCAAGCTGTATAGTGGAGTTTCTATTCTTGAGGAACGAGCTGGTGAACTTGTGAATGTTGGCTCCTAGGTTGAGAGAAGAGATGGAGGCAAGTATGTGGGAGTGCAGGACATTGTCAAAGGCATTTTCAAGATCCAGACCGAGAATAGCTCCAACGTCTTTTGTCTCCTGATCTATGATGTGATGCTTCAGCATTTTCATGACGTCCTGAGTAGATAGGTGTGGTCTAAAACCTACCATGTCGTACGGAAACAGGCTAGTCTTCTTTATGTGCTTTGATATTCGATCGTTGATGACATGCTCGGCAACCTTGCCTATACATGACGCCAGTGAAATGGGTCGTAAGTTGCTAAAACTGGGACTCCGGCCAGGTTTAGGTATGAGAATAACCGACGCCCTTTTCCATTGCTCAGGAAAAGGCCCCGTCTCCCAAATGCGATTGATTTCTTTGGTGAGGTAGGTGACAGAGTCATTGTCTAAATTGCGTAGTTTCTTGTTTTTAATGTCATTCGGGCCTGGCCTGGAGTTCCCATTAAGATTGTTTAAAATGGTGCGGACCTCTGCTTCCTGGAAGGGCTTGTCCAAGTCGAAGGCTGGTGATCCCGCGTAATGCGCGTAGCCAGAAAGAGGCCGGGTTGTCCAAAGGGAGGTATCTCTGTGCCAGACACTTCATTATTTCCGTGTCGGATTTAACCTTCCTTTCTGAATGCAGTATTCGGTCTACCAAGCGCGTCTGGTTGGATTTAAATTTGGTCTACTGCAGCAGGTGTTTGAGGAGGTTTCATTTTCCCCCAACTTTCATCTGACCATCCACCTTGTTGCAAATCTCGTCCAAATGCTGTTTTTCCATTGTCTGACAGTCTGCCAGTAAGTTGTTATTTCTTGGTTAAGACTTGTGATGCGTTTTCGCAGTCTTCGATTCATACGGTGTGCTTTCCACCTGGCTAGGAGGGCGCTTTTAGCCTCAAGAAGATGAGCAAGCCTACTATCCAATATATTGACCGGTAGATCATTCTCTATCGTTTCGGTGGCCGACTTGACGTCTTCGACCAGCTGAGACAGCCACTTGTTGAAATTCGGTGAGTCATTAATCTCTTCTGCGCTCTTCGCTCGAATCTTACGAAAGAGGTCCCAATCTGCAAATTTGAAAGCGTTAAGGGGCTTTGCTTGAATTTGTAATGTCGTACTCAAAATATAATGGTCACTCCCCAAGTTTTCTCCTAAGTTTAACTATGATACCACCCCCGTGGTTGTAACAAAGGTGAAGTCTGGGGTAGTATACCTAGAGCGAGAATTCCCAGTGCGGGTAGGAAACGTGGGGTCAGTGACCAAAGTAAGATTCAGATCCGATACAGCTTGCCAGAGCTCGGCTCCCTTGGCAGTGGTGCGAGGGTAGCCCCAAGCTTGATGGGGTGCGTTGAAATCTCCCGCTATAACTATGGGTGCGTCCACTTTCCTAGTGATCGTAATGGCTTTTGATAACAATGAGGTGAAGCTGCCTTTTGGAGAGCTATATATGTGGAGTATGAAAATGCTATTTTTAAGGTTGCTGCCAGGTATAATTTCTAAAAGAGAGTGTTAAATCTCTCTATTTGCCATGTGCACATTGTGCTCAATGTAAGTGTACTTCTTGGACACAAACGTGCAGATACCGCGGCCATCTGGAGTTTTCGTGATGTGATGGGTGTAGCCTGGCAGGCTCATTGTTTCCGTAAACGTCTCCTGTAGCATAATAACATGTGGTCGAATCGGCTGGGATTTAATATACTGCTGAAGAGCTGCCTTCTTTGATTGGAAGCCCCAGCAGTTCCACTGCCAAATTATGAAACTTTTAAGGTGTCCCGCTATTGTTGGGACCCTCAAAAGCTCTCTCCTGAGAGACGCTACGGGTTGCCACCTTCTGCACGATCCTGACCTTAGGTATTACTTGGGCCGGAGTAGCCTCGGCTGATTGTAAAGCTTTACCTTGGTCAGCCTCGATCTTTCTGACTCTGCTGTCCAATACCGCAATCGACTCGACCACCGCCCTGAGAGCATTTTTGATATCATTCAAGGTTTCCTTGACCTCTGTTTTGAAATCTTTGTCCTCGTTATTGGCAGGTTGTGCTAGCGCTCTCCTTTGTGTTGGTTTGCCCCTGGATGGACCTCCATGGGTACCTCATCGTGACTCGCATCCGATGTGACCTCTGTACAGGGAACTCTGTTTGAAAGAGACGGAGTCTAAACCTGCTGTGATTTCCTTAAGTCGAATATTTCAGCCCTGAGTTGCTCGACAATGGCCGCTGATGTTAGCATTTTCCCTTTGCATCTGCGCATATATATCTGAGTGTTGCTCTGGATTGGTACCCCTCTTTACCCGTGGTTGGGAGCCCTTGATCTTGGATGCCACGGTCTGGTGCTGATTTCCTTGCTGCACACCATTGCGGACGGTAGGCACCCGTGAGTTAGAACGGCCCTTGGATCTAGATTGTCCTCTGGATCTCGAACGGCCCCTTACTCTGCCTCTGGAACGGGATCGCCCTCGCGGTGGTTGTAGCTGTTGGCTGACGTGGCGCGGGCGCCAGCTGCTGCTCGGGCGCTCAGTCGCAGCGCGGCCGCCTGCAGCGGCTGGTAGCGATAGGAAGTCTCCTCCACTATCTGTGAAGTTCATGTCGTCGGCGTCTTGTTCCGCGAATTCCATCGTATATTGCATCCGCCGCTCTCGTCTTCGTCGATGGACTATGTAGGGCACTTGAAAACGATGCTTACACGTCTTGTCTGCCGTGAGATGTGGACCCCCACACAACTTACATTCTGGAGTGCAGACGTGATCCTCCGAGGGAGATGACATACCACACCCTCTACAGACGGCCTCCTCTGGATGGGGACAAACATCGGCTCGATGACCTAGCTTTCCACAGGCATAACAGACATCCGTCTGTCGACGATACAGGGTGCAGCGAACCAAAATACTTCCACATATGACGTAATTTGGCACTTTTAGTCCGTCAAAGAGGATGATCACCGTGGCGGAATTCTTGATTCTTTTCACTTTTAGTGCAGTCGGGTTCCTTGGGTGTACAATAAGTGAATAAAGTTGTTCTTGACCGATGTCTACGTCAACACCTCTGATGATACCTTTGCAGGTGTCGTCGGGGGCAGCTCGGTAGGCACTAACATCAAAACTGGCGGTACCGAGAGTAATGGCGGTGATCTTGGAATACGCTCTGGCGTTCTTCTCCGCTGGAGTGCTTATAACTGCAATGTTCGGCATCATATTCGGGCATACCACGTCTTCCGTGACTTCTTCCTCACTCAGCGCTGCAGCCACTGCGAGTGCCTTCGCGAACTTAATTTGACTCACAGTTCTCATCTCCATGCCATTTCTAGGTCTCACGATGACTCGACGGTGATCTCTTGGAAGGTAAGGAAGCCTAGAAGCAGCGATAAGACGCTTCTTCACTGCAGCCCGGGAGCGCTGAGGCGACCACGCGTCGCCGTGCGTGGAGACGCTCCTTGGGTCTCGGTCCTGGGGTATGCGTCCCACAAAGTTTACGTTTAGTGGTAGCCGTAGACCATCCAGAATCTTGAAGATCATCGGCAGTGATATCCTCCCATCGACAGAGACTTGCATAGACATTCCGCGCGTAGAGTGCTGAAACACCCTTCCGAGAAGGGCTGGCGGCCGCTCCGCCGTAGCCTCAGCCTAGCGCGCTCAGCTGAGCAGAGGGGCAAACAGAAGAGTCTCGAAAAAGGGTCAAAAAGCTCAACCGCAGTGAAACACTTGGTATCGATGTAGTCCGTGCGGTTTTATGCGTCGACTGGCACCAAAAGGCCTTCACGACATGAACTGTTTTTTATCATGGTTTTACCACATTTGAAACTTTGTGTCTGTGGCATTTTTCGTGCGTAGTATGTTTTGAGAATTTTCAGGGTGTTGTATTTATATGCTACCGACTCATACTTATGGTTTCTTTTGAATGTAACATAATCCCTCTATATAAAGAGAAAATACAGTGACTCATTGCCCACAAGGAGAATAGAGCAGCATTAGAAAATAGGCTTCGAACGTCTAGTACTCCGCCACAGAACCACACAGCTGCGGGAAATTTCTTTGATTGATGGCCCCTTTTAAAAAAGAGTTTCAAAAAACAGAGCTTCCTTTCCTCGCCAACAAGCCATCTGGAGGTGTTGCTTACACGTGCAAAGCAACAAAAAATGCCCTTGAGCATAGGAGAATAGGCAGCCCCTTCGCGGTGGTCTAGTGGCTAAGGGTCCCGGATGCTGACACGCAGGTCGTGGGATCGAATCCCGGCTTCAGCGGCAGCATTTCCGTTGGAGGCAAAAAGAGGTGAAAACGTTGTAGGCCCGTGTGCTCAGATTTGGGTGCACGTTGAAGAACCCCAGGTGGTCGAAATTTCCGGAGCCCTCCACTACGGCGTCTCTCAAAATCATATGGCAGTTTTGGGACGTTAAACCCGACATATCAATCAATCATAGAAGAATACGCATTATCTGGGTATCCGATTTACCATAAGCGTATCAACGGAGACCGATGTCGCAAATATGATTTGTTATCACGTAAACTTGTTTCTTTCTATTCGCACGACCCAACTTCCCTCACAATAAAAAAGACTTGTACTAATTGGCCCGAGTTTGAAGGAGTGCAAGCTGGGCAACCTTCTTAGTTCCTGTTTCGTTTTTTTTCTTTTTCTCTCGTCTGTATTGCTCGCTTCTTTCCGTCTTTTTTGTTTTGCTACATGGTATTGCGAGCACTAAACCATGAGATGACAAAATACGAGAGCGCATATCCGCACCTAATATCACCAACAAGCATTTGCATGTCTTTTCGGTGCATGTCAGCCCACAGCCTTGTCTTTTTGTGATACGGGACGTGGCGCGATTTATCCGGCAGAACAACTGTCCATCGTATGCAAACGGATCGGGTGGCGTATCTCGAATGGTCGACGATGTCTTATTTTTCCCTACCTCCGACGGCCGCCCAGCACTTGTTGGCCGCCCCTGACGCCGAGGTGTACAGTTTCTCTTAGTGGCGCAAGCTTGCCAAATAGGCGTGTTCCCGTTTACTATTACTAGATTCCCAGTCTTCTGCCGTTTGGCTGCTGTCACCAATTATTGACAATATCATTATTAAGGCGCTCGAAAAACAAGACGATAAAGAGTTCTCAAGACTCAGTAGGGCGCAGGGTGTTATGCTATGCGTTATTTTGCCTCCGTTACGCAAACCTGCATAACATGCGCTCGATGTATAACGCGTCCGACGCTGCAGTGCATGGGGATTTTGTTGAAGTTTAAAGTTGCAAGCTTGATTGTATTAGACTATTCTGACCGGATTCCGCACATGACAGAACTTTTCGAGTTTATACTAGAGCGAACGCTAGCCAACGCGCTAACGCAGAAACTTTCTATTATTAACATATAAAAGAGAATGCACCGGTGTAGCTCGTTGTTGCGATCTGATGATGACGTGATTCGGCCAAGTCATCAGTATCAAGAACTACCGCGCGAACAATGTCAATGCAAGCTTGCACGCGTTGCTATTCAGAAAACAGTCTTCGCAGCTCATCTCGCATGACAACACTGACCGTCTCGCTCCTGCAGTCACTGCAGAAAGCTTAATGTTCAGAGTGACTTTTTTTCCACTCAATAAAGAATAAGTTCCCACTCCTCCGCCTTTTAGTTCTACTACAGAGTATTGTGCCAAGCAGTCACGCTAGTGATCGATACTTATTAGTTGAATGCTGCGCAGCTTCCTGAACACTGTGGTGCTTCGGTGGATGCATAAGTGTGGACTCATCTTTTCCTCAAGTATAGCGGGGTAAGCATCAGCCCTATGCAGGTGTCATGTCCACCAAGGATTCACGTTGAGCTCTGTAATATATAGTAGAAGAAAAAATAAACTAACAGTAAGCACGCCTTCCTCTTTGTGGAAGAATTGTGTCTTTTATAGTACCACCAAACTGCAAGGTGCTGAGCTAAATGTCTTCATTCTTATAGGTTTCATCCGCATTCAACAAACCAAAATATTTAACGGATGCTTACTCCATACATCGCTTTTTCTGAGAGACATTTGTGTTGACACAATTGGTGCTATTCTTATATACAAAGACAATAATAAAGGCGTAGTCTATATATTGCAGAAAGCAGACTCTTTCAACACAGTTGGTGCTGCCCCAACACGAGGCCACCTTCAAAATATGTATTAGGCAGCGTCGTAAAAGGAAGCAACAAAAAGGAGAAGACAGGGAGGTTAACCAGAAAGACATCCGGTTGGATACCTTACACTGGGAGATTAGGCAAGGGGACGAGAAAGACGAGAAAGAGGGAAGAGAGGGAAAAGAAAAAAAAATGGGTTAGGGAGAGACTGACAGTAATTTCACTGCAGCGTGTAGAACTCTTCCGCATTTCAGAGGCGTTCACACAAGCCTGTCTTTCTCAGGAAACACAGCAGGGCTTTCACTGCCTTGTGGGCTGTCGAGGCATGTGGACATTGCTGTAATAGCCCCTGCACAGAAAGAGGCTGATCATCCAGTCGCTGCATTGCGTTGGCAAGTACTTGTCTCTCTGAGGCAAATCGAGGACAATGGCACAGCAGGTGTTCAATATTTTCGTCGGTGCCGCAAACATCGCACGCCGCAATGTCAGTAATTTCGATTAACGTGGTATAAGCTTTCGTGAAAGAACTTAACTCCCAGACAAAGGCGATGGAGAAGCGAAGCTGCACGTCGATGTAGGCTGGGTGTCGCAATTATTGTTTAATATTTATGGCCACGACCACTGAACCAAGTTCATTCACATTCCTGGTAAGGCGTGGCGCAAGTTCCTGAACACTTTGGTGCTTCAGTGTATTCATCAGTGTGAAATTGTCTTTTCCCCATGTATAGCTGGGTCAGCACGGGCCATTTCTTTGGTGAACGTCCCTAACTTCCAGTTCTAGAGTTGTGCTCACCTTTCAAAAAGCTTTCTGCAATCTATACGAACTAAGCTAGTGGTTCTGTGCAAAAATAGATCCCAAGTAGTCGGAGTTGCCTTTGTATTCATAAAGAGGTCGTGACGGCAAAAATAAAGAGAAAAACAGACGCAGTGAAGCTTCCCGTTGTAGTCCCAGAATTTTCATAGGGCTAGCCAGTCGAACTCTCCCAACCAGGTTTCCGTATGTGAACAAGGTGGTGTGCGTAAAGTCAACGGCCCCCAGGGCTGAACGGAAGCGACTGTTGTAGGAGGCACAGTGACCATCGCCTTGCTGGTCTGTCCTTGTCTTGACATCTTTACTTAGTCAGGCACTAGTCTGTAGTTTGGAGGTGGGTATTGTTCCTTGTGGCTTGAATCTTTGAAGTTCCTTAGCGTCTTCTTCGTCATGACTTTGCACAGGTATCGGATTTACGCGTGAACTTTTAAAGTATTTAGAAAGCAGCACTACCACTAGAATTATCTTTTTTCCACCAGATGTCTATTGTTATTATTGCAAAGAAGGCTGCACTCTCGATTGAAGCCAAAAAACGTTGTGCTAACTTTCACAAGAAAACAAAAGAACTCAGGAAAAATTTGTTATGTGTGGTACATCGATAGTGGTATGTGCAACCATCGGTCGTCGCTGATGATCATTAAAAGAATGGGTCGTCTTTTATAAAAAATTGTAAGGAAATCAACCCATTGTAACTTTTGCGGGTTACGTTAGCAACATACTAAACTGCAGGATACTCGTGTTATTCATGCAGTCTCGTCAAAACAGTCCAACAAGAACTGAAACCTTTTACCTGAAGTGGTGCGGCACACGCAGTGCTCTGGTAAAAAACTCTTTTGGGCGAAGCCAGATCAGCTAAACATATAGAAATAGGTATGTTCCGCACAATACTCTTCATGCTTTTTTCGCTAGCACTGTATCATTTGTACCCAATTTATTGCACGGAGTGTGCGCTTGTGGCTGTTCTAAAAATCCGAATAGAGTAATTTTCCGAAGAAGTTCCGAAGCGCTGGCGTTTCGAGGCGCCAGTGTATGCTGAGCGGTAAGCAGGACAGGTGTGCGTTAGATTGTATATTGAATACACCTTGGGTATATTGTGCCTGTGTCACTATATATCTCACAAGGCGTGTATCATTATGTATATGTTTGATGCCTAAAATATAGTATCAAATACCCTATTCTACAAGACACGGTCACCTCAGTGCCAATGTTAGAAAAATCAAGGGTTTTATGTGCTCTGTTTCTCAACACGATTTTATTGCCTCAAATTCATTGGATGGAAACTAATGACGATGTCATTATCTTTCTAAATAACCCATAGAAAATTTCTATCTAGTGACACTATAATATAACAAATCCCACTCAGTGTCCACTCACAGACGGAAGGACTGGCCATAACTTGGCTTAGGAAATTGAGATTCTCAAATACTGTCATCAAGATTTATAGGTCATGGTCTGCTAGTCAGTCCACTAGGGTCATAGCTATTTCACTGGTATGTATGTGTCCGAGGCTCATGTCCGAGAATGCAATACCGAATGAACAATCCCACAAAATGAGGGCCTTATTCCGAAAGCCACCACACACCGCGTAGGTGAAATGACTGTACTTGTTAGTCGTTAACCTTGTAAGTAAACCTTGTAACTCGTCATCAACGGCACGAGCACAGGTTAGGAGTCAGTGAAGACAAACTTGGCTGCCTCACGAATAGTTAAGGAGTGAGATCAATCATGAGAAACGCTGCGGCTGTGAACCCTCTTGTGTTATTCTGCGCACTGATCAAAATGCCCGAGAAGAAAAATGGGGATCGCTTCAATGAAACTAGCCACCCTAGAAAAGACTCAGCAGGTGCAACAGTAAAATAAAGTGAAACTTCAAGGCCTAAATGTTTAGACGTTTTGAACGTACCATATCGACGAAAATTGAAGGTAGGACGAGTAACGTTACTCATTCTAAGCTCTTCAGAAGTAAATGAATAATGCAGTGGTCTGAGGAACAGGTTGGCATGTCAAGATTTTATAAATATCCAACAGTCACTTTAAAAACAGTGTACACAGTTCGTGAACTAGTTATAGTGCGGTTGTGACACTTTGGCTGACGAGAATAGTAGAAAAACATTTTACATAATAATACTCATATGCATGCCACAAAGCTGTTGGTAATTCAAAGGTAGGTTTATAACTCATCAAACGCAAAACATTTCATTTATAAGCACTAAAGACTGTGTCAAAAGATAAAATGGTTTAAAAATAACCAAGGAAAAGTGCTCGCTCTTAGTACCATAATTTAAATAATCATAACACTACACTCGTCACGCGCAAAAAAAAAAGATTTATTCTCACCACCTCCTCCACTTGCTGTTATCTCTTCGGCAGCAATGACGGCTGCCAGGAGTGCTGCATGTATCCCAGATGAAACATAACAGGTATTACAGTGACAACAAAGTGCAACAATGGCAGCAACGATTGTAAGACATTCGGATTCATCAGACATAACTTACACTTCGCCAAATCTGATACTAAACTTTTAGCTTACAATCCACTAGTCTGCTCTGAGCTTGACTATACTTCCCAAAAATGGAACCCTCACCAGGCTTACCTCATATGTAAAATAGAGTCTCTTCAAACAAAAGTGCCCAGTTCATAACAAAGATATACTCTCTAAATTCTAGCATAAAGGAAATTAAAAAGTCTCTAAAGTTGCCGTCTCTGCAGTCACGCAGACTGTTCTCCCTTCTTCCCCTTTTTCTAAATCTCTTCCATAACCATTCGCAACAGTTTGCACTAATTGAAACTGCTCATAGAATATCTGCTCCTCAAAACCAGGAATCCTAATTAGAACCTTCTTTTGCCCGAACAAACCTGTTTTTAGTATCACCATTACTTCTTGCTGTTAATCACTGAAATAAACTGTTCAACGATATTGTCTGTATAAAAAAACACGAAGAATTTACTCACAAATTAAATCTTCACCTTGGTGTTTGAATGACCTAGTACAACCGACCGAGATGTACATGTTCCTATATAATGTTTTTAGCACGCGGTATAACTCTCTTACGTTACTAATAGCCGCATTGTTTATCATACAATGTTCAGTCTCACTTGTTCATGTGTTACGCCTTTCTTTTTAGTGTAGTTTTGTCGTTATATTTATTTGTCTGTGATTCTGTGCATTATTTATGCGTTATCGTTTATTTTTCATACCTTTTATTACTTCATTGTTCGTGTTAGTTTTTATGTATGTATACTCTAACCACCTCCTTATGTAATACCCTCCGGCCTTTAGGATACATGAAGAAATTCAAATGATATTGATGATGAAAAACAAAAGTTATGCCAACCATCAGTAAAATTACTCCCACTTAACTATCCAAAGCCCTATGCAATTTCTGAATAGAGCTTATAACATGTATCTTTTATTAAGCAAATACATTAGGACACGTATGTCACAGCACCTTCCTGTCAGCCATATTGGTTGTCTTCTTGTGGCCAACTAATCAACAGGGCCAATCCTTTGTAAAGTAATCAAGCATTAATTCTCATGTTGAGGACAACCTTACACTCTTTTTAACAAGCGATAACATGATAGCGAAGAGTAATACTTGCTATGCTTTCTTCATCCGGAGAGTTCATTGGCATTCCAGAATGTAATAGAAGCTTCAGGGAATGATTCAATAGCCGTTTTCAGCGAAAACAAAATTGAGTAGTTTGAACTAATGGTTATTTAAGAATATTTAGGGGCTAACACTGAAGTCACCAAACCACACTTTTCATAATTCCACAGAGCTTCCACGAGTTTATTTCAAGAGTGATGTACAGAACTTTTTCTATAAAGGGGATCAGATGGTTACACGTACCTACTGCCAAGGCTACAATCAAGATCGCTGGGGTAAACTTCATCTTAAATGTATTTTAGTGTTGGTCCTGCATAAAGAATGGAATCGCAGCCCAATTTAAACACATCAAGCACATCACAAAGAGCTCCAATTATCCAATCTCACTTCACCGAAGCCTCAATATTCAAATAAAGGAGGTTGTGACTAGGACATTAGTTTAAGGAATCATTGTTTTATGGAGAATGTTTGTTTTCTTCTGGTGGTCTCAGCGAATATTATAAAGAGAATTGTCTGTATAATTGACAATATTAAAGACGGCTAATCTTCTTAACGCAAGTACCATAGTGTCCGCATCAAATATATGCGTATTGAAGATGGCATCACATTGTACGAACATTGAAATATATGGCGTATGGTATAGGCGGTCATTTGATTACATAAGCTTTCTCAACTTTTTGCCTATGGCGTTGTTATACTGAAGCATACTAACCCCATTCTTTGCACTTATGTACGTGAAATCTCTGGAAACAAAGTGGTTAAAGCAGCTTCAGGATCACATGCATGAAAATGTTCCTTTAATGGGTACAAAATCTACCACCAAACAGACTAAGGGCACGTAAATTATTTTTCCCGTTTGATTGTAACTGCAATAAGTTTCACCATGGGAATTGAAGTAAAAAAACTTACCTTAATTGAACAAAGTCGTCAATGTGGTCCTTACAGAGCAATAGTTTGGATAATGAAAGAAAGTTTGCAGTGAGCCTTTAAATACCTTTTTCGACAGAAAGTATGGGCAAACGTGCGACAGTATACCTACGTGTCAGCTGTGAAGGAAGTTGACGTTAACAGGCTGGTGTCTTGCTATCAGATAATTAAAGCAGTAAAGTGAAAGTTCAAACCAATAAAGGTGGCTTGAAGAGGATGTGACGAATGTGCCAAGCGAATACAATGGTTCTAACAATGGCTAGTAGCACATATTTGTTCCATGGGTAGAATTTTATCAAACTTACTTTCAAACACTTGGCTCTGTGTGTGTTATTTGACATGTGTCGTTCGCAAATATTTTATGACTGCACGTGTCCTGGAATAAATCACAGTTAGTGTTTCCGCAAAACCATGAAATGCTGCCTGGGAACGAAGCAATACAAAATACGCCATTTTATGCGACAAAAGAATTCACTGTGTGTTTTCGTAGGTTTAAATGACAAGCATTTCTGAGAGAACCAAAGACGCAATGAAGGTTTCTATCTTTCTATCTATCCATCTATCTATCTATCTATCTATCTATCTATCTACCTACCTACCTATTTATCTATCTATCTATCCGGTTAGTCTTGGTAGCATAGGGGTCTGTTTTATGACTTATTAATGCCAGTTATTAGCACAAGAGGGCATGAAGTTAGGAAGAATATGAAGTTTCGTAATATATAAACTAGATGAAAATGCTGTTGTTTATGTCATCAGATGCTTTCCTCCAGTTCGGCGCGGTAGATACACGTATACGATATAGGGCGTATTATGCGGGGATGCAGGACAGGAGATAAAACAGATTATAGCTACTCTGGAACAGTGACAAGAGGCAATGGTAAAACAAGAGCGTTGAGAAAATCAGGCGTCAGCATTGTTGATGTGACGAATCCTAGAACAAATATCAGGGTCTCAGTAGCAAACAAAGTTCTTCATTCTGCGTGGCAGCGATGTATTCCGTCACAATGCCACGTAGTTGTTGTGACTACTTTGCAAGAAATTTTGTAGATTACATGCCTTGTGGAAATAAGTTTTACGCAAAGATACTGGCGAGTGAATGTCGATGCTGCACTTTTTCTGCGGGGGAGGTGCTTTTAGTCAAGTGGTACGAGGTGGTTTCACGTGTTTTTGTTGGTGTAGCAGTTTTGTGCACGTTGTCGGTTTGTCTAAATAAAATCCTATGAAACTTTCCGGAACGTTTTTCGCCAGTGAATAGCAATGCGTGATTATTGCTTGCTAAATCATAAGAATAAAAACGTAGTGTTGACTAGACTGCTATAAAATCGGAGACAGCACTGAAGCGCTATTAGCGTTACCTCGGAGAATACACGTACACCATATGGGGCGTGGTAAGCCGTGATGTAGCACAGGAGATTGACAGTTTATATCGACTCAGGAGCATTGAGAAGCAACAGTTGAACACAAGAGGGTAAAGAAAAGCAGGTGTCGACTTTGTTTGTGTGACCACTGCCAAAACAAATACCTGGGTCTCTGTAGCAAATAACTTCATGCATTCTGCGCTGCAGCGACGTATTCCATCACAATGTCAGGCAGTTTTTGTAACTGCCTTGTAAAAAATTCAGTAGATTACGTGCCTTGTGGGAATAAGTTTTACAGAAAGATATTGACGAGGGAATGTCGATGCTCATTTTTTTTTGCGGGGGATTTGCTTAGACTCAAGCAGTACAAGGTGAGTTCACGCTTTTTTTCTAGGTGTAACAGTTCCGTGGACGTTGTAAGTTTATCAGGCGAATAAAGTGTACTCTACGATGCGATGATGGGAATATCCCACGAAACTTTCCAGAACTTGTTCCGCCAGGGAAGAGCAATGCGTGATTATCGCTTGCTGAATCAAAAGAATAAAAACGCAGTGTTGATTAAACTGCTAGAAAGAAGGAGACACCACTGGAATGGTAATTAGCGTTAACTCGGAGTATGTTCACAGGAGTAGTTTTGCAATGTTACTTGCCTGGTCACAAAGTACGACAGCCAGCACTGCTACCACAATTGGCGTTGAACCGACAGTACGCCTTCAAAACGTAATTTGTACAGCAAATGTTCTATGCCGGGGTCCGCAACGGCTCCACTGACGTATTTGCGTCACGGATATGACGCTGCAAAATATATACTAATAGGTTTTGAAAAAAAAACAAGAAGAGAAAATTCTGTAATGTGGTGTAGAACCAGCGACATCTTGGTTCGACGCTAGCGGCGCTAACCACAGTGCCACACAGCCAATGTTATCAAGGATGATAACAGCAAGCTATTCAAATGCATCGTACACCGTTTGGGTACTCGGAGCGTTGGAATTTATCAGCGCCTTTATTTTATCAGTAGCGAGATGGGCCGACGGGCTTGCGTTGACCACGCTGTCTTCCATTAACGTGGTCTCTCCTGTGCGCCGCGTTCATCAGACTTGTAATTAGGGAGTGGACGAATGTCACCGCTCTCGCTGTTGTGGCCTGGTTTACGAAAAGAGGGCGCTGCTCATGCATGACGCTGCTCATGCATGACCTCACCCAAAAGACATATCGGACCAAATACGAAGGGGTAGACACGGTATGCAGTGCGTGTGGAGAGGAAGAAGAAACTGCCGATGTAAATTCATCTTTGACTACCCCTCCGAGTCGGTCTCCTTCTCGTAACAGTATTAAGAAAAGCCCCGCCGAGGTGGTCCAGTGACTAAGGTACTCGGCTGCTGGCCCACAGGTCGCGGGATGGAATTCCGGCTGCGGCGGCTGAATTTTAGATGGAGGCGGAAACATTGTAGGCCCATGTGCTCAGATTTGGGTGCACGTTAAAGAAGCCCAGGTGGTCGAAATTTCCAGAGCCCTCCACTACGGCGTCTTTCATAACGATAAGGGGATTTTGGAACGCTAAACTTCACATATCAATCAATTATTCAAATTTCTAGTACGACTTTAGCTATATCTCGAGCAAGGTATATAAGTCTTGTGCGTTTAGAGCACATATGAAGAAATGCCACACTGAGGTGGTTTAGTGGCTAAGGTAATCGGAGGCTGACGCGCAGGTCGCACGATCGAATCCCCACTGCAACGGTTGCATTTCCGATGGAGGCAGAAATGCCGTAAATTCGCGTGCTCAGATTTAGGCGCACGTTAAAGAAACCCAGGTGGTAGAAATTTCCGCTGCCCGCCTCTACGGCGTCTCTCATAATCATATGGTGTTTTGGGATGCTAAACCCCACATATTAACATCAAGAAAAAGAAGTGAAAAATAAGAACAAAGCGACGAGTGTAGATCGAGAGCACGTTGTCAAAAATTTATTAACTTGCAATGTTTACTATATATTGTTCAACTACCTAATTAGGATGTAGAACCGAGAATGTCGCCTTTATAAGTCTGTTAATCATGGTGTGAAGATAAAAGATGACAATAAGGGTTATTTTGCGCTCCGGAGGCAAGAAGTTGATTTCGCAGTAGATGCTTCAAATGCTTAGTTACAGATATTTCTGCGAATACAAACGTAATCAGCAATCTGCCTTTCGTATCATATGTATTGTCGGCGAGGATGATCTTATACTTCGATACATTTCAGCTTCAACCTCTTACAGCGTATTGTGAAGGACTTCGACCTGCACATATTCAAGGTCAAATTATGGCGCGCGAAACGGAAATCCGGTGACTATTCACTCGATAACCACTATATTATAATTAAACCAGATTTAAGAGTGCTTTCTGCAGTCAGTTCGTGATATCTTAGAGAACGCATATATGAACACGGTCACATTTTTCATAAATGTTATTGCGTCGTTATAAAAAAGAAATATTAACTTTGAAGCTAAAAAAAGAATATGCTGTTTTGAACAAAACCGCATGCTCTCACCTGTATTGCACACGTTTCTTGTCATCCAGTGATGAATTCTCCGGATTGTTACAAACGAGTACAAAAGTGTAATAGAGGCGAGAGGCGGACTTTAAGGCTATAACTCTTAGCCTTGCAAAATTTGAGCCAGGCACTGCTTTCCAGGCTGCCACTGCCAGTCCCTGCAGAACATTGAGCCTCTTAGCCATTCAATGTGAGATACTGAAACGAAACTTTAGTGCATAAATATTTAACCACGTCGAACGTAAAATAGAGCAACCAATACAGAGACTACGCTGGCGTTGTCTATTGGAAGAACGTTGCAAAGATGAAAGCTGTTATTCTCTAATAGGCGAGCTTATGACAACAAGCTGTAAGTGAAATACTTCAAAGATGCGGAAAATGATTGTGAATGTAGCGGTAAGTCACCAATCAGTTGCCGAATTTCTTAAGCCACAAACAATTCATACTCCTTACAATTAGCATGGTACTGAGTTACGTGTATATATCGCCTTTAATATAAAGTGTAGAGCAAAGACTGTTGGAAGCTTGAAAATACTGTAATTTCTACTCGGCTTTCTTTCATCTGACGAGAATTTATAAAGCAGCTGCAAACTTGCAAACCAAACCTCAAGCAGAAATTACGTACGAAATTAGCACCCACTTGAGAAGTGCAGACTAACAGGTGTCACATCTCGGCACTTAAAACGCTCTGTTCAAAAAGAAAGAAAGAAGCATGCAATGAGCGTAGACATATACACAAGACACGTGTGAACAACTGTCACATTTCTCACTTCGTCATGTGTGAGTGGCGCCCTCCTTTCGTGAACCAGGCCACTACAGGGAGAGCGGTGACCTTCGTTTACTCGCAAATCACGAGTCTGATGAACGTGGGGCACAGGAGAGACCACGCTCAGGGGAGGAGAAAACCTATAGAGCGCGGGCAATGCAAGCCCGTCCGGCCTTATTGTTATTGATAAAGAAAACACAATATGGTTCCCACACTCCGAGTACCCAAACGGTGTGTGGTGTATATGAATAGCTTACCGTTATCATACTTGACAACGTTGGCTCTGTGGCATTGTGGTTAGCACCACTAGCATCGAACCAAGATGTTGCTGAATATACGCCACGTTACAGAATCTTCCCTTCTCGTTTTTAAAGACGAAAGTCTTGCTTGGGGATCTTCCACGTAAACATTTTGGTCTGTCTGTCTGTCTATGTGTCTGTCTGTCTGTCTGTCTGTCTGTCTGTCTGTCTGTCTGTCTGTCTGTCTGTCTGTCTGTCTGTCTGTCTGTCTGTCTGTCTGTGCATTTGTCTGTTTGTCCACTCCGAACGACACCGAGTACTTGAAACAACTGACCCTATCCGCAGTGCCCACCAACGTTGCACAAAATTTAGCGTTCATACTTTTGAAATTGTCAATTAATAAGCAATTATTGCGCATGTCTGGGGTACCATAACAAGACGTATATGTTCTGCATGAGCGTTTTTAAAAGAAAAAGCAAATATAAGTAATTTTAAGGACCATAGCGCTTATCACGCTGCGCTGACCATGCAACGCTCACGAAAAGGCGAGTGTTTCCACCGCTTTGCTAAGACGAGACGGTGGTGGCACCTACCCGTCACCTTGCATTCCACACCTTATCACCTCTGAGAAGGGCGCGCACACCCGTCTCGGAGCCACGCGCTTCTTTTACCAAGAAAACGGCCAGATGGCGCTCATGTCTCACGTGTGAGGTAACTTGATGCGCTTGCTGCCTACACTCTAACGAAGCGCCTCCAGAGTACCGCTCACCGATAGCGCAGAACATCAAAAAAGGCTTTGTTCACTCTCTCCACACGGAAGACTATCGTCTTGCGACAACATTTGCAGTATAACATGCATATACGGGGCCAATGTTTTTGTAACCTGTTAGTATATATTTTTCTACGTTGTATTCGTGACGAATATACGTCAGCAGAGCTGTGGCGCACCTCGACATAAAACGATTTGCGGTAAAAATTACGTTCTACAGGCGTACTTTCAGTACAGCGCCATTTGTGGTAGCCGTGGTGGCTGTCGTACTTTGTAATCAAGCAAGTAACATCGCACAACTACTCCTATGAACATACTCCGAGTTAACGAAAATTACGCTTCAGTGCTGTCTCCGCTTTTATAGCAGTCTAATCAACGCTATGTTTTCATTCTTCTGATTCAGCGAGTGATAATAACGCGTTGCTCTTCCCCGGCGGAACAAGAAGCAAAGTTTCGTGGGATATTCCCATCACCGCACTGTAGAGTGTGCTTTGTTTACCTGATAAACTTACAACGTGCACAGAGCTGCTATATCAACAAAAACACGCGAAACCACCCCATACCACTTGACTTAAACCACCTCCCTCGCAAAAAAAGTTCATCATCGACATTCACTCGTCAATATCTTTCCGTAAAACATATTCCAGCAAGGCATGTAATCTACTGATTTTTTTTTTACAAAGCAGTCACAAAAACTGCGTGACATTGTGATGGAATACATCGCTGCCACGCAGAATGCATAACTTTGTTTGCTACTGAGACCCTCGTTGTTTTCTGATATTCGTCACATCAACAATACCGAATATGCTTTTCTTAACCCTTCTGTGTTACAACTGTCACTTCTCAGTGCTCCTGAGTAGATATAATCTGTTAATCTTCTGTGCTGCATTCCGCTTACCACGCCCCTTATGGTGTACGTGTATCTGCCACGCAAAACTGGAGGAAAACTTCTCATGACATAAACAAAATTTTTCATTCAATTTATATAATTACAAAACTTCATATTCTTCATACCTTCACGCCCTCTTGTGCTAATATCTGTCAATAACAAGTCATGAAAGAGACCCCTACGCTACCCAGACTAACCGGATAGATAGATAGATAGATAGATAGATAGATAGATAGATAGATAGATAGATAGATAGATAGATAGATAGATAGATAGATAGATAGATAGATAGATAGATAGATAGATAGATAGATAGATAGATAGATAGATAGATAGATAGATAGATAGATAGATAGATAGATAGATAGATAGATAGATAGATAGATAGATAGATAGATAGATAGATAGATAGATAGATAGATAGATAGATAGATAGATAGATAGAAACCTCCATTGCGTCTTTCGTTCTCCTAGAAATACTTGGCGTTTAAAACTAAGAAAACACGCAGAGAATTCACTTGTCACATAAAAAGGCGTATTTGGTATTGCTTCATTCCCAGCTACATTTCATGGTTGTACGCAAATACTATGATTTATTCCAGGACACGTGCAGTCATAAAATCTTTTTGAACAACGCATGTCAAATAACACACGAAGCCAAGTTTCTGAAACAGAGGTTGATAAATTTCTACCCAGCAAAAGAAATATGTGGTACTAGTCATTCTCTAAAACGGTTGTACCCACCTGAAACATTCGTCACATTCTCTTCAAGCCACCTTTATTGGCTATATTTTCACTGTACTGCTTCAATTATCTGATAGCAAGACACCGGCAGTTAACGTCAACATCTCTTGACAGCTGACATGTAGGTATACTCTCACACATGTGTCCATACTTTCTGTTGAATGAGATATATAAAGGCTCACTGTACACCTAATTTGATCATCCTAACTGTTGCTCTGTGAGGACGACATTGACGAGTTTGTTCAATTAAGGTAAGTTTTTTGACTTCCATTCCCTTGGTGAAACTTACAGCAGTTAAAATCATACGGGAAAAATCATTTGCGTCCCCTTAGTCTGTTTGGCGATATATTCTGTACCGAATAAAGCAATATTTTCATGTATGTGATCCTGAAGCTGCTTTATCCAATGTTTTCAGAGATTTCAGGTAGATAACGGTGAAGAATCAGGTTAGTATGATTTACATTTAACGAACCCGAAGGCACAAATTGATAAAGTTCAGGAAATAAATAACCGCCTATATCATGCACTATGTGCTTCAGTAATCATACAATAAAATTCCACCTTCAATACGCTTATATTCGTTGCGGACGCTCTGATACTTCGGATAAACAGATTAGCCATGTTCAATATTATCAGTTATACAGACTATTCTTTTTGTAGTATTCGTCGGGACTAGCCAAAAAAAACAAGTATTGTCCATACAACATGATTCTTTAAACTAAAGTCCTAGTCACAACCTGCTTCGTCTGCATGCTAGTCATTTTGAATATTGAGGCTTCCGAGAAGTGAGATGGGAGGATATACACTCTTTGTGATGTGCTTGATGCATCTACTTAGGCCTGCGCTTCTCTTTCTTTATGCAGAACCAACGCTGCAATACTTTCAAAATGAAGTTTTCCTTGGCAATCTTGATTGTAGCCTTGGCAGCAGGTACGAGTAACCATCATCGCCTTTATGAAAAAAGTGCTGGACATCGCGCTTCAATATGAGCATGTGGAATCTTTGTAGAATGATGAATATAGTGGTTTTTCGAAACATTCCTAAATAACCATTAGTTCAAATGACTCAATTATATTTTCACTGAAAACGGCTACATGAAATCGTACTGCGAGGATTTTATTATATACCGGAATACCAAGAAACATTCAGGGTGAAGAAAGCACAGACAAGTATTTTTCCTGCTAACATGTTAGCGTTTGTCACAATGACTGTAAGGTTGTCTTTACCATGAGAAATATTCCTGGATTGTCTTACAAAGAAGTGGCCCTGTTGATTAGTTGGCCACAAGAAGACAACCGTTAGAGTTGGCAGGAAGGTGGTGTGACATATGTGTCTTATTTTAATTGCCTAATAGAAAATACTTGTTATCAAGTTTGATTCAGCAATTGCATAGGGCTTTGGATAGTTAAGGGGGGGTAGTTTCACTGATGGTTGCCACAACTTTTTTTCATCATCAAAGTCACTTGAATTATGCACTTTGTTGTCGCTTTACCAACGTTAATGTTTCATCTGGGGTACCTGCAGCACTCCTGGCGGCCGTCATTGCTGCCGAAGAGATAACTGTTGGAAGTGGAGGAGGTGGTGAACATACAATCTTTTTTTTTTCTGCTCATCACGAGTGGAGTGTTATGATTATTGAATGCCTGGTACTTATAGCGAGCACTCCTTATTTGACTTCTATAAACGACCTTCCCTAATGACACAGTGTTTAGTGCTTATAAATAAATTGTTTTACTTTTGATGAGTTGTAAACCTACCTTCGAATTACCAACAGGTTCTTAGAATACATACGGGTATTATTATGAATTATTTTTTCTAATTATTCTCGTCAGCCAAAGTGCCCCAGCGCCACTATGGCTAGTTCGCAAACTGTGTACAATGTTTTTAAATAGACTGTTGAATAGTTTTACGTTCGAGATGTGTCAACCTGCTTATCAGACCACTGCATCATTATTTACTCCTGAATAACCTAAAATGAGTAACATTCATCACCTTGCCTACAATTTTAGTAGTTGCAGTACGTTAGGTCTGAATGATCATTTTATTGCACTGTAATTAAAGCCCTCGAAAACTCTGTGCACATTTTTTTAGGAACTGGCAGTGGATGCCCGGACACCTCAGCGTGCACCAAAAGCTGGGCAAGAAACAGGGCTACAGCGTTGGAATCTGCCTTGAGCCTCTGCTTACCGTTTGTGCGTGCTTGTAATATTGAGCCAATTCGATCATTAAGTGGCAATAAAGTTTACCACATTTACCATACGCTGAGGTCTTGCTAAATGCTCGTCATTTTTTCGTTCAGCACTCTAGTAGGTATTTGCACAATTTATCTACCCTTGTCACCTGCTGAGGTTTTTCAGGGGTGGCTAAGTTTATTGAAACCAACTAAATTACTTGCTCTGGGCATTTCGACCAGTGTGCAGAGTTACACGAGAGGGTTTGCAGCCGCAGGGTTTCTCCTGATCAACGTCACTCCTTAACTATACGAGAGGCCGCCCAGTTTGTTTTCACTGACTCCTAGCCTGTGCTCGTACCGTTTATGACGACTTGCAAGGTCCTCAACAACGACAAGCCTTTCACCTGCGTGGTGTGTAATGGCTTTCCTGGTAATGCCCTCGTTTTGTGGGGTTGTTCGATTGGTATTGCATTGTTCGACATGAGCTTCGGACACATACTTACCAGCGATAGAGCTGTTGTCCTAGAGGGCTAACTAGCGGACCATGACCTATCATTCTTATCTTGATGGTACTATTCTAACATCTTAATCTTCTTGGCCAGGTGATGGCTAGTCCTTCCGTCTTTAAGAGGACAATGATTGGGGTTTGTTCTATTTTAGTGTAACTAGATACAAAGTTCTAATGGCTTATTTAGAAAAATTCTGACACTGTCATTAGTTTTCTTCAAATAGAACTTGAGGTAACAGTATCGTGTTGAGAGACGGAGCTCAGAAAACACTTGATGTTTGGCACAGTGGCATTGAAATGACTGTGTTTTGTAGAATAAAACATCGAATACGCTATTTTATCCATCAAACAGACACCTTATGATACGCACCTTGCGAGATATATTGCAATACTGGTGCACAACATCCAAATACTATTCAAGATAGTATCAAAGGTTCATGAGCGCCGGATACTGCTCAGCATACACTGGGGCCCAGAATTGTCAGCGCTTCGAATCTCCTTGTGAAAGTAACTCTATTTGAATTCACAAAACAGCAAGAAGCGCACATTCTGTGCAATGAAATTTATACATATGATCCAGTGGCCGCTAAAAAAGCATGAAGAGTATTGTGCGGGACAGACCTTTTTCTACATGTTTAGATGATCTGGCTTCGCCAAAAAGAGCCTTTTAGCAGAGCACTGCGCATGCCGTACCACTTCAGGTCGAATATTTTTCATTTTTATTGGACTGTGCTGACAAGACTGCACGAGAGTCACGAGTATCCTGCAGTTTAGGATGTTGATAACGTAACCCGCAAAAGTTACAATGGGTGAAAATTCTTACAACTTTTATAAAAGACGACCCATTCCTTTATCGATCATCAGCGATGACCGATGGTTGCGCACACCGTCATTGATGTACCACACATAATAGTTTTACCCTGAGTTCTTTTGTTTGCTTGAAAAAGTTAGGACAATGTCTTGTAGCTACTATCGAGAGTCCAGCCTTCTTTGCAGTCATAACAATAGACATCTGGTAGAAAAAAGAGAATTCTGGTAGAAAAGCCGCTTTTTACATGTGGTTAGAAGTCCCCGTGTAAATCCGTTACATCTGCAAAGTCATGACGAAGAAGACGCTAAGGAACATCAAGCATTCTAGCTACAGGGAACAATATACCTACTTCCGAAATACGGAATAATGCCTGACCACGCAAAGATATCAAGACAAGGACAGACCAGCAAAGCGATGGCCACTGTGCCTCCTACAGATGTCGCTTTCGTTCAGGGAGCCATAGACTTTACGCACACCACCAAGTTAACATGTGGAAGCCTGGTTCAAGAAATACGACTGGTTAGCCCTAAGCCAAATCCAGGACTACAATGGGAAGCTTCACTGCGTATGTTTTGCTCTTTATTGTGCCGTCAGGACCTCTTTCTGAACACAGAAACCACTCCCACAAGTTAGGATCTCTTTTCGCACAGCACTACTAGCTTAGTTCGTATAGATTGCAGAAAGCCTTCTGAGATATGTGGACAACTGTAGAACTGGAAGTTAGGGACGTTCACCAATGAAGTGGCCTATGCTAAGCCAGCTATACTTCGGGAAAAGATTATTCCACGCTGATGAATAAACTTAAGCACCAACGTGTTCAGGAACATGCGCCGCGCCTTACCAGGATTGTCAATGAACTTGGTGCAGTGGTCCCGGCCATAAATATTGACTGATAATTACGACGCTGCCTAATACAAGTTTTGAACGCAGTCTCTATTTGGGGCAGCACCAAATGTGTTGAAAGTGTCTGCTTTCCGCAATATATTGACTACGCCTTTAATCATTGTCTTTGTACTGTAGAACAGCACCGATTGTGTCATTACAAATCTCTCTCAGAAAAAGTGATGTATGGACTAAGCATCTGAAAACGATTTTGGTTTGTTGAAAGCGGATGAAACCTAAGACAATGAAGAAATTTAGCTCAGCACCTTGCAGTTTGGTGGTAATATAAAAGACACAATTCTTGCACAATGAGGAAGGCTTGCTTACTGTTAGTTTACTCTTTTTCTGCGGTATCATACAGGGCTTAACGTCAACCCTTGGTGGACAAGACACCTGTACAGGGCTGATGCTCACCCAGCTATACTTGAGGAACAGATGATTCCACATTTATGCATACACTGAAGCACCACAGTGTTCAGGAAGCTGCGCAGCATTCAACTAATAGGTTTTGAACACTAGCGTCCCTTCTTGGCACAATACTCTGTAGTAGGACTGAAAGGTGAAGGAGAGGGAACTTATTCTTCGTTGCGTAGAAAAAAAAGTCGCTCTGGACGTTAAGTCTTCTGCAGCGACTGCAGGAGCGAGACGGTCCGTGTTGTGATACGAGATGAACTGCGTAGACTGTTTTCTGAATAGCATCACGTGCAAGCTGACATTGACATTGTCCGCGTGGTAGTTCGCGCTACTCATGACTTGGCCGAACCACGTCATCATCAGCTTGAGACAATGACATACACCGGTGCATTCTCTTTTATATGTGAACAGTAGAAAGTTTCTGCGTTAGACCGAGGTGACTAGCGTTCGCTCTAGTATCAGCTCGAAAACTTGTGTCATGTGCGGAATCTGGTCAGAATAGTCTAATAGAATCAAGCTTGCAACTTTTAACTTCCAGAAGGTCCCCATGCACTGCGGCGCGGGACGCGTCATACATCGAGCGCAGGATATGTAGGTTGGCGTAACAGAGGCAAAACGGCTCATAGCATACCAGCTTTAGTGCGGAGAACTCTTTATCGTCTTGTTCTTCGAGTGCCTTAATAATGATATTGTCACGGATGGGTGACAGCAGCCAAAAGACAGAAGACTGGAAAGCTTGTATACATGAACGGGAACACGTTTATTTGGCAAACTTGCGCCACTAAGAGAAACTGTACACCTCTGCGTCGGGGGCAGCCAACAAGTGCTGGGCGGCCATTGGAGGTCGGGAAAAAAAAGACATGGTCGACCATTCCAGATACGCCCACCAATGCGTTTGCATACGCTTGACAGTTGTCATGCCGGTTAAATTGCTCCACGTTGCGTATCAAAAAGAGATAAGGCTGTGGGCTGACATGCACCGATTGAGATGAAAATGCTTGTTGGTGATATTAGGTGCGGATATGCGCTCTCGTATTATGTCTTCTCATGGCTTAATGCTCACAATACCTTCTAATAAAACAAAAAAGACAGAAGTAAGCGAGCAATACAGACGAGAGAAAAAGAAACAAAAAAACAAACCAGGAACTAAGAAGGTGTCCCAGCTCCGCACTTCTTCAAACTCGGGCCAATTAGTGCAAGTGTTGTTTTTTTTTTGTGAGTGAAGTTGGATCATGCGAAAATCAAGAAACAAGTTTACGTGATAACAAATTATATTTGCGATATCGGGATCCGTTGATACGCTTACGGTAAATCGGATACCCAGATTATGCCTATTCTTCTATGATTGATTAATATGTGGGGTTTAACGTCCCTAAACTACCATATGATTATGAGAGACGCCATAGTGGAGGGCTCTGGAAATTTTGACCACCTAGGGTTCTTCAACGCACACCCAAATCTGAGCACACGGGCCTACAACGTTTTCGCCTCCAATTAAATGCAGCCGCCGAAGCAGAGATTCGATCCCGTGACCTGCGAGTCAGCAGCCGAGACCCTTAGCCGCTAGACCACCACAACGGGGCTGCCTGTTCTCCTATGCTCCAGGGCATTTTCCGTTGCTTTGCACGTGTAAGCAACACCTCCAGAAGGCTTGTTGGCGAGGAAAGGAAGCTCTGTATTTTGAAACTCTTTTGTAAAAGGGGCCTTTGATCAAAGGAGTTTCCCGCAGCTGTATGGTTCTGTGGTGGAGTACTAAACGTTCGAAGCCTATTTTTAAATGCTGCTCAATCCTCCTTGTGGGCGATGAATCGCTTTATTTTCTCTTTATATAGAGGGATTCATTCACATTTAGAAGGAAGCCATAAGTATGAGTCGGCAGCATATAATTATAACACCCTGAAAATTCTCAAAACATACTACGCAAGAAAAATGCCACAGACACAAAATTTCTAACGTGGTAAAAAAACCATGATAAAAAAACAGTTCATGTCGTGAAATACCATATCACAAGTATGTATGCGTACAGCCATGATGCAAAAAGAAGCTAAATAACTGTGCCAATGTCACGGTGCTGTGAAGAACTTTGATGTAGGCGAATATTTACGTATACAAATCAGTCGCTGTGGTGGTTCCTTAGGAGCTTTCACTGAAAAAGTAATAAAAAATAAAATCTATAAGGTTGAAGGATTACATTGTTTTTAAAAACTGGAGCTATTACCAAGGCTTAGAAAAAAGTGAATTTCATTCCACTGCCTCAATGTGACGTGTATGCTATATGAGTTTCTCAGGTGATATAGCGTTCTGACAGGTACAGATAATTTTTCTGTTGATTTAGTATCACTACAACCACAACAACACTAAAATTATGTATGCTTAACTCGCCGTCAGTATACGAAAAAAATAACACCGAGCCACGTATATCGGACATCAAGTTCCATTGGTTGCAAATTTATATATGGTGAGTTTACAGTGACGTTTCGACCAAGCCTTAGCTTTAAATTACTTCTATTATTTGTTACCCTGTTATCCCGTGTAATCATTCCTAAAGCACCCAGACACCAAACAATAGAATTACAATGTTTAAAACTGCAAAACCAAGTATTTCCGCTAGCTATGCAAAGCTACGTGTATCACTTGAATGGTCATCGCTAACTATTCAACATTTTTAACATCGTACATAAAACATTTGCCTACTTCCGCTTCGCAACGCCAAAATTAGTTCCACAGATGTCTGCAAGGACATGTACATTGAACCTCACTTCATGGTCGTCGACTTCAAGCTCCCTCACGCAGCATTGATATAGTGAAAAAACGAATACAAATGCATTACGTGCCATTTCGCTATTGGAGAGAACATGCACATTAACTAACAGCATTATGTGACAATTCTGTAACTGCACTGGGAGCTCTGACAAACACTGGGCCTTGCTGTCCTAAACTTACGATACGAAGAATGTCTATTTTTCCGGGTGAGTTGTTAGAGTGTTAGCGAAAACTCACTTTTCAAGTAATAAGTTAGATATGTTAGAAACATATAACATAAAAATATGACAGCTGCAGCTATGACACGTAATACATAAGACAAAAGCAAATATGTGGTCGCGGCTGGTGTCGTCTTTTTCAACTTTCGACGTCTTGCTTTCCGCTTCGCTGAGAATTGGTGAAGATGTTGACAAATAGCTATGCCCTGTGTTTCAGCCTCTGTATTATTCAGATAGCGTAGAGATCTCGTGTCACTGAAATATCGGCGTCAGCTTCAGCGTCGGTCGTCGTGAACGAAAAATGATCAATTCATTCAACACGAAAAATCAAGAGAAAAGGAAAGAAAATAAACAATCAATCATCCTGGGTCCGAATGGGGACCAAACCAGGGTTGTTTTGGTGCGAGCGGGGACCGAACCCGGGGCGTTTGCCTGGCAAGCGGAAGTTTTAGCAACCGGGTGCGCGTCTGTTTGAGAATACAGTGAAAAGAACTTCCACTGCTTAGAAAAATTGTGAAAGCCGCTTTCACGCTTCACAAACGCACGCGTTCTGTATACATACTTCACAATGATACGTAGAATATTGCAGTAATAATGCCTTGTACAAGCACTCATTGCCAGCGTGCGGCAAAACACATCAATATCAACATGCTATCGTGATATTGAAACACGTCACCCACTACAAAAAAAGACACACATTCTACTGCGCCTATTTCGTTAAGACCACTTATAGACTTAACGCTTAGTGCTTAGCGCTGCTCAGTACATAGCAACTTCGAAGACGTTTCATGCACTAAGTGTTTGATGTACCTTTTAGGAACAGGTTATCGCTGTCGCGTTCAACTCCTAAAGGCAAAGCTTCATGGTCCCAAAGCTTTATAGAAAACCTGAGAACCCTTTTTCCATGTCTTAGTAAGTTCTGTCAGAATTGGCAGAAAACTTTTTTCGTGTCTTTGCAGGACACCAGTATAGAAAAGCTTAACATTTGCACGGCTAAAAAATCGGTCCCTGTCGGAGGAACCACTGAATATCATCTTTATAAATGAGCGTATGCCAAAGAAATAAGGTGTAGAACGCAAGGCGATTGGGTAGGTGCCACCACAGTGTCGTCTTAGCAAAGCGTTGGAAACACTGGCCTTTTCGTGCAAGCATTGCATTGTCAGCGCAGCATTCCTTATTTATGCCTTTTATAGTGAAATATACGCATAAATAATATTGACGTGTGTTTACGGTGCCTCGGATATGCGCGATAATTGGTTTCTAATTGACAATCGCCCAAGTATGAACGCTGAACCTTGAGCAAACTTGGTGAGCGGTGCGGATGGGGTCGGCCCACGGTCATTTGGGATATATCCTGGTGGCATTTAGAGTGTCTGGTACCGTTAATGATAACCAAACAGAGACATGAGTATACGTACGTAGATAGATAGATAGATAGATAGATAGATAGATAGATAGATAGATAGATAGATAGATAGATAGATAGATAGATAGATAGATAGATAGATAGATAGATAGATAGATAGATAGATAGATAGATAGATAGATAGATAGATAGATAGATAGATAGATATATAGATAGATAGATAGATAGATAGATAGATAGATAGATAGATAGATAGATAGATAGATAGATAGATAGATAGATAGATAGATAGATAGATAGATAGATAGATAGATAGATAGATAGATAGATAGATAGATAGATAGATAGATAAAAACCTTCATTGCGTCTTTAGTTCTCTTCTGAGAAAAGTGAATTCACTTTTCGCATAAGAAGGTGTATTTGGTATTGTTTCGTTCCCAAGCAACCTTTCATGATTGTACGGAGATACTAGCTATGATTTATTCCAGGACACGTGCAGTCATAAAATCTTTTCGAACAAAATAACACACACAGAGCCAAGTTTCTGAAAATAAGGTCGATAAAACTCTACCCATGGAACAAATATGTGCTACTAGTCATTTTCAGAAATGTTGTGCCCGCTTGGCACATTCGTCACATCCTTTTCAAGCCACCTTTATTGGTTTGAACTTTCACTGTACTGCTTTAATTATCTGATAGCAAGACACCGGCCTGTTAACGTCAACTTCCTTCACAGCTGACACGTAGGTATACTCTCGCACGTGGTGTGTCGATACTTCCTGTCGAATGAGGTATTTAAAGGCTCACTGTAAATTTGCTTTCATAATCTAAACTGTTGCTCTGTAAGGACCGCATTGACGACTTTGTTCAATCAAGGTGAGTTTTTCTACTTTCATTTCCATGTTGAAACTTACGACAGTTGAAATCAATCGGGAAAAATCATTTGCGTCGCCTTAGTATGTTTGGCAATATATGTTGTACCGAATAAAGCAACGTTTTCATGTTTGTGATCCTGAAGCTGCTTTTACCACTATGTTTTCAGAGATTGCACGTAGATAACGGTGAATAATCGGGTTATTATGCTTTATATAAACGAATCCGAAGGCACAAATTGATAAAGTTCAGGTAATGAAATAACCGCCCATAGCATGCGCTATGTACTTCCATGTTCGTACAATGGAATGCCACCTTCAACACGCCTATATTTATTGCGGACGCTATGATACTTCAGATAAACAGATTAGCCGTGTTCAATATGATCAGTTTTACAGACAACTTTCTTTGTAATATTCGGTGAGACCACCCAAAGAAAACAAGCATTGTCCATACAACATGTTTTTTTAAGGTAAAGGCCTAGTCACAATCTGCTTTGTCAGCATGCTAGTCATTTTGAAAATTGAAGCTTCCGTGAAGTGAGATTGGATGATATGAACTCTTTGTGATGTGCTTGATGTGTCTGAAGAGGCCTGCGCTTCTCTTTCTATATGCAGGACCAACGCTACAGTATCTTCAAGATGAAGTTTACCTCGGCAATCTTGATTGTAGCCTTGGCAGCAGGTACGAGTAACCATCATCGCCCTTACGGAAAAAGTGCTGCACATCGCGCTTCAACTTAAGCACGTGGAAGCTCTGTAGAATGGTGAAGATTTTGGTTTTGTGAATTCAGTGGTAGTCCGAAAATATTCCTAAATAACCATTTGTTCAAACGAATCAAATAGATTTTCACTGAAAACGGCTACAAGGAATCATACTGTGAAGTCTCTACTATATTTTGTAATACCAAGAAACATTCAGGGCGAAGAAAGCACAGACAAGTATTATTCCTTGCTATCGTGTAAGCCTTTGTTACAAGTCTGTAAGGTTGTCTTAAACATAATATATAATCCTAGATTTTCTTATGAAGAAGTGGCCCTGTTGATTAGTTGGCCACGAGAAGACAACTTTTAGGGTTGGCAGGAAGGTGGTGTGACATATCTGTTTCAATGTAATTGCCTAATAGAAAATACGTGTTATCAAATTTGATTAAGCAATTGCGTAGGGCTTTTGATAGTTAAATGGGGTGATTTCACTGATGGTTGGCACAAATTCTTTTTTTCATCACCAAAGTCACTTGAAATATGCACTTTGTTGTCGCTGTAATACCTTTCATGTTTCCTCTGGGGTACCTGCAGCACTCCTGGCGGCCGTAATTGCTGCCGAAGAGATAACTGTTGGAAGTGGAGGAGGTGGTGAGCATAAAATCTTTTTTGTTTTTGCTAGTCACGAGTAAAGTGTTTTGAATAGTTGATTCCTGGTACTAAGAGAGAGCACTCCTCATTTGACCTTTTTAAACCTCCTTCCGTTTTGACACAGGATTTAGTGCTTATAAATAAAAAGTTTTGCCTTTGATGAGGTATGAATCTGCTTTCGAATCACCAATAGCTTCTTAGCATACATATGAGTATTAATATGAATAATTTTTTGCGACTATTCTCGTCAGCCAAAGTGCCACAGTGCCCCTATGGCTAGTTCGCAAACTGTGTACCCTGTTTTTAAAGTGACTGTTGAATAGTTATAAAATCTAGATATTTCTACATGTTTCTCAGACCACTGCATCATTTATTTACATTTGAGGAGCTTAGAAACAGTAACTTTTCTTGTCTTACTTTAAAATTCTGTCATTATGGTACGTTGGAAGCTTCTTTACATTTAGGCTCCGAAGTTTCACTTTATTTTAGTGTATTGAACGCCCTCAAAAACTCTATGTGCATTATTTTGTAGGAACTGGCAGCGGATGCCCGGACTCCACAGCATGCACCAAAAGCTGTAAGAAACAGGGCTACAGCGTTGGAATCTGTCTAGAGCCTCTTCTTACCGTCTGTGCGTGCTTGTAATACTGAGCTGATCAGACCGTTGAGTTAATAAATGTTTGCTGCGTTGACGACGCACTGCGGTCTTGTTAAATTTTTGTCCTCGTTTTCGTTAAACACTCTAGTAGCTTTACGATTTATCTTTCGTTGTCACCCGCTGACCCTTTCCTTTGTTGATTGGATTTATTGAAGCGAACTACATTACTTGCTCTGGGGCATTTCAACCAGTGCGTTGATTTACACAAGAGGATTTACAGCCGCAGGGTTTCTGTTGATCGATCTCAATCCTTAACTATACGAGAGGCAGCCCAGTTTGTTTTCACTGACTCCTTATCGGTGCTCGTACCGTTGATGACGACTTGCCAGGAAAGTACACGACTTTCACCTGCGTGGTGTGTGGCGGCTTTCCGCATAATGCCGTCGATTTGTGGGGTTCTTCGTTTGGTATTGCATTCTCGGACATGAGCCTTGGACACATACTTACCATTGAAAGAGCTGTTACTCTAGAGGGCTGACTAGGGGACCATGACCTATGATTCTTATCTTGATAGTAGTATTTAACATCTTAATTTTCTTGGCCAGGTGATGGCGAGTCCTTCCGTCTTTAAGGAGACAATGAGTGGGGTTTGTTTTATTTTAGTGTCACTAGATAAAAATTTTAGCTGGGGTATTTGGAAACATTTTGGCACTGTCATTAGTTTTCTTCAAATGAATTTCAGGTAACAGTATCTTGTTGAGAGTCGGAGCTCAGAAAACACTTGGTTTTAGGTACAGTGGCATTAAAGACCGTGTTTTGTACAATAAAACATTGCATACGCTATTTTATGCATAAAACAGACACCTTATGATACGCGCCTTGCAAGATATATTGCGATACTGGTGCACAACAACCAAAAAGTATTCGAGATAGTTACAAAAGTACACGATCCCTGGATACTGCTCACCATACACTGGGGCCCAAAAACGTCAGCGCTTCGAATCTTCTTGTGAAAATCTCTGTATACGAATTCTCAAAACAGCTACAAGCGCACATTCTGAACAATGGAATTCATACAAATGATCCAGTGGCAGCTAAAAAAGCATGAAGGGTATTGTGCGGAGCAGACCTATTTCTACATATTTAGATGATGTGGCTTCGCCCAAAAGAGCCTTGTATCAGAGCACTGCGCATGCCCTACCACTTCAGGTCGAACATTTTGCTCATTTTTATTCGGCTGTGCTGACAAGACTGCACAAATTACACGAGTATCCTGCAGTTTAGGATGTTGCTAACGTAACCCGAAAAAGTTACAAAGGGGGTTGAATTCCTTAAAAATTTTTATAAAAGAGGACCCATTCTTTTAATAATCATTGGCGACGACCGATGGTTTCGCACACTGCTATCGATGTACCACATATAATAGTTTTACCCTGATTTCTTTCATTTTCTTGTGAAAGTTAAGACAATGTATTGTGGCTACTACCGAGAGGGAAGCCTTTTTCGTAACGATTACAATAGACATTTGGTGAAAAAAAAATCTCGTGGAAGTGCTGCTTTGTAAATACTTTAGAAGTTCCCGCGTAAATTCGATATATGTGCAGAGTCATGACGAAGAATACGCTAAGGAACATCAAATATTCCAGCCACAAGGAACAATATCCACCTCCAAACTACGGACTAGTGCCTGACTAAGTAAAGATGTCAAGACAAAGACAGACCAGCAAGGCGATGGTCACTGTGCCTCCTACAACAGTTACTTTCGTTCAGCCCTGGGAGCCGTTGACCTTACGCACACCACCTTGTTCACATACGGAAACCTGGTTGGGAGAATTCGACTGGCTAGCCCTATGAAAATTCTGGGACTACAACGGGAAGTTTCTCTGCGTCTGTTTTTCTCTTGATTTTGCCTTCACGACCTCTTTATGAACACAGAGGCCACTCCGAATACTTAGGATCGATTTTTGCACAGCACCACTAGCTTAGTTCGTATAGATTGCAGCAAGCTTTTTGAGAGGTGTGGACAACTCTAGAACTGGAAGTTAGGGACGTTCACCAATGAAATGGCCCATGCTGACCCAGCTATACTTGGGGAAAAAACGATTTCACACGAATGAATACACTGAAGCACCAACGTGTTCAGGAACCGATAATTACGACGCTTCCTAACACAAATTTTGAAAGTGAGCTCGTGTTGGGGCAGCACCAACTGTGTTGAAAGTGTCTGCTTTCCGCAATATATGAACTACGCCTTTATCACTGTCTTTGTATAGTAGAAGAGCACCAATTGTCTCATTACAAATCTCTTTCAGAAAAAGCGATGTATACAGTAAGCATTCGTTAACTAATTTGGTTTGTTGAATGCGGATGAAACCTATAACAATGAAGACATTTAGCTCAGCACCTTGCAGTTTGGTGGTACGATAAAAGACACAATTCTTGCGCAGTGAGGAAGGCGTGCTTACTGTTAGTTTACTAATCTTCTGCTATATAATACAGAGCTCAAGATCAATCCTTGGTGGACATAACACCTGCATAGGGCTGATGCTCAACCCGCTATACTTGGGGAAAAGATGATTCCACAATTATGCATACACTCAAGCACCACAGTGTTCAGGAAGCTGCGCAGCATTCGACAAATAATTTCGAACACTAGCGTGACTGCTTGGCACAATACTCTGTAGTAGGACTGAAAGGTGGAGGAATGAAAACTTATTCTTCGTTGGGTAGAAAACAAAGTCAATCTGAAAATTAAGGCTTGTGCAGCGATTGCAGAAGCGACAAGGTCCATGTTGTCATACGATATGAGCTGCGTAGACTGCTTTCCGAATAGCAACTCATGCAAGCTGACATTGACATTGTCCGCGTGGTAGTTCGCGATACTCATGACTTGGTCGAACCACGTCTTCATCAGCTCGAGACAACGACATACACTGGTGCATTCTCCTTATATGTGAATAATAGAAAGTTCCTGCGTTAGCGCGGTGGCTAGCGTTCACTCTAGTATAAGGACGAAAAATTATGTGCGGAATCTGGTCAGAATAGTCTAATACAATCAAGCTTGCAACTTTAAACTTCCAGAAGGTCTCCATGCACTGCGGCGCGAGACGCGTCATTCATCGAGCGCAGGTTATGTAGGCTGGCGTTACGGAGGCAAAACGACGCATACCATAACAACATGCACCCTACTGAGTCCAGACAACTCTTTATCATCTTGTTCCTCGAGCGCCTTAATAATGATATTGTCACAAATGGGTGACAGCAGCCAAAGGACAGAAGACTGGGAAGTTACTAATAATAAACGGGAACACGTTTATTTGGCAAGTTTGCGCTAATAAAAGAAACTGTAAACCTCGGCGTCGGGGGCAGCCAACAAGTGCGGGGCGGCCGTCGAAGGTAGGAGAAGAAAATAGACATTGTCGACCATGCGAGGTACGCCCCTTCGATACGTTTGCCTACGCTGGACAGTGGTAATGCCGGATGAATCGCTTCACGTCCCGTATCACAAAAAGGTAAGGCTGTGGGCTGATATGCACCAAAAAGACATGTAAATGCTTGTTGGTGATTTTGGGCGCGGATATGCGCTCTCGTATTTTGTCATCTTATGGCTTAATGCTCGCAATACTATGTAGCAAAACAAAAAAGACAAAAAGAAGCGAGCAATACAGACGAGAGAAAATGAAACAAAAAAATGCCGCCATATCCACGAAGTGAATGATGATGAGTGGGCGAAGCTCTGGAGGTACACCTGGTAAACCATGAATCCTCCGTACATTTTGCCCACTCGATTTTATTGCAACGCTCCCCCTAGCGTACGTCACCGCACTATATCGAACGATGATACGCGCCATATATGGCATCATTCCTATTTTATAACACCTCGCATCTTTCATAATCAACTACACGTACCGCCGTCTAGTTTATAACATCTTGCATCTTTTCGACGGACGGACGGACGGATGGACGGACGGACGGACGGATGGACGGACGGATGGATGGACGGATGGATGGATGGACGGATGGATGGATGGACGGACGAACGGACGGACGGACGGACGGATGGACGGACGGATGGACGGATGGACGGATGGACGGATGGACGGACGGACGGACGGATGGATGGATGGATGGATGGATGGATGGATGGATGGATGGATGGATGGATGGATGGATGGATGGATGGATGGATGGATGGATGGATTGACGGACGGACGGATGGACGGATGGATATGGCTGTACTCTTTAGATCGGGCGGTGGCTAGCGTAATACTTAGAACTGAACGAGAGGTGGCTATATACAGGGGACGCACAGCTCATGCCTTAAGGAGCTTCGCTCCTAAAAAACGAAACAGGACCTAAGAAGGTTGCCCAGCTCCGCCTTCCTTCAAAAATAGTGCAAGTGTCTTTTTTGTGAGTGAAGTTGGGTCATGCGGAAAGAAAGAAACAAGTTTACGTGATAACAAATCATATTTGTGATATCAAGCTCCGTTGATACGCTTACGGTAAATCGGATACCCAGATTATGCTTATTCTTCTATGATTCATTGATATGTGGGATTTAACGTTCCAAAACTACCATATGATTATGAGAGACGCTGTAGGGGAGGGCTCCGGAACTTTCGACCACCTGGTGTTCTTCAACGTGCACCCAAATCTGAGCACACGCGCCTACAACATATCCGCCTACTTCGGAAATGCTGCCCCGCGACCTGCGGGTCAGCAGCCGAGACCCTTAGCCACTAGACCATTACGACGGGGCTGCCTATTCTCCTATGCTCCAGGGCATTTTCCGTTGCTTTGCACGTGTAAGCAACACCTCCAGAAGGCTTGTTGGGGAGGAAAAGAAGCTCTGTATTTTGAAACTCTTTTGTAAAAGGGGTGTTTATTCAAAGGAGTTTCCCGTAGCTGTGTGGTTCTGTGGCGGAGTACTAGACGTTCAAAGCCTATTTTTAAATGCTGCTCAATCCTCCTTGTGGGCAATGAATCACTTTATTTTCTCATTATGTAGAGGGCTTCTCTTACACTCAGAAGGAAGTCATAAGTATGAGTTGTAGCATATAATTATAACACCCTGAAAATTCTCAAAACATACTACGCATGAAAAATGCCACAGACACAAAGTTTCAAACGTGATAAAAAACCATGATAAAAAAAGCAGTTCATGTCGTGAACTACCATATCACAAGTATGTATGTGTACAGCCATGATGCAAAAAGAAGCTAAAAAATTGTGCCAATGTCACGGTGCTGTGAATAACTTTCATGTAGGCAAATATTTACGTATTCAAATCAGTCGCTGTGGTGGTTTCATATCAGCTTTCACTGAAAAAGCAATAAATAAAATAAAAACTCTAAAGTGGAAGGACAATATTCTATCTAAAAACTGGAGCTATTACCAAGGCTTAGTACATACTAAGTTTCATTCCACTACCTCAATGTTTTGTATATACTAGTATATGAGCTTCTCAGACGATAAAGCGTTCTGACCGGTACAGATATTTTTTCTGTTGATATAGTATCACTACAACCACAAGAACACGAAAATTATGTATGTTTAACTCGCCGTCAGTATACGAAAAAAATCACACCAAGGCACGTATATTGGACACCCAGTTCGATTGGTTGTAAATTTAAAGATGGTGAGTTTACGGTGACGTTTCGATCAAGCCTTACCTTTAAATTGCTTCTATTATTTTTTACCCTGTTATACCTTGTAATCGTTCCTAAACTAGCACCTTGACACCAATCAATATATTTACGATGTTCAAAACTGCCAAAAGCAAGCATTCCTGCTTGTGACACAGAGCTACTCGTATCCCTTGAATGGTCATTGCTAACTATTCAACACTTTTAACATCCTACATAATTAAAGATTGCCTAATTCCGCTTCGCAGCTCCAAAATTAGTTTCACAAATGTCTGAAAGGACAAGTCCATTGAACCTCGATTCATGGTCGTAAACTTCAAGCTCCCTCACGCAGAATTGATATGGTGCAAAAACGAATACAAATGCATTACGTGTCATTTCGCTATTTGAAGGAACATGCATATTAACTAACAGCTATTTGTGACAATTTCGCAACTGCACAGCGAGCTCTGACAAACACTGGGCCTTGCTGTCCTGTATTTAGGACACAATGATTGTCTATTTCTCGGGGCGGGTGGTATTTTTAGCGAAAACTCACTTTTCAAGTAATAAGTTAATAATATGTTAGAAACATATGACATAAAATTATGACAGCTACCGATATAACAGGTAATGCATAAGACAAAACCAAATATGCGATCGTGGCTGGTGTCGTCAGTCAGTCAGTCAGTCAGTCAGTCAGTCAGTCAGTCAGTCAGTCAGTCAGTCAGTCAGTCAGTCAGTCAGTCAGTCAGTCAGTCAGTCAAAGAACTTTATTTGGTCCTGAGAAGACGAGAATGCCCCCGTCAGAGCGTACCACCTGGGGGCCCCGCCCACGATAGCACCGGGAGGTTAAAGCTCTCGGCGACTTTGCGGGCTCTCTGGACAGCCCTTAGCTGCTGGTCCTTTGCGGAGCTGATGATAAGCTGGAGCCAGTCTTCCTCAGTGTAGCGAGACCCTGAGCCCCCGTGCAAATCATGACACTGCCACAGCAAGTTCTGGAGGGTGTACCTCGGATGACTACAGCGCGGACAGCGTGGGTCTAATCCGTCTACGAATTTTGACCAAATAAACAGACATGGATACGTGTTTGCTTGTAACAATCGCAGGGTGATTGCCTGTGGTCTGTTTAGATGCGGGTGTGGAAGCGGAAACTTCCAACGCCCTAGCTGATAGTGCTTATAGACCTCGTTAAAAGTAAGAAGAGGGTCCCTCTGCCACTGCCCTCCCTCAGCCTCCGAGTGCCCACTTCCGGCGCGGTGTGTGAGACTTCGCGCCTGGGAGTGTGCATGTTCGTTGGCGTTTGGGATGGTTTCGTGAGCATCACTGCCCACATGACCAGGGAACCAAATTATATGCTTTTTGCCTGTCCAAGATGCAGCAGAGAGAACGCGCGCCTTCTTTGCACACCGAGCCTTTCATAATGGTGGCGGCTCGCGAGTCCGTGTATTTAGTAGAACGGTTTGTTGTGGCTATGGCGATGGCCATTGCCACCTGTTCGGCTTTGTCAGCATCCGAATTTTTGAGCGTAAGTGATGTCAGCAGCTCTCCCCGTAACGAAGTAGCTGCTGAAAAAAAGTGATTGGAAGCTGTGTATTGCGCTGCGTCAACGAAGGTGACATTGTCCTCAATCGTGGTCGCTGTTTGAAGAAGGGCTCAGACCCTTGCGTTGCCTCTGCCGCAGTTGTATTGGGGGTGCATGTTTCTAGTTACCTGAGATACTGTATACATTTCCCTGACTTTGATAGAGAGCGCGCACTCCCTCTGTCTGGCAATGGGAGACCGTATACCAACATGCGCTAGTTACTGTCTGCCAGCCTCCGTGGAAGCCAGTCTTGCAACTTGGGCGACCTGTTGTGCCTCTACTATTTCGCTGTAGGTGTTGTGGACACCCAGCGCCAATAGATGTTCTGTACTGGTGCTCTGTGGGAGATCCACTACCTTTTTTATGTTCTTGCGAAATATTGATTCTAATCGGGCTTCATCTCTCCTGCTCCACTTGTGGGCCAGGGCGATGTAGTTGATGTGGCTCATTAGGAAGGCGTGAAAGAGTCTACGAAGGTTCTCCTCGGATAACCCCCTTCGTTTGTTGGCCACCCTCGGGATTAATTTTGTCATGGAATTGGCTTTGGCTGCGATGCTTTTCTAACGTGTAGGCGTTACTGCCATCCTCCTCTAGGAACATACCGAGGATTCTAACTTTCTTCACGATCGGAATAATAGAGCCGTTTGTTGTGGTGATCAGGATATCGGGGAAACTTCCTTTCTTTGCACCGATTGTTGGCCGGTAAAGGAGCAGTTCCGATTTATTAGCCGACAAGCAGAGTCCTGCCTTGTGAAGAAAATCTTCGACAACCCTGATCGCTGTTTGTAATCGCTCTTTAATTTGCCCATCACTGCCTCCCTCGCACCAGACGGTGATGTTGTCAGCCTAGAATGCGTGACCAAGTCTTTAAATCTTGGCCAGACTGTGGGAAAGTGCTCTTTGCGATAAGTTGAATAGAAATGGAGATAGCACTGTTCCTTGTGGAGTGCCTCTGGGTCCAAGATCAAACGTCTTCGAGCCGAGAGATCCTAGGCGAATGGTAGCTTTTCTGTTCTTAAGAAATGAGCTGATGTAGTTGTAAAAATGTTCTCCTAGACCCGCTTCTTTAATGGAATGAAGTATGTGAGAGTGCTTGACCTTGTCGAAGGCCTTTTCCAGGTCAAGTGCCAGAACAGCCCTGGTGTCTCTGGAGACCCTGCCAATGATCTTGTGTTTTAAAAGCAACATTACATCCAGCGTTGACATGGATGGCCTGAATCCAATTAGAATAAATGGGAAGAGATTCCTTTCCTCAGCAAATTTATTGGCCCGCTTGAAGATAACGTGCTCGGCGACCTTCCCTACACATGAAGTGAGAGATATCGGCCGGAGCTAGACAAGCTCCAGGGGTTTCCCCGGCTTCGGAATGAGGACGACGGTCACGTCGCGCCACTCTATTGGAACCTCGCCCTATTGGAATCTACTCGGAGATTGTTTATCTCCCAGTAGATGTTTGAGGAGGTTCCACTTCGCACCACTCCTCATTTGCCCGTCAACGGCATTGCATACTTCGTCCCATTGCTGTCGAGCTAGCGTCTTACTATGCTCATCTATCTGCCTGATAGGTTCAGCAATTCTTTTGCGTAGGCGTCGGTTCAGTTTCTGCGTTTTCTTTTGAGCCTGCACCGCGTTTTTAGCCTCCAAAAGGTGGGCTAATTGACTGTCTATGCTCTCTATCACTCTTTCTGTCTTCACTTCCTTTGTAGAAGCAGCAACGTCTTCTTTGAGGTGAGCGATTAATTCGTTTAACGATTTGTATTTATTCTCGTCTTGCTTTATGATAGCTCTAAAAAGGTCCCAATCTGTGGTGTGAAATTTTCTGAGCGGTGGTGACGAGATTCTTATCGCGAGGCTGGTAATGTAGTGATCACTACTAAGATTCTCTTGTAAGTTAGTCCATATGGGTTCCTCTGCATTCCTAAGCATGGTCAAATCTGGTGTGGTATCCCTGCTGACCGAATTGCCTATTCTGGTGGGGTATCGTGGATCGGTGACCAATTTGAGACCACGAGCTATGATCTGTGCTGCGAGGGCTTTGCCTTTTGCGGTATCCTTGATATAGCCCCAATCTTGATGATGTGCGTTGAAGTCCCCTGCTATGATGAGCGTTCGATCACCTGCAATTTTACACGCTTTGTGGGAAAGAGCATGAAACGTCTTTTTTCTGTCGGCTGGTAAGCTGTAAACGTTTAAAATAAAAACCGATTGCTTAAGTTTAGCGTTCGGGATGAGCTCAATCATGATGTGTTCAATTTTTAAGTCCAGCCTAACGTCATGACGTAAATAGGCGAGATGCTTGGAGACGAGTGTCGCACCCCTCTTGCCTTCCTTGAAATACGCTTCTGCACGATAGTGACGAAGAGCGATGACATCGATGAGCGTTTCCTAAAGGAGGATTACTGATGGCCTTTTGGTAGCAAAGCTAAGAAAGTGTTACAGTACTGCCTTTCTTTTGTGGAAGCTGACGCAATTCCATTGCCAGATTACTAGATTGCTTGCATTATCCATTTTACTGACTCAAAGGGGGTGTACCAAGCAGTGCGTGCTGCCTGTATGATTCTAAAATTTGAAGCCTCGTGGTGTGCACGGTCAGTTGGAGCCTGATAGGAGCAATTTCAGCAATAACGTCATTTCTTAGCTTTTCAAACAGTGTTTCGATGCTTGAGACATTAAGCACCTCCTCGTCCATGGGCTCATGGCCTGCCCTGCGTTTCGCGCCTCTGTTGACGGACGCTGTGGCTGCGGTAGCTTGATCGCTAGACGGGCGCTCTCGCTGCTGCATTTCTTGCAAGATTGACTTAATATCAGCTAATTCCTGTCGAAGAGACGCATTCTCGCGCTCTAGTGATTGTATTTTGTCTCGCGTTTGCTTTAACAGTTGCCCTGGTTGCGCGGGGGCATGGGCCTCACCTGTTCCGGCTACCTTGTCCGCCCAGGTAGGTTGCGAGTTGAAGCCACCCCGGGAACTCCGAGAGCGTTCCGTGGCGGCGTTCCTTGGATCAGCCGCAGCTGGTGTCTTGGTAGGAGCGGCGATTTCCCGGTCTCCGGCGTTGCTCGTAGCGTTCTTCGTCTTGTGACCACCTTTCCTTCTTTTTCTACGTCGCCTTCTTACAACGTAGGGAACTTGGTATCTGTTTTTGCAGGTACGGTCACCGGTGAGATGAGCGTCTCTGCATAGCGCGCACTTCGGTTGCACACATTCGTGTCTGTTTGCGATGATCGAAGTCCCGCACTTTTCACACACTTTTTCAGTCGGTCTAGGGCAGACATCGTGCCTGTGGCCGATTCAGCCGCAGTTACGGCAAGTGTCAATTTGCCTCTTGTACAGTGTACAGCGTAGCATGTTGGGGCCGCAGTGAACATAGTTGGGCACTTTCATGCCGTTGAAGAGTACAATGACGGTAGGAGTCTCTTTATGCGCCGGACTCGGAGCATCATCGGGTTTCTGGGTGTGACAAAAAGGCTTTGCAGCACAGGTTCGGACAGATCAGTGTCGATGCCTCTGACCACACCTCTACAGGTATTTCCCGGAGGTGCAATGTAAGCCGAGATAGAGTGCTTTTTATCTGCCTAGAATATTTGCTGCACTTTGCAGTATGCATTCGCATTCGATTCGGAGGGTGCGCTTATAGCGAAGATATTCTGCATGGCGTTCGCGCAAAAGATATCCTCTTCGGCTGCCACTGGGGGCAGCCTGGAAGCCATTATAATGGCTTGCGTGACCTTTAACTGACTGCATGTTCGCACGTCCTGCCCTCCCTCCGGGCGGACGACCACTCGAAAGTGCGATGTGGGCAGGCGCGGTAGCCTGGAGGCTGCGGCAACCTTTCTCAGCTGGCTGGCTTTAGCGGCGCCAACGTGGGCTCCAGTTTGCCTAGCCTAGTGCTGCGTCTCGTGCTTGAAGTGGGTTTTATCCGCATTCCGCTTTCTGTGGGCGGTCATCCAGCCGTTGGCCTCGGTTTCCTCTTTGGAGGTTTGCTCTCCTTCTACCATAGCCTCATGAGGCATGGCCTCCTTGGGGGTTGGCCGAACAAGCGGCCGCGCGTTCCGCCTTTCCGCGCTGTGGCACCCGATGCCGTGTATAAGCACAAATAGGCCTAACACTTGGTGTCGGAGAAAGGACCCACAAAAGAGGTTCCAGTGGACCTACCGTGATTGATGGGGTATCCAGGTGTTCCTTGAAACTTAACGAAGTTGCTACAGTACAAATCTCGGAAGGAAAGCATATCAGACTCATTTGAACAACGTCAGTTGGCGGAGCCGATGCAGACGCGTCCGCAAGCCACTCAACCACCTAGCGTCCCGGCTGGTGTCGTCTTTTTCACAATATGACGTCTTGCTTTCTTTCCGCTTTGCAGAGAACTGGGAAAAATGTTGACAAATAGCTATTTCCTGTGTTTCAGCCTATGTATTATTCAGATAGCGTAGAGAGCTCGTTTCGGTGAAATTCCGCCTTCAGCATCGGCGTCCGTCGTCGTGAATGAAAAATTGTAAATTCATGCGACATTAGAAATTGAGAACAATGGAAAGAGAATAAACGATCAATCATCCTGGGTTCGAGTGGGGACCGAACCCGGGTCCTTTCCCTGGCAAGCGGATGTTTTAGCACACGGGTGCGCAACTGCTTGAGAATACAATGAAAAGAACTTCTATTGATTACACAAATTGCGAAAAGCAGTTTCATGATTTACATTCACAGGCGTTCTATATACATACTTCACAAAAATACATGAAATATTGCAGTATATATGCCTCGTACAAGCACTCATTGCCAGCCTTCGTCGAAACATGTGATAATCCAATGCTATCGCGATTTTAAACCCCTCACCCACTACAAAAACACACACATGCTACTGCACATATTTTGTTAGGACCACATATAGACTTACCGCTTAGTGCGTAGCACTGCTTAGTAAATAGGAAGCTTGAAAATGTTTCATGCGCTAAGTGTTCAATGTACGTGCTAGGAACAGGTTATCCTTGTCCCGTTCCACTCCTAAAGGCAAAGATTCATGGCGCAAAGATTTATAGAATTCCTGAGAACCCTCTTTTCATTTCTTAGCAAGTTCTGTCAGAATTGGCAACAAACTTTCTTCGTGCCCTTTTAAGGCACCAGGATCGAAAAGCTTAACTGTTCAACGGCTAAAAAATCGGTCCCTGTCGTAGGAACCAAAAACTATCATCCTCTTAAGTGGGTGGGTGCCAAAAAAAACAAGGTGTAGAACGCGAGGCGACGGGTAGGTGCCACCACCGTGTCGTCTTAGGAAAGCGTTGGAAACACTGGCTTTTTTGTGCAAGCATTGCATGGTCAGTGCAGCGTGATAAAGACTACGGTCCTTAGATTTTCTTATGTATGCCTTCACTAGTAAAAAAATACACATACAGAATATTGAAGCGTTGTTATGGTGCCTCAGATATGCGCGATAATTGCTTTCTAATTGACAATCGCCCAAGTATGAACGCTGAACCTTGAGCAACGTTGGTGGGCGCTGCGGATTGGGTCAGCCATTTGGGAAATGTGCTTGTGCCGTTTAATGTGCCTGGTACCGTTAAGCGCTGACAAACAGAAAAATGAGCATACATACCAACAGACAGTTAGACAGACAGACAGACAAACCAAATATTTTCCGTTGAAGGTGCAATAGAAAGACTAATGTCGTTAACATTGCTTGAACTCTACCACTCACCCCTGTTCCATCATTAATGTAGGCAACAACGAACCCATGACGAAAGGTTGCGACGTGACGGCGGAAAGCCGGAGATACCGAGCACGTACAACGACAGAATGGGAAGTAACAGGGAAGGTTACGGTTGCTGCAATAATACCCCTTAGAGACGAAATAGCTACGTGAACGACTACGTGACCGAAGATCTGTGAGTTTTGCAAGCGCTCGTTTTCAGAGCGATTTTCTGTCTCTGGAGTATAGTAGAGCTCGTCGCGCCTATGTTTGTCTGCGTTTCAACCCGCACCACTCTGCGCTGAAAATCAACGCTGAAACGAGCGAACAAACCATATTTTAAGTCTGGCAACGTCCTCGAAGCAAGCTTGAAACAACCCGTATCAGCCAGAAGAGGCCGAGAATCAACCTATAGAGGAAACCGGAATAGTCTTCCGAATCTGCAGTTTCGCTGTATTACACTCTAAAAAGTTTTATGGAGTCACTGCGCAGAAATGGCTCTTTGTTCCTCCTAAGGACGAAATGCGGCTACATTCCTCTTTGTGGAGTAGAGCGCCTGCTTTTGAAGTAACTGCAGGAATGTTTGCCCCGTGTGCAAACGACCCATTGGTGCCTACACAAACCTGTTGCCTTTCAGACGGCGCCGTAGCTTGGTGTGGTGTAGTGATTAGTGTACGCGCATGCTGACTGATTGCTCATGAGTTCGAAACCCGTGTGTTTGCTGTGAATTTTGCGAAACTTATTTCTGAATGTGACGTTTGCGCATCCATTGAACATTAATTAAAATGCCAGCACGCACTTTGAAAGGCTGGTTAACAGCACCAAAACCTGATTTTTCTTTTGCTAGTTGTTTCTACTCTGAGCAACCGCAAGACCGGACTACTCTATCACAGTTACTGCCAAAATGGTGCAATAGGTGTGGCAAGTTGGTTACTTCTCTAAAGGAGCACCCGCGATACCCATTTTCCTCCTTTATTTCTCATAATGTAAGGCAAAGGTGAATTAGTGCAACGTTCCCAATTTTGCGCGTGTGTGTCCTTTGCATAAATCGGAAAATTTTACGGAGCCCACTCAGACTCACTCATGCATTATATTTTGCACATTTAAGGCATTCGAACTAACACGAACAGAAAATTTCTTTGGCCTTAACTCACTCAGACACGCACTCACTAAAAATGTTTCCATAAAGAGTAACTCAAGATTATTTCTAAATATTACTCACCAGCGCTCATTCAGAATAACACACACAGCTCGTTCTTAGTCTGACCGAATATAGCCAGTTCACTCAAAAGTGAGTTCACCAACTTATAACTAGAACAACCGACCACAAGGGTATAAAAACCACTCCTTCGCCTGTGAACAGAGTATCGGTGGCCGATAGCTGTTTCCGCCACTTTTTGTGCACACGTATATGTAGCCTGAGCTAAGAATTTTCATGCGCAAGCTGGACCTATAAAGATTGTTTTCTTTACTATTGTTACTCTAGCTTTTTCACCGTCGCTATCACGTCACATCAGGTGCCCCACCGCGGTGGTCTATTGGCTAAGGTACTCCGCTGCAGACTCGCAGGCCTGGCGATCGAATCCCAGAAGCAGCGACTGAATTTTCGATGAAGGCGAAATTGGTGTAGGCCCGTGTGCTGATATTTGGGGGCAAATGAAAGAAGCCCAGGTGGTTCAAATTTCGGGAGTCATTCACTACGGCGTTTTTTATAATGATATGGTGGTTTTGGGACGTTAAAGTCCACATATTTTTATCAAGAAACAAAAAGTGAAGGAAAAGAACAAATTGACAAATTTAGAGTGATAGCATGTGGTCAAATATATGAACTTGAAATGTTTTCTGAGAACATCTCGTTCAACCACCTAATTAAGATGTATAACCGTGAATGTCGCCTTTATAAATCTGTGAATCATGGTGTGAAGATGAAAAATGAGAATACGGGTTATTTTGCAGTCTGGAGGCAAGAGGATTACGCAGTAGATACCTCAGCTGCTTAGTTAGAGATGTTTCTGCAAATAATAACGTATTTAGCACTCTGCATGTTGCATCATGTGAATCGTTGGCCAGGATGATTTACTACTGCGATGCCTTTCAGCTTCAACTTTTGATAGCGTGCTTGGAAGGACTTTCGAATGCACATATTGAAGTTATAATTTCGAGGGGTGAAATAAACATTCGGTGACAAACCACTCAATAACCCCTTTATTAATAATGAAACCAGTTGTAAGGGTGCTTTCAACAGTCAGTTCGCGATTTCGTAGAGAGTGCATTTAGGGACATGACCACGCTTCTCATTATTGGTATTGCATCGTTATAAAAAAGAAACATGAATGTTGAAGGTGAAAAAATGAATGGATTGCGTTGAACAAAACTGCATTCGCTCACGCACGCGGAACACGTTTTTTGTCATTCAGTGATGAATTCTCCTGAATGTTAGAAACGTGTACAGATAGATGTTCGGTAGAGGCACAAGACAGGTTCCGAGGCTATACTTCTCACTCTTGCAGATTTTGTGCCAGGCACTGCTTTCCGAGCAGCCGCTGCCAGTCCCTGTAAAAGAATGAGCCTTTGAGTCATTCAATATAGGATACGGAAACGAAACTTCGGAGCACAAATATGTAACCACGTCAAACGTAAAATAGTGCAGCCTATATAGAGACTACACTGATAATATCTATTGGAAGAGCCTTAAAAAATGAAAGCTGCGATTCTCAAGTAGGCGAGCTTATGACTACAAGCTGTAAGAAAAATACTTCAAAGCTGGGAGAATGTTTGTTAATGTAGTTGCAAGACACCAATAAGTTGCGATATTTCTTAAGCGACAAACAAGTAATACTGCTTACAATTAGCATAACACTGAGTAACGTGTAAATATTGCCTCAAATATAAAGTGTGGAGCAAATGCTGTTGAAAACTCAGAAGTACCGTAATTTCTATTTGGCTTGCTTTTATCGGAACAGCAGTCAGTAAAGCAGCTGTAAATTTGCAGTGCACACCTCAAGCAGAAAACACGCAAGACAACAGCATACACAGGATGAGATCGGAGTAGAAGCTGTCACAGCTCGGCACTTAGAACGTGCTTTTCTATGAGAAAGAAAGACTCACGAATTGAGCGCTCACGTATATTACAAGTGCGAACAACTGTCACAATTCCTACTTCTTCATGTGTGAACAGTGCCCTTTTTTGTAAACCAGGCCACAACAGCCAGAGCTGTGACATTCGTCCACTCCCTAATCACAAGTCTGATGAACGCGGGGCACAGGAGAAACCACAATCAGTTGAGGCGAAAATCTATAGAGCGCGGCCAACGCAAGCCCGTCGGGCCATCTCGCTACTGATAAAGAAAATGCGCTATGGTTCTGACGCTCCGAGTACCCATACGGTGTGTGCAGTATATGAGTAGCTTGCCGTTATCGTCCTTGACAACGTTGGCTCTGTGACATTGTGGTTAGCACCGCTAGCATCGAACCAAGATGTCGCTGGTTTATCGCCACATTACACAATCTTCCCTTCTCGTTTTTTTTTCGAAACCTGTTACTATATATTTTGCAACGTCATATCCATGACGCAAATACGTTAGTGGAACCGTGGCGGACCCCTGCATAGAAAGATTTGCTGTAAAAATTACGTTCTGCAGGCGTACTGTCGGTTCAACGCCAATTGTGGAAGCAGTGCTGGCTGTCGTACTTTGTGACCAGGCAAGTAACATAGCAAAACTACTCCTATGAACATACACCGATTTGACGCTAATGATGCTTCAGTGCTGTCTCCGCCTTTAATAGCAGTCTAATACAGACTACGTTTTTATTCTTATGATTTAGCAAGCAATTATCACGCATTGCTTTTCACTGGCGAAAAAAGTTCTGGAAAGTTTCATGGGATTTTATTTAGATAAACCCACAACGTGCACAGAACTGCTACACCAACAAAAACACGTGAAACCACCTCGTACCACTTGACTCAAAGCACCTCCCCCGCAAAAAAAGTGCAGCATCGACATTCACTCGCCAGTATCTTTGCGTAAAACTTATTTCCACAAGGCATGTAATCTACCAAATTTCTTGCAAAGCAGTCACAAGAACTACGTGGCATTGTGACGAAATACATCGCTGCCACGCAGAATGCAGAACTTTGTTTGCTACTGAGACCCTGATATTTGTTCTGGGATTCGTCACATCAACAATGCCGACGCGTGATTTTCTCAACGCTCTTGTTTTACCATTGCCTCTTCTCACTGTTCCTGAGTAGATATAATCTGTTAATCTCCTGTCCTGCATCCCCGCATAATACGCCCTATATCGTATACGTGTATCTGCCGCGCGCAACTGGAGAAGAACATCTCATCACATAAACAACAGGATTTTTTATCCAATTTATACAATTACAAAACTTCATACTCTTAATACCTTCATGCCCTCTTGCGCTAATAGATAGATAGATAGATAGATAGATAGATAGATAGATAGATAGATAGATAGATAGATAGATAGATAGATAGATAGATAGATAGATAGATATATAGATAGATAGATAGATAGATAGATAGATAGATAGATAGATAGATAGATAGATAGATAGATAGATAGATAGATAGATAGATAGATAGATAGATAGATAGATAGATAGATAGATAGATAGATAGATAGATAGATAGATAGATAGATAGATAGATAGATAGATAGATAGATAGATAGATAGATAGATAGATAGATAGATAGATAGATAGATAGATAGATAGATAGATAGATAGATAGATAGATAGAAACCTTCATTGCATCTGTCGTTCTCTCAAAACTGCGTGACTCTTAAAACTACGAAAACACGCCGCGAACTCACTTGTCACATAAAAAAACGTGTTTGATATTGCTTCATTCGCAGGCAACATTTCATTGTTGTACTTTAACAGTAACTATGAAGTATTCCAGGACACGTGCAGTCATAAAATATTTCTGAACGACGCATGTCAAACAACCTACGCAAAGCTAAGTTTCTGAAACTACGGTTGATAAATCTCTACTCATGAGACAAATATATGCTACTTGTCATTCTCCTAAGCCCTTGTACCCGCTTGTCATATTCGCCACATCCTCTGCAGGCCACCTTTATTGGTTAGAACTTTCAATGTACTGCTTTAATTATCTGATAGCAAGACACCGGCCTGTTAACGTCAACATTCCTTGACAGCTGACACGTAGGTACAATCTCGCACGTGTGACCTTACTTCCTGTCGAAAGAGGTATTTAAATGCCCACAGTAAACTTGCTTTCATTATCCGAACCATCGCTCTGTAAGGACCACATTGACGACTTTGTTCCACAAAGGTAACTTTTTTTTACTTCCATTCCCATGGTGAAACTTACTGTAGTTACAATCATACGAGAAAAAAATTTACGACTCCTAAGTCTTTTTCGCGGTAGATATTGTACCCATTAAAGCAACATTTTCATGTATGTGATCCTGAAGGTGCTTTAATCACTTTGTTTCCAGAGATTTCACGTAGATATCTGCAAAAATTGGGGTTAGTACGCTATAATTTAACAAAGCCATAGGCACGAAGTTGACAAAGTTCATGTAATCAAATAACCGCCATACCGTGCGCTATGTATTTCAATGTTCGTACAATGGAGTGACACCTTCAATACGGCTGTATTTATTTCGGACGCTTTGATACTTGCCATAAGAAGCTTAGCCGTGTTCAATATTGTCAGTTACACAGACACTTCTCTTTGTAATATTCGGTGAGACCACCCGAAGAAAACAAGCATTGCCCATAAAATAATGATTCCTTAAGGTAATGTCCTTGTCACAACCTGCTTTATCAGCGTGCTAGTGATTTTCCAATATTGAGGCTTCCATGAAGTGAGATTGGATGATTTGAACTCTTTGTGATGTGCTTGATGTGTCCAAATAGGCCGGCGCCTCTCTTTGTTTATGCAGGACCAACGCTACGATACTTTTAGGATGAAGTTTACCCCGACGATCTTGATTGTAGCCCTGGCAGCAGGTACGTGTAACCATCTGATCTGCTTCAGAAAAAACGTGCTGCACATCACTCCTCCAATAAAACTCGTGCAAGCTGCGTAGAATTATCAAAAGCGTGGTTTTTTTACTTCAGTGGTAGCCCCTAAATATTCCTAAATAGCCTTTCGTTCAAGCTACTCAATTAAGTTTTAGCAGAAAACGGCTACAATGAATCATTCCCCGAAGTTTCTATTCCATTCTGGAATACCAAGGAACATTCCGGGCGAAGAAAGCATAGACAAGTATTCTTCCCAGCTATCATGTTAGCGTTTGTTACAAAAACTGTAAGGTTGTCTTCAACATCAGAAATATTTCTCGATTATTTTACAAAGGAGTGGCCCTGTTGATTAGTTGGCCACAAGAAGACAACCATTAAGGTTGGCAGGAAGGTGCTGTGAGCTGTGTGTCTTATTATAATTGCCTAATAGAAGATAGATATTATCAAGCTTTCTCCAGCAATTAAATAAAAATTTGGATAGCTACGGCGGGGGGGGGGGGGGGGGTTGTTTCACTGATGGTCGGCACTTTTTTTTTCGTCGTCATTGTCACTTGTATTATGCACCTTCTTGTCGCTGTAATACCTGTCATGTTCCATCTGGGATGCCTGCAGCACTCCTGGCAGCCGTCATTGCTGCTGAAGAGATAACAGCAAGTGGAGCAGGTGGTGAGCATAAAATCTTTTTTTTTTTTTGCGTGTAACGAACGTAGTGTTATTATTAGATAATCCTGGTACGAAAAGCGAGCGATCCTCCTTGGACCTTTATAAACTACCTTCCTTTTTTACGCAGTCCTTAGTGCTTTTAAATAAAATGTTTTGCCTTTGATGAGTTACAAAGCTACGTTTGAATTACCAACATCTTAGTAGTATACATATGGGAATTATTATGAAAAATGTTTTCCTACTATTCTCATCAGCCAAAGTGTCACAGCCACACTATAACTAGTTCGCAAACTGTGTACACTGATTTTAAAATGACTGTTGGATAGTTATAAAATCGGGACATGTCAACCTGTTTCTCGTACCGCTGCATCATTTATTTACTTCTGAAGAGCTTGGAATGAATAACGTTGCTCGTCCTACCTTCAATTTGTGTCAATATGGTACGTTCAAAGCGTCTAAACTTTTACGCCCTGAAGTTTCCCTTTATCGTACTGTATTTAACGCCCTTAAAACTCTACTCATATTTTTTGTAGGAACTGGAAGTGGATGCCCGGACACCACAGCATGCACCAAAAGCTGCAAGAAACAGGGCTTCAGCGTTGGAATATGCCTTGAGCCACTACTTACCGTCTGTGCGTGCTTGTAATACTGAGCCGATCAGATAATTGAGTGGCAATAAATGTTTACCGCGTTCATGATGTTCTGCAGTATTGTTAATTGTTCGTGCTTTTATTTTGGAGAACGCCCTAGGTAGCATTACGATTAATCTTCCGTTGTCACCAGCTGAAATTTTCCTGGGGTGGCTAGATTTCTTGAAGTGAAACCAAATACTTGCTCTGGGGTATTTTGACCAGTGCGCTGAGTAACACAAGAGAGTTTACAGCCGAAGGGTTTTCCTTGGTCAATTTTACTCCTTAACTATACGGGAGGCAGCCAAGTTTCTTTTCACTCACACTTAACCTTTACGCTTTCCGTTGATGACGACTTGCAAAGAAAGTACAGGCCTTTCACCTGCGCGGTGTGTGGTGGCTTTCGAAATAGAGCCCTCATTTTGTGGGATGGTCCGTTGGGTATTGCATACTCGGACATGAGCCTCGGACAAATATATACCAGTGAAATAGCTGTAACCCTAGTGACTAGCGGACCATGACCTATAAATATTGGTGGCAGTACTCGATATATCAATTTCCTGAGCCACGTTATGGCTAGTCGTTCCGTTTTTAGGTGGACACTAAGTGGGATTGGTTTTATTTTAGTGTCGCAAGATAGAAAATTTAAATGGGTTATTAAGAAAGACAATGGAACTGTCTTAGGTTTTAATCCAATGGATTTGAGGCAATGGTATCGTGTTGAGAAACGGAGCACAGAAAACGCTTGATTTTTCAAACTGTGGCATTCAAGCGACAGTGTTTCGTAGAATAGGATATTTGATATGATATTTTATGCATCAAACATACACCTAATTATACACGCCTTGTGAGATATTATGCGACACAGGCACAATACACATAAGAGTTGTCAAGATACAATCTAAGGTACATCTGTCCTGGATACCGCTCAGCATGCACTGGTGCCTAGAAACGCCAACGCTTCGGAACTTCTTCGGAAAATCTTTCAATTCGGATTTCTAGAACAGCCACGAGTGCATATCCCGTGCAATGAAATTGATACAAATGATACAAAGGCAGCGAAAAAAAAGCTTGAAGAGTATTGTGCGGAGCATACTGTGCGTAGCTGATTTGGCTTCGCCCAAAAGAGCGTTTTACCAGAGGACTGCGCGTGCCGCACCACTTCTGGTCGAACATTTTTAGATTTTATTAAACTGTTCTGACGAGACTGCACGAATTACTCGAGTAGTCCTGCAGTTTAATATGTCGCTAACATAACCCGCAAAAGTTACAAAGGGTTGAATATTTACGATTCACTTATAAAAGATGACCCATTCCTATGATGGTTGTCAGCGACGACCGATGGTTGCGCACCCCGCTATCAATGTACCACACATAGTTGTTCAACCCTGAGTTCTTTCTTCTTGGGAAAGTTAGGACAACGTTTTGTAGCTACTGTCAAGAGTGCCGCCTTTTTCGTAGCCAATACAACAGATATTTAGTGAGAAGAACAGAATTTTGTAGGAAGTGCCATTTGTAAATACTTTATAAGTCCCCGCGTAAATCCGGTACACGTGCAAAGTCCTGACAAAGAAGACGCTAAGGAAAATCGCGGATTGTAGCCACAAAGAACAATACCTACCTCCAAAATACCGACTAGTGCCTGACTAAGCAAAGATATCAAGACAAGCACAGACCAGCGAGGCGATGGTCACTGTGCCTCCTAGAACAGCCGCTTTCGTTCAGGGAGCCGTAGACTTTACTCACACCACCATGTTCACATGCGGAAGCCTGGTTCAGATAATACGACTGGATAGCCCTATGAAAATTCTGGGACTACAACGGGAAGCTTCACTGCGTCTGTTTTGCGCTTTATTATGCCATCACAACCTCTTTATGAACACAGAGGCCATTCTGACTAGTTGAGATCTATTTTCGCACAGCACCACTAGCATAGTTCGTGTAGATTACAGAAAGCTTTTTGGGAGGTGTGGACAACTCTAGAAGTGGACGTTAGGGACGTTCACCAATGAATTGGCCCACGCCGAGCCAGCTATACTTTGGGAAAATTTCATTCCACACTTATGATTACACTGCAGCACCAACGTCTTCAGGAACTTGCGCCGCGCCTTACCAAGATTGTCAATAAACTTCGTTCAGTGATCGCAGCAATAAATATTTCACCGGTAATTACATTGCTGCCTAATACGAATTCTTAACGCCATCTCTTGTTGAGGCAGCATCATCTGTGTAGAAAATGTCGGCTTTCCACAAAATATCGACTACGCCATTATTCATAGTGTGTCATTACTATCCAAGTGTGTCATTACTGGTCTCTCTCGGAAAAAGCGATGTATCGGATAACATCCGGAAGGTATCATGATTTGTTGAAAGTGGGTGAAACTTGAGACAACGAAGTACTTCAGCTCATCCATCTACCTGCAGTTTGTTGGTATTATTAAGACACAATTTTGCGCGGTGAGGAAGGTTTGCTGACTGTTTGTTAGTTTACTCTTCCTTTAAAGAATAACACACAGCTCAACGGGATTACTTGGTGGACGTGTCACCTGTATAGGGCTCATGCTGACCGCGCTATACTTGAGGAAAGATGATTCCACACTTATGCATACACTGAAGCACCACAGTGTTCACGAACTTGCGCAGCCTTCAACAAAAAAGTTTCAAACACTAGCGTAACTGCGTGGCACAAAACTCTGTAGTAGGAATGAAAGGTGGAGGAGTGGAAACTTATCCATCGTTGGGTAGAAAAAATTCACTGTGAACTTTACACCTTTTTCGGCAACTGCAGGAGCGAGACGGTCAGTGTTGTCATAGGAGACGAGCTGCGTAGGCTGCTTTTTGAATAGCAACAATTGCAAGCTGACATTGACATTGTCCGCGTGGTAGTTCGCGATACTGCCCCGCTGCGGTGATCTAGTGGCCAAAGTACTCGGCTGCTGACCCGCAGGTCGCGGTATCGAATCCCGGCGGCGGCGGCTGCATTTCCGATGGAGGCGGAAATGTTGTAGGCCCATGTGCTCAGATTTCGGTGCAAGTTAAAGAACCTCAAGTGGTAGAATTTTCCGGAGCCCTTCACTACGGCATTTCTCATAATCATATGGTGCTTTTTGGGATGTTAAACCCCACATATCAATTGATCAATTCGCGATAAACATGACTTGGCTGAACCACGCCATCATCAGCTCGAAACAACGACCTACACCAGTGCATTCTCTTTTATATACGTATAACAGAACGTTTCTGCATTAGCGAGGTGGCTAGCGTTCACTCTAGTATAAGCTCGACATCTTGTGTTATGTGCGGAATCTGGTCAGAATAGTCTAATACAATGAACCTTGCAACTTTAAACTTCCAGAAGGTCCCCATGCACTGCGGCGCGGGAAGCGTCATACATCGAGCGCAGGTTACGTAGGTTGGCGTAACGGCGGCAAAACGGCGCATAGCATAACAACCTGCGCCCTACTGAGTCCGGATAACTCTTTATCGTCTTGTTCTTCGAGCACCTTAATATTAATATTGTCACAAATGGGTGACAGCAACCAAAAGACAGAAGATTGGGAAGCTAGTAATAATAGACTGGAACACGTTTATTTGGCAAACTAGAGCCACTACGACAAATTGTACACTTCGGCGTCGGGGGCGGCCAACAAGTGCTGGGCGGCCGTCGGAGGTAGGAAAAAAAAAGACATCGTCGGCCATTCGAGATCCGCCCTCCGATCCGTTTGCATACGCTGGACAGTGGTCATGCCGGATAAATCGCTCCACGTCCCGTATCACAAAGAAATGAAGCTGTGGGCTGACATGCACCGAAAAGACATGTAAATGCTTGTTGGTGATATTAGGTGCGGATATGCGCTCTCGTATTTTGTCATCACATGGCTTAATGCTCGCAATACCATGTATCAAAACAAAAAGACGAAAGGAAGCGACTAATAGAGACCAGATAGAAAGAAAAAAAAACAGGAACTAAGAAGGTTGCCCAGCTCCACACTCCTTCAAATTCGGGATAATTAGTTCAAGTGTCTTTTTTGTGAGCTAAGTTGGATCATTCGAAAATAAACAAAACAAGCATACGTGATAACAAATCATTTTTGCTATATCGGGCTCCGTTGATACGCTTATGGTAAATCGGATACCCAGAATATGCCTATTCTTCTAAGCTCCAGGGCATTTTTCTTTGCTTTGCGCGTGTAAGCAATACATCCAGACGGCTTATTGGCGAGGTAAGGAAGCGTTGTATTTGAAAATTATTTTTTATAAGGGGCTATTATTCAAAGGAGTTTCCCGCAGCTGTGTGGTTCTGGGGCAGAGTAATAGACGTTCAAAGCTTATTTTTAAATGCTGCTCAATCCTCCTTGTGGGCAATGAATCAGTTTATTTTCTAATTATGTAGAGGGCTTCTCTTACATTCAGAAGGAAGTCATAAGTATGAGTGCGTAGCATACAATTATAAGGCACTGAAAATTCTCAAAACATACTACGCACGAAAAACGCCGCAGACACAAAGTTTCAAACGTGGTAAAAAACCACGATAAAAAACAGTTCATGTCATGAAATACCATATCGAAAGTACGTATGCGTACAGCCATGATGCAAAAAGAAGCTTAAAAATTGTGCCAATGTCACGGTGCTGTGAAGGACTTTGATGTAAGCGAATATTTACGTACTCAAATCAGTCGATGTGGTGGTTTCATAACAGCTTTCACTGAAAAAGTAATAAATAAAATAAAAACTATAAGGTGGAAGGACAAAATTGTATCTAAAAACTGGAGCTATTACCAAGGCTTAGTAAATAGTAGGTTTCATTCTACTACCTCAATGTTTTCTAATACTATTATATGAGCTTCTCAGATGATAAGGTGTTCTGATCGATACAGATATTTTTTCTGTTGATATAGAATCACTACAACCACAAGAACACGAAAATTATGTATGTTTAACTCGCCGTCAGTATACGAAAAAAATCACACCAAGGCACGTATATCGGACACCCAGTTAGATTGGTTGTAAATTTGAATATGGCGAGTTTGCGGTGACGTTTCGACCAAGCCTAACTTTTAAATTACTTCTAATATTTTTTACCCTGTTATCCCGTGTAATCGTTCCTAAACTAGCACCCAGACACCACCCAATATATTTATAATGTTTAATACTTTCAAATGCAAGTTTTTTTGCTCGTTATACACAGCTACTCGTATCACTTTAATGGCAATCGCTAACTATTCAAAACTTTTGACATCTTAATTAACAAAAGATTGCCTAACTCCGTTTCGCAGCGCCGAAAATAGTTCCAAAGATGTCTGCAAGGACAAGTCCAATAACCTAACTTCATGGTCGTCGACTTCAAGCTCCCTCATGCAGCATTTATATAGTGAAAAAACGAATACAAATGCATTGCGTGCTACTTCGCTATTGGAGAGAACATGCATATTAAGTAACAGCATTATGTGATGATTCCGTAACTGCACTGCGAGCTCTGACAAACTCTGGGCCTTGCTGTTTTGTATTTAGTACAAAAAGATTGTCTATTTCTCTGGGCGGGGTGTTATTGTTAGCGAAAACTTACTTTTAAAGTAATAAGTTAAATATGTTCGAAACATATGACATACAAATGTGACAGCTACCGATATAACAGGTAATGCATAAGATAAAACCAAATATGCGATCGCGGCTGGTGTCGTCTTTTTCAGCTTTCGACGTATTGCTTTCTTTCCGCTTTGCTGAGAACTTGGGAAAATGTTGACAAATAGCTATGCCCTGTGTTTCAGCCTCTGTATTATTTAGATAGCGTAGAGAGCTCGTTTCGGTGAAATTTTGACTTCAGCGTTGGCGTCCATCGTCGTGAATGAAAAATTATCAATTTATGCAACATGAAAAACTGAGAAAAATAGAAAGAGAATAAACGATCAATCATCAGACAGTTGTTTTAGCACACGGGTGTGCGTCTGCTTGAGAATACAGTGAAAAGATTTCCACTGCTTAGAAATATTGTGAAAGCAGCTATCACGCTTTACAAATGCACGCGTTCTGTATACATACTTCGCAATGCAACATAAAATATTGCAGTAATAATGCCTTGTACAAGCACTCATTGCTAGCGTGCGTGAAAACACATGATTACCCAAACGTTATCGTGATTTTAAAAGAGGTCACCCACTACAAAAAAGACGCACACGGTACTGCGCCTATTCAGTTAAGACCACTGAGTGGTGTAAATTCTTAGCGCGTAGCATAGCTTAGTGCATAGCAAATCCGAAAAGGCTTTCTACGCTAGGTATTTTGTGTGCCTGCTAGGATCAGGTTATCGTTGTCACGTTCAACTCCTAAAGGCGAAGCGTCTTCGTCCCAAAGCTTTATAAAATACCTGAGACACCTCGTTCCATTTCTAGTTATATGGGAGAATTGGCCGAGAAATTTCTTCGTGTCCTTCTAGGACAACAGGATCGAAGAGATTACCATGTGAACAGTTACAAAACCAAATCGGTACATGTCGGAGATACCAAAAACTATCATCTTCATAAATGGGTATAAGCCAAAACAATTGCTTAACTATGCCACTCACCCCTGTTCCACTATAAATGAAGGCAACGGTGAGCCCGACACGAGAGGTTGCAACGAGATGGCGGAGAGCAGAAGATACTGAGTACGTAGAATGAAAGAATGGGCAGTAAAGAGAACGGTGACGGCCGTTGCAATAGTACGCCGTAGTGACGGAATACCCACCTGAACGACCACGTGGCCGAAGATCTGGGAGTTTTTAAGCGCTTTTTTTTTCAGAGCGAGTTTGTGTCTCTGGAGCATAGACGAGCTTGTTGTGCCTATGAATGTGTTTAAACCAACACCACTTTGCGCTGAGAATCAACGCTGAAACAAGCAAGCAACCACTAGAAGCAACCTTGAAACAACCTATATCAACCAGAACAGGCCGAGAAGCAATCTATAGAGGCAACCAGAATAGTCTTGAGAATCAGCCAGTTTCGCTGTATTACACTCTGAAAAGTGTTGTGGAGTCACTGCGCAGTCACCCTCGAAAATGGCTCTTTGTTCGTCCTGAAGACGGAATGCGGGCACTCTCCTCCTTGTGGAGTAATCGCAGGATTGTTTGCCCCATGTGCAAACGACCCATCGGTGCCTACACAACCGTGTTGCCTTTATAACGGCGCCGTAGCGTGGTGAGGTGTAGTGGTTAGTGTACACGCGTGCTGTCTGTTTGGTCATGAGTTCGAATCCCATGTGTTCGCCTCAAGTTTTTGAACTTTATATCTGAATGTGACGCGTGCGCATCCATTGTGCATCTAATAAAATGCCAGCACGCACTTCTGAAGGCTGGTTAATCCAACCAAAACCTGAATTTTCTTTTGCTATAACTGCTGCTTTTTTTAGCAATCGCAAGAGCGGGGTTGCTCTATTTCTGTTACTCCCAGAATGGTGCAATGGTGTGGCAAATTAGTAACTCCTCTAACGAAGCACCCTCAATGCCTATTTTCTTCCTTTACTTCTTAAAATGTAAGGCTAGCGTGAATTGTTGCAACCTTCCCAATTTCGCGTATGTGTGTCCTTCACATAAATTGGAAAATCTTTCGGAGCTCACTCAGGCTCACTCATAAATTATATTTTGCAAACTGAAGTTATTCAGACAGACACGCACCGAAAGTTTATTTGGCTGAACTCACTCAGACTCGCACTCTCGAAAAATGTTGCCATCCAGAGTTACTCAAATTGATTTCAAAATATTACACACCAGCGCTTCCTCAGAATCACACGCACAGCTCGTTCTGAGTCTGAGCGAGTCAGAGTGAGTCGACTCAAGAGTGAGTTCACCAACCTATGACTAGAACGCTCGATCACAAAGGTATGAGAAATCCACTCTTTCGCCGGTGAGCAGAGTATCGGTGGCCGAAAGCTGCTTCCGCCAATTTTCGTGCACACGTATATGTAGCGCCAGCTGAGAATTTCTATGCGTAAGCTATACCCTTAAAGATTCTCTTCTTTAGTATTGTAACTCTAGCTTTTTTTACCGTCACTATAATATCACATCTGGTGCCCCAGCGCGGTGGTCTAGTGGCTAACGTACTCGGCTGCAGACTCGCAGGTCTAGCGATCGAATCCCGGAAGCGGCGACTGCATTTTCGATGAAGGCGAAATTGGTGTAGGCCCGTGTGCTGATATTTGGGTACAAGTGAAAGAAGCCTAGGTGATCGCAATTTCGGTAGTCATCCACTACGGCGTTTTTCATAACGATATGACGGTTCTAGGACGTTAAACTCCACATATCAATATCAAGAAAAAGAAGCGAAGGAAAAAAACAAATCGACGAATTTAGAGTGATAACATGTGGTAAAAAATGTATGAACTTGCAATGTTTTCCGAGAATATCTCGTTCGACCAGCTAATCAAGATGTATAACCGAAAATGTCGCCTTTATAAATCTGTAAATCATGGTGCGAAGAGGAAAAATGACAATACCTCAACTGCTTAGTTAGAGATATTTCTGCAAATAATAACGTATTAAGCACTCTGCCTGTTGTATCATATGAATTTTCGACCAGGATGATCTTATACTGCGATGCCTGTCAGCTTCAACTTTTTATAGCGTGTTTCGAAGGACTTTGGCATGCACATATTCAAGTTAAAATTGCGAGAGGCGACATGAAAATCCGCTGACAAACCACTCGATAACCCCTTTATGAATATTAACACCATGTTTAAGGGTGCTTTCAACAGTCAGTTCGCGATTTCTTAGATAGTGTGTTTATGAAAACGGCCACTCTTCTCATCATTATTATTGCATCGTTATAAAAAGGAAACATGAATATTCAAGGTCAAAAAACGAATGAAAGGCATTGAACGGAACCGATATCGCTCACGCATGGTGTACACGTTTTTCACCATTCAGTGATGAGTTCTGCTGAATGTTAGAAACAAGTGAGATGTTCAGTAGAAGCACAAGAGAGATTATGAGGCTGTGCTTCTCACTTTTGCAGATTTTGTGCCAGGCACTGCTTTCCGGGCCGCCCCTGCCATTCCCTGTAAAATAATGAGTGCCTGAGCCATTTAATATAGCACACTGAAACGAAACTTCGGAGCATAAATATGTAACCACGTCGAACGTAAAATAGTGCAACCGATATAGAGACAACACTGATGTTATTTATTGGACAATTCTTAAAAAAACGAAAGCTGCGATTCTGTAATAGGTGAGCTTATGACTGCAAACTAAAAGAGAAATACTTCAAAGATTCGCTAAGACACGTTGCCGGGCTAGTTGGTTGGGGTTCATCATTTATAAGGGTATAGCGCAACTTTGACTTGAGATTGCGTGTACATTGGCCAATCTGGAAGTTGTGTGAATGAAAGACTTAAGGAACACAAATACCACGTAGAAAACGCTTTGTCGGGTCATTTGGCCCTTCACTGTCCGATGTGTGGTGTTTTCTCTTTGTTTAAAAACACCCGCATTGTCTTTAGGGCCCGTGATAGAACTACGCGTAAAATTATTGAAGCCTTTAAAAATCACAAAATGAAAGATAAATGTGTAAGTGTGGCTTGGATAGCTTTGACAGCTAAAGAAAAGAAGCATCTGGAATATTCACTTTGACGTTGCCGAGTTCAGATTGTCACGATCGATGATGACGCATGCATGAGGCGGGCTGTATCTTAACATGATATGTTCCAGGTTTTAACGGTCCACTGTTGCTGTATATATAGCATGTGTGATCGCAAATAAAACAATAGTTGCAAGTTAGCGCTGTGTGTGTGTGCTTCTCTATTTTTGTGTCCTTGTCGTGGTGCGCTATAACCTTATGAAAGATGAACTTCAAAGGTGCGGGGAATGATTGTGATTGTAGTTGCAAGTCAGTTGCGAAATTTATTAGGCGACAAATAAGTCGTACTGCTTATAATTAGCATGACACGTAGTAACGTGTAGATATCGCCTTAAATATAAAGTGTAGAGTAAACGCTGTTGGACACTTAAAAATACTGTGATTTTTCTTCGGCACCCTATCGCGAAAAACAGTGGCACTGGCCCAGCGCCACACCTGTTTATTGCACCACTGTCCAGTGTGGCGCTGACGCTGAGACAGTGCCACGCTGCACAATGCACGCTGGCGCTACACACTGGGACACCTATTATTGGCTAAAATCTGGCTTTTAAATTGTGTTTACAATTTGTGGTGATGCGCACATAGTAATTAGGGCTGAAATACGCACGCAGTGAAAAAGAACGAAAAAAATGGAAAAGAACTTGAGTGAGCAGGAATCGAACCTATTACCTTAAGACATCACATATTTTAGCCTGACGCGTTGACCACTACTGCGCACCTAAATTTTTAGCACGGTATTTAATAAAGTATTTGGGCAATAAAGACAAAATGAAGCGAACAAAAGTACAATCAAATCGCGAAAATAAGCGCTCAAGCGTTACTCATAAACACTCAATGACTAACTCAGCGTGATTTCCTCACATGGAGAGTTCTTCACATCGTGTTATGCAAACAAAAAAGAGGTGACGTCAAACAGTTCTCTAAGACGGACTACCAGTCCGGTCTAAAGTCCAGCTCGTCTTAAATGTTTTTGAGGTGGATAGCCATTTAAACGATGTGTGTGCTTGAAGAGGTGGTGGGCTCTGCATTGAGGTCTTGCATTCGTGTCTTGCACAAGCTGTGACACGAGAATGAGCTTATTTTTTTTTGCATCTTAAAAGTAATTTAGTTCTCCAATATTTTGAATATGTGGTATGCATACACAGTGTTTTGTCTCATCGTGCTCGCGTCAAACTTGTAATTGTTACCTCATTTTTTCTGAATTGCCTTGGATCACATCCATCTGGCACGTTTTGCCGCAAAGCTTGTTAGCGTAGCTGCAGATGTGTTACGGCAATCGTAGTAACTCGCTATGCGGTTAGTCATACCTACGTACAAAACAGCGTTCACCTGAACTGCTCAGTGAGCACTGTATTTTCGCCCCTCGATAGTTTGGAAGTATTTTCTGTCCTCCTTGTTTACCTTCCGTGAATGACAGCCACAGCAGTTCACTCTAGCCGAAATGACCACTCAGCATAGGGCCGTACTTCTTGTTCCACTGTTGCTGTGAAGATCGTAGACATTCAGTTAGGAAGAGTCTAATAATTGTTACAATGCAGTTTTGATGTTAACTGACCTTTGAATGGTCATATTTTCACATTCGATTACACAAATTGGGAGTTAAAAACACCAAGATTGGGCATTGCAGTGGATAACTGCTGCTGGGGACGTGCGGCTTTCTACGGTACGAGCCGCAACGACTCACTGCTAGAGTAGGTTGGCCTTGATTATCAGACTGATATGATTGACATTTTGTGTTGCGAATTATCAGTTCTATCGATGCCGTTTATGAAATACATTGACCAAACACAATCAAAGTTTAAGGAAAGCGCACCCACGCAAAGGGGGGCAGCTATGGGTGCGCTGGAACCTTTTTTCCAGAAATTCTTGCATGCTCCCTTTCCCCCCACCCCCACCCCAAAGAGCAAGCATAGGTAAAACACGACGCATAAGTCCTGTGCTCCCTGCCCTCCAGCAGGAACAAAGTTCTCGTTTGTCCCCCTCAGCAAAATACTGGCAGCGCCCCTGCCCCGCGCGATCAACATATGAATGATTTTACAGCGCACTTGCATTCATTGCCTAAGTAAACTTAAGAAATATATGTATTACATAGATGAGAATACCAACATATTCGGTAAATTTTACGCTCGACATGTCGCGAGTCAATGTGAAGTCTAACAGAAAGTGCACCGATCGCGCCTAGTTTCTGCCAACGTACAGCTAATATTATCAGTGTGCTGTAGAGAGTGTACAGCGTCACCAGTGCATACCAGCGCGCTTTAAGATGCTGGGCTACGCTGCACAGTGTGGCCCAGTGCGTTTCAGCGCACTGGACGACACTGGCCACGCCCTACAGTGTGTACCAGTGCCTCGCAGCGCCCTGTAGTACACTGGGACACACTGTACAGTGTTTCCAGCGTCACCCAGTGTGCTGAAACACACTGGTAGCTACTAGAAATGCTGTTTTTTTTTTCGACACGGCTTTCTCTTATTGGAACAGCAGTTAGTAAAGCAGCTATAAACTTGCAGTGCACACCTCATGCAGAAAACACACAAGAAATAAGCACCGACACGATGAGCTCGGAGTCACAGCTGTCACAGCTTGGCACTTAAAACGTGCTGTTCAAAGAGAAAGAAAGACTCACGAAACGAGCGCACACGTGTAAAAAATACAAGCGCGAACAACTCTCACATTTCCTACTTCGATGGATGGATGGATGGATGGATGGATGGATGGATGGATCGATGGATGGATGGATGGATGGATGGATGGATGGATGGATGGATGGATGGATGGATGGATGGATGGAGAGATGAACGGATGGACGGATGGTCCGATGTATGTATGTATGGATGGATGGATGGATGGATGGATGGATGGATGGATGGATGGATGGATGGATGGATGGATGGATGGGTGGATGGATGGATGGATGAATGGATGAATGGATGGATGGATGGATGGATGGATGGATGGATGGATGGATGGATGGATGGATGGATGGATGGATGGATGGATGGATGGATGGATATGGCTGTACTTTTTAGATGTGACGGTGGCTAGCGCCACCAAGCCGTAATACTTAATGAACGAAAAACTAGATTTATTTTTTCCCTTTCATACTGAGGTTGAGGATTCGTACTTTGCAGCGAAGGGTTTCATTTTCACTCTTGCCTTGGCTCTAGCCACCAATCAGATAATCTCCTTCCAGTTACTTCTACCCGCTTAAAGTCTATTTTGCCCTCTGTGGATCAAGGAGTGCTAGTGCAATGACCATCTGTTCTGCTTTGTAAGAAGAAGGGGTTCGAACCGACGCCGAGGATAAAATCTGACCCTTAGTATCTACGGACACTATCGCAAAACGAGCGGAAACGCCATACTGGGCGGCATTAACAAAGCATGAAACAGACGAGTGTTTGTGAGCTTGAGCTAAAAGGGAGGAGGCTCGAGCGACACGCCTGCCCGCGTTGTACTGTGGATGCATATTTCGTGGAAGGGGGCATATTTTGATGCGAGAGCGTATATAATCATCGAGTGGCATATTTTGCACTTCGAGCGTCAGGGGGTTGACTCCAGTGTCCACCAGAATCTTTCTCCCTGCTGGTGTGATCGAAAGCCTGGCAACCTGTGCCGTTTGTTGAGCCTCGATAACTTCTTCAAGCGTGTTGTGGACTCCAAGTTTCATAAGGTTCTCAGTGCTTGTGCGCATAGGAATGCCAAGAATTTTCTTGATGATTTTTGTTATGAGGATATTCAATTTATTTCTTTCATGAAGTTGCCACCTGTGCATAGATGCGACATAGCTTATGTGGCTCATCAAGAATGCACGGAATAGTCTGAGGAGGTTGTGCTCTCGAAGACCACCCCGACTGTTGGAAATGCGTGAGATTAGTCGGATGACCACTTCCACCTTAGAAGTCAGACAGTCAATCGTGCGGTCGTTCTGTCCATTAGCCTCGATAATCATGCCCAGAACGCGTATGAAGTCCACCCTAGGAATACACTGCCCCGATTCCGTGTGCAGCCTAATGTCGATTTCAGCCAGTGGTTGCCAGTTTTTGGGTTTGGGTCCCTGTCTCGTGGGTCGATATAAGAGAAGTTCGGACTTTGCTGGCGAGAGCTTGAGGCCCATTTCATTTATGTAGACTTCACTACAGTCTACGGCCTCTTGAAGAGAGCTCTCCACAGGGCCCTCCGAGCCACCGACACTCCAAATGGTGATGTCGTCCGCGTAGATGGCGAACTTGATACCCTCTTGGTTTGAGAGCTTTGCAGCAAGGCCGCACATTGATTGTTAAAAAGCAGTGGGGAGACGACTGAGCCCTGCGGGGTGCCAAAGGAACCGAGATTTTAGGGCTCAGACTTGAGATCCCCAAGCCGTATAGTGGCTTTTATATTCTTGGGGAACGAGCTGGTGAACTTGTGAATGTTGGCTCCTAGGTTGAGAGAAGAGATGGAGGCAAGTATGTGGGAGTGCAGGACATTGTCAAAGGCATTTTCAAGATCCAGACCGAGAATAGCTCTAACGTCTTTTGTCTCCTGATCTATGATGTGATGCTTCAGCATTTTCATGACGTCCTGAGTAGATAGGTGTGGTCTAAAACCTACCATGTCATACGGAAACAGGTTAGTCTTCTTTATGTGCTTTGATATTCGATAGTTGATGACATGCTCGGCAACCTTGCCTATACATGACGCCAGTGAAATGGGTCGTAAGTTGCTAAAACTGGGACTCCGGCCAGGTTCAGGTATGAGAATAACCGACGCCCTTTTCCATTGCTCAGGGAAAGGCCCCGTCTCCCAAATACGATTGATTTCTTTGGTGAGGTAGGTGACAGAGTCATCGTCTAAATTGCGTAGTGTCTTGTTTGTAATGCCATCCGGGCCCGGGCTGGAGCTCCCATTAAGATTGTTTAAAATGGTGCGGACCTCTGCTTCCTGGAAAGGCTTGTCCAATTCGAACGCTGGTGATCCCGTGTATTGCGCGTAGCCAGAAGGAGGCCGGGTTGTGTCCAAAGGGAGGTATCTCTGTGCCAGACACTTCATTATTTCCGTGTCAGATTTAACCTTCCTTTCTGAATGCAGTATTCGGTCTACCAAGCGCGTCTGGTTGGATTTAAATTTAGTCTTCTGCAGCAGGTGTTTGAGGAGGTTCCATTTTCCCCTAACTTTCATCTGACCATCCACCTTGTTGCAAATCTCGTCCAAATGCTGTTTTTCCAGCGTCTGACAGTCTGACAGTAAGTTGTTATTTCTTGGTTAAGACTTGCGATGCGTTTTCGCAGTCTTCGATTCATACGGTATGCTTTCCACCTGGCTAGGAGGGCGCTTTTAGCCTCAAGAAGATGAGCAAGCCTACTATCCATTTTATTGACCGGTAGATCAGTCTCTATCGTTTCGGTGGCCGACTTGACGTCTTCGACCAGCTGAGACAGCCACTTGTCGAAATTCGGTGAGTCATTAATCTCTTCTGCGCTCTTCGCTCGGGTCTTACGGAAAAGCTCCCAATCTGTAAATTTGAAAGCGTTAGAGGGCTTTGCTTGAATTTGTAATGTCGTACTCAAAATATAACGGTCACTCCCCAAGTTTTCTCCTAAGTTTAACTTGATACCTCCCCCGTGGTTGTGACAAAGGTGAAGTCTGGGGTAGTATCCCTAGAGCGAGAATTCCCAGTGCGGGTTGGAAACGTGGGGTCAGTGACCAAAGTAAGATTCAGATCCGATACCGCTTGCCAGAGCTCGGCTCCCTTGGTAGTGGTGCGAGGGTAGCCGCAAGCTTGATGGGGTGCATTGAAATCTCCCGCTATAACTATGGGTGCGTCCACTTTCCTAGTGATCGTAACGGCTTTTGATAACAATGAGGTGAAGCTGCCTTTTGGAGAGCTATATATGTGGAGTATGAAAATGCTATTTTTAAGGTTGCTGCCAGGTATAATTTCTAAAAGAGAGTGTTAAATCTTGCTATTTGCCATGTGCAGATTGTGCTCAATGTAAGTGTACTTCTTGTACACAAACGTGCAGATACCGCGGCCATCTGGAGGTTTCGTGATGTGATGGGTGTAGCCTGGCAGGCTCATTGTTTCCGTAAGCGTCTCCTGTAGCATAATAACATGTGGTCGAATTGGCTGGGATTTAATATACTGCTGAAGAGCTGCCTTCTTTGATTGGAAGCCCCAGCAGTTCCACTGCCAAATTATGAAACTTTTAAGGTGTCCCGCCATTGTTGGGACCCTCAAAAGCTCTCTCCTGAGAGACGCTACGGGTTGCCACTTTCTGCACGATCCTGACCTTAGGTATTACTTGGGCCGGAGTAGCCTCGGCTGATTGTAATGCTTTACCTTAGTCAGCCTCGATCTTTCTGACTCTGCTGTCCAATACCGCAATCGACTCGACCACCGCCCTGAGAGCATTTTTGATATCATTCAAGGTTTCCTTGACCTCTGTTTTAAAATCTCCGTCCTCGTTATTGGCAGGTTGTGCTAGCGCTCTCCTTTTTGTTGGTTTTGCCCCTGAATGGACGTCCATGGGTACCTCATCGTGACTCGCATCCGATGTGGCCTCTGTACAGGGAACTGTGTTTGAAGGAGACGGAGACAAAACCTGCTGTGATTTCCTTAAGTCGAATATTTCAGCCCTGAGTTGCTCGACAATGGCCGCTGAGGTTAGCATTTTCCCTTTGCATCTGTGCATATATATCTGAGTGTTGCTCTAGATTGGTACCCCCCTTTACCCGTGGTTGGGAGCCCTTGATCTTGGATGCCCAGGTCTGGTGCTGATTTCCTTGCTGCACACCATTGCGGACGGTAGGCACCCGTGAGTTATAACGGCCCTTGGATCTAGAATGTCCTCTGGATCTCGAACGGCCCCTTGCTCTGCCTCTGGAACGGGATCGCCCTCGCGGTGGTTGTAGCTGTTGGCTGACGTCGCGCGGGCGCCAGCTGCTGCTCGGGCGCTCAGTCGTAGCGCGGCCGCCTGCAGCGGCTGGTAGCGATAGGAAGTCTCCTCCACTCTCTGTGAAGTTCATGTCGTCGGCGTCTTGTTCCGCAAATTCCATCGTATATTGCATCCGTCGCTTTCGTCTTCGTCGGTGGACTATGTAGGGCACTTGAAAACGAAGCTTACACGTCTTGTCTGCCGTGAGATGTGGACCCCCACAGAACTTGCATTCTGGAGTGCAGACGTGATCCTCCGAAGGAGATGACATACCACACCCTCTACAGACGGCCTCCTCTGGATGGGGACAAACATCGGCTCGATGACCTAGCTTTCCACAGGCATAACAGACATCCGTCTGTCGACGATACAGGGTGCAGCGAAGCAAACTACTTCCACATATGACGTAATTTGGCACTTTTAGTCCGTCAAAGAGGATGATCACCGTGGCGGAATTCTTGATTCTTTTCACTTTTAGTGCAGTCGGGTTCCTTGGGTGTACAATAAGTGAATAAAGTTGTTCTTGACCGATGTCTACGTCAACACCTCTGATGATACCTTTGCAGGTGTCGTCGGGGGCAGCTCGGTAGGCACTAACATCAAAACTGGCGGTACCGAGAGTAATGGCGGTGATCTTGGAATACGCTCTGGCGTTCTTCTCCGCTGGAGTGCTTATAACTGCAATGTTCGGCATCATATTCGGGCATACCACGTCTTCCGTGACTTCTTCCTCACTCAGCGCTGCAGCCACTGCGAGTGCCTTCGCGAACTTAATTTGACTCACAGTTCTCATGTCCATGCCATTTCTAGGTCTCACGATGACTCGACGGTGATCTCTTGGAAGGTAAGGAAATCTAGAAGCAGCGATAAGACGCTTCTTCACTGCAGCCCGAGAGCGCTGAGGCAACCACGCGTCGCCGTGCATGGAGACGCTTCTTGCGTCTCGGTCCTGGGGGTATGCGTCCCACGAAGTTTACGTTTAGTGGTAGCCGTAGACCATCCAGAATCTTGAAGATTATCGGGAGTGATATCCTCCCATCGACAGAGACTTGCATAGACATTCCGCGCGTAGAGTGCTGAAACACCCTTCCGAGAAGGGCTGGCGGCCGCTCCGCCGTAGCCTCAGCCTAGCGCGCTCAGCTGAGCAGAGGGGCAAACAGAAGAGTCTCGAAAAACGGTCAAAAAGCTCACCCACAGTGAAACACTTGGTATCGATGTAGTCCGTGCGGTTTTATGCGTCGACTGGCACCAAAAGACCTTCACGACATGAACTATTTTTTATCAAGCTTTTTACCACGTTTGAAACTTTGTGTCTGTGGCATTTTTAGTGCGTAGTATGTTTTGAGAATTTTCAGGGTGTTGTAATTATATGCTACCGACTCATACTTATGGTTTCTTTTGAATGTAACAGAAGCCCTCTATATAAAGAGAAAATACAGTGACTCATTGCCCACAAGGAGGATAGAGCAGCATTTGAAAATAGGCTTCGAACGTCTAGTACTCCGCCACAGAACCACACTGCTGCGGGAAACTTCTTTGATTGATGGCCCATTTTAAAAAAGGGTTTCTAAATACAGAGCTTCCTTTCCTCGCCAACAAGCCCTTGGAGGTATTGCTTACGCGTGCAAAGCAACGAAAAATGCCCTGGAGCATAGGAGAATAGGCAGCCCTTCGCGGTGGTCTAGTGGCTAAGGGTCCCGGATGCTGACCCGCAGGTCGTGGGATCAAATCCCGGCTTCGGCGGCTGCATTTCCGATGGAGGCGGAAATGTTGTAGGCCCGTGTGCTCAGATTTGGGTGCACGTTGAAGAACCCCAGGTGGTCGAAATTTCTGCAGCCCTCCACTACGGCGTCTCTCAAAATCATATGGCAGTTTTGGGACGTTAAACTCCACATATCAATCAATCATAGAAGAATACGCATTATCTGGGTATCCGATTTACCGTAAGCGTATCCACGGAGCCCGATGTCGCAAATATGATTTGTTATCACGTAAACTTGTTTCTTTCTTTTCGCACGACCCAACTTCCCTCACAAAAAAAAAAGACTTGTACTAATTGGCCCGAGTTTGAAGGAGTGCAAGCTGGGCAACCTTCTTAGTTCCTGTTTCGTTTTATTTCTTTTTCTCTCGTCTGTATTTCTCGCTTCTTTCCGTCTTTTTTGTTTTGCTACATGGTATTGCGAGCACTAAGTCACGAGATGACAAAATACGAGAGCGCATATCCGCACCTAATATCACCAACAAGCATTTGCATGTCTTTTCGGTGCATGTCAGCCCACAGCCTTGTCTTTTTGTGATACGGGACGTGGCGCGATTTATCCGGCAGAACCACTGTCCATCGTATGCAAACACATCGGGTGGCGTATCTCGAATGGTCGACGATGTCTTATTTTTCCCTACCTCCGACGGCCGCCCAGCACTTGTTGGCCGCCCCTGACGCCGAGGTGTACAGTTTCTCTTAGTGGCGCAAGCTTGCCAAATAGGCGTGTTCCGTTTTTTATTACTAGCTTCCCAGTCTTCTGTCTTTTGGCTGCTGTCACCAATTCTTGACAATATCATTATTAAGGCACTCGAAAAACAAGACGATAAAGAGTTTTCAAGACTCAGTAGGGCACAGGGTGTTATGCTATGCGTTATTTTGCCTCCGTTACGCAAACCTGCATAACATGCGCTCGATGTATAACGTGTCCGACGCCGCAGTGCATGGGGACCTTGTGGAAGTTTAAAGTTGCAAGCTTGATTGTATTAGACTATTCTGACCAGATTCCGCACATGACAGAGGTTTTCGAGCTTATACTAGAGTAAACGCTAGCCAACGCGCTAACGCAGAAACTTTCTAATATTAACATATAAAAGAGAATGCACCAGTGTAGCTCGTTGTTTCGATCTGATGATGACGTGATTCGGCCAAGTCATGAGTATCAAGAACTACCGCGCGAACAATGTCAATGCAAGCTTGCACGCGTTGCTATTCAGAAAACAGTCTTCGCAGCTCATCTCGCATGACAACACTGACCGTCTCGCTCCTGCAGTCGCTGCAGAAAGCTTAATGTTCAGAGTGACTTTTTTTCCACTCAATAAAGAATAAGTTCCCACTCCTCCGCCTTTTAGTTCTACTACAGAGTATTGTGCCAAGCAGTCATGCTAGTGATCGATACTTATTTGTTGAATGCTGCGCAGCTTCCTGAACACTGTGGTGCTTCGGTGGATGCATATGTGTGGACTCATCTTTTCCTCAATTATAGCGGGGTAAGCATCAGCCCTATGCAGGGGTCATGTCCACCAAGGATTCACGTTGAGCTCTGTGTTATATAGTAGAAGAAATGTAAACTAACAGTAAGCACGCCTTCCTCATTGTGCGAGAATTGTGTCTTTTATAGTACCACCAAACAGCAAGGTGCTGAGCTAAATGTCTTCATTCTTATAGGTTTCATCCGCATTCAACAAACCAAAATATTTAACGGATGCTTACTCCATACATCGCTTTTTCTGAGAGACATTTGTGCTGACACAATTTGTGCTGTTCTTATATACAAAGACAATAATAAAGGCGTAGTCTATATATTGCGGAAAGCAGACTCTTTCAACACAGTTGGTGCTGCCCCAACACGAGGCTTCCTTCAAAATTTGTATTAGGCAGCGTCGTAAAAGGAAGCAACAAAAAGGAGAAGACAGGGAGGTTAACCAGAAAGACATCCGGTTGGCTACCCTACACTGGGGGATTAGGGAATGGGACAAGAAAGACGAGAAAGAGGGAAGAGAGGGAAAAGAAAAAAATGGGTTAGGGAGAGACTGACAGTAATTTCACTGCAGCGTGTAGAACTCTTCCGCATGTCAGAGGCGTTCACACAAGCCTGTCTTTCTCAGGAAACACAGCAGGGCTTTCACTGCCTTGTGGGCTGTCGAGGCATGTGGACGTTGCTGTAATAGCACCTGCACAGAAAGAGGCTGATCATCCAGTCGCTGCATTGCGTTGGCAAGTACTTGTCTCTCTGAGGCAAATCGAGGACAATGGCACAGCAGGTGTTCAATATTTTCGTCGGTGCCCCAAACATCGCACGCCGCACTGTCAGTAATTCCGATTAACGTGGTATAAGCTTTCGTGAAAGAAAGTAACTCCCAGACAAAGGCGATAGAGAAGCGAAGCTGCACGTCGATGTAGGCTTGGTGTCGCAATTATTGTTTAATATTTATGGCCACGACCACTGAACCAAGTTCATTCACATTCCTGGTAAGGCGCGGCGCAAGTTCCTGAACACTTTGGTGCTTCAGTGTATTCATCAGTGTGAAATCGTCTTTTCCCCATGTATAGCTGGGTCAGCACGGGCCATTTCATTGGTGAACGTCCCTAACTTCCAGTTCTAGAGTTGTGCTCACCTCTCAAAAAGCTTTCTGCCATCTATACGAACTAAGCTAGTGGTGCTGTGCAAAAATAGATTCCAAGTAGTCGGAGTGGCCTTTGTATTCATAAAGAGGTCGTGACGGCAAAATAAAGAGCAAAACAGACGCAGTGAAGCTTCCCGTTGTAGTCCCAGAATTTTGATAGGGCTAGCCAGTCTAACTCTCCCAACCAGGTTTCCGTATGTGAACAAGGTGGTGTGTGTAAAGTCAACGGCCCCCAGGGCTGAACGAAAGCGACTGATGTAGGAGGCACAGTGACCATCGCCTTGCTGGTCTGTTCTTGTCTTGACATCTTTACTTAGTCAGGCACTAGTCGGTAGTTTTGAGGTGGGTATTGTTCCTTGTGGCTGGAATCTTTGAAGTTCCTTAGCATCTTCTTCGTCATGACTTTGCACAGGTATCGGATTTACGCGTGAACTTTTAAAGTATTTAGAAAGCAGCACTACCACCACAATTATCTTTTTTCCACCAGATGTCTATTGTTATTACTGCAAAAAAGGCTGCACTCTCGATTGAAGCCAAATATGTTGTGCTAACTTTCACAAGAAAACAAAAGAACTCAGAGTAAAATTTTTATGTGTGGTACATCGATAGCGGTATGTGCAACCATCGGTCGTCGCTGATGATCATTAAAAGAATGGGTCGTCTTTTATAAAAAATTGTAAGGAAATCAACCCATTGTAACTTTTGCGGGTTACGTTAGCAACATTCTAAACTGCAGGATACTCGTGTTATTCATGCAGTCTCGTCAGAACAGTCCAACAAGAACTGAAAACTTTTGACCTGAAGTGGTGCGGCACGCGCAGTGCTCTGGTAAAAAACTCTTTTGGGCGAAGCCAGATCAGCTAAACATATAGAAATAGGTATGTTCCGCACAATACTCTTCATGCTTTTTTTCGCTAGCACTGTATCATTTGTACCAATTTTATTGCACGGAGTGTGCGCTTGTGGCTGTTCTAAAAATCCGAATAGAGTAATTTTCCGAAGAAGTTCCGAAGCGCTGGCGTTTCTAGGCGCCAGTGTATGCTGAGCGGTAAGCAGGACAGGTGTACGTTAGATTGTATATTGAATACACCTTGGGTATATTGTGCCTGTGTCACTATATATCTCACAAGGCGTGTATCATTATGTATATGTTTGATGCCTAAAATATAGTATCAAATACCCTATTCTACAAGACACGGTCACCTCAGTGCCAATGTTAGAAAAATCAAGTGTTTTCTGTGCTCCGTTTCTCAACACGATTTTATTGCCTCAAATTCATTGGATGGAAACTAATGACGATGTCATTATCTTTCTAAATAACCCACCGAAAATTTCTATCTAGTGACACTAAAATATAACAAATCCCACTCAGTGTCCACTCAAAGAAGGAAGGACTAGCCATAACCTGGCTTAGGAAATTGAGACTCTCAAATACTGCCATCAATATTTATAGGTCATGGTCTGCTAGTCAGTCCACTAGGGTCATAGCTATTTCACTGGTATGTATGTGTCCGAGGCTCATGTCCGAGAATGCAATACCGAATTGACTATCCCACAAAATGAGGGCCTTATTCCGAAAGCCACCACACACCGCGTAGGTGAAATGACTGTACTTGTAAGTCGTTAACCTTGTAAGTAAACCTTGTAACTCGTCATCAACGGCACGAGCACAGGTTAGGAGTCAGTGATGACAAACTTGGCTGCCTCACGAATAGTTAAGGAGTGAGGCTTATCAGGGGAAACCATGAGGCTGTACACCCTCTTGTGTTACTTTGCGCACAGGTCAAAATGCCCCAGAGCAAGTAATTTGGTTCGCTTCAATAAATCTAGCCACCCCAGGAAAAGCTCAACGAATGACAACGGAAGATTAATCGTGATGCTACCTAGGGCGTTCGCCAAAATAAAAGCACGAACAATTAACAATACCGCAGTGCATCACGAACGCGGTAAACATTTATTGCCACTCAATGATCTGATCGACTCAGTATTACAAGCACGCACAGACGGTAAGTAGCGGCTCAAGGCAGATTCCAACGCTGTAGCCCTGTTTCTTGCAGCTTTTGGTGCATGCTGTGCTGTCGGGGCATCCGCTGCCAGTTCCTACAAAAAATGTGCATAGAGTTTGAGGGCGTTAAATACAGTAAAATAAAGTGAAACTTCAAGGCCTAAATGTTTAGACGTTTTGAACGTACCATATCGACGAAAATTGAAGGTAGGACGAGTAACGTTACTCATTCTAAGCTCTTTAGAAGTAAATGAATAATGCAGTGGTCTGAGGAACAGGTTGGCATGTCTAGATTTTATAAATATCCAACAGTCACTTTAAAAACAGTGTACACAGTTCGTGAACTAGTTATAGTGCGGTTTTGACACTTTGGCTGACGAGAATAGTAGGAAAACATTTTACATAATAATACTCATATGCATGCCACAAAGCTGTTGGTAATTCAAAGGTAGGTTTATAACTCATCAAACGCAAAACATTTCATTTATAAGCACTAAAGACTGTGTCAAAAGATAAAGTGGTTTAAACATAACCATGGAGAAGTGCTCGCTCTTAGTACCATAATTTAAATAATCATAACACTACATTCGTAACGCGCAAAAGAAAAAAAAAGATTTATTCTCACCACCTCCTCCACTTGCTGTTATCTCTTCGGCAGCAATGACGGCTGCAAGGAGCGCTTCAAGTATCGCAGATGAAACATAACAGGTATTACGGTGACAACAAAGGGCAACAAAGGGCAGCAACGATTGTAAGATATTCGGATTCATCAGACATAACTTACACTCCGCCAAATCTGATACTAAACTTTTAGCTTACAATACACTAGTCTGCTCTAAGCTTGACTATACTTCCCAAATATGGAACCCTCACCAGGCTTACCTCATATGTAAAATAGAGTCTCTTCAAAACAAAAGTGCCCAGTTCATAACAAAGATATACTCTCTAAATTCTAGCATAAAGGAAATTAAAAAGTCTCTAAAGTTGCCGTCTCTGCAGTCACGCAGACTGTTCTCCCTTCTGTCCCTTTTTCTAAATCTCTTCCATAACCATTCGCAACAGTCTGCACTAATTGAAACTGCTCATAGAATATCTGCTCCTCGAAACCAGGAATTCTAATTAGAACCTTCTTTTGCCCGAACAAACCTGTTTTTAGTATCACCATTACTTCTTGCTGTTAATCACTGAAATAAACTGTCCAACGATATTGTCTGTATAAAAAAACACGAAGAATTTACTCACAAATTAAATCTTCATCTTGGTGTTTGAATGACCTAGTACAACCGACCGAGATATACATGTTCTTATATAATGTTTTTAGCACGCGGTATAACTCTCTTACGTTACTAATAGCCGCATTGTTTATCATATAATGTTCAGTCTGGCTTGTTCATGTGTTACGCCTTCCTTTTTAGTGTAGTTTTGTCGTTATATTTATTTGACTGTGATTCTGTGCATTATTTATGCGTTATCGTTTATTTTTCATACCTTTTATTACTTCATTGGTCGTGTTAGTTTTTATGTATGTATACTATAACCACCTCCTTATGTAATACCCTCCGGCCTTTAGGATACATGAAGAAATTCAAATGACATTGATGATGAAAAACAAAAGTTATGCCAACCATCAGTAAAATTACCCCCACTTAACTATCCAAAGCCCTATGCAATTTCTGAATAGAGCTTATAACATGTATCTTTTATTAAGCAAATACACTAAGACATGCATGTCACAGCACCTTCCTGTCAGCCATATTGGTTGTCTTCTTGTGGCCAACTAATCAACAGGGCCAATCCTTTGTAAAGTAATCAAGCATTAATTCTCATGTTGAGGACAACCTTGCACTCTTTTTCACAAGCGATAACATGATAGCGAAGAGTAATACTTGCTATGCTTTCTTCATCCGGAGAGTTCATTGGCATTCCAGAATGTAATAGAAGCTTCAGGGAATGATTCAATAGCCGTTTTCAGCGAAAACAAAATTGAGTAGTTTGAACTAATGGTTATTTAAGAATATTTAGGGGCTAACAGTGAAGTCACCAAACCACACTTTTCATAATTCCACAGAGCTTCCACGAGTTTATTTGAAAAGTGATGCGCAGAACTTTTTCTATAAAGGGGATCAGATGGTCACACGTACCTACTGCCAAGGCTACAATCAAGATCATTGGGGTAAACTTCATCTTAAATGTATTTTAGTGTTGGTCCTGCATAAAGAAAAAGAAGTGCAGCCCAATTTGAACACATCAAGCACATCACAAAGAGCTCAAATTATCCAATCTCACTTCACCGAAGCCTCAATATTCAAATAAAGGAGGTTGTGACTAGGGCATTAGTTTAAGGAATCATTGTTTTATGGAGAATGTTTGTTTTCTTCTGGTGGTCTCAGCGAATATTATAAAGAGAATTGTCTGTATAGTTGACAATATTAAAGACGGCTAATCTTCTTAACGCAAGTACCATAGTGTCCGCAATAAATATATGCGTATTGAAGATGGCATCACATTGTATGAACATTGAAATATATGGCGTATGGTGTAGGTGGTCATTTGATTACGTAAGCTTTCTCAACTTTTTGCCTATGGCGTTGTTATACTGAAGCATACTAACCCCATTCTTTGCACTTATCTACGTGAAATCTCTGGAAACAAAGTGTTAAAGCAGCTTCAGGATCACATGCATGAAAATGTTCCTTTAATGGGTACAAAATCTACCACCAAACAGACTAAGGGCACGTAAAATATTTTTCCCGTTTGATTGTAACTGCAGTAAGTTTCACCATGGGAATTGAAGTAAAAAAACTTACCTTAATTGAACAAAGTCGTCAATGTGGTCCTTACACAGCAATAGTTTGCATAATGAAAGAAAGTTTGCAGTGAGCCTTTAAATACCTTTTTCGACAGAAAGTATGGGCGCACGTGCGACAGTATACCTACGTGTCAGCTGTGAAGGAAGTTGACGTTAACAGGCTGGTGTCTTGCTATCAGATAATTAAAGCAGTACAGTGAAAGTTCAAACCAATAAAGATGGCTTGAAGAGGATGTGACGAATGTGCCAAGCGAATACAATGGTTCTAAAAATGGCTAGTAGCACATATTTGTTCCATGGGTAGAATTTTATCAAACTTACTTTCAAAAACTTGCTCTGTGTGTGTTATTTGACATGTGTCGTTCGCAAATATTTTATGACTGCACGTGTCCTGGAATAAATCACAGTTAGTGTTTCCGTAAAACCATGAAATGCTGCCTGGGAACGAAGCAATACAAAATACGCCATTTTATGCGACAAATGAATTCGCTGTGTGTTTTCGTAGGTTTAAATGACAAGCATTTCTGAGAGAACCAAAGACGCAATGGTGGTTTCTTTCTATCTATCTATCTATCTATCTATCTATCTATCTATCTATCTATCTATCTACCTACCTATTTATCTATCTATCTATCTATCTATTCATCTATCTATCTATCCGTGTAGTCTTGGTAGCGTAGGGGTCTGTTTTATGACTTATTATTGCCAGTTATTAGCACAAGAGGGCATGAAAGTAGGAAGAGTATGAAGTTTTGTGATATATAAACTGGATAAAAAATGCTGTTGTTTATGCCATGAGATGTTTTCCTCCAGTTCTGCGCGGCAGATACACGTATACCATGTAGGGTGTGCTAAGCGGGGATGCAGCGCATGAGATTGACAGTTTATAATTGCTCAGGAAGAGTGAGAAGAGACAACGGTAAGACAAGAGCGTTATGAAAATCAGGCATCGGCATTGTTGACGTGACGAATCTCAGAACAAATATCAAGGTCTTAGTAGCAAACAAATTTATGCATTCTGCATGACAGCAATGTAGGCTATTACAATGCCGCGCAGTTCTTGTGACTGCTTTGTAAAAACATTGGTAGACAACAAGCCTTGTTTGAATATGTTTTACGTGAAGATAATGGCGAGTGAATGTTGATGCTGCATTTTTTTTTTTTGCGGGGCAGGTGCTTCGAGTCAAGCGGTACGAGGTAGTTTCACGTTTCCTTGTTGGTGTAGCAGTTCTCTGTACGTTGTGGGTTTATCTGGTAAACAAAGCGCACTCTAAGCTGCGATGATGAGAATATCCCATGAAACTTTCCAGAACTTCTTCCACCAGGGAAGAGCAACGCGTGATTATCACTTGCTGAATCAGAAGAGAAAAAAGGTAGTGTTGACTAGACTGCTATAAAAGCGGAGACAGCACTGGAAGTGCTATTAGCGTTACCTCGGAGAATACTCAAAGGAGTAGTTTTGCAATGTTACTTGCCTGGTAACAAAGTACGACAGCCAGCACTGCTACCACAATTGGCGTTGAATCGACAGTACGCCTTCAGAACGTAATTTGTACAGCAAATGTTCTATGCCGGGGTCCACAACGGCTCCACTGACGTATTTGCGTCACGGATATGACGTTGCAAAATGTATACTAATAGGTTTTGAAAAAAAAAACAAGAAGAGAAAATTCGGTAATGTGGTGTAGAACCAGCGACATCTTGGTTCGAAGCTAGCGGCGCTAAGCACAGTGCCACAGAGCCAATGTTGTCAAGGATGATAACAGCAAGCTGTTCAGACGCATCGTACACCGTTTGGGTACTCGGAGCGTTGGAATTTATCAGCGCCTTTATTTTATCAGTAGCGAGTTGGGCCGACGGGCTTGCGTTGACCACGCTGTCTTCCATTAACGTGGTCTCTCCTGTGCGCCGCGTTCATCAAACTCATACTTTGGGAGTGCACGAAGGTCACCGCTCTCGCTGTTGTGGCCTGGTTTACGAAAAGAGGGCGCTGCTCATGCATGACGCTGCTCATGCATGACCTCACCCAAAAGACATATCGGACCAAATACGAAGGGGTAGACACGGTATGCAGTGCGTGTGGAGAGGAAGAAGAAACTGCCGATGTAAATTCATCTTTGACTACCCCTCCGAGCCGGTCTCCTTCTCGTAACAGTATTAGGAAAAGCCCCGCTGAGGTGGTCTAGAGACTAAGGTACTCGGCTGCTGGCCCGCAGGTCGCGGGATGGAATCCCGGCTGCGGTGGCTGAATTTTCGATGGAGGCGGAAACATTGTAGGCCCATGTGCTCAGATTTGGGTGCACGTTAAACAAGCCCAGGTGGTCGAAATTTCCAGAGCCCTTCACTACGGCGTCTTTCATAACGATATGGGGATTTTGGAACGCTAAACCCCACATATCAATCAATTATTCGAATTTCTAGAACGACTTTGGCTATATCTCAAGCAAGGTATATGAGTCTCGTGCGTTTAGAGCACATATGAAGAAAAGCCACACTGAGGTGGTTTAGTGGCTAAGGTAATCGGAGGCTGACGCGCAGGTCGCAAGATCGAATCCCCACTGCAACGGTTGCATTTGCGATGGAGGCAGAAATGCTGTAGGTTCGCGTGCTCAGATTTAGGCGCACATTAAAGAAACCCAGGTGGTAGAAATTTCCGCAGCCCGCCTCTACGGCATCTCTCATAATCATATGGTGTTGTGGGATGCTAAACCCCACATATTAACGTCAAGAAAAAGAAGTGAAAAATAAGAACAAAGCGACGAGTGTAGATCGAGAGGATGTTGTCAAAAATTTATTAACTTGCAATGTTTACTATATATTGTTCAATTACCTAACACGGTCACTTTTTTCATAAATGTTATTGCGTCGTTATAAAAAAGAAATATTAACGTTGAAGCTAAAAAAAAGAATATGCTGTTTTGAATAAAACCGCATGCTCTCACCTGTAATGCACACGTTTCTTGTCGTCCAGTGATGAATTCTCCGGAATGTTACAAACAAGTACAAAAGTTTAATAAAGGCGAAAAACAGACTTTAAGGCTATAACTCTTAGCCTTGCAAAATTTGAGCCTGGCACTGCTTTCCAGGCAGCCACTGCCAGTCCCTGCAGAACATTGAGCCTCTTAGCCGTTCAATGTGAGATACTGAAACGAAACTTCAGTGCATAAATATTTAACCGATGTGTGAGATTTATTTTTAATAAATATCGCCGACATCATTCTCCTACTGAACTCTGTAAAAAAGCTGGACTGGATAGTCCTGAACTTAGGACGAGGATTGAGCGTCTGAAATTCCTCTTCCAGTTAATTCATAATCATTTTAAACTAAACTATTCAGATTACTTCCAGGTCAACACACAAGAACACTCCAGACATCGCCATAATATGTATATACCACCCCTAGTCCCACGTAACGATTGCTTTAAGTTCAGTTACTTTCCACGTGCTATTGAAGATTGGAATATGCTGCCAGAGTCTATAATTGGTTGTTCCTCGCTTACATCATTTGAACAGAATCTAAAACGTTTATTTTCCGAATAACAGTGACATATGTTTTTTTTTTTTGGCGTGTGTGTGTACTTTTTGTTGGTTGCATGATTCTGCAGTAGTTGTCTTTCAAATCTTCAGCGCGGTGCAAAAGTGCCGCCTCAAATGCGTCATGTGCTGTTCTGCGCGTATGTATTGCATCGCATGTGTGTTCCATTTATGTATGTTATGTATAACTTCGAGTTGCTGGTCACAATATTACCGAGAAATTATCTCGAGACCTGTACGGTACTTCTTTTTTGCAAATAATTGTTTGTACTTCCACCCTGTAACGGCCCACTTCTGGGCTAACAGTATAAATAAATGAATGAATGAATGAACCGCGTCGAACGCAAAATAGAGCAACCAATACAGAGACTACGCTGGCGTTGTCTATTGGAAGAACATTGCAAAGACGGAAGCTGTTATTCTCTAATAGGCGAGCATATGACAACAAGCTGTAAGTGAAAAACTTCAAAGATGCGGAAAATGATTGTGAATGTACCTGTAAGTCACCAATCAGTTGCCAAATTTCTTAAGTCACAAACAATTCATACTCCTTACAATTAGCATGGTACTGAGTTACGTGTATATATCGCCTTAAATATAAAGTGTAGAGCAAAGACTGTTGGAAGCTTGAAAATACTGTAATTTCTACTCGGCTTTCTTTCATCTGACGAGAATTTATAAAGCAGCTGCAAACTTGCAAACCAAACCTCAAGCAGAAATTACGTACGAAATTAGCACCCACTTGAGAAGTGCAGACTAACAGGTGTCACATCTCGGCACTTAAAACGCTCTGTTCAAAAAGAAAGAAAGAAGCATGCAATGAGCGTACACATATACACAAGACACGTGTGAACAACTGTCACATTTCTCACTTCGTCATGTGTGAGTAGCGCCCTCCTTTCGTAAAGCAGGCTACTACAGTGAGAGTGGTGACCTTCGTTTACTCCCTAATCACGAGTCTGATGAACGTGGGGCACAGGAGAGACCACGCTCAGGGGAGGAGAAAACCTATAGAGCGCGGGAAATGCAAGCCCGTCCGGCCTTATCGTTACTGATAAAGAAAACACGATATGGTTCCCACACTCCGAGTACCCAAACGGTGTGTGGTGTATATGAATAGCTTACCGTTATCATACTTGACAACGTTGACTCTGTGGCATTGTGGTTAGCACCACTAGCATCGAACCAAGATGTTGCTGAATATACGCCACGTTACAGAATCTTCCCTTCTCGTTTTTAAAGACGATAGTCTTGTTTGGGGATCTTCCACGTAAACATTTTGGTCTGTCTGTCTGTCTGTCTGTCTGTCTGTCTGTCTGTCTGTCTGTCTGTCTGTCTGTCTGTGCATTTGTCTGTTTGTCCACTCCGAACGACACCGAGTACTTGAAACAACTGACCCTATCCGCAGTGCCCACCAACGTTGCACAAAATTTAGCGTTCATACTTGTGCAATGGTCAATTAATAAGCAATTATTGCGCATGTCTGGCGTACCATAACAACACGTGTATGATCTGCATGAGCGTTTTTAAAAGAAACACCAAACATAAGTAATTTTAGGGACCATAGCGCTTATCACGCTGCGCTGACCATGCAACGCTCACAAAAAGGCGATTGTTTCCACCGTTTTGCTAAGACGAGACGGTGGTGGCACCTAGCCGTCACTTTGCATTCCACGCCTTATCACCTCTGAGCCGGGCGCGCACACCCGTCTCGGAGCCACGCGCTTGTTTTTCCAAGAAAACTGCCAGATGGCGCTCATGTCTCACGTGTGAGGTGACGATGTGTTCGTTGCCTACACTTTAACGAAGCGCCTCCAGAGCACCACTCACCGATTGCGCAGAACATCAAATACAGGCTTTGTTCACTCTCTCCACACACAAGACTATCGTCTTGCGACAACATTTGCAGTATAAGATGCAGATAAGGGGCCAATGTTTTTGTAACCTGTTAGTATATATTTTTCTACGTCATATTCGTGACGGATATACGTCAGCAGAGCTGTGGCGGACCTCGACATAAAACGATTTGCGGTAAAAATTACGCTCTACAGGCGTACTTTCAGTACAACGCCAATTGTGGAAGCCGTGGTGGCTGTCGTACTTTGGAATCAAGCGAGTAACATCGCACAACTACTCCTATGAACATACTCCGAGTTAACGCTAATTACGCTTCAGTGATGTCTCCGCTTTTATGGCAGTCTAATCAACGCTATCTTTTCATTCTCCTGATTCACGGAGTGATAATCACGCGTTGCTCTTCCCTGGCTGAACAAGCTAGAAAGTTTCGTGGGATATTCCCATCACTGCACTGTAGAGTGTGCTTTGTTTACCTGATAAACTTACAACGTGCACAGAGCTGCTATATCAACAAAAACACGTGAAACCACCCTATATCACTTGACTAAACGCACCTCCGTCGCAAAAAAAGTTCATCGTCGACATTCACTTGTCTATATCTTTCCGTGAAACATATTCCAACAAGGCATGTGATCTACTGATTTTTTTTTACAGAGCAGTCACAAAAAGTGCGTGACATTGTGATGGAATACATCGCTGCCCCGCAGAATGCATAACTTTGTTTGCTACAAAGACCCTGGTTGTTTTCTAGGATTCGTCACATCAACAATGCCGAATATGCTTTTCTTAACCCTCCTGTGTTACAACTGTCACTTCTCAATGCTCCTGAGTAGATATAAACTGTTAATCTTCTGTGCTGCACTCCGCTTACCACGCCCCTTATGGTGTACGTGTATCTGCCGCGCAAAACTGGAGGAAAACTTCTCATGACATAAACAAAATTTTTCATTCAATTTATATAATTACAAAACTTCATATTCTTCATCCCTTCACGCCCTCTTGTGCTAATATCTGTCAATAACAAGTCAAGAAAGAGACCCCTACGCTACCCAGACTAACCGGATAGATAGATAGATAGATAGATAGATAGATAGATAGATAGATAGATAAATAGATAGACAGACAGACAGACAGACAGACAGACAGACAGATAGATAGATAGATAGATAGATAGATAGATAGATAGATAGATAGATAGATAGATAGATAGATAGATAGATAGATAGATAGATAGATAGATAGATAGATAGATAGATAGATAGATAGATAGATAGATAGATAGATAGACGGACAGACAGACAGACAGACAGACAGACAGACAGCCAGACAGATAGATAGATAGATAGATAGATAGATAGATAGATAGATAGATAGATAGATAGATAGATAGATAGATAGATAGATAGATAGATAGATAGATAGATAGATAGATAGATAGATAGATAGATAGATAGATAGATAGATAGATAGATAGATAGATAGATAGATAGATAGATAGACGGACAGACGGACAGACAGACAGACAGACAGACAGACAGACGGACAGACGGACAGACAGACAGACAGACAGACAGACAGACAGACAGACAGACAGACAGACAGACAGACAGCCAGATAGATAGATAGATAGATAGATAGATAGATAGATAGATAGATAGATAGATAGATAGATAGATAGATAGATAGATAGATAGATAGATAGATAGATAGATAGATAGAAACCTCCATTGCGTCTTTCGTTCTCCCAGAAATACTTGGCGTTTAAAACTAAGAAAACACACAGTGAATTCACTTGTCACATAAAAAGGCGTATTTGGTATTGCTTCGTTCCCAGCTACATTTCATGGTTGTTCGCAAATACTAACTATGATTTATTCCAGGACACGTGCAGTCATAAAATCTTTTTCAACGACACATGTCAAATAACACACGAAGCCAAGTTTCTGAAACAGCGGTTGATAAATTTCTACCCAGCAAAAGAACTATGTGCTACTAGTCATTCTCTAAAACGGTTGTACCCACCTGAAACATTCGTCACATCCTCTTCAAGGCACCTTTATTGGCTGAACTTTCACTGTACTGCTTCATTTATCTGATAGCAAAACACCGGCAGTTAACGTCAACATCTCTTGACAGCTGACATGTAGGTATACTCTCGCACATGTGTCCATACTTCCTGTTGAATGAGATATTTAAAGGCTCACAGTACACCTAATTTGATCATCCTAACTGTTGCTCTGTGAGGACGACATTGACGAGTTTGTTCAATTAAGGTAAGTTTTTTGACTTCCATTCCCTTGGTGAAACTTACAGCAGTTAAAATCACACGGGAAAAATTATTTGCGTCCCCTTAGTCTGTTTGGCGCTATATTCTGTACCGAATAAACCAATATTTTTATGTATGTGATCCTGAAGCTGTTTTATCCAATGTTTCCAGAGATTTCACGTAGATAACGGTGAAGAATCAGGATAGTATGATTTACATTTAACGAACGCGAAGGCGCAAGTTGATAAAGTTCAGGAAATAAATAACCGCCTTTACCATGCACTATGTGCTTCAGTGTTCGTACAATAGAATTCCACCTTCAATACGCCCATATTCATTGCGGACGCTGTGATACTTCGGATAAACAGATTAGCCGTGTTCAATATTATCAGTTACACAGACTATTCTTTTTGTAGAATTCGTCGAGACTAGCCAAAGAAAACAAGCATTGTCCATACAACACGATTCTTTAAACTGAAGTCCTAGTCACAACCTGCTTTGTCAGCACGCTAGTCATTTTGAATATTGAGGCTTCCGAGAAGTGAGATGAGTAGATATACACTCTTTGTGATGTGCTTGATGCGTCTGCTTAGGCCTGCGCTTCTCTTTCTTTATGCAGAACCAACGCTACAATACTTTCAAAATGAAGTTTTCCTTGGCAATCTTGATTGTAGCCTTGGCAGCAGGTACGAGTAACCATCATCGCCTTTATGAAAAAAGTGCTGGACATCGCGCTTCAATATAAGCATGTGGAATCTTTGTAGAATGATGAAGATAGTGGTTTTTCGAAACATTCCTAAATAACCATTAGTTCAAATGACTCAATTATATTTTCACTGAAAACGGCTACATGGAATCATACTGCGAGGCTTCTATTATATACGGGAATACCAAGAAACACTCAGGGCGAAGAAAGCACAGACAAGTATTATTCCCTGCTAACATGTTAGCGTTTGTCACAATGACTGTAAGGTTGTCTTTAACATGAGAAATATTCCTGGATTGTCTTACAAAGAAGTGGCCCTGTTGATTAGTTGGCCACAAAAAGACAAGTTGGCAGGAAGTTGGTGTGACATATAGGTCTTATTTTAATTGCATAATAGAAAATACTTGTTATCAAGTTTGATTCAGCAATTGCATAGGGCTTTGGATAGTTAAGGGGGGGGGGGGGGGGTAGTTTCACTGATGGGTGCCACAACTTTTTTTCATCATCAAAGTCACTTGAATTATGCACTTTGTTGTCGCTTTACGACCGTTCATATTTCATCTGGGGTACCTGCAGCACTCCTGGCGGCTGTCATTGCTTCAGAAGAGATAACAGCAAGTGGAGGAGGTGGTGAGCATACAATCTTTTTTTTTGCTCATCACGAATGGAGCGTTATGATTACTTAAATCCTGGTACTTATAGCGAGCACTCTTTATTTGACTTCTGTAAACGACCTTCTCTAACGACACAGTATTTAGTGCTTATAAAATAATCGTTTTACTTTTGATTAGTTGTAAACCTACCTTCGAATTACCAACAGGTTCTTAGAATATATATTGGTATTATTATGACTTATTTTTTCTAATTATTCTCGTCAGCCAAAGTGCCACAGCGCCACTATGGCTAGTTCGCAGACTGTGTACAATGTTTTTAAATACACTGTTGAATATTTTTTTATTGATATGATATATAAGGAGATGTTGGCGCACCATTATGGCGCCGGCTACTCCTTATTGTTTGGAATCTACACGTGTCAACCTGTTTATCAGACCACTGCATCATTATTTACTTCTGAAAAACTTAAAGTGAGTAACATTCATCGCCTTACCTACAATTTTAGTCGTTGCGGTACGTTAGGTCTGAATGATCGTTTCATTGCACTGTATTTAAAGCCCTCGAAAACTCTATGCACATTTTTTTAGGAACTGGCAGCGGATGCCCGGATACCTCAGCGTGCACCAAAAGCTGCAAGAAACAGGGCTACAGCGTCGGAATCTGCCTTGAGCCTCTGCTTACCGTTTGCGCGTGTTTGTAATATTGAGCCAATTTGATCATTAAGTGGCAATAAAGTTTACCACGTTTACCATGCACTGAGGTCTTGCTAAATGCTCGTCATTTTTTCGTTCAGCACTCTAGTAGGTATTTGCACAATTTATCTACCCTTGTCACCCGCTGAGGTTTGTCAGGGGTGGCTAAGTTTATTGAAACCAACTAAATTACTTGCTCTGGGCATTTCGACCAGTGCGCAGAGTTACAAAAGAAGGTTTACAGCCGCAGGGTTTCTCCTGATCAATCTCACTCCTCAACTATACGAGAGGCAGCCCAGTTTGTTTTCACTGACTCCTAGCCTGTGCTCGTACCGTTTATGACGACTTGCAAGGTCCTCAAGAACGACAGGCCTTTCACCTGCGTGGTGTTTAATGGCTTTCCGGGTAATGCCCTCGTTTTGTGGGGTTGTTCGATTGGTATTGCATTGTTCGACATGAGCTTCGGACACATACTTACCAGCGAAAGAGCTGTTACTCTAGAGGGCTAACTAGCGGACCATGACCTATCATTCTTATCTTGATGGTACTATTCTAACATCTTAATTTTCTTGGCCAGGTGATGGCTAGTCCTTCCGTCTTTAAGAGGACAATGAGTAGGGTTTGTTCTATTTTAGTGTAACTAGATACAAAGTTCTAATAGGTTATTTAGAAAACATCTGGCACTGTCATTAGTTTTCTTCAAATAGAATTTGAGGTAACAGTATCGTGTTGAGAGACGGAGCTCAGAAAACACTTGATGTTTGGCACAGTGGCATTGAAATGACTGTGTTTTGTACAATAAAACATCGAATACGCTATTTTATCCATCAAACAGACACCTTATGATACGCACCTTGCGAGATATATTGCAATACTGGTGCATAACACCAAAATACTATTCATGATAGTATCAAAGGTTCATGAGCGCCGGATACTGCTCAGCATACACTGGGGCCCAGAATTGTCAGCGCTTCGAATCTCTTTGTGAAAGTAACTCTATTCGAATTCACAAAACAGCAAGAAGCACACATTCTGTGCAATGAAATTCATACAAATGATCCAGTGGCCGCTAAAAAAGCATGAAGAGTATTGTGCGGAACAGACCTATTTCTACATGTTTTGATGATCTGGATTCGCCCAAAAGAGCCTTTTACCAGAGCACTGCGCATGCCGTACCACTTTAGGTCGAACATTTTTCATTATTAATGGACTGTGCTGACAAGACTGCACGAGTTACACGAGTATCCTGCAGTTTAGGATGTGGATAATGTAACCCGCAAAAGTTACAAAGGGTGAAAATTCTTACAACTTTTATAAAAGACGACCCATTCCTTTATCGATTATCAGCGAGGACCGATGGTTGCGCACTCCGCCATTTATGTACCACACATAATAGTTTTACCCTGAGTTCTTTTGTTTGCTTGAAAAAGTTAGGACAATGTTTTGTAGCTACTATCGAGAGTGCAGCCTTCTTTGCAGTCATAACAATAGACATCTGGTAGAAAAAAGAGAATTCTGGTAGAAAAGCCGCTTTGTACATGAGTTTAGAAGTCCCCGCGTAAATCCGTTACTTCTGCAAAGTCATGACGAAGAAGACGCTAAGGAACATTAAGCATTCTAGCTACAAGGAACAATATACCTATTTCCGAAACACGGAATAATGCCTGACCACGTAAAGACAAGACAAGGACAGAACAGCAAGGCGATGGTCACTGCGCTTCCTACCGCAGTTGCTTTCGTTCAGGGAGCCATAGACTTTACGCACACCACCATGTTAACATGTGGAAGCCTGGTTCAGGGAATACGACTGGCTAGCCCTAAGCCAATTATGGGACTACAATGGGAAGCTTCACTGCGTATGTTTTGCACTTTATTGTGCCGTCAGGACGTCTTGCTGAACACAGAAACCACTCCGATAAATTAGGATCTCTTTTCACACAGCACTACTAGCTTAGTTCGTATATATTGCAGAAGGCCTTTTGAGATATGTGCACAAATGTAGAACTGGAAGTTATGGACGTTCACCAATGAAGTGGCCTATGCTAAACCAGCTATACTTGGGGAAAAGATTATTCCAAGCTGATGAATACACTTAAGCACCAACGTGTTCAGGAACGTGCGCCGCGCCTTACCAGGATTGTCAGTGAGCTTGGTGCAGTGATCCCGGCCATAAATATTGACCGATAAATACGACGCTACCTAATACAAGTTTTGAACGCAGTCTCCTTTTGGGGCAGCACAAAATGTGTTGAAAGTGTCTGCTTTCCGCAATATATCGACTTCGCCTTTAATCATTGTCTTTGTATTGTAGAACAGCACCGAATGTGTCATTACAAATCTCTCTCAGAAAAAGCGATGTACGGACTAAGCATCTGAAAACTATTTTGGTTTGTTAAAAGCGGATGAAACCTATGACAATGAAGAAATTTAGCTCAGCACCTTGTAGTTTGGTGGTAATATAAATGACACAATTCTTGTGCATTGAGGAAGGCCTGCTCACTGTTAGTTTACTCTTCTTCTACCGTATCATACAGAGCTTAACATGAACCCTTGGTGGACAAGACACTTGTATAGGGCTAATGCTCATGAGGAAAAGATGATTCCACATTTATGCATACACTGAAGCACCACAGTGTTCAGGAAGCTGCGCAGCATTCAACTAATAAGTATCGATCACTAGCGTGACTGCTTGGCACAATACTCTGTAGTAGGACTGAAAGGTGGAGGAGTGGGAAGTTATTCTTCTTTGCGTAGAAAAAAAGTCGCTCTGGACGTTAAGCTTTCTGCAGCGACTGCAGGAGCGAGACGGTCCGTGTTGTTATACGAGATGAACTGCGTAGACTGTTTTCTGAATAGCATCACGTGCAAGCTGACATTCACATTGTCCGCGTGGTAGTTCACGATACTCATGACTTGGCCGAACCACGTCATCATCAGCTCGAGACAATGACCTACACCGGTGCAATCTCTTTTATATGTGAATAATAGAAAGTTTCTGCGTTAGAAGGTGACTAGAGTTTGCTCTAGTATAAGCTCGAAAACTTGTGTCACGTGCGGAATCTGGTCAGAATGGTCTAATAGAATCAAGCTTGCAACTTTGAACTTCCAGAAGGTCCCCCTGCACTGCGGCGCGGGACGCGTCATACATCGAGCGCAGGATATGTAGGTTGGCGTAACAGAGGCAAAACGACTCATAGCATACCAGCTTTAGTGCGGAGAACTCTTTATCATCTTGTTCTTCGAGCGCCTTAATAATGATATTGTCACGAATGGGTGACAGCAGCCAAAAGACAGAATACTGGAAAGCTTGTATAAATGAACGGGAACATGTTTATTTGGCAAACTTGCGCCACTAAGAGAAACTGTACACCTCTGCGTCGGGGACAGCCAACAAGTGCTGGGCGGCCATTAGAGGTAGGGAAAAAAAAGACATCGTCGACCATTCCAGATACGCCCACCGATGCGTTTGCATACGCTTGACAGTGGTCATGCCGGATAAATTGCTCCACGTTGCGTATCACAAAGAGATAAGGCTGTAGGCTGACATGCACCGATTGAGATGAAAATGCTTGTTGGTGATATTAGGTGCGGATATGCGCTCTCGTATTTTGTCTTCTCATGGCCTAATGCTCACAATACCTTCTATTAAAACAAAAGAGACAGAAGTAAGCGAGCAATACAGACGAGAGAAAAAGAAACAAAAAAAACAAACCAGGAACTAAGAAGGTGTCCCAGCTCCACACTTCTTAAACTCAGGCCTATTAGTGCAAGTGTCTTTTTTGTGAGTGAAGTTGGACCATGCGAAAATAAAGAAACAAGTTTACGTGATAACAAATTATATTTGCGATATCGGGATCCGTTGATACGCTTACGGTAAATCGGATACCCAGATTATGCCTATTCTTCTATGATTGATTGATATGTGGGGTGTAACGTCCCTAAACTACCATATGATTATGAGAGACGCCATAGTGGAGGGCTCTGGAAATTTGGAGCACCTAGGGTTCTTCAACGCGCACCCAAATCTGAGCACACGGGCCTACAACGTTTTCGCCTCGAACAGAAATGCAGCCGCCGAAGCAGGGATTCGATCCCGTGACCTGCGAGTCAGCAGCCGAGACCCTTAGCCACTAGACCACCACGATGGGGCTGCCTATTCTCCTATGCTCCAGGGCATTTTCCGTTGCTTTGCACGGGTAAGCAACACCTCCAGAAGGCTTGTTGGCGAGGAAAGGAAGCTCTGTATTTTGAAACTCTTTTGTAAAAGGGGCCTTTATTCAAAGGAGTTTCCCGCAGCTGTATGGTTCTGTGGTGGAGTACTAAACGTTCGAAGCCTATTTTTAAATGCTGCTCAATCCTCCTTGTGGGCAATGAATCGCTTAATTATCTTTATATAGAGGGATTCTGTTACATTTAGAAGGAAGCCATAAGTATGAGTCGGCAGCATATAATTATAACACCCTGAAAATTCTCAAAACATACTACGCACGAAAAAAGCCACAGACACAAAATTACTAAAGTGGTAAAAAACCATGATAAAAAAACAGTTCATGTCGTTAAATACCATATCACAAGTTTGTATGCGTACAGCCATGATGGAAAAAGAAGCTAAATAACTGTGCCAATGTCACTGTGCTGTGAAGAACTTTAATGTAAGCAAATATTTACGCATTCAAATCAGTCGCTGTGGTGGTTTCATAGGAGCTTTCACTGAAAAAGTAATAAAAAATAAAAACTCTAAGGTTGAAGGATTACATTGTTTTTAAAAACTGGAGCTATTACCAAGGCTTAGAAAAAAGTAAATTTCATTTCATTGCCTCAATGTGCTGTGTATACTATGATATGAGCTTCTCAGATGATATGGCGTTCTGACCGGTACATATATTATATATTTTTTCTGTTGATTTATTATAATTACAACCACAAGAACACAAAAATTATGTATGCTTAACTCGCTGTCAGTATACGAAAAAAAAATCACACCGAGCCACGTATATCAGACACCAAGTTCCATTGGTTGTAAATTTATATATGGTGAGTTTTCAGTGACGTTTTGACCAAGCCTTAGCTTTAAATTACTTCTATTATTTTTTACCCTGTTATCTCGTGTAATCGTTCTTAAAGTAGCACCCAGACACCAAGCAATAGAATTACAATGTTTAAAACTGCCAAAAGCAAGCATTTCCGCTCGTTATACAGAGCTACTCGTATCACTTGAATGGTCATCGCTAACTATTCAACACTTTTAACATTCTACTTAAAATTTGCCTAATTCCGCTTCGAAACGCCAAAATTAGTTCCACAGATGTCTGCAAGGACATGTTCATTGAACCTCACTTCAAGCTCTCTCACGCAGAATTGATATAGTGCAAAAACGATTACAAATGCATTACGTGCCATTTCGCTATTGGAGAGAACATGCATATTAACTAACAGCATTATGTGACAATTCTGTAACTGCACTGGGAGATCTGACAGTGGGCCTTGCTGTCCTTTACTTACGATACGAGGAATGTCTATTTTTCCGGGCGAGTTGTTAGAGTGTTAGCGAAAACTCACTTTTCAAGTAATATGTTAAATATGTTAGAAACATATAACATAAATATATGACAGCTGCAGATATAACAGGTCATGCATAAGACAAAAGGAAATATGTGGTCGCGGCTGGTGTCGTCTTTTTCAACTTTCGACATCTTGCTTTCCGCTTTGCTGAGAATTGGTGATGATGTTGACAAATATGTATGCCCTGTGTTTCAGCCTCTGTATTATTAAGATAGCGTAGAGATCTCGTTTCACTGAAATATCGGCGTCAGCTTCGGCTTCGGTCGTCGTGAACGAAAAATGATCAATTCATTCAACGCGAAAATTCAAAAGAAAAGGAAAGAGAATAAACGATCAATAATCCTGGTTCCGAGTGGGGACCAAATCAGGGTCGTTTGCCTGGCAAGCGGATGTTTTAGCACACGGCTGCACGTCTGCTTGAGAATACAGTGAAAAGAGCTTCCATTGCTTAGAAACATCATGAAAGCAGTTTTTACGCTTTACAAACACACGCGTTCTGTATACATACTTCACAATGATATGTAGAATATTGCAGTAATAATGCCTTGTACAAGCACTCAATGCAAGCGTGCGTCAAAACACATCAATATCAAAATGCTATCGTGATTTTGAAATTTGTCACCCACTACAAAAAAGGCACACATTCTACTGCGCCTATTCCGTTAAGACCACTTATAGACTTAAGGCTTAGAGCTTAGCACTGCTTAGTACATAGCAACTTCGAGGATGTTTCATGCACTAAGTGTTTGATGTACATTTTACGAACAGGTTATCGTTGTCGCGTTCAACTCCTAAAGGCAAAACTTCATGGTCCCAAAGCTTTATAGAAAACCTGAGAACCCTTTTTTCATTTCTTAGTAAGTTCTGTCAGAATCGGCAGCGAACTTTTTTCGTGTCTTTTCGGGACACCAGGATAGAAAAGCTTAACATCTCAACGGCTAAAAAATTGGTCCCTGTCGGAGGAACCACTGAATACCATCTTTATAAATGAGTGTATGCCAAAAAATAAGCTGTAGAACGCAAGGCGATTGGGTAGGTGCCACCACAGTATCGTCTTAGCAAAGCGTTGGAAACACTGGCCTTTTCGTGCAAGCATTGCATTGTCAGCGCAGCATTCCTTATTTATGCCTCTTATAGTAAAATATACACATAAATATTATTGACGTGTGTTTACGGTGCCTCAGATATGCGCGATAATTGCTTTTTAATTGACAATCGCCCAAGTATGAACGCTGAACCTTGAGAAACATTGGTGGGCGCTGTGGATGGGGTCGGCCATTTGGGATATCTCCTGGTGCCATTTAAAGTGCCCGGTACCGTTAAGAATAAACAAACTGAGAAATGAGAATACGTAGATAGATAGATAGATAGATAGATAGATAGATAGATAGATAGATAGATAGATAGATAGATAGATAGATAGATAGATAGATAGATAGATAGATAGATAGATAGATAGATAGATAGATAGATAGATAGATAGATAGATAGATAGATAGATAGATAGATAGATAGATAGATAGATAGATAGATAGATAGATAGATAGATAGATAGATAGATAGATAGATAGATAGATAGATAGATAGATAGATAGATAGATAGATAGATAGATAGATAGACAGACAGACAGACAGACAGACAGACAGACAGACAGACAGACGGACAGACGGACGGACAGACAGACAGACAGACAGACAGACAGACAGACAGACAGACAGACAGACAGACAGACAGACAGACAGACAGACAGACAAACAGACAGACAGACAGGCCAATATCTTGAACTGTACCACTCAGCCCTTTTCCACTATAAATTAAGGCAACGGTGAGTCCGAGACAGAATACCCCGTAGGGACTAAATAGCTACGTGAGCGACTACGTGGCCGAAGATCTGTGGGTTTTGCAAGCGCTCGTTTTCAGAGAGAGTTTCAGTCTCTGGAGTATAGACGACCTCGTTGTGTCTATGATTGTCTGTGTTTCAACTCACACCATGCTGTGTGGAGAATCAACGCTGAAACAAGCCAACAAATCCTATGTAAAATCTGCCAACGTCCTCGAAGCAACCTGGAAAGAACCCGTATCAGCCAGAACAGGCCGAGAATCAACCTAAAGAGGCAACCGGGATAGTCTTCCGAACCACCAAGTTTCGCTGTATTACACTCTAAAAAGTTTTGTGGAGTGACTAGTTACCATCGAAAATGGTTTTTTGTTCCTCTTAAGAACAAAATGCGAGCACATTCCTCCTTGTGGAGTAAAGCGCCTGTTTTTGGAGTAACTTCAGGAATGTTTGCCCCATGCCCGAACGGCCCATCGGTGCCTGCACAACCCTGTTGCCTCTCAGACGGCATCGTAGCGTGGTGTGGTGTAGTGATTAGTGTACGCGCACTATGACTGATTGGTCATGACTTCGATACCCTTCTGTTTGCTGCAAACTTTCCGAAATTTATTTCTGAATGTGACGCTTGCGAATCCATTGTACATCTAATAAAATGCCAGCACGCACTTCGAAAGGCTCGTTAACAGCACCAAAACCTGAATTTTTTTGCTAGCAGTTGCTCCTTTGAGACCCCGCAAAAGCATGGTTACTCCATCGCAGTTACTCCCGAAGTGGTGCATTGGGTGTGGCAAGTTAGTTACTCCTCTAAAGGAGCAACCTCGATACCCATTTTCCTGCTTTACTTCCTAGAGTGTAAGGCTCGCGTGAATTAGTGCAACCTTCCCGGTTTCGCGTGTGTGTGTCCTTTGCATCAATCGAAAAATCTTACGGAGCACGCTTAGACTCACTCATTAATTATATTTTCCAAATTTAAGTCATTCGGACTAACACGCACCAAATTTTCTTTTTGGTTGAACTCACACAGACTCGCACTCACGAAAAATGTTGCCATCCAGAGTTACTCAAAATTATTCCTAAATATTACTCACCAGCGCTCACTCAGAATCACACGCGCAGCTCGTTCTGAGTCAGAACGAGTCAGAGTGAAGCGACCCAAGAGTGAGTTCACCAACCTATTACTAGAACTTTCGACCACAATGGTATAAAAACCACTCCTTCGCCGGTAAACAGAGTATCGGTGGCCGATAGCTGTTTCCGCCACTTTTCGTGCACACGTATATGTAGCTTGAGCTAAGAATTGTCATGCGCAAGTTATACTCATAAAGATTGTCGTCGTTACTATTGTAGTTCTAGCCTCCTTCACTAACCCTACCACGTAACATCTGCTGCCAGGCTACGGTGGTCTTGTGGTTAGGGTACTCAGCTGCTGACTCGCAGGTCACGCGATATAATCCCGGTAGTGGCGACTGCATTTTCGATAGAGGCGACACTGCTGTAGGCCCATGTGCTCAGATTTCGGTGCACGTTAAAGAACAACAGGTGGTCGCAATTTCCGGAGCCCGCCACCACGGCATCTCTCATAACCATATAATTGGTTTGGGAAGGTAAACCCCACATATCAATATCAAGAAAAGAAGCGAACAAAAAGAACAAAGCGACGATTATAGAGCGATAGCATGTGGTCTAAATTTGGTGGCCTTGCAATTTTTTACGAGAACATCTCGTTCAACCACCTAATTAGGATGTAGAACCGAGATTGTCGCCTTTAAATATCTTTCCATCATGGTGCAAAGATGAAAATTGACAGTAGGGGTTGTTTTGCGTTCCGGAGGGAAGAAGTGAATTTCGCAGTAATTACTGCAACTGCTTAGTTGGAGATATTTTTTGGAATGATAACGTATTCAGCACTCTGCCTTTGGTATCATATGGACTGTCACCCAGTATGATCTTATACTGCGACACATTTTAGCTTCAAGTTTTGTTAGTGTGTTTGGAAGGACTTACGCATGCACATGTTCGAGCTCTAGTTTCGGTAGATGAAATGGAAGTCTGGTGACAAACCACTCAATAACGCTTATAATAATAATGAAACTAGTTGTAAGGGTGCTTTGAACAGTCAGTTCGCGATTTCCTAGAGAGTGTATTTAAAAACATGGACACTCTTGTTATTATTGTTATTGAATCGTTATAAAAAGAAAACATGAATATTGAAGGTGAAAAAACGAACGGATGGCATGGAACGAAACCGCAATCGCTCATGCGTGGGGCACACGTTTATTGCCATCCACTAATGAATCCTTCTGAATGTTGGAAACATGTACAGACTTACTGCAGGCGCCACGCAGGTTTTAGTGCTAGAACACTGGTTCTTGCAGACTTTGAGCCAGGCACTGCTTTCTGGCCAGCCACTGTCAGCCTCTGCAAAAGAATCAGCCTCTGATCAGTTCAATATAGGATGCTGAAACGAAAATTCGGAGCATAAATATGTAACCACGTCGAACGCAAAATTGTGCAACCAACATTAAGACTACATTGATGTTATTAATTGGAAGATCCTTAAAAAACGAAAGCTGCGATTCTCTAATGGGTGAGCTTATGACTACAAGCTGTAAGAGAAATACTTCAAAGATGTGGAGAATAATTGTGCCTGTGCTTGTAAGTCATGAATCGGTTCCAATTTTTTTAAGCGACAAAAGAGTCATACTGCTTACAATTAGCATGGCAGTGAGTAACGTGTAGATATCACCCTGAATATAAAGCATATAGCAAACGCTGTTGGGTCCTTAAAAGTACAGCGATTCCGTATTTGCGTTCTTTCATCTTAAGAGCAGTTAGTGAAGCAGCTCTAAACTTGCAGGGCACACCTCAAGCAGAAAGCACGTACAAAATTAGCACTCACATCAGAAGTGAAGACTAACAGGTGTCACATCTCGGCCAATAAAACGTGCTGTTCAAAGAAAAAGAAAGATTCACGAAACGAGCGCACACAAATACACAAAACACGTGCGAACAACTGTCACATTTCTCACTTCGTCATGTGTTAGTAGCGCCATCCTTTCGTAAACCAGGCCACTACAGCGAGAGCGGTGACCTTCGTCTTCTCCCTAATTACGAGTCTGATGAACGCGGGCACAGGAGACACCACGTTCACGATAGGCGAATCTTATAGAGTGCGGCCAACGAGAGCCCGTCAGGCGATGTCGTTACTGATAAAGATAACGCGCTATGGTTCCAACGCTCCGAGTACCTGAACGGTATATGGTGTATATAAATAGCTTGCCGTTATCATCCTTGACCACGCTGGCTCTGTGGCATCGTGGTTAGCACCGATAGCGTCGAACCAAGACGTCGCTAGATCTACGCCAAGTTACAGAATCTTAACTTCTTGTTTTTTTTCGATACCTGCTAGTATCTATTTGCAATATCATATCCGTGACGAAAATACGTCAGCGCAGCAATGGCCGACCCCGGGATAAAACAATTTGCTGTAAAAATAACGTTTTGCAGGCGTATATCGGTGCAACGCCAATTGTGCTATCAGTGCTGGTTGTCGAACTTTGTGACAGGCAAGTAACATCGTCCAGTACTCCTATGAACATACTCCGAGTTAACGCTAACTACGCTTCCAGAGCTGTCCCCGCTTTAATAGCAGTCTAATGAACACTGCGTCTTTATTCTTCTGATTCAGTGAGCGATAATCACGCGTTGCTCTTCTCTGGCCAAACAAGCTAGGAAGTTTCATGGGATATCCCCATCACTGCACAGTAGAGTGCACTTTGTACACCTGATAAACCCACAACGCGCACTGAACTGCTACACCAACAAAACCAAGTAAAACCACCTCATACAGCTTGATTCAAAGCACCTACCCAGCAAAAAATTTCGGCATCGACAATCACTCGCCAATATCTTTCCGTAAAACTTATTCTTTAAGGCATGTAATCTACTGAATTTTTCACAACGCAATAAAAAAAAACGGCGTCACACTGTGATGGAATACATCGCTGCCACGCAGAATGCATAACTTTGGTACTGAGACCCTGATTTTTTTTCTGGAATTCGTCACATCAATAATGGACACACCTGTTTTCCTTAACACTCTTGTGTTACAACTGTCGCTTCTCAATGCTCCTGAGTGATATAAACTGTCAATCTCCTGGGCTGCATCCCCACTCACCACGCCCTATATGATATACGTCTATCTCTTGCGCGAAACTAGGGCAAAACCTCTCTTGACATAAACAACAGAATTTTTCATCCAATTTATATAATTACAAAACTTCGTATTCTTCATACTTTCACGCCCTCTTGTGCTAATATAACAAGTCATGAAAGAGACACCTACGCTACCCAGACAAATCAGATAAATAGATAGATAGATAGATAGATAGATAGATAGATAGATAGATAGATAGATAGATAGATAGATAGATAGATAGATAGATAGATAGATAGATAGATAGATAGATAGATAGATAGATAGATAGATAGATAGATAGACAGATAGACAGACAGACAGACAGACAGACAGACAGACAGACAGACAGACAGGCAGACAGACAGACAGACAGACAGACAGACAGACAGACAGACAGACAGACAGACAGACAGATAGATAGATAGATAGATAGATAGATAGATAGATAGATAGATAGATAGATAGATAGATAGATAGATAGATAGATAGATAGATAGATAGATAGATAGATAGATAGATAGATAGATAGATAGATAGATAGATAGATAGATAGATAGATAGATAGAAACCTCCATTGCGTCTTTGGTTCTCCAAGAAATGCTTGGCGTTTAAAACTAAGAAAACACGCAGCGAATTCACTTGTCACATAAAAAGGCGTATTTGGTATTGCTTCGTTCCCAGCAACATTTCATGGTTGTACGCAAGTACTAACTATGATTTATTCCAGGACACGTGCAGTCATAAAATCTATTTGAACGACACATGTCAAATAACACACGAAGCCAAGTTTCTGAAACAGCGGTTGATGAATTTCTACCCAGCAACAGAAATATGTACTACTAGTCATTCTCTAAAACGGTTGTAGCCGCTTGAAACATTCGTCCTATCCTTTTCAGGCCACCTTTATTGGCTGAACTTTGACTGTACTGCTTCAATTATCTGATAGCAAGACACCGGCAGTTAACGTCAACATCTCTTGACAGCTGACATGTAGGTATACTCTCGCACGTGTGTTCATATTTTCTGTTGAATAAGATATTTAAAGGCTCACTGTACAGCTACTTTGATCATCCAAACTGTTTCTCCGTGAGGACGACATTGACGAGTTTGTTCAATTAAGGTAAGTTTTTTGATTTCCATTCCCTTGGTGAAACTTACAGCAGTTGAAATCTTACGGGAAAAATCATTTGCGTCCCCTTAGTCTGTTTGGCGATATATTCTGTACCGAATAAAGCAACATTTTCACGTATGTGATCCTGAAGTTGCTTTATCCAATGTTTTCAGAGATTTCAAGTAGATAACGGTGAAGAATCGGGTTAGTATGCTTTACATTTAACGAACCCGAAGGCACAAATTGATAAACTTCAGGAAATAAAAACCGCCTATATCATGCACTATGTGCTTCAGTGTTCGTACAATAGAATGCCCCTTCAATACGCCTATATTTATTGCGGACGCTCTGAAACTTCGGATAAACAGATTAGCCGTGTTCCATATTATCAGTTATACAGACTATTCTTTTTGTAGTATTCTTCGAGACTAGCCAAAGAAAACAAGCATTGTCCATACAACATTATTCTTTAAACTAAAGTCCTAGTCACAACCTGCTTTGTCAGCATGCTAGTAATTTTAAATATTGAGGCTTCCGTGAAGTGAGATGGGATGATATGCACTCTTTTTGATGTGCTTGATGCGTCTACTCAGGCCTGCGCTTCTCTTTTTTTTTTGCAGAACCAACGCTACAATACTTTGAAAATGAAGTTTTCCTTGGCAATCTTGATTGTAACCTTGGCAGCAGGTACAAGTAACCATCATCACCTTTATGAAAAAAGTGCTGCACATCGCGCTTCAATATAAGCATGTGGAATCTTTGCAGAATGATGAAGATAATGGTTTTTCGAAACATTCCTAAATAACCATTAGTTCAAATGACTCAATTATATTTTCACTGAAAAAGGCCACTTGGAATCATACTGTGAGGCTTCTATTATATACTGAAACACCCAGAAACATTCAGGGCGAAGAAAGCACAGACAAGTATTATTCCCTGCTAACATGTGAGCGTTTGTCACAATGACAGTAAGGTTGTCTTTAACATGAGAAATATTCCTGGATTGTCTTACAAAGAAGTGGCCCTGTTGATTAGTTGGCCACAAGAAGACAACCGTTAAAGTTGTCAGGAAGTTGGTGTGACATATGTGTCTTATTTTAATTGCCTTTTAGAAATTACTTGTTATCAAGTTTGATTCAGCAATTGCATAGAGCTTTACATAGTTAAGGGGGGGGGGGTAGTTTCACTGATGGTTGCCACAATTTTTTTGATCATCAAAGTCGCTTGAATTATGCACTTTGTTGTCGCTTTACCACCGTTCATGTTTCATCTGGGGTACCTGCAGCACTCCTGGCGGCCGTCATTGCTGCCGAATAGATAACTGTTGGAAGTGGAGGAGGTGGTGAGCATACAATCTTTTTTTTTTCTGCTCATCACGAATGGAGTGTTATGATTATTTAATTCCTCGTACTTATAGCGAGCACTCCTTATTTGACTTCTATAAACTACCTTCCCTAATGACACAGTCTTTAGTGCTTATAAATAAATTGGTTTACTTTTGATGAGTTGTAAACCTACCTTCGTATTACCAACAGATTCTTATAATACATATGGGTATTATTATGAATTATATTTTCTAATTATTCTCGTCAGCCTGAGTGCCACAGCGCCACTATGGCTAGTTCGCAAACTGTGTACAATGTTTTTAAATAGACTGTAGAATAGTTTTAGAATCTAGAAGTGTCAACCTGTTTATCAGACCGCTGCATCATTAATTTACTTCTGAATAACTTAAAAGGAGTGACATTCATCACCTTACCTACAATGTTAGTCGTTGCGGTACGTTAGGTCTGAATGATCATTTTATTGCACTGTATTTAAAGCCCTCGAAAACTCTATGCACATTTTTTTAGGAACTGGCAGCGGATGCCCGGATACCTCAGCGTGCACCAAAAGCTGCAAGAAACAGGGCTACAGCGTTGGAATCTGCCTTGAGCCTCTGCTTACCGTTTGTGCGTGCTTGTAATATTGAGCCAATCCGATCATTAAGTGGCAATAAAGCTTAGCACGTTTATCATGCACTGAGGTCTTGCTAAATGCTCGTCATTTTTTTGTTCAGCACACTAGTAGGTATTTGCACAATTTATCTACCCTTGTCACCCGCTGAGGTTTTTCAGGGGTGGCTAAGTTTATTGAAACCAACTATATTACTTGCTCTGGGCATTTCGACCAGTGCGCAGAGTTACACAAGAGGGTTTACAGCCGCAGGGTTTCTCCTGATCAATCTCACTCCTTAACTATACGAGAGGCAGCCCAGTTTGTTTTCACTGACTCCTAGCCTGTGCTCGTACCGTTTATGACGACTTGCAAGGTCCTCAACAAAGACAGGCCTTTCACCTGCGTGGTGTTTAATGGCTTTGGTAATGCCCCCGTTTTGTGGGATTGTTCGATTGGTATTGCATTGTTCGGCATGAGCTTCGGACACATACTTACCAGCGAAAGAGCTGTTACTCTAGAGGGCTAACTAGCGGACCATGACCTATCATTCTTATCTTGATGGTACTATTCTAACATGTTAATTTTCTTAGCCAGGTTATGGGTAGTCCTTCCGTCTTAGGAGGGCAATGAGTGGGGTTTGTTCTATTTTAGTGTAACTAGATACAAAGTTCTAATGGGTTATTTAAAAAAATTCTGACACTGTCATTAGTTTTCTTCAAATAGAATTTGAGGTAACAGTATCGTGTTGAGAGACGTTCAGAAAACACTTGATGTTGGGCACAGTGGCATAGAAATGACTGTGTTTTGTACAATAAAACATCGAATACGCTATTTTATCCATCAAACAGACACCTTATCATACGCACCTTGCGAGATATATTGCAATACTGGTGCACAACACCCAAATACTATTCAAGATAGTATCAAAGGTTCATGAGCGCCGGATACTGCTCAGCATACACTGGCGCCCAGAATTGTCAGCGCTTCGAATCTCCTTGTGAAAGTAACTCTATTCGAATTCACAAAACAGCAAGAAGCACACATTCTGTGCAATGAAATTTATACAAATGATCCAATGGCCGCTAAAAAAGCATGAAGAGTATTGTGCGGGACAGACCTTTTTCTACATGTTTAGATGATCTGGCTTCGCCCGAAAAGAGCCTTTTAGCAAAGCACTGCGCATGCCGTACCACTTCAGGTCGAATATTTTTCATTTTTATTGGACTCTGCTGACAAGACTGCACGGGAGTCACAAGTATCCTGCAGTTTAGCATGTTGATAACGTAACCCGCAAAAGTTACAATGGGTGAAAATTCTTACAACTTTTATAAAAGACGACCCATTTCTTTATCGATCATCAGCGATGACCGATGGTTGCGCACACCGCCATTGATGTACCACACATACTAGTTTTACCCTGAGTTCTTTTGTTTGCTTGAAAAAGTTAGGACAATGTCTTGTAGCTACTATCGAGAGTGCAGCCTTCTTTGCAGTCATAACAATAGACATCTGGTAGAAAAAAGAGAATTCTGGTAGAAAAGCCGCTTTGTGCATGTGTTTAGAAGTCCCCGTGTAAATCCGTTACACCTGCAAAGTCATGACGAAGAAGACGCTAAGGAACATCAAGCATTCTAGCTACAGGGAACAATATACCTACTTCCGAATTACGGAATAATGCCTGACCACGCAAAGATGTTAAGACAAGAACAGACCAGCAAAGCGATGGTCACTGTGCCTCCTACAGCAGTCGCTTTCGTTCAGGGAGCCATAGACTTTACGCACACCACCATGTTAACATGTGGAAGCCTGGTTCAAGGAATACGACTGGTTAGCCCTAAGCCAATTCTGGGACTCCAATGGGAAGCTTCACTGCGTATGTTTTGCTCTTTATTGTGCCGTCAGGACCTCTTTCTGAACACAGAAGGCAATCCGACAAGTTAGGATCTCTTTTCGCACAACACTACTAGCTTAGTTCGTATAGATTGCAGAAAGCCTTTTGAGATATGTGGACAACTGTAGAACTAGAAGTTAGTGACGTTCACCAATGAAGTGCCCTATGCTAAACCAGATATACTTGGGGAAAAGACTATTCCACGCTAATAAATACACTTAAGCACCAACGTGTTCAGTAACATGCGCCGCGCCTTACCGGGATTGTCAATGAACTTGGTGCAGTGGTGCCGGCCATAAATATAGACTGATAATTGTGACGCTGCCTAATACAAGTTTTTAACGCAGTCTCCTTTTGGGGCAGCACCAAATGTGTTGAAAGTGTCTGCTTTCCGCAATATATCGACTACGCCTTTAATCATTGTCTTTGTACTGTAGAACAGCACCGATTTTGTCATTACAAATCTCTCTCAGAAAAAGTGATGTACAGACTAAGCATCTGAAAACTATTTTGATTTGTTGAAAGCGGATGAAACCTATGACAATGAAGAAATTTAGCTCAGCATCTTGCAGTTTGGTGGTAATATAAAAGGCACAATTCTTGCACAATGAGGAAGGCCTGCTTACTGTTAGTTTACTCTTCTTCTACGGTATCATACAGGGCTTAACATGAACCATGGTGGACAAGACACCTGTATAGGGCTGATGCTCACCCCGCTATTCTTGAGGAACAGATGATTCCACATTTACGCATACACTGAAGCACCACAGTGATCAGGAAGCTGCGCAGCATTCCACTAATAGGTTTCGAACACTAGCGTGACTGCTTGGCACAATACTCTGCAGTAGGACTCAAAGGTGGAGGAGTGGGAACTTATTCTTCGTTGCGTAGAATAAAAAGTCGCTCTAGACGTTATGTCTTCTGCAGCGACTGTCCGTGTTGTGATACGAGATGAACTGCGTAGACTTTTTTCTGAATAGCATCACGTGCAAGCTGGCATTGACATTGTCCGTGTGGTAGTTCGCGATACTCATGACTTGGCCGAACCACGTCATCATCAGCTCGAGACAATGACCTACACCGGTGCATTCTCTTTTATAGGTGAATAATAGAAAGTTTCTGCGTTAAAAGGTGACTAGCGTTTGCTCTAGTATAAGCTCGAAAACTTGTGTCATGTGCGGAATCTGGTCAGAATAGTCTAATAGAATCAAGCTTGCAACTTTGAACTTCCAGAAGGTCCCCATGCACTGCGGCGCGGGACGCGTCATACATCGAGCTCAGGATATGTAGGTTGGCGTAACAGAGGCAAAACGACTCAGAGAATACCAGCTTTAGTGCGGAGAACTCTTTATCGTCTTGTTCTTCGAGCGCCTTAATAATGATATTGTCACGGATGGGTGACAGCAGCCAAAAGACAGAAGACTGGAAAGCTTGTATACATGAACGGGAACACGTTTATTTGGCAAACTTGCGCCACTAAGAGAAACTGTACACCTCTGCGTCGGGGGCAGCCAACAAGTGCTGGGCGGCCATTGGAGGTCGGGAAAAAAAAGACATCGTCGACCATTCCAGATACGCCCACCAATGCGTTTGCATACGCTTGACAGTTGTCATGCCGGATAAATTGCTCCACGTTGCGTATCACAAAGAGATAAGGCTGTGGGCTGACATGCACCGATTGAGATGAAAATGCTTGTTGGTGATTTTAGGTGCGGATATGCGCTCTCGTATTTTGTCTTCTCATGGCTTAATGCTCACAATACCTTCTATTAAAACAAAAAAGACAGAAGTAAGCGAGCAATACAGACGAGAGAAAAATAAACAAAAAAAACAAACCAGGAACTAAAAAGGTGTCCCAGCTACACACTTCTTAAACTCAGGCCTATTAGTGGAAGTGTCTTTTTTGTGAGTGAAGTTGGACCATGCGAAAATAAAGAAACAAGTTTACGTGATAACAAATTATATTTGCGATATCGGGATCCGTTGATACGCTTACGGTAAATCGGATACCCAGATTATGCCTATTCTTCTATGCTTGATTGATATGTGGGGTGTAACGTCCCTAAACTACCATATGATTATGAGAGACGCCATAGTGGAGGGCTCTGGAAATTTTGACCACCTAGGGTTCTTCAACGCACACCCAAATCTGAGCACACGGGCCTACAACGTTTTCGCCTCCAACAGAAATGCAGCTGCCGAAGCAGGGATTCGATCCCGTGACCTGCGAGTCAGCAGCCGAGACCCTTAGCCACTAGACCACCACGATGGGGCTGCCTATTCTCCTATGCTCCAGGGCATTTTCTGTTGCTTTGCACGTGTAAGCAACACCTCTAGAAGGCTTGTTGGCGAGGAAAGGAAGCTCTGTATTTTGAAACTCTTTTGTAATAGGGGCCTTTGATCAAAGGAGTTTCCCGCAGCTGTATGCTTCTGTGGTGGAGTACTAAACGTTCGAAGCCTATTTTTAAATGCTTCTCAATCCTCCTTGTGGGCAATGAATCGCTTTATTTTCTCTTTATATAGAGTGATTCATTCACATTTAGAAGGAAGCCATAAGTATGAGTCGGCAGCATATAATTATATCAACCTGAAAATTCTCAAAACATACTACGCACGAAAAATGCCACAGACACAAAATTTCTAACGTGGTAAAAAAACCATGATAAAAAAACAGTTCATGTCGTGAAATACCATCTCACAAGTATGTATGCGTACAGCCATGATGCAAAAAGAAGCTTAATAACTGTGCCAATGTCACGGTGCCTTGAAGAACTTTGATGTAGGCGAATATTTACGTATACAAATCAGTCGCTGTGGTGGTTCCTTAGGAGCTTTGACTGAAAAAGTAATAAAAAAATAAAAACTATAAGGATGAAGGAATACATTGTTTTTAAAAACTGGAGCTATTACCAAGGCTTAGAAAAAAGTGAATTTCATTCCACTGCCTCAATGTGACGTGTATGCTATATGAGCTTCTCAGGTGATATAGCGTTCTGACAGGTACAGATATTTTTTCTGTTGATTTAGTATCACTACAACCACAACAACACTAAAATTTAGTATGCTTAACTTGCCGTCAGTATACAAAAAAAATCACACCGAGCCACGTATATCGCACACCAAGTTTCATTGGTTGTATATTTAAATATGGTGAGTTTACAGTGACGTTTCGACCAAGCCTTAGCTCTACATTACTTCTATTATACTTTTACCCTGTTATCCCGTGTAATCATTTATAAACTAGCACACAGACACCAAACAATAGAATTACAATGTTTAAAACTGCAAAACCAAGTATTTCTGCTCGTTATACAGAGCTACTTGTATCACGTGAATGGTGATCGCTAACTATTCAACATTTTTAACATCCTACATAAAAAATTTGCCTACTTCCGCTTCGCAACGCCAAAATTAATTCCACAGATGTCTGCAAGGACATGTACATTGAACCTCACTTCATGGCCGTCGACTTCAAGCTCCCTCACGCAGCATTGATATAGTGAAAAAACGAATACAAATGCATTAGGTGTCTTTTCGCTATTGCACAAAACATGCATTCTAACTAACAGCATTATGTGACAATTCTGTAACTGCACTGGGAGCTCTGACTAACACTGGGCCTTGCTGTCCTATACTTACGATACGAAGAATGTCTATTTTTCCGGGCGAGTTGTTAGAGTGTTAGCGAAAACTCACTTTACAAATAATAAGTTAAATTTGTTAGAAACATATAACATAAAAATATGACAGCTGCCGATATAACAGGTCATGCATAGGACAAAAGCAAATATGTGGTCGCGGCGTGCGTCGTCTTTTTCATATTTCGACATCTTCCTTCCCGCTTTGCTGAGAATTGGTGAATATGTTGACAAATAGCTATGCCCTGTGTTTCAGCCTCTATATTATTCAGATAGCGTAGAGATCTCGTTTCACTGAAATATCGGCGTCAGCTTCGGCATCGGTCGTCGTGAACGAAAAATGATCAATTCATTCAACGCGAAAATTCAAAAGAAAAGGAAAGAGAATAAACGATCAATAATCCTGGGTCCGAGTGGGGACCAAATCAGGGTCGTTTGCCTGGCAAGCGGATGTTTTAGCACACGGCTGCACGTCTGCTTGAGAATACAGTGAAAAGAGCTTCCATTGCTTAGAAACATCATGAAAGCAGTTTTTACGCTTTACAAACACACGCGTTCTGTATACATACTTCACAATGATATGTAGAATATTGCAGTAATAATGCCTTGTACAAGCACTCATTGCCAGCGTGCGTCAAGACACATCAATATCAAAATGCTATAGTGATATTGAAACACGTCACCCACTACAAAAAAGACACAGATTCTACTGCGCCTATTTCGTTGAGACCACTTATAGACTTAACGCTTAGTGTTTAGCACTGCTTAGTACATAGCAACTTCAAGGATGTTTCATGCACTAAATGTTTGATGTACCTTTTAGGAACAGGTTATCGTTGTCGCGTTCGACTCCTAACGGCAAAGCTTCATGGTCCCAAAGCTTTATAGAAAACCTGAGAACCCTTTTGTTCCATTTTTTAGTAAGTTCTGTCAGAATTGGCAGCAAACTTTTTTCGTGTCTTTTCGGAACACCAGGATAGAAAAGCTTAACATTTCAACGGCTAAAAAATCGGTCCCTTTCGGAGGAACCACTGAATGTCATCTTTATAAATGAGTGTATGCCAAAGAAATAAGGTGTAGAACGCAAGGCGATTGGGTAGAAGCCACCAGTGTCGTCTTAGCAAAGCGTTGGAAACACTGGTCTTTTCTTGCAAGCATTGCATTGTCAGCGCAGCATTCCCTATTTATGCCTTTTATAGTAAAATATACACATAAATAATATTGACGTGTGTTTACGGTGCCTCAAATATGCGCGATAGTTGCTTTTTAATTGACAATCAACCAAGTATGAACGCTGAACCTTGAGCAACATTGGTGGGCGCTGTGGATGGGGTCGGCCAGTTGGGATATCTCCTGGTGCCATTTAAACTGCTTGGTACTGTTAAGAATAAACAAACAAAGAAATGAGCATACGTACGTAGATAGATAGATAGATAGATAGATAGATAGATAGATAGATAGATAGATAGATAGATAGATAGATAGATAGATAGATAGATAGATAGATAGATAGATAGATAGATAGATAGATAGATAGATAGATAGATAGATAGATAGATAGATAGATAGATAGATAGATAGATAGATAGATAGATAGATAGATAGATAGATAGATAGATAGATAGATAGATAGATAGATAGATAGATAGATAGATAGATAGATAGATAGATAGATAGATAGATAGATAGATAGATAGATAGATAGATAGATAGATAGATAGATAGATAGATAGATAGATAGATAGATAGATAGATAGATAGATAGATAGATAGATAGATAGATAGATAGACAGACAGACAGACAGACAGACAGACAGACAGACAGGCCAGCCGGCCAATTTCTTGAACTCTACCACTCAGCCCTTTTCCACTATAAATTAAGGCAACGATGAGCACGAGACGGAAGGTTGGGACGCGACGGCGGAGAGCCGGAGATACCGAGTCCACACAACGAAAGAATGGGAAGTAACGGAAAGGTTACGGTTGTTGATAGTACCCCGTAGGGACTAAATAGCTACGTGAACGACTACGTGGCCAAAGATCTGTGGGTTTTGCAAGCGCTCGTTTTCAGAGAGAGTTTCAGTCTCTGGAGTATAGACGACCTCGTCGTGTCTATGATTGTCTGTGTTTCAACTCACACCATGCTGTGTGGAGAATCAACACTGAAACAAGCCAACAAACCCTATGTAAAATCTGCCAACGTCCTCGAAGCAACCTGGAAACAACCCGTATCAGCCAGAACAGGCCGAGAATCAACCTATAGAGGTAACCGGGATAGTCTTCCGAATCACCCAGTTTCCCTGTATTACACTCTAAAAAGTTTTAAGAGGTGACTGCGCAGTTACCCTCGAAAATGGTTTTTGTTCCTCCTAAGAACGAAATGCGAGCACATTCGTACTTGTGGAGTAAAGCGCCTGTTTTTTGGAGTAACTGCAGGGATGTTTGCCCCATGTGCGAACGACCCATCGGTGCCTGCACAACCCTGTTGCCTCTCAGACGGCATCGTAGCGTGGTGTGGTGTAGTGATTAGTGTACGCGCACTATGACTGATTTGTCATGACTTCGATACCCATCTGTTTGCTGCAAACTTTCCGAAATTTATTTCTGAATGTGACGCTTGCGAATCCATTGTACATCTAATAAAATGCCAGCACGCACTTCGAAAGGCTCGTTAACAGCACCAAAACCTGAATTTTTTTGCTAGCAGTTGCTCCTTTGAGACCCCGCAAAAGCATGGTTACTCCATCGCAGTTACTCCCGAAATGGTGCAATGGGTGTGGCGAGTTAGTTACTCCTCTAAAGGATCAACCCCGATACCCATTTTCCTGCTTTACTTCCCAGAGTGTAAGGCTTACGTGAATTAGTGCAACCTTCCCAATTTCGCGTGTGTGTGTCCTTTGCATCAATCAAAAAATCTTACGGAGCTCGCTGAGACTCACTTATTTATTATGTAGTGAATAAGAAAGACGTTGATACCATCAGGTCAGCTATCATCAGCACAAGAAAAAGACACGAGATCGGCGATCAAGAACGTCATCTGGGTCCGCCTGCGTTCCTTTAGTGCTACCACCCGCTTGCTCAGTCCTTTAATAAACCCCCTTTACATTTGGTGAATCGTGCTGGGTAACTACATCACGTACACCCTGGAACTCCGATCCCGCACCCTGCCGTCGACCATGCAAGTTGACGCTGCCCAACAGACAGCACCTCTCGCGGCCGCTACTTGCCCCGGCCCGGTTCACCAGCGAGACCTTCCGATCTTTTCGGGCGCCGAAGACCAGGACGTTGAGGACTGGCTGTCGTCCTACGAAAAAGTCAGTGGACCGAACAGGTGGGATGACGCTGCCAAGTTGAGCACAGTCAACTTTTATTTGGCTAATGTGGCGAAACTGTGGTACACAAACCACGAATCCGAGTTCGAAAACTGGGCCACTTCCAAGCAGGCAATATCCTCGGTTTTCGGTCGCCCTGCCGTGCGGAAATTGCGTGCCGAACAACGCCTGCACTCACGGGCAAAAGAACCTGGCGAAACGTTTACCGCCTATATCGAAGATATACTCGATCTCTGCAGGCGCGTCGATGACGCAATGAGCGAAAGCGCCAAGATCCAGCCCATTATTAAAGGTGTTTATGACGATGTATTTCAAATGCTCCTTGCGAAGTCTCCTGGCACGGTGTCTGAAGTGGTAACTCTGTGCCAGAACTACGACGAATCGCGACAGCAACGAGATCTCACCTGTCGTTCATTTCAGCCTAACCAACCACTCACTGCACTGGACGTCGTACCTGACCACTCCCGCCTTCTAGCACAAATGAAAAACGTTGTGAGTGAGGAGGTCGCACGTCAGCTTTCCCTCCTGCCGTTTTGTCAGCGCCAAGAGCTCCCGCAGCAGCAGCAAGAGCAACCACTGACACCGTTAGCTCCGATGCTCCGACAGGCACTTCAGGACCAGATTGCCGAGGCTATGCCAGTACCCTTTCAGCAGCAAGTTGTCGCCGCGCCTCTTGCTTATGCTGATGCAGTAAAGAGGCAGCAGACACACCAGCCCTCGCCGTTCAATGGACTGCCGCATGTCACCGCTCCTACTCAGTCTTCGGTCGCATGGGCTCCTCCCCTCGCTACCACAGCCTCGACTCAGCCGTATGCCGCGTGGGCGGCGCCCCTCGCTGCAAATGCCTGGCGAACGCGCGATAACCGGCCAATCTGTTTTGCGTGTGGTGGCCCTGGCCATATCTCCCGATACTGCCGTCGTCGCGTGCCCGCCTACACAGACGTCCGACGACGAAGCAACTACATGGACCGACCCCCTTTTGGTTATGAAAGTTCGGATCGTCAGTCAAACACGTCTTCACGTGACTATCCGGCAACTTCGTCTCGTCGCTCACCTTCATTCAATCGACGCTCCTTGTCACCCATGCGTCCACGACCAGCCCCTCAAAATGAGGGAAACTAGCCGTCGCAGTTCAAGGGGCAAGAACTGCGCTATCGAAATGTTCAAGTCCTCGCACCTTGCCGTCAAATATCGTCCAAGTTTTTGTAGACGGCGCCCATGCATACGCTCTTGTGGATACCCGGTGCCGCTGTGTCTGTTATAGACGCCAAAATTTGCCGCAAGCTCCGAAAGGTGACCACGCCACTTGATAAGATGTCCTTACGTGCAGAAAATGGAGAACCTGTTCGACCTATAGCCGCCTGCACTGCCCGACTCACAATTGCGGAGGACCACTACATTGTTGAGTTTATCGTCCTTTCCTCGTGCTCTCATGACATCATACTTGGCTGGGATTTCCTATCGCGTAATCGTGCCGTTATAGATTGTGCCCGTTCCGAACTTGAACTGCTTCCGTTGTTCGACCAGCCCTACGACCACACTAATCAAGCCGCGCACAAGCAGCTAGTTGTCAAAGAGGACACTGACATTCCACCGACAACAGCTGTTTTGCTCCCTGTGGTCTCCGATGGCATGCGTGATGAAGTAGCATTTTTTGAGCCATCAAGCCTCTAAGTCGGAAACCACTTCTGCTCCCTTATTCAGCCCTCTCAATTTCTAATGGAGCCAGTGCTCCCTGCCTTACCAATTCCTTTCCGCATACCATCAAACTGTTTAAAGGCGAGTCTCTTGGATGCGTACAGCCCATTGATAACGGACAAATTTTTACCGTGCCGCAAGAATCATCTCAAAGTGACCTCGCCGCCGTCAGTGCTCTTAACCACTCTGTTCTACAGGCTTCGAAAGTGTTCGATTGGGTGATCGCAGACGGACTGTCACCACCTGAACGATCTGAACTCCTCCAACCGCTGTACCAGTACCGCGAATCTTTCGATGTGTTTCAACCTTCACTTGGCCGCACTTTTACCACTCTACATTACATCGATACCGGCTGTCATGCGCCACTACGACAGCGACCGTATCGTGTGTCTGCGGCGGAACGCCAAGTTATTACCGAACAGGTGAACGATATGCTGCAACGCGGCGTCATTCAACCTTCACAAAGTCAATGGGCCTCACCTGTAGTGCTCGTTAAAAAAAAGGATGGTTCCGTTCGCTTCTGCGTGGCTTACCGGCGCCTAAATAAGATCACTCGAAAAGACGTGTATCCTTTACCCAGGATTGACAATGCCCTTGATACTTTACAAGGTGCCGAGTTTTTTTCATCATTACATTTGCGCTCAGGGTACTGGCAGGTCCCCCTTGCAGATGCCGATCGACCAAAAACAGCCTTCATGACACCGGACGGTCTGTATGAGTTTAATGTCATGCCCTTCGGCCTCTGCAATGCGCCTGCCACCTTCGAGTGCATGATGGACTCGGTTCTTCGGGATTTGAAACGGCAAATCTGTCTCTGCTATCTCGACGATATTGTCGTCTTTGCGCCAGACTTTGGAACACATCTCGAGCGCCTTAAACACGTCCTCACGTGCCTGAAGAATGCTCAGCTCTAACTCAACCTCAAGAAGTGTCACTTCGCTGCTCGGCAACTTACGATTCTCGGGCACGTCGTATCAAAGGATGGTATACTTCCAGACCCGGCTAAGTTACGTGCTGTCGCCGGCTTCCCCAAACCAACGACTATGAAGCAGTTACGGAGCTTCGTGGGGTTATGCTCCTACTTTCACCGGTGCGTGCGCAACTTCGCCTCTATCATTGCGCCTTTGACCGAACTTATAGGCAGCACCACTGATATTTCGTCATGGTCTTTTGAGTGTGACCAAGCCTTCTATACCCTTGGTCGTCTCCTCACTTCGCCACCAATACTGCGCCACTACGATCCTACGGCAACAACTGAGGTGCACACCGACGCCAGTGGTGTCGGCCTCGGTGCGGTTCTCGCGCAACGCAAGCCTGGAATCGCCGAGTATGTCGTCATCTACTCCAGCAGAACTCTCACCAAGCCTGAATCAAACTACAGCGTCACCGAGAAGGAATGCTTGGCGATCGTTTGGGTGCTTGTCATGTTCCGCCCATACGTTTATGGCCGTGCTTTTGATGTAGTAACGGACCACCACGCATTATGCTGGTTATCTTCGCTTAAGGACCCATCGGGTCGTCTTGCCCATTGGCCTCTTCGGCTTCAAGAATATGACATTCGCGTTGTATATCGTTCCGGCCACAAGCATATCGATGCTGATGCACTTTCACGATCTCCCCTATCCTCAGACATTGCATCTGTTTCCTCCGACTCAATGTTGTCAGCTCTTGTCGAGGACACCATCTCTTCTGCACAACGCCATTACCCATGGATCGCTTCGCTTCTTGACGCGTAATCCGAGTCACCGACACTTTCAACCACTTGAATACTTCGCCGCCAGGCTCCGCACTTCAGTATTCGGGATGGCCTTTTGTACCAGCGAGACTATTCAGCAGATGGTAGGAAATGGCTACTAGTCATTCCCCAAACGCTGCGCTCTACCATCTGCGCGTCGTTTCATTCCGACCACTATGTGCTCACGCCGGTGTTTTCAAGACCTACGAGCACCTACGAAAAAGGTAATACTGGCGCAGAATGTTTACCTTCGTCCGCCAGTTCATTCGCGGCTGCCACGAATTTCAGCGGCGGAAAAGCCCGCCACATCCTGCAACAGGTTCATTGCAGCTACTTCCATGCCCAGACCGCCCATTCGACCGTGTAGGAATTGACCTCTACGGACCACTACCATTAACAACGGCAGGCAACCGATGGGCTATCGTGGCAGTGGATCATCTAACATGGTACGCTGAAACTGCTGCTCTCCCCACAGCTGCAGCACAAGACGTCGCAACTTTCATACTCAATCGTTTTGTGCTTCGTCATGATCCTCCTCGAGAACTCCTCAGTGACCGAGAGCGTGTTTTCCTCTCCGATGTAATACAAGCACTTCTACAACAGTGCCATGTTGTTCACCGGAAGAGTACAGCCTACCACCCACAGACGAACGGCTTGACTGAGCGCTTTAATCGTACTCTGGGAGACATGCTCGCTACGCATGTCGCTTCTGATCAAACAAACTGAGACCTCGTTCTCCCATTTGTGACATACGCGTATAACACCGCTACGCAAGTCACTACCGGGTTTTCCCCATTTTTTCTCCTGTACGGTCGCCAACCATCGCACACTATCGACACTTTACTGCCATACTCGCCAGATCCCTCCGAATGCAAGCCTGTCTCGGAAGCCGCTCGTTACGCAGGAGAGTGCCGCAAGCTAGCCAAGCGGCTTACTACATCCGACCTACAGCGCCAGAAGGAGACCCGTGACGACGACCATCGTTCTGCACCAACAATCGTTCCTGGAGCACTTGTATGGCTACATGTACCGCCCTGCGCTCCTGGTGTATCACCCAAGCTACTCTCTAATTATAATGGTCCCTACCGCGTGGTCGAGCGTACTTCACCCTTGAACTACGCCATTGAACCCCTCACGCCACCGAGCGACCGTCGTCGGCATGGACGTGATATCGTTCACGTAAACTGTCTGAAGCCCTACTTTGACCCGCTTGTCCCCACGTGTTAGATTGCCAGGATGGCTTCAACTTTTTCGCCGGGGGTAATTGTAGTGAATCAGAAAGACGTCGATACCATCACGTCAGCTATCATCAGCACAAGAAAAAGGCACGAGATCGGCGATCAAGCACCGTCATCTGGGTCCGCCTGCGTTCCTTTAGAGCTACCACCCGCTTGCTTAGTCCTTCAATAAACCCCCTTTAAAATTATATTTTCCTAATTTAAGTCATTCGGACTAACATGCACCGAATTTTCTTTTTGGTTGAACTCCCTCAGACTCGCACTCACGAAAAATGCTGCAATCCAGAGTTACTCAAAATTATTTCTAAATATTACTCACCAGCGCTCACTCAGAATCACACGCGCAGCTCGTTCGGAGTCAAAAGAGTCAGAGTGAGTCGACTCAAGAGTGAGTTCACCAACCTATTACTAGAACTTTCGACCTCACGGGTATAAAATCCACCCCTTCGCCGGTGAACAAAATATCGGTGGCCCATGGCTGTTTCCGCCACTTTTGTTGCACACGTATATGTAGCTTGAGCTAAGAATTTTCATGCGCGAGTTATACTCATAAAGATTGTCGTCGTTACTATTGTAGTTCTAGCCTCCTTCACCAACCCTACCACGTTACATCTGCTGCCCGGCCACGGTGGTCTTGTGGCTAAGGTACTCGGCTGCTGACTCGCAGGTCACGCGATCGAATCCCGGCAGTGGCGACTGCGTTCTCGATAGAGGCGACACTGCTGTAGGCCCATGTGCTCAGATTTGGGTGCACGTTAAAGAACACCAGGTGGTCGCAATTTCCGGAGCCCGCCACTACGTCATCTCTCATAACCATATAGTTGGTTTGGGAAGTAACCCGACATATCAATATCAAGAAAAGAAGTGAACAAACAGAACAACGCGATGATTATAGAGCAATAGCATGTGGTGAAAATTTGGTGGCCTTGCAATGTTTTACGAGAACATCTCGTTCAACCACCTAATTAAGATGTAGAACCGAGATTGTCGCCTTTAAAAATCTGTAAATCATGGTGCGAAGATGAAAAATGACCGTAGGGGTTATTTTGCGTTCCGGAGAGAAGAAGTGAATTTCGCAGTAATTACTGCGACTGCTTAGAGACATTTTTTCGAGTTATAACGTATTCAGCCCTCTGCCTTTGGTATCATATGAACTGTCAGCCAGTATGACCTTATACTGCGACACATTTCAGCTTCAAGTTTTGTTAGTGTGTTTGGAAGGACTTTGGCATGCACATATTCGAGCTCTAGTTTTGATAGGCGAAATGGAAGACCGGTGACAAACCACTCAATAACGCATATGTTAATAATGAAACTAGTTGTACGGGTGCTTTCAACAGTCAGTTCGCGATTTCTTAGAGAGTGCTTTTATGAACACGGCTACTCTTCTCCTCATTGTTATGGCATCGTTATACAAAAGAAACCTGAATATTGAAAGTAAAAAAAGGATGGATGGCATTGAACGAATCCACAATCGCACATGCATGGGGAACGCGTTATTGTCATCCAGTGATGAATTCTTCTGAACATTCGAAACATGTACAGACTTACTAGAGGCGCAAGGCAAATTTTAGGGCTAGAACTCTGAGTCTTGCAAACTTTGAGCCAGGCACTGCTTTCCGGCCAGCCACTGCCAGTCTCTGCAAAAGAATGAGCCTCTGAGTAGTTCAATATAGGATGGTAAAATGATACTTTGGAGCATAAGTATGTAACCACGTCGAACGTAAAGTCGTGCAACGAATATAGAGACCACATTGACGTTATCTATTGGAAGGTCCTTAAAGAAAATGAAAGTTGCGATTCTCTAACAGGTGAGCTTATGACTACAAGCTGTAAGAGGAATACTTCAAAGATGCGTAGAATAATTGTGCGTGTACTTGTAAGTCATGAATCGGTTCCAAATTTTATAAGAGACAAACAAGTCATACATTTTACAACTAGCATGGCACTGAGTAACGTGTAGATATCGCCTTAAATATAAAGTGTTGAGCAAACGCTGTTGGAAGCTTAAAAATACTGCGATTTCTGATTGGCTTTTTTTTTTACCCTAAAAGCATATAGTGAAGCAGCTCTAAACTTGCAGGGCACACCTCAAGCAGAAAACACGTAGAAAATTAGCACCCACATAAGAAGTGCAGACTAACAGGTGTCACATCTCGGCACTCAAAACATGCTGTACAAAGAAAAAGAAAGAGTCACGAAACGAGCACACACATACACAAGACATGTGCAAACAACTGTCACATTTCTCACTTCGTCATGTGTGACTAGCGCCCTCTTTTCGTAAACCAGGCCACTACAGCGAGAGCTTTGACCTTCGTCCACTTCGTAATTACGAGTCTGATGAACGCGGGGCACAGGAGAGACCACATTCAGTGAAGGCGAAAACCTATAGAGCGCGGCCAACGCAAGCCCGTCGGGCCATCTCGTTGCTGATAAAGAAAACAGGCTATGGTTCCAACACTTCGAGTATACCCAAACGGTGTGTGGTGTATATTGTCGCGGTTCAACGTAAGCAGTGCACCGAGACGTTGAGTCCGAGAACCGACGGCGTGTGTTTTTATGCAGGAGCCAAGAGCAGACGAGCAAAACAAAAGTACGTCGTCTTCTTCAGTCCTCCTTTTCACGAGGCTGTTGGCGCGCACATCGTCTTCGTTCTTTGTTTCGGGCGCGGCATTTGCCTCCCCTTAAAAGAGCATCGCCCCTATGCTATGGTTGAGACAGCAATTTGCGCAAAAAGTCACTTTGTAGAAGCGGCGGTGCCTCGCAGAGTCACTCGCTGACGTATGGCGTAATGCGCACTACGTGCACAAGCTCAGGTCAGTGCTGGCGCCGCCTTGAACAGTTTGGGCTATCCGGGACGCCTTCATAGGTAACATCACTTAGTCGTCGCAGCACTCGATAAGGTCCGAAGTACCTTCTGAGCAATTTTTCGGATAGTCCCCGTCTTCGTACAGGCGTCCACACCCATACCCTGTCCCCGGTTTCGCACGTTACAGGTTCATGACGTTGGTTATAGCGGCCTGCGTCGTACTCTTGCTGTTGGTATATTCGCAGTTTGCGAGCTGCCTGCCTTCCTCTGCGCGTTAAGTAAACGCGTCAGCACTCGTTTCGTTGTCATCGCATTCGTGTGGCAGCATCGCGTCTAACATCGTTCTTACTTCTCGTCCGTGAACAAGGCTGAATGGGGTCATCCGTGTGGTTTCTTGTTTCACAGTATTCTATGCGAACGTTATGTAAGGGAGAATCTCGTCCCAGTTTTTGTGTTCGAAGTCCACATACATTGAAAGCATGTCTTCCAGAGTTTTGTTAAGTCGATCGGTCAACCCGTTGGTTTGTGGATGGTAAGCTGTCGACTTGCGATGAATAGTACCGCTGAGCACCAACACATGATCTAAAAGCGTGGCCCTGAATGCGGTTCCGCGATCTGTTATAACGATCGATGGCGCACCGTGTCTCACAACAATGTTCTCTATGAAGAACCGGGCTACCTCCTCTGCTGTGCCGCTCTGTATGGCTTTTGTCTCGGCGTAGCGAGTAAGGTAGTCGGTCGCCACTATAACCCAGCGATTACCAACACTAGAGGTGGGAAGTGGGCCCAAAAGGTCCATTCTGATCTGGTCAAATGGCGTTGTCGGGATCTGGACAGGGTGTAGCAAACCGGTTCGTTTCGTTGCAGGTGACTTGCGCCGCTGGCAATCGAGGCAGGTCCGAACATGATGCTTCACGGTAGCGGTGAGTCTAGGCCAGTAATATCTTCCTCGAACTCTGCTCAGTGTGCGCGTGTAGCCTAAATGTCCAGATGTTACCTCGTTGTGGCACGCTTGCAACACCTCAGAACGAAGAGCGGTAGGGACGACAAGCAGGTAGGTGGACCCGTCTGACGAAAAGTTCATTTTGTAAAGGACATTGTTTCGCAGACAGAACGACGATAGTCCTCTGGCTACACTCTGGCTACGACGATAGTCCTCTGGTAGACTCTGGCTGCGTCCTTCTAAATAATTAATCAAGCCAAGTAGCTCAGGATCGTCATGCTGGTAATCTGCGATGGTTGACATGTCGAGGATTCCGAGGAACGCTGTCTCTTCATCAAAAACAGCAGCCGACTCTATTGGTGATCGAGGTAGGCAGTCGAAGTCCGTGTGTCGTTTTCCCGACTTATACACCATCGTTATATCAAACTCCTGTAGTCTAAGGCTCCAGCGTGCCAATCGCCCGGAAGGATCTTTCAGCCTTGTTAACCAACACAACGAATGGTGGTCACTGATAACCTTGAATGGGCGGCCGTACAGGTATGGACGAAATTTCATAACTGCCCACACTACGGCGAGACATTCCTTTTCTGTGGTCGAGTAATTTGCTTCTGTGCGTGACAGAGTTCTGGTTGCGTAAGCGATCACTCTTTCCTCGTCATCTTGGCGCTGTACAAGCACAGCTCCGAGGCCAACATTGCTGGCGTCAGTATGGAGCACTGTAGGGGTTGTGTCATCAAAATGGGCAAGCACGGGGGTCGCCTGTAGACGTTGCCGCAAGTCATTGAAAGCATCTTCCTGTTCGTCGCCCCAAACAAATGCAACGTCATCCCTCGTGAGTCAAGTTAAAGGTGACGCAATGCGCGCAAAATCTGGAATAAATCGCCGATAATATGCACAGACACCCAGAAAACGCCTCACTGCCTTTTTATCTGAAGGTGTTGGAAACTGCGCGACGGCGGCAACTTTTTCGGGGTCTGGACGAACTCCTGTGTAACTGACTACATGGCCAAGAAACTGAAGTTCCTCAAAGCAGGAGTGACATTTCTCCGGCTTGAGCGTCAGGCCTGCGGCCCGTATGGCCTGCAAGACCATTTGCAATCGTTCAAAGTGTTCGTCAAACGTTGTAGAAAACACAATGACGTCGTCAAGGTATACTAGGCAGGTTCTCCATTTAAGGCCAGAGAGAACGGTATCCATGAGACGCTGGAAAGTAGCAGGAGCGGAGCACAAGCCAAATGGTAAAACCTTACATTCGTACAGTCCATCTGGCGTCACGAAAGCGGTTTTTTCACGATCCCTGGGGTCTACTTCAATTTGCCAATATCCGCTCTTTAAGTCCATGGAAGAGAAGTAACGTGCGTGTTGATGCCTGTCAATCGAATCATCTATGCGGGGAAGCGGGTACACGTCCTTTTTTGTAACCTTATTTAGCTTTCGATAGTCCACACAGAAACGCAGGCTGCCGTCTTTCTTTTTCACTAGAACAACAGGTGATGCCCAGGGGCTTTTCGACGGTTGAATGACGTCGTCTTCAAGCATTTTCGTTACCTGCTGTTCTATCACTTCTCGCTCTTTTGAAGCTACATGGTATGGATTTTGATAGATTGGTCTAGCCGTGTCCTCTGTGATGATTCGGTGCTTGGTCAAGGACGTCCGGCCAACTTTCGAGGTCAACGCAAAACAGTCGTGGAACTCGTCTAGCAGCACAAGCAGGCGTTCCCGCTGTTGCTAAGTTAAAGTAGGGCTGACGTCAAGGTTAGGTGCTAGGTGACGTGGGTCTTGTGCAGGTGTTGCTTCGAGTGCTGAGAAGCAGTCATGAACATGTGCGATCTCGTCGAAATGTGCCAACGTTGTGCCTTTTGGAAGGTGCCGTCGCTCGGAGGTGAAATTGGTCAACAGCAAGTTCGTTCGGCTGTTGGTGACATTAACTATTCCTCGTGTTACGGAAATCCCGTGAGTGAAAAGCAGCGAGGTTAGTTGGTCGGCGACTCCTTCACCGTCGAACGGTACGTCACATGCTACTGAGACGAGGATACATGATCGAGGCGGCACGACTATATTGTGGTCTTTGAGACGAAAGGATTTGTGCTCTGATGATGTAGGATCAGTCCGACGAGCACTTTCGTAAAATGAAACCACGCGGTCCGAAATGTTGATTATTGCGCCATGCTCCCTGATAAAGTCCATTCCTATAATTAAATCTTTGCAGCACTCTGGGAGAACAATGAATGTCGCGACGAAGGAAGAATCTCCTATGCTGATTCTTGCTGTGCATCTTTCAGTAGGGAGCAGCAATTGACCACCCGCTGTTCTTATATGTGGTCCTGTCTATGGTGTTCTTACTTTTCTAAGATGATCAGCCAGCTTGCGACTTATTATGAAAAAATCAGCCCCCGTATCGACTAAGGCCGTCACTTGCTCTCCGTCAATAATTACATTGAGGTCGGCGCTCACCATTTCGTCGTTGTTAATATTCGTCGGTGTCAAGTCGTTCTGTCGCGGCAGTACTGGGGACTTTTTATCGTCTTCTGGTCGGGCTGCGACCTTACCCCGAGAGGTCACTGCCTTTAGTTTCCCCGGTAAGGGCTGGGCGACCTTGTTCCCCGAAGGTCAGCAAAAGTACGTCGATTCGGTGATGATGTCTGAGCAGGGGATGGAGAGCGTGACCTGTGGCCGGAATTGGGCTGGCGATGAGGAGGCGACTCGTGATAGGGAGACCACGTTGGTGAAGGTCCTCGAAAACCAGGGTCATCATGGCGAACAATGTAGTCGTCATTGGCAAGGCGACCGTCGTACCCTGGCCGAGACGGGCGAAGCGATGTGTCGCGGTACCAACAATAGCGAGCTATATGGCCGGCACCACCACAGTTGAAGCAGAGAGGGCGCCGATCGACGGTGCGCCAAGCGTCCGCTCTGCGAAATTGTGGGCGTCTTATGTCCTCTCGTGGTGGTGAGTAAGGCGCGGCAAGTGGTGGCTGGTGGCATGGAGACATCGGAGACATGGGCTGACGTCTGAAAGCCTCCTGCAACAGTTGCGACGAAGGTGCGGCTGTAGGTGGCTGGTAGTATGATGTAATAGGTGGGACGGGTGGTGGTCGGCGGACAGCGTCGGCGTAACTCAGTTGACGCTGATTGCGATCGAGATCAGCTGCTGAAAAAGCGTGCCTAAGTTCGTCACGAACGTCTGCGGCAACGGCGGTCACTGGTGTATCCACTGGAGGAGTCCAAAGCTTCTGAATTTCTTCGCGGACAATATCTCTGATAAGGTCACGTAGGGAGCCCTGATTGTCCAGAGTCACTGAAGCGGCGTTGATTGGGGTGGTAGTGGACGAGCGATCATATTGCCTCGATCTTTGGTGCAGAGCACGCTCAATGGCAGTGGCTTCTCTTATAAAATCGGCCACGGTAGTTGGGGCATTGCGCACAAGTCCAGCGAACAGTTGTTCTTTCACGCCGCGCATAAGGTAGCGCAACATCTTCTCCTCGGACATGTTGGGATCAGCCCGACGACAGAGGCGCGTCATGTCTTCAGCAAACATTGCCACAGTTTCGTTAGGTTTTTGAAGCCTTAACTCGAGCAACTGCTGAGCCCGCTCTCGACGGTCGACGCTAGCAAAGGTGTCAATCAGCTGCTGACGAAAGTCATCCCATGTGGATATACGGCCTTCTCGATTCACAAGCCACGTGTGAGCGCCGTCATCGAGAGTGAAATACGTGCGGGCGAGCTTCTGTTGAGCATTCCACTGGTTGATGTCGGCAACGCGTTCGTAATGCTCAAGCCAATCTTCAACATCTTCGTGCGGGGCACCACTGAAGCGATCAGGCACAAGTGGCTGAAGAAGTGTCACCTGGGCTAGATTGGAAACGGGGCTGCCTTGTATCCCTTGGGCCAACTGTGGCTGGCTAGCGGAGGCCATTGGTAGAGGTACGTAATGCCTGGTAGAATGTTCGTCGAAGGAGGTCGGCTCAGGAGATAGGCCTAGCAACCGCCGACTGAAGCGGTGCACTGGTGTCGTAACAGGTGGCTGCGTGTCGGGGCTTGATGAACGGCTCCCAGATGGGGTGTTGAGCATCGGCAGGCTTGCAACCCAGCGCCTCCACCAGTGTCGCGGTTCAACGTAAGCAGTGCACCGAGACGTTGAGTCCGAGAACCGACGGCGTGTGTTTTTATGCAGGAGCCAAGAGCAGACGAGCAAAACAAAAGCACGTCGTCTTCTTCAGTCCCCCTTTTCACGAGGCTGTTGGCGCGCACATTGTCTTCGTTCGTTGTTTCGGGCGCGGCAATATGAATAGCTTGCCGTTATTATCTTTGACAACGTTGGCTCTGTGGCATTGCGGTTAGCACCACTAGCATCGAACCAAGATGTTGCTGGATCTACGCCACGTTACAGAATCTTCCCTTCACCATTTTTTAGAAGAAGTTAGAATATATTTTGCAACGTCATATCCGTGATGGAAATACGTCAGCGCAGCCGTGGTCGACCCCAGCATAAAACAATTTGCTATAAAAATTACGTTCTGCAGGCGTACTGTCAGTGCAACGCGATTTCTGGTAGCAGTGCTAACTGTCGTACTTTGTCACCAAACAAGTATTATTGCACAACTACTCCTGTGAACATACTCCGAGTTAACGCTAATTACGATTCCAGTGCTGTCTCCTTTTTTGTAGCAGTTTATTCAACACTGCGTTTTTATTCTTTTGATTCAGCAAGCGATAATCACGCATTGCTCTTCCCTGGCGGAACAAGTTCTGGAAAGTTTCGTGGGATATTCCCATCATCTCATCGTAGAGTACACTTTATTCACCTGATAAACTTACAACGTCCACAGAACTGCTACACCTAAAAAAAACACGTGAAACCACCTCGTACTGCTTGAGTCTAAGCAAATCCCCCGCAAAAAAAATTCAGCATCGAGATTCACTCGTCAATATCTTTCCGTAAAACTTATTCCCACAAGGCATGTAATCTACTGATTTTTTTACAAAGCAGGTACAAAAACTGCCTGACATTGTGATGGAATACGTCGCTGCAGCGCAGAATGCATAAATTTATTTGCTACAGAGACCCTGGTATTTGTTTTGGCATTGGTCACACCAACAATGTCGACACCTGCTTTTCTTTACCCTCTTATGTTAAACTGTCACTTCTCAATGCTCCTCTGTTAGATATAAACTGTCAATCTCCTGCGCTGCCTCACGGCTTACCACGCCCGATATGGTGTACGTGTATCTGTTGCGCGAAACTGGAGGGAAACCTCTCATGACATAAACGACAGAATTTTTTATCCAATTTATGTAATTAAAATACTTCATATTCTTCATACCTTCACACCCTCTTGTGCTAATATCTGTCAATAACAAGTCATGAAAGAAAACCCTACGCTACCCAGACTAACTGGATAGATAGATAGATAGATAGATAGATAGATAGATAGATAGATAGATAGATAGATAGATAGATAGATAGATAGATAGATAGATAGATAGATAGATAGATAGATAGATAGATAGATAGATAGATAGATAGATAGATAGATAGATAGATAGATAGATAGATAGATAGATAGATAGATAGATAGATAGATAGATAGATAGATAGATAGATAGATAGATAGATAGATAGATAGATAGATAGATAGATAGATAGATAGATAGATAGATAGATAGATAGATAGATAGATAGATAGATAGATAGATAGATAGAAACCTCCATTCCGTGTTTGGTTCTCTCAGAAATGCTTGGCATTTAAAACAACGAAAACACGCAGTGAATTCTCTTGTCGCCTGAAAAAGCGTAATTGGTATTTCTTCCTTCCCAGCAATATTTCATAATTGTACGGAAATACTAACTATGATTTATTCTAGGACACGTGCAGTCATAAAATATGTTTGAACGACACATGTCAAATAACACACACAGAGCCAAGTTTCTGAAAGTAAGGTTGATAAAATTCTACCCATGGAACATATGTGTGCTACTAGTAATTTTTAGAACCGTTTTATCCGCTTGGCACATTCGTCACATCCTCTTCAAACCATCTTTATTGGTTTGAACTTTCACTGTACTGCTTTATTATCCCAGCCCGTTAACGTCAACATTTCTTGACAGCTGATATGTAGGTATACTTTCGCACGTGTGCCCATACTTCCTGTCAAAAGGGGTATTTAAAGGCTCACAGTAAACTTGTTTTCATCATACAAACTGTTGCTCTGTAGGGATTACATTGAAGTCTTTGTTACATTAAGGTAAGTTTTTGTACTACCATTCCCACATTGAAACTTACGGCAGTTGAAATCATACGAGAAAAATATTTTGCGTCCCCTTAGTCTGTTTGGCGATATATTTTGTACCGAATAAAGCAACATTTTCTTATATGTGATCCTAAAGCTGCTTTATCCACCATGTTTCCAGAGATTTCCCGTAGATAACGGTGAAGAATCCGGTTAGTATGCTTTATAATAACGAACCTGAAGGCACAAATTGATAAAGTTCAGGTAATCAAATAATCACCTATACCATGCGCTGTGTACTTCAATGTTCGTACACTAGAATGCCACCTTCAATACGCCTATATTTATTGCGGACGCTATGATACTTCGGATAAACATAATTAGCCACGTTCAATATTTTTAGTTATACAGACTGTTCTTTTTGTAGTATTCAGCAAGACCACCCAAACAAAACAAGCATTGTTCATACAACATGACTCTTTAAACTAAACTCCTAGTCACAACCTGCTTTGTCAGCATTGTCAGCATTCTAGTCATTTTAAATACTGAGGCTTCCGTGAAGTGAGATTGGATAACTTTAACTCTTTGTGACGTGCTTGATGTGTCTAAATAGGCCTGCGCTTCTCTTTCTTTATGCAGGATAGACACTACAATATTTTCAAAATGAAGTTTACCTCAGCAATCCTTATTGTAGCCTTGGCAGCAGGTACGTGTAATCATCTGATCAGCTTTATAGAAAAAGTAGCACAACGCTCTTCTAAATAAGCACGTGGAAGCACTGTAGAGGCATGAAGAGTGTGGTTTTGTGACTTCAGTGATAGCCCCGAAATATTCCTAAATTTATTTATTTATTTATTTATTTGTTTGTTTATTTATTTGTTTGTTTGTTTATTCATTTATTTTCATACTCTCAGGGCCCGAGGGCATTACAGAGAGGAGTGGTCTGACAACAATACATCAATAACTGCAATTTAGAAATAACCATTAGTTCAAATGAATTAATTAGATTTTCGCTGAAAGTGGCTACATGAAATCATACTGTGAAGCTTCTATTATATTCTGAATTATTAGGGAACATTCAGGGTGAATAAAGCATAGACAAGTATTATTCCTTGCTTTCATGTGAGCGTTTGTTACTGAGACTGTAAGGAAGACTTCAACATGAGTAATATTCCTGGATTATTGTACAAGCTAGTGGCTCATTTGATTAGTTAGCCACAAGACGAAAATTCTTGAGGTTGGCAGGAAGATGCTGTGAGCTATGCGTCTTATTATAATTGCCTAATAGAAGATACAAGTTATCAAGTTTTATCCGGCAATTGCATAGGGCTTTAGAGAGTTAAGTGGGGGTAGTTTCACTGACGGTTGGCACAACTTTTTTGTTCACCATCAATGTCACATGAATTATGCACTTTGTTGTCGCTGTAATACTTTTCATGTTTCCTCTGTGGTACCTGCAGCACTCGTGGCGATCGTCAATGCTGCCGAAGAGATAACAGCAAGTAGTGGAGGTAAGCATAAATTTTTTTGCGCGTCGCGAAAGGAGTGTTATTATTAGCTATACCATGTTACCAAGTGCGAGCACTCCTCCTTGGACTTCTTCAAACCACCTTTTTTTTACACAATCTTCAGTGCTTATAAATAAAATATTTTGCCTTTGATGAATTATAAATCTACCTTTGAACTGCCAACAGCTTCCTATGATACATATGGGCATTATTTCGAATCATTTTTTTTCCTACTCTTCTCGTCAGCCAAAGTTCCACAAGCACGCTATTAATAGCTCACAAACTGTGTACACTGTTTTTAAAGTAATTCTTGAATAGTAATGAAAGCTACACAAGCAAACCTGTTTCTCAGACCACTGCATCATTTTATTTACTTCTCAAGAGCTTGGAATAAGTTACGTCCCCCGTGTTTCCTTCAGTTTGTGTCACTACGGTACGTTCATAGCGTCTAAACATTTAGGCCCTGAGGTATCCCTTTATTGTATTGTATTTAACGCCCCCAAAATCTCTATGCCATTTTTTGTAGGAACTGGCAGCGGATGCCCGGACACCACAGCATGTACCAAAAGCTGCAAGAAACAGGGCTACAGCATTGGAATCTGCCTTGAGCCTCTACTTACCATCTGTGCGTGCTTTTAATACTGAGCCGATCAGATCGCTGAGTTGCAATAAATGTTCACCGCGTTGACGATGCACTGCTATCTTGTTAAATATTCGTCCTTTTTTGTTGTTAAACACTCTTGGTATTTATACGGTTCATCTTCCGTTGTCACCTGAAGAGCCTTTCCTGTGGTGGCTAGATTCATTGAAGCGAGCTAAATTACTAGCTCTGGGGCATTTCGACCAGTGCGCAGAGTAAGACAAGAGGGTTAACGGCCACAGGGTTTCTCTTGATCGATCTCACTCCTTAACAATACGAGAGGCAGGCAAGTTTGTCTTCACTGACTCCTAACCTGTGCTCAATCAAGCAGCTCAATTTCAAGCAGCTCAACAGCATGTGCCCTACTGAGTCCGGAGAACTCTTTATCGTCTTGATCTTCGAGCGCACTAATAATGATATTGTCACAAATAGGTGACGGCGATCCAAAGACGGGACACTGGCAGGAGAGTGATAATGAACGGGAACACGATTATTAGGCAAACTTGCACTACTAAGAGAAACTGCACACCTCGGCTTTGGTGGCGACCAACAGGTGCTTGGTGACCGTCGGGGAACAATGGATGCTGAATTGCAGGACACCGTCGACCATTCGAGACACCCCCTCCAAAGCGGCTGCATGTGGGGGGCACTGGTCATGCCAGATAAATTGCTCCGCAATCCCGAATCACAAACAGAGATAAGGCTGCAGGTTGGCACGCACCAAAATGACACTAAAATGATTCGCGAAGTGGCGATTAGCGCTGTCGTATTCTGTCACCGCTTGGCATATTGCACGCAAAGAAAGTAAGCTAAACAGACGAGAGATAAAAAAACAAACAGCAAAGAAGAAATTATGACGGCTGCCCAGCTGTGCACACCTTCAAGCTTGGCACATTTAGTACAAGTTTCTTTTTTGTGAGCGGACTTGGATCATGCGAAAATAAAGAGAATGGTATACGTGATAACAACTGATATTTGCTATATCGGGCTCTGCTGGTACGCTCACGGTAAACTGGATACGCAGAATATGCCTATTCTTTTTTGTTCCAACACATTGTTCGGTGATTCTGACATTTAAGCAATGCCTCCAGAAGGCTTGTTGGGGATGAAGAAAAGCCTTGTATTTGGAAACTATTTTGAAAAAGGGGTATTTTACCAAGGAGTTTCCTGCAGCGGTAGGGTTCTGTGGCTGAGTAATCGACGTTCAAAAGCTATTTCAAATTCCACTTCATCCTCTTTGTGGGCAATGCATCACTTTATTTTTCTATTTATATACAGGGCGTCTGCTACATTCAGAAGTAAGCCATTAGCATCAGTGAGTAGCAAATATCCATAACACAATGAAAATTCTCACAATATACTACGCACTGAAAATGCCGCGGACACGAAGTTTAAAACAAAAGTGAAAAACCACGATAAAAAATAAAACAGTGCTTGTCGAGAAATACCATATTAGATGTAAGGATGCGCAATGACATCACGTAAAAACAAGCTAACAAACTGTCGCAACGCCACGATGCTGTGAAGAAACTTGATATGATCGAAAAATTCCGTAGTAAAATCAGCTGCCGTGGTGGTTTCATACCAGCTTTTATAGCAAAAGCAATATTGTATGTGTATCGCTCTCATCAGTATACGAAACAAATCGCACCAGGCTCCGTACATTGGACATAAATGTCAATTGGTGGGCACCCATCATGGCAGGCCAGCCACTGAAGAAGGCTTTAGCCTTCGACGTTGTCGTCCCTGAGGGGTCAAGTCCTGAAGACGTCGTTGACGCGCCGTCTTCAATAGCAGGAATCGAAGATTTATACTCTGTCCAGCATTCCAGAGTCCAGAATTATCAAGTTACCGTGAACAGCGAAGCCGCCCTGGCTGAAATCATGGACGCGTCACGCCTCACCTTCCGAGGAGACCGCGTTGCATCGCACTCCTAGAACTTCAAGTCACCCGGAAAACTGTCCTGTTGTTGCCGTTCCACATCCCCAGCGACGTCCTCCCACAAGCACTGTCATTATACAGAAGGGTGCTGCATATCACCAGAGGACTCATGGGATCGTGCCCGACCGTGACCACTCGGACGCGATACGTCCGCATGGAAATGCAGGCATTGCCACCGGTGGCCAGCTACCTCAAGGTCACAAGCCATCGAGTGACATGTGATCATAAAGGGATCCAGCAAGTGTGCCGTTGATGTGGAGGCAGTGAGAACTTCCGCATGAACTGCACAGCTCCGTTTTTTTGGAAGATGTGGCATTTATGGCCACGACAGGAAAGGCTGCTCACAGCCATCTCATCGTTGTGGGGTCCCACATGCCACCGTCGCCTGCACGATCATACCATCGTATTTTGTAAAGGCGCCCAAGCATTACCCGCCACTTCTATCAGAAATGCAGCTCAAGAACAAGGACATCGCATCAGCAACGTCAAGCCCGGATATCTGCAAGAAAGAAGTTGGGCGGACTGCGACGCAACGCCCGACGCACGTAGTATCTCCAGCTAGCAGATGCATCCAGTGGCCTGCGACCAGTGGTGATTCCCACAGAACCAAAGGCCGAGCCCTCGCCAGAGGAGGCGTCTCTCGGCAAACGCGTCCCAGATGGTGACGCGATATTTGATGCTCACATCATGGTTGCCCAGTTCTCTGTTACTCCTTCTATCATTGAATAGACTTTGTCCACAAATAACAAGGTTTCCATCAACGAGGACTCAAACAGCACTAAGAGTGACACGGCGCTGCAGATCGACGACGACAGCACTCCAAGCGACGTCAGCTGGGACAGTCTACCCGCATTTGTACCATGAGCACCAAGAGCCTCGGCACCAAGCGCCACCGAATATCCAGCAGTGACTCGGAGGCCCCCAGCAGAGACAGAAGTCTCCTGCGGACTTGGACGTGGCCCGGAAAGCTCGCGCTTTTAGTGGATCGCCTGATCGTAAGAAAAGATTGAGCTGCTTTCAAGGCACCCACTTAGCTTATATTAAAACTGTGAGTCTAGTATCCAAATTAGTCTTTATTGCTTATGATGGCTACTTCATTGAATAATATTTCACTGAATGTGAAGGGAATTCGGAGTCTGGTAATGCAGGCTGAGGTGCTTAGTGTAGCTCGTTTTGCATATTGTGATGTTTTGTACCTGTAGGAAACTAATTTCTTTTCGCTACCTGACGTCAGGGTTTCTAAACGAAAGTTTAACGTAGATTGCTATTTCTATTTGCTACAACTCGTTTTACGGGAGTAGGCACTATTATATTTATTCGGGCATTTTCGAGAGGTCACTATGTTATTTATGGCGGCATTGGTAGAAGGCTGGCTCTGGATTGTACCTACTTCTCTTTTCGAATGAGGATACTTTGCGTGTATGCGCCTACACAAGCTCGGCACTATATTGATTTTTTTTCGAAATTTGAATGTTTTTTTCTAGAAAGTCGTCACGTAATTCTAATTGGAAACTTCAACTGTGTACTAAATACGTGAAGCGATGTAAAAGGTCAGAGCTGGGGTTGGTCTGCTTTCAATTCACGTGAGTGGCGACGCCTTGTCCAGCATTTTTCGCTGCTGGATGCGCACAGTGTCATGCCGGGAATACATTTGTTTCAACATGGCGCCGCGGTTCATCCTCTAGCACGCTCGACCGGGCTTACATTCCGCATTATTTGGATGAGTTTGTCTCTGACTTACGTGTTCCGCCTACCACACCTTCGCCTGTGTTCATCTGTGACCATCGTCCGAGTATGTTACAACTCAAAATTTCCATTTTCTTTTCCGGAGAAAAATGGCGTCTTAATGTTCGCGTTCTCTAAGACGTGTTGTCTCAGTCAAATATGTCTCGTGCAATACGGGTGTCAGTCGCTGAGTCTTGTCCATAAGATTGTGGTGCGCTTAAAACGCTGTGGCGCTTGCACTGCTCCGTTGAAGGGCGTTCACTTCATCGTCCCGTTTCTGAGTAGCTGGCGATTCTGCAGCAAAGTTAAGTATAATTTTGCGTGCCCAAACGCCGTCTCCCCAGATGCGAGCTTGGCAGCATGAGTTAAGTGAAAGCTTTACACGTTTGATGGCCGCCTCGTCTCTGGAGGCAGCTGCATGGCGTTGTAGGCACAACCCTTGTGCACACCCTTAGGTGGTACGCTATGCGGGGCAATCGTGTTTTTGGCATTCACAATGACCTGTTTATACAACCACGCAGACACCAGCTGCACAGCTCCTTCCTACACTTGATCGATCTCTTTTTTTTTGCGCATTTTGAAGAGATGTCATGTTCAGCCATGCGGACAAACTTTCATATAATACACCAAATCTAATAGGTTTGCCTCTCGTTCCTGAACAAGCTGCTGATTCTCTGCACGTCTCTCCATCTTCCGAAGAGTTAAAGTCAGCGCTACAATCCATGCAACGGTGGATTGCACCTGGGCCAGACGGTTTTCCAGAGGAATTTCACTTATCATTTTGAAATGAGCTTGGTACGTCATTAACCGCGGTTATTCCGCGATGTTTCGAGAATGGTGTCTTTCCATCAAGTTTACGAGATTGCTGTATTGCACTAACCCCAAAAGCTAATGCTTCCTCTATTAATCCTGTAGAATTGAGACCTACCACGCTTCTTAACGTGGACTATAAGATATTCGCGACAGTGATCGTTCAACGTTTCAGGGTTCTGTTGACCACCCTGGTGGGTTATCAGCAGGCTTCGTCAATGCCTAGACGAGAAATACCCAGCTTCTCTTTTACTACCCGAGATATAGCCTGTACTCTGTCGCAAACTGCGCGTGGTCTCCTTGTGTCTTTGGACCAAGAGAAAGCATTTGGCCGACTAGAGCACACGTATATCTTTGAAGTGCTCACACTCTTGGTTTTCCTGGTTCTTTTTGCAATTATTTAGACATACCTACTCTGGTATAAAAAGCACAATCGTTCTAAATGGTTGAGAGCGTGCTGCGTTTTCTATTACACGTGGAGCCCAACAGGGATACCCATCGTCTCCTATTGTGTTTGTCCTCAGCCTCGAGCCATTTTTGTATGCTCTATAAGCGGATTTGCGTGTCCAGCACCTTGCGCTTTCGAGCAGCAGTGCCATGATAGTGAAACCTCTTACTGACGGCATAACCCTGTACCTTTCAGACTAAGATAGTCTTTCACATAGCCTGCGTTTATTCTGACACCACCCATTATACTTACAATGTTTAAAACTTCAAAAGCAGGTTTTTGCGCTGGGTATACAGAGCATTTCATTGCTTTTCTTGTGTGATTCTTAAAAATAAAGGAAGAGAAAAGTGAGCCCCGTAAATGTCTGCATCAGAGTGTGACACCTCAACAGTAGCTCACGAGGGATGGGTGTTAGGGGAGAAAAAAGGATAGGAATAAAGGTGTAGAGATAGATAGGGGGAAGAAGACAGCGTGGCGCAGAGACAGCGACATCCAGAGCCAAGGAGAAGATAGGAAAGATGGACATGGTCGCAGGAGTCCGAGGACGGGGCACCACTCAGCGAGAGCTCTTGTTGGTGTCATGAGATGGCGTAGGGCAAGCCTAGTCGGCCAGAGCTGCGCTGTCGTTGGAGATCGCGGGGGCACAACCGGTCGTCATGAAATCCTGAGAGCGAGTCCCTTCATTCCATTTAATGGCCATCGACTAACTACTCAACGCTTTCAATATTCTTTTTAATATATTATTGCCTAAATCTTCTTCTCAGTGCCAAAATTAGTTCGACTCAGTTCTGCAAAGACAAGCCTGCTGAACTGCATTTCATGGTCTTCGACTTCAAGCTCCCTCCATATATTTCATCACGCATCATCCATATAGTTCAAAATCAAATACAAATTCACGACGTGCTATTTCACTATTGGAGACAACATGCGTAATAACCAAGAGTATTATTTGACAATTGCGTAACTGCAATTGGAGTACTGACAAACACTGGGCCTTGCTGTCCTATATTTAGGACACGAAGATTGTCTATTTCCCTGAGCGAGGTGTTAGTGTTAGCGAAAACTCATTTTTCAAGTACTGAGTTAAACATGTTAGAAACATTACACATAAAAATATGACAGGTACTGATTTAACAGGTCATCCACAAGACAAAAGCAAATATGCGGTCGCGGCTGGTGTCGTCTTTTTCACCTTTCGACGTCTTGCTTTCCGCTTTGCTGAGAATTGGTGAAGATATTGACAAATAGCTATGTCCTGTGTTTCAGCCTATGTATTAAAAGAGATAGCGTAGAGACATGGTTTCGCTGAAATATCGGCGTCAGCTTCAGTGTAGGTCGTCGTGAACAAAAAATTATCACTTTATGCATACGAAAAATCGAAAACAGTGAAAAGAGAATAAACGATCAATCATCCTAGATCTAAGTGGAGACGAAACCAGGGTCGTTTTGGAGCGAGTGCGGACCGAACCCTGGTCGTTTGCCTGGCAAGCGGATGTTTTAGCAAACGGCTGCACGTCTGCTTGAGAATGCAGTGAAAAGTGCTTCCATTGCTTAGAAATGTCATGAAAGCAGTTTTTACGCTTTACAAACACACGCGCTCTGTATAATACTTAACTATGCAACATGAAATAGTGCAGTAATAATGCCTGGTACGAGCACTCATTGCCAGCGTGCGTCAAAACACATGATTATCCAAATGCTATAGTGATTTTAAAGCATGTCACCCACTACAAAAAAGAGACACACGGTACAGCGCCTATTCCGTTAAGACCACTGAGTGGTGTAAATGCTTAGTGCATAGCATAGCTTGGTGCATAGCAAGTCCGAAAAGGTTTCCTACACTAGGTATTTGATGTGCCTGCTAGGATCAGGTTATCGGTGTCGCGTTCAACTCCTAAAAGCGAAGCTTCATTGTCCTAAAGCTTATAGAATACCTGAGACACCTCTTTCCGTTTCTTAGTTACTTCTGGGAGAATTGGCAGCCTAATTTCTTCGTGTCCTTCTAGGACACCAGGATCGAAGAGCTTACCATGTGAACAGTTACAAAACCAAATCGGTACCCGTCAGAGATACCAAAAGATATCATCTTCATAAATGGGTATAAGCCGAAACAATTGCTTGAACTCTGCCACTCACCGCTGTTCCACTATAAATAAAGGCAACGCTGAGTCCGACACAAAAGGTTGCAACGAGATGACGGAGAGCCGGAGGTACTGAGTGCGTACAATGAAAGAATGGGCAATAAAGAGAACGGCGACGGCCGCTGCAATAGTACCCCATAGCGATGGAATACCAACTTGAACGGCTACGTGGCCGAAGACCTGTGAGTTTCGAGAGCGCTGGTTTTCAGAGCGAGTTTCTGTCTTTGGAGTATAGACGAGCTCGTTGCGTCTGTGATTGTCTGTGTTTCAACCCGCACCACTTTGCGCTGAGAATCAACGATGAAACAAGCCAGCAACTACTAGAAGCAACCTGTAAACAACCTGTATTAGCCAGAAGAGGCTGAGAAGCAACCTATAGAGGCAACCGGAATAGTCTTCAAAATCGGCAAGTTTCGCTGTATTAGACTCTGAAAATTTTTGTGGAGTCACTGCGCAGACACCTTCAAAAATGTCTCTTTGTTTGTCCTGAAGATCGAATGCGGGCACTCTCCTTCTTGTGGAGTAAACCGCCCTTGTTTGGAGTAACTGCAGGATTATTTGCCCCATGTGCAAACGACCCATCAGTGCCTTCAGTGCCCATCAGACCCATCAAAGACTCATCAGTGCCTTTCAGACGGTGCAGTAGCCTGGTGTGGTGTAGTGGTTAGTGTACGCTTGTGCTGACTGGTTGGTCATGAGTTCGAATACTGTGTGTTCGCCTCGAATTTTCGGAACAATATTTCTGAATGTGACGCGTGCGCATGCATTGTGCATCTAATAAAATGTCAGCACGCTCTTCGAAATGCTGGTTAGGCCAACGAAAACCAATTTTTTTCTTTTGCTAGCTGCTGCTTTTTTGAGCAATCAGAAGAGCGGGGTTTCTCTATCTCAGTTACTCCCAGAATGGTGCAATGGTGTGGCAAATTATTAACTCCTCTAACGAAGCACCCTCAATGCCCATTTTCCTCCTTTACTTCTTAAAGTGTAAGGCAAGCGTGAATTATTGCAACCTTTCCAATTTTGCGTGTGTGTGTGCCCTTTGCATAAATCAGAAAATCTTACAAAGCTCACTCAGCCTCACTTATGAATTAAATTTTCCACATTTGAGTCATTCGAACGGACACGCACCAAAATTTTCTTTGGCCTAATTCACTCAGACACGCACTCACTAAAATATTTTTATACAGAGTTACCCAAAATCGTATCTAAATATTTCTCACCAGCGCTCTCTCAGAATCACACGCACCGCTCGTTCAGAGTCTGAGCTGGTTTGAGCGAGTCGAGTTAAGAGTTAGTTCACCAACCTATAACTGGAACGTTCGACCACAAGGGTATAAAAAGCACCTCGTCGCCGTTTAACAGGGTATCGGTTTCCGATAGCTGTTTCCGCCGCTTTTGGTGCTCACGTATTTTTCGCTTGAGCTAAGAATTTTCATGCGCAAGCTATACCCATAAAGATTGACCTCTTTACTATTAGAACTCTAGCCTCCTTCACCATCGCTATTACGCCACATCTGGTGCCCCGCCATGGTGGTCTAGTGTCTATGGTACTCGGCTGCTGACTCGCAGGTCGCGCGGTCGAATGCCGGCAGCGGCAATTGCATTTTTGTTGGAGGCGAGACTGCTGTAGGCCTGTGTGTCTGGCTTTGGGTGCACGTTAAAGAACTGCAGGTGGTCGAAATTTCCCGAGGCCTCCACTACGGCGTCTCTCGCAACTATATGGTGGCCTCGCGGCGGTGGTCAGTGGCTAAGGTAATCGGCTGCTGACCCGCAGGTCGCGGGATCGAATCCCGGCAGCGGTGGCTGCATTTTAGATGGAGGCAAAAATGCTGTAGGCTCGTTGTTCAGATTTGGGCGCACGTTAAAAAACCTTAATTGTTCAAAATTTTCGGGGTCCTTCACTTCAGCGTCTCTCATAATCACATTCTGGTTTTGTGACGTGAAACAGCGCATATCAACAATCGCTTTAACTGGCCTCTATAGCTCTGATCCAAGGACAAGCTGGAATGGAGGTGCTAAATAAATGAAGGATGGCTGAACTACCCCAAGGCTAAGTAGGAAGAGGGGATGAATTGAAGGAAGAAGGGCAGGAAGGTTAGTCAGTTCATTAGGTTAATATACCTACTACGAGAATATGCGCCTTTGCCTAACAAACCAAATAGATGATGAGGATGACAGAAAAACATGAGGACGACCATTGCCTCACCTACACCAGTTATCGTGCTTCTTTGCAAAGAATCGCAGACGATCTACGCGTCATTAAGTGAAAACATGAAAAGTTCGTTGAAAGTATGACCACCTTACAGAAATCATGTTCTGATGCACCGACAAGAAGCTTCGCCTTTTCAATGTCGTTTTTGACTGCGCCACAAGGGCTGTTTTTCAAACAGAGAAGCATCACGTGACATTCTCGCGAGGCATATATGCCTTCTCGAGACAGACGTACTTTTGGGCACCGGCTCAAGCATTTCCAATAAGAAAGGCTCGAGAGCCTGCTACAGAGCCGCGGACATTTCCCAGAGCAGAATAACCAAATAACGTGATCTTCGCCGTAGAACTGAACCGCCTTTCCCACCATGATGGTCCCACTAATTTTGAGAGAAAGTTATTTGGCTTACTGTTGCGAGGAAGTAAGTAAAAAACTTTTTGTTTGTGTTGTACATAATATGCTGGATACTATCAAGGAAATTTCCGTCGAGCCACAACGATAAAGCATGCAGGGCGTGGGTACACCGACACATTAGATAAATACATAATTGGCAGATCCTACGTGCAATGGGAATCGATGATATGCGAAGTACGTATGAGAAAGGGTAATATGTCGCTTTTAAATTAGCAAACGTTACGAGGTGCACGTAAATGATGCCGTACATGATTTACATGTAATGATGATCATGTTTGCATGTGTCGTTTACTTTCGTCATCTATTCACGTCACGCGATACGAAACTTAGTATGTGGGGAGCTACCAAAATGACTGCGAGCACGCTATGAGCATGGTATGTTGTCAAGTTATTACATGACACGCGTGTCAGGATTATCAAGCTTGCGCCAGTCATATACTTTTGTAATTCATTAACGTCACGTAATGCCAAATTTGGTATATGTGAAACTAGTGAAATGGCCACGAGCTCATCATGAAAGGCCCAATATACTTCAGTGTAGGTGGTGGTGGTGGTGAAAACATTTATTAACCATTGAATGGTTACAGAGAGGTGATTGGGTTGGGGCCTTATTGGCCTCCTACCCTCACAGCACTAGGTGGAACCCCTATTCCGGTAGCATTGACGCGCGCGCACGCTAGGCACAGCGACACTACGTTAGCAAAACGCGTGCACTCCATAGTTTGACGCCAGGCGCGACCAGCGTCCATCGGCGCGGCCCAATCGCCGCCGGTGCGAAATGCGCAGTGCAGCATTTCGCGCCGATGCGTTCGCCAGCCAACACTGCGTCTCCCTCTTTTCGTGACGGAGAGACGCCGGATGTGCATAAACGCACATGCGTCAAATCAACGCAGCGCAGCGTGCGCCTGCGATTATATATAGCAGGACCAGTGCCTGGCGTGGCAACGCCGGCGTGACCCGACGATATCAGCGCCGGTGAGCACGCGCACCACGTCACGTCGAAATGTATTGGCACCTTGACTGTGGCATGTAGTCATGTTCTCACATGACACATATCTCATAATTGTTATGTTTGCACCAGTCACATACCTTCGTCACAATTGACGCCACGTAATACCAAATTTGGTATATGTGACGCCATCGAAACGGCCACGAGCGCGTCATGAGTGTGGCATGTAGTTGTGTTGTTACGTGAAACACATGCCGCGATTATCATGTTTGTATGTCATTTACCTATGTCGTACGCTCACGTCGCATAATACCGCTCGGTACAAGGGAAACTATCGAAACGGCCGCGAGCGTATCAAGAGCGTAGCATAATGTCATGTTGTTAAATGATCAGCATCTCATGATTATTATGTTTGTGTCATTCACGCAACTTCGTTATAGATTCACGTACCGTAATACCAAATTTCGTATATGTGACGCTAGCGAAACGCCTGCGACCGCAACGTGAGCTTGGCCTGTAGTCCTGTTCTTACATGACACACATGTCATGATTTCCGTGTTAGGGTCTATCGCTTGTGTTCGCCACGCAATCATACCATACCAATTTCGCAACATGACATGTGAACGAAACCACAACAAGAGCTGCAGTACAATAAAATGTAAATCATGACATTCATAACATACATGTCATTATTTTCATTTTAGGACTTGTGAAACTTGTTATTCATAAAGTCATGTTATGCCACACCAAGTTTGGTATCGATACCAATATTGAAACGGCCAGGATAGCTAAATGTACTAGGCGGCAAGATAGATAGATAGATAGATAGATAGATAGATAGATAGATAGATAGATAGATAGATAGATAGATAGATAGATAGATAAGATAGATAGATAGATAGATAGATAGATAGATAGATAGATAGATAGATAGATAGATAGATAGATAGATAGATAGATAGATAGATAGATAGATAGATAGATAGATAGATAGATAGATAGATAGATAGATAGATAGATAGATAGATAGATAGATAGATAGATAGATAGATAGATAGATAGATAGATAGATAGATAGATAGATAGATAGATAGATAGATAGATAGATAGATAGATAGATAGATAGATAGATAGATAGATAGATAGATAGATAGATAGATAGATAGATAGATAGATAGATAGATAGATAGATAGATAGATAGATAGATAGATAGACTAAACAGCACCGAAGTTCGCTAAGAAATGCTTAGCATTTAAAACGCCATGGGTATCAAAACGCAGTGTATAATCACGGTAAGAAATTTCGCAAATCATTTGATCTAAATGACATGTATGACAATGTTGTAAACAAGCCGGAGTGACATCTTCTCTTCATGCAATGTAATGCGTCGACGCCCTTTCAGGGGTCTTCCCCCTAATTTTATTGCAGCTTTGGCTATTTCTCTCCCGAGGTATATAAGTCATCTACGTTTAGGGTATATATTGCTACGTGCCAGTGCATGGAGATGAAGAAGACAAATCATATAGACTGGCGCGAGCTAATCTCCAAGGCTGGCGCGGCTCGCTTAACCGGCTGTAAATTCATCTGTGACTACCCCTCCGAGTCGGTCTCCTTCTCCTAACAGTACTAAGAAAAGCCCCGCGGAGGTTGTCTAGTGACTAAGGTACTCGGCTGCTGGCCCGCAGGTCGCGGGATGGAATCTCGGCTGCGGCGGCTGAATTTTCGATAGAGGCGGAAACCTTGTAGGCCCATGTGCTCAGATTTGGGTGCACGTTAAAGGACCCCAGGTGGTCGAAATTTCCAGAGCCCTTCACTACGACGTCTCTCATAACGATATCGTGATTTTGAAACGGTAAACCTCACATATCAATCAATTATTCGAATTTTTGCACGACTTTGGCTATATCTCAAGCAAGGTATATAAGTCTTGTGCGTTTAGAGCACATATGAAGAAAAACCACGCCGAGGTGGTTTAGTGGCTAAGGTAATCGATGGCTGACGCGCAGGTTGCAAAATCGAATCCCCACTGCAACGATTGCATTTCCGATGGAGGCGGAAATGCTGTAGGTTCGCGTGCTCAGATATAGGCGCACGTTAAAGAAACCCAGGTGGTAGAAATTTCCGCAGCCCGCCTCTACGGCGTCTCTCATAATCATATGGTGTTTTGGGATGTTAAACCCCACATATTAACATCAAGAAATAGAAGTGAAAAACAAGAACAAAGCGACGAGTGTAGATCGAGAGGATGTTGTCAAAAATTGATAAACTTGCAATGTTTTACTATATATTGTTCAATCACCTAATTAGGATGTACAACCGAGAATGTTGCCTTTATAATATAAGTCTGTTAATCATGGTGTGAAGATAAAAAATGACAATAAGGGTTATTTTGCGATCCGGAGGCAAGAAGTTGATTTCGCAGTAGATGCTTCAACTGCTTAGTTGAAGATATTTCTGCGAATACAAACGTAATCAGCACTCTGCCTTTCGTATCATATGTATTGTCGGCGAGGTTGATCTTATACTTCGATACATTTCAGCTTCAACCTTTTACAGCGTATTGTGAAGGACTTCGATCTGCACATATTCAAGGTCTAATTATGGCGGGCGAAACGGAAATCCGGTGACAATTCACTCGATAACCCCTATATTATAATTAAACCAGTTTTAAGGGTGCTTTCAACAGTCAGATCGCGATTTCTTAGAGAACGCTTATATGAACACGGTCCCTTTTTTTCATAAATGTTATTGCGTCGTTATAAAAAAGAAATATCAATGTTCAAGCTAAAAAAAGAATATGCTGTTTTGAACAAAACCGCATGCTCTCACCTATATTGCACACGTTTCTTGTCATCCAGTGATGAATTCTCTGGAATGTTACAAACAAGTACAAAAGTTTAATAGAGGCGAAAGGCAGACATTAAGGCTATAACTCTTAGCCTTGCAAAAATTTAGGCAGGCACTGCTTTCCAGGCAGCCACTGCCAGTCCCTGCAAAACATTGAGCCTCTTAGCCGTTCAATGTGAGATACTGAAACGAAACTTCGGAGCATAAATATTTAACTGCGTCAAACGTAAAATAGAGCAACCAATACAGAGACTACGCTGGCGTTGTCTATTGGAATAACGTTGCAAAGACGGAAGCTGTTATTCTCTAATAGGCTAGCTTATGACAACAAGCTGTAAGTGAAAAACTTCAAAGATGCGGAAAATGATTGTGAATGTAGCTGTAAGTCACCAATCAGTTGCCAAATTTCTTAAGCCACAAACAATTCATACTCCTTACAATTAGCATGGTACTGAGTTACGTGTATATATCGCCTTAAATATAAAGTGTAGAGCAAAGACAGTTGGAAGCTTGAAAATACTGTAATTTCTACTCGGCTTTCTTTCATCTGACGAGAATTTACAAAGCAGCTCCAAACTTGCAAAGCACACCTCCAGCAGAAAACACGCACGAAACTAGCACCCACTTGAGAAGTACAGACTAACAGGTGTCACATCTCGGCACTTAAAACGCTCTGTTCAAAAAGAAAGAGTCGTGCAATGAGCGTACACATATACACAAGACACGTGTGAACAACTGTCACATTTCTCACTTCGTCATGTGTGAGTAGCGCCCTCATTTCGTAAACCAGGCCACTACAGCGAGAGCGGTGACCTTCGTTTACTTCCTAATCACGAGTCTGATGAACGCGGGGCACAGGAGAGACCACGCTCAGGGGAGGAGAAAACCTATAGAGCGCGGGCAATGCAAGCCCGTCCGGCCTTATCGTTACTGATAAAGAAAACACGATATGGTTCCCACACTTCGAGTACCCAAACGGTGTATGGTGTATATGAATAGCTTACCGTTATCATACTTGACAACGTTGGCTCTGTGGCATTGTGGTTAGCACCGCTAGCATCGAACCAAGATGTTGCTGGATCTACGCCACGTTACAGAATCTTTTCTTCTCGTTTTTAAAGACGATAGTCTTTCTTGGGGATCTTCCACGTAAACATTTTGGTCTGTCTGTCTGTCTGTCTGTCTGTCTGTCTGTCTGTCTGTCTGTCTGTCTGTCTGTCTGTCTGTCTGTCTGTGCGTTTGTCTGTTTGTCCACTCCAAACGAAACCGAGTACTTGAAACAACTGACCCTATCCGCAGTGCCCACCAACGTTGCATAAAATTTAGCGTTCATACTTGTGCAATTGTCAATTATAAGCAATTATTGCGCATGTCTGGGGTACCATAACAACAAGTATATGTTCTGCATGAGCGTTTTTAAAAGAAAAAGCAAATAAAAGTAATTTTAAGGACCATACCGCTTACCACGCTGCGCTGACCATGCAACGCTCACGAAAAGGCGAGTGTTTCCACCACTTTGCTAAGACGAGACGGTGGTGGCCCCTACCCGTCACCTTGCATTCCACACCTTAACACCTCTGAGACGGGCGCGCACACCCGTCTCGGAGCCACGCGCTTCTTTTTCCAAGAAAACTGCCAGATGGCGCTCATGTCTCACGTGTGAGGTGACTTGATGCGCTCGTTGCCTACACTCTAATGAAGCGCCTCCAGGGTACCGCTCACCGATTGCGCAGAACATGAAATAAAGGCTTTGTTCACTCTCTCCACACGCAAGACTATCGTCATGCGACAACATTTGTGGTATAACATGCAGATACGGGATCAATGTTTTTGTAACCTGTTAGTATATAATTTTCTACGTCATATTCGTGACGGATATACGTCAGCAGAGCTGTGGCGGACCTCGACATAAAACGATTTGTGGTAAAAATTACGTTCTACAGGCGTACTTTCAGTACAACGCCAATTGGGGTAGCCGTGGTGGCTGTCGTACTTTGTAATCAAGCAAGTAACATCGCACAACTACTCCTATGAACATACTCCAAGTTAACGTTATTTACGCTTCAGTGCTGTCTCCGCTTTTATAGCAGTATAATCAACGCTATCTTTTCATTCTTCTGATTCGGGGAGTGATAATCACGCGTTGCTCTTCCCAAAGCAGTCACAAAACTGCGTGACAAAGCAGTCACAAAAACTGCGTGACATTGTGATGGAATACATCGCTGCCACGCAGAATGCATAACTTTGTTTGCTACTGAGACCCTGGTTGTTTTCTGGGATTGGTCACATCAACAATGCTGAATGTGCTTTTCTTAATCCTCCTGTGTTACGCCTGTCACTTCTCAATGCTCCTGAGTAGATATAAACTGTCAATCTTCTGTGCTGCACTCCGCTTACGACGCCCCTTATGGTGTACGTGTATCTGCCGCGCAAAACTGGAGGAAAACTTGTCATGACATAAACAAAATTTTTCATTCAATTTATACAATTACAAAGCTTCATATTTTTCATACCTTCACGCCCTCTTGTGCTACAATCTGTCAATAACAAGTCATTAAAGAGACCCCTATGCTACCCAGACTAACCGGATAGATAGATAGATAGATAGATAGATAGATAGATAGATAGATAGATAGATAGATAGATAGATAGATAGATAGATAGATAGATAGATAGATAGATAGATAGATAGATAGATAGATAGATAGATAGATAGATAGATAGATAGATAGATAGATAGATAGATAGATAGATAGATAGATAGATAGATAGATAGATAGATAGATAGATAGATAGATAGATAGATAGATAGATAGATAGATAGATAGATAGATAGAAACCTCCATTGCGTCTTTGGTTCTCCCAGAAATGCTTGGTGTTTAAAACTAAGAAAACATGCAGTGAATTCACTTGTCACATAAAAAGCCCTATTTGGTATTGCTTCGTTCCCAGCTACATTTCATGGTTGTACGCAAATACTAACTATGATTTATTCCAGGACACGTGCAGTCATAAAATGTTTTTGAACGACACATGTCAAATAACACATGAAGCCAAGTTTCTGAAACAGCGGTTGATAAATTTCTACCCAGCAAAAGAAATATGTGCTACTAGTCATTCTCTAAAACGGTTGTACACGCTTTAAACATTCGTCACATCCTCTTCAAGCTACCTTTATTGGCTGAACTTTGACTGTACTGCTTCAATTATCTGATAGCAAGACACCGGCAGTTAACGTCAACATCTCTTGACAGCTGACATGTAGGTATACTCTCGCACATGTGTCCATACTTCCTGTTGAATGAGATACTAAAGGCTCACTGTACACCCAATTTGATCATCCAAACTGTTGCTTTGTGAGGACGACATTGACAAGTTTGTTCAATTAAGGTAAGTTTTTTGACTTCCATTCCCTTGGTGAAACTTACAGCAGTTTAAATCATACGGGAAAAATCATTTGCGTCCTCTTAGCCTGTTTGGCGATGTATTCTGTACCGAATAAAGCAATATTTTCATGTATGTGATCCTGAAGCTGCTTTATCCAATGTTTCCAGAGATTTCACGTAGATAACGGTGAAGAATCGGGTTAGTATGATTTACATTTAACGAACCCGAAGGCACAAATTGATAAAGTTCAGGAAATAAATAACCGCCTATACCATGCACTATGTGCTTCAGTGTTCGTACAAAAGAATGCCACCTTCAATACGCCTATATTCATTGCGGACGCTCTGATACATCGGATAAACAGATTAGCCGCGTTCAATATTATATGTTATACAGACTATTCTTTTTGTAGTATTCGTCGAGACTAGCAAAAGAAAACAAGCATTGTCCATACAACATGATTTTTTAAACTAATGTCCTAGTCACAACCTGCTTTGATAGCATGCTAGTCAATTTCAATATTGCGGCTTCCGAGAAGTGAGATGGGAGGACATACACTCTTTGTGATGTGCTTGATGCGTCTACTTAGGCCTGCGCTTCTCTTTCTTTATGCAGAACCAACGCTACAATACTTTCGAAATGAAGTTTTCCTTGGCAATCTTGATTATAGCCTTGGCAGCAGGTACGAGTCGCTATCATCGCCTTTATGAAAAAAGTGCTGGACATCGCGCTTCAATATAAGCATGTGGAATCTTTGTAGAATGATGAAGATAGTGGTTTTTCGAAACATTCCTAAATAACCATTAGTTCAAATGACTCAATTATATTTTCACTGAAAACGGCTACATGGAATCATACTGTGAGGCTTCTAATATATACTGGATTACCAAGAAACATTCAGGGCGAAGAAAGCACAGACAAGCATTCTTCCCTGCTAACACGTTAGCGTTTGTCACAATGGCTGTAAGGTTGTCTTTAACATGAGAAATATTCCTGGATTGTCTTACAAAGAAGTGGCCCTCTTGATTAGTTGGCCACAAGAAGACAACTGTTAAAGTTGGCAGGAAGGTGGTGTGACATACGTGTATTATTTAAATTGCCTAATAGAAAATACTTGTTATCAAGTTTGATTCAGATTGCATAGGGCTTTGGATAGTTAAGGGGGGGAGTAGTTTCACTGATGATTGCCACAACTTTTTTTCATCATCAAAGTCACTCTAATTATGCACTTGGTTGTCGCTTTACCACCGTTAATGTTTCATCTGGGGTACCTGCAGCACTCCTGGCAGCCGACATTGCTGCCGAAGAGATAACAGCAAGTGGAGGTGGTGGTGAGCATACAATCTTTTTTTTTTGCTCATCACAAATGGAGAGTTATGATTACTTAATTCCTGGTACTTATAGCGAGCACTCCTTATTTGACTTCTATAAACGACCTTCCCTAATGACACAGTCTCTAGTGCTTATAAAAATATTGTTTTACTTTTGATGAGTTGTAAACCTACCTTTGAATAACCAACAGGTTCTTAGAATACATATGGGTATTATTATGATTTATTTTTTCTAATTATTCTCGTCAGCCAAAGTGCCGCAGCGCTACTAAGGCTAGTTCGCAAACTGTATACAATGTTTTTGAATAGACTGTTGAATAGTTCTAGAATCTAGACGTGTCAACCTGTTTATCAGGCCACTGCATCATTAATTTACTTCTGAATAACCTAAAATGAGTAACATTCATCACCTTACCTACAATTTTAGTCGTTGCGGTACGTTAGGTCTGAATGATAGTTTTATTGCACTGTACTTAAAGCCCTCGAAAACTCTATGCACATTTTTTTAGGAACTGGCAGCGGATGCCCGGACACCTCAGCGTGCACCAAAAGCTGCAAGAAACAGGGCTACAGCGTCGGAATCTGCCTTGAGCCTCTGCTTACCATTTGTGCGTGCTTATAATATTGAGCCAATACGATCAATAAGTGGCAATAAAGTTTACCACGTTTATCATGCACTGAGGTCTTGCTAAATGCTCGTCATTTTTTCGTTCAGCACTCTAGTAGGTATTTGCACAATTTATCTACCCTTGTCACCCGCTGAGGTTTTTCAGGGTGGCTAAATTTATTGAAACCAACTAAATTACTTGCTCTGGGTATTTCGACCAGTGCGCAGAGTTACACAAGAGGGTTTACAGCCGCAAGGTTTCTCCTGATCAATCTCACTCCTCAACTATACGAGAGGCAGCCCAGTTTGTTTTCACTGACTCCTCGCCTGTGCTCGTACCGTTTATGACGACTTCCAAGGTCCTCAAAAACGACAGGCCTTTCACCTGCGTGGTGTAATGGCTTTCCGGGGAATGCCCTCGTTTTGCGGGGTTGTTCGATTGGTATTGCATTGTTCGGCATGAGCTTCGGACACACACTTACTAGCGAAAGAGCTGTTACCCTAGTAGTTTAACTAGCGGACCATGACCTATAATTCTTATCTTGATAGTACTATTCTAACATCTTAATTTTCTTGACCAGGTGATGGCTAGTCCTTTCGTCTTTAAGAAGACAATGAGTAGTGTTTGTTCTACTTTAGTGTAACTAGATACAAAGTTCTAATGGGTTATTTAGAAAACTTATGGCACTGTCATTAGTTTTCTTCAAATAGAATTTGAGGTAACAGTATCGTGTTGAGAGACGGAGCCAATAAAACACTTGATGTTTGGCACAGTGGCATTGAAATGACTGTGTTTTGTACAATAAAACATCAAATATGCTATTTTATCCATCAAACAGACACCTTATGATACGCACCTTGCGAGATATATTGCAATACCGGTGCACAACACCCGAATACTATTCAAGATAGTATCAAAGGTTCATGAGCGCCGGATACTGCTCAGCATACACTGGGGCCCAGAATTGTCAGCGCTTCGGATCTCCATGTGAAATTAACTCTATTCGATTTCACAAAACAGCAAGAAGCGCACATTCTTTGCAAAGAAATTCATAATAATGATCCAGTGGCCGCTAAAAAAGCAGAGTATTGTGCGGAACAGACCTATTTCTACATGTTTTGATGATCTGGCTTCGCCCAAAAAAGCCCTTTTAGCAGAGCACTTCGCATGCTGTACCACTTCAGGTCGAACATTTTTCATTTTTATTGGACTGTGCTGACAAGACTGCACAAGTTACACGAGTATCCTGCAGTTTAGGATGTTGATAACATAACCCGCAAAAGTTACAATGGGTGAAAATTCTTACAACTTTTATAAAAGACGACCCATTCCTTTATCAATCATCAGCGATGACCGATGGTTGCGCACACCGCCATTGATGTACCACACATAATAACTTTACCCTGAGTTCTTTTCTTTGCTTGAAAAAGTTAGGACAATGTTTTGTAGCTACTATCGAGAGTGCAGCCTTCTTTGCAGTCATAACAATAGACATCTGGTAGAAAAAAAGAGAATGCTTGTAGAAAAGCCGCTTTGTACATGCGTTTAGAAGTCCCCGTGTAAATCCGTTACTTCTGCAAAGTCATGACGAAGAAGACGCTAAGGAACATCAAGAATTCTAGCTACAGAGAACAATATACCTACTTGCGAAATACGGAATAATGCCTGACCACGCAAAGATGTCAAGACAAGGACAGACCAGCGAGGCGATGGTCACTGTGCCTCCTACAGCAGCCGCTTTCGTTCAGAGAGCCATAGACTTTACGCACACCACCATGTTAACATGTGGAAGCCTGGTTCAGGGAATACGACTGGTTAGCACTAAGCCAATTCTGGGACTACAATGAGAAGCTTCACTGCGTATGTTTTGCTCCTTATTGTGCCGTCAGGACCTCTTTATGAACACAGAAACCACTCCGACAAGTTAGGATCTTTTTTCGCACAGCACTACTAGCTTAGTTCGTATAGATTGCAGAAAGACTTTTGAGATATGTGGACAACTGTAGAACTGGAAGTTAGGAACGTTCACCAATGAAGTGGCCTATGCTAAACCAGCTATACTTGGGAAAAAGATTATTCCACGCTGATGACTACACTTAAGCACCAACGTGTTCAGGAACATGCGCCACGCCTTACTAGAATTGTCAATGAACTTGGTGCAGTAGTCCCGGCCATAAATATTGAGCGATAATTACGATGCTGCCTAATACAAGTTTCGAACGCAGTCTTCTTTTGGGGCAGCACCAAATGCGTTCAAAGTGTCTCTCTCTCAGAAAAATCGATGTACGGACTAAGCATCTGAAAACTATTTTGTTTTGTGGAAAGGAGATGAAACCTATGACAATGAAGAAATTTAGCTGAGCACCTTGCAGTTAGGTGGTAATATAAAAGACACAATTCTTGCGCAATTAGGAAGGCATGCTTACTGTTAGTTTACTGTTCTTCTACCGTATCATACAGGGCTTAACGTGAACCCTTGGGGGACAAGACACCTATATACGGCTGATGCTCACCTCGCTATTCTTGAGAAACAGTTGATTCCACATTTATGCATACACTGAAGCACCACAGTGTTCAGGAAGCTGCGCAGCATTCAGCTAATAGGTTTCGAACACTAGTGTGACTGCTTGGCACAATACTCTGCAGTAGAATTGAAAGGTGGAGGAGTGGGAACTCATTCTTCGTTGCGTAGAAAAAAAGTCGCTCTGGACTTTAAGTCTTCTGCAGCGACTGCAGGAGCGAGACGGTCCGTGGTGTGATACGAGATGAACTGCGTAGACTTCTCTGAATAGCATCACGTGCAAGCTGACATTGACATTGTCCGCGTGGTAGTTCGCGATACTCATAACTTGGCCGAACCACGTCATCATCAGTTCGAGACAATGACCTACACCGGTGCATTCTCTTTTATATGTGAATAATAGAAAGTTTCTGCGTTAGAAGGTGACTAGCGTTCACTCTAGTATAAGCTCGAAAACTTGTGTCACGTGCAGAATCTGGTCAGAATAGTCTAATAGAATCAAGCTTGCAACTTTGAGCTTCCCGAATGTCCCCATGCCCGGCGGCGCGAGACACGTCATACATCGAGCGCAGGTTATGTAGGTTGGCGTAACAGAGGCAAAACGACGCATAGCATACCGACCTTAGTACGGAGAACTCTTTATCGGCTCGTTCTTCGAGCGCCTTAATAATAATATTGTCTCGGATGGGGGACAGCAGCCAAAAGACAGAAGATTGGAAAGCTTGTATAAATGAACGGGAACACGTTTATTTGGCAAACTTGCGCCACTAAGAGAAACTGTGCACCTCTGCATCGGAGGCAGCCAACAAGTGCTGGGCGGACGTCGGAGGTAGGGAAGAAAAGACATCGTCGACCATTCCAGATACGCTCACCGATGCGCTTGCATACGCTGGAGAGTGGTCATGTCGGATAAATCGCTCCACGTCGCGTATCACAAAGAGATAAGGCTGTGGGTTGACATGCACCGATTGAGATGTTGGTGATATTAGGCGCGGATATGCGCTGTCGTATTTTTTCTTCTCATGGCTTAATGCTCACAATACCTTCTATTAAAACAAAAAAGACAGAAGTAAGCGAGCAATACAGACGAGAGAAAAAGAAACAAAAAAAAACAAACCAGGAACTAAAAAGGTGTCCCAGATCCACACTTCTTAAACTCAGGCCTATTAGTGAAAGTGTCTTTTTTGTGAGTGAAGTTGGACCATGCGAAAATAAAGAAACAAGTTTACGTGATAACAAATTATATTTGCGATATCGGGATCCGTTGATACGCTTACGGTAAATCGGATACCCAGATTATCCTTATTCTTCTATGATTGATTGATATGTGGGGTGTAACGTCCCTAAACTACCATATGATTATGAGAGACGCCATAGTGGAGGGCTCTGGAAATTTGGAGCACCTAGGGTTCTTCAACGCGCACCCAAATCTTAGCACACGGGCCTACAACGTTTTCGCCTCCAACAGAAATGCAGCTGCCGAAGCAGGGATTCGATCCCGTGACCTGCGAGTCAGCAGCCGAGACCCTTAGCCACTAGACCACCACGATGGGGCTGCCTATTCTCCTATGCTCCAGGGCATTTTCTGTTGCTTTGCACGTGTAAGCAACACCTCCAGAAGGCTTGTTGGCGAGGAAAGGAAGCTCTGTATTTTGAAACTCTTTTGTAAAAGGGGCCTTTGATCAAAGGAGTTTCCCGCAGCTGTATGCTTCTGTGGTGGAGTACTAAACGTTCGAAGCCTATTTTTAAATGCTGCTCAATCCTCCTTGTGGGCTATGAATCGCTTTATTTTCTCTTTATATAAAGCGCTTATGTTACATTTAGAAGGAAGCCACAAGTATGAGTCGGTAGCATATAATTAAAACACCCTGAAAATTCTCAAAACACGCACGAACTACGCACGAAAAATGCCGCAGACACAAAATTTCAAACGTGGTAAAAACCATGATAAAAAAAAAACCGTTCATGTCGTGAAATACCATATCACAAGTTTGTATGCGTACAGCCATGATGCAAAAAGAAGCTAACTAACTGTGCCAATGTCACGGTGCTGTGAAGAACTTTGATGTAAGCGAATATTTACGTATTCAAATCAGTCGCTGTGGTGGTTTTATAGGAGCTTTCACTGAAAAGGTAATAAAAAAATAAAAACTATAAGGTTGAAGGATTACATTGTTTTTTAAAAACTGGAGCTATTACCGAGGCTTAGAAAAAAGTAAATTTCATTCCCCTGCCTCAATGGGACGTGTATACTATATGAGCTTCTCAGGTGATATAGCGTTCTGAATGGTACAGATATTTTTTTTCTCTAGATTTAGTATCACTACAACCACAAGAACACGAAAATTATGTATGCCTAACTCACCGTCAGTATAAGAAAAAATCACACCGAGCCACGTATATCAGACACCCAGTTCCATTGGTTGTAAATTTATATATGGTGAGTTTACAGTGACGTTTCGACCAAGCCTTAGCTTCAAATTACTTCTATTATTTTTTTACCCTGTTATCCCGTGTAATCGTTCCTAAACTAGCTCCCAGACAACAAACAATAGAATTACAATGTTTAAAACTGCCAAAAGCAAGTATTTCCGCTCGTTATACAGAGCTACTCGTATCACTTGAATGGTCGTCGCTAACTATTCAACACTTTTAACATCCTACATGAAAATTTGCCTGATTCCGCTTCGCAACGCCAAAATTAGTTCCACAGATGTCTGCAAGGACATGTTCATTGAACCTCACTTCATTGTCGTCGACTTCAAGCTCCCTCACGCAGCATTGATATAGTGCAAAAACGAATACAAATGCATTACGTGCCATTTCGCTATTGGAGAGAACATGCATTATAACTAACAGCATTATGTGACAATTCTGTAACTGCACTGGGAGCTCTGACAAACACTGGGCCTTGCTGTCCTATACGTACGATACGAAGAATGTTTATTTTTCCGGGCGAGTTGTTAGAGTGTTAGCGAAAACTCACTTTTCAAGTAATAAGTTAAATATGTTAGAAACATATAACATAAAAATATGACAGCTGCAGCTATGACACGTAATGCATAAGACAAAAGCAAATATGTGGTCGCGGCTGGTGTCGTCTTTTTCAACTTTCGACGTCTTGCTTTCCGCTTCACTGAGAATTGGTGAAGATGTTGACAAATAGCTATGCCCTGTGTTTCAGCCTCTGTATTATTCAGATAGCGTAGAGATCTCGTTTCACTGAAATATCGGCGTCAGCTTCAGCGTCGGTCGTCGTGAACGAAAAATGATCAATTCATTCAACACGAAAAATCAAGAGAAAAGGAAAGAAAATAAACAATCAATCATCCTGGGTCCGAATGGGGACCAAACCAGGGTTGTTTTGGTGCGAGCGGGGACCGAACCCGGGGCGTTTGCCTGGCAAGCGGAAGTTTTAGCAAACGGGTGCGCGTCTGTTTGAGAATACAGTGAAAAGAACTTCCACTCCTTAGAAATATCGCGAAAGCAGCTTTCACGCTTTACGAACGCACGCGTTCTGTATACATACTTCACAATGATACGTAGAATATTGCAGTAATAATGCCTTGTACAAGCACTCATTGCCAGCGTGCGTCAAAACACAGCAATATCAAATTGCTATCGTGATATTGAAACACGTCACCCACTACAAAAAAGACACACATTCTACTGCGCCTATTTCGTTGAGACCACTTATAGACTTAACGCTTAGTGCTTAGCACTGCTTAGTACATAGCAACTTCGAGGATGTTTCATGCACTAAGTGTTTGATGTACCTTTTAGGAACAGGTTATCGTTGTCGCGTTCAACTCCTAAAGGCAAAGCTTCATGGTCCCAAAGCTTTATAGAAAACCTGAGAACCCTTTTTCCATGTCTTAGTAAGTTCTGTCAGAATTGGCAGAAAACTTTTTTCGTGTCTTTTCAGGACACCAGTATACAAAAGCTTAACATTTGCACGGCTAAAAAATCGGTCCCTGTCGGAGGAACCACTGAATATCATCTTTATAATCGAGCATATGCCAAAGAAATAAGGTGTAGAACGCAAGGCGATTGGGTAGGTGCCACCACAGTGTCGTCTTAGCAAAGCGTTGGAAACACTGGCCTTTTCGTGCAAGCATTGCATTGTCAGCGCAGCATTCCTTATTTATGCCTTTTATAGTAAAATATACGCATAAATAATATTGACGTGTGTTTACGGTGCCTCAGATATGCGCGATAATTGGTTTCTAATTGACAATCGCCCAAGTATGAACGCTGAACCTTGAGCAAACTTGGTGAGCGGTGCGGATGGGGTCGGCCCACGGTCATTTGGGATATATCCTGGTGGCATTTAGAGTGTCTGGTACCGTTAATGATAAACAAACAGAGACATGAGTATACGTACGTAGATAGATAGATAGATAGATAGATAGATAGATAGATAGATAGATAGATAGATAGATAGATAGATAGATAGATAGATAGATAGATAGATAGATAGATAGATAGATAGATAGATAGATAGATAGATAGATAGATAGATAGATAGATAGATAGATAGATAGATAGATAGATAGATAGATAGATAGATAGATAGATAGATAGATAGATAGATAGATAGATAGATAGATAGATAGATAGATAGATAGATAGATAGATAGATAGATAGATAGATAGATAGATAGATAGATAGATAGATAGATAGATAGATAGATAGATAGATAGATAAAAACCTTCATTGCGTCTTTAGTTCTCTTCTGAGAAAAGTGAATTCACTTTTCGCATAAGAAGGTGTATTTGGTATTGTTTCGTTCCCAAGCAACCTTTCATGATTGTACGGAGATACTAGCTATGATTTATTCCAGGACACGTGCAGTCACAAAATCTTTTCGAACAAAATAACACACAGAGAGCCAAGTTTCTGAGAGTAAGGTCGATAAAACTCTACCCATGGAACAAATATGTGCTACTAGTCATTTTCAGAAATGTTGTGCCCGCTTGGCACATTCGTCACATCTTTTTCAAGCCACCTTTATTGGTTTGAACTTTCACTGTACTGCTTTAATTATCTGATAGCAAGACACCGGCCTGTTAACGTCAACTTCCTTCACAGCTGACACGTAGGTATACTCTCGCACGTGGTGTGTCGATACTTCCTGTCGAATGAGGTATTTAAAGGCTCACTGTAAATTTGCTTTCATAATCTAAACTGTTGCTCTGTAAGGACCGCATTGACGACTCTGTTCAATCAAGGTGAGTTTTTCTACTTTCATTTCCATGTTGAAACTTACGACAGTTGAAATCAATCGGGAAAAATCATTTGCGTCGCCTTAGTATGTTTGGCAATATATGTTGTACCGAATAAAGCAACGTTTTCATGTTTGTGATCCTGAAGCTGCTTTTACCACTACGTTTTCAGAGATTGCACGTACATAACGGTGAATAATCGGGTTAATATGCTTTATATAAACGAATCCGAAGGCACAAATTGATAAAGTTCAGGTAATAAAATAACCGCCCATAGCATGCGCTATGTACTTCCATGTTCGTACAATGGAATGCCACCTTCAACACGCCTATATTTATTGCGGACGCTATGATACTTCAGATAAACAGATTAGCCGTGTTCAATATGATCAGTTTTACAGACAACTTTCTTTGTAATATTCGGTGAGACCACCCAAAGAAAACAAGCATTGTCCATACAACATGTTTTTTTAAGGTAAAGGCCTAGTCACAATCTGCTTTGTCAGCATGCTAGTCATTTTGAAAATTGAAGCTTCCGTGAAGTGAGATTGGATGATATGAACTCTTTGTGATGTGCTTGATGTGTCTGAAGAGGCCTGCGCTTCTCTTTCTATATGCAGGACCAACGCTACAGTATCTTCAAGATGAAGTTTACCTCGACAATCTTGATTGTAGCCTTGGCAGCAGGTACGAGTAACCATCATCGCCCTTATGGAAAACGTGCTGCACATCGCGCTTCAACTTAAGCACGTGGAAGCTCTGTAGAATGGTGAAGATTTTGGTTTTGCGAATTCAGTGGTAGTCCGAAAATATTCCTAAATAACCATTTGTTCAAACGAATCAAATAGATTTTCACTGAAAACGGCTACAAGTAATCATACTGTGAAGTCTCTACTATATTTTGTAATACCAAGAAACATTCAGGGCGAAGAAAGCACAGACAAGTATTATTCCTTGCTATCGTGTAAGCCTTTGTTACAAGTCTGTAAGGTTGTCTTAAACATAATATATAATCCTAGATTTTCTTATGAAGAAGTGGCCCTGTTGATTAGTTGGCCACGAGAAGACAACTTTTAGGGTTGGCAGGAAGGTGGTGTGACATATCTGTTTCAATGTAATTGCCTAATAGAAAATACGTGTTATGAAATTTGATTAAGCAATTGCGTAGGGCTTTTGATAGTTAAATGGGGTGATTTCACTGATGGTTGGCACAAATTCTTTTTTTCATCACCAAAGTCACTTGAAATATGCACTTTGTTGTCGCTGTAATACCTTTCATGTTTCCTCTGGGGTACCTGCAGCACTCCTGGCGGCCGTAATTGCTGCCGAAGAGATAACTGTTGGAAGTGGAGGAGGTGGTGAGCATAAAATCTTTTTTTGTTTTTGCTAGTCACGAGTAAAGTGTTTTGAATAGTTGATTCCTGGTACTAAGAGAGAGCACTCCTCATTTGACCTTTTTAAACCTCCTTCCGTTTTGACACAGGATTTAGTGCTTATAAATAAAAAGTTTTGCCTTTGATGAGGTATGAATCTGCTTTCGAATCACCAATAGCTTCTTAGCATACATATGAGTATTAATATGAATAATTTTTTGCGACTATTCTTGTCAGCCAAAGTGCCACAGCGCCCCTATGGCTAGTTCGCAAACTGTGTACCCTGTTTTTAAAGTGACTGTTGAATAGTTATAAAATCTAGATATTTCTACATGTTTCTCAGACCACTGCATCATTTATTTACATTTGAAGAGCTTAGAAACAGTAACTTTTCTTGTCTTACTTTGAAATTCTGTCATTATGGTACGTTGGAAGCTTCTTTACATTTAGGCTCCGAAGTTTCACTTTATTTTAGTGTATTGAACGCCCTCAAAAACTCTATGTGCATTATTTTGTAGGAACTGGCAGCGGATGCCCGGACTCCACAGCATGCACCAAAAGCTGTAAGAAACAGGGCTACAGCGTTGGAATCTGTCTAGAGCCTCTTCTTACCGTCTGTGCGTGCTTGTAATACTGAGCTGATCAGACCGTTGAGTTAATAAATGTTTGCTGCGTTGACGACGCACTGCGGTCTTGTTAAATTTTTGTCCTCGTTTTCGTTAAACACTCTAGTAGCTTTACGATATATCTTTCGTTGTCACCCGCTGACCCTTTCCTTTGTTGACTGGATTCATTGAAGCGAACTAAATTACTTGCTCTGGGGCATTTCAACCAGTGCGTTGATTTACACGAGAGGATTTACAGCCACAGGGTTTCTGTTGATCGATCTCAATCCTTAACTATACGAGAGGCAGCCCAGTTTGTTTTCACTGACTCCTTATCGGTGCTCGTACCGTTGATGACGACTTGCAAGAAAGGTACACGACTTTCACCTGCGTGGTGTGTGGCGGCTTTCCGCATAATGCCGTCGATTTGTGGGGTTCTTCGTTTGGTATTGCATTCTCGGACATGAGCCTTGGACACATACTTACCATTGAAAGAGCTGTTACTCTAGAGGGCTGACTAGGGGACCATGACCTATGATTCTTATCTTGATAGTAGTATTTAACATCTTAATTTTCTTGGCCAGGTGATGGCGAGTCCTTCCGTCTTTAAGGAGACAATGAGTGGGGTTTGTTTTATTTTAGTGTCACTAGATAAAAATTTTAGCTGGGGTATTTGGAAACATTTTGGCACTGTCATTAGTTTTCTTCAAATGAATTTCAGGTAACAGTATCTTGTTGAGAGTCGGAGCTCAGAAAACACTTGGTTTTAGGTACAGTGGCATTAAAGACCGTGTTTTGTACAATAAAACATTGCATACGCTATTTTATGCATAAAACAGACACCTTATGATACGCGCCTTGCAAGATATATTGCGATACTGGTGCACAACAACCAAAAAGTATTCGAGATGGTTACAAAAGTACACGAGCCCTGGATACTGCTCACCATACACTGGGGCCCAAAAACGTCAGCGCTTCGAATCTTCTTGTGAAAATCTCTGTATTCGAATTCTCAAAACAGCTACAAGCGCACATTCTGAACAATGGAATTCATACAAATGATCCAGTGGCAGCTAAAAAAGCATGAAGGGTATTGTGCAGAGCAGACCTATTTCTAAATATTTAGATGATGTGGCTTCGCCCAAAAGAGCCTTGTATCAGAGCACTGCGCATGCCGTACCACTTCAGGTCGAACATTTTGCTCATTTTTATTGGGCTGTGCTGACAAGACTGCACAAATTACACGAGTATCCTGCAGTTTAGGATGTTGCTAACGTAACCCGAAAAAGTTACAAAGGGGGTTGAATTCCTTAAAAATTTTTATAAAAGAGGACCCATTCTTTTAATAATCATTGGCGACGACCGATGGTTTCGCACACTGCTATCGATGTACCACATATAATAGTTTTACCCTGATTTCTTTCATTTTCTTCTGAAAGTTAACACAATGTATTGTGGCTACTACCGAGAGGGCAGCCTTTTTCGTAACGATTACAATAGACATTTGGTGAAAAAAAAATCTCGTGGAAGTGCTGCTTTGTAAATACTTTAGAAGTTCCCGCGTAAATCCGATATATGTGCAAAGTCATGACAAAGAATACGCTAAGGAACATCAAATATTCCAGCCACAAGGAACAATATCCACCTCCAAACTACGGACTAGTGCCTGACTAAGTAAAGATGTCAAGACAAAGACAGACCAGCAAGGCGATGGTCACTGTGCCTCCTACAACAGTTACTTTCGTTCAGCCCTGGGAGCCGTTGACCTTACGCACACCACCTTGTTCACATACGGAAACCTGGTTGGGAGAATTCGACTGGCTAGCCCTATGAAAATTCTGGGACTACAACGGAAAGTTTCTCTGCGTCTGTTTTTCTCTTGATTTTGCCTTAACGACCTCTTTATGAACACAGAGGTCACTCCGAATACTTAGGATCGATTTTTGCACAGCACCACTAGCTTATTTCGTATAGATTGCAGCAAGCTTTTTTAGAGGTGTGGACAACTCTAGAACTGGAAGTTAGGGACGTTCACCAATGAAATGGCCCATGCTGACCCAGCTATACTTGGGGGAAAACGATTTCACACGAATGAATACACTGAAGCACCAACGTGTTCAGGAACCGATAATTACGACGCTTCCTAACAAAAATTTTGAACGTGGGCTCGTGTTGGGGCAGCACCAACTGTGTTGAAAGTGTCGGCTTTCCGCAATATATGAACTACGCCTTTATCACTGTCTTTGTATAGTAGAAGAGCACCAATTGTCTCATTACAAATCTCTTTCAGAAAAAGCGATGTATACAGTAAGCATTCGTTAACTAATTTGGTTTGTTGAATGCGGATGAAACCTATAACAATGAAGACATTTAGCTCAGCACCTTGCAGTTTGGTGGTACGATAAAAGACACAATTCTTGCGCAGTGAGGAAGGCGTGCTTACTGTTAGTTTACTAATCTTCTGCTATATAATACAGAGCTCAAGATCAATCCTTGGTGGACATAACACCTGCATAGGGCTGATGCTCAACCCGCTATACTTGAGGAAAAGATGATTCCACAATTATGCATACACTCAAGCACCACAGTGTTCAGGAAGCTGCGCAGCATTCGACAAATAATTTCGAACACTAGCGTGACTGCTTGGCACAATACTCTGTAGTAGGACTGAAAGGTGGAGGAATGGAAACTTATTCTTCGTTGGGTAGAAAACAAAGTCAATCTGAAAATTAAGGCTTCTGCAGCGACTGCAGAAGCGACAAGGTCCATGTTGTCATACGATATGAGCTGCGTAGACTGCTTTCCGAATAGCAACTCGTGCAAGCTGACATTGACATTGTCCGCGTGGTAGTTCGCGATACTCATGACTTGGTCGAACCACGTCTTCATCAGCTCGAGACAACGACATACACTGGTGCATTCTCCTTATAAGTGAATAATAGAAAGTTCCTGCGTTAGCGTGGTGGCTAGCGTTCGCTCTAGTATAAGGACGAAAAATTATGTGCGGAATCTGGTCAGAATAGTCTAATACAATCAAGCTTGCAACTTTAAACTTCCAGAAGGTCTCCATGCACTGCGGCGCGAGACGCGTCATTCATCGAGCGCAGGTTATGTAGGCTGGCGTTACGGAGGCAAAACGACGCATAGCATAACAACATGCACCCTACTGAGTCCAGAGAACTCTTTATCATCTTGTTCCTCGAGCGCCTTAATAATTATATTGTCACAATAGGGTGACAGCAGCCAAAGGACAGAAGACTGGGAAGTTACTAATAATAAACGGGAACACGTTTATTTGGCAAGTTTGCGCTAATAAAAGAAACTGTAAACCTCGGCGTCGGGGGCAGCCAACAAGTGCTGGGCGGCCGTCGAAGGTAGGAGAAAAAAATAGACATTGTCGACCATTCGAGGTACGCCCCTTCGATGCGTTTGCCTACGCTGGACAGTGGTAATGCCGGATGAATCGCTCCACGTCCCGTATCACAAAAAGATAAGGCTGTGGGCTGATATGCACCAAAAAGACATGTAAATGCTTGTTGGTGATTTTAGGCGCGGATATGCGCTCTCGTATTTTGTCATCTTATGGCTTAATGCTCGCAATACTATGTAGCAAAACAAAAAAGACGGAAAGAAGCGAGCAATACAGACGAGAGAAAATGAAACAAAAAAATGCCGCCATATCCACGAAGTGAATGATGATGAGTGGGCGAAGCTCTGGAGGTACACCTGGTAAACCATGAATCCTCCGTACATTTTGCCCACTCGATTTTATTGCAACGCTCCCCCTAGCGTACGTCGCCGCACTATATCGAACGATGACACGCGCCATATATGGCATCATTCCTATTTTATAACACCTCGCATCTTTCATAATCAACTACACGTACCGCCGTCTAGTTTATAACATCTTGCATCTTTTCGACGGACGGACGGACGGATGGACGGACGGACGGACGGACGGACGGACGGACAGATGGATGGATGGACGGACGGATGGATGGATGGACGGATGGATGGATGGACGGACGAACGGACGGACGGACGGACGGATGGACGGATGGACGGATGGACGGATGGACGGATGGATGGATGGACGGACGGACGGACGGACGGACGGACGGATGAATGGATGGATGGATGGATGGATGGATGGATGGATGGATGGATGGATGGATGGATGGATGGATGGATGGATGGACGGACGGACGGACGGATGGACGGATGGATATGGCTGTACTCTTTAGATCGGGCGGTGGCTAGCGTAATACTTAGAACTGAACGAGAGGTGGCTATATACAGGGGACGCACAGCTCACGCCTTAAGGAGCTTCGCTCCTAAAAAACGAAACAGGACCTAAGAAGGTTGCCCAGCTCCGCCTTCTTTCAAAAATAGTGCAAGTGTCTTTTTTGTGAGTGAAGTTGGGTCATGCGGAAAGAAAGAAACAAGTTTACGTGATAACAAATCATATTTGTGATATCAAGCTCCGTTGATACGCTTACGGTAAATCAGATACCCAGATTATGCTTATTCTTCTATGATTCATTGATATGTGGGATTTAACGTTCCAAAACTACCATATGATTATGAGAGACGCTGTAGGGGAGGGCTCCGGAAATTTCGACCACCTGGTGTTCTTCAACGTGCACCCAAATCTGAGCACACGCGCCTACAACATTTCCGCCTACTTCGGAAATGCTGCCGCTGAAGCCGGGATTCAATCCCGCGACCTGCGGGTCAGCAGCCGAGACCCTTAGCCACTAGACCATTACGACGGGGCTGCCTATTCTCCTATGCTCCAGGGCATTTTCCGTTGCTTTGCACGTGTAAGCAACACCTCCAGAAGGCTTGTTGGGGAGGAAAGGAAGCTCTGTATTTTGAAACTCTTTTGTAAAAGGGGTGTTTAATCAAAGGAGTTTCCCGTAGCTGTGTGGTTCTGTGGCGGAGTACTAGACGTTCAAAACCTATTTTTAAATGCTGCTCAATCCTCCTTGTGGGCAATGAATCACTTTATTTTCTCATTATGTAGAGGGCTTCTCTTACACTCAGAAGGAAGTCATAAGTATGAGTTGTAGCATATAATTATAACACCCTGAAAATTCTCAAAACATACTACGCATGAAAAATGCCACAGACACAAAGTTTCAAACGTGATAAAAAACCATGATAAAAAAAGCAGTTCATGTCGTGAACTACCATATCACAAGTATGTATGTGTACAGCCATGATGCAAAAAGAAGCTAAAAAATTGTGCCAATGTCACGGTGCTGTGAATAACTTTCATGTAGGCAAATATTTACGTATTCAAATCAGTCGCTGTGGTGGTTTCATATCAGCTTTCACTGAAAAAGCAATAAATAAAATAAAAACTCTAAAGTGGAAGGACAATATTCTATCTAAAAACTGGAGCTATTACCAAGGCTTAGTACATACTTAGTTTCATTCCACTACCTCAATGTTTTGTATATACTATTATATGAGCTTCTCAGACGATAAAGCGTTCTGACCGGTACAGATATTTTTTCTGTTGATATAGTATCACTACAACCACAAGAACACGAAAATTATGTATGTTTAACTCGCCGTCAGTATACGAAAAAAATCACACCAAGGCACGTATATTGGACACCCAGTTCGATTGGTTGTAAATTTAAAGATGGTGAGTTTACGGTGACGTTTCGATCAAGCCTTACCTTTAAATTACTTCTATTATTTTTTACCCTGTTATACCTTGTAATCGTTCCTAAACTAGCACCTTGACACCAATCAATATATTTACGATGTTCAAAACTGCCAAAAGCAAGCATTTCTGCTTGTTAAACAGAGCTACTCGTATCCCTTGAATGGTCATTGCTAACTATTCAACACTTTTAAAATCCTACATAATTAAAGATTGCCTAATTCCGCTTCGCAGCTCCAAAATTAGTTTCACAAATGTCTGAAAGGACAAGTCCATTGAACCTCGATTCATGGTCGTAAACTTCAAGCTCCCTCACGCAGAATTGATATGGTGCAAAAACGAATACAAATGCATTACGTGTCATTTCGCTATTTGAAGGAACATGCATATTAACTAACAGCTATTTGTGACAATTTCGCAACTGCACAGCGAGCTCTGACAAACACTGGGCCTTGCTGTCCCGTATTTAGGACACAATGATTGTCCATTTTTCGGGGCGGGTGGTATTTTTAGCGAAAACTCACTTTTCAAGTAATAAGTTAATAATATGTTAGAAACATATGACATAAAATTATGAAAGCTACCGATATAACAGGTAATGCATAAGACAAAACCAAATATGCGATCGCGGCTGGTGTCGTCAGTCAGTCAGTCAGTCAGTCAGTCAGTCAGCCAGTCAGTCAGTCAGTCAGTCAGTCAGTCAGTCAGTCAGTCAGTCAGTCAGTCAGTCAGTCAAAGAACTTTATTTGGTCCTGAGAAGACGAGAATGCCCCCGTCAGAGCGTACCACCTGGGGGCCCCGCCCACGATAGCACCGGGAGGTTAAAGCTCTCGGCGACTTTGCGGGCTCTCTGGACAGCCCTTAGCTGCTGGTCCTTTGCGGAGCTGATGATAAGCTGGAGCCAGTCTTCCTCAGTGTAGCGAGACCCTGAGCCCCCGTGCAAATCATGACACTGCCACAGCAAGTTCTGGAGGGTGTACCTCGGATGACTACAGCGCGGACAGCGTGGGTCTAATCCGTCTACGAATTTTGACCAAATAAACGGACATGGATACGTGTTTGCTTGTAACAATCGCAGGGTGATTGCCTGTGGTCTGTTTAGATGCGGGTGTGGAAGCGGAAACTTCCTACGCCCTAGCTGATAGTGCTTACAGACCTCGTTAAAAGTAAGAAGAGGGTCCCTCTGCCACTGCCCTCCCTCAGCCTCCGAGTGCCCACTTCCGGCGCGGTGTGTGAGACTTCGCGCCTGGGAGTGTGCATGTTCGTTGGCGTTTGGGATGGTTTCGTGAGCATCACTGCCCACATGACCAGGGAACCAAATTATATGCTTTTTGCCTGTCCAAGATGCAGCAGAGAGAACGCGCGCGGCTTCTTTGCACACCGAGCCTTTCATAATGGTGGCGGCTCGCGAGTCCGTGTATTTAGTAGAACGGTTCGTTGTGGCTATGGCGATGGCCATTGCCACCTGTTCGGCTTTGTCAGCATCCGAATTTTGAGCGTAAGTGATGTCAGCAGCTCTCCCCGTAACGAAGTAGCTGCTGAAAAAATGTGATTGGAAGCTGTGTATTGCGCTGCGTGAACGAAGGTGACATTGTCCTCAATCGTAGTCGCTGTTTGAAGAAGGGCTCAGACCCTTGCGTTGCGTCTGCCGCAGTTGTATTGGGGGTGCATGTTTCTAGTTACCTGAGATACTGTATACATTTCCCTGACTTTGATAGAGAGCGCGCACTCCCTCTGTCTGGCAATGGGAGACCGTATACCAACATGCGCTAGTTACTGTCTGCCAGCCTCCGTGGAAGCCAGTCTTGCAACTTGGGCGACCTGTTGTGCCTCTACTATTTCGCTGAAGGTGTTGTGGACACCCAGCGCCAATAGATGTTCTGTACTGGTGCTCTGTGGGAGATCCACTGCCTTTTTTATGTTCTTGCGAAATATTGATTCTAATCGGGCTTCATCTCTCCTGCTCCACTTGTGGGCCAGGGCGATGTAGTTGATGTGGCTCATTAGGAAGGCGTGAAAGAGTCTACGAAGGTTCTCCTCGGATAACCCCCTTCGTTTGTTGGCCACCCTCGGGATTAATTTTGTCATGGAATTGGCTTTGGCTGCGATGCATTCTAACGTGTAGGCGTTACTGCCATCCTCCTCTAGGAACATAGCGAGGATTCTAACTTTCTTCACGATCGGAATAATAGAGCCGTTTGTTGTGGTGATCAGGATATCGGGGAAACTTCCTTTCTTTGCACCGATTGTTGGCCGGTAAAGGAGCAGTTCCGATTTATTAGCCGACAAGCAGAGTCCTGCCTTGTGAAGAAAATCTTCGACAACCCTGATCGCTGTTTGTAATCGCTCTTTAATTTGCCCATCACTGCCTCCCTCGCACCAGACGGTGATGTTGTCAGCCTAGAATGCGTGACCAAGTCTTTAAATCTTGGCCAGACTGTGGGAAAGTGCTCTTTGCGATAAATTGAATAGAAATGGAGATAGCACTGTTCCTTGTGGAGTGCCTCTGGGTCCAAGAACAAACGTCTTCGAGCCGAGAGATCCTAGGCGAATGGTAGCTTTTCTGTTCCTAAGAAATGAGCTGATGTAGTTGTAAAAATGTTCTCCTAGACCCGCTTCTTTAATGGAATGAAGTATGTGAGAGTGCTTGACCTTGTCGAAGGCCTTTTCCAGGTCAAGTGCCAGAACAGCCCTGGTGTCTCTGGAGACCCTGCCAATGATCTTGTGTTTTAAAAGCAACATTACATCCAGCGTTGACATGGATGGCCTGAATCCAATTAGAATAAATGGGAAGAGATTCCTTTCCGCAGCAAATTTATTGGCCCGCTTGAAGATAACGTGCTCCGCGACCTTCCCTACACATGAAGTGAGAGATATCGGCCGGAGCGAGACAAGCTCCAGGGGTTTCCCCGGCTTCGGAATGAGGATGACGGTCATGTCGCGCCACTCTATTGGAACCTTGCCCTATTGGAATCTACTCGGAGATTGTTTATCTCCCAGTAGATGTTTGAGGAGGTTCCACTTCGCACCACTCCTCATTTGCCCGTCAACGGCATTGCATACTTCGTCCCATTGCTGTCGAGCTAGCGTCTTACTATTCTCATCTATCTGCCTGATAGGTTCAGCAATTCTTTTGCGTAGGCGTCGGTTCAGTTTCTGCGTTTTCTTTTGAGCCTGCACCGCGTTTTTAGCCTCCAGAAGGTGGGCTAATTGACTGTCTATGCTCTCTATCACTCTTTCTGTCTTCACTTCCTTTGTAGAAGCAGCAACGTCTTCTTTGAGGTGAGCGATTAATTCGTTTAACGATTTGTATTTATTCTCGTCTTGCTTTATGATAGCTCTAAAAAGGTCCCAATCTGTGGTGTGAAATTTTCTGAGCGGTGGTGACGAGATTCTTATCGCGAGGCTGGTAATGTAGTGATCACTACTAAGATTCTCTTGTAAGTTAGTCCATATGGGTTCCTCTGCATTCCTAAGCATGGTCAAATCTGGTGTGGTATCCCTGCTGACCGAATTGCCTATTCTGGTGGGGTATCGTGGATCGGTGACCAATTTGGGACCACGAGCTATGATCTGTGCTGCGAGGGCTTTGCCTTTTGCGGTATCCTTTATATAGCCCCAATCTTGATGATGTGCGTTGAAGTCCCCTGCTATAATGAGCGTTTGATCACCTGCAATTTTACACGCTTTGTGAGAAAGAGCATGAAACGTCTTTTTTCTGTCGGCTGGTAAGCTGTAAACGTTTAAAATAAAAACCGATTGCTTAAGTTTAGCGTTCGGGATGAGCTCAATCATGATGTGTTCAATTTTTAAGTCCAGCCTAACGTCATGACGTAAATAGGCGAGATGCTTGGAGACGAGTGTCGCACCCCTCTTGCCCTCCTTGAAATACGCTTCTGCACGATAGTGACGAAGAGCGATGACATCGATGAGCGTTTCCTAAAGGAGGATTACTGATGGCCTTTTGGTAGCAAAGCTAAGAAAGTGTTACAGTACTGCCTTTCTTTTGTGGAAGCTGACGCCATTCCATTGCCAGATTACTAGATTGCTTGCATTATCCATTTTACTGACTCAAAGGGGGTGTACCAAGTAGTGCGTGCTGCCTGTATGATTCTAAAATTTGAAGCCTCGTGGTGTGCACGGTCAGTTGGAGCCTGATAGGAGCAATTTCAGCAATAACGTCATTTCTTAGCTTTTCAAACAGTGTTGCGATGCTTGAGACATTAAGCACCTCCTCGTCCATGGGCTCATGGCCTGCCCTGCGTTTCGCGCCTCTGTTGACGGACGCTGTGGCTGCGGTAGCTTGATCGCTAGACGGGCGCTCTCGCTGCTGCATTTCTTGCAAGATTGACTTAATATCAGCTAATTCCTGTCGAAGAGACGCATTCTCGCGCTCTAGTGATTGTATTTTGTCTCGCATTAGCTCTGACAGTTGCCCTGGTTGCGCGGGGGCATGGGCCTCACCTGTTCCGGCTACCTTGTCCGCCCAGGTAGGTTGCGAGTTGAAGCCACCCCGGGAACTCCGAGAGCGTTCCGTGGCGGCGTTCCTTGGATCAGCCGCAGCTGGTGTCTTGGTAGGAGCGGCGATTTCCCGGTCTCCGGCGTTGCTCGTAGCGTTCTTCGTCTTGTGACCACCTTTCCTTCTTTTTCTACGTCGCCTTCTTACAACGTAGGGAACTTGGTATCTGTTTTTGCAGGTACGGTCACCGGTGAGATGAGCGTCTCTGCATAGCGCGCACTTCGGTTGCACACATTCGTGTCTGTTTGCGATGATCGAAGTCCCGCACTTTTCACACACTTTTTCAGTCGGTCTAGGGCAGACATCGTGCCTGTGGCCGATTCAGCCGCAGTTACGGCAAGTGTCAATTTGCCTCTTGTACAGTGTACAGCGTAGCATGTTGGGGCCGCAGTGAACATAGTTGGGCACTTTCATGCCGTTGAAGAGTACAATGACGGTAGGAGTCTCTTTATGCGCCTGACTCCGAGCATCATCGGGTTTCTGGGTGTGACAAAAAGGCTTTGCAGCACAGGTTCGGACAGATCAGTGAGGATGCCCCTGACCACACCTCTACAGGTATTTCCCGGAGGTGCAATGTAAGCCGAAATAGAGTGCTTTGTATCTGCTTAGAATATTTGCTGCACTTTGCAGTATGCATTCGCATTCGATTCGGAGGGTGCGCTTATAGCGAAGATATTCTGCATGGCGTTCGCGCAAAAGATATCCTCCTCGGCTGCCACTGGGGGCAGCCTGGAAGCCATTATAATGGCTTGCGTGACCTTTAACTGACTGCATGTTCGCACGTCCTGCCCTCCCTCCGGGCGGACGACCACTCGAAAGTGCGATGTGGGCAGGCGCGGTAGCCTGGAGGCTGCGGCAACCTTTCTCAGCTGGCTGGCTTTAGCGGCGCCAACGTGGGCTCCAGTTTGCCTAGCCTAGTGCTGCGTCTCGTGCTTGAAGTGGGTTTTATCCGCATTCCGCTTTCTGTGGGCGGTCATCCAGCCGTTGGCCTCGGTTTCCTCTTTGGAGGTTTGCTCTCCTTCTACCATAGCCTCATGAGGCATGGCCTCCTTGGGGGTTGGCCGAACAAGCGGCCGCGCGTTCCGCCTTTCCGCGCTGTGGCACCCGATGCCGTGTATAAGCACAAATAGGCCTAACACTTGGTGTCGGAGAAAGGACCCACAAAAGAGGTTCCAGTGGACCTACCGTGATTGATGGGGTATCCAGGTGTTCCTTGAAACTTAACGAAGTTGCTACAGTACAAATCTCGGAGGGAAAGCATATCAGACTCATTTGAACAACGTCAGTTGGCGGAGCCGATGCAGACGCGTCCGCAAGCCACTCAACCACCTAGCGTCCCGGCTGGTGTCGTCTTTTTCACAATATGACGTCTTGCTTTCTTTCCGCTTTGCAGAGAACTGGGAAAAATGTTGACAAATAGCTATTTCCTGTGTTTCAGCCTATGTATTATTCAGATAGCGTAGAGAGCTCGTTTCGGTGAAATTCCGCCCTCAGCATCGGCGTCCGTCGTCGTGAATGAAAAATTGTAAATTCATGCGACATTAGAAATTGAGAACAATGGAAAGAGAATTGTTACGTTCTACCGGCCATAGGCCGGCCGCGGTGACAAGGAAATCAGTCGATGTGGCAGTGCAAACCAACTAGCCTTTATTTCGAGCTCGGAAATATATATAGGAAAGCAAGAGGAGAGAAAGAAGGAAAGTTTTACAATGACGCATGCGCCGAGGGGCGTCATTTGGCCGGACTTGTTATCTGCAGCATTCCTTCCCCCTAGGAGCCGTAGCGTTCCACGGGCTTTCTGATTCTTGTGGACCGACGTAACTCGGGGACAGGGCTTTCGGAAAGGTCATCCGCTTCGCATTTCGGAGCATCCTGGGTGGTTCGGTGTTGTCCCTCGGGTGGCGGTTCTTCTGGAGTCGCTGTTTCTCGGCTTGCACCTGTGTCGGATGAACGTTTTCGCACCTGGTCGACATGACGTCGAACGACGCCGTCTTCCGTTGCTACAGTGACGAGACGTGCCCCACTCGTCGATTTCACTTTGCCTGGCGTCCACTTGTCCCCAACACCGTAGTTGCGCACATAGACGGCATCTCCAGGAGCGAAGTACCAACTCGCAGACTCAGCACCTGGATTCTTCGGCAATTCGTGGTTCCTGGGAGAAAAGCAAATATCCAGTCTAGTACGCAAACGGTAACCCAAAAGTAGCTCAGACGGCGAAACCCCTGAAGCTTGTGGCGAATTCCTATAGTTACAAAGAATTCTTGACAGAGCCGTTGACAGTTCTACTCCGGGCATTCTCTTCAACCCATCCTTAAGGGTTCGCACGGCGCGTTCTGCGAGCCCATTGCTTTGAGGGTGGTAAGGAGGGGTACGAATGTGCTCGATTCCATTTTTCTGCACAAATTGAGCAAATTCTGCCCCTGTAAAAGGCGTACCGTTGTCGGTAACTATGGTGCGCGGTAATCCAAAACGGCTGAACAAGGTTCGCATAGAATCCACCGTTGCATTAGCGGTTGCTCGCGATACTGGAATGGCTTCTATCCAATTGCTGTGTGCATCCACGATTACCAACAGCATTTTGTTGGAAATAGGTCCTGCGTAATCTGCGTGCAACCGCGACCACCTCTCACGCGAAATTGGCCAACTGACGCGGTTCCGTTCCGGGGGCATAGGCAAAGCTTGCACACAATTTTTGCAGTCTGAAGCGGCCCTCTGGATGTCTTGATCCAGACCGGGCCACCAAAAGCTAACCCTTGCCCTTGTCTTCATGGTGGACGCTCCCTGATGCGATTCGTGCAACAATTTCAATAGCTTCTCACGCGCCGTTCTTGGTATCACTACCCGATGGCCCCAGAATAACATGCCCTTCTCGACAGACAACTCATGTCGCCTTTTCCAGTATTCGACCATTTCTCTGCTGTCACCCGCGACGGAAGGCCATCCTTCAGTCACGTACCTACATACTTCTTGTAAAACGGCGTCCGCTTCTGTGAGTGCTTGAAGTTCTTTGTGCGAAACCGCGGGCTCGTCCAGCTGGTCAATGAGAAGCACCATTTCCGTGAGGTTTTCCGTTTCTGCTTCCGGCTCCTGCAAGGATTGTGGTAAGCGGCTTAGGGCATCAGAGATTAACATCTGACTGCCGGGTTTACAAATAAGCTTGTATTTATACGCGCCGAGCAAAAGCGCCCATCGCTGAATGCGTGCGGCAGCCATAACAGAAGTCTGACGGTCCGGTCTCAGTAGCCCCAGCAAAGGACGGTGATCTGTTACTAACGTGAACTCCCGACCCAAGAGGTAATCGCGGAACCGTGTCACGCCAAACACTAAGGCTAAAGCTTCTCGCTCGATTTGAGAGTACTTCATTTCAGCTGAGGTGAGCGTTCGTGACCGGAACCCAATTGGCCTGTCTTCGCCATTTATACGGTGAAACAGGGTAGCACCGACACCGTAAGGGGAAGCGTCGCATTCCAGCAGCAACTCCAGCTGCGGATCAAAATACGTTAGCACTGGGGCCGAACACAAAGCGCTCTTTGCCTTCTGAAATGCCGAGTTTTCTTTCGTGTGCCAAACCCATTTTGCGCCTTTTTCAAGAAGCTTATACAAAGGTGCAAGCACAGTGGAAAGATTTGGCAGAAACTTATTGTAAAAAGTGACCATTCCTAAAAAGGATCGCAACTCAGCAACATTTCGTGGCAACGGGGCCAGTCTGATTGCGTCGACGTTCTTTTCGAGCGGATGTAGTCCCTCGGTATCAATACGATGTCCCAGATACGTCACCGACGATTCACAAAACCTGCACTTTTCTGCACGAAGCTTGATGCCGTACTCGCGGAATCGCTGCAACACTGCTTCCAGATTAGCATTTTCATTGTTGTTGCTCTCGGCTATCAGCACATCATCCAGATATGCCTGTGTCCCTGGCAGCCCTTGTAGCACCGATTCAATCTTCCGTTGGAATATCGCAGGAGCTGACGCGATGCCAAACGGCAATCTATTGTAGCAGAACAGCCCCTTCGGTGTATTTATCACTGCTAGTTTCCGCGAGTCTTCATCTAGCTCGACCTGGTTGTATGCATCGCGAAGGTCCAATATACTGAATTTCTTCCGTTGCTACAGTGACGGAAACAATCAATCATCCTGGGTTCGAGTGGGGACCGAACCCGGGTCCTTTGCCTGGCAAGCGGATGTTTTAGCACACGGGTGCGCAACTGCTTGAGAATACAATGAAAAGAACTTCTATTGATTAGACAAATTGCGAAAAGCAGTTTCATGCTTTACATTCACAGGCGTTCTATATAGATACTTCACAAAAATACATGAAATATTGCAGTATATATGCCTCGTACAAGCACTCATTGCCAGCCTTCGTCGAAACATGTGATAATCCAATGCTATCGCGATTTTAAACCCCTCACCCACCACAAAAACACACACATGCTACTGCACATATTTTGTTAGGACCACATATAGAGTTACCGCTTAGTGCGTAGCACTGCTTAGTAAATAGGAAGCTTGAAAATGTTTCATGCGCTAAGTGTTCAATGTACGTGCTAGGAACAGGTTATCCTTGTCCCGTTCCACTCCTAAAGGCAAAGATTCATGGCGCAAAGATTTATAGAATTCCTGAGAACCCTCTTTTCATTTCTTAGCAAGTTCTGTCAGAATTGGCAACAAACTTTCTTCGTGCCCTTTTAAGACACCAGGATCGAAAAGCTTAACTGTTCAACGGCTAAAAAATCGGTCCCTGTCGTAGGAACCAAAAACTATCATCTTCTTAAGTGGGTGGGTGCCAAAAAAAACAAGGTGTAGAACGCGAGGCGACGGGTAGGTGCCACCACCGTGTCGTCTTAGGAAAGCGTTGGAAACACTGGCTTTTTTTGTGCAAGCATTGCATGGTCAGTGCAGCGTGATAAAGACTACGGTCCTTAGACTTTCTTATGTATGCCTTCACTAGTAAAAAAATACACATACAGAATATTGAAGCGTTGTTATGGTGCCTCAGATATGCGCGATAATTGCTTTCTAATTGACAATCACCCAAGTATGAACGCTAAACCTTGAGCAACGTTGGTGGGCGCTGCGGATTGGGTCGGCCATTTGGGAAATGTGCTGGTGCCTTTTAATGTGTCTGGTACCGTTAAGCGCTGACAAACAGAAAAATGAGCATACATACCAACAGACAGTTAGACAGACAGACAGACAGACAAACCAAATATTTTCCGTTGAAGGTGCAATAGAAAGACTAATGTCGTTAACATTGCTTAAACTCTACCACTCACCCCTGTTCCATCACAAATGAAGGCCACAACGAGCCCGTGACGAAAGGTTGCGACGTGACGGCGGAAAGCCGGAGATACCGAGCACGTACAACGACAGAATGGGAAGTAACAGGAAAGGTTACGGTTGCTGCAATAATGCCCCTTAGGGACGAAATAGCTACGTGAACGACTAAGTGACCGAAGATCTGTGAGTTTTGCAAGCGCTCGTTTTCAGGGCGAGTTTCTGTCTCTGGAGTATACTAGAGCTCGTCGCGCCTATGTTTGTCTGTGTTTCAACCCACACCACTCTGCGCTGAGAATCAACGCGGAAGCAAGCCAACAAGCCATATTTTAAGTGTGGCAACGTCCTCCAAGCAACCTTGAAACAACCCGTATCAGCCAGAACAGGCCGAGAATCAGCCTATAGAGGAAACCGGAATAGTCTTCCGAATCTGAAGATTTGCTGTATTACACTCTAAATAGTTTTATGGAATTACTGCACAGAAATGGCTCTTTGTTTCTCCTAAGGACGGAATGGGGCTACATTCCTCCTTGTGAAGTAAAGTGCCTGCTTTTAGAGGAACCGCAGGAATGTTTGCCCCGTGTGCAAACGACCCATCGGCGCTTACACAACCCTCTTGCCTTTCAGACGGCACCGTAGCTTGGTGTGGTGTAGTGATTAGTGTACGCGCATGCTGACTGATTGCTCATGCGTTCAAATGCCGTGTGTTTGCTGTAAATTTTCCGAAATTTATTTCTGATTGTGACGTTTTCGCATCCCTTGTGCATCTAATAAAGTGCCAGCACGCACTTTGAAAGGCTGGTTAACAGCACCAAAACCTGATTTTTCTTTTGCTAGTTGTTGCTCCTCTGAGCAACCGCAAGAGCGGACTACTCTATCGCAGTTACTGCCAAAATGGTGCAATCCTCTAAAGGAGCACACTCAATACCCATTCTCCTTCTTTATTTCTCATAATGTAAGGCAAAGGTGAATAAGTGCAACGTTCCCAAGTTTGCGCGTGTGTGTCCTTTGCATAAATCGGAAAATCTTACGGAGCACACTCAGACTCACTCATGCATTATATTTTGCACTTTTAAGGCATTCGAATTAACACGAACAGAAAATTTCTTTGGCCTTAACTCACTCAGACACGCACTCACTAAAAATGTTTTCATAATGAGTTACTCAAAATTATTTCTAAATATTACTCACCAGTGCTCATTCAAAATCACACACACAGCTCGTTCTTAGTCTGACCGAATAATAGTGAGTCCCCTCAAGAGTGAGTTCACCAACTTATAACTAGAACAATCGACCACAAGGGTATAAAACCCACTCCTTCGCCGGTGAACAGAGTATCGGTCGCCGATAGCTGTTTCCGCCACTTTTCGTGCACACGTATATGTAGCCTGAGCTAAAACTTTTCATGCGCAAGCTGTACCCATAAAGATTATTTTCTTTACTATTGTTACTCTAGCTTTTTCACCGTCGCTATCACGTCACATCAGGTGCCCCGCCGCGGTAGTCTATTGGCTAAGGTACTCGGCTGCAGACTCGCAGGCCTAGCGATCGAATCCCGGAAGCAGCGACTGAATATTTGGGGGCAAGTAAAACAAGCTCAGGTGGTTCAAATTTCGGGAGTCATTCACTACGTCGTTTTTTATAATGATATGGTGGTTTTGGGACGTTAAAGTCCACAAATTTTTATCAAGAAACAAAAAGTAAAGGAAAAGAACAAATCGACAAATTTAGAGCGATAGCATGTGGTCAAAAATGTATGAACTTGAAATGTTTTCTGAGAACACCTCGTTCAAACGCCTAATTAAGATGTATAACCGTGAATGTCGCCTTTATAAATCTGTTAATCATGGTGTGAAGATGAAAATGAGAATAGGGGTTATTTTGCAGTCTGGAGGCAAGAGGATTACGCAGTAGATACCTCAGCTGCTTAGTTTGAGATGTTTCTGCAAATAATAACGTATTTAGCACTCTGCATGTTGCATCATGTGAATCGTTGGCCAGGATGATTTACTACTGCGATGCCTTTCATCTTCAACTTTTGATAGCGTTCTTGGAAATACTTTGGAAAGCACATATTCAAGTTATAATTGCGAGGGGAGAAATAAATATCCGGTGACAAACCACTCGATAACCCTTATATTAATATTGAAACCAGTTGTAAGGGTGCTTTCAACAGTCAGTTCGCGATTTCGTAGAGAGTGCATTTATGGACACGACAACGCTTCTCATTGTTGGTATTGCATCGTTATAAAAAGGAAACATGAATGTTGAAGGTGAAAAAATGAATGGATTGCGTTGAACAAAACTGCATTCGCTCACGCATGCGGAACACGTTTTTTGTCATTCAGTGATGAATTCTCCTGAATGTTATAAACATGTACAGATAGATGTTCAGTAGAGGCACAAGACAGATTCCGAGGCTATACTTCTCACTCTTGCAGATTTTGTGCCAGGCACTGCTTTCCGGGCAGCCGCTGCAAGTCCCTGTAAAAGAATGAGCCTTTGAGTCATTCAATATAGGATACGGAAACGAAACTTCGGAGCACAAATATGTAACCACGTCGAACGTAAAATAGTGCAGCCTATATAGAGACAACACTGATAGTATCTATTGCAAAAGCCTTAAAAAACGAAAGCTGCGATTCTCAAGTAGGCGAGCTTATGACTACAAGCTGTAAGAAAAGTACTTCAAAGCGGGGAGAATGATTGTTAATGTAGTTGCAAGACACCAATAAGTTGCAAAATTTCTTAAGCAACAAACAAGTAATACTGCTTACAATTAGCATGACACTGAGTAACGTGTAGATATTGCCTCAAATATAAAGTGTAGAGCAAATGCTGTTGAAAACTCAGAAGTACCGTAATTTCTATTTGGCTTGCTTTTATCGGAACAGCAGTCAGTAAAGCAGCTCTGAACTTGCAGTGCACACCTCAAGCAGAAAACACGCAAGACATCAGCACACACAGTACGAGATCGGAGTAGCAGCTGTCACAGCTCGGCACTTAGAACGTGCTTTTCAATGAGAAAGAAAGACTCACGAAATGAGCGCACACGTATATTACAAGTGCGAACAACTGTCACATTTCCTACTTCGTCATGTGTGAGCAGCGCCCTTCTTTCGTAAACCAGGCCACAACAGCGAGAGCTGTGACATTCGTCCACTCCCTAATTACAAGTCTGATGAACGCGGGGCACAGGAGAGACCACATTCAGTGGAGGCGAAAACCTATAGAGCGCGGCCAACGCAAGCCCGTCGGGCCATCTCGCTACTGATAAAGAAAACGCGCTATGGTTCCGACGCTCCGAGTATACCCACACGGTGTGTGCTGTATATGAATAGCTTGCCGTTATCATCCTCGACAACGTTGGCTCTGTGGCATTGGGGTTAGCACCACTAGCATCTAACCAAGATGTCGCTGGTTTACCGCCACGTTACACAATCTTGATTGACTGATATGTGGGGTTTAACGTCCCCAAACCACTATATGATTATGAGAGATGCCGTAGTGGAGGGCTCCGGAAATTTCGACCACCTGGGCTTCCTTAACGTGCACCCAAATCTGAGTACACGGGACTACAACTTTTCCGCCTCCATCGGAAATGCAACCGCCGCCACCGGGATTCGAACCCGCGACTTGCGGGTCAGCAGCCGAGAACCTTAGCCACTAGACCACTACGGCGGGGCACGTTACACAATCTTCCCTTCTCGTTTTTTTTCGAAACCTGTTAGTATATATTTTGCAACGTCATATCCATGACGCAAATACGTTAGTGGAACTGTGGCGGACCCCGGCATAGAACGATTTGCTGTAAAAACTACGTTCTGCAGGCGTACTGTCCGTGCAACGCCAATTTTGGTAGCAGTGCTGGCTGTCGTACTTTGTGACCAGGCAAGTAACATTGCAAAACTACTCCTATGAACATACACCGAGTTGACGCTAATTATGCTTCAGTGCTGTCTCCGCCTTTAATAGCAGTCTAATACACACTACGTTTTTATTCTTATGATTTAGCAAGCAATAATCACGCATTGCTATTCACTGGCGAAAAAAGTTCTGGAAAGTTTCATGGGATTTTATTTAGATAAACCCACAACGTGCACAGAACTGCTACACCAACAAAAACACGTGAAACCACCTCGTACCACTTGACTCAAAGCACCTCCCCCGCAAAAAAAAAAGTGCAGCATCGACATTCACTCGCCAGTATCTTTGCGTAAAACTTATTTCCACAAGGCGTGTAATCTACCAAATTCCTTGCAAAGCAGTCACAAGAACTACGTGGCATTGTGACGGAATACATCGTTGCCACGCAGAATGGAGAACTTTGTTTGCTACTGAGACCCTGATATTTGTTCTGGGATTCGTCACATCAACAATGCCGACGCCTGATTTTCTCAACGCTCTTGTTTTACCATTGCCTCTTCTCACTGTTCCTAAGTAGATATAATCTGTTAATCTCCTGTCCTGCATCCCCGCATAATACGCCTTATATGGTATACGTGTATCTGCCGCGCGGAACTGGAGAAAAACATATCATCACATAAACAACAGGACTTTTTATCCAATTTATATAATTACAAAACTTCATACTCTTATTACCTTCATGCCCTCTTGCGCTAATAGATAGATAGATAGATAGATAGATAGATAGATAGATAGATAGATAGATAGATAGATAGATAGATAGATAGATAGATAGATAGATAGATAGATAGATAGATAGATAGATAGATAGATAGATAGATAGATAGATAGATAGATAGATAGATAGATAGATAGATAGATAGATAGATAGATAGATAGATAGATAGATAGATAGATAGATAGATAGATAGATAGATAGATAGATAGATAGATAGATAGATAGATAGATAGATAGATAGATAGATAGATAGATAGATAGATAGATAGATAGATAGATAGATAGATAGATAGATAGATAGATAGATAGATAGATAGATAGATAGATAGATAGATAGATACCTTCATTGCATCTTTCGTTCTCTCAAAACTGCTTGACTTTTAAAACTACAAAAACACGCCGCGAACTCACTTGTCACATAAAAAAACGTGTTTGATATTGCTTCATTCGCAGGCAACATTTCATTGTTGTACGGTAACACTAACTATGAAGTATTCCAGGACACGTGCAGTCATAAAATATTTCTGAACGACGCATGTGAAATAACTTACGCAAAGCTAAGTTTCTGAAACTACGGTTGATAAATCTCTACTCATGAGACAAATATATGCTACTTGTCATTCTCCTAAGCCCTTGTACCCGCTTGGCATATTCGTCACATCCTCTTCTAGCCACCTTTATTGGTTAGAACTTTCAATGTACTGCTTTAATTATCTGATAGCAAGACACCAGCCTGTTAACGTCAACATTCCTTGACAGCTGACACGTAGGTGCAATCTCGCACGTGTGACCATACTTCCTGTCGAAAGAGGTATTAAAGGCTCACAGTAAACTTGCTTTCATTATACGAACCATTGCTCTGTAAGGACCACATTGACGACTTTGTTCCACAAAGGTAATTTTTTTTTTTACTTCCATTCCCATGGTGAAACTTACTGTAGTTAAGATCATACGGGGAAAAAATTTACGTCCCCTTAGTCTTTTCCGCGGTAAATATTGTACCCATTAAAGAAACATTTTCATGTATGTGATCCTGAAGGTGCTTTAATCATTTTGTTTCCTGAGATTTCACGTAGATATCTGCGAAAATTGGGGTTAGTACGCTTTATTATAACAAAGCCATAGGCACGAAGTTGACAAAGTTCATGTAATCAAATAACCGCCATACCGTGCGCTATGTATTTCAATGTTCGTACAATGGAGTGACACCTTCAATACGGCTGTATTTATTTCGGGCGCTTTGATACTTGCCATAAGAAGCTTAGCCGTGTTCAATATTGTCGGTTATACAGACCATTCTCTTTGTAATACTCGGTGAGACCACCCGAAGAAAACAAACATTCTCCATAAAACAATGATTCCTTAAACTAATGTCCTAGTCACAACCTCCTTTATTTGAATATTGAGGCTTCCGTAAAGTGAGATTGGATGATTTGAACTCTTTGTGATGTGCTCGATGTGTCCAAATAGGCCGGCGCCTCTCTTTGTTTATGCAGGACCAACGCTACGATACTTTTAAGATGAAGTTTACCCCGGCGATCTTGATTGTAGCCTTGGCAGCAGGTACGTGTAACCATCTGATCTGCTTTAGAGAAAACGTGCTGCACATCACTCCTCAAATAAAACTCGTGGAAGCTGCGTAGAATTATGAAAAGTGTGGTTTTATTACTTCAGTGGTAGCCCCTAAATATTCCTAAATAGCCTTTCGTTCAAGCTACTCAATTAGGTTTTAGCTGAAAACGGCTACATTGAATCATTCGCCGAAGTTTCTATTCCATTCTGGAATACCAAGGAACATTCCGGGCGAAGAAAGCATAGACAAGTATTCTTCCCAGCTATTATGTTAGCGTTTGTTACAAAGACTGTAAGCTTGTCTTGAACATCAGAAATATTCCTCGATTATTTTACAAAGGAGTGGCCCTGTTGATTAGTTGGCCACAAGAAGACGACCATTAAGGTTGGCAGGAAGGTGCTGTGAGCTGTGTGTCTTATTATAATTGCCTAATAGAAGATATATGTTATCAAGCCCTATCCAGCAATTGAATAAAAATTTGGATAGCTAAGGGGGGGGAAGGTAGTTTTACTGATCGTTGGCACTTTTTTTTCGTCATCATTGTCACTTGTATTATGCACCTTCTTGTCGCTGTAATACCTGTCATGTTCTATCTGGGATGCCTGCAGCACTTCTGGCAGCCGTCATTGCTGCCGAAGAGATAACAGCAAGTGGAGGAGGTGGTGAGCATAAAATCTTTTTTTTTTGCGTGTAACGAACGTAGTGTTATTATTAGATAATCCTGGTACTAAAAGCGAGCGATCCTCCTTGGACCTTTATAAACCACCTTCCTTTTTACGCAGTCGTTAGTGCTTATAAATAAAATGTTTTGCCTTTGATGAGTTACAAACCTACGTTTGAATTACCAACACCTTAGTAGTATACATATGGGTATTATTATGAAAAATGTTTTGCTACTATTCTCATCAGCCAAAGTGCAACAGCCGCACTATAACTAGTTCGCAAGCTGTGTACACTGATTTTAAAATGACTGTTGGATAGTTATAAAATCAGGACATGTTAACCTGTTTCTCGGACAACTGCATCATTTATTTACTTCTGAAGAGCTTAGAAAGAATAACGTTGCTCGTTCTACCTTCAATTTGTGTCAATATGGTACGTTCAAAGCGTCTAAACTTTTACGCCCTGAAGTTTTCCTTTATCATACTGTATTTAACGCCCTTAAAACTCTACTCACATTTATTGTAGGAACTGGAAGTGGATGCCCGGACACCACAGCATGCACCAAAAGCTGCAAGAAACAGGGCTACAGCGTTGGAATCTGCCTTGAGCCGCTACTTACCGTCTGTGCGTGCTTGTAATACTGAGCCGATCAGATCATTGAGTGGCAATAAATGTTTACCGCGTTCATGATGCACTGCGGTATTGTTATTGTTCGTGCTTTTATTTTGGTGAACGCCCTAGGTAGCATTACGATTAATCTTCCGTTGTCACCAGCTGAAATTTTCCTGGGGTGGCTACATTTCTTGAAGCGAAACCAAATACTTGCTCTGGGGCATTTTGACCAATGCGCAGAGTAACACAAGAGAGTTTACAGCCGAAGGGTTTTTCCTGATCAATCTTACTCCTTAACTATACGGGAGGCAACCAAGTTTCTTTTCACTCACTCTTAACCTTTACCCTTTCCGTTTATGACGACTTGCAAAGAAAGTACAGGCCTTTCACCTGCGCGGTGTGTGGTGGCTTTCGAAATAGAGCCCTCGTTTTGTGGGATGGTCCGTTTGGTATTGCATACTCGGACATGAGCCTCGGACACATATATACCAGTGAAATAGCTGTAAACGTAGAGGACTGACTAACGGACCATGACCTATAAATATTGATGGCAGTACTCGATATATCAATTTCCTGAGCCAGGTTATGGCGAGTCTTTCCGTTTTTAGGTGGACACTAAGTGGGATTCGTTTTATTTTAGTGTCGCAAGATAGAAATTTTAATTGGGTTATTTAGAAAGACAATGGCACTGTCTTAGTTTTCATCCAATGGATTTGAGGCAATGGTATCGTGTTGAGAAACGGAGCACAGAAAACACTTAATTTTTCAAACTGTGGCATTCAAGCGACAGTGTTTCGTAGAATAGGTTATTTGATATGATATTTTATGCATCAAACATACACCTAATGATGCACGCCTTGTGAGATATTATGCCACACAGGCACTATACACCTAAAGGGTAGTCAAGATACAATCTAAGGTACATCTGTCCTGGATACCGCTCAGCATGCACTGGTGCCTAGAAACGCCAACGCTTCGGAACTTCTTCGGAAAACCCTTCAATTCGGATTTCTAGAACAGCCACGAGTGCATATCCCGTGCAATGAAATTGATACAAATGATACAAAGGCAGCAAAAAAAAGCATGAAGAGTATTGTGCGGAGCATACTGTGCGGAGCTGATTTGGCCTCGCCCAAAAGAGCGTTTTACCAGAGGATTGCGCGTGCCGCACCACTTCTAGTCGAACATTTTTAGATTTTATTAAACTGTTCTGACGAGACTGCACGAATTACCCGAGTAGTCCTGCAGTTTAAGATGTCGCTAACATAACCCGCAAAAGTTACAAAGGGTTGAATATTAACGATTCATTTATAAAAGATGACCCATTCTTATGATGGTTGTCAGCGACGACCGATGGTTGCGCACCCCGCTATCAATGTGCCACACATAGCTGTTCAACCCTGAGTTCTTTCTTCCTGGGAAAGTTAGGACAACGTTTTGTAGCTACTGTCGAGAGTGCTGCCTTTTTTTGTGGCCAATACAACAGATATTTAGTGAGAAGAAGAGAATTCTGTAGGAAGTGCCACTTGTAAATACTTTATAAGTCCCCGCGTAAATCCGGTACATGTTCAAAGTCCTGACAGAGAAGACGTTAGCTAAGGAAAATCACGGATTGAAGCCACAAAGAAAAATACCTACCTCCAAAATACCGACTAGTGCCTGACTAAGCAAAGATATCAAGACAAGGACAGACCAGCGAGGCGATGGTCACTGTGCCTCCTAGAACAGCCGCTTTCGTTCAGGGAGCCGTAGACTTTACTCACACCACCATGTTCACATGCGGAAGCCTGGTTCAGATAATACGACTGGTTATCCCTCGGCGAGTTCTGGCACTACAACGGGAAGCTTCACTGCGTCTGTTTTGTGCTTTATTGTGCCGTCACGACCTCTTTATGAACACAGAGGCCATTCCGACTAGTTGAGATCTATTTTCGCACAGCACCACTAGCTTAGTTCGTATACATTACAGAAAGCTTTTTGAGAGGTGTGAACCACTCTAGAAGTGGACGTTAGGGACGTTCACCAATGAAATGGCCCACGCTGAGCCAGCTATACTTTGGGAAAATTTGATTCCACACTTATGATTACACTGCAGCACCAACGTGTTCAGGAACTTGCGCCGCGCCTTACCAAGATTGTCAATAAACTTGGTTCAGTGATCGCGGCAATAAATATTTCACCGGTAATTACATTGCTGCCTAATACAAATTCTTAACGCCATCTCTTGTTGAGGCAGCATCATCTGTGTAGAAAATGTCGGTTTTCCACAAAATATCGACTACGCTATTATTCATAGTGTGTCATTACTTTCCAAGTGTGTCATTACTAGTCTCTCTCGGGAAAAGCGATGTATCGGATAACATCCGGAAGGTATTATAATTTGTTGAATGCGAGTGAAACTTAAGACAATGAAGTACTTCAGTTCATCCATCATCCTGCAGTTTGTTGGTATTATTAGGACACAATTTTGCGCGGTGAGGAACGTGTGCTGACTATTTGTTAGTTTAAACCTTCCTTTAAAGAATCACACACAGATCAGCGGGATTACTTGGTGGACGTGCCACCTGTATAGGGCTCATGCTGACCGCGCTATACTTGAGGAAAGATTATTCCACACTTATGCATGCACTGAAGCACCACAGTGTTCACGAACTTGCGCAGCCTTCAACAAAAAAGTTTCAAACACTAGCGTAACTGCGTGGCACAATACTCTGTAGTAGGAGTGAAAGGTGGAGGAGTGGAAACTTATTCATCGTTGGGTAGAAAAAAAATTCACTGTGAATTTTACACCTTCTTCGGCAACTGCAGGAGCGAGACAGTCAGTGTTGTCATAGGAGATGAGCTGCGTAGGCTGCTTTTTGAATAGCAACAAGTGCAAGCTGACATTGACATTGTCCGCGTGGTAGTTCGCGATACTGCCCCGCCGCGGTGATCTAGTGGCTAAGGTACTCGGCTGCTGACCCGCAGGTCGCGGTATCGAATCCCGGCGGCGGCGGCTGCATTTCCGATGGAGGCGGAAATGTTGTAGGCCCATGTGCTCAGATTTTGGTGCACGTTAAAGAACCCCAAGTGGTAGAATTTTCCGGAGGCCTTCACTACGGCGTCTCTCATAATCATATGGTGCTTTTTGGGATGTTAACCCCACATATCAATCGATCAATTCGCGATACTCATGACTTGGCTGAACCACGCCATCATCAGCTCGAAACAACGACCTACACCAGTGCATTCTCTTTTATATACGTATAACAGAACGTTTCTGCGTTAGCGAGGTGGCTAGCGTTCACTCTAGTATAAGGTCGAAAACTTGTGTCATGTGCGTAATCTGGTCAGAATAGTCTAATAAAATGAAGCTTGCAACTTTAAACTTCCAGAAGGTCCCCATGCACTGCGGCGCGGGACGCGTCATACATCGAGCACAGGTTACATAGGTTGGCGTAACGGCGGCAAAACGGCGCATAGCATAACAACATGCACCCTACTGAGTCTGGAGAACTCTTTATCGTCTTGTTCTTCGAGCGCCTTAATATTGATATTGTTACGAATGGGTGACAGCAGCCAAAAAACAGAAGACTGGGAAGCTAGTAATAATAGACGGGAACACGTGTATTTGGCAAACTTGAGCCACTAGGAGAAACTGTACACCTCGGCGTCGGGGGCGGTCAACAAGTGCTGGGCGGCCGTTGGAGGCAGGAGAAAAAAAAAAAAGACATCGTCGGCCATTCGAGATCCGCCACCCGATGCGTTTGCATACGGTGGACAGTGGTCATGCCGGATAAATCGCTTCACGTCCCGTATCACAAAAAGATAAGGCTGTGGGCTGACATGCACCGAGAAAACATGTAAATGCTTGTTGGTGATATTAGGTGCGGATATGCGCTCTCGTATTTTGTCATCTCGTGGCTTAATGCTCGCAATACCATGTATCAAAACAAAAAAAAAACGAAAGGAAGCGAGCAATAGAGACCAGACAAAAAGAAAAAAAAAGGAACTAAGAAGGTTGCCCAGCACCGCACTCCTTAAAACTCTGGATAATTAGTTCAAGTGGCTTTTTTGTGAGCTACGTTGGATCATTCGAAAATAAAGAAACACGCACACGTGATAACAAATCATATTTGCTATATCGGGCTCTGTTGATACGCTTACGGTAAATCGGATACCCGGATTATGCCTATTCTTCTAAGCTCCAGGGCATTTTTCTTTGCTTTGCGCGTGTAAGCAATACAACCAGACAGTTTGTTGGCGAGGTAAGGAAGCTCTGTATTTGAAAATCATTTTTTAAAAGGGGCTTTTATTGAAAGGAGTTTCCCGCAGCTGTGTGGTTCTGTGGCTGAGTACTAGACGTTCAAAGCCTATTTTTAAATGCTGCTCAATCCTCCTTGTGGGCAATGAATCACTTTATTTTCTAATGATGTAGAGGACTTTTCTTACATTCAGAAGGAAGTCATAAGTATGATGTGTGCGTAACATCAATTATAAGGCACTGAAAATTCTCAAAACATACTACGCACGAAAAACGCCGCAGACACAAAGTTTCAAACGTGGTAAAAAACCACAATAAAAAAAACAATTCATGTCGTGAAATGCCATATCACAATTAAGTATGCGTACAGCCATGATGCAAAAAGAAGATAAGAATTGTGCCAATGTCACGGTGCTGTGAAGAACTTTGATGTAAGCGAATATTTACGTACTCAAATCAGTCGATGTGGTGGTTTCATAACAGCTTTCATTGAAAAAGTAATAAATAAAATAAAAACTACAAGGTGGAAGGAGAACATTGTATCTAAAAACTGGAGCTATTACCAAGGCTTAGTGAAAAGTAAATTTCATTCCTCTGCCTCAAAGTGACGTGTGTACTATTATATGAGATTCTCAGGTGATATAGCGTTCTGACCAGTACACATATATTTTTCTGTTGATTTATATCACTACAACCACAAGAACACAAAAATTATGTATGTTTAACTCGCTGTCCACATACGAAAAACATCACACCAAGCCACGTATATTGGACACCAAGTTCGATTGGTTGTAAATTTAAATATGGCTAGTTTATGGTGACGTTTCGACCAAGCCTTACCTTTAAAATACATCTGTTATTTTTCACCGTGTTATCATGTCTAATCGTTCCTAAACTAGCACCCAGACACCAAACAATATATTGATAATGTTTAATACTTCCAAAAGCAAGTTTTTTCGCTCGTTATACACAGCTACTCGTATCACTTGAATGGCCAACGCTAACTATTCAAAACTTTTGAGATCTTAATTAATAAAAGATTGCCTACCTCCGTTTCGCAGCGCCAAAATTAGTTCCACAGATGTCTGCAAGGACATGTCCAATAACCTCACTTCATGGTCGTCCACTTCAAGCTCCCTGATGCAGCATTGATATAGTGAAAAAACGTATACAAATGCATTGCGTGCTATTTCGCTATTGGAGAGAACATGCATATTAAGTAACAGCATTATGTGATAATTCCGTAACTGCACTGGGAGCTCTGACAAACGCTGGGCCTTGCTGTTTTGTATTTAGTACAAAAAGATTGTCTATTTCTCTGGGCGGGGTGTTATCGTTAGCGAAAACTCACTTTTCAAGTAATAAGTTAAATATGTTCGAAACATAAGACATAAAAATATGACAGCTGCTGCTATAACAGGTAATGCATAAGACAAAACCAAATATGCGATCGCGGCTGGTGTCGTCTTTTTCAGCTTTCAACGTCTTGCTTTCTTTCCGCTTTGCGGAGAACTGGGGAAAATGTTGACAAATAGCTATTTCCTGTGTTTCAGCCTATGTATTATTCAGATAGCGTAGAGAGCTCGTTTCGGTGAAATTTTGGCTTCAGCGTTGGCGTCCGTCGTCGTGAATGAAAAATTATCAATTTATGCAACGTGAAAAGTTGAGAACAGTGGAAAGAGAATAAACAATCAATCATCAAGCAGTTGTTTTAGCACACGTGTGCGCATCTGGTTGAGAATACAGTGAAAAGAACTTCCACTGCCTAGAAATATTGTGAAGGCAGCTATCACGATTTACAAATGCACGCGTTCTGTATACATACTTCGCAATGCAACATAAAATACTGCAGTAATAATGCCTGGTACGAGCACTCATTGCTAGTGTGCGGGAAAACACATGATTACCCAAATGTTATCGTGATTTTAAAAGTGGTTACCCACTACAAAAAAGACGCACACGGTACTGCGCCTATTCAGTTAAGACCACTGAGTGGTGTAAATGCTTAGCGCATAGCATAGCTTAGTGCATAGCAAGTCCGAAAAGGCTTTTTACGCTAGGTATTTTATGTGCCTGCTAGGATCAGGTTATCGTTGTCGCGTTCAACTCCTAAAGGCGAAGCTTCTTGGTCCCAAAGCTTTATAAAACACCTGAGACACCTCGTTCCATTTCTTAGTCAATTATGTGAGAATTGGCCGCAAAATTTCTTCGTGTCCTTCTACGACACCAGGATCGAAGAGCTTACCATGTGAACAGTTACAAAAACAAATCGGTACATGTCGGAGATATTAAAAACTATCATCTTCATAAATGGGTATAAGCCAAAACAATTGCTTGAACTATGCCACTCACCCCTGTTCCACTATAAATGAAGGCAACGGTGAGCCCGACACGAAAGGTTGCGACGAGACGGCGGAGAGCAGGAGATACTGAGTACGTACAATGAAAGAATGGGCAGTAAAGAGAACGGCGACGGCCGCTGCAATAGTACGCCGTAGTGATGGAATACCTACCTGAACGACTACGTGGCCCAAGATCTGGGAGTTTTTAAGCGCTTTTTTTTTCAGAGCGAGTTTGTGTCTCTGGAGCATAGACGAGCTTGTTGTGTCTATGAATGTGTTTAAACCAACACCACTTTGCGCTGAGAATCAATGCTGAAACAAGCCAACAACCACTAGAAGCAACCTGGAAACAACCTATATCAACCAGAACAGGCCGAGAAGCAATCTATAGAGGCTACCAGAATAGTCTTCAGAATCAGCCAGTTTCGTTGTATTACATCTGAAAAATGTTGTGGAGTCACTGCGCAGTCACCCTCGAAAACGGCTCTTTGTTCGTCCTGAAGACGGAATGCGGGCACTCTCCTTCTTGTGGAGTAAACCGCCCTTGTTTGGAGAAATTGCAGGAATGTTTGCCCCGTGTGCAAACGACCCATTGGTGCCTACACAACAGTATTACCTTTCAGACAGTGCCGTAGCCTGGTGTGGTGTAGTGGTTATTGTACGCGCGTGCTGAGTGATTAGTCATGAGTTCGAATGCCGTGTGTTCGCCTCAAGTTTTTGAACTTTATATCTGAATGTGACGCGTGCGCATCCATTGTGCATCTAATAAAATGCCAGCACGCACTTCGAAAGGCTGGTTAAGCCAACCAAAACCTGAATTTTCTTTTGCTATAGCTGCTGCTTTTTTTAGCAATCGCAAGAGCGGGGTTGCTTCATCTCAGTTACTCCCAGAATGGTGCAATGACGTGGCAAATTAGTAACTTCTCTAACAAAGCACCCTCGATGCCTATTTTCTTCCTTTACTTCTTAAAATGTAAGGCTAGCGTGAATTGTTGCAACCTTCCCAATTTCGCGTGTGTGTGTCCTTCGCATAAATTGGAAAATCTTTCGGAGCTCGCTCAGGCTCACTCATGAATTATATTTTGCAAATTGAAGTCACTCGCACTGACACGCACCGAAAATTTATTTGGCTGAACTCACTCAGACTCACACCCTCGAAAAATGTTGCCATCCAAAGTTACCCAAATTGATTTAAAAATATTACTCAACGGCGCTTCCTAAGAATCACACGCACAGCTAGTTCTGAGTCTGAGCGAGTCAGAGTGAGTCGACTCAAGAGTGAGTTCACCAACCTATGACTAGAACGCTCTATCACAAAGGTATGAGAAAGCCACTCCTTCGCCAGCGAACAGAGTATCGGTGGCCGATAGCTGCTTCCGCCAATTTTCGTGCACACGTATATGTAGCTAGAGCTGAGAATTTCCATGCGTAAGCTATACCCATAAGGATTGTCTTCTTTAGTATTGTAACTGTAGCTTATTTTACCGTCACTATCATATCACATCTGGTGCCCCACCGCGGTGGGCTAGTGGCTAAGGTACTCGGCTGCAGACTCGCAGGTCTAGCGATCGAATCCCGGAAGCGGCGACTGCATTTTTGATGAAGGCGAAATTGGTGTAGGCCCGTGTGCTGATATTTGGGTACAAGTGAAAGAAGCCTAGGTGACCGCGATTTCGGTAGTCATTCATTACGGCGTTTTTCATGACGATATGGCGGTTCTAGGACGTTAAACTCCACATATCAATATCAAGAAAAAGAAGTGAAGAAAAAGAACATATCGACGAATTTAGAGTCATGTGATCAAAAATGTATGAACTTGCAATCTTTCCGAGAACATCTCGTTCGACCAGCTAATTAAGATGTATAACCGAAAATGTCGCCTTTTTAAATCTGTAAATCATGGTGCGAAGATGAAAAATGACAATACCTCAACTGCTTAGTTAGAGATATTTCTGCAAATAATAACGTATTAAGCACTCTGCCTGTTGTATCATATGAATTTTCGACCAGGATAATTTTATACTGCGATACCTTTCAGCTTCAACTTTTTATAGCGTATTTCGAAGGACTTTTGCATGCACATAGTCAAGTTATAATTGCGAGAGGCGACATGAAAATCCCGTGACAAACCACTTGATAACCCCTTTATGAATATAATAAACCTACCTGTAACTTTCACAGGCTGAGTGAGAAAAACAATCCGGGATTATAACCGTGCTAATTTTCATCAATCCAGGACGGAGCTAGAAGATTTTTATTGGAACTTTTTTTTTGCCGTCGTTTGCCTCTCGAACCGTGAACGAAAACTGGATTCTTTTTAAAGAAAAAGTATTAGAGTTAGTTGACCAGCTTGTGCCGCTGATCTCTGCTTCCAACGATAAAACTAACCCTTGGTTTACTAAACATCTTCGAACATTAAGAAATAAAAAGAAACGTTTCTATGATACCGCAAAACGCATTGGCTCTGTGTCCTACTGGGATAAATACAAGATCTGCTTACAAGACTATTGTAAAGCCTTAGACACAGCTAAGAAGAAATATTATTCGCACGACTTGCCGTGACTTCTCAAAAATAACCCTAAAAAGTTCTGGCAAATAATTTTACCCTACAACAAGTCTCCTAATCGCATTACAATACACGATAGTGAACTAACGCCGCTTTCTGATGAAGCTTCCGCTATTGCTTTCAATGAGTACTTCGCGTCTGTTATTACACAGGAAGAATGTTCCAATGTGCCATTTGTTCCATATCACCCTTTCGCTTTAATGGCCCCAATCATTGTCACTGCCGAAGGTATAGCCCAACTCATCACGAATCTTAAGGTTTCTACTTCATCAGTTATTGATAACATTAACTCTAAAATACTGAAGAACACCAACCACAGATATTTCCAGCCGCTTCCTCCGTCTCCTAATTAACCAGTCGATATCATCAGGCGAAGTGCCCAAGGATTGGAAGATTGGTAAGGTGATTCCCGTATATAAGTCCGGTGACAGGCACTCGCCCCGCAATTATCGACCCATTTCACTTACATGCATCTCTTGCAAACTACTGGAACATATCGTGGCTTCTCATATCTACGATCACCTTGAATCGCACAACTTCTTCTTCTCCCATCAGCATGGCTTTAGAAAAGGCTACTCATGTGACACCCAGTTATTCGAATTCACGACTGACCTTCACTTTAATATGAACGCTAACGAACAAACTGATTGCCTCTTCCTTGATTTCGCCAAGGCATTCGATACTGTCCCTCATTGTCGTTTAATGTCTAAATTAGCCGCACTCCGTATTGATTCATTAATCCTGTCTTGGCTACGAAACTTCCTCTCTTCGCGTAAGCAACTTACGGTGATCAACGACATTTCATCTAACCTTTGCGACGTCACATCCGGTGTTCCCCAAAGCAGTGTAATAGGTCCATCACTTTTTCTAATATACAATAATGATTTGCCCGATAACCTTTCATCCACAGTTAGGTTGTTCGCTGACGATTGCGCCATCTACCGCAACATTCAATGTTTTAATGATCATTCCGCTCTCCAAAATGACCTTGACCTAACCTTCCGGTGGTGCGAAACTTGGCAGATGTCCCTTAACGCCTCTAAATGCAAGTTAATCTCGTTCACTCGAAAGCATAACAATTCAGCATTTCACTATAAGATTAATAACGCCCTTGTGTCAGCTACACCATCTTACAAATATTTAGGCGTTCACCTTACATCGGATCTATCCTGGACTACGCATATAGCAGCTGTCTCATCGAAAGCATCTCAATCTCTCGGATATCTCCGCAGAAACTTGCGCAACACTTTTTCTAACGTACGCGCATTATCATATATTACTTATGTTCGCCCACAGCTAGAGTATTCGTTATCCACATCGTCACCATATCAAGATTACTTGGTACGTATGTTGGAAGCCGTCCAGAATACGGCAGCGAGATTCATCTCCGGAAACTACGACTATCATTCAAGTATTACCCTAATAAAACAAGACCCTGCATTTCAGTCACTAGAAATACAACGCAACATTGCTTTTTTATGTCTGTTTCATAGGTACAATTATAGTAACGAAATTCACTGTTTGCCACTTTATTCTCCTGTGCGCACTTCCCAGCGCATTCACAATGCCCGTAGTTTTATGCGCATTCATGGTCACACGCAGGCATTGAACTTATCATCACTACCTCGAGCTATTGCATATTGGAACCGCCTTCCGGATCATGTTGTATCCATTTGTAACGGTGAAATTTTTCGCGACAACCTGATTTCGTTGCACTCTAGCATTGTGTAACGCTGTTGCACCTTTATTTTTGTAATCTTTTATATATGTATATATTTTTTCGTCTGCTTTTCTCCTTTATTGTTATTTCGTTTGTATACTGATGCCCCCCTTACTCAATGCCCTTCAGTGGGCCTGTAACGTATTTTGAATAATTAAATAAATAAATAAATATTAAAACCATGTTTAAGGGTGCTTTCAACAGTCAGTTCGCGATTTCTTAGATAGTGTGTTTACGAAAACGGCTACTCTTCTCATCATTGTTATTGCATCGTTATAAAAAGGAAACATGAATATTGAACGTGAAAAAACAAATGGAAGGCATTGAACGGAACCGATATCGCTCACGCATAGTGTACACGTTTTTCGCCATTCTGTGATGAGTTCTGCTGAATGTCAGAAACATGTGAGATGTTCAGTAGAAGCACAAGACAGATTACGAGACTATACCTCTCACTCTTGCAGATTTTGTGCCAGGCACTGCTTTCCTGGCAGCCTCTAGCATTCCTTGTAAAATAATGAGCGCCTGAGCCATTTAATATAGCACACTGAAACGAAACTTCGGAGCATAAATATGTAACCACGTCGAACGTAAAATAGTGCAACTGATATAGAGACAACACTGATGTTATTTATTGGAAGATCCTTAAAAAAACAAAAGCTGCGATTCTGTAATAGGTGAGCTTATGACTCCAAACTAAAAGAGAAATACTTCAAAGATTCGCTAAGACACGTCGCCGGGCTAGTTGGTTGGGGTTCATCATTTATAAGGGTATAGCGTACCTTTGACTTGGGATTGCGTGTACATTGGCCAATCTGGAAGTTGTGTGAATGAAAGACTTAAAGAACACAAATACCACGTATAAAACGCTTTGTCTGGTCATTTGGCCCTTCACTGTCAGATGCGTGGTGTTTTCTTTTTTGTTTCAAAACACCCGCATTCTCTTTAGGGCCCGTGAGAGAACTACACGTGAAATTATTGAAGCCTTTAAAAATCACAAAATGAAAGATAAATGTGTGAGTGTGGCTTCGATAGCTTTAACAGCTAAAGAAAAGAAGCATCTGGAATATTCACTTTGACGTTGGCGAGTTCAGATTGTCACGATCGATGATGGCGCATGCATGAGGCGTGCTGTATCTTAACATGATATGTTCCAGGTTTTATCGATCCACTGTTGCTGTATATATAACATGTGTGATCGCATATAAAACAATAGTTGCAAGTTAGCGCTGTTTGTGTGTGCATCTCTATTTTTGTGTCCTTGTCGTGGTGCGCTATAGCCTTATAAAAGATGAACTTCAAAGATGCGGGGAATGATTGTGATTGTAGTTGCAAGTCAGTTGCGAAATTTATTAGGCGACAAAGAAGTCATACTGCTTACAATTATCATGACACGTAGTAACTTGTAGAGATCGCCTTAAATATAAAGTGTAGAGTAAACGCTGTTGGACACTTAAAAATACTGTGATTTCTCTTCGGCACCCTATCGCGAAAAACAGTGGCACTGGCCCAGCGCCATACCTTTTTATTGGACCACTGTCCAGTGTGGCGCTGACGCTGAGACAGTGCCACGCTGCACGATGCACGCTGGCTCTACACACTGGGACACCTATTATTGGCTAAAATCTGGCTTTTAAATTGTGTTTACAATTTGTCGTGATGCAATTTTGATTTGATTGATGTGGGGTTTAACGTCCCAAAACCACTATATGATTATGAGAGACGCCGTAGTGGAGGGCTCCGGAAATTTAGACCACCTGGTGTTCTTTAACGTGCACCCAAATCTGAGCACACATTTGTGGTGATGCGCACATAGTAATTAGGGCTGAAATACGCACGCAGTGAAAAAGAACGAAAAAATAGAAAAGAACTTGAGTGAGCAGGAATCGAACCGATTACCTTAAGACATCACATATTTTTAGCCAGACACGTTGACCACTACTGCGCACCTAAATTTTGAGCACTGTATTTAATAACGTATTTGCGCAATAAAGACAAAATCAAGTGAGCAACAGTACAAACAAATTGCGAAAATAAGCGCTCAAGCGTTACTTATAAACACTCAATGACTAACTCAGCGTGAGTTCCTCACATGGAGAGTTCTTCACATCTTGTTATGCAAACAAAAAAGGGGTGAGGTCGAACAGTTCTCTAAGGTGGACTACCAGTCCGGTCTAAAGTCCAGCTCGTCGTAAATGTTTTTGAGGTGGATAGCCATTTAAACGATGTGTGTGCTTGAAGAGGTGGTGGTCTCTGCATTGCGGTATTGCATTCGTGTCTTGCACAAGCTGTGACACGAGAATAAGCTGATTTTTTTTCATCTTAAAAGTAATTTAGTTCTGCAATATTTTGAATATGTTGTATGCATACACAGTGTTTTGTCTCATCGTGCTCGCGCCAAAGTTGCAATTGTTACCTCATTTTTTTGTGAATTGCCTTGGATCACATCCATCTGGCACGTTTTGCCGCAAAGCTTGTTAGTGTAGCAGCAGATGTGTTACGGCAATCGTAGTGACTCGCTATTCGGTTAGTCATACCTATGTATAAAACAGCGTTCACCTGAACTGCTCAGTGAGCACTGTAGATTTCGCCCCTCGACAGTTTGGAAGTATTTTCTGTCCTCCTTGTTTACATTCCGTGAACGACAGCCGCAGCAGTTCACTCTAGCCGAAATGACCACTCAGCATAGGGCCGTACTTCTTGTTCCACAGTTGCTGTGAAGATCGTAGATATTCAGTTAGGAAGAGTCTAATAATTGTTACAATGCAGTTTCGATGTGAACTGACCTATCAATAGTCATATTTTCACATTCGATTACACAAATCGGGAGTTAAAAACACCAAGACTGGGCATTGCAGTGGATAACTGCTGCTAAGGACGTGCGGCTTTCTACGGTACGAGCCGCAAAGACTCGCTGCTAGAGTAGGTTGGCCTTGATTATCAGACTGATACGATTGACATTTTGTGTTAGGAATTATCAGTTTTATCGATGCCGTTTATGAAATACATTGAGCAAACACAATCAGAGCTTAAGGAAAGGGCACCCACGCAAAGGGGAGCAGCTATGGGTGCGCTGGAACTTTTTTTCCCAAAATTCTTGCATGCTCCCTTTTCCCCCACCCCCATCCCAAAGAGCAAGCATAGGTAAAGCACGACGCATAAGTCCTGTGCTCCCTGCCCTCCTGCAGGAACAAAGTTCTCGTTTGTCCCCCTCAGCAAAATACTGGCAGCGCCCCTTCCCCGCGCGATCAACATATGAATGATTTTACAGCGCACTTGCATTCATTGCCTAAGTAAACTTAAGCAATATATGTGTATTACATAGATGAGAATACCAACACATTCGGTAAATTTTACGCTCGACATGTCGCGAGTCAATGTGAAGTCTAACAGAAAGTGTACCGATCGCGCCTAGTTTCTGCCAACGTACAGCTAATATTATCAGTGTGCTGTAGAGAGTGTACAGCGTGACCAGTGCATACCAGCGCGCTTTAAGATGCTGGGCTACGCTGCACAGTGTGGCACAGTGCGTTTCAGCGCACTGGGCGACACTGGCCACGCCCTACAGTGTGTACCAGTGCCTCGCAGCGCTCTGTAGTACACTGGGACACACTGTACAGTGTTTCCAGCGTCACCCAGTGTGCTGAAACGCACTGGAAGATACTAGAAACGCTGTTTTTTTTTCGATAGGGCTTTCTTTTATTGGAACAGCAGTTAGTAAAGCAGCTATAAACTTGCAGTGCACACCTCAAGCAGAAAACACGCAAGAAATTAGCACCGACACGACTGGCTTGGAGTCACAGCTGTCACAGCTCGGCACTTAAAACGTGCTGTTCAAAGAGAAAGAAAGACTCGAGAAACGAGCGCACACGTGTACAAAATACAACCGCGAACAACTCTCACATTTCCTACTTTGATGGATGGATGGATGGATGGATGGATGGATGGATGGATGGATGGATGGATGGATGGATGGATGGATGGATGGATGGATGGATGGATGGATGGATGGATGGATGGATGGATGGATGGATGGATGGATGGATGGATGGATGGATAGTCGGATGGATGGATGGATGGATGGATGGATGGATGGATGAATGGATGGATGGATGGATGGATGGATGGATGGATGGATGGATGGATGGATGGATGGATGGATGGATGGATGGATGGATGGATGGATGGATATGGCTGTACTTTTTAGATCTGACGGTGACTAGCGCCACCAAGCCGTAATACTTAATGAACGAAAAACTAGATTTATTTTTTCCCTTTAATAGTGAGGTTGAGGATTCGTACTTTGCAGCGAAGGGTTCCATTTTCACTCTTGCCTTGACTCTAGCCACCAATCAGATAATCTCCTTCCAGTTAATTCGACCCGCTTAAAGTCTATTTTGCCCTCTGTGGATCAAGGAGTGCTAGTGCAATGACCATCTGTTCTGCTTTGTAAGAAGAAGGGGTTCGAACCGACACCGAGGATAAAATCTGACCCTTAGTATCTACGGACACTATCGCAAAACGAGCGGAAACGCCATACTGGGCGGCATCAACAAAGCATGAAACAGACGAGTGTTTGTGAGCTTGAGCTAAAAGGGAGGAGGCTCGAGCGACACGCCTGCCCGCGTTGTACTGTGGATGCATATTTCGTGGAAGGGGGCATACTTTGATGCGAGAGCGTATATAATCATCGAGTGGCATATTTTGCACTTCGAGCGTCAGGGGGTTGACTCCAGTGTCAACCAGAATCTTTCTCCCTGCTGGTGTGATCGAAAGCCTGGAAACCTGTGCCATTTGTTGAGCCTCGATAACTTCTTCAAGCGTGTTGTGGACTCCAAGTTTCATAAGGTTCTCAGTGCTTGTGCGCATAGGAATGCCAAGAACTTTCTTGATGCTTTTTTATGAGGATATTCAATTTATTTCTTTCATGAAGTTGCCACCTGTGCATAGATGCGACATAGCTTATGTGGCTCATCAAGAATGCACGGAATAATCTGAGGAGGTTGTGCTCTCGAAGACCACCCCGACTGTTGGAAATGCGTGAGATTAGTCGGAGGACCACTTCCACCTTAGAAGTCAGACAGTCAATCGTGCGGCCGTTCTGTCCATTAGCCTCGATAATCATGCCCAGAACGCGTATGAAGTCCACCCTAGGAATACACTGCCCCGATGCCGTGTGCAGCCTAATGTCGATTTCAGCCAGTGGTTGCCAGTTTTTGGGTATGGGTCCCCATCTCGTGGGTCGATATAAGAGAAGTTCAGACTTTGCTGGCGAGAGCTTGAGGCCCATTTCATTTATGTAGACTTCACTACAGTCTACGGCCTCTTGAAGAGAGCTCTCCACAGAGCCCTCCGGGCCACCGACACTCCATATGGGGATGTCGTCCGCGTAGATAGCGAACTCGATACCCTCTTGGTTTGAGAGCTTTGCAGCAAGGCCGCACATTGATTGTTAAAAAGCAGTGGGGAAACGACTGAGCCCTGCGGGGTGCCGAAGGAACCGAGATTTTAGGACTCAGACTTGAGATCCCCAAGCTGTATAGTGGCTTGTCTATTCTTGAGGAACGAGCTGGTGAACTTGTGAATGTTGGCTCCTAGGTTGAGAGAAGAGATGGAGGCAAGTATGTGGGAGTGCAGGACATTGTCAAAGGCATTTTCAAGATCCAGACCGAGAATAGCTCTAACGTCTTTTGTCTCCTGATCTATGATGTGATGCTTCAGAATTTTCATGACGTCCTGAGTAGATAGGTGTGGTCTAAAACCTACCATGTCGTACGGAAACAGGTTAGTCTTCTTTATGTGCTTTGATATTCGATCGTTGATGACATGCTTGGCAACCTTGCCTATACATGACGCCAGTGAAATGGGTCGTAAGTTGCTAAAACTGGGACTCTGACCAGGTTCAGGTATGAGAATAACCGACGCCCTTTTCCATTGGTCAGGGAAAGGCCCCGTCTTCCAAATACGATTGATTTCTTTGGTGAGGTAGGTGACAGAGTCATCGTCTAAATTGCGTAGTGTCTTGTTTGTAATGCCATCCGGGGCCGGGCTGGAGTTCCCATTAAGATTGTTTAAAATGGTGCGGACGCCTGCTTCCTGGAAGGGCTTGTCCAATTCGAAGGCTGGTGATCCCGTGTATTGCGCGTAGCCAGAAGGAGGCCGGGTTGTGTCCAAAGGGAGGTATCTCTGTGCCAGACACTTCATTATTTCCGTGTCGGATTTAACCTTTCTTTCTGAATGCAGTATTCGGTCTACCAAGCGCGTCTGGTTGGATTTAAATTTAGTCTGCTGCAGCAGGTGTTTGAGGAGGTTCCATTTTCCCCCAACTTTCATCTGACCATCCACTTTGTTGCAAATCTCGTCCAAATGCTGTTTTTCCAGCGTCTGACAGTCTTACAGTAAGTTGTTATTTCTTGGTTAAGACTTGCGATGCGTTTTCGCAGTCTTCGATTCATACGGTGTGCTTTCCACCTGGCTAGGAGGGCGCTTTTAGCCTCAAGAAGATGAGCAAGCCTACTATTTATTTTATTGACCGGTAGATCAGTCTCTATCGTTTCGGTGGCCGACTTGGCGTCTTCGACCAGCTGAGACAGCCACTTGTCGAAATTCGGTGAGTCATTAATCTCTTCTGCGCTCTTCGCTCGGATCTTACGGAAGAGGTCCCAATCTGTAAATTTGAAAGCGTTAGGGGGCTTTGCTTGAATTTGTAATGTCGTACTCAAAATATATTGGTCACTCCCCAAGTTTTCTCCTAAATTTAACTATGATACCTCCCCCGTGGTTGTGACAAAGGTGAAGTCTGGGGTAGTATCCCTAGAGCGAGAATTCCCAGTGCGGGTAGGAAACGTGGGGTCAGTGACCAAAGTAAGATTCAGATCCGATACCGCTTGCCAGAACTCGGCTCCCTTGGCAGTGGTGTGAGGGTAGCCCCAAGCTTGATGGGGTGCGTTGAAATCTCCCGCTATAACTATGGGTGCGTCCCCTTTCCTAGTGATCGTAACGGCTTTTGATAACAATGAGGTGAAGCTGCCTTTCGGAGAGCTATATATGTGGAGTATGAAAATGCTATTTTTAAGGTTGCTGCCAGGAATAATTTCTAAAAGAGAGTGTTAAATCTTGCTATTTGCCATGTGGAGATTGTGCTCAATGTAAGTGTACTTCTTGGACACAAACGTGCAGATACCGCGGCCATCTGGAGGTTTCATGATGTGATGGGTGTAGCCTGGCAGGCTCATTGTTTCCGTAAGAGTCTCCTGTAGCATAATAACATGTGGTCGAATTGGCTGGGATTTAATATACTGCTGAAGAGCTGCCTTCTTTGATTGGAAGCCCCAGCAGTTCCACTGCCAAATTATGAAACATTTAAGGTGTCCCGCCATTGTTGGGACCCTCAAAAGCTCTCTCCTGAGAGACGCTACGGGTTGCCACCTTCTGCACGATCCTGACCTTAGGTATTACTTGGGCCGGAGTAGCCTCGGCTGATTGTAAAGCTTTACCTTGGTCAGCCTCGATCTTTCTGACTCTGCTGTCCAATACCGCAATCGACTCGACCACCGCCCTGAGAGCATTTTTGATATCATTCAAGGTTTCCTTGACTTCTGTTTTAAAATCTCTGTCCTCGTTATTGGCAGGTTGTGCTAGCGCTCTCCTTTTTGTTGGTTTTGCCCCTGGATGGACGCCCATGGGTACCTCATCGTGACTCGCATCCGATGTGGCCTCTGTACAGGGAACTGTGTTTGAAGGAGACGGAGACAAAACCTGCTGTGATTTCCTTAAGTCGAATATTTCAGCCCTGAGTTGCTCGACAATGGCCGCTGAGGTTAGCATTTTCCCTTTGCATCTGCGCATATATATCTGAGTGTTGCTCTGGATTGGTACCCCCCTTTACCCGTGGTTGAAAGCCTTTGATCTTGGATGCCCAGGTCTGGTGCTGATTTCCTTGCTGCACACCATTGCGGACGGTAGGCACCCGTGAGTTAGAACGGCCCTTGAATCTAGATTGTCCTCTGGATCTCGAACGGCCCCTTGCTCTGCCTCTGGAACGGGATCGCCCTCGCGGTGGTTGTAGTTGTTGGCTGACGTCGCGTGGGCGCCAGCTGCTGCTCGGGTGCTCAGTCGTAGCGAGGCCACCTGCAGCGGCTGGTAGCGATAGGAAGTCTCCTCCACTATCTGTGAAGTTCATGTCGTCGGCGTCTTGTTCCGCAAATTCCATCGTATATTGCATCCGTCGCTCTCGTCTTCGTCGATGGACAATGTAGGGCACTTGAAAACGATGCTTACACGTCTTGTCTGCCGTGAGATGTGGACCCCCACACAACTTGCATTCTGGAGTGCAGACGTGATCCTCCGAAGGAGATGACATACCACACCCTCTACAGACGGCCTCCTCTGGATGGGGACAAACATCGGCTCGATGACCTAGCTTTCCACAGGCATAACAGACATCCGTCTGTCGACGATACAGGGTGCAGCGAACCAAACTATTTCCACATATGACGTAATTTGGCACTTTTAGTCTGTCAAAAAGGATGATCACCGTGGCGGAATTCTTGATTCTTTTCACTTTTAGAGCAGTCGGGTTTCTTGGGTGTACAATAGGTGAATAAAGTTGTTCTTGACCGATGTCCGCGTCAACACCTCTGATGATACCTTTGCAGGTGTCGTCGGGGGCAGCTCGGTAGGCACTAACATCAAAACTGGCGGTACCGAGAGTATTGGCGGTGATCTTAGAATACGCTCTGGCGTTCTTCTCCACTGGAGTGCTTATAACTGCAATGTTCTGCATCATATTCGGGCATACCACGTCTTCCGTGACTTCTTCCTCACTCAGCGCTGCAGCCACTGCGAGTGCCTTCGCGAACTTAATTTGACTCACAGTTCTCATGTCCATGCCATTTCTAGGTCTCACGATGACTCGACGGTGATCTCTTGGAAGGTAAGGAAGTCTAGAAGCAGCGATAAGACGCTTCTTCACTGCAGCCCGGGAGCGCTGAGGCGACCACGCGTCGCCGTGCATGGAGACGCTTCTTGAGTCTCGGTCCTGGGGTTATGCGTCCCACGAAGTTTACGTTTAGTGGTAGCCGTAGACCATCCAGAATCTTGAAGATCATCGGGAGTGATATCCTCCCATCGACAGAGACTTGCATAAACATTCCGCGCGTAGAATGCTGAAACACCCTTCCGAGAAGGGCCGGTGGCCGCTCCGCCGTAGCCTCAGCCTAGAGCGCTCAGCTGAGCAGAGGGGCAAACAGAAGAGTCTCGAAAAAGGGTCAAAAAGCTCACCCACGGTGAAACACTTGGTATCGATGTAGTCCGTGCGGTTTTATGCGTCGACTGGCACCAAAAGACCTTCACGACATGAACTGTTTTTTTTATCATGGTTTTTACCACGTTTGAAACTTTGTGTCTGTGGCATTTTTCGTGCGTAGTATGTTTTGAGAATTTTCAGGGTGTTGTAATTATATGCTACCGACTCATACTCATGGTTTCTTTTGAATGTAACAGAAGCCCTCTACATAAAGAGAAAATACAGTGACTCATTGCCCACAAGGAGGATAGAGCAGCATTTGAAAATAGGCTTCGAACGTCTAGTACTCCGCCACAGAACCACACAGCTGCGGGAAACTTCTTTGATTGATGGCCCCTTTTAAAAAAGAGTTTCAAAAAACAGAGCTTCCTTTCCTCGCCAACAAGCCTTCTGGAGGTGTTGCTTACACGTGCGAAGCAACGAAAAATGCCCTGGAGCATAGGAGAATAGGCAGCCCCTTCGCGGTGGTCTAGTGGCTAAGGGTCCCGGATGCTGACCCGCAGGTCGTGGGATCAAATCCCGGCTTCGGCGGCTGCATTTCCGATGGAGGCGGAAATGTTGTAGGCCCGTGTGCTCAGATTTGGGTGGACGTTGAAGAACCCCAGGTGGTCGAAATTTCCGGAGCCCTCCACTACGGCGTCTCTCAAAATCATATGGCAGTTTTGGGACGTTAAACCCCACATATCAATCAATCATAGAAGAATACGCATTATCTGGGTATCCGATTTACCGTAAGCGTATCAACGGAGCCCGATGTCGCAAATATGATTTGTTATCAGGTAAACGTGTTTCTTTCTTTTCGCACGACCCAACTTCCCTCACAAAAAAAAAAGACTTGTACAAATTGGCCCGAGTTTGAAGGAGTGCAAGCTGGGCAACCTTCTTAGTTCCTGTTTCGTTTTTTTTTCTTTTTCTCTCGTCTGTATTGCTCACTTCTTTCCGTCTTTTTTGTTTTGCTACATGGTACTGCGAGCACTAAGCCATGAGATGACAAAATACGACAGCGCATATCCGCACCTAATATCACCAACAAGCATTTGCATGTCTTTTCGGTGCATGTCAGCCCACAGCCTTGTCTTTTTGTGATACGGGACGTGGCGCGATTTATCCGGCAGAACCACTGTCCATCGTATGCAAACGCATCGGGTGGCGTATTTCGAATGGTCGACGATGTCTTATTTTTCCCTACCTCCGACGGCCGCCCAGCACTTGTTGGCCGCCCCTGACGCCGAGGTGTACAGTTTCTCTTAGTGGCGCAAGCTTGCCAAATAGGCGTGTTCCCGTTTATTATTACTAGCTTCCCAGTCTTCTGCCTTTTGGCTGCTGTCACCAATTATTGACAATATCATTATTAAGGCGCTCGAAAAACAAGACGATAAAGAGTTCTCAAGACTCAGTAGGGCGCAGGGTGTTATGCTAAGCGTTATTTTGCCTCCGTTACGCAAACCTGCATAACATGCGCTCGATGTATAACGCGTCCGACGCTGCAGTGCATGGGGATTTTGTGGAAGTTTAAAGTTGCAAGCTTGATTGTATTGGACTATTATGACCAGATTCCGCACATGACAGAACTTTTCGAGTTTATACTAGAGCGAACGCTAGCCAACGCGCTAACGCAGAAACTTTCTATTATTAACATATAAAAGAGAATGCACCGGTGTAGCTCGTTGTTTCGATCTGATGATGACGTGATTCGGCCAAGTCATGAGTATCAAGAACTACCGCGCGAACAATGTCCATGCAAGCTTGCACGCGTTGCTATTCAGAAAACAGTCTTCGCAGCTCATCTCGCATGACAACACTGACCGTCTCGCTCCTGCAGTCGCTGCAGAAAGCTTAATGTTCAGAGTGACTTTTTTTCCACTCAATAAAGAATAAGTTCCCACTCCTCCGCCTTTTAGTTCTACTACAGAGAATTGTGCATTGCAGTCACGCTAGTGTTCGAAATTATTTGTTGAATGCTGCGCAGCTTCCTGAACACTGTGGTGCTTCGGTGGATGCGTAAGTGTGGACTCATCTTTTCCTCAAGTATAGCGGGGTAAGCATCAGCCCTATGCAGGTGTCATGTCCACCAAGGATTCACGTTGAGCTCTGTAATATATAGTAGAAGAAAAGTAAACTAACAGTAAGCACGCCTTCCTCATTGTGCGAGAATTGTGTCTTTTATAGTACCACCAAACTGCAAGGTGCTGAGCTAAATGTCTTCATTCTCATAAGTTTCATCCGAATTCAACAAACCAAAATATTTAACGGATGCTTACTCCATACATCGCTTTTTCTGAGAGACATTTGTGCTGACACAATTGGTGCTGTTCTTATATACAAAGACAATAATAAAGGCGTAGTCTATATATTGCGGAAAGCAGACTCTTTCAACACAGTTGGTGCTGCCCCAACACGAGGCCACCTTCAAAATTTGTATTAGGCAGCGTCGTAAAAGAAAGCAATAAAAGGGAGAAGACCGGGAGGTTAACCAGAAAGACATCCGGTTGGCTACCCTACACTGGGAGATTAGGGAAGGAGACAAGAAAGACGAGAAAGAGGGAAGAGATGGAAAAGAAAAAAATGGGTTAGGGAGAGACTGACAGTAATTTCACTGCAGCGTGTAGAACTCTTCCGCATGTCAGAGGCGTTCACACAAGCCTGTCTTTCTCAGGAAACACAGCAGGGCTTTCACTGCCTTATGGGCTGTCGAGGCATGTGGACGTTGCTGTAATAGCACCTGCACAGAAAGAGGCTGATCATCCAGTCACTGCATTGCGTTGGCAAGTACTTGTCTCTCTGAGGCAAATCGAGGACAATGGAACAGCAGGTGTTCAATATTTTCGTCGGTGCCGCAAACATCGCACGCCGCACTGTCAGTAATTCCGATTAACGTGGTATAAGCTTTCGTGAAAGAAAGTAACTCCCAGACAAAGGCGATAGAGAAGCGAAGCTGCACGTCGATGTAGGCTGGGTGTCGCAATTATTGTTTAATATTTATGGCCACGACCACTGAACCAAGTTCATTCACATTCCTGGTATGGCGTGGCGCAAGTTCCTGAACACTTTGGTGCTTCAGTGTATTCATCAGTGTGAAATCGTCTTTTCCCCATGCATAGCTGGGTCAGCACGAGCCATTTCATTGGTGAACGTCCCTAACTTCCAGTTCTAGAGTTGTGCTCACCTCTCAAAAAGCTTTCTGCAATCTATACGAACTAAGCTAGTGGTGCTGTGCAAAAATAGATCCCAAGTAGTCGGAGTGGCCTTTGTATTCATAAAAAGGTCGTGACGGCAAAATAAAGAGCAAAACAGACGCAGTGAAGCTTCCCGTTGTAGTCCTAGAATTTTCATAGGGCTAGCCAGTTGAACTCTCCCAACCAGGTTTCCGTATGTGAACAAGGTGGTGTGCGTAAAGTCAACGGCCCCCAGGTCTGAACGAAAGCGACTGATGTAGGAGGCACAGTGACCATCGCCTTGCTGGTCTGTCCTTGTCTTGATATCTTTACTTAGTCAGGCACTAGTCTGTAGTTTGAAGTGGGTATTGTTCCTTGTGGCTGGAATCTTTGAAGTTCCTTAGCGTCTTCATGACTTTGCACAGGTATCGGATTTACGCGTGAACTTTTAAAGTATTTAGAAAGCAGCACTACCACCACAATTATCTTGTTTCCACCAGATGTCCATTGTTATTACTGCAAAGAAGGCTGCACTCTCGATTTAAGCCAAAAAACGTTGTGCTAACTTTCACAAGAAAACAAAAAAACTCAGGGTAAAATTTTTATGTGTGGTACATCGATACCGGTATGTGCAACCATCGGTCGTCGCTGATGATCATTAAAAGAATGGGTCGTCTTTTATAAAAAATTGTAAGTAAATCAACCATTGTAACTTTTGCGGGTTACGTTAGCAACATACTAAACTGCAGGATACTCGTGTTATTCATGCAGTCTCGTCAGAACAGTCCAACAAGAACTGAGAACTTTCGACCTGAAGTGGTGCGGCACGCGCAGTGCTCTGGTAAAAAACTTTTTTGGGCGAAGCCAGATCAGCTAAACATATAGAAATAGGTATGTTCCGCACAATACTCTTCATGCTTTTTTCGCTAGCACTGTATCATTGGTACCAATTTTATTGCACGGAGTGTGCGCTTGTGGCTGCTCTAAAAATCCGAATAGAGTAATTTTCCGAAGAAGTTCCGAAGCGCTGGCGTTTCTAGGCGCCAGTGTATGCTAAGCGGTAAGCAGGACCGGTGTACGTTAGATTGTATATTGAATACACCTTGGGTATATTGTGCCTGTGTCACTATATATCTCACAAGGCGTGTATCAATATGTATATGTTTGATGCCTAAAATATAGTTTCAAATACCCTATTCTACAAGACACGGTCACCTCAGGGCCAATGTTAGAAAAATCAAGTGTTTTCTGTGCTCCGTTTCTCAACACGATTTTATTGCCTCAAATTCATTGGATGGAAACTAATGACGATGTCATTATCTTTCTAAATAACCCATCGAAAATTTCTATCTAGTGACACTAAAATATAACAAATCCCACTCAGTGTCCACTCAAAGACGGAAGGACTAGCCATAAACTGGCTTAGGAAATTGAGATTCTCAAATACTGCCATCAAGATTTATAGGTCATGGTCTGCTAGTCAGTCCACTAGGGTCATAGCTATTTCACTGGTATGTATGTGTCCGAGGCTCATGTCCGAGAATGCAATACCGAATGGACCATCCCACAAAATGACGGCCTTATTCCGAAAGCCACCATACACCGTGTAGGTGAAATGACTGTACTTGTAAGTCGTTAACCTTGTAAGTAAACCTTGTAACTCGTCATCAACGGCACGAGCACAGGTTAGGAGTCATTGAAGAGTGAGGCTGATCATGGGAAACCATGAGGCTGTACACCCTCTTGTGTTAATTTGCGCACAGGTCAAAATGCCCCAGAGCAAGTAATTTGGTTCGCTTCAATAAATCTAGCCACACCAGGAAAGGCTCAGCGGATGACAACGGAAGATTAATTGTAATGCTACCTAGGGCGTTCGCCAAAATAAAAGCACGAACAATTAACAATACCGCAGTGCATCACGAACGCGGTAAACATTTATTGCCACTCAATGATCTGATCGGTTCAGTATTACAAGCATGCACAGACGGTAAGTAGCGGCTCAAGGCAGATTCCAACGCTGTAGCCCTGTTTCTTGCAGCTTTTGGTGCATGCTGTGCTGTCGGGGCATCCGCTGCCAGTTCCTACAAAAAATGGGCATAGAGTTTGAGAGCGTTAAATACAGTAAAATAAAGTGAAACTTCAAGGCCTAAATGTTTAGACGTTTTGAACGTACCATATCGACGAAAATTGAAGGTAGGACGAGGAACGTTACTCATTCTAAGCTCTTCAGAAGTAAATGAATAATGCAGTGGTCTGAGGAACAGGTTGGCATGTCTAGATTTTATAAATATCCAACAGTCACTTTAAAAACAGTGTACACAGTTTGTGAACTAGTTATAGTGCGGTTGTGACACTTTGACTGACGAGAATAGTAGGAAAACATTTTACATAATAATACTCATATGCATGCCACAGAGCTGTTGGTAATTCAAAGGTAGGTTTATAACTCATCAAAGGCAAAACATTTCATTTATAAGCGCTAAAGACTGTGTCAAAAGATAAAATGGTTTAAAAATAACCAGGAGAAGTGCTCGCTCTTAGTACCATAATTTAAATAATCATAACACTACACTCGTCACGCGCAAAAAAAAAGATTTATTCTCACCACCTCCTCCACTTGCTGTTATCTCTTCGGCAGCAATGACGGCTGCCAGGAGTGCTGCAAGTATCCCAGATGAAACATGGCAGGTATTACAGTGACAACAAAGAGCAACAAAGGGCAGCAACGATTGTAAGACATTCGGATTCATCAGACATAACTTACACTTCGCCAAATCTGATACTAAACTTTTAGCTTACAATACACTAGTCTGCTCTAAGCTTGACTATACTTACCAAATATGGAACCCTCACCAGACTTACCTCATATGTAAAATAGAGTCTCTTCAAAACAAAAGTGCCCAGTTCATAACAAAGATATACTCTCTAAATTCTAGCATAAAGGAAATTAAAAAGTCTCTAAAGTTGCCGTCTCTGCAGTCACGCAGACTGTTCTCCCTTCTGTCCCTTTTTCTAAATCTCTTCCATAACCATTCGCAACAGTCTGCACTAATTGAAACTGCTCATAGAATATCTGCTCCTCGAAACCAGGAATTCTAATTAGAACCTTCTTTTGCCCGAACAAACCTGTTTTTAGTATCACCATTACTTCTTGCTGTTAATCACTGAAATAAACTGTCCAACGATATTGTCTGTATAAAAAAACACGAAGAATTTACTCACAAATTAAATCTTCATCTTGGTGTTTGAATGACCTAGTACAACCGACCGAGATATACATGTTCTTATATAATGTTTTTAGCACGCGGTATAACTCTCTTACGTTACTAATAGCCGCATTGTTTATCATATAATGTTCAGTCTGGCTTGTTCATGTGTTACGCCTTCCTTTTTTCGTGTAGTTTTGTCGTTATATTTATTTGTCTGTGATTCTGTGCATTATTTATGCGTTATCGTTTATTTTTCATACCTTTTATTACTTCATTGGTCGTGTTAGTTTTTATGTATGTATACTATAACCACCTCCTTATGTAATACCCTCCGGCCTTTAGGATACATGAAGAAATTCAAATGACATTGATGATGAAAAACAAAAGTTATGCCAACCATCAGTAAAATTACCCCCACTTAACTATCCAAAGCCCTATGCAATTTCTGAATAGAGCTTATAACATGTATCTTTTATTAAGCAAATACACTAAGACACGCATGTCACAGCACCTTCCTGTCAGCCATATTGGTTGTCTTCTTGTGGCCAACTAATCAACAGGGCCAATCCTTTGTAAAGTAATCAAGCATTAATTCTCATGTTGAGGACAACCTTACACTCTTTTTCACAAGCGATAACATGATAGCGAAGAGTAATACTTGCTATGCTTTCTTCATCCGGAGAGTTCATTGGCATTCCAGAATGTAATAGAAGCTTCAGGGAATGATTCAATGGCCGTTTTCAGCGAAAACAAAATTGAGTAGTTTGAACTAATGGTTATTTAAGAATATTTAGGGGCTAACAGTGAAGTCACCAAACCACTCTTTTCATAATTCCACAGAGCTTCCACGAGTTTATTTGAAAAGTGATGCGCAGAACTTTTTCTATAAAGGGGATCAGATGGTCACACGTACCTACTGCCAAGGCTACAATCAAGATCACTGGGGTAAACTTCATCTTAAATGTATTTTAGTGTTGGTCCTGCATAAAGAAAGAGAAGCGCAGCCCAATTTAAACACATCAAGCACATCACAAAGAGCTCAAATTATCCAATCTCACTTCACCGAAGCCTCAATATTCAAATAAAGGAGGTTGTGACTAGGGCATTAGTTTAAGGAATCATTGTTTTATGGAGAATGTTTGTTTTCTTCTGGTGGTCTCAGCGAATATTATAAAGAGAATTGCCTGTATAGTTGACAATATTAAAGACGGCTAATCTTCTTAACGCAAGTACCATAGTGTCCGCAATAAATATATGCGTATTGAAGATGGCATCACATTGTATGAACATTGAAATATATGGCGTATGGTGTAGGCGGTCATTTGATTACATAAGCTTTCTCAACTTTTTGCCTATGGCATTGTTATACTGAAGCATACTAACCCCATTCTTTGCACTTATCTTCGTGAAATCTCTGGAAACAAAGTGTTAAAGCAGCTTCAGGATCACATGCATGAAAATGTTCCTTTAATGGGTACAAAATCTACCACCAAACAGACTAAGGGCACGTAAATTATTTTTCCCGTTTGATTGTAACTGCAGTAAGTTTCACCATGGGAATTGAAGTAAAAAAACTTACCTTAATTGAACAAAGTCGTCAATGTGGTCCTTACACAGCAATAGTTTGGATAATGAAAGAAAGTTTGCAGTGAGCCTTTAAATACCTTTTTCGACAGAAAGTATGGGCGCACGTGCGACAGTATACCTACGTGTCAGCTGTGAAGGAAGTTGACGTTAACAGGCTGGTGTCTTGCTATCAGATAATTAAAGCAGTACAGTGAAAGTTCAAACCAATAAAGGTGGCTTGAAGAGGATGTGACGAATGTGCCAAGCGAATACAATGGTTCTAAAAATGGCTAGTAGCACATATTTGTTCCATGGGTAGAATTTTATCAAACTTACTTTCAAAAACTTGCTCTGTGTGTGTTATTTGACATGTGTCGTTCGCAAATATTTTATGACTGCACGTGTCCTGGAATAAATCACAGTTAGTGTTTCCGTAAAACCATGAAATACTGCCTGGGAACGAAGCAATACAAAATACGCCATTTTATGCGACAAATGAATTCGCTGTGTGTTTTCGTAGGTTTAAATGACAAGCATTTCTGAGAGAACCAAAGACGCAATGGAGGTTTCTTTCTATCTATCTATCTATCTATCTATCTATCTATCTATCTATCTATCTATCTATCTATCTACCTACCAATTTATCTATCTATCTATCTATCTATCTATTCATCTATCTATCTATCCGTGTAGTCTTGGTAGCGTAGGGGTCTGTTTTATGACTTATTATTGCCAGTTATTAGCACAAGAGGGCATGAAAGTAGGAAGAATATGAAGTTTTGTAATATATAAACTGGATAAAAAATGCTGTTGTTTATGCCATGAGATGTTTTCCTCCAGTTCTGCGCGGCAGATACACGTATACCATGTAGGGTGTGCTAAGCGGGGATGCAGCGCATGAGATTGACAGTTTATAATTGCTCAGGAAGAGTGAGAAGAGACAACGGTAAGACAAGAGCGTTAAGAAAATCAGGCATCGGCATTGTTGACGTGACGAATCTCAGAACAAATATCAAGGTCTTAGTAGCAAACAAATTTATGCATTCTGCATGACAGCAATGTAGGCTATTACAATGCCGCGCAGTTCTTGTGACTGCTTTGTAAAAACATTGGTAGACAACAAGCCTTGTTTGAATATGTCTTACGTGAAGATAATGGCGAGTGAATGTTGATGCTGCATTTTTTTTTTGCGGGGCAGGTGCTTCGAGTCAAGCGGTACGAGGTAGTTTCACGTTTCCTTGTTGGTGTAGCAGTTCTCTGTACGTTGTGGGTTTATCTGGTAAACAAAGCGCACTCTAAGCTGCGATGATGAGAATATCCCATGAAACTTTCCAGAACTTCTTCCACCAGGGAAGAGCAACGCGTGATTATCACTTGCTGAATCAGAAGAGAAAAAAGGTAGTGTTGACTAGACTGCTATAAAAGCGGAGACAGCACTGGAAGTGCTATTAGCGTTACCTCGGAGAATACTCAAAGGAGTAGTTTTGCAATGTTACTTGCCTGGTCACAAAGTACGACAGCCAGCACTGCTACCACAATTGGCGTTGAATCGACAGTACGCCTTCAGAACGTAATTTGTACAGCAAATGTTCTATGCCGGGGTCCACAACGGCTCCACTGACGTATTTGCGTCACGGATATGACGTTGCAAAATGTATACTAATAGGTTTTGAAAAAAAAAACAAGAAGAAAAAATTCGGTAATGTGGTGTAGAACCAGCGACATCTTGGTTCGAAGCTAGCGGCGCTAAGCACAGTGCCACAGAGCCAATGTTGTCAAGGATGATAACAGCAAGCTGTTCAGACGCATCGTACACCGTTTGGGTACTCGGAGCGTTGGAATTTATCAGCGCCTTTATTTTATCAGTAGCGAGTTGGGCCGACGGGCTTGCGTTGACCACGCTGTCTTCCATTAACGTGGTCTCTCCTGTGCGCCGCGTTCATCAAACTCATACTTTGGGAGTGCACGAAGGTCACCGCTCTCGCTGTTGTGGCCTGGTTTACGAAAAGAGGGCGCTGCTCATGCATGACGCTGCTCATGCATGACCTCACCCAAAAGACATATCGGACCAAATACGAAGGGGTAGACACGGTATGCAGTGGGTGTGGAGAGGAAGAAGAAACTGCCGATGTAAATTCATCTTTGACTACCCCTCCGAGTCGGTCTCCTTCTCGTAACAGTATTAAGAAAAGCCCCGCCGAGGTGGTCTAGTGACTAAAGTACTCGGCTGCTGGCCCACAGGTCGCGGGATGGAATCCCGGCTGCGGTGGCTGAATTTTCGATGGAGGCGGAAACATTGTAGGCCCATGTGCTCAGATTTGGGTGCACGTTAAACAAGGCCAGGTGGTCGAAATTTCCAGAGCCCTTCACTACGGCGTCTTTCATAACGATATGGGGATTTTGGAACGCTAAACCCCACATATCAATCAATTATTCGAATTTCTAGAACGACTTTGGCTATATCTCAAGCAAGGTATATGAGTCTCGTGCGTTTAGAGCACATATGAAGAAAAGCCACACTGAGGTGGTTTAGTGGCTAAGGTAATCGGAGGCTGACGCGCAGGTCGCAAGATCGAATCCCCACTGCAACGGTTGCATTTGCGATGGAGGCAGAAATGCTGTAGGTTCGCGTGCTCAGATTTAGGCGCACAATAAAGAAACCCAGGTGGTAGAAATTTCCGCAGCCCGCCTCTACGGCGTCTCTCATAATCATATGGTGTTGTGGGATGCTAAACCCCACATATTAACGTCAAGAAAAAGAAGTGAAAAATAAGAACAAAGCGACGAGTGTAGATCGAGAGGATGTTGTAAAAAATTTATTAACTTGCAATGTTTACTATATATTGTTCAATTACCTAACACGGTCACTTTTTTCATAAATGTTATTGCGTCGTTATAAAAAAGAAATATTAACGTTGAAGCTAAAAAAAAGAATATGCTGTTTTGAATAAAACCGCATGCTCTCACCTGTAATGCACACGTTTCTTGTCATCCAGTGATGAATTCTCCGGAATGTTACAAACAAGTACAAAAGTTTAATAAAGGCGAAAAACAGACTTTAAGGCTATAACTCTTAGCCTTGCAAAATTTGAGCCTGGCACTGCTTTCCAGGCAGCCACTGCCAGTCCCTGCAGAATATTGAGCCTCTTAGCCGTTCAATGTGAGATACTGAAAGTAAACTTCAGTGCATAAATATTTAACCGATGTGCGAGATTTATTTTTAATAAATATCGCCGACATCATTCTCCTACTGAACTCTGTAAAAAAGCTGGACTGGATAGTCCTGAACTTAGGACGAGGATTGAGCGTCTGAAATTCCTCTTCCAGTTAATTCATAATCATTTTAAACTAAACTATTCAGATTACTTCCAGGTCAACACACAAGAACACTCCAGACATCGCCATAATATGTATATACCACCCCTAGTCCCACGTAACGATTGCTTTAAGTTCAGTTACTTTCCACGTGCTATTGAAGATTGGAATATGCTGCCAGAGTCTATAATTGGTTGTTCCTCGCTTACATCATTTGAACAGAATCTAAAACGTTTATTTTCCGAATAACAGTGACATATGTTTTTTTTTTGGCGTGTGTGTGTACTTTTTGTTGGTTGCATGATTCTGCAGTAGTTGTCTTTCAAATCTTCAGCGCGGTGCAAAAGTGCCGCCTCAAATGCGTCATGTGCTGTTCTGCGCGTATGTATTGCATCGCATGTGTGTTCCATTTATGTATGTTATGTATAACTTCGAGTTGCTGGTCACAATATTACCGAGAAATTATCTCGAGACCTGTACGGTACTTCTTTTTTGCAAATAATTGTTTGTACTTCCACCCTGTAACGGCCCACTTCTGGGCTAACAGTATAAATAAATGAATGAATGAATGAACCGCGTCGAACGCAAAATAGAGCAACCAATACAGAGACTACGCTGGCGTTGTCTATTGGAAGAACATTGCAAAGACGGAACCTGTTATTCTCTAATAGGCGAGCATATGACAACAAGCTGTAAGTGAAAAACTTCAAAGATGCGGAAAATGATTGTGAATGTACCTGTAAGTCACCAATCAGTTGCCAAATTTCTTAAGCCACAAACAATTCATACTCCTTACAATTAGCATGGTACTGAGTTACGTGTATATATCGCCTTAAATATAAAGTGTAGAGCAAAGACTGTTGGAAGCTTGAAAATACTGTAATTTCTACTCGGCTTTCTTTCATCTGACGAGAATTTATAAAGCAGCTGCAAACTTGCAAAGCAAACCTCAAGCAGAAATTACGTACGAAATTAGCACCCACTTGAGAAGTGCAGACTAACAGGTGTCACATCTCGGCACTTAAAACGCTCTGTTCAAAAAGAAAGAAAGAAGCATGCAATGAGCGTACACATATACACAAGACACGTGTGAACAACTGTCACATTTCTCACTTCGTCATGTGTGAGTAGCGCCCTCCTTTCGTAAAGCAGGCCACTACAGTGAGAGTGGTGACCTTCGTTTACTTCCTAATCACGAGTCTGATGAACGTGGGGCACAGGAGAGACCACGCTCAGGGGAGGAGAAAACCTATAGAGCGCGGGCAATGCAAGCCCGTCTGGCCTTATCGTTACTGATAAAGAAAACACAATATGATTTCCACACTCCGAGTACCCAAACGGTGTGTGGTGTATATGAATAGCTTACCGTTATCATTTTTGACAACGTTGGCTCTGTAGCATTGTGGTTAGCACCACTAGCATCGAACCAAGATGTTGCTGAATATACGCCACGTTACAGAATCTTCCCTTCTCGTTTTTAAAGACGATAGTCTTGTTTGGGGATCTTCCACGTAAACATTTTGGTCTGTCTGTCTGTCTGTCTGTCTGTCTGTCTGTCTGTCTGTCTGTCTGTCTGTCTGTCTGTCTGTCTGTCTGTCTGTGCATTTGTCTGTTTGTCCACTCCGAACGACACCGAGTACTTGAAACAACTGACCCTATCCGCAGTGCCCACCAACGTTGCACAAAATTTAGCGTTCATACTTGTGCAATGGTCAATTAATAAGCAATTATTGCGCATGTCTGGGGTACCCTAACAACACGTGTATGATCTGCATGAGCGTTTTTAAAAGAAACACCAAACATAAGTAATTTTAGGGACCATAGCGCTTATCACGCTGCGCTGACCATGCAACGCTCACAAAAAGGCGATTGTTTCCACCGTTTTGCTAAGACGAGACGGTGGTGGCACCTAGCCGTCACTTTGCATTCCACGCCTTATCACCTCTGAGCCGGGCGCGCACACCCGTCTCGGAGCCACGCGCTTGTTTTTCCAAGAAAACTGCCAGATGGCGCTCATGTCTCACGTGTGAGGTGACGATGTGTTCGTTGCCTACACTTTAACGAAGCGCCTCCAGAGCACCACTCACCGATTGCGCAGAACATCAAATAAAGGCTTTGTTCACTTTCTCCACACACAAGACTATCGTCTTGCGACAACATTTGCAGAGTAAGATGCAGATACGGGGCCAATGTTTTTGTAACCTGTTAGTATATATTTTTCTACGTCATATTCGTGACGGATATACGTCAGCAGAGCTGTGGCGGACCTCGACATAAAACGATTTGCGGTAAAAATTACGCTCTACAGGCATACTTTCAGTACAACGCCAATTGTGGAAGCCGTGGTGGCTGTCGTACTTTGGAATCAAGCGAGTAACATCGCACAACTACTCCTATGAACATACTCCGAGTTAACGCTAATTACGCTTCAGTGATGTCTCCGCTTTTATGGCAGTCTAATCAACGCTATCTTTTCATTCTCCTGATTCACGGAGTGATAATCACGCGTTGCTCTTCCCTGGCGGAACAAGCTAGAAAGTTTCGTGGGATATTCCCATCACTGCACTGTAGAGTGTGCTTTGTTTACCTGATAAACTTACAACGTGCACAGAGCTGCTATATCAACAAAAACACGTGAAACCACCCTATATCACTTGACTAAACGCACCTCCGTCGCAAAAAAAGTTCATTGTCGACATTCACTTGTCTATATCTTTCCGTGAAACATATTCCAACAAGGCATGTGATCTACTGATTTTTTTTTACAGAGCAGTCACAAAAAGTGCGTGACATTGTGATGGAATACATCGCTGCCCCGCAGAATGCATAACTTTGTTTGCTACAAAGACCCTGGTTGTTTTCTAGGATTCGTCACATCAACAATGCCGAATATGCTTTTCTTAACCCTCCTGTGTTACAACTGTCACTTCTCAATGCTCCTGAGTAGATATAAACTGTTAATCTTCTGTGCTGCACTCCGCTTACCACGCCCCTTATGGTGTACGTGTATCTGCCGCGCAAAACTGGAGGAAAACTTCTCATGACATAAACAAAATTTTTCATTCAATTTATATAATTACAAAACTTCATATTCTTCATCCCTTCACGCCCTCTTGTGCTAATATCTGTCAATAACAAGTCATGAAAGAGACCCCTACGCTACCCAGACTAACCGGATAGATAGATAGATAGATAGATAGATAGATAGATAGATAGATAGATAGATAGATAGATAGATAGATAAATAGATAGACAGACAGACAGACAGACAGATAGACAGATAGATAGACAGATAGATAGATAGATAGATAGATAGATAGATAGATAGATAGATAGATAGATAGATAGATAGATAGATAGATAGATAGATAGATAGATAGATAGATAGATAGATAGATAGATAGATAGATAGATAGATAGATAGATAGATAGATAGATAGATAGATAGACGGACAGACGGACAGACGGACAGACAGACAGACAGACAGACAGACAGACAGACAGACAGACAGACAGACAGACAGATAGATAGATAGATAGATAGATAGATAGATAGATAGATAGATAGATAGATAGATAGATAGATAGATCGATAGATAGATAGATAGATAGATAGATAGATAGATAGATAGATAGATAGATCGATAGATAGATAGATAGATAGATAGATAGATAGATAGATAGATAGATAGATAGATAGATAGATAGATAGATAGATAGATAGATAGATAGATAGATAGATAGATAGATAGATAGATAGATAGATAGATAGATAGATAGATAGATAGATAGATAGATAGATAGATAGATAGATAGATAGATAGATAGATAGATAGATAGATAGATAGATAGATAGATAGATAGATAGATAGATAGATAGATAGATAGATAGATAGATAGATAGATAGATAGATAGATAGATAGATAGATAGATAGATAGATAGATAGATAGATAGATAGATAGATAGATAGATAGATAGATAGAAACCTCCATTGCGTCTTTCGTTCTCCCAGAAATACTTGGCGTTTAAAACTAAGAAAACACACAGTGAATTCACTTGTCACATAAAAAGGCGTATTTGGTATTGCTTCGTTCCCAGCTACATTTCAAGGTTGTTCGCAAATACTAACTATGATTTATTCCAGGACACGTGCAGTCATAAAATCTTTGTCAACGACACATGTCACATAACACACGAAGCCAAGTTTCTGAAACAGCGGTTGATAAATTTCTGCCCAGCAAAAGAAATATGTGCTACTAGTCATTCTCTAAAACGGTTGTACCCACCTGAAACATTCGTCACATCCTCTTCAAGCCACTTTATTGGCTGAACTTTCACTGTACTGCTTCATTTATCTGATAGCAAGACACCGGCAGTTAACGTCAACATCTCTTGACAGCTGACATGTAGGTATACTCTCGCACATGTGTCCATACTTCCTGTTGAATGAGATATTTAAAGGCTCACAGTACACCTAATTTGATCATCCTAACTGTTGCTCTGTGAGGACGACATTGACGAGTTTGTTCAATTAAGGTAAGTTTTTTGACTTCCATTCCCTTGGTGAAACTTACAGCAGTTAAAATCACACGGGAAAAATATTTGCGTCCCCTTAGTCTGTTTGGCGATATATTCTGTACCGAATAAAGCAATATTTTTATGTATGTGATCCTGAAGCTGTTTTGTCCAATGTTTCCAGAGATTTCACGTAGATAACGGTGAAGAATCAGGTTAGTATGATTTACATTTAACGAACCCGAAGGCGCAAGTTGATAAAGTTCAGGAACTAAATAACCGCCTTTACCATGCACTATGTGCTTCAGTGTTCGTACAATAGAATTCCACCTTCAATACGCCCATATTCATTGCGGACGCTGTGATACTTCGGATAAACAGATTAGCCGTGTTCAATATTATCAGTTATACAGACTATTCTTTTTGTAGTATTCGTCCAGACTAGCCAAAGAAAACAAGCATTGTTCATACAACATGATTCTTTAAACTAAAGTCCTAGTCACAACCTGCTTTGTCAGCATGCTAGTCATTTTGAATATTGAGGCTTCCGAGAAGTGAGATGGGAGGATATACACTCTTTGTGATGTGCTTGATGCGTCTGCTTAGGCCTGCGCTTCTCTTTCTTTATGCAGAACCAACGCTACAATACTTTCGAAATGAAGTTTTCCTTGGCAATCTTGATTGTAGCCTTGGCAGCAGGTACGAGTAACCATCATCGCCTTTATGAAAAAAGTGCTGGACATCGCGCTTCAATATAAGCATGTGGAATCTTTGTAGAATGATGAAGATAGTGGTTTTTCGAAACATTCCTAAATAACCATTAGTTCAAATGACTCAATTATATTTTCACTGAAAACGGCTATATTGGAATCATACTGCGAGGCTTCTATTATATACTGGAATACCAAGAAACATTCAGGGCGAAGAAAGCACAGACAAGTATTATTCCCTGCTAACATGTTAGCGTTTGTCACAATGACTGTAAGGTTGTGTTTAACATGAGAAATATTGCTGGATTGTATTACAAAGAAGTGGCCCTGTTGATTAGTTGGCCACAAGAAGAACGCCGTTAAAGTTGGCAGGAAGGTGGTGTGACATATGTGTCTTATTTTAATTGCCTAATAGAAAATACTTGTTATCAAGTTTGATTAAGCAATTGCATAGGGCTTTGGATAGTTAAGGGGGTGGGGTAGTTTCACTGATGGTTGCCACAACTTTTTTTCATCATCAAAGTCACTTGAATTATGCACTTTGTTGTGGCTTTACCACCGTTCATGTTTCATCTGGGGTACCTGCAGCACACCTGGCGGCTGTCATTGCTTCAGAAGAGATAACAGCAAGTGGAGGAGGTGGTGAGCATACAATCTTTTTTTTTTTTGCTCACCACGAATGGAGTGTTATGATTACTTAATTCCTGGTACTTATAGCAAGCACTCCTATTTGACTTCTGTAAACGACCTTCTCTAATGACACAGTCTCTAGTGCTTATAAAATAATCGTTTTACTTTTGATGAGTTGTAAACCTACCTTCGAATTACCCACAGGTTCTTAGAATACATATTGGTATTATTATGAATTATTTTTTATAATTATTCTCGTCAGCCAAAGTGCCACAGCGCCACTATGGCTAGTTCGCAAACTGTGTACAATGTTTTTAAATAGACTGTTGAATAGTTTTAGAATCTAGACGTGTCAACCTGTTTATCAGACCACTGCATCATTATTTACTTCTGAATAACTTAAAATGAGTAACATTCATTACCTTACCTACAATTTTAGTCGTTGCGGTACGTTAGGTCTGAATGATCATTTCATTGCAATGTATTTGAAGCCCTCGAAAACTCTATGCACATTTTTTTAGGAACTGGCAGCGGATGCCCGGATACGTCAGCGTGCACCAAAAGCTGCAAGAAACAGGGCTACAGCATCGGAATCTGCCTTGAGCCTCTGCTTACCGTTTGTGCGTGCTTGTAATATTGAGCCAAGTCGATCATTAAGTGGCAATAAAGGTTACCACGTTTACCATGCACTGAGGTCTTGCTAAATGCTCGTCATTTTTTTCGTTCAGCACTCTAGTAGGTATTTGCACAGTTTATCTACCCTTGTCACCCACTGAGGGTTTTCAGGGGTTGCTAAGTTTATTGAAACCAACTAAATTACTTGCTCTGGGCATTTCGACCAGTGCGCAGAGTTACACAAGAGGGTTTACAGCCGCAGGGTTTCTCCTGATCAATCTCACTCCTCAACTATACGAGAGGCAGCCCAGTTTGTTTTCACTGACTCCTCACCTGTGCTCGTACCGTTTATGACGACATCCAAGGTCCTCAAACACGACAAGCCTTTCACCTGCGTGTTGTGTAATGGCTTTCCGGGTAATGCCTTCGTTTTGTGGGGTTGTTCGATTGGTATTGCATTGTTCGACATGAGCTTCGGACACATACTTACCAGCAAAAGAGCTGTTACCCTAGAGGGCTAACTAGAGGACCATGACCTATCATTCTTATCTTGATGGCACTATTCTAACATCTTAATTTTCTTGGCCAGGTGATGGCTAGTCCGTCCGTCTTTAAGAGGACAATGAGTGGGGTTTGTTCTATTTTAGTGTAACTAGATACAAAGTTCTAATGGGTTATTTAGAAAAATTCTGGAACTGTCATTAGTTTTCTTCAAATAGAATTTGAGGTAACAGTATGGTGTTGAGAGACGGAGCTCAGAAAACACTTGATGTTTGGCACAGTGGCATTGAAATGACTGTGTTTTGTACAATAAAACATCGAATACGCTATTTTATCCATCAAACAGACACCTTATGATACGCACCTTGCGAGATATATTGCAATACTGGTGCACAACACCCAAATACTATTCATGATAGTATCAAAGGTTCATGAGCGCCGGATACTGCTCAGCATACACTGGGGCCCAGAATTGTCAGCGCTTCGAATCTCTTTGTGAAAGTAACTCTATTCGAATTCACAAAACAGCAAGAAGCGCACATTCTGTGCAATGAAATTCATACAAATGATCCAGTGGCCGCTAAAAAAGCATGAAGAGTATTGTGCGGAACAGACCTATTTCTACATAATTTGATGATCTGGCTTCGCCCAAAAGAGCCTTTTAGCAGAGCACTGCGCATGCCGTACCACTTCAGGTCGAACATTTTTCATTTTTATTGGACTGCGCTGACAAGACTGCACGAGTTACATGAGCATCCTGCAGTTTAGGATGTTAATAACGTAACCCGCAAAAGTTACAATGGGTGAAAATTCTTACAACTTTTATAAAAGACGACCCATTCCTTTAAGGATCATCAGCGATGACCGATGGTTGCGCACTCCGCCAATGATGTACCACACATAATAGTTTTACCCTGAGTTCTTTTGTTTGCTTGAAAATGTTAGGACAATGTTTTGTAGCTACTATCGAGAGTGCAGCCTTCTTTGCAGTCATAACAATAGACATCTGGTAGAAAAAAGAGCATTCTGGTAGAAAAGCCGCTTTGTACATTCGTTTAGAATTCCCCGTGTAAATCCCTTATTTCTGCAAAGTCATGACAAAAAAGACGCTAAGGAACATCAAGAATTCTAGCTACAGGGAACAATATACCTACTTCCAAAATACGCATTAATGCCTGACCACGCAAAGATGTCAAGAAAGGACAGACCAGCAAGGCGATGGTCACAGTGCCTCTTACAGCAGTCGCTTTCATTCAGGGAGCCATAGACTTTACGCACACCACCATGTTACCATGTGGAAGCCTGGTTCAGGGAATACGACTGGTTAGCCCTAAGCCAGTTCTGGGACTACAATGGGAAGCTTCACTGCGTATGTTTTGCTCTTTATTGTGCCGTCAGGACCTCTTTCTGAACACAGAAACCACTCCGACAAGTCAGGATCTCTTTTCGCACAGCACTACTAGCTTAGTTCGTATAGATTGAAAAAAGCCTTTTCAGATATGTGGACAACTGTAGAACTAGAAGTTAGGGGCGTTCACCAATGAAGTGGCCTATGCTAAACCCGCTATACTTGGGGAAAAGATTATTCCACGCTGATGAATACACTTAAGCACCAACGTGTTCAGTAACATGCGCCGCGCCTTACCAGGATTGTCAATGAACTTGGTGCAGTGGTCCCGGCAATAAATATTGACCGATAATTACGACGCTGCCTAATACAAGTTTTGAACGCAGTCTCCTTTTGGGGCAGCACCAAATGTGTTGAACGCGTCTGCTTTCCGCAATATATGGACTACGCCTTTAATCATTGTCTTTGTATTGTAGAACAGCACCGATTGTGTCATTACAAATTTCTCTCAGAAAAAGCGATGTACGGACTAAGAATCTGAAAACTATTTTGGTTTGTTGAAAGCGGATGAAACCTCTGACAATGAAGAAATTTAGATCAGCCCCTTGCAGTTTGGTGGTAATATAAAAGACACAATTCTTGTGCATTGAGGAAGGCCTGCTCACTGTTAGTTTACTCTTCTTCTACCGTATCATACAGAGCTTAACATGAACCCTTGGTGGACAAGACACTTGTATAGGGCTGATGCTCACCCCGCTATACTTGAGGAAGAGATGATTCCACATTTATGCATACACTGAAGCACCACAGTGTTCAGGAAGCTGCGCAGCATTCAACTAATAAGTATCGATCACTAGCGTGACTGCTTGGCACAATACTCTGTAGTAGGACTGAAAGGTGGAGGAGTGGGAAGTTATTCTTCGTTGCGTAGAAAAAAAGTCGCTCTGAACGTTAAGCTTTCTGCAGCGACTGCAGGAGCGAGACGGTCCGTGTTGTTATACGAGATGAACTGCGTAGACTGTTTTCTGAATAGCATCACGTGCAAGCTGACATTCACATTGTCCGCGTGGTAGTTCACGATACTCATGACTTGGCCGAACCACGTCATCATCAGCTCGAGACAATGACCTACACCGGTGCAATCTCTTTTATATGTGAATAATAGAAAGTTTCTGCGTTAGAAGGTGACTAGAGTTTGCTCTAGTATAAGCTCGAAAACTTGTGTCACGTGCGGAATCTGGTCAGAATGGTCTAATAGAATCAAGCTTGCAACTTTGAACTTCCAGAAGGTCCCCCTGCACTGCGGCGTGGGACGCGTCATACATCGAGCGCAGGATATGTAGGTTGGCGTAACAGAGGCAAAACGACTCATAGCATACCAGCTTTAGTGCGGAGAACTCTTTATCATCTTGTTCTTCGAGCGCCTTAATAATGATATTGTCACGAATGGGTGACAGCAGCCAAAAGACAGAATACTGGAAAGCTTGTATAAATGAACGGGAACATGTTTATTTGGCAAACTTGCGCCACTAAGAGAAACTGTACACCTCTGCGTCGGGGGCAGCCAACAAGTGCTGGGCGGCCATTAGAGGTAGGGAAAAAAAAGACATCGTCGACCATTCCAGATACGCCCACCGATGCGTTTGCATATGCTTGACAGTGGTCATGCCGGATAAATTGCTCCACGTTGCGTATCACAAAGAGATAAGGCTGTAGGCTGACATGCACCGATTGAGATGAAAATGCTTGTTGGTGATATTAGGTGCGGATATGCGCTCTAGTATTTTGTCTTCTCATGGCCTAATGCTCACAATACCTTCTATTAAAACAAAAGAGACAGAAGTAAGCGAGCAATACAGACGAGAGAAAAAGAAACAAAAAAAACAAACCAGGAACTAAGAAGGTGTCCCAGCTCCACACTTCTTAAACTCAGGCCTATTAGTGCAAGTGTCTTTTTTGTGAGTGAAGTTGGACCATGCGAAAATAAAGAAACAAGTTTACGTGATAACAAATTATATTTGCGATATCGGGATCCGTTGATACGCTTACGGTAAATCGGATACCCAGATTATGCCTATTCTTCTATGATTGATTGATATGTGGGGTGTAACGTCCCTAAACTACCATATGATTATGAGAGACGCCATAGTGGAGGGCTCTGGAAATTTGGAGCACCTAGGGTTCTTCAACGCGCACCCAAATCTGAGCACACGGGCCTACAACGTTTTCGCCTCCAACAGAAATGCAGCCGCCGAAGCAGGGATTCGATCCCGTGACCTGCGAGTCAGCAGCCGAGACCCTTAGCCACTAGACCACCACGATGGGGCTGCCTATTCTCCTATGCTCCAGGGCATTTTCCGTTGCTTTGCACGTGTAAGCAACACCTCTAGAAGGCTTGTTGGCGAGGAAAGGAAGCTCTGTATTTTGAAACTCTTTTGTAAAAGGGGCCTTTAATCAAAGGAGTTTCCCGCAGCTGTATGGTTCAGTGGTGGAGTACTAAACGTTCGAAGCCTATTTTTAAATGCTGCTCAATCCTCCTTGTGGGCAATGAATCGCTTAATTTATCTTTATATAGAGGGATTCTGTTACATTTAGAAGGAAGCCATAAGTATGAGTCGGCAGCATATAATTATAACACCCTGAAAATTCTCAAAACATACTACGCACAAAAAATGCCACAGACACAAAATTTCTAAAGTGGTAAAAAACCATGATAAAAAAACAGTTCATGTCGTGAAATACCATATCACAAGTATGTATGCGTACAGCCATGATGCAAAAAGAAGCTAAATAACTGTGCCAATGTCACTGTGCTGTGAAGAACTTTAATGTAAGCAAATATTTACGTATTCAAATCAGTCGCTGTGGTGGTTTCATAGGAGCTTTCACTGAAAAAGTAATAAAAAAATAAAAACTCTAAGGTTGAAGGATTACATTGTTTTTAAAAACTGGAGCTATTACCAAGGCTTAGAAAATAGTAAATTTCATTTCACTGCCTCAATGTGCCGTGTATACTATGATATGAGCTTCTCAGACGATATGGCGTTCTGACCGGTACATATATTATATATTTTTTCTGTTGATTTATTATCACTACAACCACAAGAACACAAAAATTATGTATGCTTAACTCGCTGTCAGTATACGAAAAAAAAATCACACCGAGCCACGTATATCAGACACCAAGTTCCATAGGTTGTAAATTTATATATGGTGAGTTTACAGTGACGTTTCGACCAAGCCTTAGCTTTAAATTACTTCTATTATTTTTTACCCTGTTATCTCGTGTAATCGTTCCTAAAGTAGCACCCAGACACCAAGCAATAGAATTACAATGTTTAAAACTGCCAAAAGCAAGTATTTCCGCTCGTTATACAGAGCTACTCGTATCACTTGAATGGTCATCGCTAACTATTCAACACTTTTAACATTCTACTTAAAAGTTGCCTAATTCCGCTTCGAAACGCCAAAATTAGTTCCACAGATGTCTGCAAGGACATGTTCATTGAACCTCACTTCAAGCTCTCTCACGCAGCATTGATATAGTGCAAAAACGAATACAAATGCATTACGTGCCATTTCGCTATTGGAGAGAACATGCATATTAACTAACAGCATTATGTGACAATTCTGTAACTGCACGGGGAGATCTGACAGTGGGCCTTGCTGTCCTTTACTTACGATACGAAGAATGTCTATTTTTCCGCGCGAGTTGTTAGAGTGTTAGCGAAAACTCACTTTTCAAGTAATAAGTTAAATATGTTAGAAACATACAACATAAAAATATGACAGCTGCTGCTATAACAGGTCATGCATAAGACAAAAGCGAATATGTGGTCGCGGCTGGCGTCGTCTTTTTCAACTTTCGACGTCTTGCTTTCCGCTTTGCTGAGAATTGGTGAAGATGTTGACAAATAGCTATGCCCTCTGTTTCAGCCTCTGTAATATTCAGATAGCGTAGAGATCTCGTTTCACTGAAATATCTGCGTCAGCTTCAGCGTCGGTCTTCGTGAACGAAAAATAATCAATTCATTCAACACGAAAAATCAAGAAAAAAGGAAAGAAAATGAACGATCAATCATCCTGGGTCCGAGTGGGGACCAAACCAGGGTCGTTTTGGTGCGAGCGGGGCACAACCCGGGTCGTTTGCCTGGTAAGCGGAAGTTTTAGCAAATGGGTGCGCGTCTGCTTGAGAATACAGTGAAAAGAACTTCCACTGCTTAGAAAAATTGTGAAAGCAGCTTTCACGCTTCACAAACACACGCGTTCTGTATACATACTTCACAATGATACGTAGAATATTGCAGTAATAATGCCTTGTACAAGCACTCATTGCCAGCGTGCGTCAAAACACATCAATATCAAAATGCTATCGTGATATTGAAACGCGTCACCCACTACAAAAAAGACACACATTCTACTGCGCCTATTTCGTTGAGACCACTTATAGACTTAACGCTTAGTGCTTAGCACTGCTTAGTACATAGCAACTTCGAGGATGTTTCATGCACTAAGAGTTTGATGTACCTTTTAGGAACAGGTTATCGTTGTCGTGTTCAACTTCTAAAGGCAAAGCTTCATGGTCCCAAAGATTTATAGAAAACCTGAGAACCCTTTTTCCATTTCTTAGTAAGTTCTGTCAAAATCGGCAGCAAACTTTTTTCGTGTCTTTTCGGGACACCAGGATAGAAAAGCTTAACATTTCAACGGCTAAAAAATCGGTCCCTGTCGAAGGAACCACTGAATATCATCTTTATAAATGAGTGTATGCCAAAAAGATAAGGTGTAGAACGCAAGGCGATTGGGTAGGTGCCACCGCAGTGTCGTCTTAGCAAATCGTTGGAAACACTGGCATTTCGTGCAAGCATTGCATTGTCAGCGCAGCATTCCTTATTTATGCCTTTTGTAGTAAAATATACACATAAATATTATTGACGTGTGTTTACGGTGCCTCAGATATGCGCGATAATTGCTTTTTAATTGACAATCGCCCAATTATGAACGCTGAACCTTGAGCAACATTGGTGGGTGCTGTGGATGAGGTCGGCCATTTGGGATATCTCCTGGTGCCATTTAAAATGCCCGGTACCGTTAAGAATAAACAAACAGAGAAATGAGCATACGTACGTAGATAGATAGATAGATAGATAGATAGATAGATAGATAGAGAGATAGATAGATAGATAGATAGATAGATAGATAGAGAGATAGAGAGATAGATAGATAGATAGATAGATAGATAGATAGATAGATAGATAGATAGATAGATAGATAGATAGATAGATAGATAGATAGATAGATAGATAGATAGATAGATAGATAGATAGATAGATAGATAGATAGATAGATAGATAGATAGATAGATAGATAGATAGATAGATAGATAGATAGATAGATAGATAGATAGATAGATAGATAGATAGATAGATAGATAGATAGATAGATAGATAGATAGATAGATAGATAGATAGATAGATAGATAGATAGATAGATAGATAGATAGATAGATAGATAGATAGATAGAACGACAGACAGACAGACAGACAGACAGACAGACAGACAGGCCAATTTCTTGAACTCTACCACTCAGCCCTTTTCCACTATAAATTAAGGCAACGGTGAGTCCGAGACGGAAGGTTGCGACGCGACAGCGGAGAGCCGGAGATACCGAGTACGTACAACGAAAGAATGGGAAGTAACGGAAAGGTTACGGTTGCTGATAGTACCCCGTAGGGAATAAATAGCTACGTGAATGACTACGTGGCCGAAGATCTGTGAGTTTTGCAAGCGCTCGTTTTCAGAGAGAGTTTCAGTCTCTGGAGTATAGACGACCTCGTCGTGTCTATGATTGTCTGTTTCAACTCACACCATGCTGTGTGGGGAATCAACCTATAGAGGTAACCGGGATAGTCTTCCATATCACCCAGTTTCGCTGTATTACACTCTAAAAAGTTTTGTGGAGTGACTGCGCAGTTACCCTCGAACATGGTTTTTTGTTCCTCTTAAGGACGAAATGCGAGCACATTCCTACTTGTGGAGGAAAGCGCCTGTTTTTTTGGAGTAACTGCAGGAATGTTTGCCCCATGTGCGAAAGCGCCTGTTTTTTGGAGTAACTGCAGGAATGTTTGCCTCATGTGCGAACGACCCATCGGTGCCTGCACAGTCCTGTTGCCTTTCAGACGGCGCCGTAGCGTGGTGTGGTGTAGTGATTAGTGTACGCGCACTATGACTGATTGGTAATGACTTCTATACCCATCTGTTTGCTGCAAACTTTCCGAAATTTAGTTCTGAATGTGACGCTTGCGAATCCATTGAACATCTAATAAAATGCCAGCACGCACTTCAAAAGGCTGATTAACAGCACCAAAACCTGATTTTTTTTTGCTATCAGTTGCTTCTTTGAGACCCCGCAAGAGCATCGTTACTCCATCGCAGTTTCTCCCGAAATGGTGCAATGGGTGTGGCAAGTTAGTTACTCCTCTAAAGGAGCAACCTCAATACCCATTTTCCTGCTTTACTTTCTAGAGTGTAAGGCTTGTGTGAATTAGTGCAACCTTCCCAATTTCGCGCGTGTGTGTCCTTTACATCAATCGAAAAATCTTACGGAGCTCGCTGAGACTCACTCATTAATTATGTAGTGAATAAGAAAGACGTTGATACCATCAGGTCAGCTATAATCAGCACAAGAAAAAGACACGAGATCGGCGATCAAGCACCGTCATCTGGGTCCGCCTGCGTTCCTTTAGAGCTACCACCCCCTTGCTCAGTCCTTCAATAAACCCCCTTTACATTTGGTGGATCATGCTGGGTAACTACATCACCTACACCCTCGAACTTCAATCCCGCACCCTGCCGTCGACCATGCAAGTTGACGCTGCCCAACAGACAGCACCTCTCGTGGCCGCTACTTGCCCCGGCCTGGTTCACCAACGAGACCCCCCGATCTTTTCGGGCGCCGAAGACCAGGACGTCGAGGACTGGCTGTCGTCCTACGAAAAAGTCAGTGGACCAAACAGGTGGGATGATGCTGCTAAGTTGAGCACCGTCAACTTTTATTTGGCTAATGTTGCGAAACTGTGGTACACAAACCACGAATCCGAGTTCGAAAACTGGGCCACATTAAGCAGGCAATATCCTCGGTTTTCGGTCGCCATGCCGTGCGGAAGTTGCGCGCCGGACAACCCCTGCGCTCACGGGCACAAGAACCTGGCAAAACGTTTACCGCCTATATTGAAAATATACTCGATCTCTGCAGGCGCGTCGTTGACGCAATGAGCGAAAGTGCCAAGATCCAGCACATTATGAAAGGTGTTAATGACGACGTATTTCAAATGCTCCTTGCGAAGTCTCCTGGCACGGTGCGTGAAGTGGTAACTCTGTGCCAGAACTATGACGAATTGCGACGGCAACGAGCTCTCAGCCGTCGTCCATTTCAGCCTAACCAACCACTCGCTGCACTGGACGTCGTACCTGAGCACTCCCGCCTTCTAGCACAAAAGAAAGACTTTGTGCGTGAGGAGGTCGCACGTCAGCTTTCCCTCCTGCCGTTTTGTCAGCGCCAAGAGCTCCCGCAGCAGCAGCAAGAGCAACCACCGACACTGTTAATTCGATGCTCCGACATGCACTTCAGGAACAGATTGCCGAGGTTATGCCAGTACCCTTTCAGCAGCAAGTTGTCGCCGTGCCTCTTACTTATGCTGACGCAGTAAAGAGGCAGCAGACACACCAGCCCTCGCCGTTCAATGGACTGCCGCATGTAACCGCTCCTACTCAGTCTTCCGTTGCATGGGCTCCTCCCCTCGCTACCACAGCCTCGACTCAGCCGTATGCCGTGTGGGCGGCGCCCCTCGCTGCAAATGCCTGGCAAACACGCGATAACCGGTCGATCTGTTTTGCGTGTGGCGGCCCTGGCCATATCTCCCGATACTGCCGTCGTTGCGTGTTCGCTTACACAGACGTCCGACCACGAAGCAACTACATGGACCGACCACCTTTTGGTTATGAAAGTTTGGATCGTCAGTCAAACACGTCTTCCCGTGACTATGCGGCAACTTCGTCTCGTCGCTCACCTTCACCCAAGCGACGCTCCTTGTCACCCATGTGTCCGCGACCAGCCCCTCAAAATGAGGGAAACTAGCCGTCGCAGTTCAAGGGGCAAGAACTGCGCTACCGAAATGCTCAAGTCCTCGCACCTTGCCGTCAAATATTGTCGAATTTTTTGTAGACGGCACCCATGCATACGCTCTTGTGGATACCGGTGCCGCTGTGTCTGTTATAGACGCCAACCTTTGCCGCAAGCTCCGAAAGGTGACCACACCACTTGATATGATATCCTTACGTGCAGCAAACGGAGAACGTGTTCGACCTTTAGCCGCCTGCACTGTCCGACTCACAATTGCGGAGGGCCACTACATTGTTGAGTTTATCGTCCTTTCCTCGTGCTCTCATGACATCATACTTGGCTGGGATTTCCTATCGCGTAATCGTGCCGTTATAGATTGTGCCCGTTCCGAATTTGAACTGCTTAAGTTGTTCGACCAGCCCTACGACCACACTAATCAAGCCGCGCACAAGCTCGTTGTCAAAGAGGACACTGACATTTCACCGACAACAGCTGTTTTGCTCCCTGTGGTCTCCGACGGCATGCGTGATGTAGTAGCATTTTTTGAGCCATCAAGCCTCTTTCTAAGTCGGAAACCACTTCTGCTCCCTTATTCAGCCCTCTCAATTTCTAATGGAGCCAGTGCTCACTGCATTACCAATTTCTTTCCGCATACCATCAAACGTTTTAAGTATGAGTCACTTGGATGCGTACAGCCCATTGATAACGGACAAATTTTTACCGTGCGGCAAGAATCATCCCAAAGTGACCTCGCCGCCGTCAGTGCTTTTAACCACTCTGATCTACAGGCTTCGAAAGTGTTCGATTCGGTGATCGAGGACGGACTGTCACCACCTGAACGATCTGAACTCCTCCAACTGCTGTACCAGTACCGCGAATCTTTCGATGTGTTTCATCCTTCCCTTGGCCGCACTTCTACAACTCTACATTACATCGATACCGGCTCCCATGCGCCACTACGACAGCGACCATATCGTGTGTCTGCGGCGGAACGCCAAGTTATTACCGAACAGGTGAACAATATGCTGCAACGTGGCGTAATTCAACCTTCACAAAGTCCATGGGCCTCACCTGTAGTGCTCGTTAAAAAAAAGGATGGTTCCGTTCGCTTCTGCGTGGATTACCGGCGCCTAAATAAGATCACTCGAAAAGACGTGTATCGTTTACCCAGGATTGACGATGCCCTTAATACTTTACAAGGTGCCCAGTTTTTTCATCATTAGATTTGCGCTCAGGGTACTGGCAGGTCCCCCTTGCAGAGGCCGATCGACCAAAAACAGCCTTCGTGACACCGGACGATCTGTATGAGTTTAATGTCATGCCCTTCGGCCTCTGCAATGTGCCTGCCACCTTCGAGCGCATGATGGACTGGGTTCTTCGGGGTTTGAAATGGCAAATCTGTCTCTGCTATCTCGACGATATTGTCGTCATTGCGCCAGACTTTGGAACACATCTAGAGCGCCTTAAACACGTCCTCATGTGCGTGAAGAATGCTCAGCTCCAAGTCAACCTCAAGAAGTGTCACTTGGCTGCTCGGCAACCTACGATTCTTGGGCACGTCGTATCAAAGGACGGTATGCTTCCAGACCCGGCTAAGTTACGTGCTGTCGCCGACTTCCCCAAATCAACGACTATGAAGCAGTTACGGAACTTCGTGGGGTTATGCTCCTACTTTCGCCGGTTCGTGCGCAACTTCTCCTCTATCATAGTGCCTTTGACCGAACTTATAGGCAGCACCACTGATATTTCGTCATGGTCTTCTGAGTGTGACCAAGCCTTCTGTATCCTTCGTCGCCTCCTCACTTCGCCACCAATACTGCGCCACTACGATCCTATGGCAGAAACTGAGATCCACACCGACGCCAGTGGTGTCGGCCTCGGTGCGGTTCTCGCGCAACGCAAGCCTGGATTCACCGAGTATGTCGTCGCCTACGCCAGCAGAACTCTCCCCAAGGCTGAATCAAACTAAAGCATCACCGAGAAGGAACGCTTGGCGATCATTTGGGCGCTTGTCAAGTTCCACCCATACCTTTATGGCCGTGCTTTTAATGTAGTAGCGGACCACCACGCATTATGCTGGTTATCTTCGCTTAAGGACCCATCGGGTCGTCTTGCCCGTTGGCCTCTTCGGCTTTAAGAATATGACATTCGCGTTGTATATCGTTCCGGCCACAAGCAAACCGATGCTGATGCACTGTCACAATCTTCCCTATCCTCAGACATTGCATCTGTTTCCTCGGACAACACGTTGTCAGCTCTTGTCGAGGACACCATCTCTTCTGCACAACGCCATGACTCATGGATCGCTTCGCTTCTTGACGCGTTATCCGAGGCACCGACACTTCCAACCACTCGAACCCTTCGCCGCCAGGCTCCGCACTTCAGTATTCGGGATGGCCTTTTGTACCGGCGCAACTATTCAGCAGATGGTAGAAAGTAGCTACTAGTCATTCCCCGAACGCTGCGCTCTACCATCCGCGCGTCGTTTCATTCTGACCCACAATGTGCTCACGCCGGTGTTTTCAAGACCTACGAGCGCCTACGAAAAAGGTATTACTGGCGCGGAATGTTTACCTTCGTCCGCCAGTTCATTCGCGGCTGCGACGAATGTCAGCGGCGGAAAAGCCCGCCACATCCTGCAACAGGTTCATTGCAGCCACTTCCATGCCCAGACCGCCCATTGTACCGTGTAGGAATTGACCTCTACGGACCACTACCATTAACAACGGCAGGCAACCGATGGGCTATCGTGGCAGTGGATCATCTAACACGGTACGCTGAAACTGCTGCTCTCCCCACAGCTGCAGCACCAGACGTCGCAACTTTCATACTCAATAGTTTTGTGCTTCGTCATGGTCCTCCTCGAGATTTCCTCAGTGATCGAGGACGTGTTTTCCTCTCCGATGTAATACAAGCACTTTTTCAACAATGCTATATTGTTCACGGGAAAAGTACAGCCTATCACCCACAATCGAATGGCTTGACTGAGCGCTTTAATCGTACTCTGGGGGACATGCTCGCTACGCATGTCGCTTCTGATCAAACAAACTGGGACCTCGTTCTCCCATTTGTGACATACGCGTATAACACCGCTACGCAAGTCACTACCGGGTATTACCCATTTTTTCTCCTGTACGGTCGCCAACCATCGCACATCATCGACACTTTACTGCCATACTCGCCAGATCCCTCCGAATGCAAGCATGTCTCGGAAGCCGCTCGTTACGCAGGAGAGTGCCGCAAGCTAGCCAAGCGGCTTACTACATCCGACCAACAGCGCCAGAAGGAGACCCGTGACGACGACCATCGTTCTGCACCAACGTTCGTTCCTGGATCACTTGTATGGCTACATGTACCGCCCTGCGCCCCTGGTGTATCACCCAAGCTACGCTCTAATTATAATGGTCCCTACCACGTGGTCGAGCGTACTTCACCCGTGAACTACGCCATTGAACCCCTCACGCCACCGAGCGACCGTCGTCGGCGTGGACATGATATCGTTCACGCAAACCGTCTGAAGCCCTACTTTGACCCGCTTGTCCCCACGTGTTAAATTGCCACGATGGCTTCACCTTTTTCGCCGGGGGTAATTGTAGTGAATAAGAAAGACGTTGATACCATCAGGTCAGCTATCATCAGCACAAGAAAAAGGCACGAGATCGGCGATCAAGCACCGTCATCTGGGTCCGCCTGCGTTCCTTTAGAGTTGCTACCCACTTGCTCAGTCCTTCAATAAACCCCCTTTATCATTACATTTTCCAAATTTAAGTCATTCGGACTAACACGCACCGAATTTTCTTTTTGGCTGAACTCACTCCGACTCGCACTCACGAAAAATGTTGCCATCCAGAGTTACTCAAAATTATTATAAATATTACTCACCAGCGCTCACTCAGAATCACACGCACAGCTCGTTCTGAGTCTGAGCAAGTCAGAGTGAATCGACCCAAGAGTGAGTTCACCAACCTATTACTAGAACTTTCGACCACAAAAGTATAAAAGCCACCCCTTCGCCGGTGAACAAAATATCGGTGGCCTATGGCTGTTTCCGCCACTTTTGTTGCACACGTATATGTATCTTGAGCTAAGAATTTTCATGCGCAAGTTATACTCATAAAGATTGTCGTCGTTACTATTGTAGTTCTAGCCTCCTTCACCAACCCTACCACGTTACATCTGCTGCCCGGCCACGGTGGTCTTGTGGCTAAGGTACTCGGCTGCTGACTCGCAGGTCACGCGATCGAATCCCGGCAGTGGCGACTGCATTTTCGATAGAGGCGACACTGCTGTAGGCCCATGTGCTCAGATTTCGGTGCACGTTAAAGAACACCGGGTGGTGGCAATTTCCGGAGCCCTCCACTGCGGCATCTCTCATAACCATATAGTTGGTTTGGGAAGGTAAACCCCACATATCAATATCAAGAAAAGAAGCGAACAAAAAGAACCAAGCGACGATTATAGAGCGATAGCATGTGGTGAAAATTTGGTGGCCTTGCAATGTTTTACGAGAACATCTCGTTCAACCACCTAATTAAGATGTAGAACCGAGATTGTCGCCTTTAAAAATTAGTAAATCATGGTGCGAACACGAAAAATTACAGTAGGGGTTATTTTGCGTTCCGGAGGGAAGAAGTGAATTTCGCAGTAATTACTGCAACTGCTTAGTTAGAGACATTTTTTGGAATTATAACGTATTCAGCACTCTGCCTTTGGTATCATATGAACTGTCACCCAGGATGATCTTATACTGCGACACATTTTAGCTTCAAGTTTTGTTAGTGTGTTTGGAAGGACTTTGGCATGCACATATTCGAGCTCTAGTTTCGGTAGATGAAATGGAAGTCCGGTGACAAACCACTCAATTACGCATATAATAATAATGAAACTAGTTGTGAGGGGGCTTTGAACAGTCAGTTCGCGATTTCCTAGAGAGTGTATTTATAAACACGGACACTCTTGTCATTATTGTTATTGAATTGTTATAAAAAGGAAACATGAATATGGAAGGTGAAAAAACGAACGGATAGCATTGAACGAAACCGCAATCGCTCATGCGTGGGGCACACGTTTATTGCCATCCACTGATGAATCCTTCTGAATGTTGGAAACATCTACAGACTTACTCAGGCGCCACGCAGGTTTTAGTGCTAGAACACTGGTTCTTGCAAACTTTGAGCCAGGCACTGCTTCCTGGCCAGCCACTGCCAGTCTCTGCAAAAGAATCAGCCTTTGAGCAGTTCAATATAGGATGCTGAAACGAAAATTCGGAGCACAAATATGTAACCACGTCGAACGCAAGATTGTGCAACCAACATTAAGACTACATTGATGTTATTTATTGGAAGATCCTTAAAAAACAAAAGTTGCGATTCTCTAATGGGTGAGCTTATGACTACAAGCTGTAAGAAAAATACATCAAAGATGTGGAGAATAATTGTGCGTGTGCTTGTAAGTCATGAATCGGTTCCAATTTTTTTAAGCGACAAACAAGTCATACTGCTTACAATTAGCATGGCAGTGAGTAACGTGTAGATATCACCTTAAATATAAAGCATATAGCAAACGCTGTTGGGTCCTTAAAAGTACTGCGATTCCTTATTCCCTTTCTTTCATCTTAATAGCAGTTAGTGAAGCAGCTCTAAACTTGCAGGGCACACCTCAAGCAGAAAGCACGTACAAAACTAGCACTCACATCAGAAGTGAAAACTAACAGGCGTCACATATCGGCAACTAAAACGTGCTGTTCAAAGAAAAAAAAAGATTCACGAAACGAGTGCACACAAATACACAAAACACGTGCGAACAACTGTCACATTTCTCACTTCGTCATGTGTTAGTAGCGCCCTCTTTTCGTAAACCAGGCCACTACAGCGAGAGCGGTGACCTTCGTCTTCTCCCTAATTACGAGTCTGATGAACGCGGGCACAGGAGACACCGCGTTCACGATAGGCGAATCTTATAGAGTGCGGCCAACGAGAGCCCGTCAGGCCATCTCGTTACTGATAAAGAAAACGCGCTATGGTTCTAACGCTCCGAGTACCTGAACGGTATATGGTGTATATGAATAGCTTGCCGTTATCATCCTTGACCACGTTGGCTCTGTGGCATCGTGGTTAGCACCGATAGCGTCGAACCAAGACGTCGCTAGATCTACGCCACGTTACAGAATCTTCCTTTCTTATTTTTTTTTTTCGATACCTGTTAGTATCTATTTTGCAATATCATATCCGTGACGAAAATACGTCCGCGCAGCCATGGCCGACCCCGGGATAAAAGAATTTGCTGTAAAAATAACGTTTTGCAGGCGTATATCGGTGCAACGCCAATTGTGGTATCAGTGCTGGTTGTCGTACTTTGTGACAGGCAAGTAACATCGCACAACTACTCCTATGAACATACTCTGAGTTAACGCTAACTACGCTTCCAGAGCTGTCCCCGCTTTTATAGCAGTCTAATAAACACTACGTTTTTATTCTTCTGATTCAGTGAGCGATAATCAGCGTTGCTCTTCTCTGGCGGAACAAGCTAGGAAGTTTCATGGGATATTCCCATCACTGCACCGTAGAGTGCACTTTGTATACCTGATAAACCCACAACGTCCACAGAACTGCTACACCAACAAAAACAAGTGAAACCACCTCATACCGCTTGATTCAAAGCACCTCCCCCACAAAAAATTTCGGCATCGGCAATCACTCGCCAATATTTTTCCGTGAAACTTATTCTTTAAGGCATGTAAGCTACTGATTTTTTTTTTACAACGCAATCACAAAAACTGCGTGACCCTGTGATGGAATACATCGCTGCCACGCAGAATGCATAACTTTGGTACTGAGACCCTGATTTTTTTTCTGGGATTATTCACATCAATAATGAGGACACCTGTTTTCCTTAACACTCTTGTGTTACAACTGTCGCTTCTCAATGCTCCTGAGTGATATAAACTGTCAATCTCCTGGGCTGCATCCCCACTTACCACGCCCTATATGATATTCGTCTATCTGTTGCGCGAAACTAGAGCAAAACCTCTCTTGACATAAACAACAGAATTTTTCATCCAATTTATATAATTAAAAAACTTCGTATTCTTCATACCTTCACGCCCTCTTGTGCTAATATAACAAGTCATGAAAGGGACACCTACGCTACCCAGACTAACCAGATAGATAGATAGATAGATAGATAGATAGATAGATAGATAGATAGATAGATAGATAGATAGATAGATAGATAGATAGATAGATAGATAGATAGATAGATAGATAGATAGATAGATAGATAGATAGATAGATAGATAGATAGATAGATAGATAGATAGATAGATAGATAGATAGATAGATAGATAGATAGATAGATAGATAGATAGATAGATAGATAGATAGATAGATAGATAGATAGATAGATAGATAGATAGATAGATAGATAGATAGATAGATAGATAGATAGATAGATAGATAGACAGATAGATAGATAGATAGATAGATAAAAACCTCCATTGCGTCTTTAGTTCTCTTCTTAGAAAAGTTAATTCACTTTTTGCATAAGAAGGCGTATTTGGTATTGCTTCGTTCCCAGGCAACATTTCATGGTTGTACGGAGATACTAGCTATGATTTATTCCAGGACACGTGCAGTCATAAAATCTTTTCGAACAAAATAACACACACCGAGCCAAGTTTCTGAAAGTAAGGTCGATAAAACTCTACCCATGGAACAAATATGTGCTACTAGTCATTTTCAGAACCGTTGTATCCGCTTGGCACATTCGTCACATCCTCTTCAAGCCACCTTTATTGGTTTGAATTTTCACTGTACTGCTTTAATTATCTGATAGCAAGACACCAGCCCGTTAACCTTAACATTCCTTGACAGCTGTCACGCAGGTATACTCTCGCACGTGTGTCGATACTTCCTGTCGAATGAGGTATTTAAAGGCTCACTGTAAATTTGCTTTCACAATCCAAACTGTTGCTCTCTAAGGACTGCATTGACGACTTTGTTCAATCAAGGTGAGTTTTTTTTCTTTCATTCCCATGGGGAAACTTACGGCAGTTGAAATCAATTGGGAAAAATAATTTGCGTCTCCTTAGTCTGTTTGGCGATATATTTTGTATCCAATAAAGACATATTTTCATGTTTGTGATCCTGAAGCTGCTTTAACCACTATGTTTTCAGAGATTGCACGTAGATAACGGTGAAGAATCGGGTTAGTATGTTTTATAATAACGAATCCGAAGGCACAAATTGATAAAGTTCAGGTAACGAAATAACCACCTATACCATGTGCTATGTACTTCAATGTTCGTACAATAGAATGCCACCTTCAACACGCCTATATTCATTGCGGACGCTGCGATATTTCAGATAAACAGATTAGCCGTGTTCAATATGGTCAGTTTTCTAGACGATTCTCTTTGCAGTGTTCGTTGAGACCACCCAAAGAAAACAAGCATTGTCCATACAACTTGTTTCCTTAAGGTAAAGACCTAGTCACAACCTGCTTTGTCAGCATGCTAGTCATTTTAAACATTGAGGCTTCCGTGAAGTGAGATTGGATGATATGAACTCTTTGTGATGTGCTTGATGTGTCTGAAGAGGCCTGCGCTTCTCTTTCTTTATGCAGAACCAACGCTACAATATCTTCAAGATGAAGTTTACCTCGGCAATCTTGATTGTAGCCTTGGCAGCAGGTATGAGTAACCATCATCACCCTTATGGAAAAATTGCTGCACATCGCGCTTCAAAATAAGCACGTGAGAGCTCTGTAGAATGATGAAGATTTTCGTTTTGTGAATTCAGTGGTAGCCCGAAAATATGCCGAAATAACCATTTGTTCAAGCGAATCAATTATATTTTCACTGAAAACGGCTACATGGAATCATACTGTGAAGTCTCTACTATATTCTGGAATACCAAGAAACATTCAGGGTGAAGGAAGCACAGACAAGTATTATTCCTTGCTATCGTGTTAGCCTTTGTTACAAGTCTGTAAGGTTGTCTTAAACATAGGATATAATCCTGGATTTTCCTATAAAGAAGTGGCCCTGTTGATTAGTTGGCCACGAGAAGACAACTGTTAAGGTTGGCAGGAAGGTGGTGTGACATATCTGTCTCAATGTTACTGCCTAATAGAAAATACGTGTTATCAAATTTCATTCAGCAATTGCGTAGGGCTTTGGATAGTTAAGGGGGGTATATTCACTGATGGTTGGCACAACTTCTTTTTTTCATCATTAAAGTCACTTGAAATGTGCACTTTGTTGTCGCTGTAATACCTTTCATGTTTCATCTGGGGTACCTGCAGCACTCCTGGCGGCCGTCATTGCTGCCGAAGAGATAACTGTTGGAAGTGGAGGAGGTGGTGAGCATAAAATCTTTTTTTTTTTTGCTCGTCACGAATAAAGTGTTATGATTAGTTGATTCCTGGTACTAAGAGAGAGCACTCCTCATTTGACCTTTTTAAACCTCCTTCCGTTTTGACACAGACTTCAGTGCTTATAAATGAAATGTTTTGCCTTTGGTGGGGTATGAATCGGTCTTCGAATCACCAATAGCTTCTTAGCATACATATGGGTATTATTATGAATATTTTTTCCGACTATTCTCGTCAGCCAAAGTGCCACAGCGCCACTATGGCTAGTTCGCAAACTGTGTACACTGTTTTTAAAATGACTGTTGAATAGTTATAAAATCTAGACATGTCCACATGTTTCTCAGACCACTGCTTCATTTATTTACTTCTGAAGAGCTTAGAAACAGTAACTTTCCTTGTCCTATATTGAAATTCTGTCCTTTTGGTACGTTTGAAGCTTCCTAACGTTTAGGCCCCGAAGTTTCACTTTATTATAGTGTATCGAACGCCCTCAAAAACTCTATGTGCATTATTTTGTAGGAACTGGCAGCGGATGCCCGGACTCAACAGCATGCACCAAAAGCTGCAAGAAACAGGGCTACAGCGTTGGAATCTGTCTAGAGCCTCTACTTACCGTCTGTGCGTGCTTGTAATACTGAGCTGATCAGACCGCTGAGTTGCAATAAATGTTTGCTGCGTTGACGATGCACTGCGGTCTTGTTAAATTTCCGTCCTCCTTTTCATTGAACACTCTAAGTAGCTTTACGATTTATCTTCCGTTGTCACCCGCTGACCCTTTCCTGTGGTGACTGGATTCATTGAAGCGAACTAAATTACTTGCTCTGGGGCATTTCGACCGGTGCGTTATTTACACAAGAGGGTTTACAGCCGCAGGGTTTCTGTTGATCGATCTCACTACTTAACTATACGAGAGGCAGCCCAGTTTGTTTTCACTGACTCCTTATCGGTGCTCGTACCGTTGATGACGACTTGCAAGGAATGTACACGACTTTCACCTGCGTGGTGTGTGGCGGCTTTCCGCCTAATGCTGTCGTTTTGTGGGGTTGTTCGTTTGGTATTGCATTCTCGGACATGAGCCTTGGACCCATACTTACCATTGAAAGAGCTTTTACTCTAGAGGGCTGACTAGGGGACCATGACCTATAATTCTTATCTTCATAGTAGTATTTAACATCTTAACTTTCTTGGCCAGGTGATGGCGAGTCCTTCCGTCTTTAAGGGGACAATGAGTGGGGTTTGTTTTATTTTAGTGTCACTAGATAGAAATTTTAGCTGGAGTATTTAGAAACATTCTGGCACTGTCATTAGTTTTCTTGAAATGAATTTCAGGTAACAGTATCTTTTTGAGAGTCGGAGCTCAGAAAACACTTTGTGTTAGGTACAGTGGCATTTAAAGACCGTGGTTTGTACAATAAAGCATTGCATAGGCTATTTTATGCATAAAACAGACAACTTATGATACGCGCCTTGCGAGATATATTGCGATACTGGTGCACAACACCCAAAGAGTATTCAAGATAGTATCAAAGATACATGAATCCTGGATACTGCTCAGCATACACTGGGGCCCAAAATTGTCAGCGCTTCGGATCTCCTTGTGAAAATCTATCAGTTCGAATTCGCAAAACAGCTACAAGCGCACATTCTGTACAATGAAATTCATACAAATTATCCAGTTTCAGCTAAAAAAGCATGAAGAGTATTGTGCGCAGCAGACATATTTCTACATGTTTAGGGGATCTGGCTTCGCCCAAAAGAGCATTCTACCAGAGACTGCGCGGGCCGTTCCACTTCAGGTTGGACATTTTTCATTTTTATTGGACTGTGCTGACAAGACTGCACGAATTACACGAGTATCCTGGAGTTTAGAATGTTGCTAAAGTAACCCGCAAAAGTTCCAATGGGTTGAATTTCTTACGATTTTTTTATAAAAGATGACCCATTCCTTTAATGATCATCAGCGACGACCGATGGTTGCTCACACCGCTGTCGATGTACCACACATACAATTTTTATCCTGTATTCTTTTGTTGGCTTGAAAAAGTTAGCACAATGTTTTGTGGCTACTATTGAGAGTGCAGCCTTCTTTGCAGTCATAACAACAGACAGCTGGTAGAAAAAAGAGAATTCTGGTGGAAACGCCACTTTGTACAGGCTTTTAGGAGTCCCCGCGTAAATATGTTACATCTGCAAAGTCATGACGAAGAAGGCGCTAAGGGACATCAAGAATTCCCGCCACAGGGAACAATATACCTACCTCCGAAATACGGAATAATGCCTGACCACGCAATGATGTCAAGACATGGGCAGACCAGCAAGGCGATGGTCACTGGGCCTCGTACAAAAGCCGCTTTCCTTCAGCCCTGCAAGCCGTAAACTTTACGCACACTACCATGTTCACACGCGGAAGCCTGATTTGGAGAATGAGACTGGTTAGCCTAATGCAAATTCTGGGACTAAAATGGGAAGCTTCACTTCGTCTGTTTTGCTCTTTATTATGCCGTCACGACCTCTTTATGAACACAGAGGCCACTCCGAATAGTTGAGGTCTATTTTCGCACAGCACCACTAGCTTAGTTCGTATAGATTGCAGAAAGCTTTTTGAGAGGTGTGGACAACTCTAGAACTGGAAGTTAGGAGCGTTAACCAATGAAATAGCCCATGCTGCACCAGCTATGCTTGGGGAAAAGACGATTTCACACTGGTGAATACACTGAAGCACCAACGTGTTCACGAACTTGCGCCGCGCCTTACCGGGTTTGTGAATGAACTTGGTTCAGTGGTCGGGGCAATCAAATATTTACCTGATAATTACCATGCTGCGTAATACAAACTCAGAATGCCGCCTTGTGTTGAGGCAGCACCAACTGTGTTCAAAACGTCGGCTTTCCGCAAAATGTCGACTACGCCATTATTCACAGTCTTTGTATTGTATAGCACCACCAATTGCGTCATTACTCGTCTCTCTTAGCAAAAGCGATGTATCGACTAAACATCCGCTAACTATAATGGATTGTTGAATGCGGATGAAGATTATGACATTGAAGCAGTTGAGCTAATTCCCTTGCAGTTTGTTCGTATTCAGCATTCAGCATATAGGTTTCGGACACTAGTGTGACTCCGTGGTACATCACTCTGTAATAAAACTGGAAGGTGGAGGAATTGGAACTTGTTCATCGTTGGGTATAAAAAAAACCCACTCTGAACCTAAAGCTTTTTGCAACGACTGCAGGAGCGAGAGAGTCAGTGTTGTAATACGAGATGAGCTGCGTATATACACTGTTTTCTGAATAGCAACAAGTGCAAGCTTACATTGACATTGTCTGCGTGGTGGTTTTCAATACTTATGACTTGGCCGAACCACGTCATAATGAGCTCGAAACGATGGCCTACACCGGTGCATTCTGTTTTATATGTGAGTGATAGAAAGTTTCTGCGCTAGCACGGGGGCTAGCGTTTGCTCTATAGTAAAAGCTCTACAAGTTGTGTCACGTGCGGCATCTGGTCAGAAGAGTCTATTACAATCAATCTGGCTACTTTACACTTCTAGGTGGTTCCCATGCATTGCTGCGTGACATACATCGAGCGAAGGTTACGTGCAAGTTGGTTGGTGTAACGCAGGCGAAACGACGTGTATTATAACAACCTGTGGCCTACTCAGTCTGGAAAAGTCTTCACCGTCTTGTTCTTTGAGCGCCTAATAATTATATTGTCATTATGGTTGACAGCAGCCCAAAGACGTGATATTCGGATGGCAGTATAACGAACGGGAACGCGTTTATTAGGCCAACTTGCGCCATTAAAAAAACTGTACACCTCGGGCTTCGGTAGCGGTCAACATGCGCTCGGCGGCCGTCGGGGAACAAAATGTGTGCTGAATTAAAAGACACCGTCGACCATTGGAGATACGCTCCCTAAAGCGACTGTATGCGCGGGGCAGTGCTCATGCCAGATAAGGCACTCCACGCACCGTACCACAAACAGAGATAAGGCTGTGGGTCGGCATGCACCCAGAAGAGACAGAATGATTCATTTATAAGCGGGGTTCAACATCCCGAAACCACATATGATTATGGGAGACGCCGTGGTGGAGGGCTCCAAAAATTTCGACCACCTGGGGTTCTTTAACGTGCACGCAAATCGGAGCACACGGGCCTACAGCATTTACGCCTCCATAGGAAATGCATTCGCCGCAGCCTGGATTCAATCCAACGACCTGTGGGTCAGTAGCCGAGTTCCTTAGCCACTAGACCACTGGGGTGGGGCCCTGGGGATGAATGTTCTGTTTACGTACGGTGCGAATATAAACATTCCTGACAGATCAGTGATGTTTTGGATGGCACCAGGTCAAATTTTGGATACCCTACCATGATCAGCTGCCTAAACCTCTGTGTGTCTTCGAAAATGACGTAGTGATCCCACCATGCTCAAGTGCGCAAGTGGCCGTGAAATGTGACGTGCCAGGCGACTCCGAGAACTTTGGCGAGCAAATTCCAACGTTGCTATTCAGTCATGGATTGTCTGTTGCAATAGGTGTTGTCAACATAAAATGCGGACCCACACAAGTCCTTGTTACGAACTTTCACGCTGAGCGTCGGGATTTTAGGCCAGGTACGGGAGTGGCGTACGTAGAAGAGTTCGCCGAGGTTACAGACTGCCTGACTGTTGAGCCCGATGACTCGACTGACCTGCCGCCCGTATCTCTATCCGTAGATGTTGGCCCACATTTGCTACCTGCACAAAATATAAGCATCTCAGAGCTTACTAACAAGTTTCAGGACTGTTTCTCTTCGGCTTCCATGGTTCGTCAAACGCCGCTGACAAAATGTCGAATTATAACGGATGACAAAGAAGGTACATAAGGCAGATCCCGTACAGGGTAGCTCCACGGGGACGAGAAGCCAGTGAAAACCAATTGCGACAGATGCTTCAAGATGATGTTATTTAGCTGTCGGAGAGCCCTTGGGTTTCACTGGTTGTATTATTGAAAAAAGACGGCACCTTACACTTCTGCGTGGATTACCGCAAGCTCAATCAGGTCACTAAAAAGACGTTTAGCCGCTAAAACGTATAGACGATTCACTCAATTGTCTATGGCATGCTTATTATTTCTCGTTGGTGGATTTGAGAAGCGGGTATTCGCAAATAGAAGTCAACAGAAGTGTTCGCAACAGAAGTCAAAATACAGTATTTGTCACACCCGACGTCCTTCGTGAATATACGGTACTTCGGCTTGGGCTCAGCACCGGCAACGTTTCAGCGGCTAAAGGACACCGTACTATCAGTCCTCAAGTGGCGGACGTGCTTAGTGTATTTGGATGACGTCATCATATTTTCTGCTGCACTGGACGACCACATTAAGCGACTGCACGCAGTATTTTGAGCTATTCGTTTTGCAGGACTGACGCTTTAACCGAAAAATAATGCCACTTTGGCTTCGAAAAGCTTTTGTTTCTTGAGAATCTGGTCAGCTGTTAAGGAGTTCTGCCTGACACCGAAAAAGCTGCAGTTGAAAATTTTCCAGTGCCATCTGATAAAAAGGTGGTCCGACAATTTGTAGGGCTCTGCGCTTACTAACGACATTTTGTTCAGAAATTCTCACGCATTGCCTCGCTCTTTACACGTCTCACCAGGAAAGACATCGCATTTGTGCGAAATGACGAACAGCAAAAAGCCTTCAACCAGCTGCGGCAGCGTCTCCAAAACCGCCAGTCCTCGGACACTTTGACGATGACGTCCCGAAAACGGTTCACACCGACGTCAGCAATGTAGGCCTACGAGCTGTACTCGTGCAGAGGCAGGGTGGCGCTGAATGCGTCATCACTTACGTGAGCGGAACCCTTTCCCGATCGTAATAAAATTACTCTACAACAGAAAAAGAGCGCCTTGCGGTAGTGTAGGTTACTATGAAATTCCGCCAATATTTGTAAGGCTGCCCTTTTAATGTTGTCACTGACAATCACTCCCTTTGTTGGCTGACGAATTTAAAATACCCATCAGGACGGTTGGCGCGCTGGAGCCTCAAGCTCCAAGAGTTTGACATGACTATTGCCTGCTGGTTGGGAAAGTGACATTCAGTTGCCGACCGCCTTTCTCGTGCACCATACGAAACTGCGAAGACAGAAGGTGACGACGCCGTGTTTGTAAGAGTTCTAAACACGGATACTGTTTCACTGCTACAACGAGGTGATCCGGAACTGGAACCCGTTATTCGTTTTTTGAAACGTCGCACTTCAGCGGTGCCAAAACTGTTCGCGAGAGGACTATCATCATTTTGCTAGCGCATTGACGTCGTGTACAAGGTGAAATTTGCATCAAACAAAAGCCACTATTACTTGTCGTCCCAGCTTTTCTAAGGAGTGAAGTATTGCAGGCATGCCACAATGAACCAACCTCCGGCGGCTTGGGCTATACGCAAACACTACACAGAGTGAAGCAGAAGCACTGCTGGCCAAGACTGACAGCGGCTGTTCAACACCACGTCCGGACATGCATTGATTGCCACCGCAGGAAAGTCTTACCTGTCGAACTCGCAGGCTTCCTTCAACCTATTGACGGACCGCGTGCTCCATTCGCCCAAGTCGAATCGAACCTGCTGGATCCATATACAACCTCCTCGGCGGGTTGCAGATAGATTATAGTAGCCACCGTCTACCTCACTAGTTATGCCGAAACGAAGGTTCTGGAGAGGGGCACGTCAAGTGAGGCAGCCCTATTTTTCGTTGAGAATGTCGTGCTGCGGCATGACGCTCTGTCAGTGGTGATAACCGATAAGGGAACTGCATTCACAGCCGAACTATTGCAAGGGTTCGAAGGCTTAGTGGCTCATCTCACCGGCGAAAAACAGCGTATCATCCACAAACTAAGAGTATGACGGAGCGCCTCTACAAGACACTTGCGGGTATGCTTTGCATGTACGTCGATGTGGAACATAAGAACTGGGATGAGATCTTGCCATACGTCACGTTCGAATATAACACGGCACATGAAAAAACAACACGAATGACGTGATTCCGTATTCTTCGTGGTCGTGAATTTACAATAATGCTAGATGCTATGCTGCCTCGTGAGTGCGAAGGTGTCGAAACAGATGCCATTGACATCCCGCAGCTTGCTGAATAAGTCCCACAACTTGCGCGCATACGTATTCGTCGTTAGCAGGACTACAACTCAAGAAGTTACAACCTTCGTCACCAACCTGTCTCATACGAACCGGGAGAAAAATTCGGGGTTGGGACTCCTATTCGGCGTCGTGGCCTCTCAGAAAAACCTTTAGGATGGTACTTCGGTCTGCGGAAAATTCTTCGAAGCCTCAGTGACGTTAACTGTGAGGTCGTTCCCGATGGTGCGTACTGCTCAAAACCTCAAAGGTATGCCCCAATAGTCGTGCACGTGATTGGAATGAAACCACATTTGTCCGAAAGAACACATGCGCTGCCAGTGGGTACAAATAATTGTGAATAGTTGGCATCGGAATGATGCGTTCTTGGAAGGAAGTCTGATGTCACGACTGAAAGCCATCAGGATGGCTGAGGAGAACGAAGTCTACTGAGATCTGAGAAAGACGACGTCGGGTCTTCCCTTCTGGTTTGCGATCTCTAAATACAGACCTTGGTTTTTCTTTTCCACTCCAGACTCCTGTCTTCTGTTATTTCCGCCTTGCGACAATATCATGATTATAATGTTTTGATGCTTCATTTAGCTTTGTCCTCTGTTCACCTCACTTGATACCAAACTTAGTGTGTTTGTGACCTTACGAAACAACCCCGAGTGCGCTACTACCGTAGGATGTAGTCACGTGCTGCATGGCACGCGTATAACAATTATTATGTTTGGCCGCGTCATTTACCTTCGCGGTGCATCCACGCTACGTTATAGCAAATTTGGTATATGTCAGGCTAGCGAAACGGCAGCGAGCACATCATGAGCGTAGCATGTAGTCTTGTGTAATTTTACAGGCATGTCATGATTATCATGTATGCACTAGTCATACGTTCTTCATTCATTCACGTCATGTAGCACCAAGTCTGGTATATGTGATGGTAAGAAAATGGCCGCGAGCACCCCATGAGCGTAGCACGCAGTCAAGTTTTACATAACACGCATCTCGTGATCATCACGGTTGCACCAGTCATATCACTTCGCCATTCATTCACGTCCCGTAATAACCAATTCGGTGTATGTGAAGCTAGCAAAATGACCCCAAGCACACAATGAGCGGGGCGTGTAGTCATGACTTGATGGCATACATGTCATGATTTCCACGTAAAGTTCTGTCACTTATATGCGCGATGAAGTCATGTCATACCACACCTGTTTTGCAATAAGTGATGTGAACAAAAGCAACGCAAGAGCAGCAAGGTCATTAAATGTAAATTATTACATTCGAGGCATACATGTGATGATTTTCATGTTATGACTAGTCGCTTACGCTAATCGTACACGCATTTTGTGACATACCAATTTTGGTATAGATACTATTATTGAAACGGCCCACAAAGCTATAGATAGATAGATAGATAGATAGATAGATAGATAGATAGATAGATAGATAGATAGATAGATAGATAGATAGATAGATAGATAGATAGATAGATAGATAGATAGATAGATAGATAGATAGATAGACAGACAGACAGACAGACAGATATATAGATAGATAGATAGATAGATAGATAGATAGATAGATAGATAGATAGATAGATAGATAGATAGATAGATAGATAGATAGATAGATAGATAGATAGATAGATAGATAGATAGATAGATAGATAGATAGATAGATAGATAGATAGATAGATAGATAGATAGATAGATAGATAGATAGATAGATAGATAGATAGATAGATAGATAGATAGATAGATAGATAGATAGATAGATACTTTCTCCGGAGCCCTTCACTACGGCGTCTCTCATAATCATATGGTAGTTTTGGGACGTTAAACCTCACAAATCAATCAGATACTTTCGAAGTTCGAAGTCGCAAAGTTCGCTTACAAATGCTTCGCATTGGAAGCGAATAGATAGCATTGAAGAAAACCGCATACTACCACCCATGCGGTTCACGTTTATTGCCATTCAGTGATGGAGTCTGCTGAAAGTTACAAGCTCGCACAGACGTTCAGTAGAGGCGCGAGGCACATTGCAAGGTTGTAACCCAAAGTCTTGCCTGTTTTGAAGCAGGTACTGCTGGCTAGGCAGCCGCTGCCAGTTCCTGCAAAAGAATGAGCATAACATTTCTAAGGCGTTCAATATAGATTATTGCAAGTAATTTTCGGTGGATAAACATGTAACCGCGTCGAACTCAGATAGTGCAACCGATATAGACACTGCTATGATGTTATGTATGGGAAGATCCTTAGAAAAAAGAAAGCTGGTATTCTCCAACAGCCGAGCTTACGACTACAAGCTGTCAGAAAAACACTTCAACAATGCGGACATTGATTATGAGTGTTGTTGTTTCTCTCTAAGTGGATGGAAGATTCGTTAAGCGACAAACAAGCAATACAGTTTACAAATGACGATGCACTGAGAACCGCCTAAGTGTCACCTGAAATATAAAGTGTAGAGAAAACATTGATAGAATCTTGAACATACCGTAATTTGTACTCAGCTTTCTGTAACACGAAGAGCAGTTAGTAAAAGAGCTCGAAACTTGCAGCACACACATTCAACGAAAAACACGCCCGAAATTAGCATACACAGGACGAATGCAAACTAACAAGAGTCACAGCACGGATTAAAGCATGGTGTTCAGAGGGAAAGAAAGATGAACGAAACGAGCACACAAGTATACCCAATACAAGTGGAAGCAACTGTCACAATTATTACATGCAAAACAGCTCCTTGAATAGCCTGTGCAACGCTGTCTTTCCGTCCGCACCGCGCTCCCCCGGCCACAGGGGTTTGGGCGATGTCAAGCAGATCACGCCTTCCCTCGCAGTGCGCGCGCGTTGACGTCACTCTCTCCCTAGCTTGTTGCCGCTCGCCACATGTCATCTCGCTCGCTTCACCCTCTACAGTGCTCGCAACGTTCGAGCGCACATCGAGCGAACTGTCTTTCTACTGTGAAGCTAAAAGTACACCCAACCCGCCTCCCGTGTCTTAAAGTTTAAAACAATGGTTCACTCGAGTAAACGTTACACTGAGTTTCACTTCAAGCTGTTCTTCCAGCACCTGCGTCGACGCCCATTTCAACCGGGTCAACGCGTGCCCACCACTGCTTCTTCGTATTCCATCAGGGTTTTCTTCGGGGAGATCGTCCACAATTTATTTACTTCGTTGTATGTGAGCAGCGTGCTCCTTCCGAAAACATGGCCGCGGCAGCAAGGGAAGTGTCTTTCGTCCCCTCTCGAATAATGACTCAGGCGCGGGCGCAGGAGAGGCCACGCTCCGTGAAGGCGACGACCGATGGAGTGCACCCAATGTGAAGCTATCGTGCCATCTCGCTACTGATAAAGCAAACCAGAGCCCCGAGTACCGCCAAAACGTGTATAATGTGTATAAATGGCTGGCCATTATCGTCCCAGACAACGTACGCTCCGTGGCTTAGTTTTTATCGCCGCGTGCTGCGAACCGAGATGTTCCTGGTTCAACAGCAAGTGACAGAACCTTTCTTTCTCGTTGTTTGCCTTGCAATCTGTTAGCATATATCTCACAACATCATAGCCGTCTGGGAAATACATTAGTGGAGCCGTGGTGAACCCCGGCATAAAAAAAACATTGCTTGTGAAAAAATGCGTTGTGACGTAATATCGGTGCAATATCAGTTGAGGGAGGTGTTCTGGCTATTTAATTTTGTAACCCAGCAAGTAACATCGCAAAACTTGTTGCGTCTTGCCGAGTTAACGCTGAATGCGCTCTCAGTGTTGGCTCGGCTTTTATAGCTGGCTAATAAACACTACACCTGTATTCGTCTGATTCAGCAAGCGATAATCACATGTTGCTGTACTCTGAAGGAACTAGGTCTCGAAAGTTCCGTGTGATGTTTCTATCATCAGTAGTAGAGTGAACTTTGCCTCGATAATGAACACGTCGTGCTCTATCGTAAGTGTTGACGTCAAGTCAGAATATGCGTCACCCTTTGGGCCTCTCACTCAACCTGAGAGCCCCAAAATGTGCACAGAACTCATACAATTATAAAACACGTCTAACCACTTCGTAACAGTTGACTCAAAGACACCCGCCTCTTATCCTCTCACGAAAGAAACTTGCAGCAAGACTCTCCTTCGCCAAAAGCTTCGAGTAGAACTGATTGCCACAAGGCGTGCAATCTATAGAACTTTTCCCAAACCAGCCGCTACAACTGCGTGACTTTGAGAACGGATACATCGCTTCTACACAGAATACACAACTTTCACTCCTGAGACCCTATTTTTATTTGGGGGGGGGGGGATTCGTCACACTAATTTTCACAACCCCCGACGTAACGCTGTTGTGTTTGAATCACCACTACCTCTTCTCGCTGCCCCTGAGTAGATATATACTGTCCATCTATATTGGTGCACGCCTGCTTACCACGCCGCATGGTATACGTACTGCCACGCAAGACCAGAGAAAAAAATCTCATTACCTAAGCATTAAAGTTTGCATGGAATTCATAAAATGCCCAAATTTCATTCATTTCAAAAGTGTGCCCTTTTATGGTAATTTCGGACTATAAATGGTTATCAAAGAGAATACCACGCAACACAGAGAAGGTGGCTAAATAGATAGATAGATAGATAGATAGATCGATAGATAGATAGATAGATAGATAGATAGATAGATAGATAGATAGATAGATAGATAGATAGTAGAGACAGAGAGATATATAGATAGATAGATAGATAGATAGATAGATAGATAGATAGATAGATAGATAGATAGATAGATAGATAGATAGATAGATAGATAGATAGATAGATAGATAGATAGATAGATAGATAGATAGATAGATAGATAGATAGATAGATAGATAGATAGATAGATAGATAGATAGATAGATAGATAGATAGATAGATAGATAGATAGATAGATAGATAGATAGATAGATAGATAGATAGATAGATAGATAGATAGATAGATAGATAGATAGATAGATAGATAGATAGATAGATAGATAGATAGATAGATAGATAGATAGATAGATAGATAGATAGGAGCACTCAATATTTTTTTGATTGGCTCTAACTCCAGCGACGTGTAACATCAATAAAATACGCTGTGAATTCACTCATTGCAGAAAAAGGCAATATTTTTCATTGCTTCACTTCACTCCGAGGCAACATTTCTTTGCTGTAGGCAACACCAACTATGAGTTATCCCAGGACGCGTTCAGTCATAAATTATTGCTGAACGATGCATATAAAAACATAGGTGAAGTCATGTTTGTTAAACTGTAGTAGATAAAACTCTATCTATGAACTAAATGTATGCCAGTAGTCATTCTCTAAAAAACATGTACCCAGTTGGCATATTCGTCACATCCTCTTCAAGCCGCATATATTGGTTAAAACTTTCACTGTTTTACCTTAATTATCTGATAGCAAGACATCAGCCTGTTCATATCAACATTCCTTGACAGGAGCATTCAGGTATCGATTCGCACGTGTGCCCTGACTTCCTGTCAAAATGGTATTTAAAAGCTGACAGTAGACCTGCTTGACCCTCCAAACTGTTGCTGAAGTAACCACCACATTGAAGTCTTCTCTTTCTTCAATCAAGGTAATTCTTTTGACACCTATGTCCTCTCCAAAACTTAGTGAAAGTTTAATCATACGGAAAAAATAATTTAGGTACCCGTAGGGTTTCTCGCGGTAAGAACTGAGCCCAGTAAAGCAACGTTTTCAGGTGTGTGATTCAGACGTGTTTTCATCCCTATTGTTCCAGTAATTTCACACACATAACTGCGTAACGGATGATACCAATGCATTGTTACAATGAAACTAAAGGAACAAGGCTGAAAAGTCTAAGTAGTTCATTATCACCATACCGCGCGTCATGTATTTCAATGCTGGTACATGAGAGCACCACCTTGAATACACATATAATTACACGGCCGCAATGATTTTTCCGTGAGATCGTTTGGCCGTGCTTGCTCGTGTCAGTTATACAAACAATTAACTCAGCCGTTGTTACTAACACAGTGAAACTGCAGAGGTCTCAAGAAACACAAGAAGCGGGCTCATTTCCGCCTCTATCTTGAGACCTTTGAGTTCCTCGTTGCCGTGGTTGCCCTTCAGGAACCCGGCACGGACGTCAAACTCACAAATTACACTACATTTCAACACAACCCGGAGACATGTATACTTGTTCACAAGCAATATACCGCCCAGCAAGTCACACTCCCCACAACACCGCCTTTCCCATACACGATGGTGTCGGTGCTGCCTATAAGGCGATGTGACGATATAAGGCGATGTGAATAGATAGATAGATAGATAGATAGATAGATAGATAGATAGATAGATAGATAGATAGATAGATAGATAGATAGATAGATAGATAGATAGATAGATAGATAGATAGATAGATAGATAGATAGATAGATAGATAGATAGATAGATAGATAGATAGATAGATAGATAGATAGATAGATAGATAGATAGATAGATAGATAGATAGATAGATAGATAGATAGATAGATAGATAGATAGATAGATAGATAGATAAAAACACCCTTTTCATCTTTGGTTCTGTTAGCGATCATTAGCGTTTAAAATTACGAAATCACGCAGTGAATTTACTTGTAGCTGTAAAAGGCAATATTTTGTATGGCTTCATTTCGAGGCAACCTTTCATTGCTGTACGGCAACACCAACTATAAGGTATCCGAAAACACGTGCAGTCATAAATTATAGCTGAACGACGCATATAAAATAACGTAGGCGACGCCATGTTTCTGAAGCAATAGGAGTTGAAATTCTATCCATAGAACAAAATATATGCCAGTTGTCATTCTCTAAAAGACTTGCACCCACTCGGCACGTTCATCACATCCTCTTCAAACCACCTTTATTGGTTGGAACTTTCATGGTTTGGCTTTAATTATCTGATAGCAAGACAAGGTTCCCTCTATGTCAACATTTCTTGACAGCAGACTTTCAGGTACACTTTGGCACGTGTGCCTGAACTTCCTGTCGAAGGAGGTATTTAAAGGCTCACTGTAAACCTACTTTCACATCCTAACTGTTGCTCAATTAAGGATCGCATCGAAGTCTCTTTGTTCAATCAAGGTGCGTCTTTAGACATCTATGCCAACTACAAAACTTACGGCTGTTTTAATCAAATGGGAATAATATTTAGGTTCTCTTAGTCTGTCTGGTGGCAGGAATCATCCCCAGTAATGCAAGATCATTATGTATGTCATTCTAAAGCTTATTTTATCACAAGGCTTCCAGTTATTTCGCACAGATAAATATAGATAGTATGATTCCATTGCTTTATTACAACGAACCCAAAGGGACAAACTTGGCGAACTTTCAGTTATCGAACAACACCCTTTCACGCGCCATGCTTTTTAATGGTTATATATTGGAATAGCACCTTCAATGCGAATATACTTTTTGCTGCAAATATGATATTGCCGTCAAAATTTTCAGCCGTGCTTGCTCATGCCAGTTATACAAACAATTCTTTTTGTATTTTTAAGTGAGAGCACCCTAATTGAGCTGGCAATGTTCATAGAATTATATTGCCTAAACCAATGTCCTGGTTACAATCTGCTTTATGAGCATGCCATTCAATTTGAGTATTGAGGCTTACATGAAGTGAGATTGCATATTTTGAACTCTATGTAATTTGTCTGAATAGGAGTACTTGTGTTTCCTCAAGCAGGACTAACGCAACACAGCTTTGACGATGAAGTTTTGCTCAGCTGTCTTGATTCTCGCCTTGGCAGCAGGTACGTGAAACTGTCTAATCGTATTTATGAGAAAAGTGCATAGTGCACAGTGCACTTCAATATAGGCCCCCTCCCCGAAGCTCTCTAAACTTGTGAAGGATGTGGTTTCGTAACAGCAAAAAAATCTTAACTGTTTTGACAAAATACAGAATTATAACTTCGCCGCAAACGACTATATGGATTCATGTTCTGTGGTTTCTAATACATTCTGGAATACGAAGGAATACTTAGAACGAAGACAGCCTTTCTTGCTATCATGACAGCGTTTGTTACTAAAAATGTGAGGTTGTCTTCGACATGAGAAATAATTCTCGAGTGTCCTACAAATGAGTGGTCGTTTTGATTACTCGCCACAAGAAGACAACTGTTAAGGTTAGCATGAAAGTGCTGTGAGCTCTGTGTAATAATATCATTGCCTATTAGAACTTACATTATATAGAATTTGATCCAGATAATCTTATGTAGAGGGCTTCGGAATATTTAGTGTTTGTAGTTTAACTGATGGTTATCGCTACATTTTTTCATCATGGGTGCCACTTAAATTACGCAATTTGTTGTCGCTGTAACACCATTGATGTAACAACATTCGCGCGTACCTGCAGCTCTCTTTGCAGTCGTCACTGCTGTGGAAGAGAGAACAGGAGGAGGAGGTAGCGGTAGTGGAGGTGAGGGAGAGAATTTTTGTTTTGGGCATCATGAATGGAATGTTGTAGTTAGTCAAATCCTGGTACTATGAGCAAGCGCTTCTTCTTCGACCTCTTTAAACCACGTTTCTCTAGAGACAGTCCTCAGTGCTCAAAAATATAAGGCTACCCTTCGATGTGTACTGAACTCATCTCTATATTAGCAGCAGCTTCTAAGCACACTTATGGGCGGTATTTTAAAGACTATATATCTACTACTCTCGTCCACCAAAGTGCCATGGTTAAACTATGCATAGTTTAGAAAGTTACGTAAACTGTTCATAAAATAATAGTTGAACAGTTTATGAAAGTTAGACAGGTAAGCATGTTTCTCAGAATAATTCATCAGTTATTTACTGACAGAAAGCTTAGCATAATAAAGGTCCCTTATACTGACTTGATGGGATGTCTTTTGCTTCGTTCGAAGGGACTAAATATGTGGGCCCTTATGTTTCACTTTACTGTACTGTGTTGAACGCCCTAAAAAAACTTTATGATCATTCTTGTGTAGGAACTGGCAGCGGATGCCCGGATGCCGAAGCATGCACCAAAAGCTGCACCAAACAGGGCTACAGCATTGGAATCTGCCTTGCACCTCTACTTACCGTCTGCGCGTGCTTGTAATATTGAGCCAAACAGATCATTGAGTGGCAATAAAATTTTTCGGCGTGGATGAAAACAGAGCAGTGGTTTCGTTGAATGGTAGTCACTTTACGTGTGGGAAACAGTCAAAGTGACTTGGTGATTTACCTTCTAGTGTCCCCAGCTCAGCTTGTTTCGCGGTGGCTGGATTCTTTGAAGTAAACCATACTACTTGTTCTTGTGGTGTTTCGACCAGTGCGCCAAATTAGATAAGATGTTTGGCAACCGCAGGGTTATTTGAGTCATGCTCACTCCTTGACAAGTTGGGATGTAACCCTGGTGAGGCATGCCGAAAATCATTACCGCTCAACATGCCAATCATCAATACTTACAGGGCAAGTAAGGGCCTCCCACCAGCGTGGCATGCGGTGGCTTTTCGGATATCATCCTCGTTTTATGGGATTGTCCACTTAGCCTTGGAGCCAAACAATGGGAGCCTTAGACGCATACTTGCCAGCGGTTCTAGAAGACTGACTGCTGGACCACGCCCGAGGTATCATATTGGTGCATTCGGACATCTCAAATTTCTGCGCCACATGGTGGCTTGGCATTGCTTCTTTTAGTGGATTCTAAGTGGGGTTTGTTTTCCGTTAATGTCACTAGGTATATAATATAGATAGATTGTTTAGACACATAAAGTTACTGCCTTTTGTTTCAGTCAAGTATACTTGCGAGAACCGTATCATCTTGAGAAACACGGTTCAGAAAACACCTAAAGTTTCGTACATTGGCATCGTTATCGCAGTGCCTTGCTCATTAAAATATACGATGCGTTATTTTATGCTTCCTAAATACAGATAACTATAAATATCTTGTAATAAATAAATCGATATCGGTACACAATACCCAAAGAGCATTGCAGTGTTTGCAAAATATGCAAAATGCATATTTTGCACACTATGCAAAATAAATGTATCTTGCATTGTGCTTAGCGCTGCCACTGGAAATGTCAGTGTTTTCAACTGCTTCTGAAAATCACCGAATGCAAGTTTCCTGAACAGGAACAAGCGCATCTCCTGGCAATGGAATATTTATCAAGCGACTCAATTAAACCAATAATAGCATAAACGATATATTGAAGCGCACGCTTTTTTCCTTTTTATTTGTGTTATTGTGACTGGGCTTCACCCAAATTTTCATGTTACTTGAGCTGCGTGCATGCGGCACAACAAGAGTTCTGATTCCAATTTCACTGAAGCATACTGAAAATTTCAACAAAAGTATTCGGATTTTACTGGTGTATACTGAACAATTTAATTAAATTTACGGTAGTCTAGTTTGTTATGTTGCAAGCATGATTCCAATTGGTAACAATGGGGGGCCGTTTTTTGAGTCATGTATAAAAGATGACCCATTCTTCCGAACATTAAATTACTGACGGCCGACGACCATGCACGCGGCTATCAGAGTGCTGGACGCAACAATTTTTGCTCTAGTTTTTCATATTCGGTTGCGAGCCAGCTTATTGTTTCGTCACTATACCATCGACAGTGAAGCTTTTTTTTAATTCACTGCAAATGACAGCTGGTGGCAGCAGTGCTGGCTCGTAGATGTTGTAGCCTTCATTGCGGAACTGCGAATTATTTCCAAGTCATTAAGAAGAAAGACTCTAAGGGATATGTAGGAAGATAGCCGCGGGAAACAATACCTACCGTCAAATTAAGGACTACTGCTTGACAGGCCAAAGTTGCCTCGACAAGTATAGAACACCAATACGATGGTCACTGAGCCTCCTACAGCAGCAGCCTTGCTTCAACCCTGGGACCCGTCGACTTCACGCACACTATCTTCACCTGCGGAAACCTGGTTCAGAAAAAACAATTCGTTTGCTCCATTCAAGTAATGAAACTATGACAAGAAACTTCGCTACGTATATTTCACCCTGAAATACACCGTCATAACCTGTTTACCTGAGAGGCCAGTGTGATAACTGTCTTCTCCTGGACAGCACCAGTAGATTAGTTAGTACAGAATGGCTGAAATCATGCTGGAAAACTATAGACGGCTTTACAACTTGAACATCAGGATGTTCTGCAAAGAATATGCCCTTGATGATCTCGTCATTTTTGAGGAAAAGGTGATTCCGGACATATTCAGGTTTGCTACGTCGATTTCACCCATGAGTAGGCCGTCATTACCTGTTTACTTGAGAGGCCACGGTGGTTACTTGGGGTCTTCATATGTTGCTTTTTGGGTTGTACTTTGGGTTTTAGTTTCCAAAATTATTCGCTGCTAGTGCTGGTTCAGTGCAGGAACACGTACCTGAAAGGTGCGCTCTAAAAAATAAAACATTTCCGAAGCGACCAGTGATCACTGACAAAAAGCCATGTTGAACCTGCAGTCCCCTGCAGCGACGGCAGGAGTGAGATGGTCAGAGCTATCGTACGGGAAGAGCCGTGTAGGCTGCTTTCTGAATAGAAGCATTAAGTACAACCATACGCTGACATTGCCCGCGTGGTAGTTTGGCATACTCATGACTTTACCCACGTCATTATGAGCTCAAAACCACGTCGCGTGAGCTCGAAACCATGACCTACACCGACCCACGTCATCAGGAGCTCAAAACCACGACCTACACCGATGCATTTTTGTCTATTTTTATAACATAAACTTTCCGGCCAAGTTATAGTCCAAAAGTAAAAGTTAAAGACACGGAATTGATCCGACGGTAACAGACCGACTCGGACTCTTTTTCAGGGGTTACTATTCGGTCGTGTCCTAAGCTCGCGATTTTTATTGGCGGTGTCACCATCTCCATCGTCCTTCTTTACACCGTTGTGGTTGCTGCGGCAATTTTTCAACTGGTTATGTAGACCACCCGCGTGTACACTGGGTAAGATTCTATTTTAGCAGTTAACACTTCCATGGCCTTATTTTGATGTGCCAGTACAGCAATACCTTCCTTTTTGTGCGACTACGCTCCGTGTTGATCACCCGGGTGTCGTCGAAATTGATACGATGGTCCATCTTTTCGCTTGTTTCAGCGAAAGTGTTCCGTGCCGCGTTGAGGTTACGCACATCGGTTTGATGTTGTCGTATCTTTTCGGTGAAATTTCGTGTCTAACTGATGTGGGGGGTGGAAGAGTTTATGCTTGGAATTTCGCAGACCAGCCCAGGGAACCTTTCTTTCGACAGTCGGTCTTATGGACGATGTAAGAATCTCGCGGTAGTTGATACGGTTTTGTGCGCTACCTGAATGTCTTCTTTCCCCAGCGCCCTGGACAGTTGCTCGCTGATTCCTGGCACGTATAAAACATAGACGTGGTAAGGATGTTTCGGATAGACCTCCTTGGTAAGGTCATTCTTTGCAAAAGGCAGGGGGAGGGCAGGTTCACGGCCGCCAAGTCACTGGCACACTCGACGAATAAAGTTTTTCGGGCATCCATTGTCCAACAGCTCGGCGGTGATCGCTCATTATTCTCATTTTCGCATTCTTTGGAGCTGCAGATGACCCCATGCGCGATTAAGGAGTGCCTTGACCACTGATGTCTTGTGTGCGGTGAAGTGGTTAGAAGTAAACTGCAGATACCGTCTGATGTGCGTAGGTTTTGTTACACAGAGAAGCTCGAACGCCCATCTCTACCCCCCGCCTTTTGCCTTTTCACTAGCACATACAAAAAAGAAAGAACGTCATTTTTTCACGTTTCACAGTCAAATGAATCGCCGGCTTGATAATTTATATGTGAGTGATAGAAAGTTTCTATGTTAGCGTGGTGGCTAGCGTTATCTCTGGTATAAGCTCGACAACTTATGTGATGTGCGGCATGTTGTCAGAATAGTACAATCAAGCTCCGAACTTCAAACTTCAAGAAGGTCCCACATGCATTGCTGCACTACATTCGTGTAGCGCAGGCTACAGATTCTTTAAAAATGTGGTACACGTTACGATCCGGGGTTGTTTATGCTGTTTTCATCTCGTGTAACGCTGGCAAACCCTATTAAAAATCTCGTACATGGGATTTATGCGCATAACGTGCACGTGAGAGTATTGGATACGCAGCAGCGTGTGCGTCGTATTCCGATACGCACCTGCGTATGTCTCGCATGTTGGCACGGGCCACGTACACCCTCATACGCAGGAACAAGTCTCATAACCCCTCGTATATATGCACGAGGGGTTACGTAAAGCACAACGGGTACCTAATGCACCGCCTCACAGAACTAAAACTTGATAGCCCACAAAAGCTAATGAGCGGGCAGTTTGGCTTGACGCCCTGTCTTAATTTTTACTACAGCGAAGTAATTTCTGCCGTTCTATAAGCAAAAACACCTGTTCAATCGAAACGAATGCCTTAGCGAGAGGCTTCTGGCTTATTTTGGCCACCTGCCGACCACCTGAATCTTATAGCGCGAAGGTCTTTCGGCACTTCACACCTTTCAAATGGAGAAGCCATTGTGTTAACATTAACTATGTACAGCTCCTTCTCAAACAAATATATTTAGGTATATACAGCTAGATAAAAACTAGTGTATGCATTCGATTTTCTAGGTATGAACCAGCGTATGCCTGGCATGAACTCTAAAGCTTGTGTAGTAAGTGTGACACTGGGGAATGTGTACTTGCACTGAACAGAAATAGCTGTTATAAACTAAAAACACACTTTTTTACTGAAAACATACACTAGCACGGATTAGAAATTCATTGGTAGCATAACACATGCATGATATACCAATTATTTGGATCATCTCAATTGAAAGTGTTCCTTGGTAGTGCCATTTTATGCAGTGTAAACAAAAGACTATTCTTGATAATTGATTATTTCAGTGTAGCACATAGATTGTAAGAAATATTAAAAGAAAATTTAATCCCTGTAGAGATGCTAAGGAGCTCGGTGCCGGCTTCACAGCTCTGCTGCTAGCTTTATGTAGCGTTGCCCAGTGGTGCGGCACCATTATAAAGTGAGCAATGATTTTAACAACTTTGTGAACAGATATAGATTGTTTATATTTTTTCCGCATCAAGTTAGTTAGCCCATCTCTGTCCCCAAATTGCTGGTGAAATTCCAAGCATCCGCACAGTACAGAACACTAACTGCAACGTGTCACACTCCACTGGGGTGACATACAAGATTCCGCTCAGCTGTGGGAAGTGTTACCCCAGCCAAGCAGGTAATGCCTGAACAACCGAGTGAGGGTCATGTTCATATTTTTTAAAGAAAACTGCAAGTGCAGTTAGTGCTGCTAGTGCTGTGTCTTTTGCGCACCTTTTTGTGAAGGTGGAGGCCTAGGCTGAACAATGAACAAAACTGCACGTAAAATATTGGCTCTCACGTACAAAACATTGGTTATGCACGCGTCAGTAAAGCATCTGTAACGCCATATTATTCAGAACTGAGATTGCGAAATACATGAAGGTTTTGACCTGTGTATATTCCTTGTTCAGCCGCATGTGTACTTTGATGCTGCGGTGCATGCACCTGCTATGTAAATATGGTAAGTTTTCTTCTACTTGTGATTATAGCGCTGATTATGTTCCTCTTCTTCTGCCTTTCCTCGCAAAATTTGAGTCACTTGTGTGTAAAAAGACGACGTGTTACAGGTTTCTGTCCAGCGTCACCACTTGGGAGTTCCGTTCTGATTACGCTTCTCGCACTCGCGCAGTGTGTCGAGTGCTTTGAAGCCTGGGTGGTCGTCGCAATCCCTGGACTTACTTTTGTGTTGGAGTCTCTTACAACCAACAGGACATCGCCAATTTGTGCCTTCGGGTACTCATGTCATTATTCCGGTGTTTTTGCACGCATTTTGTAGCACTTCTCTTTTTCTACGCCTATTTCTTATTGGTGGTGTAGAGAAACTTGTGCGTGTGTAGACGAAGTTCATTAGGATAAATGCACTGCAGTGGGTTGGGCTTGATGGCATTCTGGCCTTGGTAGCACATCTATAGACAACAGTGGCGGACCGAAAGAATATATGTGATCGTATTCCTGTACCTTCTACACTGACACCAAATATAATTATCTTAGGAGACGCTACATAAGTGCCACAAGTCGACAACTTGGTAGCTCAGTGATGACCTCTGAACACGGTGGGCAACTGGACCACACAATTATATTGTAAAAAAGAACTTGTGTGCAGGAGTTCTCTACACGACAAATAATTGTGGTTTTTACGTCATTTGAACAAATAAGACATGCTCTCAACATCTGTTTAAGCTTGGCAGAAACACATCACATAGAGTCGTTTCTCCTAGAAACTTCAACCATGAAACTATAAATTTTAAAGTGGCTAGTATTCTTCTGGCAGCAGGCATTGCATTTATTATAGAGATATTATCCCTGTACCTAAACGCATGCTGCAAAAAGCGATAAACTTCTAAAATATATTTTTTTTTTTCAATGCCACTTGCCAATAAGCTTTTTACAGAAAGGCAGCACTTATTTTTGCAAAAGTATTCATAGCTCACAGACGAAATTCACAACTGGTGGTGTCAAACAGATAGAGTATATCTTAGTAGTCTTCTAGAGCTTATGTTATTTATTGGAGCTAGAAACCATGGTAATGCTGTTTAAAAAAAGAACTAGCTAAAGCTTTGTCACTTTTGTGGTAATGTGAAGTTATTTGATTGTGTTGAAAGGTCGCAAGAAAAATGACCGGTTGATATTGAGTGGGAAAACACAGTAACAGGATGTGCAGCGGATGTATAATGTCGGCAGCTGGCAAATATATTATGGTTACTCTGTTCTCCCACCTGATTTATTATACAATGATTGTTTTTCATACGCATGACTTGTTTAAAACTACAGCCCTGTTCTATATACGCAAAATTTTAAAATACCTGTATCTTGGCCACATATGCTCATTTCTTCTGCCGGAATGAGCACCCCTTCTGGCACGCTTCGGCAATGCACGGCAATCCACTTTCGGCAATGCACGGTCCGCAATCCACAGTTTCTCAGGGAGGGATGGTTGCTGACCGCAGTACACAAAAAGAACAAAATCACTAAACACAGAAGGTTTCGCCACAAGATTTTACCCCTTAAGGAAAGTGGGGGGGGGGGAGAGAATAGGGCTTTGCTCTTCGCAAGCTATTGTGGTGTGGGAGGTTCGACTGTCAAAAATTTTTAATGGGGACATCTGTCGGAAGTATCTAAACCACACTATAGATTGGAGCAATTTCGATTTTAACCTACTTTAATAAAGACACATTTTCGAGATCAGAGATATAACACCTTTGTTTACCTCCACTTGCGGCAGCACAACATTAACTATAATTAGAAACAATGGCCTGGGACTACGCGACAAAAGAAACGTCTTGTTGTGGGAATACTGGTTAAAGTGCTAATCCTACACGCACTTTTATATGCAGTATCTAGTGTTCTGTAACAAATATTGTTAATCTTTATCACACTTTGGAGTGAGCACTGTTGCACAGGCATGACGTCTTTTTGATAAATAAAATTCATGCTGCCGATTTAGTGTGGCCTACTTTAAAATTTATATCTTCGCAATAGCAATGTGTGGAATAGACTACGGAATGGAGTTTCCACAGTGCAGTGTCAGAAGACAACAGAATATATGGAGGCACAGTGTTTTATGGTTTGTTATTTTCTGGTGCTCGTGAGATTATTTAAAATAACAGTAACAAACCATACTGACTAAATTTTAGTTAACTCAATCCAACAAGCACCGCTGGCTTTTTGTTGAAATGACTGCACGAAACAGATTCATTTCGTAGCAGCATGTGATTTATATAGTACACTGCACAGATCATCACTACGACACATAGGGGTGCATAAGAGCTTCAATAACCACAAGTCAATATGTTCGTATTACATGTCAAGTGTAAGTTTTTCTGGTTATTTTTTCGCACGTCACCTTGTGCTTGATGCTGAGTACAGCTGAGGACGAAATATATTAGCAGTAGGCTATGTCTGTGCAATATAATAACCAGGAACTGTCGCACAATGCTATGTCAGCGTACTAAGGCATTATTAAAGGCTCATGCTTGTCTCTGTTTCTTTCAAAACTTTTCTATATTGTTTCAAGAAGTGAAGCGACTTTCGCACAGTTTCATTGCGTTGACCACCCAGCACGTAAGAAAGAATACGAGGCGTCCACTTATGCTTGCCGAGATATATTGAGCGACAGTGATTGCGACCACGCCTTTGTATTCAAAGTTCGCAGTTCGAACTCGAACGACAGGTTCACCTCTCCTCACACGTCCCGGCATTCTTTAAAGTCCCTTCAAGACAGGTTCTATGTGCTGGAGCATTGGAGGGCAGGCCACGCACATGAGGTGGTGTTATCGCACGTGCCAAACATGTAGCGGAAAATGGTCGGCTCATATCTCCTCTGCTTCAGCCGCGTTCGTCGCCCCCGCTCACGTGCATTTACCCACAGGCATAAAACATGATGTGCAGGAAATGTTATCGATTCGGACTTTACACGAAGCATGACGGCGATGCTGTCGCTGAAACCCAAAGAAGAGTCTTCATTTATTGGTATGGCAATAAAAATATTAAGGACAAACTATGGAGATCAGTGGTTGTTACATGGTGCCCAGGTTTTCAACCAACGCAACGTGTCTGAAGGACATGTAACAAGAACCCTTATCAGCTAGGCCTAAGAGAAAAAGTCGACAGCAGTGGTGCCTGGTAAAACAACATGCCGTTTCACGTTATTAAATCTGTTGGAAACGCACCAAGACACGCTGGAAGGACGGATGGAAGTTCAAGAAAAGAAGCCAGTTTCTAATCACTTTCGGCACGACTACTGGAACTACTTTTGTTAGTGCCACCGCTTTAATAAATAAACGCACGTCAAGCTTCGCAAAGCATCTGTTTTTTAGTATACTCGCGGTAGGCTCGAACTATTGAGTGCCAAAGCGAAAATAAAATTGTGGGCGCTGCAAAAGCGTTGAGAGACAGAAAGTTTTGATGGCAGAGGCCGAAAACTTTGTGCTGTCAGTGCTGTCAAGCGTTTTACAAAGCGGCCTTTTAGTGCTTGAGAGCAAACTGTCGCCGACATTCCTACATAGCCGAGAGGCGAAGCGCCTTTGCTTGTCTTCGCTGGACACAAAAAATAGCCTTCAATTCCCCTTCGAAGACAAACCACAGCTTTCTTTTTTTCTGACAAAAAATGTAATTGGATACCCGTGCTGTGCAAAGTATCGTGATACTATCGACACATCCCAAAGTGTTTTGCTACGTAGATACAAATACATTTTCAGGTGTATCTTGATTCAGCAATAAAGATACTCTAAAGCACCTCTGAAATATTATCGCAAAACTTTTGTGACGCGATACTACCTAGCTCTGGGAAATATTTCCTTTACTATTAGGGGTTGCGACAAGCGTTCGTAGGCTTTGTACAAGCCCCGTAGTCCTTGTGCAAAGCAGCAGTCCCCTGTGGTAAACTGCATTATTGATAGTCTGCAGTCTTCGAGTTTCATAAAGTTAACTAGAAGGAACTCCGGCGCTGCGATCGCTTGGAAACCGTGGGAATGATGCGTAGTACAAAACTTAGCCTAGTCTCCGTACTTCGAGCTTCGAACGTACTTGTAGGTTTGTTTATTCCCGCGTTGTTGTTTCGCTTCGTATAAAACAACGGACTGTTGAGAACTTCGTGGGAACATTTTGAAGAAAAGTAGCAGGCAACCCCAAAGCTTCCCCTTTAGTAGTTCAACGTGGTAGCGACATCCTGTTTTTAGTGCGTGCTTCAAACACTTAGTGCACCAAATAATTTTGAACTTGCAATTCAGCCGCTAGGTGGCCTTAAGGGAATAGGCGCAGTAGCGTATGTGCCGTTTGTAGTAGGGTAACGGCTTTAAACCAGGAAGTCGTTACGGTAATCACATATTCTGACGTCCATTGTCAATGAACGCTTGTAACACGCATTATTACTGCAATATATTTCATGTTGCATTATCAAGCATGTATAGAGGACGCGAGTGTTTGGGCAGCATAAAAGCTACTTTCACTACGTTTCCAAGTAGAAGTTCTTTTCACTACTTTCACAAACACAGGCGTGGCCGTGTGGTAGAACATCCGCTTGCCTTGCAGATTACCCGCGTTCAATCAACACTTGGACCGAAACAACCCTGATCTGGCCCCAAATCTGCTCTAGGATTTTTATTGTTTATTTATTTATTTATTTTGCATCGTTCTCGATTTTTTGGTCACGCATAAGACGATGATTTTTCGCTCACAACCAATGACACTGACACTAATGCCGACGCCAGAATTTCTGCGAAACGAGCTCTTTAACGTTATTGCGTTACTAGTGAGCCTAAAGATTAAGATAGCGAAGTGGAATTGCTGAAAAATTGCTGATTTTTGTTTCGTGACAAAGCTGCTTCAAGCCACGTTAAGCCAAACAAAGCCGAAGGTATGAATATTTGGGAAAGATAAATATACGCACGACTCATCATGCTCGCTGAAGCACCATGCATTGCAGCTCCCGTACACACTAGCGCAAAGTTCCCACCAGTGTATTTATAGAAAAATGTATGCCTACAGCCACTTGTCCAAGTATGTTGTAGCATACTGGTTGTGCTAAAACTGGCTAGCATTCCTGCTTTCTCTCTCTCTCTCACTGGTTTTCCTTACTTTCTTCAGTGATGGCATACGCAACAAATAAAAGGGCGCATTCAAGACAGCTGTGTACTGCCAATGCAATAGACATTTATTGCTGTCTCTTTATGAAACGTCTTCATCCATCCGAGCAAATGCAGAATGTTATACCTATTACATAGCACCTTCCAGTTTTGTAGCGCTGAGCTTCACAGCTTGTTATGCAGGCGGTAGTCTGTGGGCATCCACTGCCAATACCTGCGGAGGCAGAAGAATACAGATTGAAGTTAAATGGAATAAAATGAAATATAATGTGGGCCGTCATATATATTTACGCACAGATGGAAGCTAATATAACTAAATATAACTTCACTGCACAACTCGTCACATCGAGCAGACATTAATTCAATAACGTATTCGTGTTCAGTAAGCAATTAGACTGAAATATAACTTGTCTGCACAACCAGTCACATCAAGCAGACAAAAATGCAGCAAGGTATTCGCCCAGCAGTAATATCGAAATATCGCTTCGCCGCTCAAGTAGTCGCATCAAGCAGACTACAATGCATCAATGTATTAATGTACCAATTATACTAAAATACAACTTAGTGAACAACCAGTCACATTGAGCAGACTAATATTCTGCAAAGTATTCATGCAGCAATTATACTCAAGTTTAACATCGCCGCACAACAAGGCACATCAAGGAGACAATAATGCACCACTGTATTCATGCGAAATATATGTTCTCTGCATAACCAGAAACATCCAGCAGACATTAATTAATCGGAGTCGTTATGCTGCAATGATGGGGAAATATACTTTATCTGGGCAACCAAGCACATCCAGCAAACATTATTGCAGCTACTTATTCGTGCAGCAACGATAGCGAAATATAACTTCGCTGCACCACTAGTCATCGCAGGCAGACTATGTTGCGTCAACGTATTCGTGCAGCAGTGATACCGAAACAGAACTTAATGCGCAGCCAGTCTCATCGAGCAGACTATAACGCAGTAACGTAGTAATGCAGCAGTAACAGTGAAAAATAACTTCCTCGTGCAACAAGGAACATCGAAGAGAGAATATTTATCACAAACGAGCACTAAAGAAAGCGCACGCCTCCAATTTCTAACGGGTACGCGAAAACAAGGCGCCGAGCAAAAGTGACAGAAGCCAGCGCAACGAAAAACGCAAGCGTCAAAAGACGTCACGCACGCGCATCCTCTGAAAGAAACACCGTCACGCTCACCAACGTCCTCACATCCAACACCGAGCAAAATCTAGAAATATGAAGAAGGAAGGAGTGAATGTACGCAAATCACGAGAAAGGTCTCGTTCTGTTTCCGGCCTTGGCTGTGCGGCACGCCGACGAAAAGCCTGAAAGGTTCAAGAACCCAGCGTCTAGCGAATATAAGCAAGCAGCGGGGGGAGTCCATGAGGATATGAAGTGTGCGTTTCCACGAACGGGCGAAGAAGGCATGTCATACAGTGAGAGTGCACCAGTGGCCGATGTGATGGCGGCGAAGAAGTTTAGTTATTGAAGGGCGGTCAGCTACCGATGCGAGCGTTTTCTGTAAGAGAACGCTCAGGGGCAATGGGGCGACAACCAGCGCTGGATTTCGAGCGAGTGTTTCCTGGAAAAGAACCATTCAAACTTTTTCAAATAACTTTAAATTTAATTCATTTGTCGAAGATCCTTGTCAATTAGTATACTTAGATAGATAGTTATTGTATGAAATTGCATTTAACGCGAGTTGTTTACTGTGCCACTTGTTTTGAACGTATCTGTGTGCCTTGTGACATGTATTGAAATCTATACCTGCCCAATTTGCACGTTTATACGCAGAAAGCTGCCATATTTTAGAATACAATTTTGTATTGTTATAAACTCTTGGTTCTGCGTCGTTCATTGGACTACAACTAGCGTTTTCTGTGCACTAAAACGACCAACAATAAATAGTCCGTGCTTTCGTGGTGCGTTTAAGGGGGTTGATACGTCAGGTATTGGAATCAGCCCTGTGATCACCTCCCTACTGAATAGACCAGTCAGAATAATGCACCAGTATAATCATGCACCACTGATACTGAAATAAAACTTCACTGCTTAAACAGGCATATCTAAGATACAAAAACGCAGCAAAGTATTTATGCAGCAACGTGATCTTGCGCAATGATACCGAAAATAGTTTCACTGCGCAGCCAGGCACCTCGAGATGACAATAATGCGGCAACGTATTCATGCAACAGTGTGACCGAAATACAACTTAGTCGACAACCAGTCAGACGGAGGAGATTGTCACGCAGCACCCGATTTATGCAGCCATTATACTGAAATATATCTTCACTATACAAAAAGGCACATTGAGGAGACAATAATGCACCATTGTATTTATGCTGCACTGATGCTTAAATATAACTTCACAGCACAAAAAAAGGCGTATTGATCTCCCACTATTGCGGCAGCGTATTCGCGACCGACATGTTCACGGGTAGTTAGTGACGGACAATAAATTAATGCAGCGATTGTTGGAGTTGTAATTAAGAGCTTTGTTCCACAGGCCAAAACCACTAAATATAATGGTGCGCACCGTGGAGGACTAGTCCGGAAATATTTGTCATGTGGTGTTCTTTAACGAGAACCGGTGTCATGCAGTACACGTGCTTCGGATTTCGCCTGTATCAAAATGTGATCACCACAGGGAGAACAAGACCTACGACACTCGTGTCAGCAGTCATGTGATTTCCTGAGTTTCGGGTTCGTTATATCAACCAATACGCAGAAGCCATAATTCACATGAATTACCACGATGCAAAGTCACCCCGCCGTGGTGGTCTAGTGGCTAAGGTACTCGGCTGCTGACCCACAGGTTACGGGATCAAAGCCTGGCTGCGGCGGCTGCATTTCTGATGGAGGCGGAAATGTTGTAGGCCCGTGTGCTCAGATTTGGTGCACGTTAAAGCACCCCTGGGGGTCAAAACTTCCGGAGCCCTCCACTACAGCGTCTCTCATAATCATATGGTGGTTTTGGGACGTTAAACCCCACGTATCAATCAACCAACTATGTAAAGTCTTTAGCGGGAAAAATAATTTATTACTGCAAACCAAGCGCTAAATTATACTGATTGGTATTATGCGTTGTATTTTATTACCGCGAGAACATGTGCTTGTGGACAGGTGCACGAAGTGCGGCGCTCAGAGGTGCTCGCCTGTAGGTCTTCCCACTCTCTGAATAACAATTCGGAAGTTTCAGCTGGTTTCAAAAGATGTAACACCGATGTGCTTTGTAGTTTGCTTCCGCTCCATTTGTTTACATGCGTACAACCAGTGCCTCCTCTAACACACACAGCTGATTGGCAGCGCTCATAACGGAAGTGACGCAGCTTCAATTTCGCAAGCGGGACAGGATGACTGCAACACTGTTATATTTTGAAACTAGCGACGCGCCAGGGATCTGGTTTGACCCGAGTGACAACCTGTCATACATTTCTCTTTTTCTTTTCTCTATGAAAGGTGTTCGACGGTTGGCTCAAGCGTACGCTGTCGTTGTCCCAGGCCTCCACTACCACAAGGGTTGCTTTCTTTGCTGCTCGTACACCAATTTGTTGTTCCACTCACCTCGTTTTCTTCAGGCAAAAGCTTTATACACCGCATCAGATGAGAAACTTCACCGGCGTACCACATCGGTGACAGCACGAGTAATGCAAGACATTATTACGTGACAACACCATCACGCCACACATTCAAACGTCGTACGTCGTAATAATATTACTACGTCATCACAACGTCACAGTGACACATCGAGTCGTCAAGTCAGATTGCTATATTTTCATTTCACATCGTAGCTCCTTCAATGATGGGCTGGTCACCAAGGCAGAAAAAAACCAGGTGGGCTTCCTCCACTAATTAAGGCAGTGCGAACTCAATAGGTGCAGATAGCTTTCGGAGGGCGAAAGAGTATGAAGGATACTCCGTATGAGAAGAGAAAAAAGATGGCGTCGGTCTTTCAGTCCTATATGTTGCTGCCTAAGAGGTCCCTTGATTTTTTTTTTGTTTAATTGTTGTTCATAAATTCTTACAACAACCTGAATGTTCTGTGTTTCGGAAGAGCGCAGGTTAAATCTGGAACACTTTGGCGACAATCGTAAACCAACTTGGAGGCAAAGAAATATAATTTTCGTTATGTTGTCAATAATATTTCGGCCTGAATTGGCCACGACATCAGTAATATCCTTTCAAAACGTCTCAAACCTACAATCAAAGAAAAGAGCACGTAAATAAAAACGATGCATTTTTGTCCTACAACTGTAATCGCCATCTATCTTGTGTTCTTTTCCTCTTACTGTTTCCGCGCGCCTAGTCCTTTCAGGTCACGAACGACTTGCGCTTTATCAGCGTGACATAGCTTTCTTGATAGGAAAGTAGAGATAGGAAGCGCAAGCAACCCGGATGATGACTATTGTTGTGAGACAAGAAAATCACCCTTTTCAATCAATCTTTTTTTAGAATGTATCCTTCGTGGATGCGTAATTGTGCAAGTTCACAAGTGATTTTCTAGGAGTTTCTCTTGATGCTAACATCGCCAGTCCATAATTACGAATACACCATAACGCTATTGCAATGGGATTTTCAGTGCTTAGTCAGAATGTAAATGAGGATGTCTCCTGTTATAGGGCATGTCAAATGAATAATAGAAGGCAGACGGCTGTGAAGTGATTGATTAATGGGCATACTACATTGGTTGTAAGGTCCATATGTAATAGTGTCGCTTTCGCACACTGTGGAAGCTCTTTATACTCACCAAAATTTCTTCCAGTTATCTCCTCAGCTTCAGTCCTGGCAATCAGGAACACTGTGAACAATAATCAGAATGTATAAAAGATCACCCAGCATCGATAAGGTTACGATTCTTCCAAATTACGTTTTTTTTTATGTATGAAGTAGTAGAACTTCACTAAAACATTTCTTATGAAATTGGTTCCATCATGTCACCGCCAAATATTTCATTCCAGGACAACCCTAATTTTTTGTCTGCTATTAGTACTTCAATTTATTTGTAAATATTGCGAAGCCGTACCGTTTCTAGTTCACTGCATAACGTCCGGAGTTGTCCTGCAGGTTTAACCTGTGAGATACAGTGTTATTTCATTCTATGGTCTTTACTAAATGGCTTGCATTGGTGAATTCAGTTTTCTCAAGTCAATCGCACTTAACTTCTCGGATGGACAGCTTCACGTTTTTTTTTTTATACAAAACGTAAAGTTTAAAGTTGACTTCAATTTGGTGTCCGATGTGTCGTTTTTTTTACGATCGCCCCGCTGCGGTGGTCTAGGGGCTAAGGTACTTGGCTGCTGACCCGCAGGTCGCGGGTTCGTATCTCGACTGCGGCGGCTGCATTTCTGATGGAGGCGGAAATGTTGTAGGCCCGTGTGCTCAGATTTGGGTGCACGTTATGGAACCTCAGGAGGTCGAAATTTCCGGAGCCTTCCACTACGGCGTCTCTGATAATCATATGATGGTTTTGGGAGGTTAAACCCCACATATCTATCTATCATTTTTTACGATCAAATAAAGCCAAAAGAACGAGACATGCGTGATAGATTTTCCCGTCAATATAACTATTGCTTCATTTGTGGTTAGCTTGTTTAAACAATTACTTATTACTAAGTTGCTGTGCGAAAGGATAAAAAAATTTAGCCAAATCTGCGGTCATGCAACCCTTGTCCCATGGCGACATAATGTCATGTTGCTTTCATTTATGAAATTTTCTGCGAAACTTTTCTGGATATAAACGAAAGTAGAGAGACGTGTGGGTTTCTTGTGCACGTAGGATGTTCCACACGTTGCGTAGAAAATTGCTGTAATGAGGGGATTGTGACACAGTGCAGCGATGGCTTGTGCATGGCATGCACACATCTTTATGTGTGTGAGGTGCTAGGATTACAGCATACATTGTAGTATGACCAGGCCCTTTTACTTACCTGCTAGCATTGTAAAGAGGAAGATAGCCGAGAAAAACTTCATCTTGCAAGTTGTAGTTGTTCGGTGCCTGGGTAGCAATAGAAACTCATTCGACGGAACTGATTTTAACCAGAATACTCATACCTATGAAGCTGGCAAAAGATTATACCGGTTTGCCCTGAACATTGCATTTCATACATGACCCTGACAAAAAATGCCACCCGCATCTTCCCAAGGAGAGAACTCGAGTAAATGCGTCGTGAAGGGGCCGGGAAAGGGGGCTGGTATCACGTGAATCGTGCATAATTGAGCAGGGTTTGGAAAATGGGATTGTTATTTCATCTTTATTATTTTTATTTACTGAAAAAAAGAGAAGCGTTCTTTTAATGCGAAGTGACAGGCAAGCGAAGGCACCCTTGACAGAATTACTAACGCGCAATCCAGCGCCTACATTTAAGGGGTGGCCATTACACGGTGGTGCAGTGAGAGCACTTCCCCCGCCTTTTTTTTTTCTGACTAGCAGACGCTGCCTGTATCGGTCTTGCGAGGTGAGAGAGCGGGAGTGGAGCGACAGTTTTGCGGGTGTCTTCCTGGGCCAACACGAGCCGAGAGCATGCGCCTCCGTGCACGAGTCGTGAGCATGCGGCACGAGACGAGATTGTGCACGTAAGGGTGCAGACGACGCGGCCGGTGCCGCCACCATCATGCAATCAAATAACAGTCTGCATTTAAAACCAACTGACAATGGGTCCAGACAAGACATAGCGGACGTGAAGTGTAGCACGATAACTGATTTTGAATAATCAGAGCACGAAAAACAAGGAAGTCAGTGGGGAAGAAAAAAAACAACTCGATGCTTGCAGGGGCCAAACCTGCAACCTTGACACAACACACCTGATTATTAGAGATTAGCCCAGACTGTGCCACTCTATCATTCGACCATTATGGCGAATATTTTCAAGAATTATCGGTAATTCGAAAGCGAGACCTCAAGTACGGCCGTACAGTGCCAAGATGCGTATCAATGTAAAGCGCTTCATTAATTTCGACCTCGAAAGAACATTACCGCATTCTAAGGGTAATGTGAAAGATAAGTGTCGCTTGAACGCGTCGAGAATTCAGCGTTATACTTCTTTGTGCCCATCTATGGCAGTGCTAAGTCGGTAAGCTTCATGGGAAAGTGTTAGATGAGAGATCCACGAAATCCTGCTCTTCAAGTCGAATCAAGGTGTCATATGTCCTTGAGGGTGCATGAAAACCCCAGGGCTAATTACTGGCCTAAGACATAATGTACCAAAGGCGAAGTTTGACCGGGAATAAATTGAAATGTATACCTGGATCGATTGATTCAAAGAACAGTAAAATGTCTTTACCGGAGCGTGATACAAGCCTGAAAAAGAGAGACATGGGCTGCTGTTTAAATAGCACTTCAGAGGGAAGTGTTTGGGCATGTGCGGAAGTATGGCGAATCAGGAATTTCAGCGTAGTGTGTGCATGGGATAATGAGGGGGGCCTTCATACCAAGCATTAAAAACAAAGCAATCAACAGTTTAAAAGCAAGGACGACGGGTAAACAACAAGCTTTGATCTCTCTTGTGAATAAAAAAAAGAGAGGCACACGTGTGCCCCTCAATGCCATCATACCTGATTTTAACATGAACCGTAAAAAAAAAATAAGCGCGTGCGCACGTGCCGATGTCACCAAAAAATATTTTCCTTAAATTTCCAGAAAGGCACAAAAACAAACAACTCTATCAAGTCCCTGAGGAGCCAACCAGTGAAGCTCTGGAGAGGGCCTGTGGCTAGCTATTGGTTAATTTCATGGTGGAGCTGGGAGCGCCTCCCAGCTCCAGCTCTCTCACGTGCCTTTTGGGCAGCTTCGCATCTGTCTGCCCGATTTAGACTCGTAATGACCCACCTTCTCCGTGTCCTCAATGTTGTTCAGGTACTGTAACACTGGGCGTGGCCGGGGCATGTGAGCTAAAGTACAGAATTTCTTTCCTGTATATTTAGCTAAGGCGCATTGAGGTCTTTCTCGAACAATGTTTCAATTCAGTGCGTTTGTTTTATTTCACTAATCACGCGAAACATGTGACTCGGAGGTCGATTCTGTGCATGACAATACAACAAAGTGTGGAAGTGAACTGAGCGTCGACACTTAAGTTGGCTAACAGAGACCGTTAAAACATGGAACAAACCTGACTAGTGAACACTCCAAGGGTCACTTAATTGCTAAAGTCTTTCAACGCAATCTCTCCCAATTCTTGCATGCGACCATGATCAATTTCTCTCAAAAAATCAGAGAAAAAAACACAATTATAGACGTTGGGCTTACACTAATTTCCCAAGGTATAATTTCACCGGCAAAATTTTTTTGATTCCGTGATAGCCATTTGAACTCCACGAAATTTTTGAAAACCAGGTACGAAAAGAAGCCATGGCAAAATGACCACTCCGGCATTATTTTAACGCTTCTTTTTTGCGTACTTCGACCAGCGTGATTTAAGTACAGGACACCTTGTTATAATAGCTTCATACTTTTTGCTCATAGCACATAGGTGAACTTGGGAAAATTGCAGCGTACTCCACAATATTTTTTTTAAATTAATAGTGAATCAATTGATTCAACTTCAATTTGACAACTTCTCATAAAACGTGCTACCTATAAATGTTTTGTTTAGCCTGCGTGTGACGCATGAGCTCATAAAATTCTGGGCTTGCTAAAAATGCTACTTTTTGCCCTTCTTGAGACGTTAGCAGTACTCAAATGTGGCTCAAAGATAAATGGGCAGGAAATAGTACAAGATTTAGAGTCATAACTGCATTGTTGGCAGAAATTGTAATCAAAGTACATTGTGTTTTAGTGAAAAACGAGTCAGAATTTCGAACCCAGTGTTTTATTATTTTCCTACAGGGCAACGAAAATGAATCTCTGGCGTGTGCATTGAGGGACCGGATGTTCAGCAATGTTATAGTTATGGTCGCCGGCAGCGTTCGTCACTGGCATAGAGCGACTGTAATCGACAGCATTAGTCAGGCAGAGGCTTTCAGTGTTGATGCACTTACTTAAGGCGAAGTCGACGAGTTTTCGTGCGCACGTTTACCATCTCCCTGCCGCTTCGCTTCCACACAGGGTTCCTCTTTAGCGGGAGATTGTTCTTGACTGAAAACTGGAGAAGATTCACAATTCTCTACAGTTGCGTGGTTTGCCTGAACTGCCATTATTTTGATGACATATTGAGCGCTAAGAGACAGAGACACCAGATAGAGGACAACACAGTGTTGTCCTCTCTCTGATGTCCTTGTCTCTTGGCGCTCAATATATCATCAAGTTCCGTTTACCAACACGCCAAAAAATGGCTGTGTCTTTATTGTCGGTGGTGTCGGGATCTTTTTTGGTGGTTGTTGCAGCATTATCAGCTTTAAATTGCAAAGGAAAGTTTCTCACGCGAAGGCACCGAAAATGCAGACGTGGGAGTGTCCGTCATTTTCGGCTCTATTGATGAAGGCGTACTGAATGCGGACAATAGGTTTCTGTCGTTCGATGATCCAGGCTGCGAAAGCGCTGTTTATGTGAAGGAGGTACAGGCAAGTGTACCGAAGCTCAAAGTGCGGCTACTGGAAATGTGACAGTTTGGGCTAGTTGGTATGACATGACGATAGTTATAGCGCGACAACACAATGACTACAAAGAGACAAGAAGGGGACGAGCGGAAACTTCCAATTAAGTTTATTGCGCGGAGCGCCAAAACATATAGAGGAGACAATAAACCATCAGGCAAAAACGATGTGACAGAAAGAGCAATGAATGAATAAGGGGAAAAAACGCAAGCAAAAAAGCTAAAAAAATGCATGAGAAAACGAAGCAGACAAGTAAAAGTGAAAGTAATATAACTACTTGCGTGCACCGAAACCTTCGAGGTACTTAGAAGTGTGGCAGTTTGGGCTAGTTGGTATGACATGATGAAATTTATCTCGTGAAAACAGAACGACGACAAAGAGACACCTTCCGGTCGTTCCGACATAACAAGCACCACAGGAAAGGGGGTGCTTTAGACAACTTCCCGGGAACATGCCACATACCTTTTCCTACGCCTAACTCTACATTCAGTTGGTGACTGCTCTTTCAGAGAGTTTGTAGATATAGTGAGACGTGCGCAGAAAGCTTTGCTTCCATTTTCTTCGCGCACAGCAAGTTTGTAAAGCGAGAAATAGCACGAACCTGCCTTGAGAATGCCTTGAACAGGTCGTTTTTTCACAACATCTCTGCAAGCTTCAAACCTCAACAGTCCCGGCTTACTGCTTCGGGTTTTCTTGAGGCGTTTATCGCATCTGTCGCTGATACTATCCTTCGAACCAATAGGGCAGAGCAGAGGCAGGGACATGATCCGAGCAACACGAATACAGAGCGTGAAAGGATGGCTATCGTTCCGTACAAACACCAGATATCACGCACGCTCAAGAAAATTGGAAAACGTGCAAGAGCTTGTGTGCTGTTCTCTGCGCCGTTCAAATTAATCAGTCTCATCAAATCTACAAACCCCCCTGAAAAAGAAGTCATCAACTGAATGTAGAGTTGAACTTAGAAACAGGTATGTGGCATGTTCCCGGGAAGTTGTCCAGAGCACCCCCATTTCCTGTGGTGCTTGTTATGTCGGAACGACCGGAAGGCGTCTGAACGATCGACCGAGAGAACACGATAAAATTATTAGAAACGAGAAAGATAGTTTTCTTGCTCATCACTGCACTGAGTGCAACTGTGTGCCCCTTTTAAAGGACACAGTGACGCTGTATAAGCACAGGGATGAGCGCACACAAGTGTCCTTCGTGTCCTTCTCGTCTCTGTGTCGTCGTTCTGTTCTCGCTCTATAACTATCGTCTTAACGTCTAGGACACGCAGATGCGCACGCGAACCAGTGTCATGCATTAGCAAGCCCTTTGCGTCTCTGTCCGAGACGGAACTAAGGTTTCTCGGAAGTTTCGGTGCGCGCAAGTAGTTATAGTAAGTTTCCTATAAATTTTTCTTTATTTTTCTTTTGCTTTTGTTTTTCCCCCATTCATGCATTGCTCTTTCTGTCACATGGTTTCTGTCCGATGGCTTACTGTCTCTTTTATATCTTTTGGCACTCTGCGCAATAAACTCAATTGGAAGTTAGCGCTCGTCTCCTTCTTGTCTCTTTGTCATCGTTCTGTTCTCGCGCTGTTGCTGCACCATGATATCTGCAACAAGGACAAACAGTCAAATGTTACGTTAACAAGTGCCTCTCTATCTTCAACGGTTACAAACTCCTGACAATTACCTCCACGACAAACTTGTGACAATCACCTCCGTGACAAACTCGTGTGGCGCCATTCTCAAAGCTAATCGAGGAGGCCACACCTCGGCAGTGCTGCTGTGGCTGATAGCACGACAGTCTGCGGATGACATAAGGGCTGAGCATCTCAAGAGGCACCACAAAGTGTCATCTACATTCACTTTTAACGCGATAGCATTAACAAGCTCGTTTTGCGGAAATTCCAGCGTCGGCGTCGTTGGTTGTGAGCGAAAAACTGTCATACTTGCGTGACTGAAAAATCGAGGATGTTTGTGTGACAGTAAAATTAAGAAATATGCAAATAAAACAAATACAAAATTTCGGGTATGCGTGGACATCGAACGAGGGTCGTTTGCGTGGAAAGGGGGTGTTCTACCACACAGCCACGCATATTTTTTATGCCTGCGCACATACAGCATTCACAAACAAATATACATCAAACAAAGAAAAAAAAACATGAACAAAAGAAAAGAAGTAAACAGCGTAAAAGTTCACAAACTTTTTGAAATTGCATAATCTGCAGAAGATTGTCTACTTGATGAAGCCAATCTCCCACATATTGTTGAAATTTTTGTGATCCACTGAGCAGATAAATTGAAAGAACCAATGCCTTACTGGACGTGCATTACATCAACATGGCGCACGGCCATTCTAGATTGTCAAATACTCTGCACGCCTAGTGACACAACGAGGTCAGAAGGTATTCCTTCTTCAGTTCTAACAGGGAGAAATCTAATGTCGTAGGCATCATGAGGCAGATCCTTTTTCAAAGTCCTTTGGAGAACATCCCAAGAAAAAACTGCATCCTAGCAGTCAGGAAAAACATGATCAATAGTTTCTGGCTTACTGCAGAGAAAACAATCGTCCCCCCGTCCCTCCCACTTAGAACAAATAAGCCTTTTTCTTGCATCCTAGTTTTCCCAGGCAAGGTCCCACTGTGCAGTTTAAAGGAAGGCGTTACTTTCCAGGTGTTCACTCCAGGTGTTACTTCTATTTTTTTGTTTACACGGCTTAAGACATTCTGGCCTGGGCCTACACTATATAATTTTCTATAAAGATGAACAGAAAGACAGTCAGACATCTGCTTGTGAATGCAGTGAGAATAACTTTCTTTTCTTGCAAATGCGGTGAAAGTAACTTTCTTATTTCACAAATACACGCGTCCTGTGTACCTCCTTCAAAATAAAAGATGAAATATTCCGTAATGACGCGTATTTCAATCGAACATTACCATCACGCCACTAAACATTAGATAATCATAAGGACTTCATACTTTATAACAAGTAACTCCCTACAAAAGGCACACACACTACTGCACCCTCAAGGACACGTAGTGGGTACATAGCAAATTCGAAAACAGTTCATACAGAAAGTGTTTGAACTACGCGCTAGGAACAGAATATCGCTATCGCGTTCAGCTCTTAAAGGCGAAGCTTGAAGGTCAACTAATTTCTTTAATAAGTCGCATAACTTTTCAAATGAGCAGGCATCAAGCTTCCCTTATATTGTCCAAATTAATTTTTAACTGCTTCTGCTTCCCTTAAATGTAAATCGCACATGCATATACGGTATAGTTTCAGCCACTTCCTTCAGAACAGCGACGCAACTTGTGAAAGTGTGTCGTCTGCCTTTCCTGATAGAAACTCCTGTCAGAGCATAGGCTCGTCGTCAGAATCCACAGGTGCGCGCTGCCACAGCAGAAGCATTTTCCTCAACTTGTGTCAAAATCACACCACCTAAACACCTGCGCTTGAAATGCGCATCAGATAATACCGTAATTGTCGGTCAATGTTTTGTCATAAGTTGCAAATGCTGGCGTTGGTGTGTGGTAGAATACGCCTGCCGCTCAGCTACGTACATCGTCCGGGCTGAAAATGTGTTATTTTTCTCATTGAGTTGAACAGCTGCGGTATACGTCGGCACCGGCGGCGGTACCATCTGTTATCCTGAGCTCTCAACAACATACATAGGCTGTAAAACATGTCATCACACAAAGTATACCAACCGAACACGCCCACGGTTAGGATTTGAATTCTCGAGGGGGGGGGGGGGTGATGTAGCTGTCGAAATCAGCCTTTTTTTTCCTGGCAACTGTTGAAGGCTAGTTATTTTTCTTGGCTTTGACTATTCTAGAATGCCGTGGTAAAAACATGGCAAAAACAAAAATTGTAGGAGATGCATGACATGTACCCTTATCGCATTGTTTAACACCTTTCTGTTGATTAACTGCAGATGCATTTTCCCTTTATAATGACGCAAAAAAGTGACTATGTATGTTCCTGCTCACGGCTGGTTATTTCTTCACCCACCTTTCTTTCTTTATATTTACATTTATTTCGTTCTAATAACTTGCCCTGCACATTCCTTGGCATTACTGTCTGTTAGATCTCATTAATATTGTGTCAAAACACGGAAAAACGAGCCCTCAGGTATACACTTTTTTCCCTTACGTATATATATATATATATTGTTACGGGGAAGATTCATTCACCGAGAGCTGGTCTTGCTAACGGCTTAAAGAGCGCACAGTCATGCAGGCCAACGGGAGAAGCTCGAGAGTTCAATCCACTACAACCACGTTGTCGTCTTCTTCATTTGGGTGCCAATTCAGCTGTGTCGGGGTGACAGTTTCATACACGTATCATCACCCCGGCCCGTAAGGCACCGTCTCGGTGCCTGTTAAATGAGCGAGTCGGCGTTGTAGGGCTTGAGACAAGAAACGTGGACTACTTCCGTTCTGCGTGCAGCAGCTGATGAGTTTGTGGTAGCAGAAATCTCGTAGGTCACAGTTGTGACCTGACGAATGACTCGGTAGGGCCCGGCGTATCGCGATAGTAGTTTCTCGCAGAAGCCAACACGTCGAGATGGGAGCCACAAGAGAACAAGAGATCCCGCAGAAAAAACGGCATCTCTATGTCGACGGTCGTAAAAGGACTTCTGTGCTGTCTGCGACGACGATAACCGAGCGCGCGCTACCGCGCGTGCCGTGAGGGCCCGGGTGATCGCATCCTGAGCGTACGAAGTGGAGGATGGGTGGTATGATGAAAGCAGTGTGTCGAAGGGCAGTAAGGGATGACGTCCGAAGAGTAGATAAAAAGGGGAGTAGCCCGCTGTTTCATGACGCGACGAGTTATAGGCGAAGGTTACGAACGGAAGAGCTAGGTCCCAATCAGTGTGGTCGGTAGATACGTACATGGAAAGCATGTCCGTCAATGTGCGGTTTAGGCGCTCCGTAAGGCCGTTAGTCTGAGGGTGGTAAGATGTGGTGAAGTTGTGACGGGTAGCACAAGATCGGAGTAGGTCATCAACCACACGAGATAGAAAGTAGCGACCACGGTCTGTGAGCAGGTGAGCCGGAGCGCCATGCTGGAGAATAATGTCGTACAGCAGGAAGTCGGCAACGTCGGTTGCGCAGCTGGTTGGTAGTGCTCGAGTGATTGCATACCGAGTGGCATAGTCTGCGGCCACTGCAATCCATTTATTTCCAGTTGTAGAAGTAGGAAAGGGACCTAGCAAGTCCAACCCCACTCGATAAAATGGCTCGGCTGGACCTTTATTAGGTTGAAGAAGGCCGGCAGGGGGAGTCGTAGAAAATGGCTCGGCTGGAACTTCAATAGGTTGAAGAAGGCCGGCAGGGGGAGTCGTAGGCTTCTTTCGGCGCTGGCAGAGGTCACAAGATGTGACGTAACGGCGAACAGAGCGGTACAGACCCTTCCAGAATACTCGTCGTCGAATGCGGTCGTAAGTTCTGGAGACTCCTAGATGTCCAGAAGTTGGAGCGTCGTGGAATTGTCGCAGAACATCCTTTCGCAGGTGATGCGGTACGACGAGTAAAAGTTCCGCGCCGTCGGGGTGTAAGTTGCGGCGGTACAAAATGTTGTCTTGAAGCAGGTATCTGCTAAGAGAAGGGTCAGCATAACGCGATTGAAGGCGGACAATGATGGTGAGCAACGATGGATCTCGGCGCTGTTCGTCAGCCACGTTCAAAAAGTCAGTGATGGCTAAAACGCAGGCATCGGATTCCAAATCAGTGGAGCTAGGTGGATCAACGGGGTGCCGGGATAAGCAGTCAGCATCGCTGTGCAGCTTTCCAGATTTGTAAACAACCGAGAACGTGTACTCCTGTAATCGAAGAGCCCATCGGCCGAGTCTTCCTGTAGGGTCCTTAAGCGTCGACAGCCAGCAAAGCATATGATGGTCCGTGATGACTGCGAACGGACGTCCATATAAGTACGGACGGAATTTCGCGATAGCCCAAACGGGGGCTAAGCATTCCCACTCAATTATAGAATAATTTTGTTCCGCTTGCGACAAAAGGCGGCTAGCGTAGGCTATCAGACGGTTGGTGCCTTTCTGTATCTGAGCGAGTATAGCACCAACGCCATAGCCGCTTGCATCGGTGCGAAGCTCTGTTCGAGCCGTTGGATCAAAATGAGCCAACACAGGTGGTGAGGTGAGGGCGATAATTAGCGACGCTAAGGAATGTTCTTGGTCTCTTCCCCAAGAGAAGGCCACATTCTTTTTGAGGAGATCCGTGAGGGGCCTAGCAATATCCGCGAAGTTGAAGACAAAGCGGCGGAAGTATGAGCAGAGCCCAATAAAACTGCGAGCTTCTTGTGTGGAACGCGGAACCGGGAATTCTCGGACTGCACGGACTTTGTCAGGGTCGGGTTGAACACCAGTGGCGTAAACAAGGTGGCCGAGTAGTTTAATCTGCCGACGTCCAAATGAACATTTCGACGAATTCAGTTGGATACCAGCGCAACGAAAAACGTCAAGAATTGCCGAGAGACGAGACAGGTGGCTTTCGAAGGAGGGCGAGAAAACTATTACATCATCTCGATAGCAAAGGCAGGTCGACCATTTGAAACCGCGAAGAAGAGAGTCCATCATACGTTCAAACGTAGCCGGGGCATTGCACAACCCAAAAGGCATGACCTTGAATTGGTAAAGGCCGTCGGGTGTGATGAATGCTGTCTTCTCGCGGTCGCGGTCGTCGACCGAAATTTGCCAGTATCCGGATCGAAGGTCAAGGGTCGAGAAATAGTTGGCGCCGTGGAGGCAGTCGAGCGCATCATCGATTCAGGGTAAAGGATAAACGTCCTTCTTGGTGATCCGATTCAGGTGGCGATAGTCGACGCAAAAGCGCCAGGTGTTGTCCTTCTTTTTAACTAAGACCACAGGGGAGGCCCAAGGACTCGATGAAGGCTCAATGACGTCTTTACTCAACATTTTCTCAACCTCCGTCTGTATAACTTGGCGCTCAGCATGTGACACGCGATAAGGGCGTTTGTGGAGTGGACTGGCGTCGCCGGTGTCGATGCGGTGGGTTACGGCACTTGTGCGGCCCAGGGGAGAGTCGTCGACGTCAAAGATATCCAGGTAAGAAAACAGAACACCCCGGAGCGCCGCAATTTGGGAGGGTAAGAGGTCGCTGGATATCATTTTGTCGAGGAACGCCTTATTTTGCGACGTGATGACAGGTTTCGCCATGGTCTTAGTGTCAGGTGTAAAAGAACAAATCGAACATTCATCAAGGGTGGAAAGATCGGCTAAAGTGATGCCTTGGGGAAGAACTTGGGTCGACGTAGAGAAGTTCAGAACTGGAAGTAGCACCGTGTTGTTAGCAACAATCACTATAGTATGTGGTAGTGCGATGTGGTGCGTAAGGGTCAAATCAATGAGGGGAGCTACCAGATAGTCTCCATCAGGAACGGACGGGAAGGGTGGCAGAGGAACGTACATAGCAGCCTGGGGCGGTAGCCGTAGAGACTCCACGGATTGTAGCCGAGTGCGACTTGGAGGAGTGAAATCGGAGCGCAAAGGCAATTCGAGCCTTAATATACCGGTAGAACAATCGATGAGGGTGGAGTGGGCGGTTAAGAAGTCAATTCCAAGGATGACATCATGTGGGCAAGCATCGAGGACTGCGAAGAGAACGGAAGTGTGGTGGCCAGCAACAGTAACGCGGGCAGTGCACATACCAAGCACCGATGTTCGACTTCCGTTAGCAACTCGAACAGTAGAGAACATTGCTGGTGTGAGAACTTTTTTCAGGCGAGATCGAAGTGTAGAACTCATAACAGATACTTGGGCACCAGTGTCAATTAGAGCAGTAACGGCGTGGCCATCAATGAACACCCGAAGTAAATTGCGTCTTGAAATTGTAGCCGGTTGAAGGTTTTTGTTCCGAGTCGTCAACGCAGCGCCACCTCCAGGAGCTGCACTCGTCAGTTTCCCGGGGAATGGCCAGAATAAGCCGGTGACGGAGAGCGGCGGCGTTGAGGGGAGAGTGACGGCCGACCCTGAGGTGACGGAGAGCGGCTTGACCAGTTTCTTTGGGCGACGACGTCAACATAGGACGGTTCGGAGCGTGGAGATGAACGGCGAGCTGAAGAGTCCTGAATATGGTCATCCGAAAAACCGGGTTGCGAATAGTGTCCACGGTCCTGACGGCTGTCGACATTACGAAAGCTTGGCCGGAAATACCCCCTGTTGCGACAATGGCGGGAGATGTGCCCAACTCGAGAGCAAGAAAAACAGATGGGTCGATCATCGTGCGTACGCCACTCAGATGGATTTCGGTAGCGTGGTGGAAACCGAGGAGTCGAAGCTGCCGCAGCGACAAGTGGGGCAGAGTGGTGGTCAGCGTTGTGGACAGGAGTGCTCATGGGCTGCGGCTGGGGAACCTGGACGCCCAGGTTAGCAAACTCCTGGCGTACGACGGCTTGAATGAGCGAGACTGCTGCCCAGTGGTCTTGCGCAGGGGGCTGAGAGGAAGCGGGTGCCATGGCTTCCAGCTCCTGGCGAACAATCCTTGCGATATTGGCAGGAGGCGCAAGTGAACGGGGCGCTGCAGAATCCTCGCAAGACGAAGTCGCAGCAGTGTTCGGTAGTCTCGCGATGTGGTGGGTGATTCGCCTGCTTTTTGCTTGTTCGAATCGTCGGCATTCGGATATGATGGAGTCGACAGTGGTGCAGTTCTTGCACATTAGTATGTTGAAAGCATCATCAGCAATGCCTTTCAACACGTTGCTGATCTTGTCCGCCTCGGACATGTTTTTGTCCATCTTCCGGCACAGTGCCAGTACGTCTTGGATGTACGTGACGTACGACTCCGTCGATGATTGAACACGCGACGCAAGGTCCTGTCTGGCTGCCATCTGACGAGCAACTGACCGACCGAACAAATCGCGAAGCTTTTGCTTGCATGTGTCCCAGCTGGTTAATTCTTCTTCATGCGTCTCATACCAGGTGCGTGCCGTACCCCTTAGGTAGAACAGAATATTTGCCAGCATAAGCGTTTCGTCCCACCTGTAGTGCTTGCTGACGCGCTCGAATAATGCGAGCCATTCTTCGACGTCCGTGCTGTCCGTCCCGGAAAACGTGCCAGGGTCGAGAAGATGGGGGGGAATCACAGGTGATGGGGCCGGCGCGGATGGCGAGGCCTGAGTGCCAGTTTCAGGCATCGCGGCTGGAGAAAGCTGGCGTCCACTGCGGAGTTCCAGAGCCGGGTTGTGTGAAGAACCCGCACCTTCCACCAAAAGATGTTACGGGGAAGATTTATTCACCGAGAGCTGGTCTTGCTAACGGCTTAAAGAGCGCACAGTCATGCAGGCCAACGGGAGAAGCTCGAGAGTTCAACCCACTACAACCACGTTGTCGTCTTCTTCATTTGGGTGCCAATTCAGCTGTGTCGGGGTGACAGCTTCATACACGTATCAATATATATATATATATATATATATATATATATATATATATATATATATATATATATATATATATATATATATGTATATATATATATATATATATATATATATATATATATATATATATATATATATATAGTCCAATAGTCCAGTAGATCCTACGTGAGCGGTCACAACGTGGTTTATTTCGACGTTTCGACGTTTCGGCCTAGAGTCTGGCCTTCTCTAGGCCAGTCTCTAGGCCGAAACGCCGAAATAAACCACGTTACTGGACTATATGCAACGCTACGGCCACTCAACCTCCATGCCTGCCTATATATATATAAATATATATATATATGTATATATATATATATATATATATATATATATATATATATATATATATATATATATATATATATATATATATATATATGAGATCTCAGAGACGGTATGCCAAGGAAAAATATTTGAAGTTATTAGACCCAATTGTAATGTAAATGTGAAGAGAGAAGAAAGTCCTTAAGATACACTTCTTTCCCTTATTCATTAACGAGGGTCTCGTACTGGCAGACTTGGTGCCATTAGATTGTAAACGAGGGACTATTAGTCAGCTGCCAGCTCATAATAGGTTCACGTGCTACGTGACGTGAAAACAGGCTCATAAAGAGTGTGTCACGCTCACCGCCATGGCTACAGGTGGCGCTGACTGACACTCCCACGTTTATATTCACATATACACCCAATAAAGTGTCTAGGGGGATAGCCGCCATGGTAGCTCAGTATTAGAGCATCGAATGCGTTATTCGAAGGTCACAGGTTCGGTTTGTGCTCACGGCAAGTTATCTATTAACCCACTTTTCTTTCTTCACATTTAAATTATAATTGGCTCTAATAACTTCCCCTATACATTCCTTGGCATTATTGTTTATTATATCTCAATATTATTGTGTAACAACATGGAAAAACGAGACCTTAAGTATACACTTCTTTCCCACATTTTATTATATATATATATATATATATATATATATATATATATATATATATATATATATATATATATATATATATATATATATATATATATATATATATATATAACAAATAAAAATATATTGACAGATATAATAACCTGCTTAAGACAGAGTGCTTCACGTACATAGTGTCTTCGACCTTGTAATAAAAGAATAATTTACTCTCACTTAACAACACACAGGCCATAACTGCATGAACGTCTCTCTGAACGTCGTTCTCTTCCTTCACTGTCTACCAAAAGGGGACGTTCATTTGTAACATTTGGCCATTCTGCAACACTTAACGTTCTCGTTCAGGCTGTCCCGAAAATGTTCTTGTGACTAAACATACAAATGTTTGGAAAATCCTTTTACATGAAATACTTAGTCAATGACACACGAAACAGAAACAACACAAAAAATGCTATACCTATACACTGGCGCGTTAAGTTCTACATGGAACGCAGATGTTCACCCGTTCGAAGCGTGAAACTTTCAAGATGTACTTTCTGCCCATCTTGACTGGCTCGACTTTCAGGAAAATCACAACACGCACGATGTCAGTGTCTTCTTTTCCAGACTTCAGCTTCGATGCTTGGTCGGCTGGCTCGGGCTTCGGCCTTTGACTCGTCTGCGGTGAATCTTTCTTCGGATTTCCTCCGGCACTTGCTCGTTCTCTTGATTGGTTGGTTGGTTGGTTGGTCCCACGAGGAATGGCTCAACCCACTACGGGAAATCGGCTATGAATCGCGCGGCAGTGGGATACAAGTAAATAAAATACAGTAAAATATATGAAATAGACTAAAGACGAAAATAATTAATGAGTATGTACTTATGAGACTAGCATGGTAGCCGGTTTGATTTTTTATATAGTTATATATGATTCTATATATGTCCCTGTTGCAATGACCTAGTTCCGAAGCCCCTAGGGAGAGTAGTACAGTTTCAGACAGCTCAAGCCGTGTTTTTGGAAAGCTGGTATTAAAAATGTTTTCCTTAAATTTTGATACATGCGGCATTCTGTGAAAACGTGCTCTATAGTTTCTGTTTGTGTACAATAGTGACAATGAGGGGAAGGAACAAAACCAGGTCTGTATAAATAAAAGTTTAAAGGTGGAATCCTGCATCGTGATTTAGTGAATGTCACTTCGAATTGTCTGGTTGCACACCAAGCGCTGTACCACTGAAACTTAAGGTGCTGAAAATTTGCGCCATTTAGAACAGAAGAGTTTGTGTGTTCCTGGCGTATACAGAAATTCCAAAATCGCCTGATCGTATATAAGCAGCTGGGTCTTAGAATATTCAGTATGAGGCCCTTAATTGATTCTGCCGCCATTGTGTCCGCCGCTTCACTTAGTATTAGTCCAATGTGACCTGGCACCCAAACCGATCGGGTAACACGAACATGATTGGGTATATACGTATAAAATTCTAATAAACAAGGCGATAATGTTGGTGCTGTCAGAGCAGTGTAAACTGACAAAGAATCAGTTAGTATAACAGCCGAAGAGATATATGTTGGTAGCTTGCGTATGGCCAGAATCACTGCCCTTAATTCTGCCTGGAATATTGGCGTAAAATTGGGCAGTCACAGTGAATAAGACCAATCTAATGCTGTTGAGTAGATACCCACTCCTGCTTTCTCGGCCTTAACGGAAGCATCTGTGGTTATAACTGAACTTATCTGTAGGCTATTGAGATGGTCTCCGAGCAACTCATTCAAGTATTTTATCGGCAAAAGTTTAGCATTTTGAGGAAACATATTGTCAAACTCTATTCTGGCCGTAGGATTCCGTACCTGTGAGAAACTCGTATCACGGATTTTTACCGCTAATGGATGTAAGAGTTCTTGCACATAAACTATTTGAGGTCGACGTAGCCGAGACCAATCACAATCAATAAATATGGAAGGCTCTCGTATAAATACATATTGGGAGCGTCTCTGTGGGGAGGCATAGATCTTCATAAATGTTTGAACAGTCAGTATGCGAAACCTGGTTCGTAGAGAGGGTAGATGTACTTCATGATAAAGAACATTAGTAGCGACAAATTTAGGGAGGCCTAAACATAGGCGCAATGCCACACGCTCTATAGAAAGAAGCGGACGTAATTTATAAGTGGGTCCCCCACAGAACAACACACATCCAAACTCTAATATTGGGCGGACATACATGCAATGTGTCATCAACAAAGCTCTTCTACGCATTCCGATTCGACCATTGCTGGTGCGCTTGAGCAACCCAATGGCACGTAATCCCTTAGACGCAATATACTCAATACGTGAACTTCAATTATGATTTGAAGTTTATATTATACCCAAATATTTTAATGAGTCTACCTGTGGAATGAAGTCCTGTCCGTACATCAATGCTATTCTGACAGGAGAACTCAATGTAAATGTAAGAAGAGCACTTTTCTTATCATTAAGGGACATGCGCAGGTCACTAAGCCATACTGTAGTAGCATTTAAATATGATTGTAAAATGTTGTACAACAAGTGTATGTCATTTGAAGCTGAAAAGAAGGCTATATCGTCTGCGTATACATATACTTGCACTTTATCGTGGGTAGGGATAGAGCTTAATAATATATTGAATAAAATGGGCGCAAGAACGGATCCCTGAGGAACTCTCCTTGTCTGTTTGTAATGTTGTGAAGATAGCTCATTCTGCGAACAATAAAATGTACGTCCATTTAAACATTTTGAATCCATGAAATTATATACTCGGAAACGTTAATACTTCGAAGTCTACTAATCAAGATGGCGTGCTCCACACTGTCGTACGCCCTAGCAATAACTGAAGTCACAAGAGTGGCATATTGCTTTGTGTGTTGAGCAAGTTTAATTCTAGCTTCCAGGTCAACATGCGCACATCATATAGACAGCTAGGTCTAAATCCAATTTGAGATTCACTCAACACACTATTTTGCTCTATCCATTTTTCAAGATGTCAATATAGAACCCGTTCTATTAGCTTAACAAGATTAGAAGGGGGGGAAATGGGCCTAATGTTGTTTATAGCATAACCAGCTCCCTGTTTTTTAAGTAGTGGTGTTAGTTTATCGACTTTCCAGTCAGGATGCACCCGGCATTTTCTATAGAAAAATTTATGAGTTAACGAGATCGCTGGGAGACAAATCAAACATAATTTTTATCATCGCTGTTATGTTATCAGGACCTGGAGATGAAGCTGGTAGTGATTGTACTATCTCTGATTGTATTCATTAGCTTTTTCTGAGTCCGGTTAATAGTGGGGTAGTACCGATGTAAAGTGATCTTTTAAGCCTTTCCCGATCGTTTCCAATGACTGCGATAATACTGCAGGTGATAAACAAATTGATTCTAGATTTATTGGTGTCGGAACAATCTTTAACTGCGGCCGTTATCTTCCTTCAACTTGGTCCGGAGCTCTTCGTTCTCCTTTTTTTTCTGTCTGTTCTCGGGCACTTTTCCCCGATTCTTCTGCTAGCTTGCCTTGTGCAACCTTGCTGCCCTCCTACATACTTATTCTTATCTGTCGCACTTTGTTCGTTGGCTTCTTCTTCATTATCTTACTCGTTCTTTCCTTTGGTTTTGTTGTCTTGGCCTTGCTGGCTTTTCGGCGTGTTGTCTTGTGCAACCTTGGCTTCCTCCTGCGTATCCTAATGGGCGCCTTTTGCCCCTGGGCTGCTTCTTCATCTTCTTTTCCTTTTTTGCCGCATTGTCCTGCTTTTTTTTCGCCGTTCCGGGTTTTTTGTCGCTGCCTTTTTCTGTAGCACCAGGTTGCGAGTTTCTCTTCTTTTCTTTGCCGTCAGCTTCAGCTTCGGTCCTGTCTTTCAGCTTTTTGTTGGCTCCAGTAGACGTCTTGGGCTTTGGCTCTTCACCTATCTTCGCAGTTGGTAGTTTACTATCTCCGGGCTTCTCGGCGCGCGGTGGGGCTCGTTCGGAAGACGGATTCACGTGTCTCCTGGGGATTGCAACAGACGTGACTACTGACAACTGTAGACCCTGGGTGTCCCCTGCTTACGCCACGGCGCTTCCGGTTGGGAGAAGACGATGGCCTGTCACGTAAACTCTGGAGCCATTGTGGACAAAGGTACGACGGAAACGTACCTCAATATCTTTCTACGATGTGATTTGGGAGCTCCTTGAATGGAACCAGTCATTGGCAGCTCCAACCAGTCGGGCCTTGGCAGTTTCTAACATTTACGCAGCTGGCCGTTCGTGAAGGTTAGACGTGCTGCGAATATTCTCTATCCACTCGCGTGCCGATGGAGCATCCTCGGAGCCGTTGAAGGCACTGATATTGTGGCTTAAGTCGGGAATCACTTGGAACTTTGGCTCTGGTTGAGGTTGTGCCGCGCCCGCCAGAGACAGTCGTTCCATCAGCATTTATAGCAGATGGTCCTTTTCTTGGAGCATTCGTAGAAAGTCACGAGCAGTGATTGTGTCTCCGTAGTTGGAGTCCGCGTCCCCACCACCAGTCAGGTTGAGTCGTTCGTCGGTGCGTTCCATTAGGGTGACGTTAACAGGCTTCGTAGACTGACCAAACTCATTTTCTCACCGTGGAGATTGTATGACCATATCACACTGCTGAAATATTGTCTTGAACATTGCAAAAAAAGAATAATTTACTCTCACATAATAAAACATATGCCACACAGGCTACTAAACGTCACACGTGCCATAACTGCACGAGCGTTTCTCTGAACGTCGTCCTCTTCCTTCGCTGTCCACCAAAAGGGCACGTGCATTTCTAACATACATGACTTTGCCAAACTTTTACACATGCACCTGTATTTCCTTGTGAAATGACTTCTTAATTAGGAAGCGACATCGCCATTTCCAAACTTGAACCTTGCGTTCCAGTGAGAAATTTCTACCACTGTTGCGATCAATTCATGCCGTCATCATTTTACAGTGAAATCTGTTACATATCTCAACGGCATTGTTGGTGGCGTTACCACTGTCCACCACCATAGCGGCCGGCGCCGCTGTCCGTAATCTCCATAGTGCGATATGAGAAAAATAAAGGGGAAAAATTTCTAGACACATCGACTAGCTTTGGTGATTAGCATCGTGAACCAAGCATTTGCATCTCTCAGAACGGCTGAGATTCGATGCCCTCAACCTCGCTGTTAAAGATGAAGCGGTAGCATCAACATGGGGGACAGGTACTATCGGGGGTGGCTGTTATCGCCAAAGAAACTGTCGCTTTTGGTATGTTTGGAAACTTTCTTTAATATGCAAGACATAATGAATATACCTGCAAATATAATTTAAATAAAAATAAAATGTTTGAAGTATTCTTAGTTGAGTGGAAAGCCCTGAATATAATTTTGTTTCCAAATAAAAAATTGACTGGACAACGTGACACAGCTGCAATTTATACGTTTATTTTTGGTTATGCCTGTATATTTTCAGTCCCGACAGGCCTAGTGATACGACAGGTAGACCACCACCTTCCCGTGTGTACAAATGCCCCGCCGTTAAATATTTGCCGTGTTGATATATATATTGCTTGTAATATTGTGTGCTTATCATGCTTCAATTTCGTCGACTGCGCAGTTTACGCAAGTCGGGAAGTTTTTCTGCGTTGATTGAGCGGTGGCTAATGGCTCGCCATTCATTGGCGCTCAAAACAGCATCATCGGATGCGAACATTATATCCTCGCCCAAACTTGCTCTCTTAATTACTTCATCAATTACTAGTGATCGCGTGATTTCCTACTGAGTGTGCCTTCGAAGACAGTTTATGCGCTGGTGCTCGCCCCCGTAGTGACCTTGTTTAACATGAGCGAAAGCGTGAGCCTCTCATTAGGCGATTGAAGACTGTGCAGCCAATGCTGAATTTGGGTAAGTGGGTTCATTCATTGCGTGCCTACTGTTATTCACGTACACATAGCCCGGGTGGCGTGTTGGCACAGCTAGTATTACGAACCAGAGACCCGATGAACAGGTATGTTTTTGCGTTTTGTGCACTTATTTCATACCTGTGTGAAAACTCTTTGTCGGGCGCGTCGACTGCCTATCTTAAAAGTGTGCGTTGTGCCACGCCATCCTATCTTCATATCGTGCAAGCCTCGTGTTGTTGCATTGTTATTTCTTAGCTGGTTGCTGTATTAGGTCGTCATCTGATTTCTTGTCATCATCAAAATTGTCTGCTCTTGAACATTCGGATGTTTAGGAAACAGCGCACCAGCTTATCAATACCAGGCAATTCACACTGTGGCCATACAGTAGGAATATTCATTGATTGATAATGGTTATGATGATGATGAGTGGTTTTTTTTAATGGAACAAGGGCCAATTGATGGCCAAAGAGCGCCATTTAAAAAGACTAAACATATGAACAATGATATGATGCGTGGCTGTAAAGGGGCCCTCAAATGCTGCATTTTCGATGGAGGCGGAATTGTTGTGGGCCCGTGTACTCAGATTTGGGTGCACGTTAAAGAACCACAGGTGGTCGATATTTCCGGAGCCCTCCACTACGGCGTCTCTCATAATCATATGGTGGTTTTGGGACGTTAAACCCCACATATCAATCAAATCAAGTCAGGGGCCCTAAAATGCCTCACGCTAACGTGGGTTAAAACATGGAAGTAATAAAATCATGAGAGTGGCGTGAGATACGTGTAGTCAAAGTGGATGGCAAAATGTCATGATAATAAAACCATAATGGAGATATAGTCACCGCAGCCACAACCACGGTACACAGGTCGTGCTACGAATCTCCTCGAAATATGGGGTGAGAGCTATGAACATCTTTTAAAAATGTGAAAAATTTTTGCAGTTTAAAAAGCGGATCCCTACCGATGAGCATCCCAGGGTGTAGTGGGAGCTACTGTCGGTAGGGCAGTAAAAAGTGCTTTTTTTCTTAGAGCATCTAGCTCGTTGCACTGGACGAGAATGTGGAGAACAGTAAGTGGTTCTCCACATCTCTCGCAATATGGTGCATTGCCGGTAGATAGAAGATATGAGTGTGGGGAGTGTGTATATCCTGTTCTAAGCCTTGTTAGTGTTACTTCTGTGTGTCGTGATTTTGATAGTGGCGGCCAACTACCTAGTTGCGGCTTAATAGCATGGAGTATATTGTCTGTGTGTCTATCCCACGTGCTCTGCCATTACCCCCTGCGCTTTTGTTTTAGAAAAGGTTTTAAGACAAGTGCAGGGATTCGTATGGATGCATTGGAAGTAGTGTCGTTGGCGGAAGCAGTCTGCTTGTCGGCCAAAACGTTCCCTTGTGTATCACGGTGCCCTGAAACCCAGCAGATAATAACATGCTGTTTTGATGTGTACAGTGTGCACAGAAGTGAGTAAAGTGACACCAGCACGGGGTTCTTGTGTTTCTTAGGAGTTTTCAGGGCTTTGACCACGCTTAGAGAATCTGTGTATATTACCGCCTTTTGTAATTTTATCTGTTTATTGTGTTTTACGACCGCCAGTATTGCGTAAGCTTCTCCTGTGAAAATACTTGCATCAGGATGAAGAACGCCGGCCTCGGAAAAGGATAGGTCTACCGCTGCATATGACACAAAAGTGTTGGACTTTGAGGCGTCGGTAAAGAACTCAGGGCATGTGTATTTATGTTGTAGTTCTTGGAAGTATGTATGTATGTATGCAAGTGGCGCGTGCTTTGTGACTGCAAAAAAAGAGACATAACAGTCTATATGCTGCCACTGCCATGGTGGCAGATATGCTGCATGAGCCATGAAACTGTGTTCGAGAAGAGGCACACCTGTTTCTTCGGCCAGGCCCCTTACACGAAGCGAGTAGGGCTGCCGCAACGAAGAACGGTTATCGAACAAGCCAGAAAAAGACCAATCATTACTTGTGAAATGGGAGGGGTGTTTCTTGTCTGCCTTCAGAATATTCATTGATTGTGTGGTGCTTTGTGTTATTGTGTTTTCATGCCTTCATGTTTTCATCAGCATGTTTCTGATATCACTCTCTCACTTGCATGAGGGTGCACAACCTGCGAGTAGTATTGAGTGATGTGGTATATTCGCAACTTCGTAAGATAAAGGGTGAAAGAAGATACCTCGATTCTTTCTTGTTCAAAACTTTTCAGGTGATCAAGAAAAGTTCCACAGTATCTTATAACTACAAAATTATATAATAATCTTGTTTAAAAATGACAAGAAAAACTGCCTGTGTATTCACTTGAGAGTACCAACAATTGGTTTCCCTAATACGTTGAATTTGTGATGACGTACGCTATGTATGGCTCGTTCTCACTCTACGGCATGTGCACATGAACCACGTGCTTTTTTTTTCAAATACTTTTTATGCAATTTATATCAGCCATATGGCTATGTTTATACTCTGAAAGTGTTATTACGTACATGACAGAATGCTTAACATGCAATGGCATTATTTGAATGGTCAGAAAAAGTGGGTAGTTCAATAATATCTGCTACCACTTGTGACTTCATCCCTTTATTGAAGGTTAGACATTTCTATTATACCAAAGACACTTGCCAAAAACATGTTCGATTCTCACTGTTTGTGTGTGATTGTTTAGCGTGCAAACATTCTTTTGTAGCACCTGCTATGTATTCATCAGCAATAATAGTTAGTTGCTGATGGCACCGACAGAGAAGACAGCTTGCAGTGCACAATAGGAGGGGTCTTCCTGCTTGCTCTCACGAGCTATATTGAGTGATAGGCATTCTTTTCATTCCTACAGTTCCTACAGTTTGTACACAGCCCTTAATAAAACACAACATACATTAACCTCTAGCTTAGGTCCTGCACTTTTTTTATTTTTTATTCACAATACCTCACAGGCTTCTTATCGGAGCATTGTGTAATACAAGGTAAAACATGACATGTGATCAGTATAGAAAAAGCTGAAATCAAAACAGTACAATCTGGAAAGTGCACTGTGATGTAAACGACTGCCAGAAAAGCAGGAGTAACACCCCAGTATAAAAACTAAACAAAGGAAGAGCGTGCACGAAACAGCAACTTAATTAACATGAACAGTCAGTGATTGAACAAAAAAAATTATTTAGGCAGCGTTTACAATACTACAATGTGACATAATACAGCGTTAAACAATTTAAAAGATAAAATAACGCACCTAGAGAGAATAAACGAGAAATAACTACGTAAGCATGAAATGTTCGAGCAGGCGGTAGTGAAAGGCTTTGCGATTTGTGATCGAAGTAATATCGCCAGGGAGATCGTTCCCAAGCTGAATGGCGTGTAGCATTGCAAAACAACTAAACGCCCTCGCATTGCCGGAGATGCTCCCTAAACTTCCCTGAATATGGAGCCGCCTAGACATGCACAGAGGGATTTTCAAAGGGTGATAATGAGGCCTGGTGTTTTGAACATATCCATGAAGCAGTCATAAAAGGGAAACACACCGGCGAACCTGAAGAGAGTGTGGCAAAAGTTTGAGTTTTGTTTATTGATACTGAATTTTCGCTCGTAATTTCCGGTAACAAAATGAGCGGTACAGTTTTGAACCAGCTCTGAGTTTGTAATTAAGTAGTCTTGATAAGGGGACCAAATAGATGACGCGAATTCTAACTGCGGGCGAATGAAGGTAAGGTACGCTAACTTGCGAATGTTAAGTGGCGATTCGCGGAGCTTACGACGAGTGTATCCAAGCGTTTGTGATGCGTTAGCACTGATATCGGTAATAGGGGGGGGGGGGGGGCGCCGTTAAAGGTTGTAAGTCACGTTTATCCCTAGATACATGAATGACTGAACACGAGATATGACAGAGTTGTTAATGACATAGGAAAAATCAGAGTTTGGTTGTTTGCGGGTGAAAGAAATGAGTTTACATTTTCCAGAGTTCAATGCCATGAGCCATTTTTGATACCACATATTTATAAGGTTATTGTCATTTTGCAGGATGTGGTGATCATCGGGAGATGTTATCTTTCTATAAATAATACAGTCATCGGCGAATAATCTGATACGTGAGAAAATATTATTGGGCAGATGATTAATGTATATGGGGAAGAGTAAAGGGCCTAGAACGCTACCTTGAGGGACTTTGGAAGTTACACCAGCTAAGGAAGAAACACACATTCACAGTTACAGTGAATTGTTGGCCAGATGATAAGAAATTTCTAATCCAAGATAAGCTAGCATAGTCCAGTCCGATGGAATTTATTTTGGAAAACAATCGACCATGGAACAACCGGTCAAATGCTTTGGAAAAGTAAAAAAAATGCTGGCAGTTTGTTGATTGTTGTCCATGCTAAAGTGGAAGTCAGTAGTAAGTTCCATAAATTGCGTATCACACAACATTTTTTTACGAAATCCATGTTGATTTATGAAAAAGAAATAATTATTCTCAAGTAACGGTAGATATGCGATGCATTTATGTGCTCCAGCATTTTACAGGACATGCAAGTCAGGGAAATGGGGTGGTAGTTGTCTGGTTTATTTTTCTTTCCAGCTTTGAATACCGGAATAACCCTGGCAACCTTCCAGCCTTTAGGTAGTTGTCTGGTCGACAATGATTGAATAAATATTTTGCACAGTATTTCACTTGATGGCGGTAGGGTATTTTTCAATATCTTAGCGTTCAATTGATCTACACCCGCCGATGTTGATAGATTAAGGTTATTTATGAGACACGCAAATCCATCCTCAGTGACCGTTATTGATGTCTTGTAAGGGTAAACTAAATCTGGAACATAAAGCACATTTAGGTGGTCTTGTTTAGTAAATACCGACGAGAAACGTTTGTTGAAGTCGCGTGAGCATTGCTCATTCATTAGGGGTGGGTTGTCGTTGAAAAGACAGGTTTGTCGCCATTCATTTCCAGGAGATATGGTTTGGCGGAACTTTTGTGGGTTTGACTGCAAGAGGGAAGGTATAGGTTATGAGAGTAGTACTTGTTTTTGGCGGAACTTACAGCTGATAAATATTCTTTCAGGCATACCTTGTACCTTGCCCAGGAAGACGTGCTGGATGAATGTTTGGCTGCAGTGTAGAACTGCTTCTTTTTATTTCTCAGTTTGCGCAGTAATGAGCTGAACCAGGAATTGTTGTTATCGTGAGCAATAGAGATAAGAGGCACATAGCTGTCCACTAAATCTGACATTTTGTTCTTAAATGCAAGCCAATTTTCAGCCACAGACTGCAGAGAGAAAGATTGCATAAAAAACTGATGGAAGAATACCGCTAAATCATTGTTCGAGCCTCTGTAGTCCGCTCTATTGAAGTTAGGAATGAACTTCTTAGCCACGGAACCTATGTTTGGTACCGGTTTATGGAAGGTGATTGATTTATTTGTGGCGTTTAACGTCCCAAAACCACCATTAGATTATGAGAGACGCCGTAGTGGAGGACTTTGGAAATTTTGACCACCTGGGGTTCTTTAACGTGCACCCAAATCTGAGCACACGGGCCTACAACATTTCCGCCTCCATCGGAAATGCAGCCGCCACAGCAGAGATTCGAGCCCGCGTCCTGCGCGTCAGCAGCCGAGTACCTTAGCCACTAGACCACCGCGGCGGGGCGATGGATGGTGAGTTGTAGCAGATTGTGTTCTTTAAAACCATCACAGTATTCGATTGTGCCTATCGTATCAGGGGCGGTGGTTAGCACCAAATCTAGAATATTAGTCACGTGTGTGTTTATTTACCACTTGTGAAAAGTTGAGATCCAACGAAAGGGTAATGAATCAGTTGAAGTTTTGCAGGGCAATGATAAAGTGGGCCAGTCGATATTGGTAAGTTAAGGTCGTCAAAAAGGTACACGTGATCCGTAGGATATCCCTTGATTGCAGCCGAGGTGTTCTTTCGAAAATCATCTTGGAATAGTGGACTAACATCGAGTGGATGATAGCAAACGCCTGTTAGTATGTTCTTGGTGTGAGCCGTACATGCTGACCATATTATTTCCAGATCAGAGAACGTATCAATTACGAATGATGCGATGTCGTTCTTAATGACCAGCAGTACCCCTCCAGCTCTCCTTTGCATGCAGTCACACCTATAAATGGTGTAGTCTTTATTAAACAGCAATTCCTTGTCCCTGATATTAGGGCACAACCAAGTTTCTCTAAATGCTACGAACTTTGGACAGCTGTCATCAAGGAAGGATGAAACTAGGTCGCATTTCGGTAGAAGACTTCTGATGCTAGTGAATAAAACTGATAGCAGAAAAGTGTAGGTGTGTTTCGAAGGTTCACTACGACCCCACTTGTTCCTATTTCTCTCTAGCTATCGTGAAGATAAAACAGAGTTCGTGGAGGAGTCAAAAACGTATGTATCTCTGTCTATTCGTAGCTTATCAACCGATAATCTATAAGGTTTAGCCTTTTCCCTGGCAAATCCCAGCAATTTCCTTCTTGCCTGGCGTGTTTAGAGTGTAAAGTCTTCGCTTATTCCAAATTTTGACCCTTTTGGTTTGCGGGCAGAAGCCAGAATGCTTAGCTTTTCCTTGAAGTCGGCCATCTTTGCTATTATAGGCCGACACTTGTTTGCAGTAAAGCGACCAAACCTATGTACCCTATCGAATTGTGAACCAGTCATTGTGATGTGAAGATTTTGGGAACAGAAAGTTGTGATCTTTAGCTCAGCCACCGTCCAATCTTTTTTCTCATCATCTTCAATGCCAAAAAAAGTATATTAGAACGTCGCATTTTGTTTTCGGTATCTTCGCACCGTGACGTCATGATTTTAAGTTTATTTGCGATCTCAGAAACATTTGAGGCGTTCGTTTCACTAGGAGTGACCGGAGAGTAGGCCACCTCCAGTGTCCTGGCCCTTTTATTTAAACTCTTGATTTCAAGGTCCGTCACAGCCTGTTTTTCTTTTACGCCCTGAAGTTCCCGCAACATAGCGTTCTCACTTTCCTCGTTTCTAGGAACTGTCTCCAGAACCGAAGCCAGGGAGCGCGACAGATCGGCAATAGCGGCACCTGGCTCAGCTCTACGTCTCCAGCGACTAAAAGTAGCGGATCAACTATACTAGAATACGTCAAGGCATGAAGGAACAATAATTTTTAGTGACGTCAAAAACATGAGGTGGGCAGGACACCGCAACGAAACAACGGTCAGAGGTCCTAACACTATAGGCATGATTCAAATAACTAACCTGCGTTAGCAGTACCGGTAAGCGAACCATCGTAGCAGCGGTGTCATGCCGAACTGCGAGAGTCAGAGGTAGGTGGTTATATCCCACGCTGTTACCTTCGATGATGGCCGTTGTCGGCCCACTTGACCAAGCCTGGTCACAAAGACCAGCAGCGCCAAGCGAGATGATGCCCGCTGAGGCAGACAGTGTCGACCCGTACAGCGGAGTGCAGGAATGGCGCACGGAAAGCCATGATCCAGATCCAAGGAGGAATGCAACCTGCGTTACTAGTCCCGGTAAGCGAACAATCGTGGCAGCGGCGTCGTAGACCCAATTGCTTAGTATTAACAGTAGAGACCTTATAGCAATAGAGACCCTATTGCTTAGTATGTATTCTTTAACATGAAACACGGAGTAGATAGTAGTATTTAGTTTGTTGTCCTTTAGTATGGAATGTAGTTGCTACCAACGATTCGACACTTATATTTGTTCAAATGGCAGCTTTTACCCTCAAATTGTTCTCTTTCATTAAAACAAATCATCATTTCTACATTATTTTTCGACAAGTACACACTGCATGCGTTTTGGCACGCATTTTAAAATAATTGTCACTGCGCAGTAGTGCCACTTAAGCTTGGGCAATGTAGTTATAGTTTTCATTTATTCATGGTTTACGAGGATCATTGAAAATCAAAAATAACTGTTGATCCACAATAGTCAATATTACATGTATCATACACTGATATTGGCTTTGCATTTGACATGGCTTCCATATTTCCTTCTGGTAAATACTAAATATTTGTGAGCATCGTTTCAAAATTAACGAAATGAAAAGAAAAACAGTGCCATAATTAGGGACTGTTTCCTAGCTATCAAAATGCAAGTACTGCCTTCTTCAGGAAATCAGTTTATTTCAGGTAACTCTTTGCCTTGTAATTCGAAGCAGAATAAGAAAATGCATACTACCTTTAAGTGTACGAAAAATACTCCGGCAGATACTTTCCTCATTTATTGAATTCTCCTTCACCTTTTGAAAACATTTTGTTGGGGCATGCAGCTGACGATAACCCCCCAAAAAGAACACACGACAGCGATGAACTAACTTTCTTAGCAATCACACAGATGCTTGAGAGTTGAGATATCGTGCTCAGATTTGGGCGCACGTTAAAGAACCCCAGGTGGTCAAAATTTCCGGAGCCCTCCACTACGGCGTCTCTCATAATCATATAGTGGTTTTGGGACGTTAAACCCCACAAATCAATCAATCAGAGTTGAGATATCACCAAGGGTTGACATATGGGCTTTTTGTAGAATACGTCCTTAGTTATAAACCTCTCGAGATGGGACAGGAAGAAGAATCAGACACAGAAAGGTGCTAGATTTTCAGAATTAATTGTTTTCATACGGTTCACACATCTCTATGCACTGAGCAAAAGCAAGGCAATAACTTGGGTATGCGCAGGCACAGCTGCCTAAAAATATAGGTTTTTGTTTCTAAGTAGTAGTAATACCCCAGCAACGCAATGTCAGCCAAGAATAATAATACCTGCTCATACAATACCAAATAGAGTGCTTCTCACTCTGCCTATGCAGAATGAAACTCTAATCGAAAAGTGCAAAGGAACCTCACGTGACCCAATGCACAGGTAACTGGTCATCACTACCTTATTTTTAAATGCTGCCCTGCAAGTTGCGTTTGATACCCCAACCCTAATAAAAACTAGCTGACAATCAGGCCAGAGAAGATGTAGTGGACGTGGAGTGTAGCACTTGAACTGACTTTGATTAATCAGAACACAAAAACAAAGAAGTTGCAACTTGACGTTTGCAGGGACTAAACCTGCAACCTTGACACAACACGCCTGATTTTTAGAGATTAGCCCGAATGTTAGCTCTCTTGCGTTGATCGTGCAAGCAACATGAGGTTTCATGTCTTGCAGACAGCACCCTTGTTGATTGTGACCATTATGGCGAATATTGCAAAGAATTATTGCCGACTGAAAAGTGGGAATTTGAATGTGGTTGTGAAGTGCTTAGATGAATATCATTGGCAAGCGCTTCATGAATGTCGACGTGTAAAGAATTTTAGGGTATTCTAAAGGTTACAATAAAGACAAGTGTCCCTTGACCATGTAGAGCATTCAGCTTTACAGTGGTTTGTAGACAACTACAGAAGTGATATGTTGTTAAGTTTCATTCAAAGTCTAGATGAGAGATCCCCGTAAACTTTTTTTTCAAGTCGAATCAAGATGACATATGTTTTTTAGGGTGCGTGCATGCCCCAGGGCTAATAAATACTAGCAGAATAAGAGATGTCACAAAGACGAATTGTGGTTGGAAAGAGATAAAAATGTAAACCCAGATCGATTTATTTGGAGAACAGTAAAATGTCTTCACTGAAGCGTGATACAAGCCTGAAAAAGAGAGGCATGGACGGCTGTTTATATTTAAACTCTTTAGAAGAATGTATCGGCGTACCTGTGGATGTGTGGTGAAGCAGGAATGTCATTGTAGTGTGTGCACGAGATAATGAGTTGGCGTTCATATCAGATAAGTAAAACAGGGCAATCAACAATCTGAAAGCAAGAGCAATGGCTAAAACGAAAATATTTGATACAACGTAAACTGCATGCATGTCTCTGTTGCGATTAAATTCGGCACAATATATAGACGCACATGCGTACACGTCAATCTCATATCGTCTGCTTGAAACACAAACGTCTTCCTACCGAATGAAAAAAAAACAGCACGAGCCAATGTCAAGAAAAAATATTTTTCCTTCAATTTTCAGAAAGACACAAATAAAATAAAAAACAACCCTATCAAGTTCCTGAGGAGCCAACTAGTGGAGCTCTGAAGAGGGCGCGTGGCTAGCTATTGGCCAATCCCGTATTGAAAATAAGAGCACCTCCCAGCTCTCTCAAGTGAGTTTTGGACAGTTCTGAAATGGTCTTCCAGTTTGAAGCTTGTTATAGCCCTCTCCCTGGCTTCACTGTTGTTGAAGTCATGGAATATTTGGCACTGCCACAACACATGAGCTAAAGTACGTAATTCTTTCCAGAATCGTGACACCGCGGATCTACCTCTTTGTAGATCACTCTCTTAATTGAATGCGTTTCTCTTATTTCACTTATCGCATAAAGAAGTATCCCGGAGGTCGCTTCAGTAAATGACAATGTAATTAAATACGCAATGAAATACGGCAGCACAAATGGGCTGACAAGAACAGGTCTACTGTGAAGATACACAAAGTGAGACGAGTATACACCTCACATGTCCCTTTGTTGAGCAAGGCCATTCAATTAAAAGTTTCCCAGTCATGGCCATTGACAAAAGTTAATTTCTCTCAAAATATTAGAGAGAATTACAAAATTATAGATGTTTTAGACTGTTTTTTGATGATAATTTGAGCGGCAACAACTTTTGAGCCCGTGAGTGCCTTCTGAACTTCATGAAATGTTTGAATCCGAGGTCCCAAAGAAATTACTATAAGATTATCACTCCGGCATGTTATGAACGTTTTCTTTTTGCATACTTCAAGTTTATTACAGGACACCTCATTATAGCAGCTTTATATTTTTGGGGGTCGCGGCCTCCAGTGAAGACCTTCGGGCTCGTTGGTGGACTGCACTGCTCATTTCGGGCCTGGACAACCAACTCAGGGCGATCCAGCAGGCCAAGGAAGCTGCCAGGAGAAACGGTCTCTCCGTTAGCTCCTAGGCGGGAACCCAGCCCAGCAAACTGCCGGAAATGAATGGAGTTTACCTCGCTCTCCCTAGCGCATGTATGTGAACTTCATTAAATTACACCGTTTTCTGGAAGTTTTGTTTGAAAGTAAATTACGTATCAAATGAGACAATTACATTTTCACAACTTTCCACAAAACGTGCTACATATATAAATTTTTCTCCGGCATGCGTGTGGCATACACGCTAATAAAATTCTCAGCTTGCTATAATGGGCTGCATTTTAACCTTGCTTAATGTGCTGTGTTTATCTCTCTTCATTCTCTCCTATCTATCTTTCATCTCTCTCATTTCCCTCCCATGCGCAGGGTAGCGATCCGGCTGACTATAGACTGGTTAACCTCCCTGTCGTTCTTTTCCTCCTATTTTCCTTCCTTTCTTCCTGGAACGTCTGGAGCACCCTAAGGTGCCCCCCCCCCCCCCAAAAAAAAGAGCCATAATTGAGAGTCATAGTTGTACTACTGTCAGTTCAAGCAGACGAATAAACAGAAAAGAGAAGACAAGCGCTTACTTTCTCTTCCTTTCTGTTTATTCGTGCGCTTCAACTGACAGTTATATCATACATATCCAACTAGCCCCATTTTTTATTCTGTTCCATAGTTGTAGTGTTCGCAGAAATATAAATCAAACTACATTGTGTCTTAGGGAAGAAAAATTTTAAATTTCAGTCTGTCGTAAGACTAGTTCAGTCGCTTGTGTTATGCCACTTCGCCTACGTAGCAGCCATGCACGGGCAAATATCCGGAAAAGAAAAACTCAATGCATTGCTGAGTGAGACAATTGAGGTAGCTCTTGGGCTATTTGTGTACACCGAAGCTGAAAGGCTCAAGCAGCTTGCGATGTACAATACTTTAGAGGAAATCAACAAGGCTAAAGAAAGAGCCCAGTTTATTAAACTCACAACAGTGCAATCAGGAAAGCACATCCTCAAGCGAATTGCTACACCAATTACAGCGTAGATGACAGCCACAAAATCCCCAACAATATCAAGGATAATATCACAGTTATCTTTGTTCCGAAAAATGTTCACCCCATTCACAATGTCAGCAGACGGCAAGACAGAACCAAACCTCTGCTAGAAAAAGCTGTAAGTCAGGCGGAAGAATGCTCGTTTGTAGACGTGTATATTGCGTCCAATAAACCAGCTTTCACAAAAATAATTAATGGTACAAGCAAAATAGTTAACTTGCCTTCCGCCTACAGCACAGAATCGGAAAGTGCCCAGCAAGTAGCCATTCCACTGGCGCTTTAAGAGTGAAATTGATTGAGAATTTACAGCAATTCTAGAGCAGCCATGTGAGCTTTCGCCAAAGGATTAATCTCTAGAAAGGTCCTGGCAGTGCGCAAGAGAAAAGTAATCAAGCGACACACAATTATCTGGTTTCTTGCTCACAAGGTAGAAATCAAATGTGCTCTCGCGAACCTCGATGAATCTGCCACAGCATTTCACGAGGACTTGTCAACCATGCAGCCACAAGATAAGATGCTAAGGTTTCACAATTCAAGGATCGCCTCCTCTCGTACAACGAGCCAACAAAACCTTTCTATATCAAACGCAGTGTCTTCCCTCCTCCACAGAGTAAACTAAACAGAGCTCAGGCCATTACTCTAAGGCTCTTACAGACAAGAACCTACCCGAACCCACTGGTAATTAACAGGATTGATCCGGAGTGTTTTGTAGCGACAAAATGATGTAAATGTCGCGACACCCTAAATCTCGTTCATAGCTCGGGCGTTGATCCGCGTTACGCAGTGACAAGGAAAATACTGAAGAGCGATGAGACGCAGCTTTACGCAGTCCTACAGGGACATTTATGGGCCCCCCGACGGGCCAGCTAAGCGGCTGAAAGGCTGTCTTCATGGCCACATGGCATAGTAGCTTGATTTAGGCTAGGATACTAGCATGACCTAATGGGCAATAATAATGTACTTTAGTTTATCTATTCATCCAGCATTGTAATATATTTTTACGGAGAAAAGAAAAAAAACAACTGAATTCGCTGCGTAAAAAAGAGGTAATCCATTCGCTGCACGTGGTTCTCAGTTACAATGAGTAATCGTATATCTCACCTATTAGGGTGGCAATCAACGAAGGTAAACATAAATTCGATTGTCCTGAATACCATATTACCCCAATATTCAATGGCTTTATTCCTTGCATAGCCCACGCACACTGGAGGTGGTGCTGGCGGTGGCGGCGTATGACTACACAAACCATAAGAATCAATGGCATAAGAAATTTGCGGAGGGAAGGGAACTAGGGTGTAATTTTATTGAGCCAAACGTAAGTAAATAACGGTAAAGGTATGTAAATATGTCCGCACAGACCAGTGTTGAACAGTCACATACGTTTTACGTAATCAGTTACGTAACGATGCCAACAGCAACATGCCTAAATCAAAAGCGGCTTGCTCATAATGTAGCACGGGTGTTTGCCACTATGATAATCCTGGACAGTGCTACGCAGACCAAATTCAGTGGGTGGTTACCATGTAATGCCACTGTGTCATATTTGATACATAAAGACCGTACCTCAATAATACTGCTCAAAGCTACTATAGGTGTCACGATAACAAGCGCTGAAAACACTGCAATCTTAACTGAAGTGCACTCGTGCATACTGGAGCATGCACTGGTTCGGTCAGTGTCGCGTGCACGTTTATGTAGCGTGTGCCGCGCTATGTTTTGGTACAATTGAATATAAATCCTTTATTCAAAGGTACATGTTCATGCTACCCTGACAGGTCCCGAGCATGCCTCGAAATAGGTCTCTTGAAGGAGATATTGAATGGGCGCAAGATAGTCATGATGCTAAATGAGTCATTTTTATTGTTTTCCTCTCCAAATATGAAAAAAAAGTGTTAATAACTTGAAGCAACCAAGGTTGAATATTTTGCTTTCTAATACGCTCTCCTTTATTATTCCCGCAGTGTCAGTAAAAGCAGTATTTCCCGTGCTGCAAGTAAGATGCAGCTCTTAATGCACGTTTTTTTCATGTCCCCCGCGTATACTGATTTCGCACCAGCTGTGTATGTTGTAATTATTTTATGTTGCAATGTTTATAAGCCTGGAGCTAGGAACCACTCCTTACAAAAACAGAAAGTCATTTACGCTTCAACGTTTATGAGACATAAATGAGCTCTATTGATTGTTTCACAAGCCTTCGCAGTAAAGGCAAGAGAAACAGCTGTCGTTCGATATTGCCACACGGGAATGCGTGTCTGGCGATTCTTATTCTTCCATTCATTTTAAGCACGGTTTATGCAACTGTTAGCAGTATTCTGAAGCTCAGATAAGAAAATTTCAACTATCGCAACACAACTGCGTCGAGAGTGGTCTCATTAGAGCCCCGTCCTAGCAAGCCTTTGCGGCCTACGTTGTAAGTCGCAAAAGGGCGAAAATGGGTCTGTGGTTTGTCCTTTTAGAGATAACTGCGTTGCCATAACCATTATTCTTTAAAAGATGAACGATTCGTCCCGCCGGAACTAACTGCAAAGAGACCCAGTATCTCCTAGCAATTACTCCTAGGAAGACGAACAGTTACTCCTCCCACTTCCTCTCTCAAAGGATTTAGTGTTCATCCATGCAGATATGGTCCCCCATATAGTAAAGTTGGTACTATAGGACTAACAGTTCCTCGCCCCGCATGCTCTCTCTAGTATAAATGCTCCCAGAACCTCCCCGTATGGCAGTTGTTTAAAAGGATGTATACTTAACCTATTATTCACAGGATACTCCTCTGAGTCTAGCTTTTTTTTTTTTGCTGGCTTGGGGCTTTCAGCGAATTGTTTCTTCATTGTTGGTTGAGCATTTATTCTTGCATATGTCGCGAATGGCTCTTCTCCGCCGTCGGCCCAAGCCTCTGGAACTTGCTGAAAATGACACAACGTAAAGTGGAACAGTTTGTAATACGCTCTATTGAACACGAAAAATGTGCAGCAGCATCGCTGCTGCAGAAAGTTGTGCGAAACACGCACAAGTAGTGTCGCTTGTACACCACTACTGCTTATTTAAAAAAAAAGTGGCAGATAAAGTCAAATGTGTTCTGGACCTTGCTGCAAAATACAATATTGAATGTCTAATCCATTGTCGTTTGTATGGCAATAGCTTCTGCTAGATTCGCTGCTAGCAGCTGAAGCATTTAGAGGTGAACTATGGATTTTGTTGTTTGTAAGGCATTCACAGCATATGACACCGAGGGTATTGCATACACGGCTTCAGTATCTTGCGACAGTTTGGAGAACATCATATATTTTACCAGTAGTAATGTCATGCAGTAAACTACAAACTATACTGAGAATAAACAATTTGTGATCACAGATTAAAACTGGTTTTAGAAGGGTAAGAGCGCACTGAATACGAATACACAAAGAAAGGACACACACACAGCGCTACTTTCAACAGTATATTTTTGTGACCTATTTATTAAGCTGATTCCTATTTCTTGACAAAACCACGCACGTGTTGAACAGGGGCATACAACCACACTTTTTACAATGTATTGCTAAGAACCCACCTGCCCCGTTTTTTACATTGTAATGATGTTCACGCATCCGGTCATTCAGCTTACACGCGAGATAATAGAGGCAGGCGCGATTGAAAAGTTGGGTGACAGGTGTGTTAGTATGCCTTCTATCACGCTGACGAGGAAGGAATTTGATTTCCTTGGTGTCCATTACGATGCGTAGTAATGTTGCGGTTACTTCTGCGCAGGAGTTGTGCTTATCGTTGTGCCCTATAACTAGAGGTGTGTGCGTGTGTGCGTGTGTGTGTGTGTGTGTGTGTGTGTGTGTGTGTGTGTGTGTGTGTGTGTGTGTGTGTGTGTGTGTGTGTGTGTGTGTGTGTGTGTGTGTGTGTGTGTGTGTGTGTGTGTGTGTGTGTGTGTGTGTGTGTGTGTGTGTGTGTGTGTGTGTGTGTGTGTGTGTGTGTGTGTGTGTGTGTGTGTGTGTGTGTGTGTGTGTGTGTGTGTGTGTGTGTGTGTGTGTGTGTGTGTGTGTGTGTGTGTGTGTGTGTGTGTGTGTGTGTGTGTGTGTGTGTGTGTGTGTGTGTGTGTGTGTGTGTGTGTGTGTGTGTGTGTGTGTGTGTGTGTGTGTGTGTGTGTGTGTGTGTGTGTGTGTGTGTGTGTGTGTGTGTGTGTGTGTGTGTGTGTGTGTGTGTGTGTGTGTGTGTGTGTGTGTGTGTGTGTGTGTGTGTGTGTGTGTGTGTGTGTGTGTGTGTGTGTGTGTGTGTAGAATAAAGCGTAGAATAAAGCAAGGGCTCGAAGATTCACAGCAATTTTGCTAGGACCACAGCTTGTATTGTACAATCTGTATCTTCACAAGTTCATAGGTGCCTGCACATTACTTTCTCAGCTCACCAGTAAATTTTTGTTCACAGGTGCATTTTTCATTCTAATCAGCAACTCAAGGATATTTCTTCAATTTTTGCACGAGTTTTAAGAACGTACATGGATGTGCACAAATGCCTACAACCTTTCCTTCACCTGGCTGGGCAGCACATGTATGGATGCTGTGAGCTTCTAGTATGTGAAAGAACAATGCGGGAAGAGCTTTATAATTACAGCAAACAGAAATAAGTGAGGTAGCCTCCAGCCACAAGCATTCCGGTGTGAAATTGTTCAAAAACTCATTACTTTGCTTTTCCGAAACTCCAAATTTCTTTTTACTTTCTATTACTCCCTTTGCGGTCATTTTTTTACATCTCGTTGCATGAGCACCTCCGGAAAGATATACAAATTTTGACCACTCAAAGCACTTTGCCATCGATTGTGCAATTTATAAACTTTGAACACACCTAAAGGGCCAATGAACAACCCTGAGGTTCAAAATTTGTATGAAGAGAAATATGTCAACTTTTGCTTCGTGAAATTGCTGCCGCAAGAATTTTGCGAATACGTGCAATATTGAGGAAGTTGCAGGGGTTAGAACATCGGTTTCAGCTAGTTTCAAATTTTCCCGCGCCCTCCCCCCCCTTTTTCCTCACATGGAATGGAAAGCGTAGCGCGTCGTTGTGACACAGCAACAAGACATGATGAAAGGAATTGACGTCATCAGTGAACTCGATCAGTAGTACCTTACTTCCACTTGCTGTGATACCTAGTTGCTTACTGTTTGCCCGGTGTCGATGCTTCTCCAGCAGCCCAATCGCTCGATTTGCAGTTGACAACGGAGCAATGCTTTTTTTTTTTTCATGTTGCTCACGTTGAGGACGAACCACGTGAGTGCAGATGCTATGCTGAGCTGTAGTTTACCGAGGAATGTACGCATGACAACTGCGAGGCCGAAACTGTATCACCGCAATGCCTAGAAAGAAGAGGCAGTTTCGTAACAGTGAATGAGAACAGGATGTGACGTTGACTTCACAAGTGTTTCTTTGAGACCTGGTTCAGACCAATCGACGAGCTTTGTACTGCGTCAAGTCATCGATCGCCCGCTTTGCTCCACTGTGCGTGGAAGGAGGATTGGTCAGGCGTAGAAAAAGGGCGCTGGAATTGTTTCTATAATGGACGCTCTGCAAGGCGTGCAGCGCTGCAATATTCAGAAAACGTTATCCTTGCGGTGTACTCTACTAATTGCCGAGCTTGTTCAGGGGTTTTATAAAAAGTCGTAGCCTATTTTCAGACTGGCTCTCTAAAAGACAAACTGCACACTTCATCTTATAACATACATTTCTTATCTAAACACAGCTAAAATAAACCACATTAGCCCTTTTTTTTTTACTTTGCAACAAAACTGACCTCAGGAAATTACATCACAAGTGTGAAATCGTCAGTCAGGAATTATTGCTGCAGATAAGATGAAGGTAACAGTCAACTATGCCATTTACAATTTCTTTCAAGATCATTTTGATGGCTGTACGTGCATAATAATTTTAGCCTTTGAAACTCTGCTAACACATCTGTACTTGCCACAAATGTATAGGTCTGGAAATAGTCCCCCGCCCGTCAAGAAAAGAGCCATAGTCTATTTTTTAACCTCTATATGGTAGAGATAATGTATGTCAGTAACCATTACATGTAAAATGATATGAATATACAATATCAAACAAACTACAATGCATCCAATGGGACCAGCTGTGTTCCTATTTCCTGATAATATTTGTTCAGCATCCTATTCAACTGAAAATAGGGTGACGAATGACATGAATTGAATTGTCAATTAGGCCATGATAATTGTGAAGAATATTCTTTGTTGTTTTTCCTGCAGCGCACTAATTAAGATGTAAACTGAGCTCATTCAAAATAAACGAAATACCACCATTTCAGCCGACGAAAAAGTGATTTTCATTCGTTTAGGATACGTGTTGCACAGTTTGGGAAACTACTACAAAATTTTGAATCTTAGGTTTCTGCACAATAGGCTATAGCAGCCATTCTTGCTGCTCTCTTTGTATGATTGCATAGCGTGTCAGTACCATGCCGAAATATATAACATCAGCAGACAAGCGCTTAACCAAGCCTATCGCCCTGGTCAAGCATCAACAGATGAAGATTTCCATGCACCACCAAAAAGAGTGAATGTACACTGTTTCACCTGAATTAAAAAAACAAAAGAACATGACATGTTTTGCTGATCGAGGGTTGTACTTTCTTGGTCACCCAACTCCTTCAAAAACTCATCAAGATGGCGTTTGCTTCTGGCACTGCCAATTTTTCCTTTTATAATAGGATCAAGTGCATTTTTAAGTTCACCAAGCGAACTGACGTCAGTAATCGTTTTGAACTTCTGGTGCACCTAAAATCTAACGTTGAAAGCTGCAAATTAAGGCCTGGAATTCTGAGCACGTATGTAGTGTCACACAAAACGTCTACTATTGCTACGGTAATTGGCTCATATATTTGACATTGGAATGCTCAATCATCCAGGAGTGTTACCGCATTCTAAGTGCAATGCCAAGGAGAGCATTTTTTACATAGGTTACCTTTTTTGCCTTGAGATGTTTTGAGATGTTCAACAGTTAGCAGTAGGCTAGAAATTGAAATGGCAAGGAAGTGTAATAATGCTTTACTTCATAAATGAATGCATTTCACTGTTGGGTTCACAAAGTACACTTCTACAGAAAAATTTTATTGAATATGTCGAGCCGTCGTTCAAGGTAGTCAATACCTTGAATGGTCTGTCTTCGAGCACTGTCTTTACAAACATTTCGAATAAATTCTAGAACAGAAATGCATGCCCCCCAGACATGATGGGAATGAATAGCTAACAAATGCGAAGCCAGACGCTAGTGTCAGGAAATAAAATGTTCACAAGCAAATGTACGGTACCAAATTTTGTGGCTGCTACAATCAAAATTTGCTACAATTTAAATGTTGTAGCTGCTACAATTTGAACTAGTGCGTTGCAAGCGAAACTTTTTTCAATGGCTGCATGTAAATCAGCACCAGTTGACCGTTGTCATCGTAACTTTCAGAAAATTAGATTAAACACCTAAGGCTATCTCTCGTCCCTGCCTTGCCGAAGGGTGCATAACGTGGGTTGCCAATATGCTCGGCAAATTGTTCAAGAGATGAATGGTTAACTACTAAGAGCATTTAACGGCATCTGAAACTGTAACGCTGCAGTCCACAGTTCAAAAGTTACAAAACAAGTGGTTGCACGATACATAGTTAGCCGAAATTAGCACCACTGTTTAGTTTAGGCCTTTGCTTCCGTGTCCTCCCAGTCTCTGCAATCAAATATGTAACACGACAGGTACATACCGCTTGTTTTTATTTTCACAGCATTTAGCTCATTGTATTTCTTTTTGAGTTCACTCAGTATTTTTAATCTATGAAGTATAACAGCAGCGTATCAAAACTATAGAAGAGCCATTGTCTCGATAAGCAAAGAAATACCATCACAGCTTTCTTCTAAGCATCGAAGACTAGGTGCACGAAGACTACATGCATTGCTACAACGTGCCTGTATCTGAGATCAAATATGCATACCATGAACTTCATGTTGAGGGCAGTAAATTTTTCAACATTATCCCTCACACTTGGTGTTTTCTGAGTGACACACTGCCTCCTATTCACAAATTTTTGATTCATTGAATCCAGAAGGTACGACATATCATAAAACGCTTCCCTTGCTTCCATTTGCATTCCCAACACTTGCAAAAGAAGGCTTAACTCATCTTTTGCGTCTCTCATGTCCCATGTCTCAAAAAGCAAGTAAAACTATCAATTAATTCACGTGATGCTACGCACACAAAAAAAGTATGATTGTACTGAAAAAAGCTGAAAACTGTAAACAGCTTTCAGAATAACTTGGTACTTCATACAGAAGTTCATATAGCATAACATTTAGTTTATGACACCAACTTTATCGCCATCTCATTATTCTTCATAAGTGTTGCAAAAAGCAAACGTTTGGTGTGAATATCTTGCTGCTATACGCGGCAGTGATTAACACCTGAGACAGGAGCATAACATCTGCTACGAACTTGAACTTTCGCTATTAACGATGAGCGGAACCTGCGAACTCACTTAGGCATCACTGGCGACAACATTACACCGCTGCTACGGAGTTGCTCTCGTTGCTTTCGAACACCATTTTCGGACTAAGTGGAACGAATGAAAAAAAGAGAACAGCACAACATGCCCAGACCGATGAGCTGATAGCATATCTCAATAGAACACTGGCCGATATGACTGTCACGCATGCATTAGAATGAGAACCAACAGCGCTAGACACAGGATGGCGAAAGGACAACAGACTAAGACACTCAACTGACACGCACTGGCTTACTGTAGAAATACGCAATATAGAAATAATCCCTGCACAGGAGAACAACCGAAACACAGTGACTCGGCAGCGAGACTCTATAAATCCTGTCAGATGCATCACCAAAACAAGCCATCATGTTTGCAAAAAGTAACGGGTTTCATGGTTGCGCAGATATGGTTTCATGGTTGCGCAGAGAGTTGCGCTCGTCCTCTCGGGACGAGCGCAACTACCGTCCTATTTCGCTTATCAGTACATGTTCAAAGATACTCGAGCACATTATTAACAAACACTTGATGTCCTATCTTGATACGCACAATCTATTATCTTCGAAGCAGCATGGCTTCCGCCGAGGCTTATCTACAACAACTCAGTTAATCGAATTTGTTCATGATCTTTCAAAAACAATCAATTTGCGTGGTCAAACTGATGTGGTATATTTGGATTTCGCAAAGGCATTTGATAAAGTGTCGCACTCAAAGCTCCTGTTTAAAATTGACAAAACGTTTCAAAATAATCACTTGACAAAATGGTTTTCATCCTATCTCAGCTGCCGTCAGCAGTTTGTTCAAATAAAAAATAAACAGTCTAGAGCAGTTGCAGTGAATTCTGGAGTTCCCCAGGGGAGCGTGCTGGGTCCCCTTTTATTTTTGTTATATATAAATGACCTACCAAACCGCGTTACGGTCCCGATAAGGTTGTTTGCCGATGACTGTGTTGTTTATAGCAGAATCGAGACTGAACATGACCAAGTTAATCTAAACAACAATCTTCAAAGAATAAAGGATTGGTGCGAAGAATGGCAAATGAGTTTGAACACAGAAAAAACAGTCTTTATGACTATAACTAGAAAGAAAGCACCTCTAGATTACAACTACCAGATTGGCAATGCTTTCCTCAAGCGTGTACAAAACTATAAATATCTTGGGTTATGGTTCACGCCCGACCTCCGGTGGAACACTCATATTGATAATGTATGCTCCAGGGCTACCAAGGCATTGTATAGCCTTAGACGTAACCTTTATACCGCCCCATCTGATATAAAGTGTCTTGCTTACAAAACTCTTGTCAGACCTATTATCGAATATTCTAAAATTGTCTGGGACCCTTACACAAAGACAAACTGCAATAAAATAACAAAAATACAGCGGCTTGGTGCGAGATTTATTTTTAATAAATATCGCCGACATCATTCTCCTACTGAACTCTGTAAAAAAGCTGGACTGGATAGTCCTGAACTTAGGACGAGGATTGAGCGTCTGAAATTCCTCTTCCAGTTAATTCATAATCATTTTAAACTAAACTATTCAGATTACTTCCAGGTCAACACACAAGAACACTCCAGACATCGCCATAATATGTATATACCACCCCTAGTCCCACGTAACGATTGCTTTAAGTTCAGTTACTTTCCACGTGCCATTGAAGATTGGAATATGCTGCCAGAGTCTATAATTGGTTGTTCCTCGCTTACATCATTTGAACAGAATCTAAAACGTTTATTTTCCGAATAACAGTGACATATGTTTTTTTTTGCGTGTGTGTGTGTACTTTTTGTTGGTTGCATGATTCTGCAGTAGTTGTCTTTCAAATCTTCAGCGCGGTGCAAAAGTGCCGCCTCAAATGCGTCATGTGCTGTTCTGCGCGTATGTATTGCATCGCATGTGTGTTCCATTTATGTATGTTATGTATAACTTCGAGTTGCTGGTCACAATAATACCGAGAAATTATCTCGAGACCTGTACGGTACTTCTTTTTTGCAAATAATTGTTTGTACTTCCACCCTGTAACGGCCCACTTCTGGGCTAACAGTATAAATAAATGAAATGAAATATAAGGATGACACACTGACGCAAGCACTCTGGGAACATGAATAAGGTAAGCGTCATTAATCTCACGTGTTCTTTGTTGTCTGTATAATTCTAAAACGGTGCACCACTCAAGATTTGGCTGACAGCCATATATATTGTAGTGCTGAGAGAAGAGACTCGGCGGAGAACCGTTAAACGAGTAGATGTGCTCTCGTAACTGGTCGTTCAAATATTAGCCGATGTGGCTACGAGAGTGCTCTCGTAGCCACATGCAATACGAATAATCATCACAGCTGAGCAATTAGCCAAACCAAAACTCATTAACATGTTAACATGGTTTGTGCTCATTAGCAGGGTAAATATTCAAGGGTATTTAGGAACTTCCAAGGCTATCTATGTGAGTTTTGAAGGATCACGATGCCAGTTAGAAGAAACCCCATGAACACATGTTCAGGGGTTGATGCAGGCTTTGAGTAACTAAAATTTCTTGTAACAAAGAATTATATTTTCTATCTAGACAGCTTTCAATCATATTGTCTTGTAATTGCATGAACTGTCACTTTCAGTATAACATAAGATGCAAACATTATTTAGATAGGAAAGACCAGAACAGAGGCATTATGAAAAGTTTTGTTGGATTTTTTAAATTTTCATATTGATGTCCGCTAACTGCTGCTGCTTCATCTTAGCCTTCTCCTTAAGTCTGCTCGACTTGATGATGCACGTGAGGCCTCCCCCTTTTCTTCATATGAGTTTGCTGTAGCTGTTAATTCCTGAAGAGTGGCTTTTTGTTCGTTTTTTGTAAGCATTCAAACCTTGCCCTCAATGCAAGATTTCTTGTTTTTGTTGCTCATAACATTGCTCTTGCATTTTCAGAGCTTCCAAAATGCGCGGTGTTGGTTCCTCACAGAAGCTACTGATACTCTCGATTCTTTTGCGCCAGGCCCCTAACACATGCCACCTGCTGTATTTATGGCATCACAAATAATGCGCTCTGAAATGTGCGACAAAAAGTATAAAAAATTTGAGGTTGTTCAAGGATTTGGGAGAATTCAAATAATTTCATTGCACTGAAAATCAGAACTTTTTAGGTGAGACGGTTTGCAAGGATTTTTAGGAACCGCATGGGCCCTGTGTTAAGTGCATGTCAAGTAGGTTTCCTAAATTTACCAAAGCCAATTAGACGTGCAATTTCTTATTCCTTTTCATTGAAGAAACTTTTCTTTCACGACGTGACCATTCATAAATAACGACTCAAGCATACCGACTTCTCTTTTTTTCTCTACAATTCATTTTTTATTTCTGTTTATTTATACACGTATTCACATTTTTTTTTCTTTCTTTCTCTTTTGATTTCGCACTTACTTTCTCTTTTTTTTTATTTTCATACCTGTTTCTGCCTGCGTCATGCCAACCGACGACCACACAGGACAGCAAACGGACGCCGGAGTCCACGAGGTCATCTGGACTTAATGACATCATCAAGGCGCCAGAAGAACAAGAGGAAAAATACTTCTACTTGGCAAGAGCGCGGGATCAATATGTTACAGACGGCTACGCTATACGCGGTTTCGCCTGCATTATGCCAAGCGATGACAGTATACAACAGCCCAGAACCCTAAAGCAGTCGGCTCTTAAAACGCCCTCCTGGCAGTACCCATTATCTTTGCTACCATTATGAAAAATCGATAGCGTGAATCGAAGATAAATCACTTTACTTTATTGCTGTGGTCTGCAGAAAAGCTCAAGAGGCTCAGCATGGTGGTTTAGGGCCTTAGTTTTTGTTTAGTGGGACCTGGAGTATAATAGCTGTCGCAACGTGTCGATATTCGGTTAGCTCATTAACATTTTCTTAGACGTCATCACCTTCTGCTTTCAATATTGTCAGCGCGGTGATTTAGCAGCGCATGGTTTCAGAAACGAAACGTCGAAAGCGACTGTAAGCGCTGTTGCCATGCCCAAACTTTCTATTCGTACTGCGAACGTTGTTCTAGCCGCATTTGAGCGGTAGCTGAAGCATGGAAATCATTATGATGATGATCAACGTGTGGTTAATGTTGGTGGCATTGATGCAGTATGCCGTGGTTGCCGACGAGCGATCAGAAGACATCATCGGTGAGAACTCCATCGTCCATTGCAATCAAAGAAAGTAGCATGTCTCATCCTACAGTCTCTCTCGACGGGTTCATTAACAACTTTGATTGGAAATGACGCCGTAGTGATTTCCAATCATTGAACGAAGCAAGTCCCGTGCTGCAATTTCTCCAATCCAGTTTGGTAACAACAGTAACGAGCTTTAGCTTGCTGCCATCGTAGTAAATAGTGTATGTCTAAGTTTTTCTTTTTTTTTTCACATAAGCTTCACCTATCTTTTTCTGCCACAAAAATGCTATTTGAAAACAGTGAGCTAACTTCAAAGTACCAATGCAAGCTGGTTTCAATACCATATTTTTGCGAAACTTCAAATAATCAGCGTTTATGCTTAGCAGGTAAAAAAAATTCTGTCATATATTCAAAGAAATGAAGTGTGATTCATCCTTGTGGCGAGCCTCAGGGAAGGGCGGAACAGGAAGGAATACAATGTCTCTCTTTAAAAGCTTTAGGGCTCAAGAGTTCGCTTCTCGCTTCGAAGAAATTCCGGTGTCCACGTCGTTGTCGTTGAACAAAGAACAGCGAAAGATGCAAAGAAATCTTATATTACAATTTTCTTGAGAGTGAGGCTCAAGTTTCATACAAGTTTTCTCTCCTTTTTTCACCAGCACCTCCTCTTTCTATCTCTCTGTTTCACACACACACACACACACACACAAACACACACATATATATATATATATATATATATATATATATATATATATATATATATTTATTTATTTATTTATTTATTTATTTATTTATTTATTTATTTATTTATATATCATCGTACGTGTTATTCGAAGGTTGCAGGTTTGGTTCCTGCCCACCGCAAGTTATCTTTTCACCCACTTTTCTTTTTTCACATTTACATTATATGTTGGTATAATAACTTCCCCTATACTTTTTTTGCATTATTGTCTGTTAGTTCTCATTAATATTGTGTGAAACACGGTGAAACGAGCCCGTAAGTACGCACTTCTTCCCACACACATATATAACCCCCCTGTCCTTCTTCATTTATTCCTCCTCCACACACACACACACACACACACACACACACACATATATATATATATATATATATATATATATATATATATATATATATATATATATATATATATATATCTATATTGTCGCAGTGCAACGCGAACAAAAGATGACAGCAGCTTACGGCAGCGAAAAGAGCGTATTCAGGATCAGCTGTACAGCAAGATGCCTGCTTGGTTGTCGTCCCGAAAAAAACACCGGACCCACTAGCGGGAATCTACAAAACATTCCTATCACCGTTCTTCTTCATATAAACACGTGTCACTTGCCCCTCCTTATAAGAGCATCGCCCCGATGCTGATTCAGACGTACAGTATTTTTTTTAACGTGCAGTCAGTCACTCACATACGGCTTCATACGCACTACATGAACAAGTTCAGGCTGGTGCTGGCGACGCCTCGGGCATTGGGGACTGTCGGAGACAACCTCGTAGGTGACGTCACTTAGCTGGCGCGATACTCGGTATGGCCCGAAATATCGCCTTAGCAGCTTGTCGGACAGTTCACGTTTTCGTACGGGTGTCAAAACCCACACTCTGTCACCGATTTTGTACGTTACAGTTCTATGGCGAGCATTGTAGCGGCCTGCGTCGTAGTCTTGTCGCTGGTGGATCCGTAAGCGGGCGAGCTGTCTAGCTTCTTCCGCTCGTTCAGTGAACACGTCAGCGCCTGTGTCGATAGCGTCCCATTCATGTGGCAACATCGCATCCAGCATAGTCCGTACCTCCCGTCCGTGAACAAAGCTGAATGGAGTCATGCGAGTCGTCTCTTGTTTAGCCGTATTGTATGCGAACGTGATATAGGGTAAAATCTCGTCCCAATTTTTATGTTGGACATCCAGGTACATCGACAGCATGTCTTCAATCGTCTTGTTGAGGCCCTCCGTTAGTCCATTTGTTTGCGGGTGGTACGCAGTGGTCTTACGGTGAGTCGTTCCACTAAGCATCAGGACGTGGTCTAAAATAGCTGCCGTAAATGCTGTTCCGCGGTCCTCGATCACGATAGTCGGAGCACCGTGGCGTAGCACAATATTTTCTATGAAAAATCTCGCCACTTCCACGGCGGTGCTCTTTTGGATAGCTTTTGTTTCGGCATACCTGGTTAGGTAGTCTGTTGCGACTATAACCCAGCGATTCCCTGCAGTAGAAGTAGGAAGGGGTCCTAAAATATCCATTCCTACCTATTCAAACGGTGTACGTGGAACCTGAACTGGTTGCAGCTGACCGGCGGGTCTCTTTGGAGGTGACTTGCGTCGCTGGCAATCGATGCAAGTGTGAACGTGGTGCTTGACGGCTGTTGTGAGTCGTGGCCAGTAGTATCCCTGCTGTACTCTTGCCAATGTGCGAGTGTAGCCTAGATGGCCAGACGTCGACTCATTGTGACATGCTTGGAGCACTTCAGTTCGAAGGGGTGCAGGAATAATGAGCAAATAGGGAGCTCCGATGGACGAAAAGTTTCTCTTGTAGAGGACGCCATTGCGTAAGCAAAATGACGATAATATCCTTGCAAAGACTCTAGGTGCCCTCGAAGAACGTCCGTCCACGTAATTAATCAAATCAAGCAATTCAGGGTCACTTCGTTGTAGTTGAGCAATCGTGGACGCGTCGAGAACACCAAGGAAGGCCATATCGTCGTCGTCAGAAAGAGAAGCTGACTGTACTGGTGATCGAGACAGGCAGTCGGCGTCCGTATGGCGCTTCCCAGACTTGTGTATGGCCGTCATATCAAACTCTTGTAACTTCAGACTCCACCGTGCTAATCGGCCGGTTGGATTTCTTAAATTAGTCAACCAACAGAGGGAATGATGGTCACTTATAACTTTGAAAGGGCGGCCATACAAGTACGGGCGAAATTTCATAACTGCCCAGACCACGGCGAGGCATTCTTTCTCAGTTGTTGAATAATTGGCCTCAGCGCGTGTTAGCGTCCTGCTTGCGTAGGCGATCACTCGTTCCGTGTCTTCTTGCCACTGCACAAGCACAGCTCCGAGGCCTACATTGCTTGCGTCAGTGTGAAGCATTGTTGGCGCTTGTTCGTCGAATTGAGCAAGCACTGGAGGTGTTTGAAGACGTTGGCGGAGGTCATTAAACGCTGCTTGCTGTTCGTGATTCCACTCAAAGGTGGCGTCGTCTCTAGTGAGGCGAGTTAACGGCGACGCAATCCGTGCGAAGTCGGCGATGAACCGGCGATAGTAGGCGCATAGGCCCAGAAAGCGCCTGACAGCTTTCTTATCGGACGGTACTGTGAACTGTGCCACGGCCGCAAGTTTTTCGGGATCAGGCCGAACGCCGGTACAGCTGACGACATGACCGAGAAACAGCAGTTCTTCAAAACAAAAGTGGCATCTCTCTGGTTTCAATGTGAGGCCTGCGGAGCGTATGGCTCGTAAAACAACTTCTAGCCTCTTGAGATGCTCGTGAAATGTTGGGGAAAACACTATGACGTCGTCTAGATAAACTAAACAGGTCTTCCATTTTAACCCTGAAAGTACAGTGTCCATGAGCCTTTGAAAAGTAGCGGGCGCTGAGCACAGACCGAACGGTAGAACTTTAAATTCATATAAACCATCCGGTGTCACAAAAGCGGTTTTTTCCCGATCTCTTGGGTCTACCTCGATCTGCCAATATCCACTTCTGAGGTCCATTGAAGAAAAGTAGGGAGCGTTTCGTAGCCTATTGAGGGAGTCATCAATACGTGGAAGCGGATACACATCTTTCTTAGTCACTTGATTCAGCTTCCTGTAATCCACGCAAAAACGCAGGGTACCGTCCTTTTTCTTAACTAATACTACAGGCGATGCCCACGGGCTCTGTGATGGCTGAATCACATCATCTTCAAGCATTTTAGCGACTTGTTGCTGTATCACTTCCCGTTCCTTCGGAGCCACACGATAAGGATTCTGGTGTATAGGCCTTGCTGCGTCGTGGGTAATTATTCGATGCTTTGTTAGCGGCGTTCGACCGACCCGTGATGTCGATGAAAAGCAGTCCTTGAATTCGGCTAGCAGCTCAAGAAGTCTCGTTCGTTCGTCCCTTGACAACGTAGTACCAACGTCAAGATTAGGTAGTGATTCTTCTTGAGGTGCTTCGTCTAGGGCCGATAAACTGCCTTGGATTTCTGCAGTATTGTTAAAGTAAGCGACGGCTGTACCCTTCGGGAGATGTCGGCGCTCAGTGCTGAAGTTAGTGAGCAGCAAGTTTGTGCGTCCAGCAGTGACAGTGACAAGACCTCGAGCAACTGAAATACCGTGGCTAAATATCAGTGAGCTTATTTGGTCAGCAATGCCGTCGCCGTCAAACGGCTCATCCCCTGCCACCGAAACAAGCGTACATGATCGTGGTGGGACGACCACATCGTCATCCGTCAGACGCAAAGGCCCTGAACAAGACGTATGTCTCGGCTCTGAACAATCGACTAAAGTAGGGCTGTTGTTGTGAAATGTAATGACACTGTCAGGGATGTTGATCACGGCGCCATGTTCTCTCAAGAAATCCATTCCGATAATCATGTCTTTACAGCATGAAGCGAGGACGACGAACGTCGCCACGAAAGTAGAGCCACCGATGTCGAGCCTTGCTGTGCACATTCCGACAGGCATCAGTAATTGGCCGTCTGCCGTCCTTAAGTGAGGTCCCGTATACGCTGTCTTTACTTTCTTGAGGCGTACGGCAAGGTCATCACTGATAATAGAGAAGTCAGCCCCGGTGTCGACTAAAGCTTCGACTTGCTGTCCGTCCACAAGAACGGTAAGGCCTGGGGTCACAGTTTTGTCGGTATTACGTCTTGTCGGCTTTACAGCGTCCTGAGGTGGAAGTAATGGGGGCTTTTTTTCTTCGTCTTGACAGCCTGCAACCTTACCCCCTGAGGTCGCCGCCTTCAGTTTCCCCGGTGTGGGCTGGGTGACCTTGCTCCTCTGGTGTCGGCAGAAGTGTGGCGCTGCAACGAAGGTGACTGGGCAGGAGAAGGAGAGCGTGGTCGATGTCGGAAGACCGGCTCGTAATCAGTTATAGCCTCGTCATCATTGTTACGGCGGCCGTCGAATGGGTGTCGGGGTACCGGAGGTCCTTGAGAACCGACATCTCCACGGCGGGATACGTACTGGTTGGCATGTCGAATGTCATACCGTGGCCTGAGAGGGTGAGACGGATCGGCGCGGTGCCAGCAATAGCGGGCTATGTGACCTACACCTCCGCAGTTGAAACAAAGTGGACGCCTGTCGGCAGTGCGCCAGGTGTCTGTTCGGCGAAGCTGTGGTTGCCGTGATGACTCCTCACGCGACGAAGGCCATGGCAAGCCAGAAGACGATTGGTCTTATGGGGGCTGGATGGATGGGCGCCACGATGTCTCCCCCTGTGGTGGTGACCAAGGAACAGTTGCAGGTGGGGGGTAGTATGAAGGCGGAGCGGGTGGGGAGCTTCGAAGGGCGGCGGCGTACGTCATGGGACGTTGTTCGGGGGCAGGATCAGCTGTCGAGAATGCTTGGCGGATTTCGTCACGGACGACTTGAGCGACAGATGCTATGGGTGTGTCCACTACCGGAATCCGCAGCCTTTGCAATTCTTCACGAACAATCTCTCTAATCATGTCACGTAAGGAGCTATGGCTGTCAAACGTCACAGCGGCGGCCTGAGTTTGGGGGCTGCTGCACAAGCGGACATATTGTCGGCAGCGTTGGTGAAGGGCCCGCTCGATAGCCGACGCTTCTTTGATGAAGTTCTCTACAGTGCTTGGCGGGTTGCGCAGAAGTCCGGCGAACAGCTGCTCTTTCACGCCACGCATGAGGTAGCGCAACTTCCTATCTTCAGTCATCTGCGGGTCAGCCCTCCGAAATAAACGTGTCATGTCTTCGGCGAACATGGCGACTGTTTCATTGGGTTTTTGGACCCTTAGCTCTAGTAGTTGGTGGGCGCGGTCACGTCTGTCGACGTTGGCAAAAGTTTCAACCATCTTCTCGTGAAAGTCGGTCCATGTGGACAGGTTGCCTTCTCTGTTCTCGTACCAAGTACGAGCGCTGTCATCGAGATAGAAGTAGGCCCGGCCGAGCTTCTCCTGAGCAGACCAGTGGTTGATCTTCGCAACACGGTCATAGTGGTCTAACCAGTCTTCCACATCTTCGTGTGCGCCACCACCAATGCGTTTAGGCTCCAGTGATTGAAAAAACGTTACCTGGGATGGAGCGGGAGGACTGGTGCCGAGAAGTACAGGCTGGGGGCTGGTGTTAGCCATTTCTAGATGTCCGGTAGAGGTTTTCTGCGAGGGGTTCCAGTCTGGAGGAATACCTCGTAGCCGACGACTGAACCGATGGACAGGGGTTGCAGTAGGCACGTCCGGGCTGGATGAACGGCTCCCACTAGGAGTGTGAAGCATCGGGTAGTGACACGGCCCAGCTCCTCCACCAGTGTAGCAGTGCAACGCGAACAAAAAATGACAGCAGCTTACGGCAGCGAAAAGAGCGTATTCAGGATCAGCTGTACGGCAAGATGCCTGCTTCGTTGTCGTCCCGAAAAAACCACCGGACCCACTAGCGGGAATCTACAAAACATTCCTATCACCGTTCTTCTTCATATAAACACGTGTCAATATATATATATATATATATATATATATATATATATATATATACTTTTATCAACCACGACCATTTCTGCATGACTGGGATCCACAGCTTATGAAATGCACTGTCCAAGTGTACCCTTCGAGAACACAATGTTACTTGAACTATTTCTTGAATTTTGTAAGATTCTTGCGCTAATTGATGCTGCATTGAGTATTTTGCTTGCTATGTATATGTATTACGCAAACTTGTTATACCTACCACGAAAAGAAAAAAATCCACAGATTCCACGTACCTCGGCAATCGACGTTATGCGAAGCATACAAAGGGGAAGTGGCCCTGTAGAAATGCTTTTATTGAGTGACACGTTCTGAAATGACGCTAAATATATGTACAAACGCTTCAAGCACAGACATAGGCTGAAAAGTTGCGGAAGTTTATATGAGCAGCTTTTTGCGCTTGCACAACAATGCCAACAGGAACATGAATATTAGCAACGCCAGAAGTGTTAAGCTCATATGAATCCCTGTTGCTCACGAGAATAGTAGCCCTGGGCACGGATATATAAACTTCAGCGCATGGCAACTAAACACGACTGACGTTAACCCAACGTGACTGCTGTGATATGAGTACGTACTTAATGTTTATAAAATTGGGTGGCGAGCACTGCAACCACTATTGACGTTTCAAGAACACTCGGGTCTGTTTGAAAAGTAGTTCTGAGGGCTTGCGTGGCTCTGGTGTACAATGCTCGACTGCCACGTAGAATGCTTGGGTTAGGTTTCTGCTGGGATCCTGACAATTTTCCTCTGCAATCGTCTCGTCCACGTGGTCCATGTCAGGCTTTGCTGCATACATTTAATGAAGCCATAGCAGAGAAAACACTGACTCTTGAAGAGGTCTATGTGCAGACTCAGCTTTATGAACGAACAAAAGCAACCAACATTTCATCTTTTTGTAACAAAGTTTGTTTTACATAATTGAAAAGTGACTTATCTTCAAGTAAAGTTTCAGAATGATGTATGACTGGTCGATTCGTGCGGTCAGAAACGGCGTCTTCTAAACTGTCATTTTCATCATGATCACCTTTCTTTTCATTATGAGTATTCGCCACGTTAAAGAAGTGGGCATGCAGCACGATATGCCTTAATAGACTCTGTCACTTGCTTCCAGTACTGCTAACCACATTTATCACGCTTCGCCGTCTTTATTTCCGAGTCTTCTACGAACGACGTTCACACCATGCTCGTCTTGTAAACGGACGCCGTTGTGGCATACGCATCAAAATGTAATGCTAACGCAATAGAGCAAAAGAGCCCCGTGTGTGCATTGCCAAAATTTCAATCAGCGTAATTGAAAATGGAGGGCGATGGGAGAGAAAAGCACAAAGTCAGCAGGTTGTGAACAGGAGAGAAATATGCAAGCGCAATTCTCCCTTGGGGTGAAGTCACCTCTTTCACGGGCGCAAAGCTGCGGGTAGAGCTTGGAGGAGGACGTTCTGGGTGACGGAAATCACGGTTTGTGTATTTTAAAGACGATAGTCTTTCGGGGACCTTCGACGCAAAAATTTTGGTCTGTCTGTCTGTCTGTCTGTCTGTCTGTCTGTCTGTCTGTCTGTCTGTCTGTCTGTCTGTCTGTACAATTGTCTGATTGTTCACTCTTACCGGCATCGGGTACTTGAAAGGGCCGACCCCATCCGCAGCGACCACCAATGTTGCTCAAGGTTGAGCAATAATGCTTGTGCAAATGTCAATTAAAAAGCAACTATTGCGCATGTCTGGGGCAACATAACAACACGCATAAATTCTGCATATGCATCTCTTACTAAAAACGCATACATAAGTAATTTTAGGACCATAGCGCTTATCACGCTGCCCTTACCATACAACGCCTGCACGGAACGGGAAGTGTTTCCAACGCTGTGCTAAGATGAGATGGTAGTGCCACCTACCCGTCACCTCACGTTCTACACCTTATCACCTCTGAGACGGGCGCTCATGGCCACGCGCTTTGTTTTCCAAAAGAAACTGCCAGATGGCGCTCATTGCTCACGTGTGACATGACTTGATGCGCTCGTGAGCCTTCGCTACCCGCTCGACGCACTCTAACGCAGCGCCTCCGGAATACCATTCCCCGATTTTGTTGCGCAGAACATCAAATATTTCGTCGATGGAAATGGAACCGACGCTGGCTCCCTGCTCGTTCTCAAATCGTACGAATATACGCTGTAATACAAAGAGGACTAAAACGAAGAGGCGAGCCAGTTGGTACTGATTCATAATGGCGTACTTGTAGTGCGAAAATATGAAGACAGGAAAGTGAACACCATAAGTGCTTACTCAAAACTGAAAGCTTTATTGCTTGAACAGAAAATGTACGTGTAAGCTTTACGGTGCATGCGCATCATGGGCGTTGAGGGGGCTGTAAAAGGCGTGTTCTTGTTTCGGTTTTTGCCTGTTACCTCGCCCACGATATGCGTACGCGGGAATTAGTCAAGCGTCAACTTTAGATATACATTTTCCGTTGAAACAACGAAGATTTCAGTTGTGAGTAAGAGCTTGCAGTGTTCGTGTTTTTTGCGTTACCTTTTCACCCATATTAAAACAAGAGCAGATTTGCTCGACTTCTGCATCTCGACATCGCTCGCCTCATAAACATGCGCTGCGGCCAAGGGATGGTGTTGGCGGGGTTGCCATAATCGACTAATCCTAATCAAACAGCTTTATTCCAGTAACTCGACTAACTGAAAACCCCACATTGATGTCGAATATTCGTCTTGTTTTGTATTTTGATCGATCAGTTGCTAACTTACATTACTTACCTCACATTCAAAAGCGATACCGTGGTTCGGCCCCGTGCATATCGCCTGCACAATGGCTAGCCCCGCTTCGGTTCTTGGGGCATGCCTCAACCATTTCGCATTGAATCAAACAAGTGAACGGACAATACTTAACTTTAAACAGCGTCATCCAGCTGATAATTTTGAAAAGGAGTCTTTTGGATTATAAATGTTTGAGTAAGTAAACGTTTTGATCTTAATCATGTTCTTTTTTACGCTTTCTTAAAAGGAGGGGGGCTGTTGATTTTCTGACAAAATTATATCTGTTCAAGATTTCAACCATTTTGGTGATAATTTGCTTGCACTCACGTTATTGTTTTATATATGCTCAACATAGCTCCAGCTTTTGTGCAGACGGAGCAAGTGCTGTACTTTTACACCTTACAGTCACAAACGGCATGGCCAGCTTCGTGGCTGGAGTGATGGAGCATGCGTTCAATACAACACGAGTGGAAATTTTGGTGGCCTCACATTACAGTGAGTATATTTCGTACTGTAACTTCGTCTGGTTTCCACTTGCCACTTATATGCGGGAGTTAAGAAACAAAAAGGAAACAAAGGGTGCGACTGCATCAGTATATTTTGTGCCCCTGAGAATATTTCCGCGTTTGATTAGCGTGCACGCAAAACACCTAGTGGAGGTATGAGACATGTTCTTACTTATTTCTTTCAGTTCACGCCACCAAGCTGGTTTCCTCGAAACTGCACAAGTCTTCAATTGTAACGAGCGTAGTTAGGATTACATCAAGCAATACTACACGGAATTTAGTTAGGCGTGTGTACGGCGGGATGCCTACCAATACAGTGGTTTACGTGGTTTGTATTCTGTCGGAGAAAGAATACGAGGAGTATGTTTCCCCAGAGGTAAGCTATTTTTACTTGTCAATACGAGTTCTAGAGTTATCCACTTCGGGGTGTACGTGTGCTTGTATAACCCAACAGCAACTAAAACATTGGCCCCGTATCTGCATGTTTCACTGTAAATGTCGTCAAAAGATGATAGTATTCTGTCTGGAGAGAGAAAAAATAAACCTTTTATTTGACGTTCTGCGCAAGGACATCGGTAAATGGAATTCCGGAGGCTATGCGTGAGACATGAGCGCCATCTGGCAGTAACCTTGGAGAACAGAAGCGTCTGTAGAACCTGCAGCCATGAGTAGGTGACAGCCCCGTATGATCTCAGCAGAGAGTAGGAAACACCTACTTTCGTGCATAGCATCGCAATGTCAGCGCAGCTTACTAAACGTTACGGTCTTTCTGCACTTTCTAGTATAAAGAAACACACCACAAAATATTTACGTGTTGTTATTGCGCCTCAATATGTGTACAATTTCCTTTCTGATTGACAATGTGAACAAGTTTGAATGCAGACACCATGTAAAGGTGGGTAAGCGTTGAGGAAATGGTTGAACTTTGACTTCATTTGAATTCATTTCGGTTCAGAGAGAGACAAACAGAAAGACAGACAAAATGTCTGCCTTGAGGTATCCAAAGGAAGACTATGGTATTTAAAAGAGCCAAACGATGAAAAATAGAACGAACAGCAGAGTGAACGTTCAGGCTAGCTAAGCTGTTCTAGTAATCCCAAACTTTCCCTATTGATAGGTTTTTGCTGGTAGCACCAAGTATGGCTAGACTGAACTATCCTTCTCCAGTTGTCCGCTGTCCCTCAAACTACGCACTTGTTGCGCGTTATGTGCGCAAACGTGTCACATGACTAGCTTACATTACACAAAAGTTTTCACTTGACAAAACTACGATGTGAATAAGAGGCACGCCCCAGTGGAGGTCTCCATTCGTTTTCACCAAGTGGTGCCCTTTATCGCAGACTGAAACCACACAGTACAAGTACGTGACTAGCTTTTACGTGTTCCTGACGGAAGGGCATCAAGTTACTAGCTAAGTAACGTGAATTTCTTCCCTCGATTAGCGTCAACTGCGTGACCTCAAGCGAGTGTGACTCTGTGACAAACTGTTAGGTTGTGTTTTCTCGGTACCATGGCACGTGTCCAGCTGTTACGTTGTTTTGATGGGACTACATCACGCGACTAGCTCACACGTGATATTACGTGGTTTTAGCCGCATAGCAAGTTTTTAGGTCACATTAAGTGGCTTTTAGACGCGTAACAGATTCGCCCATCATAGTTATGGCATGTGACCTCTGACCAATGGGCGCTCGCATTGTGGGAGCCAATCTTTTGATGAAGAACAGAACGGACCAAGTGCGTGCCGCTACACAATCGTAATTTCTGTTCGTATTACTCAGTGCAACAAAAAGATTCAGAAGCTCCATCGTTAAAACATATGTGTCACACTAAACGGGCAAACGTCACCACTCACAGCCGGTTCACAATGAATGAAGAACGGATTGAGCGTACGGAAAATATCAGTTATGCTCGCGCACTAAACACTGAGTGAATGCTGCAATTTCTACAAGATCACGCATGTCCAGAAATAGGCAATGCTATGAAACGACTCTAGTATGCATGCAGTTAAATTAAATCACATTTCAAGAGAATGCGCTAAATTGCAAAGGGCATACGCTTAATTTAAGGACACACCTATACGATTCAGTTTTTGAGTATGCATTCGACGGCGTTTTGTACTTCTCTGTCGCGTCTGTGTCGTCTGCTCGGCATCTTAGATGACCGACCTTCTTTGAAGGTTAAAGGCACAGTTTTTTTCTCAGTTTGTACTTCTGGTGTATTAATGATCTTAACTCATTTCAACCAGGTGGAATCTGTATGGACGCACTTGGTTTACTCATACTGGATTGTACTGGGTACCGGGACAACCTTCTCCAGCCAGATATTGAAACAGAAACCATGCACTTTTTTATTTTATGACTGTCATAAAACAGGTATGGAACCATACGTATGCGTGTATCTATCGAGCACGTAGTACTTTCTATGCTTTTTCAACATACGGCAACCTCGAAAGGCTGTCCCAGGATAGCCATTCAATATTATCAACTACGACAACGTTATATGCTGGGGATTCATCAAAGCTTCGAAGTATTTACGCCATTAATATGGCGTTGATAAAATCAACAATGACGACCGAGATAAAAAAAAATCACAGCATGTCCACGGAGTCAATGACAATGAGGGAGGTGAGGCATCTGTCCGTGCGTGCGTCCGTTCATGTGTCCACTTGTACTTTGCGTGCGTGCGTCAGTCCGTCCGTGCATGCGTCTGTTCGTCTGTCTGTCTGTTTTTTTTGCGACAAGAACGAGCCGCCACGGCGCTACGCTCCGCTTCGTATATGCCCCACAAACGAGCTGTCGGAGATCAGCAGACAATGAAGAAGAAGTGATGGTGGGCTGCTGTCTCAAAAGCTAGCGCCAAAAAGTGCGTGCTGCAACATCATCATGAATATTTCAGAATTCATTCTTGCCATTTAAGTCATTGGTTGGGTGTGTCTCGTGGCTCCATCTTTCTAGCGGCGCCATACTTATCGGAGGCCGGCGTTCTGCGACACATTGGTGTCAAAAACCAAGGGATAACGAGCGGCTCTAAACGACGTGGAAAATAAGCTACAGCAGCTATTAGTTGCTACAAGAAACAGCAGCCGAAGCAACCTGATCCTCATCAGAACCACACCCAAGAAAGCAACGAGTGTAACCAGCTACATTAAGAGCAAGTAAGCCGTGATCCAAACGAAACATGGATCGCCTTAGAACCAAGCGTGCTGCTAGACGCGCCCGATTAACGAGAGTGGTAAACGAGGTGACGAGGTTGTTGCAAAATGATTGCAACGACCTAACCAATATTTACATGGTTATCAATAAGCTCGTGGCAAGCCAAGACGACCTTCGAAAGATTAATGCGGAGTTTGAAGACGTGATTGCTGTTGAGGAACATGAGACTGAGTACGAGTCTGTGGCGTATTGCGAGGACCAGGCATAGAGATTCTGACGCGTCCACGATGCCGGCTAGAAGACTTCAGCATCGGTAACATGAGAGATACTTCTATTTCGACGACGCAACACATGTCATCTGCTCAAATGACAGTGGCATCCCAGAGCTTCGGACTTAGTCTACCAACGCTATCAAGCCGTTTCATGGGGACGTGCGCCGGTGGGCATCGTTCTGGCAGAAATTCAATGGAGCCGTCCACACGAATTCGACTCTGAGAACCACGGACAGATTACATTACCTCCGCAACTCTCTAATAGGTGACTCAGCAGCTGCAATTGCCGGACTTTTGGCGAGTGAGGCATGCTATGGGAGCTATCCAGCTGCTGAAGAAGAGGTTCACAGACAATAACAAGGTTGTACAACGGCACTTCAGAGCACTTCGTGAACTGAAGCACGGGACGTCTCCATCAGATACCAGAGATTTTCGCAGGTTCTACAACACATTGCAGCTGAGTGTCCGATGCCTCAACGCCCTAGATGTCCCAACTAACAGTTTTTCGGTGATGTTTTCCGACGTGATGCTGCAATCCCTGCCACAAGAAATCGTCGTCGCGTTCCACCACCATAGACGTCTCCCGGATGAAGCACAAGGCTTGCAAGCACAATCTGCTTCAGGGTAGGCAACTACGACACATTCCAAAAAACTAGAACAGCTCTTGCAGTACACACAGATAGAGCACGAAACGAAAAAGCAGTGTGCTTCATCGGCGTCTTTCATGCAAAGCAACGGAAACCTGAACAAGCATGTGCCGTTGTAATCAATCCTACATGCATCGGAAGCATCGAGGTATGGACGCAACGAATGTTTCTTTTCCAAGTCCAAAATATACATGCAACCGAGACATGCAGCGCAACTTTGAGCATGCCAAACAAAAAGAAGCGGCTGCCCAAATTTATGCGGTGCTATCAGTGTACTATGAAGGGCCAAGGCGCGGACAAGTGCTGCCGGAATTTGGTGTGCGCGACCCGCACCGGCAGACATGCTACAACAATGTGTGCCTCAGCTCATCGCGCAACGAGAAGCGAGAAATCATCCAACGTCGTCTCTGAAGCTGCCAAGCCCACAATAGCAGAGTGCCCGCGATCGACTGCCGTTACGAACTGTCAAGAAGACGACGCCATCAGCTTGCACACCTTCCATACTTGGATCATTGGTGACAACGAGACGTCTTACGACAGAAGAATACTAGACGGAGGAAGTTAGCAAACTTTCATCAAAGAAGATCTCGCGAGGAGGTTGGGTCCGCAGATCATTCGCGAGGCTGTCATATTGCTCGAAATATTTGCATCAGACACCCCCTCACGTGCACGAAAATCCATGTTCGTGGACGTTTGCGTACGCCGCCGATTTTATGACAACGAACAGATCATCAAAGCCATATCCATGCCGATAATTTGCAATCAAATTCCTGTCACAGCCATGGAATGCTCGTTCGCAACGAAATTGAGAGAGCAAAGTTACCGGCTGACAGACGACCGAACTGTGCCTCGAGGTTGTGTCGAGAAAAGTATTAGACTGCTAGTAGAACTCAATCAAATCTGGAAGATTCTTAGCGGCGAAATAATACGCAGCACAGACGTAAAAAGATTGGTTGAAGTCACGACCACATTCCTCTGGATGCTACAAGGACCTGTAAAGAAAACTATCTTCTTAGAAGGAGAATCCGTAGCGATGATTTGCGTCCTGCGCGTGAAAGCGAGAGAAACTAGATGATTAGAGCAAATTATACTGCAGTCATTTTGGTCGTTAGATGCGATTAGGATAGTGCCACAGGAATTAGGTGACGGGCACGCAGACACATTGTCGTTCTTCCAGAGCAGAATTATCAAGAATGGGAAACGATACCAAGTCGCCGTGCCACGTGAAACCCTGACATCGTGATGTTGCACGACAACTACAAAATCACCTTCAATAATTTACGCAATCTCGTTAAGCGTGTCTCAAAACCTGAAAAAGGGCTGGGAAGATATGATACAGGAATTCGTGAACGCATCGTTTCCAAACACGATGAAGTGGTACTTGGCAAGAGTTCAATGAATGGTCCTGCATACTATACGCCACACAGAGAGGTCATTCGAGAAGACTCCCTCACGACCAAGCTTCGCGTTGTCTTTGATGCATTGTCTTTGATGCGTCGTCTCACACAAAAAGAGAGAGGTCTCGGAACATTTGCCTGGAAACTGGACTGAACCTAAACTCAGACCTACAGCAGGTTCTCATCCACTTCTGATGGTACAGAGTGCCCATGACAGCAGATATTGAGAAGGCATTCCTGCAAGTTGAAATACGTAAAGAAGACAATGACCTGTTTCTATTCTTGTAGTTCGACGAAAAGCCCGTTGACCATGTCAAGGAAGAAGAGGTACAAATTTGATGAGTGATCAGAGTGCCCTTTAAATCCACAGCTCGCTCATTCATGCTTACAGCTACTATGCAGCATCACTTGAAGATACATGTTCATCCAAAAAAGATGGCTGTAGCAGAGCTACTTCTCAAGTCGTTTTACGTGGACGATCTCCTATTCGGAGCGAAAGACGTAGAACATGCGGAACCTCTCTACGATTGCACGGTGGAACTGGTGTATGATACTGGCATGCCTTTAAGGAAATAGAGCTCAAATTGTAGACAACTTGAACAACTGTTTGACTCTGACGAGGTACTTTTGCACGATAACACTGGACATCTAGCAAAAGTGATAGGTATGACTTGGTCCAAAGAAAAAGATCACTTCATCTACATTCCGGAGGACATCCTCACTTTTTCGAAAAGGGCAAAAGACACTAAGCGTTTTGTCCTGCTGACTGTGTTGAGGATTTATGAACCATTAGGCTTTCTCGAACCGTACGCAGTCAGAGGGAAGATGCTGTTTCAGCAGTTATGTATTGAAAAGGTCGACTGAGATGAGTGTCTCTCTGGTCATCTCACGACAAAATGGCATGACTGGAGAAATCAGCTCATTCGTCTGCAGAAAATGAACGTTTACCGTCACTTTACGAGTGGAGTGACAGCACCATGAAACACTCAACTACGCGTATTCGTCGACGCAAGCACTAAAGCTTACGGAGCTTGTGTATATCTTCATGTAGAAGATGTGAATAGAAACATGACTAGCACTCTGATCAAAACCAAGTCAAGGATTGCCCCACTAAAAGCTCTATCATTGCCGCTAGTAGAGCTCTTGGGGGCTTTACCAGGAAGCAGGCTGGTAAAATATACAGTGTAAAGTTGCGGCGATCGACCACCAAAAACGCAATATTTTCTTTGGACTGACACAACCATAGTTCTTGGCTGGTTACATCGACAGCCCTCGACTTCCAACAAATTCGTAAAAAAGCGTGTCCAGGAAATTTGGAGAACACTTCGCAATGCACCTGGCACCATTATTCTGGAGAGACAAATCCTGCGGACATAATAGCCCGAAGTGTATCCTTAGATGCCCTGGCTACTTATGTAATATGGTGGCGAGGACCAGCTTGGCTCTGCAGAGACTCCGAAGAATGGCCAGATGTTAATCTATTACCGCCACAGACTATCAACACCGTAGGAATAACAATGAAAAAGCCCACGACTATTCTCTCTACAGGAAGGGCTGTGCAGTTGGCCCCCATTTTGGTTACCACGAGGTTCAGCTCGTTGCACAAGCTGCTGCGTATTACTGCATTTGTGCAGCGTTTCGTCTCTAACATGAACCTCAAAATGAAAAACAATCAAGCCATTTTAGCTGAAGAAATATTGGAAGTTAAGAAATACTGGATTTGGCAAGTGCAAACCAAATCGTTTCCTGATGAACAAACGTTGGCTACTGAAGCATCAAGATTTCCCCAGTCACTCGGGGTAGCAGAACTGCACCCATTTACCGACGAGAACGGACTTCTCCGTGTCGGCGGAAAGCTCCAGAACCGCAACGACAGCCAGGAAGTGATGCATTTGTACTTTCTTCCAAGCCGACACAATTTTCCTGAACTGGTAATGTCCGAGGCCCACAAGCGAGTCATGCACGGAGTGGTAACGGCGACAGTACACGACAATACGACATACGCGAACGCTTTTGGATACCAAGAGCCCGACAAGTGGCAAAGAAAGCAATTGACCTATGCCTGATATGCGCCCATCTTCGTTCGGAACCCATCGTGCCACCGCACTCGCCTCTTCAAGCTTTCCGAGTGGAAGAGCCTGAACCTTTTGACACAACAGGGCTTGATTTCGTCAGACCACTGTACACTAAAACATCCAAGACCTCGGATAGCCATTCAACATTGATAGTACATTGAACTTTTTACATGTGCAGCAACAAGAGCATTACATTTGCACCTCGTGTCGATCATGTATTCACCAGCTTTTTTGTTGGCTATCCGGCGCTTTGTTGCAAGAAGTGGCTACTAAGAACCACTTATTCCGACAATGCGCTTATCTTCGAGGGAACATCTCGGGAGATACAAAAATTATTGGAAGTGCTTCGACAAGACGACTTCAAGGATTACCTTTCGAAGCCCAAAATTCAATGGCAATATTGAAGCGGTGGGGTGACTGGTGGGAGCGTTTATTCGGAACCGTGAAAATGGCACTTCGAAATGTTTTAAGCCGAAGCTGTGTGTGTACTGAAGAACATTAAACAATCTTGACTAAAGTTCAAGCAGTGCTCAATTCTCGACCGCTAACGTACTCACAAGATCAACCCAATGAGCACACAGCCCCTCACGCCAGCGCATTTCTTGGTTAGCAAGCAGCTAACTACGTTGCCAGAAGAATTAGGACCGTCAATTCAAGTTACAAGCCACAGTGCAACAGACTACTGGAGCCGTATTCTGCAAAACAAAAATGATCAATGACTTCCGGAAGCTAGTGAAGCATAATTATTTGCTACAGTTACCAGCTGCTCATCGCTCACCCATGCATCAATCAAGGAACTTAATGTCGACTACATCGGGATTGTAGATTTTCCTGAAACACCCGAGCTATTATGGCCACTAGCCCGGCATTAAGAGGTGTACACAGTCTAAGACGGAGATGTACACGCCTGCTCAGTTAATTTGCAGGTAGGCAAGTTCTTCAAGCAGCCAGTGCAGAATCTATATTGTCTAGAGCTAGATGTCACCGCATCTAAGGCCCCGGGGGATGTCGGAGTTCAGCAGACAACGAAGAAGAAATGATGGTGGGCTGCTGTTTCCGCAGCTAGCGCCAAGATGTGCCTGCTCCAACATCATCATCATGAACATTTAGGAATCCATTCTCGCCATTAAAGGCATTGGTTGGCGTGTCTTGCGGCTCCGCCTTTCTGGTGGTACCATACATATCGAAGGACAGCGTTCCGCCACACGAGGCGTCAATCACGAGCCGCCTCCGCTCCGTTTCGTTCATTTCCCACCGACGCGGTGACAAGTACGAGCCGCGGCGGCGAACCACTCCGCTTCGTCAATGCCCCCCCCCCAACTATCTGACACACACGGTGACGAATTAGCAGGTGGAAAGACGCACTCGTTCCCCGCGCACCCAGACACAGCCAACGTAGCAGCCATTCAGAGAGTAGTGGTAGTGCGCCATCTAGAATATACTCACTCAACTGCACTTTGCATGCACTTCTAATAGACAGTGCCATCTATTTTACTGTTCTGGAGATACTGCCTTTCTCTTTCTTTCTTCTCTTGTTCTACCGTATATGCCTGACGCGGCACAATGTTAGACTAACAGAAACTTCGTTCCTAAAGAAATCAGAGGAAAAACACCATCACTCGCTTAAAAGAACCATGAGTAGCATGTTAAGCAGCCCATGAGTGGACCTAAATTTTCGTTGATAACGGGCATCTAGCCCGATGTTAACACGTCCTTGCAAGTAGACCTCTCCATGAAATCACTGTAGTTTCTGTTGATGTTACTGGTCGCGAAGTATTGTTTCAGCGCGGCCCACGATTTCATCGCCACACAACACAGGAGCACGTGCGTTCGATGCGCGTCTGCAGAATCCTGTTCACCGACGCCATCGCATGATTGCTGCGTGTAAGGAGGGAGAAGCCACAGCGTCTTACCCAGCCGCTTACACAGGGTGCAACGCGCTGGCGCGAGCGCGTTCGGCCAGTGCTGGGGTCAGCTGTTGCGCATGCGCAGTAGGAGTGGTTACGCAGACCGGATGAAAATCCGCCATAAGCTGCTTCGCATCTAAAATTTTCACAGTCATGGAACCAAATCAGCGACGGCTAAATTCCGGAAACTGACAAGGCTATCGAGGTAGATGCAGAAAGCTTCCCGAACGTCCCCTATATGTCTCACATTCTCGAACGGTGATCTGTCTTCGCGAGGCTAGTCTGCACTGCGTGAATCTGATTGATATGTGGGGTTTAACGTCACAAAACCACCATATGAGTATGAGAGACGCCGTAGTGGAGGGCTCCGGAAATTTCGACCACCTGGGGTTCTTTAACGTGCACCCAAATCTGACCACACGGGCCTACGACATTTCCGCCTCCATCGGAAATGCAGCCGCCGCAGCCGGGATTCGATCCCGCGACCTGCGTCCACTGCGTGAATCTGGCGTCCGTGAAGCATTTGGGTACTGCTTCATGAAGCTTACTAGCGCCGATAGGAATTGATTCGGTGATGACGCAGTCAAAGCATGGCCCCGGATATTGCGAGCCAGCCGTAAAACTGCTGACGCCCAATCTCCGATAATATGTCTAAGGCGACTTGATACAAACAAGAAACGATGGCTGCGCTAGCATCGTAGGAGTCGCCGAAGCCACAGTAGCGTTCGGTCTTATTTACCCTGTGCACCAGTATATAAGCGCCGCACATCTCGTGAAATCTCGTGAAGATGTGCGACTGGGCGTCGGCGTCCATGTTGGTGTATTTAGGTTTAATGATTCTGTAGTTTCCAAACGCTAATATACATTGGTAAAGCTCTCATATATCAGTACACAATAAGTACAGCTTCTTTGAGCCACGTTTCACTCCGTTGTTTTACTTATTTTTATGACGGAGTAATCAGCAATGTTACTTTTTTTATATATCTCTGTCAGAGCGCTATTCATGCACTTAGTGAGGACCATTTTTGTCGTCAGGGCGATTCGTCCCAGGAATACGTTCTGCTTGGGCCGTCTAATGCGAAGCGTAACAACTGCTCTGGATTACTCACCATTGCAAGGAGTTCTAAGCCCGATTGCGCTGCATGCATAACGCATACGTCACCAGCAAAGGAGATGACCTCCAACGTCTTCATTTTAACATGTGGTTCTACCAGCATGCATGGCGTGAAAGGGGTAAGAAGAACTTGTACAGTTTTGTTTCATTTTAATGTGCGTACAGTAAAGATTTATTTTTACCGAGAATGAAGAAAGTGTTGCCTTAAAATAATAGACAACTGTTATAGTTGACAGATGTTCATCAGTGAAAGTTTATACATTTAATGTGTCATGCGTGCACGCCTAGTCTGTCACATAAGTGTTTCTAAGGCTTACAACATACACAAGCACTACAACGAACAAATTAAAAAAATACTGGTTGCCAAAGCGGATACCTGTCATAGAGTGATGTCGCTCAGCTATGTAGCATTGAGTGATGTTTATACTCATCTTGTCTATTGTCTCGGCGCTATGCTAGAATAGATCTTTTATATTGAGGCCAGATAGGACATTTTATTTTTTGTAGGGCAATATTTCACTATCCTCGAGAACACTGAAAAAATTCTTACGCGGATTCATTTCAATAAACTCGTGCGTCGTAACGCTCCTACTTTACCAAGGATATAAGGAGTCTTTTGTAATACCGGGAATATTGTTGTAAAGGCTTGTGATAGAAAGGCGCGTGCCTGCACCCTAATGCTAATGTGAAGGCACGCAAATTCTTTTTCTTGGGTAACATGATAATATCACTAACACGCTGGGCGAGTCCATAGGTAAAGCTATCGCTTTCATTGCAGTCATATTATGTCTACTCTGTCTAGAGAGTTCAGGGCCGTCCGTCGATTCCGCATGGGCGTTGACAGTGGCACGACGTAATGGCTGTGCCTGTATGAGCGGTCCATTAGCATTACTGTAATTCAAAGAAGAATCATATTGCTGTGCTCACAACATCCGTAAACATTATTACAATTAAACGTACTGTCCCAGAGGGGTGTACGGTTAAGTCCGGAGCGAGGTACCATGCACCGAAAGTGGCTACGTGGCGCGTGGCTCCAATCAAGCTCGCATCACAATATGGAACTCTCTTACTTTGCACTTGAGTGTTCTCATGAATGATGCTGCTAGTCAAATTGAAAAGGTGCTTGGGTGTCTTCAAAAAAACTCGCTGCCCGAACAATCCGTACAAATGAATAACTAAACAAGCGAAACAAGTGGCCACAAGTGGTTGCTGACGACGCAGTTGAAGACAAAAGTGCCGCTCGGAAAACTGCCGCTGCAAGCGGGTGGTGGACCAGGAGAACGCGTTGCCGTCATTTCCACGTTGACGTTGCTCTGCCTATACCTCCGCTTGCTTGGCTCGCCATTGTCGCTTTCATTGGACTCGGACGGCTGCCGGAGTGTTTGAAATAGGAGTGCGATACGTCCACGTGGACAGGGTAGACAGGAACAAGCGTTGTTTTAGAACATCGTCCTCTTATTTCAAACAACCATGAATCATGAATCACAACTAGCCCGATCAACCATTTTGGCTACCGGACCCTCGGGGCCCAGTTAGTGCTTGCGCATCACCTCCCGGGCCTCTTCTCGCACCCAGACTGCTGCATCGGTCCGGCGAACATTAATTCTCTCAGGGATCAGTGTTCCGTGCTGTTCTTGTAAAGTTGTTTGCTTGTTGGGCGTTCGTACGATTGGTGCCCTCCTCATAAGGAAGCTGTAAGTTGAACCTTCCTGCGGCGTCAAACTGTTCCCGTGCGCGTTAGCCTGTCAGCTGGCGTTTGCTTACGTACCTTATTTGCTTACTTTTATTGATTGATATGTGAGTTGGAGTGTCCCAAAAGCACCATACGAATATGAGAGACGGCGTTAGTGAAGATCTCCAGAAATTTCAACCACATGGGGTTCTTGAACGTGCAACCAAATCTGAGCACACGGGCCTGCAGTACTTATGCCTCCTTCAAAAATGCTGCCGCTGCTACCGAGATTCAACCCCTCGACATGCGTGTGAGCAGCCGAATACTTTAGTCACTAGGCCACCATGGCGGGCCATGTCGCCGTGGTTGACGCTTTTTTATGAATGAGAGGCTGCGCTCGCACGCGTAGACAAGCCAGAGACAAATGATTTCCTTTACCATTCCCACCTCCTCTTCCCTTCTACAGCCCCATCATAGTGGTCTAGTGGCTAAGGTACTCGGCTACAGAGCCGCAGGTCGCGGTGTTGAATCCCGACTGCGGCCGGTGCTTTTCTGATAGAGGCAGAAATGAAGGCCTATGTGCTCAGATTTGGGTGCAGGTTAATGACCCCGAGGTGGGCAAAATTTTCGGAGCCCTCCACTACGGCGTTTCTCATAATTATATGGTGGTTTTGAGACAATATATATATATATATATATATATATATATATATATATATATATATATATATATATATATATATATATATATATATATATATATATATATATATATGTAAGTAGATCCTCCGTGATCGGTCACAACGTGGTTTATTTCAACGTTTCGGCCTAGAGTCTGGCCTTCATCAGGATCCTGGTGAAGGCCCGACTCTAGGCCAAAACGTCAAAATAAACCACGTTGTGACGGCTCACGGAGGATCTACTTGACTATATGCAATGCTACGGCCACTCAACCACCATGCCTGCCTATATATATATATATATATATATATATATATATATATATATATATATATATATATATATATATATATATATATATATATATATATTGAAGCGGTATGAGCCTTTGGACAGAAGATGAAGAAGCGCGAGGGCCGGGGCAGGAAAGAAGAGGGGGATGAAGTGAAAAATAAAGCAGATTAAGATGGACGCCAGTTCCATACTGAAGCTTTAATGCTGTTCCGTTATTTTAAGTAGGAACACTACATTATTTTGGCGCAGCCGGCCATCGAAGCCATCATGTGGGTGACGTTCTTCATAGACGAGACCTCCGAGGAGATCATCTTTTCGAAGTACCAAGTTCAAGACGAAGCAGCGGTAGACCTACCTCGTGAGCTCAGCTCGGAAGAACTCGTAAACCTGGTTGTGGAAAAGGCAGCCGTAGACACTACTGAACTACGACGGAAAGGTGCTGTGAAAGTGAACTTGCGTGTGGCGACCTTCAACGACCTAGTTCTTGAACCAGCGCGTCGAAAACACTCAGGATCACGATCTCCGACGGAAGAGGTGAGCCTCGTTTTGAAAGCTTTTCAGCTGCAACAGGAACAGATGCTTCAACAAAACCAAATAATGACATCTCTTATAAGCTCTCTGAATGCTGAGAGACCGACACCTAATTTCGTAGAACCTGATGCTTTCGACGGTGTGTCTTCAAATCCAGAAAGTTGGCTTGATTTCTACGAATATGCCGCTGGAAAAAACAAGTGGCTCTCTGATGAGGCTAAAATCACCAACATGCGCGTTTACTTGAGAGGTGTTGCGCGAAAGTGGTATGAAACATGCATTCTGGAAGACAGTGACGACTCTTGGAGCCAGTGGAGGAAAAAGTTTTTGACTGCATTCCGAAGCAATCCAGTAGAAAGATGGAACACGGCGCTTAATTTCAAGTCTGAGCAAAGCTGCCTTGTCGAGTACTTCTTTGAGAAACGCCGTCTTTTAAAGCTGGCGGAGCCTTTGCTTCCATCTACGGCCGTAGTTGCCTTAATAATGCATGGATTGCACACTAACGTGTTGAAGCAAGTGCAAATACTGTCACCAAAGACTCTAGATGACCTCCTCGCGTGTCTTCAGAACATACCATCAGCTTCGGAAACAAGCATAACCGCCGAGTCAAGCAGCTGTTTCAGTCGGAGTAAATCGGACTGGTCAAGCCGCGCTCAGCGAGAACCGAGCCACCTCGCAACTCGCACAGATAACTTGCCCTGGCGTGTTCCAAGAGGTCGAGTGAATAATATCGACACTGAAGCTCAGGAGTATTCGACAGAAAAAAACTAATAAACGAGGGTGATCAGTCCCACCCGATGACTCCAAATGAGACTGTTTATTTAAGTTGCTCTAGCCTACTTCACATTCCCGTCAAAGTAGGAAACAAACATATGATGGCTCTGGTAGACAGCGGTGCTTCTGTGTCCATTATAAATGCCAAGCTGGTGGATGCAAATCGCTTGCATAGTGGAAGAATTCTACGAGTACAAGGCTATGATGGAAAAGTAACGTTGCATGATCAGTGGGCCTTGGTAAACATCGAGTTCCAGGGTCAGCAAATAGAGAGCGAAGTGTTGGTGATAGAGGGGGTAACGTACGACTTTTTGCTATCAAGACCAGATATAAAGAAACTAAAGATCAACGTGTACTGGGACGATGTGGTTCTAGTAGAAGGAGTAGCAAGGAACGAGACAAATCAGGGTAGACAAGATAATCTACGAGTTGTCAAGTGCGCGGAGGATATCGCAACGACCTACCCTGAACTTGTATGCATAGGAAGCTATCCTCAGGCGATGAAGTCCCACAAGGTTCCTTTCGAACTCGCTGACAAGACCGTCATCCGGAAAGCACCTTACAATATGTCAAGGGAGCGAAAGATGTGGCTCAAGAAAGAGTTGCAGGAGATGCTAGATGCTGATATCATACGACCTTCGGTATCACCCTTCGCTTCTCCCATAACGATCGCACCGAAAGAAGACGGAACCTTCAGATTATGCACCGACTACAAGGTTCTCAATCGTCAGACAGAACTCATACCATTTCCTATGCCGAAGATCGACACAATTATAGATGAGACCGGGGGTTGCCGACATTTTTCCCGCATCGATTTATGCAAAGGTTTCTGGCAGATCCCACTAACCGAAGAAACAAAAATGTACACCGCTTTTATCACGCCATTCGATCTCTACGAATACAACCGGCTCCCTTTCGGTTGGAAAAACTCGCCAGCGTGGTTCCAGAAGATCATGAACGACGTCCTAAAGCCATTCCTTGGTGTTTTTTGTAATGTGTACATAGACGACATTATAGTCTTCTCCAAAACAGAGGCTGAGCATCAGGACCATCTGTCTCAGGTGTTAAACGCCTTGAGCTTGGCACATCTCAAGGTTAATTTTAAGAAGAGTGTATTCTTTCAACGAAAAGTGGTGTTTCTTGGAAGAGTCTTCGATGGGAACACCAAAAGCACAAAACAAGAGTCCGTCGAGAAGATCTCCCAGTTGAAGAAACCATATGACGTCCATTCACTGCGTGTGTTTTTGGGATTGGCAGGACATTTCCGATCTTTCATAAAGGACTTTGCTGTCAAAACTAGATGCCTCACGCGCTTAACGCAGAAAGAAGTTCCCTTTGAATGGAGTGACGAATGTGAGAGAGTCTACCGTGACTTGGTGCACAGAATTTCTTCTGACCCCGTTCTGCGTATACCAGATTTCACTTTACCCTTTGAATTGAACACTGACGCCTCACATTATGGGACTGGTGCAGTGTTGTATCAAAAATGTATTGAAGCATCTGGCCGAGAAAAGCGACACGTAGTCGGTTACTACAGTTACACTTTCAAGCCGTCTGAAACAAACTACACTACTACGGAAAAAGAAGCACTGGCGGTTCTGAAGGCCGTTGACTACTTCCGCACGTACCTGGAAGGTACGAAGTTCACTTTGTTCACCGATCACCAGGCACTCACTCATCTCTTGAATATGACCCAAACTAAAGGGCGTATCGCCAGATGGGTGAATTACTTGCAGCAATTTGACTTTACCATCTCGCACCGACCAGGACCGCTTTTAACCGATGCAGATGCTCTATCAAGATTGATGGTACAAAACAACACAGAAAAATCTGAAGAAATCAATGAAGTGAAGCTGTGGGAAGGCTCAGAACAACTGGTTTTTACGGAAGGTCGGTATCAAGTCCCACCAACTCTTGTTTCCAAAGTGCTTTACTTGTACCACGATAGCCCAGAATCTGGAGGACACGACGGCTTTTGGCGTACCTACAACAAGTTGGTCAAGAGGTTTACGTGGCCTCACATGAAGAAAGACGTTAGTCAGTACGTTCGTTCATGCCATGTGTGTCAAGTACACAAAGTCAAGTATAAACAGCCTACGGACACCATGATACTACCTTGCCACTCGAACGTGCCTTTTGAAGTAGTTCACCTGGATTTCGCCGAACTTAACAAGAAACGGGAAGGAGTCAGAAAAACGCAAGCTTTTCTGCTGGCCATAGATGAATGCACCAGGATGGTCGCGGCACGAGCAGGAAAAGAAGATGCAAATAGCGTCATAACCCTTCTCGAAAGGGACATGTTTAGAACTACGCGGACAATCGTATGCGATAACGGCCCCGCGTTCAAGAGTGAAAAGCTAGTAAGATGGGCTCGAGATCACAATGTATCGATCAAGTTCTGTGCGCCATACCATCCTGCGGCGAATGGGCTTGCAGAACGTGCCATACGGGACGTGAAACAATACATCAAGATGTACGATAGTTTTCCTGGGGGATGGAAATGTTCTTTAGAAGCAGCCGTAAAACATCATAACCGATCCTACACAAGTGGCTTGGGGTGCAGTCCACAGTACGCTTCTACAGGAGAGACCCCTATTCTGCAGGCAGACCGTGAGTTGGGACTCTTGGAAAACCTCAAGATTGTCGAGGAGAGGCAACAAAAATCACAGGAGGAGAGGTACCGAAAACGAATGAAAAAGAATTTCGACAAGAGGCATCGAGCAGACATGCCAGACATTCAAGTCACCGACCTCGTACTAGTGAGAAAAGGAATAAGAGATTCCAGTGCCAAATTTTATGGGCCTTACTCTGTGACCAAGACAGCCACCCAGAACGGAATTTTGAAGACTGTCTGGTACACTGGTGAACGTGGATCTGTTGAATGTGCTTCAATTGGGAATGTCTTCAAGTATTACCCCAGGAGGGGTAATTAAAAGAAAGCGGGAAGGGTGAAGCGGTATGAGCCTTTGGACAGAAGATGAAGAAGCGCGAGGGCCGGGGCAGGAAAGAAGAGGGGGATGAAGTGAAAAATAAAGCAGATTAAGATGGACGCCAGTTCCATACTGAAGCTTTAATGCTGTTCCGTTATTTTAAGTAGGAACACTACATATATATATATATATATATAAGGGAAAGAAGTGGATACCTAAGGGCTCGTTTTTCCGTGTTTTTTTTTTGACACAATAATAATGAGATCTAACAGACAGTAATGCCAAGGAATTTACAGGGTAAGTTATTAGAACCAATGAAATGTGAATAAGAACAAAGAAAAGTCGGTGAAAAAATAACCAGCCATGAGCAGAAATCAAACCTACGACCTTCGAATAACGAGTTCGATGCTCTAACCACTGAGCTATTACAGCGGCCTTCCCTACATCCACTTTTTTGGGGTTTTATATGTAAATTTAGAAGTAGGAGTGTCACTCAGCGCCATCTATAAGCCAAGCGACGAGGGTGAAACACTCTTTTATGCGCATCTGTGGCGTCACGTAGCACGTGAACTTATTACGAGTGGGCAGCTGATTAATAGTCCCTCGTATAAAACCTAATGACACCAAGTCTGCCAGTACGAGACCCTCGTTAATGAATAAGGGAAAGAAGTGTATACATAAGGCCTGTTTTTCCGTGTTTTGACACAATATTAATGAGATCCAACAGACAGTAATGCCATGGAATGTACAGGGGAAGTTATTAGAACCAATGGAAAGGAAATAAGAAGAAAAAAAAGTGGGTGAAAAAATAACGAGCCGTGAGCAGGAATCGAACCTACGACCTTCGAATAACGCGCTCGATGCTCTCACCACAGAGCTATCACAGCGGCCTTCCCTCCATCCACTTTTTTTGGGTTTTATGTGTGAATATATGTGTTTATAAGTGAATATTATATATATATATATATATATATATATATATATATATATATATATATATATATATATATATATATATATATATATATATATATATATATACATTACACCCTTTTACATCATTTTCTCTCCCATTCTTCATCCCGGTGCTGCGCTGATCAGGAGAGTTCACTGAAGGTTCGTTCACACTACAGTTAGGGACCTCTGTTCACACCGTGGCTAGCACGGCCAGCGAGAAAGCCGGAAAACGCCCTCCCTAGGCAGCAAAAGTGGAAGGGAAATAAGGCAGCGAGCTTGATCTTTAATGGCCCATTTTAGGAGCTTGCTCGCCAAGCTTTTTATGCTTGGGGAATGCCCCTTGGCGTGTACGCTAGAGGCGCCGCTGTGCAATCTACGCACTAACGCCCACCACTACTTTCATGAAGTAGGGAAATATGAGCTCGCACAAGCACTGTAACTAACAAGTGTTTTAGTTTAGAAAATACTTCAAAGAAGATTACATAATTTGCGCCATTTCATCGAAAATAACACTATATTCCGGCATTTAACAATCATTTGTGATTGCTAGGTCATAAATGAGCCATTCCACGCCGTCAGAATACATCAATGCGCAGCAACTGAACTACCGAAAGCAAAATCCTTAACGATATAATGGTATCAGCGAAATCTATTTATTGGACAAGGCAATTCAAAGATGACTTCTGGTTCTCTCTCATCTTTTTTTTTTTCAATATAAAGCACTCCCACTTTGGCCGTTACGGATTGATTTTGATGTTTCAACAATAGTTAGCCATGCGAAAGTGCTGTGCGCGCTTCACATTTTTCACAATGCATCACGAAATGCATACTAGGGCGTGCTTTCACATGAGACTCAGAATCCTTTCCGGTCTCGCGCCATTGGATACTTCGTAAATTTTTATACAGATTTACCGGGCTGAACAAAATACTAAAAATATATGACGGCTGCACACCATTTGACATTCTCGAAGCTACGCAATAGCACTGCCCTTGTTGTGGTTGCGGATAAATGTTTTACTTTTATACAGAAATAAGAACGTGTCTCTGATGCTGATACACCCCTCGAGAATAGCTTCAGCGAAGTACAAGAATTACTCGGAAGAAATCGCGAAGCAGTTGTTTTACAGGTTTGAGTGTGTTAGTGAAGTTTATGCTGTTACTTCTATGTAGATAGAAGTAACGAAGCGAAGACAAACGACCCGTCAAGTTATAGCAATTCACAGATGGCCTATGAATTATTAAATTTCCAGTAACTGAGCCAGTTTTTGTGATTCGCCACCTGCGATGGCCAATGAGAAGAGCAGTGCCAACATCGAAAGCTACCAATATCAATTAATTAGTGAGGAGCCATTTATGCAATGTAATTTTCTTCTCAGCACAGCAAAAATGTAAATTTTGCTTTTCTTTTAGCCTTACTGTTTTAGGCCGATACTGGAGGAACTGCTGCAAGTGGTCGTAAGTTACCTGAATATCACGTAAGTAATTTCAAAACATTTGTAATTGCAACAGGGCTACTGGTAAAGCATAAAATGTGCAAAAAGTCTCCTAAAGTGGACAGATAATTCTTTATATATTTTGAAAATATAAACACACAATTATAGTGGCTGAATTCCAATAAAGCGCAATAGCTAGATGAATTATATATTTCAGAACCTATGAACTTTCATGGTAACTATAGCAAATGTGTTTTATTCAGAATAGTACAGGCAATAGCATCACGTTCACAAAATATTCTCTAAAAGGAAGTAGAGTTGCATATTTCTGCATTGCTCCAAACAAATGTATAGTTTAGTATTTAGTGCAACGAACTCTCCAGCAATATTAGCATTATGGCATCTAAAATGCTCTCGTGACTACGTTACTACTTGGTATCTATACATGCACCTTCAAGAGACTTCTAAGGCGACTAGAAAATCAGTTAGCGCCTTAATACGTGAAAACGTGATCGTAATTCACACTTTGAGTCATTTCAAAGGTGCCTCACGTAACTAATAATTTTTATTAGCACGCAACAGATAAATATACATTCAAAGCGTCATGATGCATTTTACGCGTTTTAAAGCATACGACGCACGCATTTTTCAAAATGGTTAGTTTAATTATGGGCGCGAAAGCTTTCATACGCCCTCTTTCATTATGAATAAGCTATATACTATTGATGCTCGCCTCACAGAAACAAGAATATGGACACCATTTATACTTCTTTTCAATAAAAGTTTCGTGTGTGTTGCAGCGTGTGTGCTGATGTTACGTCAGTCGCTTGTGTAGCCTGTGTGCGTTGTAGGCGAACAATGACCACACTGCTCATTTTGCACTAATATGTCAATCCGCCTACACCTTGAGACAACTTACTGTGACAGCACGGCCTGAAAAGCTACGTGGGTGTGCTTCTGCACAGGTGTTACTACGCCGGGAAGTTCGTTTGCGGGTGATTTCATTTTCTCAAGCGCATCTTTTGTACACATACGTTTTCGCATGACTGTCGAAGCTTTATGATGTTACTTTCACCACAGAGCTACAAAAAGACATTTATGCAAAGCCTAAATTGACAGCTATTACAAGCCTGGATATATTATGGACGCAGTGGTACTGCAAACATACGTATATTCATTGCTGTGGTCTTCTGTGAATTCCATTACAATGCTGAGGAGCCAGTGGTTCAAGCCCTCTTGCAGCAATGCAGCTATCTTTTTTGCGAAGGATTACGAGAAGCACAATTCTCGAAGCGTTCAGATTTATTATTGAAGAGCAGAAACTTTGCCACTGGAAGTTTTACGCTCATGTGAAAAACCGTTACCTGAAACTCAGTGCATCTAAGTAGGGCATCATTGTTTGCCTTCTTTGGCAAATGCAAGAACTTTCTGGAGACAATCACGTTTTTTAGGAAACGCCAAGGCATCGATCGGTAGCAAAAATCTCGGCGACAACCGATCATGGGCGGGCGCCATACTCTTCGTAAATCCAAGTGGATGGAACGCGTTCTTTCTTCGTCTAAGAAAGCAGTTTTCACTCAATCAACTGCAAATGAAACGTGAACGCGTCTGTTGCCCAGGCGAAGCTTTGTAGTGGTAACTCATGTCTCTTAGACCAGTAACTCATGTCTGGTAGACCTCTCAAATTGCCAAGAATGGACGCCGACGAGGAAGGTGTTATAGTGCGCGACGCGATCTCTAGCGTGACTGTATCAGTAATAGTAAACATCAGAAAGTCCGACCACATATGCAACCAAGGTCACAAAAATGGTTATCACTTTTACGTACCGTTTCAGTGGCACTATTGATTTTAAACAGCTGGTCTTGCTGAAAATTGGCCGACCGCCGGAGTCACTTTCAAGGAGGCTATCGTGTTGATAGACCCACTTGGGCTGATAGTATCGCTTGCACAAAACGTCTTTTCCGAAGGCCTATGCAAGATGTAAGTGGCTGAGTTCTTTGAAATCTTGTAGGGCAGAAGACTTTGCTCTGAGCTTGCATTTCAGCGGCCATGGCATCAATACTGCTGGACGTGTGGTAGCAGCGCTGATAAAATTGGCTACAAGAAAGCTCGTGGCGTCGAAAAGAAATTTTGGACATTTGCGGTGGTCATGAAAGAAACAACGCCTGTGTACACGTCCGCGCTGCCACTCGGTGAACATTAAGGCCGCGTTCACACTGAGCATTCCGGCCGCCGAAAGTGCTTCAAATCCGGTTCGGCGGTGGCGAGATCCGCCGAAAGGGCCCTCTCCGCGCCGATCGCTCTCGGACCGATTTTTGCGTTGTCTGCCGCCGAATCGGTCACCGCGGACCAATAGGAGCGCTAGTCAAGGAATTTCGAAAAATGGCGGCCAAGCCCTACTCACTTGTTATGCCGCAGTGCACGTAACTGAATGTTGAAACCAACGGGAGTTTAACCTACTCTGTGCCTACTTCGCCTCAGTATTTCGTGAAAGAGGTGACCGAGCTTGCTGTTGGCGTGACCGAGCTCGTTGCGGTCTTGCAGAGCAAAACGAACTCACCAACGCCGCTGGCGTTGGTGGTTTTTCTGCTCTTCGTGCATTACAAGACAGCCACTTGCCAGCAAAGTAAGCAGTTTTTGCTTCTTGCGTACGAGAATCGTCGAAGTATACACCACCGGATAGCGTAATAGCGTTTGCGAGCCGCGGCAACAACCAGGTGACAGCGCATCCATCCCGCGTTCGCCCCGTAGTAGATGGCATATTCGGCTGTGCGGGGCGCGTCCAGTGCGAACGACGCTGCATTTCGGCGGCTGGGGAATTTCGGTCGCTGTAGAAAGCGGATGTTTCAGTGCGAACTAGGCTTTAAAGAGCGCAGGACCATCAGCTTATGATTGTCGTGAAATCTTTTCGCCAACTCAACACGCGTGTTCGTGAGCGCTTGTCTTCTTTTGGGCAAGTTATTTCGTTCCATCTGCGGGATGGAAATATCAGATTTTGACGGCAGCAAGGATGTACGCGCAGCACTTTCTTGATGCTCGTTTCGCTTCTATCAAATATATTACAGATAAATATAAGGACAGGTTTCCACCAGAGGCGCTCTCATCATGGTCACCATGCGGCTTCGAATGTATACGCCATGAGCGCGTTGAAACTGAATGCGATGCTGGAGTGGTGAAGTAGTGATGGTTTTTTTTTTAATTCTGCATGCGAGTCGGCATAGCTTGTGCGATAAAGCTGACACATGAGTTGTGCCGATCGGTGGGCATTGCAGTGTGGGCGCTGCTGCTCGGCAAGAGTAAACGTGTTGGACGGACGCGATCTTCGCCGCGGGCGTCTGTAAATCAAACTGATTGACGCGTGAACACGCTACAAACTCGTTGATTCTGAGAAGGCCCCAGATCAACTCGTGACTGTCGTGTTGCCTGTGTGACTGTAAAGCGTTTGATGCGGTGGACGCTAATCAGCAGCTCCTTTGCGTATACGATATTTCGGTCATTTTGCACTGCAAGTGACGAGCTCGTGTTGACGTTGCTTTTTTCGTCGTTTCAATTCGGTCGTCTGCTCATCTGCTTGGTCAGCTTAGAAGTGAAGGCCACTTCAGCTCTGTCCTACTTAATTATACTAATTACCTAGGGCGTCTTGCACATAACATTGAACAGTGTTGTCCTATTTGATAGTGTTTTAACTAAAAGGGTAATATTTATCTTGGGTGCAATTAGCAAACTATTGAACGTAATTATATTGTTACGAGGCAGTCAGCATGGCCCCACCACCATACACTTATCGAGAGGAAGAAGCGGACTGAGAACGCAAACGGCTGGCAGCCCTGGTGGTTCTCACCTACTTGTAAATATTGGTAATACACTCATTTCTTTCTTCCGTGTGCTTGTAATACCCGTATCGAATTGGTGGATGAGCTGGGTTACAAGGCGCCATACAACAGAGCTCCGCAGTGGTCGTCAAATTCGAGTTTCCGTGATGAAACATGGCGCTGATCCCACGGCCACCTCTCCATCGGCCTCGGAAGCGCCTGCACCATCCCCAGCAACGCCTCCACCGGCCCCACCCCCACCCACGTACGTGCTGACGCATCCGAAGCATCCAGGAACGTTCTGTGATACGGACGAAGTTGATGTCGGCGACTGGATAGCCGACTACGAACCTACCAGTGCGCTCAGCCGGTACGACCCGACTCTCATGCTGGCCAACGTGCTGTTTTACCTGAAAGGCACGGCCAAAGTCTGGTACGAGAGCCATGAGGAGCAGATCGGCAGTTGGGACACCTTCAAGGAGAAGCTTCGCGACTTATTTGAGAAGCCCATCGGTCTAAAGGCGCCTGCGAAGAAGGAGTTGTCTATACGTTCACAGACGTTCACAGAGCCTTATATCTCGTATATACAGGACGTGCTGGCTCTATGTCGTAAAGTCGACAATGACATGTCGGGGTCTGATAAGGTTGGCCACGTCCTCAAGGGGATAGCGGACGATGCGTTCAACCTGCTAATGTGCCGCAACTGTGTGACCGTCAAGGAAATTAATCAGGAATGCCGGCGTTTTGAACTGGCTAAAAGCAGGTGCATATCAAAATTATTCACTCGACTGCCTAACACCGCTGCGACGTCCTCCTGCGAAGATGTATTGACCTCTCCTCGGCAGTCTTCACCGGCGTCTGAAATCCACATCGACTGAAAGCCACATCGACTCGCAAGTACCTGAGGTTTGCTTGGTACAGTCGATTGTGCGGGAAAAACTCAGCAATTTGGGCTTCCATGTGTGCGCGGTTGCTTAGTCTCGACCAAATAGCTTCCGTTCAAGCTCGCCGCCTCGTCCCAGGTCACCGCCCCACGAACGGTTTTTTCCACGCTCTCGCAACCTGGCCGAATGGAGAACTGCAGACTCGTGATCGTCCGATCTGCTTTAACTGCCGCCGCATAGGTCATGTCGCAAGGTATTGCCACAACCATTGGGCTTCGTCCCAAACCCAGTATAACACTGCTCGCCGCGCCAACAGCTACCTTCTTTTTCAGCCCCCTGCACCGATCGACGACAACTACCGCCGCCTTCCAGCCTACGCCTTCGATGTCCCTGGTACGCCGTACAGCCGCTCACCGTCGCCTCGACGTCATCAGCCTCGTTCGCCGCCTGGACGTCGCCCGTCGTCCCTTTCTCCTCTACGACGACGCCCGACCTCCCCGCTTAATTCCAACCAGGGAAACTAACCAGTGCAGCTCTTAGAGGTGAAGCTGCATCATCGATACTGACCTCAAATCCTCTCCTCGTAGTGCGGACACGACGAAATTTGATAGACGTCGATGTTGACGACCTGACTGTTTCTGCACTTATTGACACCGAGCGCATATTTCTGTAATGAGCGCCCGACTTCGTGCCGCCTGAAGAAAGTGCTTACACCGGCTGCTCCTGGCATCATACTTGTCGCCGACGAAAGAATTCTTGCCATCACAGGAATGTGCACCGCATGCATCGCAATCGCTGATCACCTCACATCTGTTCTCTTTGCAGTTATTGAGCAGTGCCCCAATGACCTGATTCTTGGATTGGATTTCTTCTCCACTCATGCCCCTCTCGTCGACTCTGCAACCGGCGTTCTCCAACTTGAACTGCCTCGACTTGGGGCTGTGCCGTCCTCACCGTCACACCGCTTGTGCTCTGTTGATTACGTTTGGCTGTCACCGCAAGCCACCACGTTTGTGGCCTTAACAATATCTCCAGCTCTTCCTGACGGTGACTACATAATGTCTCCAATAGCGGATGTACTCTTGGCCCGAAGTGTTGCTGTGCCGCATACCATTGTGCCTATCGTGGACAACTACGTTCAGCTTATGCTCCACAATTTAAGGAGTTCGAGCCAAGTTATCCCGCAAGGTATTTCGTTAGCCCATGTTTCCCCACTTGATGCATGTAGCATCGCGGCATTACACCCTGCAGATTCCTCGTCCTCTATTGCAGCCAGCCAAGCAAACGCACCTACCGACGAAATCACGCTTATGATTGCCCCTGATCTTCTGCCTTGTCAGGCTGCGCAACTCCACCACGTTCTCACCACCTACCAAGATATTTTCGACATCAATGACCGCCCTTTAGGTAAAACGTCCGTCGTGCGCCATCAAATACATACCGGCGATGCCAGTCCTGTTAGACAGCGACCATATCGTGTTTCCCAGTCCGAACGCCAGGTCATACAACGAGAAGTCGAGAAGATGCTCTCCAAAGAAGTCATAGAGGCCTCTTCAAGTCCATGGACGTCACCTGTTGTTTTAGTCAAAAAGAAGGATGGCAGTTGGAGATTTTGCGCTGACTACCGTGCCTTGAACAAGATAACCCGCAAAGACGTATATCCGCTGCCACGAATCGATGACGCTTTTGACTGCTTTCATGGTGCTCGATACTTTTCATCTATAGATCTGCGTTCGGGCTATTGGCAAATTTCTGTCGACGACTTAGACCGAGAAAAAAACTGCTTTCGTCACACTGGATGACTTTTATCAGTTCAAGGTTATGCCTTTTGGGCTGTGCAACGACCAGGCAACGTTCGAACGCATGATGGACTCTCTCCTCCGTGGTTATAAATGGTCCGTCTGCCTTTGCTACCTCGACGATGTGCTAGTTTTTTCCCCAACATTTGAAAGACGTCGAGCGGGGCTCCAGCTGAACTCGAATAAGTGCAATTTCAGCCGACAAAAAATTATGGTCCTTGGTCATCGCGTAAGTGCTGCTGGAGTCCAACCAGACCCTGACAAGATTAGCGCTGTGAAGAACTTTCCTCTTCTTTCTTCGACCAAAAATGTTCGTTGTTTTGTGGGCTTATGCGCGTACTTCCGACGTCTTATACGTAATTTTGCTACAATTGCACGACCACTAACTGATCTTCTCAGAAAGAACGCGCCACTCTCGTGGGGCCAAGACCAAGCAGCTGCGTTTGCCACGCTGATTGACCTGCTCACTTCACCACCAATACTGGCTCACTTCGACCCGTCCGCGACTACTGAAGTTCGCACAGACGCCAGTGCTCACGTCATCGGTGCCATCCTCGCTCAACACCAGGGAGGCCAAACGCGTGTTATTGCGTATGCCAGCCGCCTTCTCTCCACATCTGAGCGAAACTATTTGATAACGGAGTGCGAGTGTCTTGCGTGGTCTGGGCTGTAGCGAAATTTCGCCCCTACTCATATGGCTGGGAGTTTTAAGTTATTACGGACCACCACGCTCTGTGTTGGTTGTCGTCGCTCAAGAACCCAACTGGTTGCCTAGGTCACTGTGCTCTACGTCTACAGGAGTATAACTTCGACGTAATTTATAAGTCTGGCAGGTTGCACCAAGGTGCCGAATGTCCCTCGCGCTATCCGGTGGACCCTGCTAGCCTCGCTGTCCATGAGAGCGATTCTTGTGTGCTCGCCATATCTGATTTGCGCGACATCGGTACAAAGCAGGACCGGGACGCAACTCTCAAGACGGTCATTGAGCGAATATCTTCAGAACACTTCAACCCTTCGCTCCGTCAATATGTCCTCCGCAACTAAATTCTCTATTGCCGCAACATGAAGCCTGATGGCCCTGAATGTTCGCTAGTTATTCTCCGACACCTACGTGCGACTATTCTTCAACATCTGCATGATGCTCCGACGGCAGGACACCTGTGGTTTTCCCGCACCTGTCACTGCGTGCGGCAACGGTTTTTTTGGCCTGGCCTGTATAAATTTGTGCGCCGATATGTCCCTCCTTGCGAGCGCTGCCAGCGTCGCAAAAGTCCTGCTCTGCGTACGGCTGGCCTGCTCCAACCTATCGAGATTCCCCCGGAACCATTCTTCCGCGTCAGTCTCGACTTGCTGGGTCCTATGCCGACGTCCGTGTCAGGCAACAAATTGATCGCTGTCACAACTGGCTATGCGACCAGATACGCTATAACTCGTGCCTTGCCAAGTAGCTGCGCTACAGACGTCGCAGACTTTCTACTGAATGACGTCATTCTACGGCATGGGGCTCCGCGCCAGCTTCTGACGGATCGTGGCCGCTGCTTCCTCGCAATAGTTATCGGCGAAATCCTCCGTAGCTACTCTACTGAACATCATCTTAATACTGCCTACCATCCGCAGACCAACGGTCTCATGGAGCGCCTCAACCTAACTCTTACAGACTTGTCCATGTACGTCTCTTCTGACCACCATGACTGGGACGCAACGCTCCCTTCGTTACGTTTGCATACAATTCGTCAAGGCATGACACCGCCAGCTATTCTCCGCTCTTTCTTCTGTACGGCCGCATTTCTGCGTTGCCATTCGACTAATTCCTTCCTTCTGATACCACTGAACCAACGGCGTATGCTCAGGACGTTGCTTCTCGAGCCCGCGTCACTCCCCAAATCGCGCACACTGGGCTCACTGCTTCTCAGGGCTCACAAAAAGTCCGCTACGATGACTGACGTTTACTACCCTGCTGACTCTCTCGTCCTACTTTAGACGCCGCATCGACGTGAAGGCTTGTGCGAGAAGCTCCTCCCACGATACACAGTGCCCTACAATGTTCTCCGCAATGTCACCGACGTCGACTACCTCATCACTCCCGTTCAACCACACTCGCATTCTGCCACACCACCTACTGATGTTGTTCATGTGTCGCGACTAAAACGGTAATATACTGCCAATCCTGATTGACTTAGCGGCGCCGTAACGGCGCTTCGTCCGCCGGGTTGATGTTACGGGGCAGTGGGCATGGCCTCACCGTCGTAGACTAATCGAAAAGGAAGAAGCGGACTGTGCACGCGAAAGGCTAGCAGCCCTGGTGGTTCTCACCTGCTTGTAAATATTGGCAATACACTCATTTCTTTCTTCCGTGTGCTTGTAATTCCCATAACAATATTGTTACGTCATCTCCACTGACTAAAACAGGGCATAGTGAGACATACCTCAAAAAGGTGCCTCACACTGAGGGTGAAGAAGTGGACGTTGTCGGTGAGCTGCGCTGTGGCTGCGGACTGACTACTGTTATTTTCCACATAACATTTTGGTGGAAGTGATGGCTGCTCTTTTGACAATGGAGCTACGCAGTGGACGCCTCCTTAAGTCTGCTACCACGACTCCGGGTGAGGATACGACTTCGCCACCTACCTCGGCAACGACAGCAACCCGGTACGTCGCCCTAACGCAACCCCGTGATCCTGGTACCTTTACTAGACAAGACAACACGAATGTGGACAAGTGGCTAAGTATGTACGAGCGCGTCAGCAAGCAATACGGCTGGAACCCAACCGTTATGCTTGCGAATGTCATTTTTTATCTTGGCAAGACCCCTCGCATCTGGTTTGCGACCCACAAGCACGAAATCACAAGCTGGGAAATGTTTAAACAACAACTGCGCGACCTCTTTGGCAACCAGTTTGGTCAACAGCTTGAAGCCCGAAAGCAATTGGCTGTACGTACACAGACGTCCACTGAGCCATACTTGACTTATATTCAAGACGTCTTAGCGTTGTTTCAAAGGGCCGATCCCAACATTGCTGAGGCCGACAAGATATCGCTCGTTTTAAAAGGAATTGCCGACGATTCGTTCAGCCTGCTTGTATTTACGAACGTAACGACCATCTACGCCGTGATCAAATAGTGCCATCGTCTCGATCAGACGAAGAGTCGACGCATTTTACACCAGTTCCAGCGCCTACCCAACACCGCTGCAACGTCGTCTTGCGAAGCCACTCCTTCTCAGCCGTCTACAACCGATGAAGTGTCGAGCATCGTCCGACGTGAACTCGAGGCTGCTTACCCGGCTGTCCACAAACCGACGTTGCCCGACGCCTCAACGCCAGCTGTCTCCTTGATCCAGGCTGTTACCCGCCAGGAATTCCCTAACCTGGGTATTCTGCCCAATGCACACACCCTGGATAATACTGATCCCTCGATAGCTTCTGCGGACATGAGACGTCGTCGTCCGTACTCTATTCGAACCAGAAACCTATCTGAATTGCGAACAGCTGATGATAAGCCAATCTGCTTCCGCTGTGGTCGCGTGGGACACATCGCTCGTTACTGCCACAGCCAGTGGCCGTTCATGCCTTCTGGCTCGTACCCCGCTTACAGCAACTCATTCCGTCCACTGAACCAGCGTTATTCTACCCGCACTGAGTCTACGGCATTTACTGCCCCGGAGGACTACAGCCACCTTGTTCCGTTGTCACCGCCGCCTCAAAGCCGCCCTTTTCGTTCAAATACGCGTCACCGCTCTTCCTCGCCATCGTTTAACCACCGCATGTCCCCGGAAAATCTAGACTACGCATCTTCTGGAGGTGAAGCTGCCCTGTCGACCTTACCCAAAAATTCTCTGTTGCCCTTGCGTTTGAACCAGAACACCCTTGAAGTATATGTTGATGGCACACCTGTTGAAACTTTGATTGATACGCGCGCTCACGTCTTTATTATGAGTTCGCATTTTCGTCGTCGCATGAACAACGTCATCCCGCCCCCCATGACCAGTGTCATCCAAGTTGCAGATGTCGCAACAGTCCCTGTCGTCGGTAGGTGCACAGCTCAACTTACCGTAGCCGTTCATCAAGTGGTCGTCCTTTTTACCGTGCTTGCAACATGTCCCCACGACCTCATACTAGGCCTCGACTTTCTTGCCGCCAATTCTGCTCTGATTGATTGAATCAGTGACGCCCCATACCAACCTAAATGCCGATTATAATGCAGTGACATTGTTCACCAGCCCTCCAAAACTGTGACGTACATCGATTTTTCGTGCTCACCAGCTGTGCCCGACGGTGACTATTACGCTACGCCTCTCACCGACGTACTCCTTTTGCACAATGTTGCAGTTTGCACAATGTTACATGGTGCTCAGCGTCACAGATAACAGAACTTGTCTACCGCTTGTAAATTTTGGCTACATGAATCATGTGCTTCCACAAGGCATTTCTGCCACCCACCTGTGTCCATTCCTCGATTCACAAACTGAAGTGCTTGCCTTAGACACCCTTGTTTCAACGCAGCGCACACCACTCGCAACACATTCGGGCAGCCGTCAAATCGTAGACATGATCGCCACTGATCTTCCGCCTCCGCAAGTTGAAGCCCTACAGCATCTTCTCGAAGCCTACCAGAATATTTTTGATTTTGGCGACAGACCTCTATGGCAGACGTTCTTTGTTCAGCATCGCATACACACAGGTGATGCCAACCCTGTTCACTGCCGTCCCTACATAGTGTCTGCTTTTGAGCGGAGCATCATTCAGAAGGAGGTGAAGAAGATGCTAGCGAAGGACATTATTGAACCATCCTACAGTCCCTAGGCATCCCCGGTGGTATTAGTAGAAAAGAAGGACGGATCGTGGTGATTTTGTGTGCACTATCGCCACCTTAATAACATCACCAAGAAAGACGCATACCCTCTGCCACAATTGACGACGCCCTTGATTGCCTCCATGGTGCCGCCAACTTTTCTTCCATCGATCTTCGTTCTGGTTATTGGCAGATTGCCGTGGACCCCATGAACCGAAAGAATATGGCTTTTGTAACACCTGATGGCCTCTACCAATTCAAGGTCATGCATTTCGGCTTATGTAATGCCCCCGCCACCTTTGAACGACTGATGGACTCCCTGCTACATGAATTCAAGTGGTCTACTTATCTTTGTTATTTGGATGACGTGATTTTGTTTGCTCCCACTTTTGAAGCGCACCTTGATAGACTGTCCAAAATTCTTGATGTATTCCGCCTCGCCGGTCATCAACTGAATTCATCCAAGTGCTGGTTTGGTCGCCGCCGCATTACAATACTTGGACATATTGTTGACACTTACGGCGTACAGCCTGACCCAGAAAAAGTTCTAGCTGTGAAGGACGTTCCTGTGCCAAAAAACCACCAAAGTCCGCAGCTTTGTGAGGCTCTGCTCCTACTTTTGGCGGTTCATCAAGAACTTCGCGGAAATAGCTAGGCCTCTAACAGATTTACACAGCCCAGATGAGACGTTTACGTGGGGTCCCTCGCAAGCAGCAGCATTCTCCGACCTGACCACTTTGCTCACTTCCTCTCCTGTTCTGGCTCACTTCGACCCTGCGGCACCGACTGAAGTCTGCACCGATGCCAGTGGTTACGGATTAGGCGCTCTAATGGCTCTGCGACAACGTGGGCAGCATCACATGATAGCTTATGCCAGCAGGCTGCTGTGTCCCTCTGAGCGTAATTATTCCATCACAGAGCGCGAATACCTAGCGCTGGTGTGGACAGTCGCAAAATTTTGCCCTTACTTATACGGCCGACCATTTATAGCGCTCACCGACCACCACGCTCTTTGCTGGCTCGCCTCCCTCAAAGGTCCCACAGGTCGTCTCGCCCGCTGGGCGCTCCGCCTCCAAGAGTATTCTTTCAACGTAATGTACAAATGAGGAAAACTGCACAAAGCTGTGGATTGTCTGTTACGATACCCTTTGGCTGACTACGATTCTACGAGCACTGACTCTGTGGGTTGCGTCCTTTCCATCTCCCAGCGGCTTCATCTCGGAGACGATTAGCGTCGCCATCTGGATATCAGCCACCTAATACAACAGCTTGAATCTTCACCACAAGATGCTTCTGTTCACACGTTTACCTTAAAGGACCACACCTTTAATCGGCATAATTTATCGCCCAATGGTCACGACCTTCTTCTGGTCATACCAAAGCACCTGCGCTCCACAGTTCTACGTGAGCTTCATGACGCGCCAACCACGGGTCACCTTGGTGTCTCTCGCACATATGACCGTGAGCACCACCGCTTCTACTGGCCTGGCCTTTCACGCTCTGTACGTCCTTATGTCAACGCTTGCGAAATTCGCCAGCACCGCAAAAAGCCGTTGGGACTCCTTTCCGGTATCTTCAGCGCATCGACATACCGTTGGAGACATTCTTCCGTGTCGGTGTGGACCTTCTCGTTCCCTTCCCAACATACGTCTCCGGAAACAAGTGGGTCGTGTTTGCTACAGATTACGCGACCCGCTACGCAGTTACGCGAGCCATGCCAACAAGCTGCGCTACAAACGTCGCTAATTTTCTACTACGCGATCTCATTTTAGTGCATGGAGCCCCTCTTTAACTGCTGACAGACCGAGGCTGTACGTTCCTTTCGAAAGTGGTTGACCATATCCTGCGTTCCTGCTCTACCCAACATAAGCTCAAGACATCGTACCATCCCCAGACACGCGGGCTCACAAAACGTTTAAACTGCACCGTGACAGACATGCTATGGAAATACGTCTTGGCCGACCATTGTGGTTGGGACCTTGCACTACCAAAGGTGACGTTCGCATACGATTCCTCCCGGCATGGATCTGCTGGGTACTGGCCATTTTACCTTCTGTTTGGGCACGAACCAACATTGCCGTTGGATACCTTACTGCCAGCCGCGGTGCAGTCTACTTCTGAACATGCACGCGACGCTATTACCCGAGCTGACTATGCTCATCAGCTTGCCCGCAGCAGATTTATCGCGTCCCAAGACTCAAAGAAACATCGTTACGACGAGTGGCATCGCGACGAACACTTTCCGACAGGTTCCCTCGTTCTTCTCTGGTCCCCTACGCAACATGCAGGCCTTTCAGAGAAGCTTTTCTCTTGTTTCACGGGCCCATACCGCGTGCTTAGACGTGTGACCCACACTACATTTGAAATTGACCCTGATAATCCATCAACCACTTCTGCTCTGTGTCCCGGGACATCATCCACGTATCAAGGCTCAAGCGTTACCGCACTGCTCCTGCTGTGGCCCCGTAAACTCGCCGGGTCGGTGCTTTTGCCGCTGAGGGTTGCGTTACGTCATCTAGGCTGCCTGAAACAGGGCATAGTGGGACATACCCAAAAAAGTGCCTCAGACTGAGGGTAAAGAAGTGGACGTTGTCGGTGAGCTGCGTTGTGGCTGCGGATTCACTACTGTTATTTTCCACGTAACAATAATAACACCATCCTAATATTCATCATACTAGTAACGTGTACTTAGCAGAATTTCGCTTAGCATGCGCATGATTAGGAACACGTTATTGGACACGCTTTAGTTAGTTCGTCAACAAGCATACTTTAGTTAGCCCGGCTATAGCTTTAAACGACTTCATTGTCTCGGTCTTATTAGTATGTGGCGTAATTAGCTTGTTTCTACCACGAAGTAGCTTCATTACCTTGGTCATAGCATGTCCTGGCCTAACTAGCCATATGTACCGCCCGTCCAAATAGCTAATTAGCCAGCCGCACGTGCTCGGGTGCTGGTGGACGTTGAAGACGACAAACAAAGAGCGCACCAGCCTTGCGGCGCGCTAGAATGTACCGGCTGACCATGATGACTAACATGTGGCCTCAGCTTAAGCTGTGGTTGTGAGACGCTCGGCTGTAATGAATCGCAGAGACCACCATGCTGATTATACTAAAGCAGACTTACAGCACGCTTTAAAATCTTCACAACGAATAAAAATGGTAATAGCGCACTAAAAACAAGGACACAAAGAACGCACGCACACACACACATAATAGTCTTCTTTGCCTTCTTTGTGTCCTCGTTTTTATTGCGCTATCGCCATTGTATTCATGGATTACTAACGTGCCTAGATGTCCGCCTTGGTGATCTTCAGAACGATTTTAAATAGCTCATTCCTTTAGAAATATTATCAGTAAAAATTCTGGCGCTTCATTTGCATTGCTGCGCTTCTGCACTCAGTGAAACAAACAAATGAAATAATATAGCTCTGGTTTGAAAACACCTTCCCAATTTGTCGACCATCCTTGACGTGACACCGGGCATCATCTTAATCAATGAAACTCCGTGCGCTGGGGCGTAGCTTCAGCTTTTTTGCATTGTCGGCTCATTCAAAAGCGGGTGTCGCCAGAGCTCGGAAAGATCCCGAGCATAGCCAAGCTCGTGTGATCCTGACTAGCGCTCCTGGTGATTTTGTTAGCGGAAAAAAAATAAGATGCACCACCGCCTTCGTTTTTTTTTTTCAGTCCCATAAATTTTGCCTAACGAACACGCTCGAACGCTCGCTCACAAGCTTCGATGTGAACATGCTGCAACCGAGTGGCATCATCGCTCTTTACCGAGACAGAAAAACGTGAACTTGTCACCAGTAAACCATAAAATCAAAACTGCTAAAATTAAAATCGTCCACAGGATAAGCTGCTTTAAAAGTAAAGAGAGCAAATTTGATCATACTACTAATATTTTGTCTCTTTTACCATTTGATTTAGGATACGCCGTATATAAAGGCTAGCGTTCGTGGACCACACGCTGAAACGTAGTGAAAAAGTGCGTCCTTTGGCTTCAGAGACTTGGCTGTGTTGCAACAGAAAGCTGACGCCTGCTACTTATGCACACGCATGCATACGGAGAGGCAAGGCTCAAGGTGAAGGCTTGTCTAAGGCTTGTCTCAATTAGCGCCATAGGCAGCTACTCGCGAGCTGTTTCGCGTTAAATCAATTGCAATGATGCGTCTCAACTGATGGTAATTTACAGGAAAGCAGTTTCTTTTTATCGCTAATATAAAAATTTCCATAAAAACCTGCATACTTTTTTAATGTTGCAGCCACAAGAACACAAAACATAATGCAGTTTTATTTCAGGTACATCGACAAAGTTACAGTCCCAAGACCCTTCGTGTCCAATGATATATTCCCTGAGGAAGGAACATACTCCTACTACCTCACGCATGGTGTGAGTTTCTCGGTGCTATAATAGGTGGCCCCAACTTTTGCTTTGCCTGCATCGCCCCCAGCTAAACCATTCTTTCATGAGCTTTGTATTGTGGCCTTCACTGCCAAACCAGTGTGGGTAATGGAATATTTATTGTCATGAAAGAGTAATACCAGAAACACGTTAATTTTTGTGCAGTGTGGTAGTATCATGAACGAAACCTTTTTTTTTGTAGAACAGGTTTTCTCAGACGCTTCCTCGGCAACAAGAATAGCACTATGCCACAAATGAGACAAATGAAAAGAGCTCCGAAAGGTGATTGAGCTAACAGTTTGGCACTATATCTTTAATCATAACCAGGGCGCTACTTGTATACCATATGATCTTCTCCTTTTCTCTCTATGATATTGCTGTACAAGTCTTTCAAAGTTCAAAAAGTCGCACTATTGACGCACGAATGTTCATATTGTAAATACCAGGTCACCTGTTGTGCCATGATGTTCATTCGCGTGTTTTCACAAGCCTCGACTACCAGCCAACAATAGTTTTAGACCACACGAAAAAAAATCGCAGCATATCCACGGAATGAATGATGACGAGTGGCACAAATCGTTTGTATATCTGTCTGTTCATTTGTTCGCCAGTCTATTCCATTTGTCTGTCACTGTGGCGACGAGCACGAACCGGCGCAGCTCGTGAGATACTGCCGCTTACGCCTGACACAGAACAAGGTCAGACAAGATCAGGGTAGTCACGTCCATGTTCACATGGACGTGGCTATACGTGCTGTAGACTCCGGACGCTGGTTTTTGGGTGAACATTGTGAGGTCTTACAGTGTTTTCCCCTAAAAGAAGGGATACGTCTACACTAAGTAGTCGCTTAAAGCTTAGTAATAAACCATGAAGCTGCATTATAAAAGATTAACGTGGCTTTCTTGGCTGGTTCTATGTATTTCCTTGGCGTACACAAAGTAGAGTCGAAGCGCAGCCTGCCACAGATCACGCTAAAATATAGAAACTCCGGTGACAGGAATGACGGGTAAAGCTGGCTTTGGCGCCCCCGTAAAAGGTTCGGCACTTTCATTGCTCGTGCACGGCTGGTGCAGTGGTTAAACTTGGCGCGGTGGCTGAGTAAACGTACTGCGTCAGTAGGGTTGGCTGGAAAGCGAGGGTGCGAGATAAGCAATGGAGTGGAGGGCGTTTTGCAGAGTTCCGAAGTTTTACCTGTAGCTCTAAATGGGCCACGACACCAATTTTACGCTGGTAATCTGTGTTATATGGGTTTATCCTTTGATGTTCAAAACAGGGTAGCGAAATTTCAGCGCAATTTGTGGCACGCCTACTTCTTAAAGCTGTGCACTGTTTGAATTTCGAATTCAAATGGAATGTAAGTGTCCAATATTTCAAGGGGACAAATAATACAAACGCGACAAAGGCCAGGAGTGAAGCTTTCTAAGAGTGGTATGGCTAAAACTAACGTCAACGTCATTAATTAGCATTTTCTTGATTGTTTCATTCACATCCTGGTTCAAAAACTAGTTATTGTTTCTTTAAAGGACATCAGGTCAGTCTTGTGCCTCGAACGAAGCACAAAACAAGACCATTAAGTCCTCAACAACTTCAATTTCGAAACGAAGGTATCAACTTTCTCCGTAGTTAAGTCGCGTACGCCGGAAACAACGTAAGAGTTCCGTAGAAGCATAATAAACCCTCTACTTGTATATTTCACTGAAAACCACAATTTCATGGGTGACTGTGCCTTAACCGCTTCGAGAGCTTAGCTCTGCAAAAGTGTTGCACAACCGCTTTAGGTATAACCGACACCTTTGTGAATAGTCCTGCGCGTACAGTGGTTTCTTCTGAATTCAAAATCAATACAAGCGAGGGTGACACATCCCCACCAGGAGACGCCAACCTGCACGCAAAATTACCCGCGATCATTTTTATTGCCAATGATATGGACACTCCTGGCTGCACTTTGCCGCTGGCGTCGACATCGCCGTATATATATATATATATATATATATATATATATATATATATATATATATATATATATATATATATATATATATATATATATAATATATATATATATATATATATATATATATATATATATATATATATATATATATATATATATATATATATATCGTGTTTTTCGGAGGAGTTGGAGTTCCAGCAAAAAACTCGCCAGGGCAAGCAAGACAGCTGCAGCACAGAAAACAGGAGGCCGAGAGCGCGACACACAAACTTCGTTTTCTTTTCTCTCCCTGGTACAGAGCTAGCGCCGATGTGCACCGGTGCAATTTCCTCCCCGCACAAAGAGGAGCCATCCTGGCGACGGCGACTTAAGGAAAAGACGCTATAGGTGGGTCGTAGCAGGGTTTAATGTCGCGTGACGTGAACTGTTTCGCGGCCTCAGCAGCGATGATTGGGCGTTGGGTTGACCGGCTCGACGACGTAGTTTACGGGCGATGTCTGCTCCGGTATGCGGTAAGGACCGTGGTACCGTGACAAAAGCTTAGTGGAAAGTCCGCGAGTTGTGGACGGGACCCAAAGCCAAACCAGCTTTCCCGGGGAGTAATGGACATCAGACGCAGCTGTGTCATGACGGAATTTTCGGCGCGACTGATCTTGCGTGTTGTATGAGCGAGCCAGTTTACGGTATTCTTCAGCGTAAGCAGCAGTTTGAGAGATAGGTTTGCCCTCAGAAACGTCAGGTCGGTACGGCAGAATGGTGTCCATAGAACATGAAGGTTCACGTCCATACAGGAGAAAGAAGGGAGACAAGCCAGTGGTAGTTTCAGACGCAGAGCTGTAAGCGTAGGTGAAAAAAGGAAGTACGCGGTCCTAGTTTGTGTGGTCTTCCGACATGTACATCGCCAGCATGTCGGCAAGGGTACGATTAAAGCGTTTCGTCATGCCGTTAGTCTGAGGATAGTATGCGGAAGCGGTGCGGTATACAATGCGGCAATCTTCGAGCAAAGCCTCAAAGGCATTTGAGCGGAAGACGCGGCCACGGTCACTAAGTGATTCACGTGGGGCCCCATGGCGCAGAATGACATGACGAAGAAGGAACCACGCGACGTCTTTCGCAGTGGTGTATGGTAGCGCAGATGTTTCTGCGTACCGCGTGAGGTGGTCGATGGCGTCTATTATTCAGCGGTAGCCGTCAATAGTGGTCGGGAGTGGAGCGAAGAGATCGACTACGACGCGGTATAATGGTCGGGCACATCAGGACAATGGCTGTAGTGGACCAGTGGTGCTGTGAGTAGGAACCTTGCGACGTTGGCACGCCGGGCACGACTGAACATACCGGCGAACGTATCAATACATGCCTCACCAGTAGTACTTCAGGCGAAGACGCGAGTACGTCTTGAACGAGCCAGCGTGACCGCACTGATAGTGATCATGGAAGGCACTGCAAAGGTCCGCGTGCAAATGACGGGGGATCACGAGGAGCCACCTGCGGCCTTTGGTCAGGTAATTTCGACGATACAGCAAGCCTTCACGAAGTGCGAAGTGTTGGACTTGACGACGTAGGGTGCGTGAGGCGGATTTTGGGGCCCGTTGAGACAAAATGTCAAGCAGAGAAGTGATATTTGCGCTGTTCTTCCGGCATGTCGCTGATGGTCAGAGATGATGAATAACAAGTGGAAGCTGGTGAGCCGGTAGTGTGGGAAGGCAGTGGCGATCGAGATAGGACGTCAGCGTCCGAGTGTTTTCGTCCAGAGCGATGAATCACACGTATATCATACTCCTGTAATCGTAAAGCCCAGCGAGCCAGGCGTCCAGTCGGGTCTCTCAAGGACGACCGTCAGCATAGCGCGTGGTGGTCGGTAACAACATCAAACCGACGCCCATAGAGGTAGGTGCGAAATTTACCGATTGACTAAACAATTGCCCAACACTCCTTTTCTGTGACGGAGTAATTTGACTTCACCTTTGTGAGGGTACGACTGGCATATGTTACAACGTACTCGCCAAAGTCTGGTTTTCGCTGGGCAAGTACCGTGCCAAGGCCGACACCGCTAGCGTCCGTGTGTATTTCTGTAGAGGCGTTGGGGTCATAGTGGCGCAGAATTGGAGGAGACGTAAGGAGTAGATGAAGCTTCGTAAATGACTCATCGCAATCAGCACTCCAAGCTGAGAGGTCGTTGCTGCCGGCGAGACGCTGTGTCAAGGGGGATATAATGGAGGCAAAATTGCGGATGAAGCGCCGAAAATAGGAACACCGCCCAATAAAGCTTTGGAGTTCCGTTAGAGTGCTGGGCTTGGGATATTCGGCAACCGCTTAAAGTTTGGCAGCATCTGGCAAAATTCCTTCTTTGGAGACGACGAGGCCTAGGATGGTAAGCTGACGGGTGCCAAAATGACATTTCTTCAGGTTTAACTGCAATCCGGCGTTAGTGAAGCACTCGAGAACTTGTTCAAGGCGAGCGATATGAGATGGGAAATCTGCAGAAAAAAAACACTCTGTCATCTAAGTAGCATAGATAGGTCTGCCACTTGAGGCCTCTAAGAATGGTGTCCATCATCCTTTCGAAGGTAGCAGGCGCGTTGCGAAGGCTGAAAGGCATTACGTTAAATTCGTATAAACCATCAGGGGTGACGAACGCTGTTTTCGGACGGTCGACTTCAGCCATGGGCACTTGCCAGTAGCCTGAGCGCAAATCTAGTGATGAGAAATATTCAGCTCCTTGAAGGCAGTCCAGGACGTCGTGGATGCGGGGTAGGGGATAAAGATCCTTCCGCGTAATCTTGTCTAGGCCGTGGTAGTCAACGCAAAATCTTATTGAACTGTTTTTTTTCCACACCAGCACGACAGGACAGGCCCAGGGACTGTTTGATTCCTGAATCACGCCACATTTCAGTATGTCATTGACGTTGTCGTTAATAATGCGGCGTTCGGCCTGCGATACCCGGAAGGGACGCTGTCGCAGGGGAGCATGATGACCAGCGTCAATACGATGAGCCACTGCAGACGTGCGCCCCATTAATGGCTGGCCAACGTCAAAAGAGGCACGAAAGAGTTCAAGCAGTTCAACAACCTTTGTGCGCTGGACTGGGGAAAGGGCGTTATTGATGCTACGCAGGAGGATTTCTTCGAGAGGAGAGGTTGTAGTCGCGGCGGAGGTGACGACATTTATCGTCAACGGTGTCTTTTCGCACGTTGCATCCAAAGGGAAGATGGCCTCAAAACTGTCTAAATGTCCAACACATTCGCCGCGTAACAGAGTTGCCGACCAAGGAAAGGAATCGCACGCGTAGACCACACCGGCACCATGCACCAGGGTAACGACGGCAAATAGTAGTATGAGGTTCCGTCGGCGTGCACAGTCTTCAGACGGTGTAAACAGGGTGGTCAAATCACAAACTGAGTCAGAGGAAATGGACACCACGGTGTCAGACAACGTAGAAATGATAGCGTCAGCAGCGACAACCAATTTAGGCACCGGGCTCGGGACGTCGACGACTGTGGTACTGAAAGGCGACAAAGCGAGTCGACCTCCAGCGCAGTCAACGAGCGCATCATGTGTAGAAAGGAAGTCCCAACCGAGGATCACGTCATGGGAGGCATCTGGTAGGACAACAAATTCCGCAATGTAGAATGCGTCGTTGATAAAAAAAATTGCCGTGCACGCCGCCACTGGCTTGACGTGCTGTGAGCTCACCGCCCGTAATAAAAGATCTGAAACGGGTCTCGCCACTTTCTGAACTTTGCGGCACAAAAGTTCAGTTAAAACAAAAACGCCAGCTCCTTTCTCGACAACAGCGTTCGTCGCGTTACCATCAATAATAACCGCGATCTCGTTCGGAGGCGAAAGATGAGGAATCGAAATTTTCGATGAGGGCGCAGTTCGTGCCTCGGGAACTGCGGCTCTTAGTTTTCCTCTTGCGTGGGGTTGGTACGGCAGAGCATAAGCGAAGTGGAGCGGCGCCGGGGAGGAGGAGATCGACGTGAGGGGGAACTGGCACGGCGCGAATAAGCGCCCGATGAGTCGGCGGGAACAGGGTATGCTGGCTGCTGTGGCATGTAGTCAAGGTTGGGCATGTAATCATTGTCATAAACACTGCGCTGACGACGACAGTGACGCTCAACATGGCCAGAAAGGCCACAGGTGTAGCAGATAGGCCTGTTGTCTGGAGTGCGCCAAGGGTTGTGAGGGGGTTCGGGAGGCAAGAGGGTTTGCGCGAGAACCAGGCGTATTGGGTGAACAGGGCGTGGTGGCGAGTAGAAGTTGGTGACTGGGGCGGATGGTGTTGGCGACGGTCGAGCATAGGAACAGGTAATGGCCTCAGCATACGTGAGAGGCCCTGCATACTGCGTTGGTGGTACAGAAGGTAGAACCGCATCAGCAACTTGAGCTTGAATGACACGACGGAGCGAGTGATCCAGTGCCGTAGGACTCTCGGTGACAGACGTGACAATAGAGAGCTGGCGAGCCACTTCCTCATGGATGTATCGCTTAATTTGCGGCAGTAAGGTGGAATATTCAGCGCCAGTGCTCTTAGCTTCCAAATATCAGAGTTCCACTGTGAGAATTCCGGCGCGACGGATAGAAAGGCGCTCTTTGCGCAGCTCGTCAAAGATTTGGCACAGTTCAATGACTTGCGCTACTGTCTGAGGGAACTTGGCTACCAGCATATGAAATGCATCGTCATGCCTTTCAGTATGTGCCTTAATTTGTCAGGCTCCGCCATAGATGCATTCACGCGCTTACACAGATCGATGACGTCCTCAATATAACTCGTAAACGTCTCACCGTTTCTTTGGGCTCTGGCACGGAGGCGATGTTCGGCGTGAAGCTTGCGCTATCCAGGCCGACCGAAGAACGAAGCGATGATTTGCTTAAAGGCCGACCAGGTGGTGAACTCGGCTTCCTGGTTGTAGTACCATAGCTTCACCACATTGGCCAGATAGAAGCTGACGCGCGTCAACTTAGCAGGTTCATCCCATTTGTGGGGACCGCTAACACGCTCAAACTCTACCAGCCAGTCTTGGACGTCAAGTTCGTCGGTGCCGATGAACATCGGAGGGTCATGTTGACGAAGCGTCCCATCACATATGACCGTAGGTGATGCTTGGGAATGAGCGGCGTCCTTGGCCATTCCGGGGGCAGATGGTAAAGTACGGTTGCGGAGCTCCAGGGCGAAAAGGGGAACGACCCAGCAGCGCTCCACCAAATGTAACAAGCGTGTTCTTCGGAGGAGTTTCAGCAAGAAACTCGCCAGGGCAAGACAGCTGCAGCACAGAAAACAGGAGGCCGAGAGCGCGACACATGAACTTCGTCGTATTTTCTCTCCCTGGCACAGAGCTAGCGCCTATGTGCACCGGTACAATATATATATATATATATATATATATATATATATATATATATATATATATATATATATATATATATATATATATATATAAAGAGGTAGGGAGAGAGAGAGTATGCAATGAGCTGGTTCAGGCAGGAACCCGCCAAGCACGTTTTCTTTCGCCTTGGCGCCACTATCTTCCGGTACAAAAATAAAAAAGTACTCTGGCACGCGTAATTATACGTGGAGCCTCCGAGTCGTTAAGGGGAGCCGTTAACCAGTCAGCTACGAAGAAGCACATCTTGCAACGTTCAAGCGGCAAGCTATTTTTATCTACCACTTACCGCTGGTGATGAGGGGGGGGGGGCGTCGTGTTTTAAGCATTATCAGCAAGATGGCGCAATGTGCGTGCGGCGGCGCGCGTCTTGAGGGGGGTGGGGAACTGTTGCGTTTTAAGCATTACAAGCAAGATGTCGCAATGAGCGCGCGGTGGCGCACGTTATCATCTCCCACGCGTAGGTTGCCCCCTAGAGTGGAGAAGGTGGACGCTCCCTCACGCTCCCTTATCTCGCGATGGGAAGGATAGTACGTCTTGGCTGGCCTGTGACTTTCACCGAAGCGATTCTGTTGTAGTTACCGGGTGCACAAAGGTCCCTGAGATTGTTGCACAGTCTCCGTTTGCGAAGAGAGCGCGCTTTTCAGAAACAGTGAAGTAACAACTGAAATGCTCATTCGCGTTCATCTGTACCTCTGCGTACGTTTCGTGCGTTATTTGTGCGTGAGAAACGTGGGGCACGTTTCGATCTGCTTGCCATTCTGCGCGTGACCTTCCCATTTGTTGCCATTGCGTTCATCGCTTCGCGTTAACGGCAAAGCTGTTGCTTTTTCTTTATCGCAACGACGTGAAAAAAGTGTCTGTTTTCTTCTGCTGACAGGAATACAGCTGCTGATACAATTCATGCTTTTCTTCGTTTATCTAGATGGCCGACGCACGGTTCTCCTACGTTACAATAAACGAGCACCGGGTGTTCAGCGCTGACTTCATATTTCCCATCAGCTACTACAGGTTAAACTACCTGTATCCATCAGGCCAGAAAATGAAGAATGTTTTTACTGTGCTGAAGATATTTTCAGTCACGGTAAGAGGTTTTTATGCTCATGCGTACGCCTTAGAAGTGCGCTACGAGAAAGTGACGAAGGCGCTGCTGAAGTGACGAAATTCACAAAAGGGCTGCTCGTATTTATACGCACCGGATTTTTTGAAATCTTCCTCTTTTTCTTCCCTTTCCATTTTGTTCCCTCTTACCCCTTCCCCAGTGCATGGTAGCAAACCAGACTTTTTTTTGGTTACCCTCCCTACCTTTCACATAGCCATTCTGTTTCTCTACACGCTATGGAAATTTCCGACTTATCATTGAGCACTGTTACATTATGCTATACATTTTTTAATTAGTGTAACAAGCTAGAGCTGGAGTTCGCAGCTGCAGGGTGTCACTGCGGGCGTTTTTTGTGTTGCACAATATTTAACAAAAGCATGCTCATAACGTGATACAGCACACGAATAATCTCTTTGGTACCGTAAACCTCCCAAAAAAATCTCAAGGAGGGAAGGGGGGGGGGCAGTACACATTTTGACGCCATGGCAGCCATCTTGTTTTTTTAATGATTAATTCTATTTCAGTTTCTCAATGTTGTAATCGCATTTTGAATTAAAATACTGGGGAAAAAGCAGAAGCCTGAGAATCTAGTAGATGTCGACATCAATAGGCGTAATTCGCTGGTATAGACTAACGCATATTTATAGTGAATATGTCATTCTCTTGCAACCACGAAATGGAAACGCTAGTGAATTGTGAATGCGAATCATTTCTTTGCGTATTGCAAGGACTTTGGGCGTCTATCTGGGTATCTATCTATCTACGGCTTACGTCTGAGTGCTCTCGTGAGCACGCTCTTAACTTGGCATGAACAAAAATTAGTATGGGTAGGGTAAGTCAGTTTGACGAGTATGACGCGCTGGTCAAGACATTAGTACTATCACAATCCTATCGCGTACATCATCAAACACTTCCCGCAAGACAGTGCCACATACCCGTGGGCGGGTATGTGCCAGTGGCATGCGACTATGCGCCACAGGTGATTGACACTCAGTATCTACCCAGGAACTACGAGGACACACATGGGCAATTTGAACGCGTCAACATTAAGAAAAACCTGACATTAACAGCAGTGACCCGCCGAATGCAAAGAATAAACGTCAGGGTCTCAGCAGTAATCGAACCCGAGCATTTTGCGTGGCTATAAAGCATTCTACCACAAAACCACCCCAGGTGACGGAACTACTTTTAAAATGGACCCTACTGTTCGTGAAACATCAATTGTGGTAGCCGTGCCGGCTATACATTTATCAAGGTATTATTAATACGGCTATATCGTACTTCTACAATACAGCAGTGACGTCGGGTTGACGTTAATAGTAGTTAGGTGCCAAGCGCTGAGGCTGATTTATTTAGCAACGTCAACGGCTGCCGTTTTCGCGAACACCAGTGGTCCATTTTTACATATATTTAGCGTCATGTCATGACATGTCGCTGTATAAAAATTACAACACGGTCACCTTCCCTGCACGTGATTTTCTTAACGTTGATTTTCAAGGTGCGGGGGGTCTGCAGATTTTTTTTCATCAAAGCTCGTACAGGAACAGCTCTTCGTTAGCGTAACTTTGAAATTTACCTACTCTTAGGCTCCCGAAATCCGCCTTTAAGATCTTTCTTGTAAGACGTGTTTATACTCACCAGTGTTTATTTGCAAATGACGTAATTATAAATACTTGCCCAATGTCATTCGCATGCCATTGTGAATATCTTCCACAAAATCGTCGACATGAATAAATAACAATCGATTATCAGTGATTGCTTAGTTTTCATTTATTGGTCCGGATGATAAATAAAGACTGCACGTTAGAAGTTACTCACGGAATTTCAGAGAGCACGACGTATAGACTACACTTTGAAGCAATAAAATTGTTTTCGCACTTCTACTTCTTTTCTAAGAACGTCATGGCTTCAGATTGCAGGATTGGTGTTACGGACATATAAATGTGGTCTTAGGTACATATAACTGTGAAGGATTGCAAATATCATGTTGGAAAGGTAAGTCTCAAGGGAGGACAACTTCAAGAGTTATCCCCTTACCAAGCCGACATTTCTAGGTGTGAAATTGTAAGGGCATATTGCAAAACAAGAAAACTGTAAGACGCACTGTGTACTGTTCTGGTACCACGTTGCTCATGCCTAATTCACCCGCAGAATTGACATTCTTTTTCTCGCCATAATTAATTTCAGACATGGCTCTTTTGGGGGACCTTCTTCTTGCTTATTTCTACCATGCTTCGGTCAGTCGTGTACCTCGATCGACAATTTTTTGGCGTCAAGTACATGGACAAAACAATTTCAGTAGTTGGAAATACCGGTGAGCGTGTGTTATAATTTCTTAGTCACATGATAATTAAAAAGAACTTACGACGTTCTGAAATGATACAAAATGTTTCACATTTTGTAGTGTTTCCATACTCTTTAATTATTTTTTTTACTTCTGACCACAAAGCCAACATAACAATACCAATGAATAACAAACATACACGTGGTCCGTTAGATAAGTTCAAGAATGTGGGCTAATTCATTGTTTTAGAAATCAGGTTCATCAATAGCAAAAACGACCCATTTAGATGTGGCACATCTTTTGCACCAGGAGCTACAGTAAACAAAATACAGACCCCTCAGAACGAGGAGGGGGGATAAACAACAAGAGGGAAGGCGGGGAGGTTAACCAGGCACATGCCCGGTCCGCTACCCTACCCTGGAGGAATGGGAAGGGGGCATAAAGATGAGAGAGAGAGGAAAGAGAAAAGAAAGAGAGAGAAAAAAAACAAAAAAGGAGGATAGTCAGTCAATCGGCTGGTGCGTAAGCAGCGGTAACACTACACAAAAGTTAAAGGTGGTCACGTAGGCCTGTAGTCCTCGAAAAGCACAAGACAGCTTTGACTGCTTTTTGAGCCGATGAATGGCGATGACGGTGTTCCAGTAGCATCTGCACAGGGCGTGGCCGATCGTCCAATTGTCGCAATGCGTCCGAAACCTTCTGTCTTTCAGAGGCAAATCGAGGGCCATGGCATATCAGATGGTCTATGTCTTCTTTGGTGCAGCAGACGTCGCAATCCGCATTGTCGGTCAATCCGATGAAGGTTCTATATGCTTTTGTGAAGGCAACCCCAACCAAAGGCGACAAAAAAGTGAAACTTCACGTCGACGAAGTCCGGATGGAGGTCGAAGTTCTAGTCGAGGGTTTATTTGGTATAGTCTCGTATGTCTTATGCTTGGGGTGTTCCACTCCTGCAGACTCAGACTACGTGTCAGGTGACGAAGTTGCTTTGCAGCGTCAGTACTTGACAAAAGAATCGGAAGGGTGTGCTCTTTTTGGTGCGATGTGTGACCCGCGTTGTCTGCAGAATCATTGCCACTGATCCCACAATGGCCAGGAAGCCACTGAAACTTGACCTCGTGGCCTGTTTCTGTAACGTGGTGAACAAGCTTGACAACTTCGTAAGTTAATTGTTCATGGGAACTTCATCGAAGGACTGACTGCATGCTCTGTAGGGCTGGTTTTGAGTTCGGATCGCTCCTCCGCTCTCCTCGCTCGCTGCACCTGCGCGCGCACCCCTCTTTCTCGCGCGCCCGCCTTCTCTCTCAGTCTCCCGTCGAGAGCGGGTCGTGAGGGGGAGTAAAGTTAAAATCCGTTGGCATTCGCCAGTGAGTTAACGTAAACTCCCCCGTGTGATCAAATTGCGATTCCCAGGAACCATTACACCATAAAGGCACCATAGTGTGATTAATAAATATAATAGTGCGAATTAATAAATACCCCTCATAGCATCACCCCGTGTATTCGCACTTAACCATGTTCACCCTCAGGGAAATGCTTGGGAGTTTTTAATGAGTAGCGCTGAGTAATGGTTGTACGAAGACCCCGGACAGTTCTCCAGATTAGCGACAGAGGCTTTTTGGGATCCAAAGACTCGCAAAAAGTTACCCATCGTTGCTTTTCCAACTTGTCCAGGTGACGCTGTATTTTCTTTTGTGTGCTTCAGGCCACTCTCAGATCATCAAGTGACCTCATGGGTCTATAACGTCGTTCTGCACGATGACGAATCGCTCGGAGTTTCTCGAGACCAATGTCCATATCAGTGCGAGATGAGCTCACCGGAAACGAACGCGTCGTTGACTGTAGGGCACTCTTTATTGCGTCCTCTAGGTTGAAAGGTGAGGTGTCAACATAGTCTTCAATGATTAACTTGCATTTTTGCCAATCGGTGCACTGGAAGGCTCTGGAGGACTTGAAACTTGGAAAGCCGTCAATCTTAAGGTATGTTTGGATGTGGTCACTACCCCTTGTTTCCAAATCCGAAAACCAGTGCACTCTGCTGGCGAACCAGCGCGAGACGAAAGTGAGGTCCAGGCAAGTGCCATAGGCCGATCCGCGCAGATAAGTAGGGCTACCGTCAATCACGAGGATAATTTCACATTCAAAATCGAAAGACACTAACTGTATACCTCTAGTGTTGACCCTGGAGCTTTCCCATAAGTAGTGGTGGGCATTGAAGTCGCCAGTTATCACTCATGGCTGGAGAGCTGAATTCAAAATTCCGCGCAAGCGCTCACGGTCTAGACGACTTGATGGATATAAGTAGGCTCCGATGATGGTGAATGTGGTCTTCTTGTTTTTTTACTGTTAGGCAAACGTATTGGTTTTCTTCGTCAGGGGGTACAGGGTGATGAACATAAGTTAAGTCACGCCGTATGAACACAACGACCTTGCTGCGCTCTCCGTGGGTAGAAGACATAAAGCACTCATATCCAAACAATCTCATCTGATCTGACAGGTTCGGTTCACTAATCACAATTATGAAGAACTGGTTCGTGAATACATATTCTTGGAACTCGGACGTACGCGCCCTAAGTCCTCTGGCATTCCACTGAAGGACAGATGCGTTCTTGACCTCCTCTCGAAAGGATAACATGTTGCGGCCATCGTTTTACCTTAGAGCTGCAAGCACCGGACTCAAAGTGTCCAGCACTTGGAGTGCGCTTTGCGCTGTTGGGGTGTTCATGTTGCTTATGAGCATGCGCATTGCGCTCATAAGGGTCTGCAACATGTTGAGGACCTGGCGATCCTCAGTTGTCTTTTCATCAGTGGCTCGTGATGGCATCGAGGTTGGCGGGATTCGATGCACCTCTGAAACAGGCTGTGTTCGTGGAAGTGATGGCCACTCTTCACGAGGTGGGAGTCTTGACCCTGATAGTGTTTTCGGTGTTTCCGTTTTCGCAGAGCTTGACGATGGGGGGCCAGTTCTTCTTGCTTGAGATTACGTGTCTCTATCGGCAGATGTCACGTTGCGTGATGATCTTCTGTGGTGACGCCGACGTCGCCTGACAGTAGCAGCAGCTTTCCTGTGCGTTGAATTGTCGCGCACCATGCGTTTCAGCACCGCGCGTTCATTTCGCACTCGTGGGCAATCTTTAGACGACGCTTTATGAGCGCCATGGCAATTGGAGCATTTGAACGCAGATGCGTGGCAGGTGTCTTCTGAATGAGGTTCGGCACACCGCGGGCACACGTCATTGCTGGTACATACTCTTTTGACATGTCCCATCTTGAAACATCTGAATCATTGTAGGGGATTCGGTATGTATGGACGGACCTAGTGGCGAAGGTGGCCAACTTTGACGTCTGTGGGAAGACTGTCTCCCTCATAAACAATCTTCAGGCATCGTTACTGACCAAGCCTTGCGATGTGCTTGATGAGGAGGTCGTCTGTAGTTGGCTTTGTCAAGATTGGGAAATCGTCAGCGGGAATGGAAATGTCCACGTCATAAATGACGCCAACACTGCCCTTACAGTCAGTGGGGATCAGTGATTTAACTGTGACTGTCGATTTCCGAGATGTTCTGTAGGCTTTGCAGCGCACTACGGTGTAGAACATCAACTGCCAGAACATTCTTCCGTGAGTTGATCCTGATGTCTTTAATCTCATTCGGAGCGAGTCCTTAGAGGTATGCGGAGAGGACTTGCCTGTTAAGCCGCCGTAGGTTGGCTGAAGGGTCCACAGCCATGAAGAGTATAGTGTGTGGCCAACGCTGCACGATAGCCAGCACGGTGTATATACTCGCCGTCGACGATGTTCGTAGCAGTCTTCTTTTTGCATTACGGCTTATGACGACTGCGTAGTCGTCATCCGATGACTCGAAACCGTCGGAATAGAGCTCCGTTGCCTCACTGTCTGTGCCACTTGAGGTGGTCCCACGTTTCCTAGCCGCTGCCATACGTAGCGGTTGTCCACCTCAAAAATTCTGAGAGGCTTCTTCATTTATTCTCGCAAGGAGGGAGCGGCAGCTCCCAGAATTTGCGGTAAAACAAATAGAAAATTTGAGGCAAAGGCGTTCTATGAAATAGACACTTCGTCCTTAGAACGAAATTACTACAACTTTCACAGAGCCAACCAGCTGAGTATTGGGAACACGCGCTCCACTAGCTGCAGAAAGAGAAGCGAGACGTGCTAACCATTGCGGATTAGGCAGTGAAGCACTACGCTGCGTACACGTCCTCGAATATTTGGTCCAACGGCTCGTTGCCGGATTTCATCACAGAGGCCACTGAGGTATTTTTCGAACACGTTACCACTTCGCGAGGAGGCGACATTAGCTCGTGGCCCGTTGAGTTACTCCACGTTTCCTTCAGGTACTGAGCACGTGCAGTTACTCTAATGGCTGTCTCGCAATGTGCGCAGGGATAAAGGATAGGCCTATTCGATTCACCTTCACCAAGCCGTGCCCGTTCCCGGCGGTGGGCCAGAAGTTCGTTGCGCAGCGTGAGTTGAGGGGCGCGGGCATTTCGCGACACCAGAAACGGACGACGGGGTAAGTACATGTGGCCAAGCCTGTTTTTGTTCGCCCAAATAAGGCCGTCAACTTGACAGTACAAATTGAACATTGGGAGAGTTTACGACGTGTAGACACCTTGGGAAAACACATCACGCAAGCAGACGTCTGTAGGACGTCTGCACCTGAATAGCGTATCGTCTGCACAACTGCTCGTGCGAGCACGCGCGACTACGTGAAGCGGGCACCGTCAACAGAGGAGGTGCTGGGAAATCGCGAGCCGGCACTGCACCACTTCAAATGAGCGGCGTGGTTCTGAGATTACCACTGCTGCGCTGCTGAAACAAATCGCAATGTGTAAAACCTCAAGAACTTCTCCAGGTGGTGGCCCCGCCTCCGTGGTCTAGTGGTTAGGGTACTTGTCTGCTGACCCGCGGGTCGCGAGATCGAATCGTGGCTGCGGCGGCTGCATTTTCGATGGAGGCGAAAATGCTGGAGGCCCATGTTCCCAGATTGGGGTGCACGGTAAAGAACCAGAAGTGGCAAAATTTCTAGAGCCCTTCACTGCGGCGTCTCTCATATTCATGTGGTGGTTTTGGAACATCAAACCCCGCATATCAAATAATTTTTCAAGTGGTGCTGGCAAATCGAACGGATCAGATGTGTGTTTAGACGGCTCTTGAAAAACAGCGGCACATAACGTTTTCACAAGCTTTGAGCTAGCATGTGTCGGTATTTGGTATCTTTATCAGTACACCAGCTTTTGTGTGTAGAGAGATCATGCTTCCTTAGCAAAAAAATAGCTTCATCGCTTCGTATTATGTGTAGATATTGTCGAAAGACAGTAGCCTTTTCACGGCCATACTATCTGAGCCCTATCTCATCCGCAGCCACCCTGGATGCTGTTTTCGTACCAACTCCATCCTGCCTAATTGAGACACCATGTCTTCGGCAGAGGGGTTTTTCGTGGATCTCCCCGGATTTTCAGTACAGTATCATGAAGAATAGGGTCCTTAAAATTACGTATTGAATTTGTTACCTAATGAAGGAACACACCACCTAACAGTTACGCACTGATGTTGCACCTCCGATATGCGTGTTATTTTCTTTTTATCGACAATGTTGACGCGTATGAGTGCACCCACCAGTTCAAGGTGACAGGGTCTTCACAAAACGCTTAAACTGAGGCCGGGGGGTAGACACATGTGACGTAGAAACAAACAAAAATACAGACACTCGAAAATTTGTTAGTTCAAGCATCCCAAGAAATACGATCGCCTTTAAAATCACGAAGTTTTACTAGTGTCTGTATACCGCCACTCTGTTACGCTGTATAGGAGCGTGAAATGGGATTGAGATATTTCAGACGATAGGGAAGAAACCAATAAAAAATAACATGAGGGGGCATGCAATGCGTTGGTAAACCTGATAGATACATTTACAACTAGTGGGTCATAAAACTTTCTATGTGAAATGCCCATTTGAGGAACCATTCCGATAAGTCTAATTTTTGACAGGTAATTTAGTAGTGATTGTAGAACTCGTTGGTGCATTTAAAAACCAGGCGCTGGCCCTAGCATACTCTGTAACGTCAAATAATCCTGGCAGATCATGTCCATTTGTCTCGCCAACAATTCCCGCAAGACGATGTGCCCCCCTGTCTCTATGCTACCACAGTTTTCATAGCAGTGACTATAGTCGGAAGCCCTCTGTGGTACAAAATATGATATAGTTAATTTCTCAAGGTTGTTTTTTGCAATTTATTTGTCACTATTTTATTTTGTTGTCGTCTGGCACGACCTAGTTGTGGTGTGCACGTTCATTGGCCACAATTTGGGATCGAGCGGATGAAATCCTAATTCGGCAGCCTACTGGGTGTTTTCGGAGGCGTTTCGTAAAATGTGTTGATTATATATTGCAATTCTAGGGCATTGATCAAGTTTTGTAGTATTTCTTTGCTTACGGCAGTGCCTGTAGCTCACCCTGTTTTTTTTCGTTATCTGGTGTGCCAGTTTTGTGACACGAGGACATCACTGAACTTGTTCAGCCATGGTCAAAAAGTTAGTACAGTGTACAGTGCGCAGGGTAGGTCTGCAAATTTAGGTTTGTGTTTATCAAAACGCAGATGAAACTGAAGCAGCCAGTGGGGGGTCATGGTGTAAGTGAAAAAAAAAAGAGCTCGCGACAGCCCTCAGTGAACCCATGATGAGAACCGTTGTGCTCAAGCACGGGTTGTCAAAAGGATGAGAAACAACAAATGTTTTACCACATAGGTCTATATCAACCCAGGAAGACCTATGGAAGGTCGTGAGGGTAAACTTGTACGAGGCAGGCGATGGCAGAAAGATAGCGTCGACCCTGAAGCCGGCGAGTCAAAGCATGATTCGGACGTGGCAAAGGCACACGCAATGATCTCAGGGCCCACCTTTCGGGAAGCCTATTCTGAACCCATTACACGCACTTTCTCAAGGTATCCTTGGAGCATCCTTGGAGATGATCACATATCTGCTGTGTTTTCTTTATTGTAACGACATTCACAGTACATCATCGTCTTTGTTTCTGCTAGAGTCAGCTTACGTGTTTCTTTGTTCTCATTGCACAGTTTTCTAAGACAGCAAGAGATCGCATGTACGTATGTTGCTACTGGCGCGTTATCTGCTAATCTTTGTTATCGGCCACTGCTTCACGGGTGGGTACATCAGCTTCCTGAACAAGCCCACGCTGGAAGAAGTGCCAGATACTAAGGAGAGACTGGTTTCCTTTCTGAGGAATGGTCGCTTAGACCCTTGCATTGTGAAGAACGACTTCGAGCATATATTGATGACGGTAAGTACCCTCCACAGCTTTGGATACTGCGTCGATATATCTATGGAGCGAAGCTTCAAATGGTACGTGAAATATAATAATTATGGGCCCAATGACCAGCTGATTCATTCATAACTTGCCTTCTATTGCCATTGAGCTTGCCTTTTAGGCTTATTGCAACGTCAACGACCGAGTTTACACGTATATTTGTACGTATATTTGTTGAACATGCATCCTCTAAAACGTTCGTTGAGTATATGGAAAAGTCGCAAATGCTTAGGCGTTGACATGCCCATGGTAGATCTGCACCTGCTTCCATTACAGGGACGAAATAGTACGTATCCCAGGCACTCAGTGGTAAATGTGATACTTTCAAAAGTACGATGACAGCCACCGTTACGGCCACCCGACTCCAATCCTCCGAAGGGCGATTTACTCCGCACTATAGTAGGGTGAAATAGGATACACCAGGTGGAGGGGAGTAAGTCTCTTCTGTTGAAGAAACATTTTATACGCTTGCTGTGAGTTGCGGGCATTATTTGAATGAGAAAAGGACAAAAAATCTCAATTATATAGGAGGACGTTGTGCGTATTATCCTGCAGCAATGCCTTGAAGGCTATTAGCACGACCTTGAATCTAATGTACCATGACGCAAGTAGTGGTCTTACTTTTTATAGCGTGTGTGATATTACAGATTTGCATCACCTTACGAACATTGTTGAGATCTTCAATAGAACCTACAAAATTGGTGACATTGTTCGACTGTTTGACTGAACGCCGCTCATGAAAAACATCTTGCAGAGCATCGTGGGTGGCTTAACTTCTACTAGAGCATTGGTTTTAGTAAAAAAAGTAATGCTGGTGTCTACTCATAATAGTACCAGTACTTCTACATTATTTGTAGTGATATGAAAGAGATAATATATGACTAACCTACTTCTCAATGCTTCTGTTTTCAGCGTATTTTTTGTGTTGTTGCTGAAAGGCTTCAAAAGAAACTTATTTGTTTGGCTTTACCTGATAATTTCAGACACAGCAGCAATCACTGTTAACTAGAGCTATACGAATTGTCACATATACACCTGAATCTAATACTATCTAATAAGGATCATACCAAATCGAATGCGAATATGTATTTAGTAACACTCAAATAATTTTCAATAGTTGGAAAAAAATTCTCAAGATAAGCCTTGAATGCTGAAATGGTATTGCTTTAGCGTAGCTCAGTTTTGCGCGAAGAAGCGATGCTACGGTCAATAAGAAAATCCGTTTGAAAATTCTGCGATCAATAACAAATCCACAGTAAAATTCGTAAGGATTTTCATGTGGCTTCGTCCTACAGAAGGGAGGTTGTTTTTCTTCCGCCACCTAGTGGGTTCCCGCAGAACTCATTTGTAATACTTGTATCCATGTGCTTCGAGTAATTCCGAGATTCGATGCCCGGACCAGGACGAATTTTTCACCAACTACGGGGCATTTCTTTTCGAGAAATGCTTACGGATTTTCTTGTGGCTTTATGCTACAAACGGGTGATTGTCCTGTTTCCTTTTCTTAACTCTTTCGCCACCTTGCGAGTTTCCGCGGAACTTATTTGCAAAGAACAAAAAAACAAACGACATTGTGATCGCTGGAATATCACATTTTCTTTCTAACAAAACTACTCAACCTTCAACAAATAGCACTACCATTACACCGAACCACTGACACCTACCACAAATAGGTAAATTGATGGAATCAATTTAGGTAAATCAAAATAGGTTCATTGATGAAAAGCCTTCAATGTACCTCAGCATGTCCAAAACCTTGCCCTCACCACGAGTTTGGGTGCATGGGAACCTATTTACATACGCCTATTCCTCTCACGTTGGCTAGTAACCGTTAGACCACTGTCTTTGTTGACCATCATAGGCGATACGCCGCAAGCGTCGCGTTTTACCTCTTTTCTTTGTTTCAGGTTTCTACTTTGTTTGATGTATATATGTTTGCGAATGTTGTATGTACACAGGCAATAAACAAAGAAAAAAAGTCGCCATCCCACGACCCGCGAGTCAGCAGCCGAGTGTCTTAGCCGCTAGACTATTGTGGCGTGTCCATAGTGGCAAAACTTTCACGTGAAACTTTCTGTATCTAAAAGATGGTGTCTATATTACCACCTCAAAGCTCCGAAAAAGTCTTTACTAAAGAGCAGCGATATAACATATCGTAGCATTTTATTAAGAAAAGCTTCTTTGTAAACATGGGTCAAAAGTGGTACGGTGAGGATTCAGTAAATCTGCGCTACCTCCTGAAAACTCAACGAAAAGGGGCTGTATGGTGAGCAGTGATAGAACACACCAGGAACACTTGTAACATATTGAAATTCGTTAACCTGACCAAGAGAATGACACCCTCACTGTTTCAGTAATGTACATAAAGCACAGCTGGTTGATTTCTTTTTCATGTTAGACACATCTTATTACTTGGAATATAATGAAGGTATTTCTATTTTTTTTCGCCGCAGCGTTCAGACTACCCACAATTACGGCCACTGACGAATGCCGTAAGAAACTGGACAAAGTTCGCCGAGAACAGCAAGGAAGCGTGCGTGGAACGGACCATACAGCGACATGCTGTGTACTTTAGCGCAGAGGGCGTGTTGGAGCCGTACGCTGCTTCTCTCCAGGGCCAAGCTGAGATCTCCCGCGTTCATGCTCGGGACATAATGTTCTCGTCGTCAGTGTTACTGCCAAAGGCTTCTCCATACAAGCGACTGATGAATAGGGTGTAAGCGGTCATCCCGGTTTTTCATGTACGCTGTTCTTGTGACGCTTTTATTGAACAGTATGTTCAATTAGAAAGTTGCGGTAATACCATGCCTGTAGTTCTCCCTCGCTGTGCTCTTGAGGTTCGAAGTTCAGGTGACAACGTGTCTACAGGATAGTTTATTTATTATTTATTTATTACATACTGCCGGCCTCATATAGAGGCCTTAGGCAGGAGTGGGGCATAAATACACAACACAGAACAAGCTCGAAGTCTTGAATAGAAGTGCACGAATAAAAAAGAAATACATGACTTAGTATTCTGCAAATCAACGGCATTGGCAAAATATGCAAAAGCAACGAAAGGGAACCAATTCCACGGGAGTTAGTACTCGCAAAGCACAAAGTACTCACATTAGGTCTTTACATAGCAGAAAGGATTGCAGGTACTGACATTGTACTTACATAGCACAAAAAGTCAAAAGGAAAAAAGAAAAAGCAAGCTTTACCATTTATTCGAACACAGCAAAGTGAAAGCGAATGCAAGTGAGTACATGAATTCGAGTGAGTACATGAGCATAGTGGCGATGAAAGAACTTCATTTCTGATCGCCTGCATATGTTTGCACTTAGTTACATAATAGGTTTGTAGTTAGCCATGCGTAGGCATAGAGACAACAATGAGGCGGGACGACCACATAGTAGTATCTCAAAAAATGAAACTACCACAGTTTGCACTAATGGCTTGCGTCTGAGGCAAACAGTGAACTTGGGTGGGTGGCGTTCCTTGTTGGCCTTTGCTGCTTCCAACGCCGCACAAATGGATGCAGTGAATGAGCTCATGCTGGGAGCTTCCTCACAGACCGCACAGCTACATTAAAATTAGGACCAGAACATTCCTCACCCTATACACTAGGCAACTTCGGAACGCCTCAAGGGTCAGTGCTCTCTCCAATCCTTTTTAACCTGGCTATACCCAACGCTCTTCAACGTATCCCTGACTTGAACTTCTCCATCTATGCCGATGATATCACCTTATGGGTGAAAGCAGGCTCAGATGGACACATTCAAGACACTCTACAAACAGCTGTAGATAAAATAGCAGCACTAACATCTCAGATGAATGTCTGTTGTACCCCAACTAAATCAGAGTTACTCCTTCTACCAACTCGTCGTCGGAACAAACACGTTCCAATTATCGAAGTTCACATAAATGGGTGCCTCATTCCTAGAGCATCACGCATTCGTGTGCTAGGTTTATTTATCCAAAACAACCGACTTAATAGGTACACACTCGAAGCTTTGCGCAATACCGTTGAAAACACCCTAAGAATGATAGGAAGAATTTCAGGGAAAAATGGAGGGCTCCGAGAGTCAGAGCTACTTCGTATATTACAAGCTTTTGTGATTAGTAAAATCATACATACCCTCCCTTACCTTCACCTTAAATTAGCAGAGGAGGAATCAGTCAACACCCTCCTCCGCAAAGTTTACAAATATGTGCTAGGCATTGCAATCGTTACCTCTAACGCACTACTCCACCAGACAAGAGTCATAAATACCCTATGGGAAATCTGTGAAGCCAGTCTAACAGCTCAATACTCAAGGCTAGCGACCACTAGCGCAGGTAACCACATTTTATCGTCTACCCGAATTAACTTCACCTCACTCACCAATGCTAAATACAACATTCCCCAAAACATACACAAACAATTACTCATACCGCCCCTTCCTAAAAACATGCATCCAACATATCATACTAAGCGCCGAATCCAAAGAGCGAAGGCTCTTCAGAAAAAATTGCATAGAGCCAATGACGTGCTCTATGTCGATGCGGCAGAATACCCATCACCCTCGTCCTATGCTCTCTCTGCTGTCGACTATAACGGCAAGGTGCTCACAACGGCATGTGTCACTGTCAACTCTTCGGAGGAGGAAGAGAAGGCTGCCATCGCTTTAGGTCTATCCATCCCCAATATCACTATGATTGTGTGAGTTCAAAACTGCCATACGCAACTTCAGCGCAGGTCGCATCTCATCAACTGCCCTTTCAATTCTTAAGAAACATCCTCCCGCGCAAGACGTTGCTCTCATATGGACGCCCGCGCATGCGGCGTTGAGTGGCAATGAGGCGGCTAATACCTGTGCTCGAGGAATGACCGGCCGAGCGCAGGCCTCTGATGGCGCCTTAGACCACGCGGCCTTTTTCAGCGCGAAAGATCGTCTTTCGACCTTCCACGATATAACAAATCACTACTGCCTACAGCGCACTATATACCCCGCTTACATCATGGAGCTTCGCGCTACCATGAAATACTATGGCGTCAGTTACAGACCCGTACGTTTCCTGCCCCATCTTTTCGCCATCTTATACATCCTGCGATAAACCCCTCCCTTTTGTGCATTTTCTGTCAACAAAGAGCTAACCTAGACCATATCATGTGGGGGTGTAGTCAAAACCCACCACCCAATTCTCTACACATTAATAGTAAGGAGCAATGGGAGGCTGCTATGTGCAGCTCGGCACCCGAGGTCCAGGACCAGATCTTGGATTGGGCCAAGGGGGTAGTGGAGATTTACGCTGGGTAGGCTCCTCTGACACTCCACCACCGCACCTTTCCCTCTTGGGATGAATAGAGTTTTTCTCCTCCTCCTCCTCCTCATGCTGGGTTCACGTGTCCTGGGAGAGAATAAAAAGGTGAAGAAGAAAACTGACGCAGGCTTAGGGATGATAGAATAAAACTTGTGGCTTAGCGAGTCGGTGCATACCTCAAGGCATAGTCGGTGTGCCAAGGAAAAGACTAGAACACAGAAAGAGCGAACAGTCACAGGCGCAACCTTTGAACTCACTTATTTTTGGACACCTGTCAATATATACGCATCAAACAGGAAAGTCGAAGCAAACGTTCCCAGCTGTCCCTGTTTATTCATACCTTTTGCGAAGGCGAATGAGGGTTAAGTAAATTGAGCTCAATGTGCCCCGTTGTTAGAACAGCGTTGGTAACTGCGTGCTTTCCCTCGAATGCAGAGCCTGTAATGCAGTGAGCTGAAAAGGAGGAGCGGTACTATAATACCCCAAGACAGGGGTCTTCATTGTGCGGTGCACGATCGTTGCAATATTGGTCAGGCGCGCCTATGACTGCATTCAGCTCACATTTTCCTTTATCTGCTACAGTTTGAAATGGCCAATATTACTCTCACAGTCGTTGTTTGCCTCAGCATGCACCGAGAACTGAAGCAGGCCATCAGTTCACAAGGCGATGCGCACCAGGTCCAACCACAGTATCGCTATAAGCCTGCGCATCGTCACCCTTCAGGTGCCGGGGCCAACGTTCGTCGTAGCGCCCCCCCAACCCCTCATCTGAAGAAAACTAGTGGGCTCCATTCTTTTGTTTCTATTTAAGGGCTCTATTTGAAAGCGAGAGTCATTTGACGTAGCGAACATATGAGAAAACCTGGCGTTATAACCGAATAACTACAGTGATTAGCAATATAACGGAAGGCATGACAGTGGGAGGTATGGTAGGCTCGAGCCCCCTTTTCCAAGAGCAAACATAGTCAAAACAGAAAGCATATGTTCCCAGCCTCGCTGCCCCCACCTGAAGCAACTCACACATCGTGGGTGCACCCTGGTGAAAAATCTTGGCACCACCCCTATTGTTCAGTAACAATTGGACTCTATCAGAAATGGTTACTAATGAGGCTGACGGTTGCATGTGTGGCTCATCATTGCATTAAATGTTTCGGGGACACTGAAGAGCGAAAACTTTTTTGGTCGTTCTTTACGCTGCAGGACCAAGAGGGTGGTGGAGACGGGTGTCATGGAGCAAATGGAAGATCGATACTGGAGTCGCACCTTGCAAACGCTGAGAAGCGTCTCGGCTGAAGAAGTCTGGCAGCCGTTGCAGCTGAACGAGTCCCTACTTTCCTTCATCGTTTTGGCAGCCGGTCTATGTGTCTCATTCATGGCTTTTCTTAGCGAATTAGTGTTCGGTATTTCAGGAAAGCGTCAAAAACTTTGGCAATATTGTGCATGGTTTGTAGAAGACACCGAGTGTGACTAGCGCTGTTGAATTGTCAATGATGCTAACTTTCGAAGCGGAGTTTAATCCTTCACAGGTGGCCAAGAACATGGACCCAGCTGAGACTCACGCAAGCAATGTTTTTTTTTTTTGCGTAGGGGTATGGGCTCGCCAAAATTTTCAAATTTGGACTCACCGATATATACTTTAACGGGCTTACTCTTACTCAGATGTACCGAACGTTCATAGTCTAAGTGCATAGATGTACCAGTAAGAGCACACCAGAACACATTCAAGGGAAATGCGCCCTAAAGTCGAGCGGTATTGTAGCGGTGTCTCTTATTACGTAGATTTATTAGGTTTTCGGGGAGCACCACGCGAGAAGTTTCAAAATTCACTTCGCTACACAACCGCATTCTTCATAGTTTCTTTCCGAAAATATGAGACAATAAAAATCCTTCGATGTGGTGAACTTTCGCAGGTATAAACTTTGAGGATGGTTCAGGCAATGGTGGACGACTCACCTCTGCCACCACGTAATCCAGCTTTTTCTGTTTCTAGAAAAGCCAGATTATGTAGAACTTCGTATTGGTTGGTAGCCCTTCATAAACGCGTTTCATAAAACCCATTGCAGTTCTTCTCTAGCTGATTCTCACTGTGGTGGTCGTTATTGAGAACGTGTTCAACTTAGAGCTTACCAGCGTCGTCATATAAACTGAAAAAAAAATTTATGAAAGGTGATACGGTAACCCGGTTAAGCTCTGCACCGAACTAGGTACCGTTCTTCATACGCACGAAATTACGTAGTAGCACTCATCTTTTAGCTGGCGCAAAAGTCTAACACTAATGTTGAAATTAGTCACCTTAAGCTGTATTTTTTGTTTTCCCCCTTTTGTTTTTCTCAAAAGAAAAGGCAGAAAGAACGCTAACTGTATTTTGAAGCCACGAATAGTTCCACATGCGTTGCATTGAATACGTGCCACACCACTTCCGCGCGGAAGCTGGCAAAGTCATCCAAGACTGCAAGTTACAATGGAAGACTTAATTTTAAACACGCGCAGCCGAGCCCTCCAGGCTCTCGAAATTTTCATAATTTTTCAAACTATAAATTACGAGCTATATTCAGTATAAATGGTATTGTAGCGTTACTTCATGAGCGGCGATGGTGGTCATCATGCCCACTACCACACATACACCCACTGCACACAGTTACTCTCAATTAGTGCAAATGACTTGTCTACATAGGTGCGTGGCTCTTCCTTAGTGCGCACTTCACGTGGCCTACCTATTCCGATGAGAGAGGTGAACTTCTAAAGGAAAAACAATACTTATCTTTCCGTTAAACCATCCCGCCTAATTTAAAGACGAATGAACAAGCCGCTCACATTGTCCAACTCACATGCGCCATCTTTAACTCACTAAGCACTCGAAAGACTAATGGTTGAATATTTAATGCGAAGCATTTCATAGTGAGCTTCGGCGACTTAGAGCGTATCTATCTATCTATCTATCTATCTATCTATCTATCTATCTATCTATCTATCTATCTATTTATCGATTTATCTACCTATCAATCTATCTACCCATCTATCTATCTATCTATCTATCTATCTATCTATCTATCTATCTATCTAGCCGCCTACGACTTTCAGCTATCCTGGCTGTTTCGATAATGGTATCGATATCAACTTGGTATCGCATGAAGTGACTGTATGAAGAAAGTATTTGACCAGTCCTAACATGAAAATAATGAAGTGTATGTCATGAATGTCGTAATTTACATTTAGTGATCTACCTGCTCTTGTGGTGTTTTTGTTCACACGGCATTTAAGAACTCGTATGGTGCGACATGATTGCATGGCGAACACAATCATCAGAACCTAACATGAAAACCATGACATGCATGTCATGTAACAACATGAGTACATGCCACGTTCATGTTGAGCTCGCAGCCGTTTCGCTAGCATCACATATACCAAATTTGGGTAGTACGGTACGTGAATGGATGACGAAGGTATGTGAATGGTGCCAACATGATAATCATGAGATGCGTGTCATGCGACAACATGACCACATGCCACGCTCATGATGCGCTTGTGGCCATTTCGCTAGCTTCACATTTACCAAACCCAATATTACGGGACGCGAATCGACGACATAGGTAAATGACACATCCAAACATGATAACCACGTCATTCGTGTCATGTAACAACATGACTACATGCCACACTGATGATGCGCTCGCGGCCGTTTCGCTAGCTTCACATATGCCAAATTTGGTATTACGTGACCCCAATGGATGAATAAGGTATGTGACTGGGGCAAACATGATTATCACGAGATGCGTGTCATGTGGAAACATGACTACAAGCCACAGTTAAGGCGCCAATCCATTCCGACGTGACGCGGTGTGCATCATATGCTCGCAGGAGTGCGCCGCGCTGCGTTGCTTTGACGCGTGCGCGTTTCTTCAGCACATCTGGCGTCCCTCCGTCACGAAACGAGGGAAAAGTACCGCTGTCTGGATAACTCATCTGCGCGAAATGCCGCACGTCGCATTTCGCGCCGGCGGACGCGGGTCGCGCCGATCACGCCTGATGTCCACTATAGAGTGCTCGCGTTTTGCAGCGGGCCCGGCTCGTCGCTGGAGTCGTCGTAGCGACCCCGGACAAGGGGTTGCTCCCACGCCCTCCTTCTCCATGCGTTTGTGAATAAAGACGTTTCTCTCTCTATCTCTCTCTCTCTCTTGCTAACGTAGTGTCGCTACTTTAGAGTATATTGGGCCCTTCATGATGCGCTCGCGGCCGTTTCGCTAGCTCCACATATACTAAATTTGGTATCACGTTACTTGAATAGATGACGAAGGTAATTGAGACATCCAAGTATAATAATCATGACAGGTAAGTCATGTATGACATCATTCACCTTCACCTCGTAACATTGTGCTCATTTTAATGAGACATATCAACCTTTCTCAATCATGCTTCGCATATCATCGATTCTCACTGTACCAGGGGTCTGCCATTTTTTTTATTTATTGGGATATCGCTCCTTTAAATAAATTCAAAACATAACAAGACGTGCAAATTTTGAAAGAGTTTGGTGACATTATGTAGAATTTATGACACTGTACTTCAGGATGTACGCTAGTAATAGGAAAGCTAGTTTGATGCAAGAATGGAGATTACGCTAGGTCCTTGCCAAATGAATGCCAAAGTCGGCGTGGCCCATACAGCTTACTGAAGCCCCAGCGCTTCATGAAAAGCATAGCCTCACGCTTCTTGCAACACCATTTCAATGTATTATGGCATCCCTGAATCGTTTTGCAAGCTTCTGGTGAGAATATCAATATGCATAGATTGGAAAAGCAAAAACAATGGACGCCTCAGATCTATCAATCTTTTGGCTGGTTGCGACAACGCCCCATGTGTAGGTTGCTATATTGTGAAAGAACAAAAATTGTCTTCGCATTAAACTTTGCTAAAACCTATAGCGCAGTAGCTAAACCTGTATGCGGTGTCTGCGTCCATTTCTCTTAACTGAGTAGATAGGGGCTGGTGCCACTGATTCTCCGCGACGAAATATCTGCTGCTACCCGCAGCATGTTGGCAGAGCTCAGCCTTTCCTGCGCCATTGTGACAGCTGCTGAAGAGCCTTGGTAACGGCACTACATTTTAGATGAAGAGGGTCTCTTCATCGGGTCTATGTCCTGCGGCGTCGGCGTCCGCATTGACACAATGGATGCGCAACTCTCTTTATTACTTCTCTCCTACAGCTGCGCGTTACTCTCTCCACCTGTTTCTTACACTCTTGAAAAATGGAGTGACGTTCTCTCCATTTAGGAAGAAACGGCGATGTCCCCAATTTTCGTCTTTAAATAGAAAAACGTTGCTCCCTTTGCCACAGAGAAACATGTTCCTCCCTATGGCAATCAATATGGCTGCCCCTAGGCGAAACGAGTAGGCTTAGCAACTGCAACTATTCTCGACTGATAAGGAGTACATGGCACTGAAAATTACAAAAAACGGCCCCGCTAAGCTTGATATCAAACGAAAGATGATAAAAACAAGCAGACGAACCTGTGGCGATGAAAACATCGCGAAAGAGAACGACGAAGCAAGCAGGTTTCGTTCGGTGAGCGAGGCCACGTTCACTCCGAAAGGCACGGATACTCCAGAGTCCTCACCTGAAGAGTGCATGCCAGGCTTGCTGTATTTATTTCTTGCAGATTCGCATAGTGTAGCGACGTTATCCATGCGTTTACGGGGCCGCAGGTCACGAGATGTGCCTCCAAACCGTAGACTTGATCGCAGCGAAACCATGCCGACTCAGTAGTGCAGCTTTTATAAATAGATGTTCAACGTTAGCTGGAGGTGTGAGAGCGTCATAGCCGTGAAGTAGGTGGTAGCTGGCGTCATCTGGAGAAACAGAAATATACTAAAAAAAACGTCGCCTGTGGTGACATACGTTCCCATACCCACCATCACGACTCCTTCGCGGATAGTTTACGCCTCAGCCCATTCAGGATTACTCAGTGACACCGGACGCCTAATATGTGCTGATGCAATGCATATAGCTACACATGCACTCAAGGACGCACACTACACATAGCACGCATATAGGGTGAACTCAATGAGCATGAGCACAATCAACCATTCACAACAGCGGCACAAACTTCGACGTGTTTACTCACACCCTACTACAAAAACGCACAAGCTTATATAGCGATAAATTTCGAGTGACCATAGTGGCACAAGTTAAAACTACGTTTTTTACACTGTTTTTTACGTTTTGTGGCACTACCACAACATTCGCACACGTAAATATATTGTATCTGATGCTTAGACAAATGGAAGTTTGTCAACGGTTGCACAGTAATGAACGAAATAATTACTAGCGCTTATCTGGTTTTCACGAAAGCAAATACCCCGAAGCCATGCATAGAATGCCCATGACATTCCGAATGCTGTGCCATCTCTTGACCACTGCCACAGCTATTTTTTCTTCTTGAAGCCTCCGAGAACGCAAACGTTTGCCGCGCGCTAGCCATTTCGAAGGTCACTTCTTTTTATTATTATTCTTGTACTTGTTACTCGGAGAGGGCGCAGCATGCAGACCAGACTTGGTCTCCGTCGTAGTAGGTGTTCTGTGGTCACGTCGACCTCGTTTAGTTGTTTCGTGTTAACGTTTGCTTATATTCTTTTTACGTGCTTACCACAAGTGTGACCATTAGTCATGGATACAGTACACCACTTGCCCTTCAATGACAATGTTTTTGATGCGGTAGCGACCGTCCTAGCAGTGTATACGTACGTTACAACGCGGGTCTTGCGAGAGAAATAAGCGACGACCTCGCATCCGACGGTATTTTTTCGTGAGCTATGGCAGTGGCTGTTGGCGTCGCGGCCGCTCTAATACTTGAGTGGGGGAACTATCGCTGCAGTGCGCAAATATACTATAACGGTATAGCATGTTCTGCCTACATACTTTTCTGCTTCAGATGCCTCTCGCGATTCGCCTTGCGTGTCAACTTGCAATCATAGTGCGTACCACAATTTTGTTGTTAGCGCTATGGCTATGGTGGTTATTACTCTGGATTTGTAATACTCTTTTCACAAAGGTGAATGAGTGTTAGTACTTACCTGCTGTGCACACCTGTTACTAGAAGTGCATTTTGTGTTGAGTTTCTCACGACAAAGGAGAATCATGGACGAGAAAGGCATCCTGCACGCGTGCCTAATTCCGTCTTACCTCTCAGTGCATGCATGGGCAATTCAACACACATGCGATTGAGAATTTTGTTTAACTTTCAGAAGTCATTCGTTTACCTTTCACAAAAGTGTAGTTATGATGATGTTCAAAACGTTTCCGATGGTTATAACCTAGCCTGGCTCAGTGAAACTTCGCAGCCTGTTTCTCATTGTGCTTTCACCTGCCGTGGTAGCATAGCCTTATTGGGTGTCGTTTGACTATGCTGGAGGACGCACGTTCTACTTCCGGCCAAGGCGGCCATATTCGAATGGGGGTAAACTGCAAAGAACATCCATATGGCGGTAGTGGCACGTATAACTCTATCAATTGTACATGATCGTGCTTTCACGCATGGACTGTAGAGTGGTATCAGGTTTCCTAGAATGTTGAAAAATTAAGTGTGAGGCTTTTTTATGCGCCTCGTGAGTGCTGTTGGTGCCGTGCGAAACTAAACATGCGTGGGCTTTCCAAGTAAGTCGACACCGAAAAAATTCATTATTTGTGTACCGTCTAAGGTAATCGATAAAGCAAGGCTACTTGGGAAGCAGAGCTCCTTGTATTCATGGCAAATTGGTAGCATGAAACAACACGAGACACACCCGGAAGTGTTCGGAGGATCATGCGAGTGCCTAGCGATAAAAAAAGAGAGGCCTTTACTCTTCACCAATAAAACAGAAATAACGTCACTTTTGCATTGCTTACATCTATCTTAGGTAAAAGCAATCGCTCACGACTGGCCGCGGCCGGCTAGGCTTGGCGTGCGCATGCGCGCGCGCAAGACCCCCGTGATTGAGGAGAAACTTGAACGCTGAAGCAGGAACGTTGCTCTTTTGGTCCTTGCCGCGAGAGGGCGTGACGGGTAAAGTGCCCGAAAGGGAGGAAGTCGCTGCGCCGAAGGAGGAACGGAGGCCGTTTCTCCATTCTCGCTCCCCCCCCCCCTTTTTTTTTTTAGAGTGTACCACCTGCTTGCATTTCTCCTGCGTTCTCCTTTGTGTTCTTGCAGCGCATGCGCTCTACTCCTCATTTAGTATCCTTCAAGTGTGAATAAAATACGCGTGCGAATGCATGCTCCCTCGCAAAACTACCCTACGCTCCCCCTATCTCTCGCGTCACAACGTCGACGTAGGCAGCATCTGCAAATTTACGCTCAAAGTGCAACGCAGACTCAGGCAGCGTCTGCTAGTCTACGCTCAGAGTGTCTGCGAGTCTACGACAGAGGGCCATTAAGAACTGTCAATGGCACTGTGTCCTTTGTCAATTATGAACGTACACCAACTCCTCATATCTTCTTGAACTTCCCCGACAAAAAGTTACACTTTGCCTCTGTCGAAGCAACCCTTGTAGAAAATAACCGCTATGAGCCACCTCGCGAACAGTTCGAACAGGTACGAATGAAAGGTGGACGAAGAAGGCGCTGACGGCGGCTGTCCCCACCTCCAGCTCTATCATGCATCGGCATGAAGGTTCCTTCGGACGAAGCAATCTCGCTAACGGCTGAAGAAGGAACGTTTTTGCACAGAGACGATGCCACGTAACCCTGAATTTCAGCCTGGTGCAATATTGTTTTAAAACATTCACGGTTGGTATGCTTCCGGGGTAAGTGGATGAGGTCCTTACTCTAGAACTCTGTTGGAAAATACTCACTAGCCCAGAGCGAACAGAAGGATAGCGGTACATGGAGAAGAAGAAAATGTCGAGATAAGCTGGCATAGTATTTCATTGAGTGACGGGTTTAGTTGCCAAAAATTAAAGAATAAAAAGTGAGAGGGACACATGGCTTGCGTCAAGCCCTTATTCGCATCGAAAGAGTATAAGCTGAAGGGCATTTCTCGCAGTCCACAAGTTTACAAATGAGAAGCCGCTTTAACTGGCTACTTTACGATCATTAAAATCGTTTCGATTCTTATCGTACATTACACTGATCATTTTTAGTGCTCCAGAGTGCTCTGGCACCACGCATCTAGTTCGGTTGGTCATAATGGAGTGCTCTAAATACGTTCAGCTGGATTATTAGAGCTCGACGCATTTTCTTCAGATCGCTTTGAGGCGCTCCCACATTCAATACGTATCGCTGGTATAATTGATTGATATGTGCAGTTTAACGTCACAAAACCACCATATGGTTATGAGAGACGCCGTAGTGGAGAGCTCCGGAGACTTCTACAACCTTGCGTTCTTTACCGTGCACCCAAATCTGAGCACACGAGCCTACAACATTTCCGCCAACATCGAAAATGCAGCCGCCGCTGCCGAGATTCGATCCCGCGACCTGCGGGTCAGCAGCCGAGTACCTTAGCCACTAGACCACAGTGGCGGGGCATCACTGGTATACTTGCGAATTAGCAAGACGACGTCGTTTGCAATCTTTGCCCGCACAATTCAGAAAGCACTCAATGACATGCAACAGAGACCTAAGAATTTTCACCTCGAAGGCAAGCAGTGCAAGAGCATGCTAGAGAACTTCATGAGTTAAGGTTCTCATGAAGTGCTCTAGCATGATCTTGCACTATTTGCCTTCAAGGCGAAAATTCTGAGGTCTTCTCTAAATCCAAGGAGCACTTTGTTATGTTGTTCTTTTTTCAACAGTAACGCAATGATCTTATTGCAAATTTTACGTGTGCTCTCTATCACCAATGATAAAGTAATATGTTTTTGAAGCCTTTGACATGCTCAGCGTGTAGCAATAAAACAGAACTTTGGAAAAGGCGCTTCACTAGGACCAATGTTTGAGCAGTGGCGCTTTCTTCTTTAAATGATAGAGCGCTTTCTCTCACCTTTGTCTTTGCACGTTTTGTGAACTCTCCCTGAAAAAAAGTTGGATTAGCAAATAAATTATTTCTGAGCTAAGGGGTTCATAACTTTCAATACTGAATGGCCCGTAACTGTGTAATTGTGCAAATTGATGCGTTTGTCCTCTGCAGCTGTGTTCCTTCTTTGTTCAGTTCGACTTCGAGCTATCTAGAAGAGAGGACAAAGAGAAAAAATGTACGAAAATGGGCAAAAGGTTAAAACAGGCAGGATTAGATATGTAGATTAGCTGGCGTAAGGCTTAGGTTAACAGAAAGGTCATCCATAAATAATAAAACAAAAAAATGCAGTGGTACACGTTTCTTGAGCAAGAGTCTTGTTTATGGATATGTGGGGTTTCATGTCCCAAAACCACCATATGATTAGCAAAGACGCCGTAGCGGAGGGCTCCGGAAATTTTGACTACATGGCGTTCTTTTAACGTGCGCCCAAGTCTGAGCACACGGGCCTAAAGAGTTTCCGTCTCCATCGAAATTGCAGCCACCGAAGCCGGGATTCGATCCCGCAACCTGCGAGTCAGCATTCGGGTACCTTAGCCACTAGACAATCAAGACGGGGCGCCAGAATCTTGTTAGTGTTAATTGAAAGCGCAGAAGGAGGAGCGCATTCTGCTGAATCATGAAGCGCGTGAGTAGCACCTAAAGATGATAGTTTCAAATTAACCAAAACTGTTGGATCCTCTTAAATGACAGGTTGAAGTCGTGGTTTTCTCCGTTCACTTACCATAAATGATAGATTCAAGAGCTAATTTTGACGAGTTGATACCTATTGATTGAAGGTAGTGAACTGTCGAATGAATTAACAGTATCCGTATTTCTTGAATCGTGGGGACTGAATACTGGCGCAAGTATGCGAAGTTCGAGCTCACCTAATGAATTGTATAGAAGGCGATGCCTCCTTTTTCGCTCTCCAGTTGTCACACCCACGTAGAAAGCACCTGCTATGGCATCATCGGGACACACTAGTAAAGTTTAGTTCAATGACTTCTGCACCTAGTCAACATCGTATCATCATAAGTCGTCAAACCCACTCCTGAGTGGACTCACGTACTCTATGTCACTCAGACTCAGATTGGCCCACGAGTTTGAATCTCACTGAGTCCAAGTGAGTGATATTATGGTGAGGTTGAGTGAATCGCACATATTTATTGGTCAAAGAAGTGAATTTGCAGGGGTTCCACGGCACCTTCACGCAGTCTTTTTCATGGAGAGTGTTCGATAATAAAAACATAAAGAGGCAGTCGGTTATTTCCTAAACATTTTCTTACTGAGTCTCTGATAGCTGGTAACTGACCACGTAGCTGAAGGCGTGCGATGAAAAGTCGTATCGCAGAACACGAAATATATGATACATTTGCATTATACAATTCATACCAAGCTCGAACGATAAGTAATTTTAAGCTAACAAACTGGTGAGCGGACTCACTTCGCCTGACTGAGACTGAAGCCAAGCCGTGAGTCGGAGCTTGAGTGAGTCTGGCTGAGTAATTTGTCGATCATCTTCATTCCGAGTAGTTCCTGTTAAGGAAAAGTCTGGCGAGTCTAAGTAAGAGTGAGCACTCACAGCAGAACATATGTTTAGAGTGCATCTGAGTGAGCTTCAACTTTTTTTGCCGAGCTATGCATATCATCATCCTGCGCCCTACTGCAGGAAAAGACCTCTCCCAGTCATCTCCAATCCACTTTATCCCGAGCGTGTTGATACCGCTTACCGCCTGCAAATTCCGGAATACCTCCTCATGAACTAACTATTTGATACCCATGTCCACAGCCCTGATCCGCCCATATTCAATCTCTCCATCTAATATACCAGCATTTTTTATTCCTTGTGTTAACGTGGTATTTCCTGTCAAATTTCTTTCTCATTAAGCTAAAACAAGGGTCAATCATGCTAGTTTTCTTCTCCCCTGTGCAGTCTTTTGATTTCGTAACAAAGAACACTTTTCATTCCATCGCACTCTTTTTGCTACTTAACTTTTCATGTGTTTTCCTTATTTGTTACAATATGCAGCGGCAAAAACTCTACACTCCGCGACAACTTAAAAAAGAAACATCACCTCTATCAATGGTCACCGCTGTAAAACCCACAAAAACTAGAAAAAGTGCTTCGTTCAATAGTGCTCACTTATTTTTAAGACGCAAGTCAATTGTCAGATGTTTTATATAGTTCACTTTCCGATACACACGTTTGTGTCACTCGGTTTATGTCGGACACTTCATAGTCTTGACAAATTTTGTCAGGCATTTTTATATCACTGCTCTGCCAAACGTGGTGTTTAAGGTAGTAATAATGAAACTTTAACTCATATGTTTAGTAGTTGCATTAGCCGAAATGAAGTAGGCACAGTTCGAGAGGAAACAAGCTAGTATGACTGTGTTCGCAGAGCCGAAAGGCCAGTATGCCATTGCTCTGAGAACGGAGCCATCACTTTCAGGGCAAACTACCTTAGGGTGTACGCTTGTCTGTTGTCCGTCGTCCGGTACAGAACATTCTGGGTATCCACTATACGTCAGGACGACGATGATGAAGAGTACGCGTATTAGCACATCAAGGTCTCTGATAAAAATGATAGCTGTCATCACGGTACAGCACGTGCAAGTTACCTTTTACAAGGCACAACGATGACGCTGATGATTATGAAGAATAGGTGTGTTCCAGAGCACACAATATCCTTCTGCAACAGATGAAAACGAACGTGAAAGCGCCCTAACCCGCAAAAGGCAAGACAGCAACGCCGACTAAAAGCTTCTACTGCGGAGGCGACAGCGTGACATGCGGCGGCTCAACTTCTACGCAGATAGCAAGCTGTCCTGTAGGCGAGAGCTCAAGCAGCAGCGACAAAACTGCATTGCTGCCAACAAGCTTGTAGTCCGGAGTTTAGGGCGCGGGAAGCGGCGGCTCAACCGCAAAAACACATTGCATATACTGTACACAGGCGTTCACGTTCTTTTACATGTGCGAGCTGGCAATGTCAGGGTGACTTATCGTAGGAACAATACTCATTGCTACGCCCACTCAACCTGCTTCACTTCGTGGTGGTAGATTTTTTTCATGTTTTGATCGAGTATGTGTATCTTTTTTTCTTTGAAGCTCTCTTAGCGGAGAACTTTCTTCCGATAATCCAACTATGTGGACAACGCGATTTAGAAATGAAGCTGATATGCAATCAGTGGCACCGAATGAACAGTTGTATTCGAACTTTCTTCTTCTTTGGGTACAAAATTAACAGCAATTAGTGACCTTTGTGTATCTCTGTACAGTGCTCCTAGTTTAGTATTAAAACTGGGTAGTATGAAGTCCTGTGGTCTTGACAATGTTTGCAACGTTTCTTTTATTTTTTTACTCCTTTTGGACAAGTGATTACCTTGGAACCATTTTTAACAAATCTTCAGAAACCGCGGGTCTTTCTTCGTCGTGCCGACGTGCTGAAGCCTTTCTACCATTGCACAACTCTGGTAACAAACCGATGTTAACGAACTACCGGCCGATTTCTCTGACTTCTCATTGGTGTAAACTACTTGAACGCATAATTTACAAACATATTAAGGATCCCTTGGAAACCGGTGGTATACTAAGTGACTGGCAGAACTGTTTCCGTCGTGGTGTTAGCGTCGTGACTCACCTAGCGAAATTCACCCAAGACTTTGCTGAAGCACTACATCTTGGTACACAAGTTGACGCAATTCTTGTAGATCTCTCTAAACCTTCGACACTGTCGTGCATCATAAAGTACTTTTTAAGCTAAACCTCATTCTAAACAGTCCTAAACTAGTAGAGTGAATCACCAGTTTTCTGTCAGATCACTCCCAATACGCACACTACAATGGTTCTGAACCACAAGTTGCTAATGCATCCTCCAGCGTTCCGCAAGGTACATTCCTTGGCCCTTTTCTCTTTCCGTTTTACAATAATGGCTTGCCACAAAACATAACTCACATGCGTCTATAAGCCAATGACTACGTTCGTCACAACACTATTTATTCTACTAAAAACCACACAGTTCTTCATGACGCGTTCTCTCACATTTGCTCATGGTGCAATACCTCGCAAATAGGTATAAACTTCACAAAAACTGTTTTATTGACACTCATTTAGCTTTTAGCTCCCACGGTTTTCTCCTATTTTTTAGTGGTTCTTTTTTACTCAAAGTACCCGAGTACACGTACGGAGGGCTTTTATGTACTGACACTCTATCCTGGAGCAAACAGTCAAATAATATGAAATACATCATTGAAAAAATGTCCAGCGCACACTTCGAGTAGCCCCTCAATAAACCAAACCGCTCATGTAAAAAGCACTAATCGGTCCATTCCTAGAACATGCATCTATTGTTTCGAATACATTTCAAGAAAACGATAATAACAGGGTTGAGTCCGTTAAAAGATAGCTATTCGCTTCATCTACCCCCGCTACGATAGGCACTTTTCACCATCTTCTGAATTTTCTATTCTAAGTGTGACCACTCCGGCCACACGTTGCAACAAGGAATATTTAAAGTTCATGCATGCCTTGATTGAGTCCCCATGGTCTGCCCATTTAAACCAAAACTTTCACTTTGCTCAGCCTTTCTGCAATCGTAGCTCGCATAATCCTAATATTTTGGCGCTTAAATCTAGAAATGATTTGTACAGATATAGCGACTTTCCTGCAATAATTGACCGTTGAAATGTTTTGCCTGGGCTTGTTCGTGCTTTGTCTTTGACCTAATTTTCGTCGGCGCTTGACATCTGATGTTAGTGCCACTCCTGCCATAACCCATATTAAAAACGGCTGCAGTATGTATAAATATTTAAATCAATAAATGAATATATAATGATAAAATCATAAATACATACGATATTGCAGCATAAGCTTACCTTAGATAGTATAAACTGTCACAATAATATTAAAATATTACGTTTGCCCTTTCAATGCCTTCATTGAAAGAGTCAATGCTTTTCTTGAGAGTGACTAGAATTGTTGCGCCACCAGGAGAAGCAAACATCAACCACGTGCTTCTGTCTGCGTGGCCTCAAAGATAAACTTGGGCAGTACGACAAGTCAGAAAGTTGACCCAACTAACACATCAGTGTACACGAAACGCGAACGTGTGGGTGCCGTATTAGTCATGAAAGATAAAAAGAGGGCACATCCTTCATTTGTTTCAGAGTAGGTCTTTATAGATTATCAGCTAGTAAACAGACACCCATGGAAATGTTTCCAAAGAAAAAACATGAAACATGTGTCTGGTTGCCAATTTTCGATATAGGAAAAAGCTACCATACGTGAGAAGCTAGCACGTTTCTCTTCGCACGGTGAGAACAATTTGGTGTGTGGATATCACCGTCGTTTCGTCAGAATGGTTCGAAGCAATTCACAAAAGAATACCGCACAGGAAACGCCAAGACCTGCCCCCAAAACGATGAAAGAGAGAGTGGACTCATTTAACTGCAATTGTCGCCACTTATTCTCCGATTCAATGGTGCTCGGACGTCGCAAGGTACGTTGCCAGTGCCTGCTTTGAATTTCGCTAACCAGTCCGGCTTCGATCACTCTCATTAGCCTGCAAAAAAAAAGACATGAGGTAGGTTACTCAGAGTGAACGGTACAAGACCGCAGTGAGTGTGCAGAAACGCTGCCCTAAACATTCACGAGTAAGACCTTTATGGAGCATTTCGTAAATTTCTTTACACGATAATGTGGCGTTTTTGTGTCGGTATCTGATAAGGCCGATGTCTTGACTGCTAGCCTCTTCGTATGCTAAAGGGTGGACGTGCACGTATCCTGAGGTTCTACGAAGCTCTGGTATCACAGGAAAAACAAAATACTGCCACGTGACACTGCAAAGCCCGCCAACGCTTTGCGTGAACACCTACTCTATGCCAACCGAGCACAATGATGTTGCGATCTAAGGAGGCGCTGCCATGTTTGCCACTCTACCCGGTTGTACATGCGCCCTTTGTCGCAATGGTGCAAGTAGTCGACAAAATATTTCACAGCGTTACAAGTCCCACCACAAGAAACACGACTCGATAATAAATAATTGTTGGGGTTTAACGTCCCGAAACGATCATACGATTATGAGAGACGCCGTAGGGGAGGGCTCCAGAAATATCTACCTTCCGTGGTTCACGAACGCTCATCTAAGTTTAAGCACACGAGTCTCAAGCATTTTCGACGGAGGCAAAAATGCGACCGCCACGGCCGCAATTTAATTCCGTTACCTGCGGTTGAGCAGTGCCTTAGTCACTAGACCACCATGGTGAGTAACATGACTCCATCAAATGTCACTGCACCCGCAGGTCGCGGGATCGAATCCCGGCTGCGGCGGCTGCATTTCCGATGGAGGTAGAAATGTTGTAGGCCCGTGTGCTCAGATTTGGGTGCACGCTAAAGAACTTCAGGTGGTAAAAATTTCCAAAGCCCTCCACTACGCCGTCTCTCATAATCATATGGTGGTATTGGGACGTTAAACCCCACACATCAATCAATCACATCAATCAAACATCACTGCTTGACGGCAGTCTTCCGGCTTTCCTTACAAATATATCGACCTTTGACATACAGACAGCATATTCATCTTAACATCAAATGCACCACCATCCTACGACACATGCTTCGTAAGACAGATTGCGTCCTATAATACGACTTGTGAGCATGAGGAAAAATCAAAAGCACTTGCGCACATGTATGTTCCGCGTTCCCCAAATAGCTCTGGTAGATTTTTGTTGAATACCCGTAGAATTGACTCTTGCAGATCCTGTGTTATTTCAAACAATGCTACACAGGAGTCACGACGAATATAAATGATCGCGGAATGAAATATTCAGTGTGAATATCACTCATTACCAAGCAGCTGAAGTTAGCTTACAATCCACTGATGGCGACGGGAAAATCCTTATTAGCGAAATAGCATGAAAACGTCCAGTTAGATTCAGCATATGAACTTTAAATTACCGTTTCAGAAGTTATGTCCTCGGTTTTTTTTATTCGTTTTCATTCACGCAGACACCTTTACTTTTAGTCTCTGTCCGGTCGTTTATTCAGCCTTACGCAACAGAGGCTTGCGATGAGCTTTGTCGACGTACTTGAAGCATATCTGTCAATTAGACAAACTTTATTTCCACCTGTTTCTACTTTAAGTATCACCCTCATTTACGTTTACTCCAGATACATCTCCTACCTTAACAATAAGGCAAAGTAAACAACGAGATACTCAACACGTTCTGCTCAAGAGCCACACAACTAATTGACTTATTTTTGTTTTTCTTCTTCTAATATTTCTTCATTGTTTCATCCACCTTTTTTTACATATGTGCCTCTGGCCACATTTTCGTGCCAAGCAGTGTTGCCTGTCAGCAATTTCTCTACGCTGGCTGCACCCTTTGCGTTTCAACAAGATTGAGCTTAATCTTCACGTACGACAAAGAAAAGGTGATGACTTGGCTTGGAGAAATGTACACTGCGAATGGCATTACTGCTAACTCATGCATAATGTGCAAATAATACACTACGTCTGACTGAAAGTGAGCGTGGCAATAATGCTGCAAACGCACTACAGCCACAACGCTTGAAAATAGCCACATACATGTTATTCAGCAGCTTCTTGTAAGGCGAAGCCCTCGGGAGCAAAAATGAGGCCGGACGTAGGACGTCTTCCGCGTACACCTTGGAGATCTCAACTTGGCCATCGAAGGCAGTGGCAAACTTACGCGCCACTCCGGCTGAAGTAAAGAAGACAGCTTGCCGTCGCCTGGTACGCTCGGCGCAAGTTTCCTGGCTGCTTGATATGAACTGGGACCAGTTTGGTACAGAATTTCTCAATGCGATCGCTGGTGGATGCAGCCAGGTCTGCAAAAAAAAAAGAATATGGAGAACTGATATGGTATATACTGTATCTGGCACACTTATTAACGGAAGAACGCTGAGTGGGATGATGGGATAGTGGAAATATTTTTTTTATTTAAGAGCCCTTTTCCCAAGCTAAACACTTTGGGCAAGCAATATTTTGCGCTGCATGTCTGACCCATTGCGACCATCTTTTTCCTAATATCCCGCATTATACAAAGTTCTATTCTCATGGTTTCCTTCCTTCATGACGGAAATTTTGTCTACAATTAGATCTCTAGCAAGGCAACAGTTTCATTCTTACAAGCAAGAAGAACGGTTATGTGCTAAAGCGCAGGCAACAATTACATGTGTCAACTTAAATACCTTCATTACATACGAGATATTTATATCAGAAATGGCACATCACCCATAAGCCCATTATCGGGAGAAAAGTTCGAATTAATGGAAAACGATGCACACAATACGCGTGTGATGAGCGTAGCTTTGATGGCCGCATTGCTGCCGTTTTTATTGCGGCAGTTTTCCCGCGTGCAACGCTAAAAATTAAGACTTCTGAAAGTCTGACTTAATATAATGAACATCTTAAAAAGGTATCCTTTACGGAATCGGTCACGTTGTTTGAAAACCAGTTTGCGCATCCTCTAAATATTTGTTTATTATTTATTCACAAATTTTCTTTGATGATAAAGCTGTAAATATAGCCGAACACTCATACAACCTCGAAGCGTTACAAGTAGTAAAGCTTTGCAGAATTACTAACCATAATGTAGGTGTGCTCGAACAAGCCTTTTACGATGCAGGGCTGCAACCAACCATTACGCAGAAACTTGAGCACTCTCTCTTTTGTGTCCGGAGATTCTTCTATGATGGGCTTGTTTAGAAAACTGATGTACGCTCCAATGAAGCAATGTGACATCATGAAAACCAGCAGAAGACGAAACGTCAGCAAACTGCGACAAGTCCTTCTCTGGTTCGTCGGTGCCGAAGGCGCTGAAATGAATAAATTACAAACGAAAAACGGAAGCGTGGTTCGCGTCGTGAACATAGTCCAAAGCATGTAGGCATATAAATGGTCTTTAGAAACTGGTCGTCCGCAAAGAGACAGTTGCGAGTGCAAGAACTTCAACCAGCTCCGCTTAGCGGAAACTAATGCAACAGCCAAGCTAGTGGCATTCACTTTGCCAAGCTAACGCACTTATATGCTTTGCAGGTCTTTCAACTATGTTGAATTGCTGCTCTTTATTAAACATTTTTTGTTGAGCATTAAGGTGGTGCTATAGCGGTATTGTATATTCACGATACCACCATTGCACACAAGTTTATTAAGCAGCCTTAGCTCAGTTAGGATGCATCAAAATGTTGTAGCACTGCTCTTTATAAAACACTCTTTCTAAGATTTGAGGGAATAGTACCTTTTGTAACTGCAATGTGTAAAGCAACAGTAATGTGTCTGCGATAAGAGCACGCCATAAGTTGGGTTCACTGCTTACCTCTTCCTTTTCAGTGGAAATTGTGTGTAGTGGTATTTACCCTATTTATGTGGCACATATGTTGTGTTTAAAAAGGTTGTTAACTACTTAGAGTACTTGGTACTCTACTATGGGAGAGCAAAAATCCGTCCCGTGGGTCTCGCATTTCATGACGCCACATCGACAGAAATTGACTACCAACACGCCGTGTCAATGGGATATTGACCTATTCGTCTGCCACATATGCTTCTACGCAGATCATAGCTTTCTAACAGGCCACAACACTTTTCTGTACATATTACTTGTTTTTTGACGCAGAGCCTCGGGGTTGTTTTGGTTTGGCTAACTAATATTTTCATTTTAGTGCACCAAAGGTCAATAAAAAAATTTGCTCGTTTCTTGTGACATTTATAGCTAATTTATAGTCAGTATTATTCTTCAATACCAGATATCAAAACAGCTAAACAAATTTTGGTGTGGTATTGACTCCGAACTGACTGAATGTAAATTCAAGAGGTAAGTGGGAATTACGCTGCTAAACAAAGCGCCGAACCATTATTCATTCTGGCTCAGTCGTATGGGCTCCTTTGCCACTCTACCAAACCACCTTTCAATTAGAGTGGGTTCGCCCACAGCACGAGTCTGAGGCACTTCTGAATATATTGCTCTCGGGCCACCTGAGCTATGAGACAGTTGTGCCGCGTTCAGCTACTCTGTTTTTGTTTGTTTTTAATTTGTGTGTTTCCATGTTCACCCTTTCTTTTATGATATGGTTAAGCATTCTGCTCATTCGTTGAAGGACAACGCCGTCGCCTGTTCGCAGTAAATACGACTGTGGTTTCGATGCTGGTGTGAACACTGTGGCTTTGGATTACATGTGTATCACCAGAAAAGGTCTCCTGCTTCTAGCTTGGAAAGCCGTCGGGCAAGATGACGTTGGTTGTAGTAGCCACGCTGCCACTGCCTGGCCTCCCATTCAAGAGCCACGACTTCTTTCGGGTTGTATTTTCTAGATTTTGATGACGCCGTATCATGAGTCTTTTCTCCTCAGTCGCCTACTTCCTCAGCCAGCGTTGCCAGGGAAGGGTATTTAGACTTCAGAATGAAATGTTAGCCATCTGAACCATTCACTCTACTTGCTCGTTGCCCTACGCTGCTTCGGAGTCACGGTGACATGGCAAAACCAGTATGGCACAGAAAACTGTTCAAACTCGGTGGCTTCGAACTGAGAACCCTTCTCGGTCAACCCACACTCGGGGATTCGATGCCTAGCCAAATTATCTTCCACTCAATCAATGACCGTTACTAACGTTCTGGAGGGAAGATTGGCTACCTCGGGATATCGTGAAAGATAATCCACAGTGATAAAGTGTGTCTCGCCGTGTAATACGCACAGATCTACACCCATTCTCTCCTAAGAAAACGATGGCGTTGCATTTGGCATCATAGGCGTGGCTCGATACTGAGCATGCTGTACGGGAACAGTGCACTGATTCACGAACTGAGCCAGTTCGGCGATCAACCCAGGCAAAAACACAGAACATGTAGCAACACTGCGACAACACCCACGACCCTGATGCCCGTCATGTAATCTGTATAGCACGTCTGTTTTAAAAACAGTGGGACTACAAGTCTTGTTTCTTTCAGCAAAAGACCATCTGGCCTATTTAGACAAGGTCTATTTTGCCAGTAAGGTACGACGAAAGAAGTAACCTTCTGTTTCTTTGGCCAATAGGCTTTAGACAGCCTGTGCTGGTATTTACAAATATGGTCATTCTTTTGACTTTCTTTCATTCTGGACAAAAAAAATATCTCTAGTTTCGAAAGGAAGCACACACGCTTTAGAGTATGCCATGACATCTGACACACTCAAGCAATTTCCAAAATCGCGTCATGCCACCGGCGACCTCCAAAGTGTGTCGGCTGTAACTAGCGATTTGCTGGTGAGGTACTGGACACTGAAAAGATAACGCATTAGGCGTAGCTGGAAGCAGTGAATTCCCAATGGCATATCGTCCATGACCGTCTGGCCTATAAAGACACTAAGCATTCGTGGTCAGTGCCAAAGCTAACGTTTAGGTCACGGATGAACTCGTTAAGTCTTTCTACTGCCCATGTTAGCGCTATCGCTTCTTTTTCTATCAGGGAGTATCCCCGTTCTGTGTTCGTGAACGACCGAGACGCGAAAGCTATTTTTCTACGGTGACCGTCTTTCTGCGTTTGAAAAAGGGCAGCTCTCTGTGCGAAAGAGGATGAGTTCACTGAATAGATGGTAGTAAGTGTTGCATTGTACATGATCATATACTGTGCAGAACCAATTAGCCCTTTTAGCTTCTTCAGCGCTTTTATTGGTCACATACCCAGACCTATTCGCTAATTTTGTGCTGAAGATCATGCCTCGGGGCAGTACTTTGTGCCGTGTCACGAACACCGACCTATGTGATTGGTCATGGCAAGCAAGCTTCTCAGTTCGGTGACATTTTTCGTGTTATTAGGATTCTTATTAGCGCTATCGTTCGGTGGATCAGCCTCAAGTCTATTCTCCTTAAAATAATGGCCCTGAAATTTCACTTTATCAACGCCAGGCTAGCACATTTTCTTCTTCAGAGCCTTTGTTTGCGCTATATCTGCTAAACATTTGTTATTCCCGCTGATCTTTCGCATCACAAAACACTAAAATGTCATCGATGACATCGGCAACACCTGGCACGCCACATAGGACTTCAAAGATTATCGTTTCGAAATAGTCCGAAGCGGATGTGATTCCGAACGGTAGTCTGGTAAAACAACACCTCCTGAATCGGGCCACAAACGTAGTTCGTTCTGTATAGCCTCTACTTAGTCGGACTTGCTGGAAACCCGATTAGGCATCAAATTTTGAAAATAATTTCGTACCGGCCAGAGAACCTAATGCTTGATTTACTGTAGGTAGCGTGAAGCGCTCACGAACGACGCACTAATTTACCCTGTTACGTTGACGCATAGTCTCCGTTGCCCAGGCTGCTTCGTGAACCAGGACTATGCTTGCGCACCAATCAGTGGGCCGTCTACTTTTCTAACCAGTCTCGTGCCCACAAGTCTCTTGATTTCGATCTTTCGCATCAGCAGGATTGCTACTTGCCGTGGGATGGTTATGGCGTGAGGATCGGCGCCCGGTTGTAGATTAATAGTTTACACTCCTAGGATAGTACCTAGTATTCACCCCATGCGTGGCAAAAGAGCCTCAAGTCATTGCTGGTATGCAATAAGCGGGTTGGCAAAATGGACAACATCTGAAGCTTCTGAGGCTGGCAGCCCGTGAAGTATGTCGCGAAGAAGGCTAACGACATAGCACGTTTAACAGACACTTTTCCCTTTCCACGCGATCTCTGAGACAAATCTGCCTAGAACATTGAGCTTGTTGCTACCAGCCCCCTGTTGCACTTCATCTGCTTTATCCAGGTAGGTGAGAAATCCTGGAAATGTAGAACTTAAGAAACTGTACTTCTTCAACTGAATCGAATTTAGCATGGACAGGCACTGTTTATCAGACCATGTACATGACACGCTTTTTAGGCCACGTCACCGCGCCAGTGAAACTTTCTCCGCTGTCACATTTGACAGCCCAGAAGAGTACCTTTCTTTCTGTGGACTGAGCTTCCTTGAGGCAGACTCTCACAAAATGTCCTTTTTACCAAAATAGTGGCACATCAAATCTCGAGCTTAGCACGTCGGTTTCGGGTGGGCGTCACTGACGCAGCAGTGACAGTATACCCTGTTGTGTGGCGGGCGCTTCTAGTGGCGGGCCACGGCGTCCACGATGGTGACTTGGTTTTAAAGTTCCGGCAGGCTGTTGATGTTGACCACTTCCATTTGAACGCTCTGCTGCTGCTGCACGCAGTTTTCTTGAGGCGATCCTTGGCCAGTGCCATCGCCAATGTCAGGTGCGGGTCCCTCTGCAAGGCCTCGGATAGATGAGTATCCCGGAATCCAACAAAAAAACTGATCTCGAATGAGTATCTTCTTCCTAACCCCGAAATCACAGCGGTCTGCTAGGACACTGACGTGCCGTTGCGAACTGCTCCACCGATTTTTCTGGTCGTTGCTGGCGTCTATGAGAGCAAGCACTTTCATAAACAATGTTTCATTTCTTGCTAAAAGACTGTCGAACTTTTGAGTCACGAAATCATAACTTTTTGCTTCTTCACAGGCTAGTCCGAATGGTCCAATATCTTTGCGGGCTTGTCAGCCAATTGTATAAAGTAGCGAGTGCACCAGTGCCTTTCCGGAACGTCCTTTTCGAGCTGTGGCGAAGCGCTAGTTATCGAATTGGTCGATAGACGTCAGCCACTGCACCATTTTGTTGAAGTCCAGTGGTGGTGGCTGCTAGAGCCTCGCGGTTACCGTTGCAGGCTTGCCTGCCATTTTTGTGAGAACTCCGCCGTCCGCAGCGTCAGCGCGATGCGGCCAGTCCACACATCTGACACCATGTCGTGACACAGCATACGAGCGCGACGCGCATGAGTGTCGCAATAAGCAATCGCAGAGCTAAGCTCTAGGTGACGAAAATGAAAAACCGCCTTCTTTATTGTGCCGGTTCATAATATACACTCCGGGAAACATCACGTGGGGAAGGTAGCTCGGCAGCCCAGTTGTGGCCCCGCCATTGGTTCCGACGTCACACCCCGAACTGGCGCAAAACATAACAACACAATGAATATCATAGCTGGGACCATGCGGCGGTTCAAGGACCCAGTGAGATTCAAGCTCACTTTATTTCAATGAACCTGTTTTCTTGCTCTTTTCTGCCTTCGTCTCCGTGCTACCGCTCCATATAGCTGCTGTACCATGGTCTGCCTGCCTTCCTGCCAACCCGCTATAACTCCCGTTTGTGGAGCCGAAATGTCACTAAATTTTCAATTGTTATTTGGTAGGTCTAGTATCGTGATTTTTGAATGTCCTTTTTACCCCCCCCCCCCAAACAAAACATAGCGATGCTTCTAATAAGTCGCGCAAGGCTGGATCACCTCTCTCTTCTTTACACCTTATTGTACTCTAGGATAGTATACAATGCTTACTCTCTCTCTTATTTTAGTTTTTGTGGGTCTGCTTTTCTCCATCTCTTTCCCTTCGTATTTATTCCACTATGTCTCTCTCTCTCAGTACTCTGTATCCACTCTGCAGGGTTCTGCGTCCCGTGCCTTAGAGTTTGGTGCGCGTGTTCTGTGGGCGAACCAGAAAAGGAAGAAGAGCACCACCATGGAGAAGCGGATCGAAAGAGAGGGCCGCTTGACGATGGTGATAAACTTTTGTATGCGACACAAGCGCGAACCTCGAGCATAAAATCTTACCTGCACCCTTGATGAGGGGGAACCGCTTCTCGATGTACGTGATGGTGTGGCGCGCAACAAAGATGAGTCCGAGAGACGCTCCCCAGAGGGACCATGTCTGGAATACGTGTGCACAAGCAAACTATTACCCCTTTTCTTTTACATGTGCCGCAGTGGCTTCAGAAGAGCGCTTACTGAAACTTGAGTTTATTCGACGTTTCGAGATCAAGTGAACTCAGTAGTCTCACGAATCGACAAACCATTGCAAACGATTTTCTATAATCACTTCACTTACAAAATAAGATGAAGTGCATAAAATAGGTCTTAGCGCATCGCATTAAAATAATACTTTTGTTGTGACAGTGCCGAGATGTGCAACTCAAACTCATAACTACGAACAAGGACATGCGACACGTGTCTTTGTATTCTGCCTCGCATACACGAGAGTCATGAGGGCCAATTCGGCTCCTTCTGTCAACATTGTTGTCTTAAAATACTATATTGCCGGCTGAAAAAAATCTATGGCCAGAGGAGAGGGCAGCACTCAATTGTAAGCGAAGTTAAGGCATCGTCGTGTCATCATCATGACCATCATCAGCAGCAGCCTGACGACGTCCACTGCAAGACGAATGCTTCTCCCGTGTTCCGCCAGTAAACTCCGTCCTGTCCTTACTGCTGCCATTTTATACCCACAGACTTCTTGATCTCCTCTGCCAATCTAACTTTCTGTCTCCCCAAACCCGCTTGCCTTCTCTGGGAATCCGGTTAGTTACCCTTAATGACCAGTGGTTATCCTGTCTACGCGCTACATGCCCGACCCATGTCCATTTCATTCTCTTGATTTTAACTACAATATCCTTAACCAAGCACAGGACCGAGTTGACTGCCGGAACATGGCAGAGGCCTTTGTCCTGCAGTGGACGTAGTCAGGCTGATGATGCTTATGATGATGATCCTCAACCCCAGCTTGTTCCCCAATCCACTCTGCCCTCTTCTTATCTCTTGAGGTTACAGCCACCATTTCCCTTTCCAGTGCTCTCTGCGTCATCCTCAATTTAAGCTGAACCCTCTTTGTATGAGTCTCCAGGTGTCTGCTCCGTAGCTAAGTACCGGCAAGCTTCAGCTGTTATATACCTTCTTTTTGAGGGACAGTGGCAATCTACCTGTCTGGAATTGAGAGTGCTTGCGAAATGTGCTCTACTCAATTCTTATTATTCTATCTACTTCAATCTCGTAGTTCGGCTTCGCGGTTATTACCTGTCCTAAGTAGACATAGTCTTTTACAACTTCTAGTGCACTATAACCTATTTCGAAGCACTGTTCTCTTCCGAGGTTCATGTACATTACTTTCGTTTTCTTCAGATTAGATGTAAGACCAACCTTTCTGCTCTCTTTGTCTAAATCCGTAATCATGAGCTACAATTCGTGCCCTGAGTTACTATGCAATGCAATGCCATTGGCGAAGCGCACATTATTAAGGCACTATCTATTGCTTCTCATCGTAGGCCTCTGAAAACCTCCTGTAAGCACGCGGTAAATAGCATTGAGGAGATTGTATCCCCCTGCCTTACACCCTTCTTGATTGGTATTCCGTTGAATTCTTTATGAAGCACTGTGTTAGCACTTGATCCCCTGTAGATTTCTGCCATAATGTTTATATATACTTCGTAAACTCCCTGAATCCGCAGTGTCTGCCTTAGTGCTGATGTTTCTCCTGAATCAAACGCGTTCTCGTCATCTATGAAGGCTATGTATAGTGGTTGTCCGTATTTCGAGTATTTATTTATTACATCATTGATAGTATGAATGTGGTCGATTGTTGAGTAGCCCGTTCGAAATCCTGCTTGTTCTTTTGGTTGATTCACTTCTAATGTTGTCTTAATACTGTACTGGCACTATGAGGCAGCAGTGGATTTTTACTTTTAAATGTTGGTATACTCCGTATTACTGGCAAGGCAAGAAACTGCGAAGTAGATGCTGATCTACTAGGTATTTCATAATGTTTATGGATTGTACAAATATGGTCATACAGCACAAATCGATAATAAAACAGACGGAAAGAAAACAATGGGAGCCATAGCCTCACTGACTTTTTGCTACGCTTTACAAAACTATGCAACAAATTATTTACTGCGCAAAGCACAGAATAACATATAATTACGCATCACATGAACGTCAGCCCATTTTCTAAAAGTTTGGTGACTATTTGCGTGCTTCACTTGAAGAGTGAACCTCGGCTGCACGCGAAAGGGCATCCGCGGCGGTGAAGGCTCTCACGCGGCGGAAACCAGTCGTGAATTTCGAGATATAAGCAAGGTGGCGGAGTTCACGGGACACGTAGTTGGGTGAGTTTGTGCGAAAAACATACGCCTGTGGCTTATGATCAGTAAGCATGTAAAACGAGCATCATTCCAGTAAATGGCAGGAGATCTCTGCGACAATGATAACAGGCCCCCAGGCCTTACAAGACTGCAAGGACATTATGTTTACTTTTCACGAGATGCAGAATCATTATAGAAAAAAGCGATGACGTTACCCACCACTCCACATGCAGCTAGAGAGGTCTCAGGCATCTGATCTGAAGTTTCTACAGACCGACACATTTGACAATCCCCGACACTTGCATAGACTGTCTCCGTGGCTGCTCCGTCACCCAGCTGTCCGTGGTGCGGGCACGAGACAGCTGACATGGTGCTTATACATTGGGAGTGCAGGTGCGGTGTTCACCGCACCTACTTGGACGAGCCTGAGTGTACACCAGGGCGACTGGCAAAGCAGTGGCTAGCCACCCTTCTCAGCCCACGTGCAGTTGACCAAATATGGGCCGTCCAGCTAGTTAGGGCTATCGCCAAGGACTTCTCAGTACGCTCCGCGAACACTGGTTTTTGAACACGTAGTCCGGGCCAGCCATTCCTAGTTATATATTTAATACAGTTTATTACCTACCCACCGGTATTGCAGACCAGTCGGCAGCTTCAACGTAGACATTATCGACCTTAGGACATATAGCTTTTCTCCCTCGTCATCGTTCGCTCCATGGATATGCGTGGTTTGTTTAGCTTGTGGGAGATACGGTGCGCATTTAGTTCGAGGTTTTCGTGAACTCAGTTCCTTTTCTGTATTTATATTTATAGTCTGCTCGAGGAGCGGCTTGGCAGCTGGTGCTATGAACAAGCGGAAAACCCAGCTAAATCCAGGTCATCCAACTGCCTAAAAAATTTCCCTGCACTGTGTGGTTACATACACGTGGCCACCACATAATGTCACCGCATAATGCATCATAGTTTTCTCAGAAAAAAAGTTGTATAATACTTCTGTATCAAGTCGCAAGGACTCAAAAATTACCGCTCACATTGTTACCATTCCTAACGTTTCGGTGTGTTTTTCGCTCATTTATCATGTTTTCAGATACATCTGTACAGAGGGCTAAAGACGTGCTTTAAGTAGTAGCTACAGAAGGAGCGTAAAAAGCGGTGGCTAGACTAGAGAACAAGCTAGAGCGTTTCATCAGTGCAAGTTATAAGATCATGTGAAGTACAAATTTGTCGTATGTAATTAGCAGATTACAAAGTCACGCAGATCAACAACGTTTAAAGTGTTAATGAACGATTGTAAGACCACCTGTCGGACAGGTGAACTCAAATTGAAATTCATTCGATTAAGCGAGGCAAGCCTGTTATGAAACCAAAGCTAAATAACTGTATTTGAAAACCTTTTATTAACGTTCGTGGTTGATTGAAAGGGGTGCAAAGCCACTTAGAATGTTTCAACTTTTTTTTAATTGTTAACAACTCACAGGTGGGATAGTCCTGTTTTATCTTTTGCAGAATCGTGTTAAAGAAAAGAGTCAGTGTAAAGTTTTGGGTACAGAGTGCAACTAAGGCCTCTGGTGAAGTTGAAAATGAAGCTGTGGGGTGATTAGAATGCGTGGGCACATTTGTTCGAAACATGTATAAACATTTGTTTTCAACATGTGACTGCAGTCACATGTTGAATGACTTATAACTACGCGACAGAGAGAAAGTATAATCCGGAAAATCAGAGTGGCTAACCAGAAAATAAATATAGGAAGAGACACAATATAAAGGAAGGCAGGAATGAGGTATTGTGGCCGGGATGTAGAAACGCACAAACACTCAGAAGTGCTGTAATTGTTCAGGCCAGTTGCGCGCAGAAACTTCAGCTGTGTCTGAAGTGAAATTCGTGCAAAGTAGACACTTACCCTGATCGAATATATCTGCAAAACGGTAAAACTGCTTTTCAGTGTTCTGGGTGACGGGTACAGGTGGTTTAACTTAAAACGCGACACGGTAATTAGGAACTCAGCGCTGAAGGCACGACGCTCTGTCACCGTCGTCAAAGGGAGCGAAATGTCGGTAACCTGCGCATAACAAAAAGAAGGAAGAAAAAATGAACACCACGCCCACAGCAGTCATTAATTTTCGGTGTTCTCGAATGCCCAAGATAAAAATATCAGCCTCCTGTAGTCTCTGGGACCGTAGGAGGCTTATGGACCACAAAAATGTCATGATAGATTCCCGCTTAGATTTCTCCACCTTTTCTTTGTTTTTCTAGATGATAACACAGTGTTCTAAAAAATTATGTCTTAAAGAAAAGAAAAATAAGGAAGACACAATATTTTTTCCTCCCGCATTGGTTACTTTTTATAGTGACAGGTATCTTTTAATCAGCAATACGGTAGTTACTGTAGCTTTTAAATAACCACATTTTACTTAGAGCAAACGGGTAAGCAGGTCAGGGAGAAGAACAGGATCTCTTACAGCGAAAAGCCCGTAGGAAGTTTTTTTTTATGTTTCTGAAAAGGTACGACTGGTAATTTTTGCGCTGTGCTTATATACAACTGTTTCCGCAACTGTTTTCTAAAACCTAAATGTTAGAGAGCGCCACTGGCACAACCTACTAGAATGAGCGAGCTTCGCTATGCTCACAATTGTTACGGGAAGTGTGTATTTAGGAATCTTCAGCGGGTACCAGAGCGAGAGAACACTGAAAAAGGTGCTCAAAATGCAAGTCAACAGGGCAATCTATAGTCAGCCCCACAGCATTAACTTTGTGGTCTTCATTCACTCGACGCCATTTCAGCGTTTCTACCAGAGTAGTATTTCCACACCTGCTACATTACTCCGGCCTGTAAAGCGCCGTCTTTCTGCTTGCTATGCCTTAAATGGTGTGTCATTATTGCAGGCCTTCAAATGAAAGACATGCAAAATACCAGTTCTTACTGTAGTAGTCGACGAGTTCGCTAAGATGGCTGTCGTGTAAATCTCATAGATTACTGGTATCACCTGGCGCACTTATTGTTAGGGCCCGGCGCATCGCGAGAGAAGCTTCTCGCTGAGGTCAACACGATGAGATGGGAGCCAGAGTCGAACAAGGGAGCTAGGAGAAAACTCGGCATCCCGCTGTCGAGTATCATACGCAGAATTCATGTAGCCTAGGAGACAGTGAGAGTCGAGTGAAGGCTGCCATGCATGCGATGAGAGCTCGCGTGGTAGCATTTTGAGCATATGAACTGGTGTATTTTGTTCAAACGGAAGCAGCTTATTGAAGGGTAAGAAAGAATCACGGCCAAATAGCAAATAAAAGGATCAATAGCCAGCAGTTTCATTGCGATGATCAAAGGTGGCGAAATGAAGGGCGATATCCCAATCGGTGTGGTCATCGTGTCTGTTTTTGGTTGAGGTGTTCGGTAAGCTCATTGCTCTGAGGACAATAAGAAGGGCTAAATTTATGAAGAGTAGCGCATGGCAGCTATAGGTCATTGACCAACTGATAAAGGAAGCAGCGGCCACGGTCTGCGAGGATGTGAGAAGGAGCGTCGTGCTGAAGATTGACGTCGTATAGAAGGAAATCAGCAACGTCTGCGGCGCAGCTAGTCGGTAGCGCTGGGGTGATTTTCGTACCAAGTGACATAATCCGTGACTACTGCAACCCATTTGTCTTCAGTTGTCGACGTTGGAAAAGGGCCAAGCTAGTTTAATCCCGCTCAATAAAACTGCTAGGCCGGAATTTCAATAAGCAGGAGGTGACTGGCAGGGAAAGTTGTACGTTTCTTTCGGTGCTGGCAAAGGTCGAAAGTCGCAACGTAGCGGCGCGTGGGACGATCTAGGCCCTTCCGAAAAAAAACCGTCGTTGAACATGGTCAAGCCATGCCTAAATTCACTCAACGTGGGGCGTCGTCAAGCTTTTCAAGGACATGTTTGCGCAGATGGTGTCGGACGACAAGCAAAAGTTTGGCACCCACGGGATACAAACTCTGGTAGTACAAACATCGTCGTGCAGCAAGAAGGAGTAGCTATGAATGTCGCCGTTGTTCATCGGCCACGTGCAGAAATGAGTGATAGTGAAAATACAGGCATCGGCTTCCAACTTGGTGGAGTCGGGTGGTTCAACATGGGGGCGGGATAAGCAGTCGCCATCGCTGTTCAACTTTTCAGATTTGTACACCACCGAGATTGTGTACTCCGGCATCAAAATGTCCAATGGGCGAGTCTTCCAGTAGGTTCCATTAGTGTTGACAGCCAGCACAGCGTATGATGATTTGTGACGACTGTGAACGGGAGTCCATACACGTACGGATGAATTTTAGAGGAGGCCCAGACGAGAGCTGGACATCCCCGCTCGATGGTGGAATAATTCCTTTTCGATTGTGACAGAAGACGGCTGGCATAGGCTATCACTCGTTTTGTGGCAGTCTGTACCTGAGCGAGTATAGCCTGTATGCCATGGCCACTTGCGTCAGTGCGAAGCCCTGTTTGGGCCGCTGTGTGAAAATGGGGAAGCACTGGTGGTCACATTAGAGCAGAAATCATTCATGCGAATGAGTATGCTTGCTGGCACCGCAGGAAAAAAACCAGGTGTTTTTTAGGGTATCCGAGAGGAGTCGAGCAATATTTGCGAAGTTGATGATAAAGCGGTGACAGTATCAGCAGAGCTCTAGAATGTTGCTGACCTCCTCCGCAAAACGCGGTGCGGAAATTCGCGAAAAGCACGGAACACCACGGAACACCACAAAACAACGCTGCTTGGGCTCCAGTAGCGTCGACAAGATTGCCAAGCAGCCTATTTGACGGCCCGAAACATTGAGATAAATTGAGGTGGAGGCAAGCATGGCGAAATACGTTAGGAATTGCCCACAGACGAGAAAAGTGGCTCTCAAACGTGGACGAGAACACAATGACATCGTCCAGATAGGAAAGGCAAGTTGACACTTTAAATCCGCATAGGAGAGAGTCTATCTTGCGTTCAAAGGTTGCCAGAGCATGGCACGAACCAAAAGCCACACCTTGAATTGGTAAAGGCCTTCGGGTGTGATGGACTCTATCTTCTCGCGGTCGTGTTCATCTACTAAACTTTGTAAGCTTTCAGGTCAAAGTTCGAGTGACGAGAAATACTTGGCACCATGGAGACAGTCTAGCGTGTCATCTTTTGTGAATACGTGAAGATGGCGATAGTCAACGCAAAAGCACCACCTGTTTTCTCTCTTTTCTGAACTAGCGCCACACCTGATGCCTAAGTTCTGTCCAAATGAAGGCTCTATGACGTCTTTCCCGATCGTTTTTTTTTACCACCATTGGTATAACTTAGCGCTAAGCATGCTACACGCAATAAGGGCGTTTTTAAAGTGAACTGGCATGGCCGGTGTCGACACGGTGGGCTACGACGCTTGTGGTGCTCACTGGATGGTCCTCATTGTCAAAATTGTCATTATAAGAACACAAAACACTGTGCAGGGCTTCAACTTGGGACAGTAAAAGGTAACTGAATATTATTTTGTTCAGGACTGTATTATTGTGCGTGGCTACGACTGCTTTATTCTCAGTGTTTGCATCAGTGGTGAAAAAAATGTGCATTCTTGGACTGTTGAATGGTCTGCTAGAATGATGCCTTGTGGAAGATATTGGGCTGACGTTGCGAAGTATGGGAAATGAAGAAGTGTCCTGGTGTTGGCAACCACCATAACCGTATGAGAAAAGGCGATGCTGCGGGATAAATTCAGGTCGTTGAGAGAAACTAGCAAGTAGTCGCCATCAGTGACTGACCGAAACGGGGACATAGGGACGTGCACATCAGACTGAGAGGGTAGTCGTAGAAACTCCATTAGCCGCAGCTGCATGCGACTTGCAGGAGGGGCATCACCAGACAAAGGGAAATGGAGCCCTAAAACGTGGGATGAACATTCGATGATGGCACAGTGACTGGTCAAGAAACCAATGCCAAGAATGACATCATGTGGGCAAGCGGCAAGAAAATCAAAGAGTGCCACAGTTAGGCGGCTGGAAGCAGTACCACGGGCAGTGCGAATACCAAGGACTGGTGCTAAGCTTCCGCTATCCACACACACTCTTTGAAAAACAGTAGGTGCAAGGACTTTCTTAATACGGAATTGAAGATTAGACCTCTTCACAGATAAATTTGCGCCACTGTCAGTCGGTGCTGCAACAGTGAGGACTTCGATGAGGACATCAAGTAAATTTTGTTCGGGATTAGTGGTCGGTAAAGGATCTTGGTTTCGAGTCCTGAGCACAGCGCCACTTCCAGGAGCTACACGTATTATTTTTACAGGAGGTGATCAAAATGAGACGGCGACAGAGAGCGACGGCGCAGAAGGGAGCATGATTGACCAGCTTGAAGTGACGGCGACTGGCTGGAGAAGTTCCTCAGGGTGACAATGTCTTTGTAGGTGGGTTCTAAGCGAGGAAATGAGTGGCATGGTGGAATGTCCGGAGGGTGGTGATCACGGGAGTGGGATCGAAAATACTTTCCGCGATCCTGATAGCGGTGGCTTGAAAGCATTGGTTGGGACGACAATTTGTTGCGGCAATGACGGAAAGTATGGCCAACGTGTAGACAATCCAAGGGAATTGATTGATAGTCTGTTGTGCGCCACTCAGATTTATTGCGGTATCTTGGGGGAAATTGTGGAGCCCATAAAACTGCAGCAACAAGTTGGGCGGTGTTATGGTCAGCATTGTTGGCGACCGTCTATAAGGGCTGGGCCGCAAAGAGAGTGGTTTGGGGAGCTAGCACACCCATGTTGGCCAACTCCTGCCACACGATGGCTTGGATTAGTCAGATGGTTGCCAAGTCACATGGTTGCCAGCTTCTGGTCAACAATACTGGTGATGATGGAATTCGTATTTGAACGTGGTGGCTAGATCTTCACATGATGAAGCCACAGCGGTGTTCGGAAGTAGGTTCAGACACTGAGTAATCTGCCTGCTTTCAGCTTGTTCAAAGCACCAACATTCAGTGATTTGGGATTAAATCATGGCACAGCTCTTACACATGAAGATGTTGACGGCATCGTCAGCTATGCCCTTCAGCACATTGTTGACTTTGTCTGCCTCTGATATGTGTTTGTCGAACTTGTGGAACAGGGCCAGCACGTCTTGAATATAGGTGACGTAAGACTCAATCGACGATTGAACAAACGATGAGAGTTCTTGCCTGTTTGCCATTTGTCGAGCAAGAGACTGCCTTAACAAGCCGAGGAGTTTCTGTATGCACACGTTCCAAATAGTTAGTTCTTTCTCGTGCGTCGCGTACCACGCACGCACCATTACCCTTAGGGAGAATGGGATGTTTGGAATCATAAGCCTCTCGGCGCACCTGTAATTCCTGACACGTGCTCGTGCAAGGCTAGCCATTCGCCGATGTCTGTTTTGTTGGTTTCACAAAAAGGTACCGGGGCCTAGCAGGTGAGAAGGTACTACGGGGAACAGATTTGTTGGCGCGGACTACGAAGAGTGCCTGGTGGATGGACGAAGGTGGCAGCTGCTGCGGAGATTCAGAGTGTGGTTGTTGCCAGGCTCGTAATATTGACCAATTAGCATGCTACGGGGAGTGTTTTTTAGCGATCATGAATCAGTACAAGAGGGAGATCCTAGTGCACAGGGCGCACACAATACAAGTCAACAGGACAACCCTGACTCAGCCCCACAACCACAACTTTGTGGTCTTCATCTGCTCGGCGCCATATGAGTGGTTCTGCTGGAGTTGTATTTCCACACCACTGACGCATCAGTACTTCGCTTCAGAGATGTTTGGGCGGTGTTTGCCATTAGATCACACATTACGCATTTATGGGTGAACGAGTGCCATACCGACATCTGTGCTATGGTTGTCGAAACAACCGTTGAGGTGGTGTGCTAGTTGCGCTCGTTAACTCTTCGGCTTCACCAGTGAACTTCGCGAGTTTATTGAATCTGCGAAAATGTCCGGGGCGTATTTCTGTAAATATTAGAGAAGTAAGACGCTTCGCTCATGAAGAACTTCATTTTTTCATTTGGGCTATAGCACCTTCCTTCTCTCCTGATATTGGGACTATTTTCATATTTTGATAATATACTTAGTGTCGGTCGCCATGACAAGGTATCAGTCGTAGTATTAAAAATAGTTATAAAGCTGACGGAAAAATAAAATTTACAGTATTTTAAGTTTTTCGAACAAACGTCTTGAAAAAGCCTGTATAAAATGCATTTGTATGAAACAGCCTGTTTAACATACAGCCTGTATAAAATGCAGCCTGAATGAATGTACAAATGCAAGTAAGCCATTTTTATAACCTTCTCATTACTCTATATTATTATGCACAAGTCATGTAATAATTTGTGTGTATTGATTGAATGACAATTATGTGTTTATGCAGAAATTGTTGCTCATTACTTTTGCAGAAATTGTGTGTTCAGCATCAAGCTTACATTGCCTTCTGTCTGCAAAAGCGCGAAGTTTTGTGCTCTAATCAATTTGTGAAAAAATGGTGCTTTTGGAAAGAATCGAAAAATTTCTGTTATTCATGAAATTGTCGTTAGCATTGATTACATATGCAGAAATAACCCTTTTGATGCGAACAGGGTGTTGTTGTAAAAGGTGATTCACAAACTAAGCTGAATTAGCTTATTGCGCGCAATTTGTGACATGAATAGGCACTTACACCGTGTATCAGGTAGCCAGAGGAGCTCCTTTTGTCCGGGAATATTTCGTGTGGGATGTTGGGTATTGGGGGAGTAGTTATGACAAACTGCCTGTGTTAGGGCAGAAGCAAAAAAAACCAATCACAAACACTCTTGTACGTTATCAGTTAGGTGGTGCAGAAATCAACTACCCAGAGCTTATGTGAATTTAATTCTAAGTGTTACCAAAGAAAACAATCCAGTATATCTTCAGAATACATGCGTGACTCGATTGCTGGCTTGAGTTCAATAGGCCACGGTAATGCAGATTTCACTTCATGCATGTTGAATGGTGAAGATTTGTATAAATTATATCACTGCTAGAGAGCGGAAAGCTGGGCTGATTGTCACAACTGCGTGATTCTTGAGTGCGAACTCACATTCATGTAATAGTGGGGTAACCGGCCACCAGGAATGCCCCTGAAACTGCTATAATGAAAGGAAGACTTGTACGCTAGAGAGGCGTGTGAGAGAAATCGGCCGGCAAAAGAAAAGCAGCGAGCAGTTGATTCGGAATGGAAAAGTATTCTGCCAAGTAATTTTGCATTTTAAGACGCAGTAGCCACGCACGCATCGCTGCGTTAGAAATTTCCCAGCAGAAGCTCGCATAGAGACATTTTCTGATTCTAGGCAAGCAACGCATGTCATATCACTGTCTGGCATACACATAGTAACAGGAAACCCGAGTTTTCCTTTGCCCCCTGTAAGGTACATAACCCATCGCTGTTATTAGTATTGTTTTTATTTTGTGTGATTTTGCATATTTTCTTTATAATAGTTTTACTTTCTTTTTGTCGAAGTGATTTGTAGTGTAATATTGTTATGGAAGAGAGACGCCGTATCGACGAGGCTGTGGATGGAATATATTTCAAACCAGCAGCAGCACCGGCGTGACCGGTAGACTAGACACCGAGCGGAGACTACCCTTCGTCTCCCTCGTCAGGCACACACGCGCGTCGCCCCCTACAATCTCGATTTGCATGCATGTAGCCTAATCCCCGGCAACAGAAGCGCTGTCTCGACGCATATAAATGCCAACGTCACTAGGAGAGTGGTAGGGCTTCAAGCGCGCAACATGTACAATATCGGTAGCCTGTTGGGCACATGAAGACGATGGGGCGACAGGACCAATTTCATATGTCACAGGAGTAACCACACGAAGGACTCGGTATGGACCTGTGTAGCGAATAAGCAGTTTTTCTGACAAGCCAACTTGACGGGTCTGAGACCAGAGCAGGACCAATAACCGGGTGGAAAGTGTACGTCGCGGTGTCGTTGGTCATACAGACGCCGTTGCTTCTCTTGAGAGGCCAGAAGGCGAGTACGGGTGATTTCGCATACGTGAGCGGCCCGAGTGATAGCGTCCATGGCATATTCACTGGTTGGTACCGCAGGGGACAGTATGATGGTGTCTAGAGGCAATGTTGGTTCTCGGCCAAACAACAGAAAAAAGAGAAAGTAACCGGCAGTGCAATGGAGCGAAGAATTATAGGCAAATGCGACGTACGGCAACGAAAGATCCCAGTCGGTCTGGTAAGTAGGTAAGTAGAAACATACTTAGCGAGCATATCTGTAAGAGTTCGATTTAGACGCTCCGTGAGTCCATTGGTTTGCGGATGGTATGACGTAGTCAGTTTGTGTCTCGTTTGACAGTACTGCAAGATGTCGGCTATCACCTTCGACAAAAAGATGCGGCCATGGTCTGTAAGCAGCTGCCGTGGGGCTCCATGTTGCAAAATCACGTCCTTGAGGAGGAAGTCGGCGACGTCTGTGGTGCAGCTTGTTGGAAGAGCTCGTGCGATGGCATAACGCGTGGTGCAGTCGGTGGCCACAGCTATCCACTTGTTACCCGAGGAAGACAAAGGGAAAGGGCCAAGTAGGCCCAAGCCAATGCGGAAGAACGGTTCAGACGGAATGTCAAGTGGTTGACGACGTTCGGCGGGAAGTATTGATGGCGTTTTGCGGCACTGACATTTCTCACAAGCCGCAATGTATCTTCTGACTGAGCGTGCAAGCCCTGGCCAGAAGAAGCGTCGCAGTATTCGGTCGTAAGTGCGTGAGACACCAAGGTGACCGGCAGTCGGAGGGTCATGAAGTTCATTTAGAACTTCCGAGCGAAGGTGTTTCGGAATGACAAGCAGCAGGGCCGGTCCATCCGGCTCGAAATTTTGGCGGTAAAATACACCATCGTGGAGCACGAATGAGCGATAGGACTGATTCGAAGATGGTGATTTGAGGCGCTCAATGATAGCACGCAAGGATGCATCATGACGCTGCTCGTCACCAATGCATGTAATTTGCGAAAGAGAAAAGACGCAATGGCTGGTGTCGGTGTCAAGTATAGTGCTCGACTCAGCAACCGGGTAGCGGGACAGACAGTCTGCGTCCTGATGTAGGCGTCCGGACTTGCACGTCACCGTGTAGGTATACTCTTGCAGTCACTGAGCCCAGCGTCCGAGCCGGCCAGTAGGATCCTTCAGTGACGTAAGCCAACATAGCGCATGATGGTCAGTTATTACAGAGAAATTTGTTCCATATAAATATGGGCGGAACTTTGAGACTGCGCAAACAAGAGCGAGACACTCACGCTCTGTAATGAAACAGTTGCACTCAGCAGCTATGAGGAGGTGGCTAGCGTAGGCGACAACTCGGTCGTGTCACCGTTGGTGTTGGGCTAGGACGGCTCCAATCCTGGGACCACTAGCATCGGTTCATACTTCTGTCGGAGCGGATGGGTCAAAGTGAGCCAATATAGGTGGAGTCGTCAGAAGCGTGATTAGATGAGAAAAAGCAACAGCTTGGTCGGTACCCTACGTAAACGTGACGTCTTTCTTCAGAAGCTCAGTGAGAGGTCAAGCGATGGTTGCAAAACGTTTCACAAACCTTCTAAAGTAGGAACAAAGTCCTACAAAACTCCGGACGTATTTAACTGACTGGGGTGCAGGAAAACTGGTGACTGCACGAATTTTCTCCGAGTCCAGCTGCACACCAGATGCGTCGACAAGGTGACCCAACACTGTAGTTTGCCGGCGTCCGAAGTGGCACTTCGACAAGTTTAATTGAAGGCTTACAGTGCGGAATATGTCCAGAATAGCTGACAAACGCTGAAGATGGGTCTCAAATGTTGGATAATATACAACAACAGCGTCAATACAACAGATACATGTTGACCATTTGAACCCTTGTAGCAGAGAGTCTATCATGCGCTCGAACGTGGCTGGGGCGTTGCATAGCCCAAACGGAAAACCTAGAACTGATAGAGGCCGTGTGGAATTAAAAATGCAGTCTTCTCCTGGTCTTTTTCGTCGACAACAATCTGCCAGTAGCCGGAACATAGGTCTATTGAAGAAAAGTATCGGGCACCGTGAAGACAATCCAGAGCGTCATCGATGCAGGGTAAAGGGTAAACGTCCTTTTTCGTGATTCTATTCAGATGGCGGTAATCGACGCAGAAGCGCCACGTGCCATCTTTCTTTTTAACGAGCACAACGGAGGACGCCCAAGGGCTCGAAGAGGGTTGAATGATTCCCTTGGCTAACATCTTGGCAACTTCTCGTTGAATTACTTTACGCTCGGTGGCAGACACCCGGTATGGTCGCCGATGAATAGGATGAGAATCACCTGTGTTAAGGCGGTGCTTGACGAGTGAAGTCTGGCCGAGTAGACGGCTGTCGATATCGAATATGTCACGGTATGAAGCCAGAAGGCCGCAGAGCGCGGCTGACTTCTCAGGTTCGAGGTCCGAAAGATCATGGAGCGTAAGGTTGCATCCAGTCACGCGGCATTCTGTGAGTGACGTGGGTGATCTAAACATACGTCTGCCGCTAAACAGGTGACGTGGTCGTCAATTAAGGGTCTTAGCGTGGCGACGGATATTCCTTGAGGTAGCACTTGTTTTATGAAACCGAAATTGATAACAGGTAAATATGTTCGGTTAGAGGCCATGGTTACGACGGAGTGAGGAACAGTAATGTCACGTGCCAGGAGAACATCAGGAATAGGCGTCACGATCGTAATCACCGTCGGGCACGGGAGAGGGTGTTGTCAACTCAACGAATGTGAGAGCTTTAGGTGGTATCCGGAAGAACTCAGTGGTGCACAGGCTGTTCGGGAGTTCAGGGTGAAAATTCAGGAGAAGAGGAAGTTCTAAACAGAGAGTGCCGGCGGAACACTCAATCAGGGCAGAATGCGTCGATACGTAGTCCATTCCGAAGATAACGTCATGAGGGCAACTGTCGAGCACAATAAATAAAACAGGAACATGGCGGCCGGCAAGGCTATTACAGCGGCACACATTCCAATGACGGCTACAGTTCCACCATCGGCGACACGGACGGTTTGTATTGCGGCAGGCGTGAGCACTTTTTTGAGGCGGCGACACAGACGAGCACTCATTATAGACACCTGAGCTCCAGTGTCAACTAAAGCCGTCAAAGAAAGACCATCCACATGCACTTCCAGCAAGTTCTTATTATTAGGTAGCGTCAACGGAGGATTTCGGTCAGTCGAACTTGATGCAGCACTACCTCCAGGAGCTGCATAATCTAGTTTTCCATCCGGGAAGATCCATAGTTAGTCGGCGATGGATAGCGGCGGGGTTGGGACGACGGAGAACGGCGGCATTGCGGTGACGGTGAACGCGCGGTAGAGCGGCTGTTAGGTGCGTCGGGAGCAGGATACTCACGGCTGGGCGAATACCGACGGGGGTCCGCGTATGGCCGAGGAGAAGAAGAAAATTGGCTCCAACGAGGGGGTGCCCAAGTACTGCGGCAGTAGCGGGAGACATGGCCAACTCTGTGACAGCGGAAGCAGATTGGCTTGTCGTCTGCTGTTCTCCACTCCGTCAGATTGCGGGATCTGGGTGGAGTGTATGGGTCGTGGCATGGTGCATTTATTGGCGTCGGTCTGTAGTCCGGTCGGGAGACGGAGCAGGCGACAGGAAAACCAAGGTTAGCAATTTTTCGCCGCACGACTGCCTGAATAATTGACACCGCCGGAGGTGTTTGCACGGTGCCCTGGTCAAGTGGAAGTGCATGAAACGGTGCCGGACGGGCCGCCTCAAGCTCGCGCCGAACGATGCGTGTGACATTCTCGTGCAAGGGTAGTGCGGCACCGAGATCGGTACAGGTTGACGTGACAGCTGTGTTAGGGAGCCGTGAAAATTGAGGCCGAAATCGGTGATTTTTGGCCATTTCGAGGAGGCGGCATTCCTTAATTATGATATCGACGGTCGTGACGTTGTTTTATACGAGCAAGTTGAAAGCGTCGTCCTCGATGTCCTTTAGTATAGGGCCCACCTTGTCGCTCTCGGTCATTTGCTCGTTCACTTTGCGGCACAACGCGAGCACGTCCTGTATGTACGAGACATACGACTCGGTTGATGACTGTACTCGGGGGGCGAGTTCTTGTCACGCGGCCGTTTGTCGAACAGACGGGTCCCCAAATATGTCGCGTAGTCGGTCCTTGAAGATGACCCAGCTAGTGAGCTCGGCCTCATGAGCATCCAACCACACACGCGGGGTGCCATTCAAGTAAAAGATTTCGTTGGCGAGCATCTTGGTAGAGTCCCATCGAAGAGTGAGGCTAACGGGCTCGTACATGCGGAGCCAGTAGTCGACGTCAAGCTCAGGCTGGGAGGAGAACGCACCGGGATCACGGGGGTGGGACATCGCAAGGTGCGTAGTAGCTGGCGCTCCAGGTGATGGCAGTGAGGGGGGTTATCATTATAAGCCATGGCCGGAGGCTGGACGGTGCGGCCACTGCGAAGCTTCGTGGTGAGGACGGAGAACGTTCCACCTCCACCAAATATGTTACGGAAGAGAGACGCCGTATCGACGAGGCTGTGGAGGAAATATATTTCAAACCAGCAGCAGCAGTGACGTGACCGGTAGATTAGACACCGAGTGGAGACCCCCCTTCGTCATCCTCGTCAGGCACACACGCGCGTCGCCCCCTAGAATGTCAATTTGAATGCATGTCGCAATATGATTGTGTAAAACCCCATCGCATAATAGTCTGTAGACAATATACAAACCAGGCCACACTCAACCACTCATCACTGAAAAAATAAGATTTCAATAAGTCAGGCCTTCTTTCACGGCTCACGAAGTTCATAAATATGAAGTGTATTTCTTCCACGTTGCAGCCGTAGCTGAGGTAAAAATATTGCTTATTCCTGTTTTTAGGAATGGTTATTACACAAAAGTGAAACGTGGCTTCGCAGAAGTAGCTGAACGTTTATTGTGCTCTGTTTTGCCTCAAAGGCGAAGTGATTACTCGTATATCAACAAATCAGAATATCACGCGAAGAATGGCAATCATCTCGAAACCTGTAGCTTGCACCTCGAGCAGAAAACACGCGAGAAATGAGCATACACAGGACGAGCGTGGACAAACAGCTGTCGCACGTTGACATTTAACGCACGCTCGCCTGCTCAAACAGAAAGATGCACGAAACGAAAGCACAACTACATGGGAGGAGCGCGAACTGTAACAATGCTCATTTCTTCATTTGTGAGCAGCACGCTACTTTTGTAAACACGACCGCACAAGCGAGTGAAGTGACCTTCGTGCTCTTCACGAAGGTCACTTCGTGAAGAGCACGAAGGTCACTTCGTCACGAATTCAGGCGCCCGAATCATTGAATGAGCAGGCGCGCGAGTGAGCGACCGCGCCCGATCACGCCATGTGGAGGCGCGTGCGCATGGTAACGCGTGGGGTGGCTCAAGACGACGACCTTTCGAACACACGCGCCCAACACGCTTCTCTCGCGCCTTCTCACTACTGATGACGGAAACGCACTTGAGTTGCTGAGCTCTGGGAAAGGCCAAAAGTACGCGGTTTATACTGTACTGCCAACATCACCATCATCATTTCTTGATCACCGCACCGCGCCTCTCGCGCAGCTGATGCTAGCTCCAGATGCGCGAGGACAGAAGGAGCTGACGCGCCTGGCGTGTCGAACGCTGGTAACCGCCGCGACTCCACTTCAGGCCTAATATAAAGTGGCGAGATAGGCACGGCCCCATCGGCTGCCTGTGACGTCGTCTCACGTCTTTACTTTCGCTTGCTACAGTTCAAATGACTCGCCGTGAACATGCCGAGTCAAGTACGCTTTTTAGTCTAGTGGCTTGCGCTGCGTGCTACGGAGCAATGCCCAGCTACAAAACTTGTCATATCGTTTTTCCTTTGCAATCTGTTCGTATATGCTTTGAAACGTCATGCCTGTGACAGAAATACGTCAGCACAGCCGTTGTGGACCCAGGCATACAACACTTTCGTGGTAAACAAGGATAATGGACTTTTTGATCAGCATACCACCATCTACAAGTGTTTGAAAAAAAACTCACGTAATGTTCAGGTACGTTTTTATTAGTTGCACCAGTTCCTCCAAAAACGCTGGGTAACAATAAGGCTGAAAAAAAGAACGACGACAATGCAGTTTTATTCATGTCGCCAGATTATAAATATGTCATAGTCATTTTTTCGTAGGTATAAGGAGCTCTGGGACTTAATCGACGAACTATCATTTGGACACGGTGTATCGATCGAGCAATGCTTGTAAGCTATGCGCACGCATGCACGCATGCAATTTATCGATCGAGCAATGCTTGTAAGCTATGCGCACGCATGCACGCATGCAATGTATCGATCGAGCAATGCTTGTAAGCTATGCGCACGCATGCACCACCGTCAACGAAACTAATCTTAGATAATGACCACGCGTGGTTATCATGCTCCATACTATATATATGCATTTCTTTTTTGAATAAAGGGTCTTTTTTACTGGCTTCCACTCGTCACAGATCTGATACATGGTGTCAGAAGTGGGCGTGCCGCTCCGCGGCGTAGATGAAATCGGCCCACAAGCTGCAAGCAGTAACCGCTCTATACAATTAGAAGCCGCGACTGCCCGGCAAAATTGAGCATTAGCAATGGAACTTCTCAGATCACCAGAACCCTTGCTGCTATCCGGAAATACGGCAAAGAATTGGGAGAGATTCAAACAAAAGTTTGAGCTGTTTTTGGAGGCGACATTACCAGCGAAGGAACCCAGGACTCCAGCTGTCAAGACCGCGCTCCTGCTGAGCTTTGCGGGAACGAAGCACTCGAGGTATTCAACAATTTCTATTTTTCTCAGAGTGAAAGCAAGCAAGATTACGAGACGGTTGTGAAGCAGTTCGATGAATATTGCCAAGAGCAGCAAAACGAGATTTTTAAGAGATATCTGTTCCGCATTAGGAGACAAGCAGAAAACGAACCCTTTGAGCATTTTCTACGTGACCTCAAGAGACAGGCACGCAGCTGCAACTTCGATTCCTTGACAGAATCTTTGATAAGAGACCAGATAGTTTTCAGCACAAACAACACCAAGCTGCGCGAAAAAAATACTCAAGGAGAAGGACTTAACGCTCGACAAAGCAGGGCAAATATGTCGAGCTGCGGAAGTATCCTCCCAACAGAATGAAGCGTGGTCCCATGCATACAACCAGATAGACGTGGTCGAAAAATTTCAACAGCACGTTTGTACCAAATGCAGTCGCTCTCACGTGCGTGCTAGCTGTCCAGCCTTTGGAAAAACTTGCTTCGTGTGTAAAGGAAGAAATCAGTTCGCTAGGTGCTGCACGAAACGTCAAATAGACGAGGTTCACAAAGAAAGCGATGACTTCAGCGTTTTGGATGTAAAAATTTGCAACGTCAACAGTAGGGAAGGTTGGACAGTCAAATCGCAGGTTGTGGGTGAAAAGGTTGTGCTTAAGGTTGACACAGGCTCTCGGGCAAATCTGCTGCCTTACTCTATCTACCGAAGGTGCAAGGGGGACCTGAAGCTTTACCCAAGCTGTGCCATACTTTGGTCCTACAGCGGAGGTGTTATCAAACACGTCGGCGTGGCAACACTGCAAGTTGAGACGAATGATTGGTCCTGTAGCATCCCCTTTTTCGTTGTGAAAAAGAGCAGCCCCGCTATTCTGGGATTAGCCACATGTGAAACTCTGGGTCTGGTGTCACGCAACGTAAGCATGGTCAGAAAAGATGGCCCCAGTGACATTGTCGAAGAATTCCCGGATTTATTTCAGGGAACTGGCTGCTTGCATCAACAGTACCACATGGTTTTGCCCAAGAATTCAACACCAGTAGTATTGCCAGCGCGGCGCGTACCATTGGCACTGCGAGGACTACTACGAGATGAGCTCGACTGGATGGAAAGAAGCGGCATCATAGAGAAGGTCAACACGCCAACAGACTGGGTGGGCCCTCTAGTAATCGCAAGAACGAAAAACGGAAAAATGAGTTTGTGCATGAATCCTAGGAACATCAATGAGTGCCTAAAGCGAGAACATTATCAAATGCCAAAGTGAGAAGATATTGAGGCTGAGTTAGCAGGGGCCAAATATTTCTCGCGCCTTGATGCAACTCCGGCTTTCACCAAATTCCTTTACACAATGCAACGGCCAGTATCTGCACGCTCAGCACACCGTTCGGGCGATGACACGTTCTCAGGCTCCAGTTCGGTATAGCTCGCGCTCCAGAAGTTTTCCAGAAGGCGATGAGCGAAATCTTCGACCACGCAGCAGGAGTGCAAGTGTATGTTGACGATGTCGTAATATATGGAACTACAAGAGATGAACACGATGCGTGCCTCCGTCATGCTTTGCAATTAGCCGGACAGGCCGGTTTGACGTTCAATGCTGATAATTGCAAGTTCGGGCTGATTGAAATTCATTTCATGGGTGACGTCATATCTAAAGAGGGAATAAAACCAAACCCTTTGTTGAGCGCATCACTGGGCGATTTACCTCACCCGGCCGACAAGGCAGCCATACACTGGATTCTAGGCGTGGCTAATTACTTTGGCAAATTTATACCCAACCTGGCCGATAAGCCGAACCTGCTGCGCAGCCTGTTAAAGAAGCACACCCCATCTTTGAATAGACAAAGAACCATGCGCGTGAGTGGGCTGTGATTTGCGAGCATCTCATCAAATCGCCACTGCTCGCTATCTTTGACGCGTCTATAGAAACTAAAATCTCTGCAGATGCTTCGAAATGCGGGCTAGGAGCAGCTCTTTTACAGCGTTATGGTGACGCTTGGCGGCCAGTTGCCTATGCATCTTGCGCTATGAGCGATGCAGAACAAAGATACTCTCAGATTGAAAAAGAGGCGATGGCAATTACCTACGGATGCGAAAAGTTACACCATTTTGTTTACGGACGCAAGATTGTGATTGAAACTGACCATCGTCTGTTGATTGCCATTGCTACAAAACTTAGTGGTGACATGCTTCCACGACTTCAGCACTTCTTTCCGCATTTGTTCACTTATGACTTTGATCTTCGTGCCAGGCAAGCAGCTGCTCCTGGCGGACATGCTGTCCAGGGCGTCACCAAATGCCGCAGGAGACATTGGATTCAACGAGGACGTGGAAGTCCATGCAACGAGAATTCTGTCCGAGCTGGTAAGCAAAAAGACCATGGATCACCTAGCAAAGGAAACTGCAGCCGATCCCGAGTTTCGAGCTGTTATCGACTGTTTGTGCGGCAAGGGAAAGCTCGAGGGCCCATTGAAACCGTTTGCATTCGAGTTATCACTCGTACAGGGCATTTTATTTAAGGGATGCAAAGTGGTTATCCCAAAGCCATTGGGGCGAGAAATACTCGACCGCATTCATGAAGGGCAGTTGGGTATGAACAAGGCCAGAGCAAAAGCTCGACGTCTGGTTTTCGGGCCCGGGCTTAACGTGGACATTGAGAAGATGCTACAGGGCTGTACAGCCTGCCGCAACTACGCTTATGCACAGCACAGTAAGCCGCTAGTATTGAGGCCGACACCGCAATACGCGTGGTATAGAGTTGGAGTCGACATTTTCCAGCAAGGTGGAAGTTCATACCTCTGTGTCTTCGATGCTTTGTCCAATTTCCCAGAAGTCGAAAAACTAACGGACTTGACCACTATATCTGTAATCAAAAAGCTAAGTGCCATTTTTGCTAGATATGGCATCCCAGTAGAAGTTTGCAGCGATAATGGTCCTCAGTTTTCATCCTATGAATTCGCACGTTTTGCCTCCAGATACGACTTCCATCATGTGACATCTAGCCCCGGATTCCCTCAGACCAATGACCTCGCTGTAATAGGCGTTCAAATTGTCAAACGAATCATGAAGAAGACTGCGGAAACGAAACAGGACTTGTGGCTTGGGCTGTTGAGCTATCGTCCGTCACCCCTCGAAGATGGTCGTTCGCCTGGTGAACTCCTCCAAGGCAGACGCCTACGCACGAGACTTCATGACTTCAGCCACCACTCAAGCATTCCCGTGACTAAGCACAAACAGTCTGATGATCGCGGCAGATTCTTTCCAGCGCTCAAGAAAGGCGAAGTTGTACGCGTCAAAGACAAGGCATGGACCAGAAAGGCGCAAGTGCTAAAACAAGTCGCACCGAGATCTTACGAGGTGGCCACAAAGGACGGCAGAAGGTTTCGACGTAACCGGCGCCACCTACTGAGGGCAGGTGAGCAGTATCGGGAAGACTTTGAAAGTGAGTCCCCATCGAGCGATGAACGTGATGGCCTCGACGAGCCAGGACGGGCTCGGCATGAGCACAGTGACGAACATCGAAGGCCCGGTAACAGATCATCCGAGCAGCCACCCGTACAAGTTTCAGTTCCTCAGCAAGGCGTGCTTCCTCCCCTATGCAGGTCTGCTCGGGAGTAATGACCACCGGATCTACTACGCTGTGATAGTAACTCTAATCAAGTAACTAAAGTTGTTTGTTTTCCCGCGGGAAGATGTATCGATCGAACAATCCTTGTAAGCTATGCGCACGCATGCACCACCGTCAACGAAACTAATCTTAGATAATGGCCACACGTGGTTATCATGCTGCATACTATTTATACGCATTCCTTGTTTGAATAAACGGTCTTTTGTTACAGGCTTCCATTCGTCACAGATCTGATACAGGAACTATAAGCTTTTACTACGCAGAAGCGTTCCTTCATACATGTATTCCTTTTTTATATCATCTCCAGTTACGGCACTTTCCAAAAATCAAGCTCTTCTGAGGCTAAACATGATGATATTGGCCACATGTAGAGCTTCTGCTACGCCTATTACTATTCGTTTTGACTCTAAGTGACTTCGTCACAAGGGAAAAAGGCAGATGTTCACTCTGCCTGACGTCGACATCGGCACTTGTTTGAAGCAGTCAGCCCCTTAGAACACACTTATGTGTAGAGTAAACAGCTAAAGAGGCCACAAAGTGTCACAACGTAAAAATATTGCTGATAAAAAATCAATTGATAATAAAACTTTAGGAATATTAGCACATTTTTTGCACAAAACTTTCTAATCATTTTTCTTAGGCTCCACCCGTGTTTTGACGTGCCCGACAGTAAATACTACTTTGAAGCCTAATAGTGTTGGCTTCTTCGGCGTGTGACCGAACTTTGTTGGGGTGTTTTCAGACGCTTATCACATGTTTCGGGTGAGCCCTACATTACTATGTACCAACCCCACCTCCTTACCACCTGAAATGCCTGGGTAACCGTCCTGCCCTGCGGCCCCGACCACCCAGCCCAACAGAAGTTGGTGGCTTGAGCATGGGCTGACGTCGGTGCTACAGGGAGCCCGGAATATGAAGGTAGACTGCAGAGCACATTGACCCGTTATTGTTTATGCGCTGGCAAACGATGGTACAATGAAGGCCCAGTCCTGCCAATACAAAATCAATCTTGGCAGACACAGCCTATAGGTATGCCAAAATCGTCCATTGCAGCCAGCCGAAATTTGACATTGGTACTGCCATCATACAAGGACGGCAATGAAGGGCCATCGTAGACAACCAAAATGCGACATTGGTACTGCCATCATACAAGGACGGCAATGAAGGACCATCGCAGCCAGCCAAAATTCAGCATTGGTACCGCCATCATACAAGGCCAGCAACAAAATGACATCGAATCCCACCATTATAAAATATTGACACTGTCATTGTTTATTGACAGAAAAATACCCATAATTTCCAGACAAAAAAGTTACACCTTCTCCCACTAAATCCAACCTAGTGTAGATGGAAAGGAGTGGGCGTTAACGCTTGCAATTGCGGTGGTGTGGACGCGGCCGTTCATCGTGGCATTGCGAAAGAGAGACATCTGGTGAGGCGCGAAGCACGCAGTGATAGTTCTACTGAAACATTCCAACCCCTGTTAATGGAAAATAGTAGACATAAGACACCGATTGGACATAGAGACCCGCAGTCCACTTTTATTTAACGCACACGCTGCGAATGTTCATCATTGATCAACGCGCAGGAGAAATTTCTCCCCAGCACAACCATGAAGATCAAGATCCAGTGCAGGGTGGCCAGTGAACGGTTGTGCTGCGCAAGCAGTCAGCTTTTTTTTTTAATAAAAAAAGAAACTCACTAGCAGACGCCTGCGTCGGTGTTGTGAGGTGAAATATGGGAGAGCGTAGGAGAGGAGGGGGAGGCGGCACGCATGCGCAATGGGTGTGCAAACGCCACGGTGAGGGGTGCCTAGAGAAGAGAGAAATGAGGAGAGTATTTGCTAGCAGACGCTGCCTGCGTGGGCGTTGCGAGGTGAGAGGGGATGAGATACACATGCGCAACAAGGGTGGTGACGCCGCACACCGGATTGAGTGCCCCTTAGAAATTCCGCATTGAACCATCGCAATGACATTCTGTAAGGACGGCAACAGAATGCCCTTGTTGCCAATTTACAATATTGGCAGTGACGTTTCATGGCAAACACAGCCTATCTTTGTTGGTCAAAATCAAAACTGATACTTCTATTACTGCATTGTCATTCCACTACTCAGTTGGCTTGCAGTATGGCGCGAAATACGTTTCCGTCGTAGATATTTAAAATTGTGGAATAAAGGTTGCCCCAAGTGCTTAGCAGAGTTTCTGACCTGCTGGAAAGGCATTTATAAAAAATGAAAAAAAAAACAGAATCACAATAAATCATACAATGTTTTCTAAAAGACCATTTTAATTGTGCGATATAGCCAGCTTTTCCACCTCGACCCTTAAAACAAAAAAACACACTAAATTATTGCCTTTACATGGATTTACAGTGCGTGTAACATTGATGAGGTAATAGACAACAGAATTCCAGTTTGCTTCGGAAGTGGTTGTTTTACATTATTGACAATCTACAACGATGCGACAGTGAGCGAACCACCTCGTGCATTTTTCAACCTGATTGTTTTCACTTTTTCATAAGCCATTCGCAGATGAGTGACGATGTGTTTTCAAAGCTCTTTGACTTTCCGCCGCATATTTGTGTTATTATCATGTTCAAGATCCTGTTTCCTTCCCTCCATTTATATTGCGTTCCGTGTTTTTTACGTGGAATATGTACTATGTATTTTCTTTAGATTCGTTAGTTTGTGAATGCCAATGTGGTGGGCTTTGTAGTGCGGGCTGAAGTTTATTAGTTGGGTCATCGCCCTTATCAATGTTGTAGAATTATGGCGTGTTATTTTATTCCTTGATCGCGCTGTTCCATGGCCGCTAAAAATCTACTTTTTATTTTCCTTCGCCGCTCGTGTCACGCAAGCAAATCTTGTAATCGTAAAAGTCAAATTTCGACTTGTTTTGTTACTGCATTCTTTGAAGCTCTAGTCGCAGGCACCGTTCAGTTAATGAGTAGGCCATCTACTTTCTCCTAGTTCAAGGGAGATAGGAATTACAGTTGTACCAAATGGATGTTCAAGTTTATCCATTCATGTATTTCATTTTATGAAGGGGCTCTCGTTGGAACATACTGTAGGTGAAGGCAGCGCTGCAAAGGTGAGGACAGTCTATGTAGACCTTTTTTTTTTTTCTGGCCTCAACTTCGCAGCGCTGCCTTTGCCTGCATCATTTTATACTACACTTTGCTTTTGACTAAATTCCTCTGGAACCTTCGAGAAGTTGACCGTTCAAGTGAGCACTAACAAATAGAAATTTTGGCCGTGTGTGTTTCTAGGTGACACCGTTTCCATTTGTAATATATTATTGTTATTCAAAGCATTCAGTGTCGGCTCTATGCAACTCTTGTCTGTTATCTACAAGCAAGCGAACAACAGCTAATTATTTTCAAAGCTCGCAATATCTACATTATTTACACTGTATACACTCATTATAGTCATCTGTTTATTCACATTTCGAGGAGATTACTCCTGCTGCTTGCCTAACTCGACAGCGTGGGCAATATGCATTCATTTACACGCAAATATACCTCATGTTAAATAACACATTCGGCGGTAAACTTGCGAAAGATGGCTTATTAACAAAAAGGCTGGCAAGAAATGTTCGCGTTAGAAATATTTGTACAATATTGGTAATACGCTTCACGGATATTGTTGGCTTCAGCCATCTTTGCCATGATTGGTGATATATGGGACAGAGAATATTGGCTGTAGCCATCTTTGCAAGGTGGCTTCGAATTTCGGACCAATAAACATTTAGGTGTAGGGAAGCCCAAAAGCCAACGTACGACCAATACTTCAGTTAATGTTTGCCTAGCATGGACCGAGATTGCTCCATTGCCATTGTGCTGTCTAGGTGGATACTGTCTAGTGTTTGTGAGGAGTGACCCTTCTGACTCATCGCAATCATACCGCTCAGTGTGAATGGATAAATGGGCATTTTCTACCAACACCACCGCCAGTGCCCGCGTATGAGGAGTAAACCTTCTTTGTGGCTTCAATTAACAAACAAGCATGTTAGTGATATGTTAATAAGCCTTTGCAACTCCACAAGCCACTCTCGGCTAAAAATTTTGGTTTCTCTGTGGGAGTTACGTCATATCGTTAAATTCCATGAATTATATGATGGACTAGGCTGTCAGTTCAAGCTCACACTTTCATCAACTGAAGTGGCCGCCTGCCTCCGCGAAAAAAGTGGTGAAGTAAATGAACTAGTATCTTTTCTTTTTTCTTTCTCATGTGCCGATATAATGAATTGGAACAACTTACTTTATTGATTGAGAAAAATATGAACGGTGCTTGCAGTGGCGTATAGCTACCAAATTTATGCGCTCCTATTTCATAGCTCTTTGTCACTGCACGCTTCCCGATGATGCGCAATGCATCGCAGTGTCAATCCGGAGTTCGTGGGATGTCTCATGCTGAGGAAGAAAGCAAGGCGAAGTTGCATTTGGCGTGCGGGCATGCATGGCGGGGCGGTATTTTAGGGCAAGAATATGCGCAGCGCAGCTATTATTCTTATTCACATTAATTACGTGACTACCCTGAGAATAGTGTAATGTCATTGGGCTTTGAAATTAACTTGCTATTATCGATGCACGCGCAGGAAGCAGGCATAACCGCCCTGCGATGCTGTAACGACGAACGTATTTTCGACGTAGCGTGAGCATTCATTCAGGGGTCAGATTAAATTACAAGCCATGGAAGTGCCTTCTTTCCATGGCCTAAACGAAAGTTTACAACAAATTAGAATCATGAAAATGTCCAAGGCAAGCATTCAGTACCCATATCGAATGCCTAGTTGATATGAGCGTTCTTATTGTGGCCTGATCACCTCACCTTGTGCATGGCTGTAGGTGTAAACGCCTTGCACGCCCTTGTGTGGTGCAATGTGCCATTCTTGAGATTCCTCGTGTTAGTGGGCTTATAGCACATCATAGGCTGCGCGCAAAGACCTTTTCCTCACCTTTGTTTTGTTTGCCGTCGTGATAACACCACATGACAGGGTCAAGACATTGGAGCGTTGCTCTTTCGCTGGCGACGTCTGAACTATGGCGGCTGATTCATCAGGTTTTAGCTTTTGGGCGATAGTAAGTAATCCAGAGCAGTTGTTCCGTTTTGCATTTTTTCGTCCAAGTAGCACGTAACCCTGAGAGTAGAAGTTATGAGTAATAAAACATCTGACAAATGATCCCTGGGGAGTACAGTGACCGAGGCACAGGCGGGCAAGCTAAGAATATTCGCCTGACTATGTGTCACTAATATAAGCGTTATTCTGCAGTAAAACGTAAGTTGAATGAAGTAAAGTAAATATACAATAATTTGGAACTGTAACGAGAATAGTGAGTGAAACTAAAATAAAGTATTTTCATTACATTGCACTGAAAAGCGCCGAATACCAGTGTTTTAGGTTTCTGCTTCTAACTAAAGTGTATGAGACTCATTTTTTTTCTGAAAACCTCGTTCTAAATCACTTGTGCATTGATGAAATTAAAACTTTTTTGAAAATACAGCAGGATGAGATTACCGGTTAAGTATTCCGGTTCGGCCAAGAGTGCTACCACAAAGGATGCTATAGAAAAAGAGAAGAAGAAGTTGGAACCCAGAAGCGGTGCTCGGTCTGGTTTCTTCACCGATCGATAGTTTTTCTTCACAGGCGCAATGTTAGGATTAATTAATCTGTGACGAGAATAGGATGTTTATATGACTGTAATGTGCACCAAAATAAAGTGCCAAATACTCGAGATCTTAGAGATACATTCAATGAAATGATGGCAGTCTTCCGTACAACCGTGGGTGTTTAATGCATGAGAAAGCATAATGATACCGAAATGTGAAAATATCAAAAACACAAGTGCACTCTCATGCTTTTGTCTTATTAAAAAGCTTCAAGTACATAGCATCAACATGCATACAGCTCCCGATTGCTTTGCTCTTAATCATTTCGACAGCTCCGTGCGCAATCATGTGTGCGTGTGCGATCGGCATATTGTGATACGCTTGCTTCATACGTACACGTTATACAGGAATGCACAAATGTTTATTTAGCACTAGAATTTATAAATAATTAGGCATTTCAAAGCTTTTGTCTAAGTAACGACTGCTACACTTACGAATAATTTCCTAGTGTTTGTTTTCTTCATTTATTTTGCAGTTCATAATATTACATACACTTTACCTATAACAGTCTCTGTCTTCGAAGCCAATGCATGTGAAGGACTCGGAGAACTCAAGCGCAAGTGCTGCATATGATGCACTGGCTTTCTTTTAACGCATACGTAGTGGTGTAATACAGCAAGCAGGAATTCTCAAAGTGGAGCTCAACGTGATGCACATAAGTAAGGACCAGTGGGGCGTATTTCGTGACCTCCATAAAGGACATGCCACAGCCCCAGAGCTTTCTCCGCCCAAGCACTCCGTACCAGCGAAAACTGAATCGTCCGGTCATGGTGTTCAGCACAGGGTTCAACCCACCACTTCACTGAAGCCTTCTACACTTATTGGTTACCTGGTCGTGCTTCTCAATGAAGTTAGACACTCGCTTGGCTTGGGCTTACCGCAGTGTTTCTTTCACATGCCGCATATGGTGCCTCGCCTGATCATGGTCATGGAAGAGTGTTGTGAGTGGTTAAATGTGTTTCGCAATAAATTAATCACAGCGGTTGTTTTCGAACCACAGACGGTCATAGACGTCATCGCCGAAACCAAAGTGCTGCTGGAGAAACTCCCGCCGAAAAGGGGCGTTGTTCCCGGCGAACGCAATCCCACAATCCTCACCTTGACGCCGCAACACCACGTGGTTTGACGCATTTGACATTGCGAACTTACTCACATTGCAGCCAACGACGCGCATGTTTGTCTATGATGCTGCTAACGACATAACTGATAACTCAGCCAATGGAAACTGCTCATGCCACAGCTGCCATACGGTTTCTCGTTTTTCCTGGCCATACAAAGTTTTACCGGTAAAAACATATCAGTAGGAGCCATTAGGTGAAGTTCCAGAAGTTCAGCGTCCACATCATCGCAGAAACTGTTCGTTAATTCATTGGCATTGAGTTTCCTTACTGAAGGAGCTGCAATATTTAGAGTTTTTAGACGTCTTCCTTTCCTGATATCAAGTTTAGTTAGTGGCTACCAACGTACGGTGTGCCTCGGACACTGCTGCCGTTCGCGGCTCTTTTCTTGTGCTCAATGTTTATGATTTTGCGTTTGACTAACTTGGGATAGTCATTTTATTCGAAAATTTGTAGGTACAGGGCAGGCACACGTTTGAACTCGTCGATGAATGAAGCTTGTGAACTTGTGCTGAAGAATAAAATTTCGCATTTCACAAAGATACACAAGTTGCGTTTAGCTATCTGCTTCACTGGGAATAAATTGATGCTTCGTAATTCCCAACGAAAATGTAATAATGTTTGCCAAGTAGTTCAGGTAATGGTTAGATAAAGTAGCAGGCATATGAAAAGTAGCATGCATATGAACATTTTCTTCACTTCAGCGAAAAAACATCAATCTTGAAGGAGAGTGCATAGCCTTCCATTAACCGACCTTCACATAAAAGAACGCCATTGGCTATTCCAGTTTCATGAAATGGAGTAATGTGCAATACCTTATTTGCTTACCTGATTTGCTGTAACGGTCATGAAATAAAATGTACAAGGTTTCTGCTGCAATACTATGTCAGAGTAGTTGCTGCTTCTTCCCAGAACAATCCAGTAGGAGTAAATAACGTGAGTCCACACCGAATTAACCTGGTGGGAAAAATTTAGGTGCAGTTAGTTTTTTATCGCGTACACTTAACGTTGCGGTAACTTAACATTTAAGAGAATACGTTACAAATATTTTGTAAATACTGCGCCTCTGAAGACCAACAGCGAAAAAAGTTTTAATTATTGGCCTTACACTATTAAAACAGTAGTGTACATACGAGGGCATGAAGGGGCTTTTGGCGGTGTTTTGAAAGATAGTGAAAGTTCACCTTAAATATTTTACACAAGAAACGTTTCTGTAGAGGTGCATCTGTAATTTACCTAGCGATCATTTTCAATGAACGAGCGATAATTTTGGAGAAAAATACAACAAATGTTAATCACCAATAATTTTTAGCTGACATTAATAACTATTGATCTTCAAGCAGCGAGAATCTAAGAATAAATATTGAGAAAAGCTGGGCTTTAACGAGTATCCCCTGATTATTTCAGAATGACTTACCATTGGAAATATATGCCACATGTATTCTCGTTCTGACATAAGGCAAACGACGTTGAATTTTGTATTTGTTGGCAGCCCGCTATAGACACGCTTCAGAAAACTCATTGCAGTCTCATTTGACTCAATTGGCACAGTTGAGGTTACAATCGAAGACAAGTGCATTTTTGAGGCAACCAGTGGGGTGACGTGAACTGAAAGACAATTGAATGCGATTGTGTCAACGTCTTCAGGCTTCATGCTCTCAAATGCTGGTTTCGTAATATTTCTCTGTGTAGAAAGCAGACACACAACTTGAACAACACTAAAGCAAGGCACAAAGCCCACCTGGTTTGTTAATATTAATTTTAAAGGCTTATTTTGTTCTATACTGTTTTGTAAGCTTGATCATCATCAGGGCTTGTATAAACATTTTCATGTCACGCATCATTAGTGTGTACCGAAGGTAACTATTCTACCTATTGTGTTTTGATCGCCTGTGCGCCTGTTCTTTTTTGTCTTGTTTTTTTTTGCCTTTTCTTGTTACCTGTATTTGCGCATGTACCACGGCTTTCCACCCCTGATCAATGCATGGGTAGGGGAGCCTTTGTCAGGCAGTTGCATCTGCCTTTAGCCCCTTCATCCCAGACCATGACTGTCTGAATAAATTTTAAAAAAATAAATTTTGCTAATCAAACACGGACAAAAGACGTGCTCAAAGCGTTCACTATAACAGTGCACGTGAATGTATATGGGAACCTTCGGTATCTCTTGCTAGGGCTGCTGAATAAAAAGAAAGTGCGGCCTGCTGTGCGGCGCCGAAGCGGCTGGACGGGCCTATAGTTCACCTCGCACCCGCTCTGGCGCCACCACATCTTCTTGGAGAAACGCTTTCACACGCATTTCTACGTGACACAGTAGAACATAAGCCGTTTCGTAGCTGTATATCACAGGTTCGACTATGAATCGTTATTCGGAGTACCTATTACACCACATATGTGAACAGTTTGCCCAAGGAGGGCCCATAATTCGCAGATTGTAGCCCTCAATACTCTCCATGAATGCTGCCCATTTGACTCACCTGAAATGGAGAGGGTAACTGATGCCGTACTTGGTGAGGCGATCCATGGACAGATTCCAAAGGCTAACGCATCAGTCCACCGTAACGCACCGCGATAGCATACGTTGCACGCACAGGGAACGTTTGGCAGGGTGATTCGATGTTGTCGTCTAGAGGTGGCAGCATGTATCTGCTTCAGCACTCGTTTGTGACAAAAATAGGTGCTTTGTTATACATATTACGTATCTCGATACAATTTTTTACACTGTATATTGCAAGGGAATACGTTGTGCTTCAATTTAACATCTTTATTCGCGTTAGAGCTGGTCAGCGGCACAAAACAGCTTCATGGCGGCACACCACTAAATGACCGTCTGCCACACACGCGTGCACCGAAGAACCGTACTCGATTACAAAAACATGAAGCAAACTGCCCTAAACACACGATGGCACATGAAAGTCCTCATGTAACCACACGGAAACAAGAAGTGCTCGCTCGCTGGATTTCGTGCCGATCGGTTGTGCCCCCGCGATCTTCCACGACAGCGCAGCTCTGCCTGACTCGCTCGCCCTACGCCATCTCCTGACGCCGACAAGAGCTCTCACCGAGTGGTGCCCCGTCCTCGCACTCCTGCGACCTTGTCCGTCTTTCCTATCTTCTCCTTACTTCCGTGTGTCACTGTCCCTGCGCCTCGCTCTCTCTATCTCTATACCTTTTAATCCTTTTATTCCTATCTTTTAGGAGCGAAGCTCCTTAAGGCGTGGGCTGTGCGTCCCCTGTATGTAGCCACCTCTCGTTCAGTTCTAAGTATTACGCTAGCCACCGCCCGATCTAAAGGGTACAGCCATATCCATCCGTCCATCCGTCCATCCGTCCGTCCACCCATCCATCCATCCATCCATCCATCCGTCCGTCCGTCCGTCCGTCCGTCCGTCCGTCCGTCCGTCCGTCCATCCATCCATCCGTCCATCCGTCCGTCCGTCCATCCATCCGTCCATTCATCCGTCCGTCCGTCCGTCCGTCCGTCCGTCCGTCCGTCAGTCCATCCATCCATCCGTCCGTTCGTCCGTCCGTCCATCCGTCCGTCCGTCCAAAAGATGCAAGATGTTATAAACTAGACGGCGGTACGTGCAGTTGATTATGAAAGATGCGAGGTGTTGTAAAATAGGAATGATGCCACATATGGCGCATGTCATCGTTCGATATAGTGCGGTGACGTACGCTAGGGGGAGCGTTGCAATAAAATCGAGTGGGCAAAATGTACGGAGGATTCATGGTTTACCAGGTTTACCTCCGGAGCTTCGCCCACTCATCATCATTCACTTCGTGGATATGGCGGCATTTTTTTAATCCCTCATTACCCCCCCCCCCTCGTGAGCTACTGTTGAGGTGTTTTCCGCCTGTTTGACAGTTACGGGGCTCACTTTTTTTTCTTTCTATGGAAGAATCAACCCCTTCCCCCGTATGCTTAGACGGTTTGAGCGCCAGCGCCCTCACCAAAAAAAAAAAGCGGCCGAAACTGTCAACTCTGCCCAGACGCGCTCGCCCATTGAAGGCGACGCGACGCAGCAGGCCACACCTTGTTTTTTACCCAGCGGCCGTGCTCTTGCTGTCCATTAGCAGCGAATTTCAGACGTTATTTTGTGACGTAGGCGTATCATTGCTAAAACAACTTGTGTATCATATGTTCACAGTGCTATAGATGTCGCCTTCCCACCATGAAACGTTCAGGTATGAGACTGCACGGGTTCAGTCTTGCCTCTTTTTCATCCGTGTGTTAACAGGTGTATATAAAAACTTAGTAAAATAAACGAGACAGTTCTTGTCTGCAATGTTTTGTCTCTCTTCCTTCCTAATCGTGCGAGATCTTGGTTGCCCTCTTTGCGAGCTTCTAGACCATCAGTTCAAGTGATGGTGCGAGTTCTCCGAAAACTTTAATAAAGTTACAAGAAAGCGTGAAAGCTATTGAATGGGTGCTGCAAAGATAATATAGAGATCATATTGTCGCAGTGCAACGCGAACAAAAGATGACAGCAGCTTACGGCAGCAAAAAGAGCCTATTCAGAATCAGCTGTACACCTTGTTTGTTTGTTTGTACCCTCTAATCCGTGGATCGTACCCACTCTGGGGGATTGGCCAAGAGAACATATAGTCTCATATGGACGATAACTGCATTATTGCTTACAACAAAAAAAAGGGGGGTGGGGAGTTGTATAGTGAAGACAGTATGTTAAAAAAAAGAAACCAAAGATTTAGATAGTGAGAAAAAAGAATCAACAACAAAGTAGACACTCATAGCTACAACTTGATTCTGGGAGCCGACCAGACAGCTGCTCAGCAAGACGCCTGCTTCGTTGTCATCCCGAAAAACCACCCGACCCACTAGCTGGAATCTACAAAACATTCCTATCATCGTTCTTTTTCATATAAACACGTGTCACTTGCCCCTCCTTATAAGAGCATCGCCCCAATGCTGATTCAGACCCACAGTATTTTTTAACGTGCAGTCAGTCACTCACATACGGCTTCATACGCACTACATGAACAAGTTCAAGCTGGTGCTGGCGACGCCTCGGGCATTGGGGACTGTCGGAGACGACCTCGTAGGTGACATCACTTAGCTGGCGCGATACTCGGTATGGCCCGAAATATCGCCTTAGCAGCTTCTCGGACAGTCCACGTTTTCGTACGGGTGTCCAAACCCACACTCTGTCACCGATTTTGTACGTTACAGTTCTATGGCAAGCATTGTAGCGGCCTGCGTCGTAGTCTTGTCGCTGGTGGATCCGTAAGCGGGCGAGCTGCCTAGCTCCTTCCGCGGGTTCAGTGAACACGTCAGCGCCTGGGTCGGTAGCGTCCTCTTCATGTGGCAACATCGCATCCAGCATGGTCCGTACCTCCCGTCCGTGAGCCAAGCTGAATGGAGTCATGCGAGTCGTTTCTTGTTTAGCCGTATTGTATGCGAACGTGATATAGGGTAAAATTTCGTCCCAATTCTTATGTTGGACATCCACGTACATCGACAGCATGTCTTCAATCGTCTTGTTGAGGCGCTCTGTTAGTCCATTCGTTTGCGGGTGGCTCGCAGTAGTCTTACGGTGAGTCGTTCCACTAAGCATCAGGACGTGGTCTAATAGAGCTGCCGTAAATGCTGTTCCGCGGTCTGTTATCCTGATAGTCGGAGCACAGTGGCGTAGCACAATATTTTCTATGAAAAATCTCGCCACTTCCACTGCGGTGCTCTTTTGGATAGCTTTTGTTTCGGCATACCTGGTTAGGTAGTCTGTTGCGACTATAACCCAGCGATTCCCTGCAGTAGAAGTAGGAAGGGGTCCCAAAATATTCATTCCCATCTGGTCAAACGGTGTACGTGGAACCTGAACTGGTTGCAGCTGACCGGCGGGTCTCTTTGGAGTTGACTTGCGTCGCTGGAAATTGAGGCAATTGTGAATGTGGTGCTTTACGGCTGTTGTGAGTCGTGGCCAGTAGTATCCCAGCTGTACCCTTGCCAATGTGCGAGTGTAGCCTAAATGGCCAGACGTCGGCTCGTTGTGACATGCTTGGAGCACTTCAGTTCGAAGGGGTGTAGGAATAACGAGCAAATAGGGAGCTCCGATGGATGAAAAGTTTCTTTTGTAGAGGACGCCATTGCGTAAGCAAAACCACGATAATGTCCTTGCAAAGACTCTAGGTGCCCTCGAAGAACGTCCGTCCACGTAATTAATCAAATCAAGCGATTCAGGGTCACCTCGTTGTCGCTGGGCAATCGTGGACGCGTCGAGAACACCAAGGAAGGCCATATCATCGTCGTCAGAAAGAGAAGCTGACTGTACTGGTGATTGAGACAGGTAGTCGGCGTCTGTATGGCGCTTCCCAGACTTGTGTATGACCGTCATATTAAACTCCTGCAACTTCAGACTCAACCGCGCTAATCGGCCGGTCGGATCTCTTAAATTAGTCAACCAATAGAGTGAATTATGATCCCTTATAACTTTGAAAGGGCGGCCATACAAATATGGGCAAAATTTCATAACTGCCCAGACCACGGGGAGGCATTCTTTCTCAGTTGTTGAATAATTGGCCTCCACGCGTGTTAGCGTCCTGCTTGCGTAGGCGATCACTCGTACCGTGTCTTCTTGCCCCTGCACAAGCACAGCTCCGAGGCCTACATTGCTTGCGTCAGTGTGAAGCATTGTTGGCGCTTGCTCGTCGAAGTGAGCAAGCACTGGAGGTGTTTGAAGACGTTGGCAGAGGTCATTAAACACTGCTTGCTGTTCGTGGTTCCACTCAAAGGTGGCGTCATCTCTAGTGAGGCGAGTTGACGGCGACGCAATCCGTGCGAAGTCGGCGATGAACCGGCGATAGTAGGCGCATAGGCCCAGAAAGCGCCTGACAGCTTTCTTATCGAACGGTACTGGGAACTGTGCCATGGCCGCATGTTTTTTGGGATCAGGCCGAACGCCGGTGCAGCTGACGACATGACCAAGAAACAGCAGTTCTTCAAAACAAAAGTGGCATTTCTCTGGTTTCAATGTGAGGCCTGTGGAGCGTATGGCTCATAAAACAACTTCTAGCCTTCTCAGATGCTCGTCAAAAGTTGGGGAAAACACTATGACGTCGTCTAGATTAACTAAACAGGTCTTCCAATTTAACCCTGAAAGTACAGTGTCCATGAGCATTTGAGAAGTAGTGGGCGCTGAGCACAGACCGAAGGGTAGAACTTTAAATTCATATAAACCATCCGGCCTCACAAAAGCAGTTTTTTCCGATCTCTTGGGTCTACCTCGATCTGCCAATATCCGCTTCTGAGGTCCATTGAAGAAAAGTAGCGAGCGTTTCGAAGCCTATCGAGGGAGTCATCAATACGGGGAAGAGGATACACATCTTCCTTAGTCACTTGATTCAGCTTCCTGTAATCCACGCAAAAACGCAGGGTACCGTCCTTTTTCTTAACTAGTACTACAGGCGATGCCCACGGGCTCTGTGATGGCTGAATCACATCATCTTTAAGCATTTTAGCGACTTGTTGCTATATCACTTCCCGTTCCTTTGGAGCCACACAATAAGGATTCTGGTGTATAGGCCTTGCTGCGTCGTGGGTATTTATTCGATGCTTCGTTAGCGGCGTTCGACCGACCCGTGATGTCGTTGAAAAGCAGTCCTGGAATTCTGCCAGCAGCTCAAGAAGTCTCGTTTGTTCGTCCCTTGACAACGTAGTACCAACGTCAAGATTAGGTACTGATTCTTCTTGAGGTGCTTCGTCTAGGGCTGATAAACTGCCTTGGATTTCTGCAGTATTGTCAAAGTAAGCGACGGCTGTACCCTTCGGGAGATGTCGGCGCTCAGTACTGAAGTTAGTGAGCAGCAAGTTTGTGTGTCCCGCAGTGACAGAGACTAGACCTCGAGCAACTTAAATACCGTGGCTAAATATCAGCGAGCTTATTTGGTCAGCAATACCGTCGCCGTCAAACGGCTCATCCCCTGCCACCGAAACAAGTGTACACAATCGTGGCGGGACGACCACATTGCCATCCGTCAGACGCAAAGGCGTATTTCTCGGCTCTGAACAATCGACTAAAGTAGGGCTGTCGTTACGAAACGCAATGACACTGTCAGGGACGTTGATGACGGCGCCATGTTCTCTCGAGAAATCCATTCTTATAATCAGGTCTTTACAGCATGAAGCGAGAACGACGAACGCCGCCACGAAAGTAGAGCCACCGATTTCGAGCCTTGCTGTGCACATTCCGACAGGCATCAGTAATTGGCCGCCTGTCGTCCTTAAGTGAGGTCCCGTCCACGCTGTGTTTACTTTCTTTAGGCGTACGGCAAGGTCATCACTGATAATAGAGAAGTCAGCCCCGGTGTCGACTAAAGCTTTGACTTGCTGTCCATCCACAAGAACGGTAAGGCCTGGGGTCACAGTTTCGTCCGTATTACGTCTTGACGGCTCCACAGCGTCCTGAGGTAAGAGCAATGGGGGCTTTTTTTCTTCGTCTTGACAGCCTGTAACCTCACCCCATGAGGTCGCTGCCTTCAGTTTCCCCGGTGGGGGCTGGGTGACCTCGCTCCTCTGGAGTCGGCAAAAGTGCGGCGCTGCAACGAAGGTGACTGGGCAGGAGAAGGAGAGCGTGGTCGATGTCGGAAGACCGGCTCATAATCAGTTATAGTTTCGTCATCATTGTTATGGCGGCCGTCGAATGGGGGTCGAGGTACCGGAGGTCCTTGAGAACCGACATCGCCACGGCGGGATACGTAGTCGTTGGTATGTCGAATGTCAAACCGTGGCCTGAGAGGGCGAGACGAATCGGCGCGGTGCCAGCAATAGCGGGCTATGTGGCCTACACCTCCGCTGTTGAAACAGAGTGGATGTCACAGAACGAGCGCTAAAAATGGGCGCGCCGCCAAATTCTTGCGATAACGGGCGGGAGAAACGCCGCTAGGTCAAAAGAAAACAAACATCCAAGGCGCCCCGGGCGCGCGCTCTCCCCGCGGAAGCGTGGCTTCGCCGACGAACCTCCTCATTCCACAACGGCGGCCCAGCAAGCACTCGATTTTTCTAGAAGGAAAGGGGCGTGGTCATACCGAGTTGAGTCATCCTCCGCGGAGGGTGTTCCAACCGTCTCGCTCTCCCCCCAGTCTTCACTGCGTATCGCGCCGACGAAATGACGAGAACCTTCTGGAAAGTCGCGCGGAAGGTATTTAACCGAGCAACTGAGGCGAGAGATCAGGAGAAGACGGAGTTAGCGCCAGAGCGCGTAGGGATTCCGCCGTGTAGTCGGCGAAGGTTTTGTCCGTAGGGACGAAGCAGGAGATGAAGAGGATTTCCACCTGCGGGGTGAAGGCTCGAGCTACAGGCAAGAGCGTGTGTTTACCGCTATCGAGCGAAGACGCGTGGCAACAGCTGCGTGTGTGAAGCTGACGTGTTTCCGGCGAAGAAGTTGAAGTTTGAAGAGTGGCCATGAAGACGCGAGGTTTCCTTAAAGAGAAACTTCAGGGGGCAGCGGAACGACAACAATGCTGGACTTCGAGGGAGTGATTCTCGGAAGAGTATCATTCAGACTTTTGTTCCAAGAACTTTGGACTGAATAGGTTTTCTATCTCTTTAGTCCTTAAGTGTCTTGGTTGTTCAATGCATGCGACTGCATTGTAGCGCGTATCGTTGTCTGTGTCCGTTGTTTTGAGTGTGGCTGATTGTACTGTGTAGTACGCTGTTTGATTGGTGACGTATTGTATGTAACTATTGTGGAGTGTGCATTCTTGTGTATCATTTCGATCTGCCATTGTTGGGAATATAATATTTGTTTTGTTTATCAACTCTCGGCCCTGACTTGTTCTTTGGGCCACAGCCGGCGTCCACTGGCGCGCCAAAAAGGACCACTTCTAAATTGTCCACGCTTTCGTGGTGCAGTTCGGGGGGCCAATACTTCGGCCCTTGGAATTAGCCCGGCGATCGCCTCCCTAATTAACGGGACTGGTGTGACAATTAATCTGGCGTCCGCGACACAGGACCTTTTGGTGCTCAGTGTGTCCAAAGTAGTGAGAAAGAGCCTCGATTTGTTGATAGTGCTATCGGAACAATTTTGTGTGCTGCTCTGTGTTCTCGTTAACGAGTGCAGGGGAGTGTTCCAATAGACTGATTTAGGCAGATACTTTTTACACGCGGCAAGACTTTATTTGCGAGACACCATGGATCTCGAAAAGTTAGTTGCTCTTGGTGAAAAGATGGGTCTTTCTGGCGCCGAACTACGGAAATGGGTAAGCCAGAAGGAGAAAGAGGTGGTGGAGAGAGAGAGGTTGGCAGCTGAGAGGGCCAAGGAAGAAAAGGCAGCTGAGTTGGAGAGATAAAAGCTGGCAGCTGAAAGGGCGAGAGAAGAAAGAGAGCAGCAATTGAAGTTGGAGCTGGAGAGAGAAAGGTTGGCAGCTAAGAGAGCCAAGGAAGAAAAAGCAGCTGAGTTGGAACGAGAGAAGTTGGCAGCCGAAAGGGCGAGAGAAGAAAGAGAAGCAAGGGAGCGACAGCTGAAAGAAGAAAGAGAAGCGGAGATGGCTGAAAGGGAACGGCAGCGGCAGCACGAGATGGAACTCGAGCGGCTCCGTCTGCAACAGCGAAGTGAAACTCCCGTCCAAGCTAGAGTTGAAAGCAGCGAACGGGAAGATCATGGCTTGCGCTTGAACCTAAGCAAGCTGCTCGTAGCGTTTGATGAGAGGAAGGACGACCTTGACGCGTACCTTCACAGATTTGAGACGATTGCAAGGAGCCAGAATTGGCCGGAACATCAATGGGCAACTGCTTTAAGTACCTGCTTGAGTGGTGAAGCGCTCAGTGTGTACGGTAGGCTGACGCCGACCGATGCTGCCAACTATACAAAGGTGAAAGCTGCTTTGCTGAAGCGATTTAGATTTACTGTAGAAGGATTCCGGGACAGATTTCGGACAGGAAAGCCAGCTGATGGTGACACGGCTACACAGTACGCCGCCCGACTTAGCCATTATTTCGACAGATGCATTGAACTTTCAGGGACAGCGCAGGAGTACGATGAACTTAGATAGCTCCTAATTAGAGAACAATTTCTTACTAGTTGCCACCCAAGCCTGTCGCTGTACTTGAAAGAGAGGAAGGCCGAGTCAGTTGAAGGAATGCTTGAATTGGCTGATCAATTCTTTGAAGCACAAGGTGGCACTAATTTGGCCAAGGTCAAGAAGGATTGTCCCGACGATTCGAAGAAATTGGCTCCCGTAGAAAAGAAGCGTGCACCAGAGAGCATTCCGCGATGTTTTCTGTGCAACCGAGTGGGTCATCGCGCGAAAAACTGTCGAACGATCTTTACGAGCCCTACGGCAGTAAAATGTTTTAAGTGTGGTCAGACTGGGCACAAAGCAGACGCGTGTCGAAACGGAGTGACTCAAACTCACCAGGTATCCTGTGTGCAAGCGGCACCGAAATCTGATAATAATGCCGTCACCGATGGATTCGTAGAGTTGAAGAATGGGGAGAAAATTCCTATTGTGGGTGCTGTAATGTCAAAACAGCCAACCGGTGTTGCGAAAGGAATGCCAACGCTGCCTGGAAAAGTTGCGGGCAAAAAGATTACGGTGTTAAGAGATACCGGCAGCTCCACTGTTATCGTGCGGAGAAACTTGGTACGGGAAAGTGAGTTAACCGGCAAAACGAAACCGGTTTGCTTAATTGACCGTACAGTTCGGATGCTTCCCGAAGCAGAGATTGAGGTTGAAACCCCATACTTAAGCGGGAAGGTTACGGCTTTATGTATGACGGCCCTCCTTTACGACCTTGTCATCGGAAACATCGACGGGGCCCGAGGACCGAATGATCCGGAATGTTTGGGAGAAGACCTTAAAATAGAGCCCTCGCCAACCCAACGACCGCGAGATACAGTGGAGGAGCAACCCGTGACGGATCCCACTCGAGCCCAAGGTGAAGCCGCGGTGCAAGGGACTATGAATGATAAGATTATCGTGTTGAACGAGTTCACGGGCCGGGCAGCTGGACTTACGTCGGCACGACCTCAACCGACCGGCAGTGTAAAGGTGACGGAGTCGGCCAGCCGAGCCAAATGTAGAGACATGAACAAGCTGGTAAATAAACAGACAGGACCCGTCGAACGTCATGTCCCGTTAACGGTGTCGGAAGTGACAACGATGGCTGAGACGCCACCTCAGATATCGTCGTTGGAAAGGGCTCGCCGAAAAGGAACGTGGAAACACAAGAAGAGATCGAGCGAGCACCGCAAGAAAGGGCGCAAGCGCCGCTCGGAATGCACCGGATAGGTGTCGAGGTCGAATCTGAATGTGTTTGGCAGTGCGGAGTGACATATGTTGTGTTAATGTTCTTGTTATCCTGTGTCAAAAGTGTATGTCGAGCGAGTCAAAGTGTTCTGTGCGATGATGTGATGTATAGTGTTGTATAATTGTTGTAAAGACAGAACCTTGTACGTTTGTATTGTTTGGAATGTGTGATGAAGCGTTGTACTCATGTACCTACGGTTATATTTCATGTGTGTGAGATTGAATGTAATGTCCAATCGTATTGAGTGATCTGTTGTGAATGTGAAGTGTCGTGAGCGACGGTTTGTGTTACAGTCTTTCAGAGTGTGTGGTGACTGTTCGCGTTCGTTTGTGTGGTTTTGAATATTATGAGATAATATTCTTAAAGTGGGGGGCAGTGTCACAGAACGAGCGCTAAAAATGGGCGCGCCGCCAAATTCTTGCGATAACGGGCGGGAGAAACGCCGCGAGGTCAAAAGAAAACAAACATCCAAGGCGCCCCGGGCGCGCGCTCTCCCCGCGGAAGCGTGGCTTCGCCGACGAACCTCCTCATCCCACAACGGCGGCCCAGCAAGCACTCGATTTTTCTAGAAGGAAAGGGGCGTGGTCATACCGAGTTGAGTCATCCTCCGCGGAGGGTGCTCCAACCGTCTCGCTCTCCCAGCCTTCGCTGCGTATCGCGCCGACAACATGGCGAGAACCTTCTGGAAAGTCGCGCGGAAGGTATTTAACCGAGCAACCGAGGCGAGAGATCAGGAGAAGACGGAGTTAGCGCCAGAGCGCGTAGGGATTCCGCCATGTAGTCGGCGAAGGTTTTGTCCGTAGGGACGAAGCAGAAGATGAAGAGGATTTCCAGCTGCGGGGTGAAGGCTCGAGCTACAGGCAAGAGCGTGTGTTTACCGCTATCGAGCGTAGACGCGTGGCAACAGCTGCGTGTGTGAAGCCGACGTGTTTCCGGCGAAGAAGTTGAAGCTTGAAGAGTGGCCAATTGAAGACGCGAGGTTTCCTGGAAGAGAAACTTCAGGGGGCAGCGGAACGACAACAACGCTGGACTTCGAGTGAGTGATTCTCGGAAGAGTATCATTCAGACTTTTGTTCCAAGGACTTTGGACTGAATAGGTTTTCTATCTCTTTAGTCCTTAAGTGTCTTGGTTGTTCAATGCATGCGACTGCATTGTAGTGCGTATCGTTGTCTGTGTCCGTTGTTTTGAGTGTGGCTGATTGTACTGCGTAGTACGCTGTTTGATTGGTGACGTATTGTATGTAACTATTGTGGAGTGTGCATTCTTGTGTATTGTTTTCGATCTGCCATTGTTGGGAATATAATATTTGTTTTGTTTATCAACTCTCGGCCCTGACTTGTTCTTTGGGCCACAGCCGGCGTCCGCTGGCGCGCCAAAAAGGACCACTTCTCAATTGTCCACGCTTTCGTGGTGTGGTTCGGGGGGCCAATACTTCGGCCCTTGGAATTAGCCCGGCGATCGCCTCCCTAATTAACGGGACTGGTGTGACAGTGGACAGAGTGGAAATAGGGTCCCAGCGGCGGCTTGAATTTGGGGGCTGCTGCACAATAATATGGCATGTCACTAAAAAATGAAGTCATGCAGTTTATATAGCTGCAATTACTAAAAATATATCAGTTAAGTTACCGATATAATTGGCTGTGGCTCTTCGCGGCAGTAAAACTTTAAGGCGAAAGCTCTACATGCCTCATAAATTGACAAAAAGGAACGTCGGCACTAACGTGAAAGATATAGAAAGGCAAATGATCCAAGATTACGTCTTGTTGACGTGTTCGTGATGGCACGTAACGTCACTTTGACGTTAATTGATGCGCCTTTATGTGATGACTCTACCAGACAAAAATATCAATGCATTGTATAAAGTGGGCTGATACCACAGGCATTCAAATGGCAGAAGAAGTGCAGGCAGCTCGCAATAAAAGCAGTGCGACATCTCGTTATGTGCAAACACCTTTAAGAAGGTTTGCCGAAATGATTGATGCATCGACTAACCAGGAAATTCAACACTTAATCACAGGTTTATCAATGCCGACAAGTGATTGCCTTTTTTTGAGATCCCAAGTCTTTCACCAACATTTTACATAAAAAGATGTTATGAGGTGAGAACAAGGGTCCCGTGTGGTGCAGTTGTCCGCCGCCACCGTCGTCCATAAGCATCAATAAGAAAAAAAGACAAAAGCACGAAAGGCACATTGGGGTTCGAACCTGCGTCCCCTGCATGCCTGCTAAGTGTTCTACCAGGGTCGCGCCAGTACTTGAATCTTCGTTGCAAACTGGAGTTGGGCAGGCTTGATGGTGGGAAAGGAATCGGGCTAATATGAGTAACAAAGCGTTTTATAACAGTGAAAGAACAACCAGGTTTCACAAAATGCACATTGCGTAAAGATTGGGTCGACAAATGCTTTCAGCCATTACTAAAGCTCAAGCCATAATGCTTCTCGTCGTCAGCCAAAGCACAAAAAAATATCCCCAAATTGCTCGCAAGTGTGTATCGGGTACCACACTTCTCCGAAAATGACAAATAATAGCACAGGGAATCATCAATAAAGATTATCTATCAATGTGTAGAGCTCTCACAGCTTTGGAACAATGAAAATTACTATTGACTTGGCTTACATGAGTTCTGCCTCAACTGAAACGAATAATTTAATTTATAAGTGTGGTCTAACGTCCCAAAACCACCATATAATTATGATAGACGCCGTAGTGGAAGGCTGCGGAAATTTCGACCACCTGGGGTTCTTTAATGTGCACCCAAATCTGAGCACAAGGGGCCTACAACATTTCCGCCTCCATCGGAAATGCAGCCGCCACAGCCGGGATTCGGTCCCGCGACCTGTGGGTCATCAGCTGAGTACCTTAGCCAGTAGACCACCGTGGCGGGGCCATCAACGCATAGAAAGGTCGCTTCTGGCAGAAAGAAAGTCATTCAAGTGCGATATGATGGAGGTAAAGTTGCGAATAAAACGACGAAAATATGAGCATAAGCCGGGGCCCCTGTCAGGCGTTGTTCGCCTTTAGCTCCTGTACCTTTCTTGAAGTTGTCAAGATCAAATAAATCTTATTCTTATTCTTATTCTTAAAGCTGCTAAGTTCTTTTATGGTCTTCGGCTTAGAAAATTCGGCAACGGCATGGAATTTCGTTGGATCTGGAAGAATGCCATTTCGAGATACAACATGGCCCAAAGTAAGGAGTTTTCGAGCACCGAAGCTGCACTTCTTTAAGCTGAGCTGTAGACCAGCTGAGTTGGGGCAAATGAGCACTGTCTCGGGGCGCTGAAGATCCATTGAAAAGTCGCTTGATAATATCACGACATCGTCTAAATAACACAAACATGTCTGCCACTTCAGGCCACGGAGGATGTTGTCGATCATGCGCTCGAAAGTAGCAGGCGCATTGCAGAGCCCGAATGGCATGACGTGAAATTCACATAAGCCATCGGGGATAACGAAAGCCGTCTTGGCGCAATCAGCCTCAGTCATGGGAACCTTCCAATAACCTGAGCGCAGATCTAGTCACGAGAAGAACTCCACGCCTTGTAAGCAGTCAAGCGCATCGTATATGCGAGGTAGCGGTTAAACATCTTTGCACGTGATCTGATTCAACCAGTGCTAGTCGACGCAAAATCTTATTGAGCCATACTTTTTTTCTTGACTAGAACAACTGGGGAGGCCCACGGGCTGTTGGAGGGTTCAATAATGCTGCGCTTCAACATGTCGTCATCTTTTCCGCAATTATACGACGCTCAGGGCCCGACACGGACGCTGACGTAAAGGAGCGTGAAGGCCAGTGTCGATTCGGTGAGATACTGTGGATGCACGGCCCAAGGTTAGTTGCTGGTGGTCGAAGCTGGTGCGGAAGCGCTCGAGAAGGGCGATGATGCCAGCGCGCTGCTGGGCCGCAAGGTTGGTGTCGATGCTGCGCGAAATTTCGTCGATGAATGATGAAAAATAGGGTGACGCGGAGCAGTCAACAGCGTCAATAGGTAGCGTAGCCGTGTTGTTAGGAAGTACACGTGCGCTCCAGGGATCAACGTCATCGGGAAAGTCCAGGCATTTCCGCACAGTAACTTGGAAAGCCAGGCAAACGGATTTGATACATAAATTGCACTTGATCTATTGTGAATTGTTAGAACGGCGAAAGGGATCAGGAAGCACATGCGGTCAACAGCGCTTTCAGAAGGCGTAAAAAGAAGAGTTGAGTCATTAGAGACGTCACAGGAAAGCGGAACCAGGGCGGATGAGAACGAGGGTATCGAAGTGTCAGCGGCAACGAAAACTTTTGCTGGTGAAATGGGTGAGCCGAGTGAAGCAGAGTCGCATAGTGAAGAGAACTCCACTTCGGCGCGTGCACAGTGGATTATGGCATGATGAGTGCAGAGAATTTCCCGGCCTAATGTAATATCATGGAAAAGCTGCGGGAGCATTAAATACTCGATGGCATAAATAGCGTCAGCAATAACGACACGTGCTGTGCATGCAGCAAACGGGCGAATTCGTTGCTCGCTCGCAGTGCCCAAAGCGAAGAAGCAATGCGACTTTTTTTAGTCGGCGGCAAAGTTTCTCAGTCATTACAGACACTGCAGTGCCAGTATCGACCAGTGCAAAAGCAGGTATACCTTCAACAGAGATAGCAACGACGTTGGACGGCAAAAAACAGGGTCTTGTAGAGTTCGAAAGACCCGCAGTACTTGCCCCCGCAACTACGGCGTCTAGTTTTTCTCAGGAACAGGGTGAGGTCGACGTAGCATAGGGGAAAAGGAATGGTGTCGAGGCGAAGGCGACCGGTGTCTGTTGGAGTTCCGGCGAGGTGAAAATGTGTCCATGGTGGTGGGATTGCCAGATACAGCAGGCTCTGATCGCAGTGGCAAATCATAAGTGTTGGGCCGGACGTCGTCACGTAGAAAAAACTCACGCCGTTGGCAAAACCGTGCTGCGTGACCGTCAAATCCTTAGGTGAAGCATATGGGGCGGTTGTCTTGAGTGTGCCAAGGGTTCTGAAAGCGTGGTAATGTTCGGGAGAAAGGACGGGCAGCCTGGTGCATAAGCTCAGTTGATACGACAAAGGGGCACGTGGACGTAGGTGTTCGCGACAAATAAACGTAGGCGTTCGCGACAGGTGAACGTCGGGTTCCGCTCAGTGCTTCGGCATAGGTCAGTAGAGAAGCCACAGGTGTGGCGTGAGCTGCTGGTAGCGCCCCGGACACTTGCTCCTGGAAGACTCGCTGTATTGATGGCGCTAAAGTAGACGGGGCACCTTCGAAGGTATAAAGCACGAGGGACAACTGGTGTGCGACTTCTCGTACAAATCGCTTAATCTCGAGAAGCAAAGTAGTGTGGTCTACAGCAATGCCAGCCGACGCTAAAGTGGAAATCGTTGCCCATGACACGCTGGCACGACGACTAATGTGACACTGCTTCCAGAGCTCGTCAAAGCTCTGATAAATTTGGATCACTTCCGCTACCGTTTGCGGGTTCTTGGCGACAACATCTGAAATGTGTAGTCAGTCACGCCTTTTAAGATGTGTTTGGTCTTCTCGGCTTGTGACATGGCCGAGTTGATACGCCAGCAAAGGTCGACCGCATCTTCGATATAAATGGTGTAATTTTCACCGTTTTTCTGAGCCCTAGTACGCAAGAACTGTTCGGCCGTAGTTTGCGAAGCGCTGGACGGCCAAACAAGTCCACAAACGCCGTTCGGAAGGCCAACCAGGTGGGAAGGTCCCTAGATTACGGTACCACAGACTGGCGACGTCAGTCAAATAAAGTTAGACGACGGTAGCCTAGTGCACATCGTCCCACTTGTTGTGCTTGCTCACCCGGTCGTATTCGTCGAGCCAGTCTTCCACGTGCTGGTCTTGTCATCGGTTCCACTGAACGTCGGTGGATCACGTTGCCGAAAGGAGCCGAGACAAATAGGAGCTGCAGTAGTTGGAGTCGAAGCGGCCGCCTGCTGATCGTCATCCGTGGACATAGTAGCAATTGAAAGCAACGTACGGTTTCGCAATTCCAGGAATATGCGTTACCCCGCACCACCCCCAATCAAATTGGGGCGTTTAAGAGCGCCACTCTTTCATATAATAGCAGAGCGGGGACGACAAGTCAAGTGGTAATGGCGGAACCAGCCTAATACTGATGACTTCAGATGGATGGTGCTCTCCCACAGTGGGGGATGGAACCAGCCTGTGCACCAAGCAACCCAAAAATTGTCTTTTCTACAGACTGAGGGATACCCTCTCCCTTTCTGGGTAGCACTCATCTTTTTCACTACAAGTAATATTTTATTGATTTTCAAAAGATAATACCCCATTGCTTTTCTTGCTAATTTTTGTAATAGGCTGATAATCATTGAGTAATGTGCAAATATAAGCTACTACAAGTTTTCTCTGCCAATCCCCCAGAGTGGGTATGTGCGCTGTTCACGGGCAACAAACAAGAAAAAAACGAACAAACAAAGAAACCAAGGAATGCCTCCATACTACACAAAAGTTATGATGATACATGGCGTTGTCGGTACTCTGGTAGTGCGCTTGAAACAGTGATCGAAATAGTGTTTGAAAAAAGATCTGAAGAGCCGCTCTTTCAGCTTTCGCTGCGACTGTGGTATGCGTTGCGCAGAAGGCTGGCAATTTTTTCTTACTCACACAAGGACAACGTAGGAAGCAAGAAATATGAATTTGTGAGGTTTAACGTCCCAAAACCACCATTTCATTATGAGAGACGCAGGAAGCAAGAAATAGCATGATTATCATCTCCTTACCGTAGTGTGAAGCCACCAATACGTCCACACGAGTTGCATTGAAGACATGCCTCATCACATCAGCGATGAAGTTGGCTAGGCCTTCTGTGACTGCAAAACGGAATCGCACTTGGATTGTTTTGTTTCCACGAAAATATTGACGATGCAATCCATTGAATTAATAGTGTAGTCGCACGCGAAGCTGCAAGCATGGTAACCATGCACCGGTGAAGAAAACGCTAAATACTCGTTCTTAAAATAGACGTTTCAGTTAACACGCTCAGTGCGCATTGTTTCGTATTTTGTCGTAAATTGGTAGTTGCTGGCAAAAGTTCCTTCACATTAGGAGAGCAATGCATAGCGCACTTAAACACATGGACCGCAGGGGCTATTACTTCACACAGTATGATTACTGCAAAAACAAACTGCATTCTGGATTGTTACAAAGTTCTTTAAACGTATGTCTATCACTTTCGTAGCCTGCAAAGTCTATTGCTACAAGACCAAATATTTACAGTTCAAGAACGTAATGGGCAAACTTATTTCAACAGACTCCTAATGTTTCTTTGATCGTTCTGTAATGTTTCATACTATAAAAGGTAGAGAAATATTGTGCGGAACAAAACAAGAAAATTGCACATGCTAGTTTGTATTTCAACGTTTCAAAACTACAGTTCAAGTCAGTGCTGTTAATTTTTTTAACTTGAAGATGGTGGAAGTGACTGGTGGTTAGAAACTAAAGAATTTGTTCTTAGGCAAGATGATGTCTGCGTTTACTAAGTATGACATTTTTATCAGAGTACTTCAAAATTAAGATAGGTGAGTGTTAGCAGCACATCAGTGGTGCACTGTGAATTTAAGTTACCTTTTTCAATAACCAGGTTATGTGCTGACATGGTTGGCGTCAATTTTCACACAACTTCGAATGCTTGGAGGCTCCTTTAGTTTGAAGACCTTGACGTGAATCGAAGTTCGCAGTTTGGCTCTACTCGGTCTCTTTTCCTTGTCCTATCTTCAATTTTCACAGATTGCGCCAGAAGTGACATGTTTGGTGAAGCTCTCAATCTGCTTCTTTTTTTTTTTCAAGTGTCGATCGTAAATGACTCTGGCTATTTCCTCTTTCTTGATTTCAGCTGTAATATCCTTCACCCTTATCATAGTTGAAATCAAGGAGATCTTTCGCTTAGTTGAAATCAAGAAGAAATTGACATGGTCTGAGCAGATAACGCATAGACAGGATATCCGCTGGTCATCAAAATCTATGACACAGCAAATTTGTGAGAGAGAGAAGAGAAAATTAGGTGTGCAGACGAGATTACGAAGTTGTCAGGTATAGAGCGGAAAGCACAGGACCGGGTTGATGAGAAAAACACGGGAGATGTCTTTGGGCGGCAGTGGGCGCAGTCAGGCTGATGATGATGATGGTAGCCTTACCAATAATGTCTTCTAATTGCTCGTGGACGGCTGCCACGCAATAAATCGAAGCCAGAATCGTTAACCATACAATGATTGTCGTCATGATCAGGTTGATACGACAGCTACCGCTGAACTGCGTGTCTATCAACGTTCGGAGAATGCGAAAAGCGCATATGCATAGCGACAACCTTGATGGTCACATTCAACCTTCACTTGCCACGGGATGGTGCGTTATTCACGTGTTATTAAAGCTATAGCCTTAATGGTTCAAAAATGAACAAACATAACAAAGCATGAAACACACGCTTATTGTACGAAGCGTTTGCGCAGAGCGAAGCAATGAGGCCTCTGTTCACGTCATCGATGTCTTCTAATGGCAGTTGAGAGTCTCGATATTGCTACGAAAGCATTTATGCACCGAAATACATTCGCGCATTTACGAAACACGCAGCGAGAAAATTGAGTGGTGGCCTTCTTTTCAGCGTTGAGATCCAATGGTAGAAAAGCACGCCACTGAATTTAGCCGGAACTTTTGAGAATCTTAAGGTTCGCGCATTTTATTGTCTCTTGGTTTGGCGAGTCGCGCCCTTCTTCTCAATTGACATCAACCGAAGAAAATAGCACGGTGAATGGCTTCGCCAAATAACAAAAATGAAGCAGGATATACTTAAAGCAGAGGCGTCCACACATTGTCACTGGACAAATGAGCTACACATAATTTGCAAGTACTTGTTCTGGAAGCGTCACATTTATCGCGTGCGTATTAAGCATTAGTTGGGCACATATCATGTGCCTTTTCAAATAATGTTTTGAGATTAGGTTTAAGTACCTCGATTTCTCCTTCCCAAAAAACTGAGGGGCCAGTATCTTTCGATCCTTACTTAGCCAAACCTATAGTAAGTGATGGTGAGGTTCTCGCATTAGTTCGACGTTTCTTTTTTATTTTTTTATTTCATTTTTATTTTTATAGAAGTGCTTGTATTTCTGTGTCATTTATAGTGACATCAGAAAAATAGCATATAGACGAACCCATTTCAACACGTTTCTTCAACTTACTTTTTGTGTTATCGCTGAAAGACTTCAGGAGTTAATCATTTCTTTGTTTTTACCTGGCATTCTAAGACACATCAGTCATTATTGGTAACTACGGCTATGTGAATATTCCCATTAATATCTCAATCGACTATTTATCTAATAGGGATCATACCGACTTGGATGCGAATACGCATTGAGTAACACACCAATTGTTTTCAACAGTACGGAAACACTATTCAAGGTATGCCTATTACACAAAAATCATATGGATTTTAGCATGAAGATGTTAGGTCAATAAGAGATAAGCAGATTAGAATGTGAGAACCAGAATAATACATTTTTTACAACAAATATACTCAACCTTCAACAAAGTAGCACTACCATTACATCCAACCACGGACGGCTGCCATATTTAAATAAATTGATGTAAGCTTGTATACAGCAGTGACTCGCGTCATGAAGGTATAATTTCTCTGCAGGGTAAACACACCAGTTATATGTTCAGGGAAGATGGAGCTATGGCACCAGCGTTAAAGTAACACTGACCCCTAAAAGCTAAATAATAGTTCATGAATGATCATCATGAATATTGTGATAATGCTCCTGGTTTTAGTACAGATACGCTGTAGGACAATTGTGTTTAGGAAAAGAATTCTTTGACCTGTTGGAGAGTAAAGTTAATAGACTGCTCAGCGCAACGCAGCACGTGCAGATGCGGACTCGTTATTAGTGCTTATTATCATCCTTTCCGTGTCGGCTCTGTCTACGTTTTGCACTGACCAGTTGAGTAACGAAACGCTAGTTGGCCCGATCCCATAATTAACTTTAAATGAGTCAAGCTTCGGTAATCTCGTCAAAGCTTACCCTGCGTGCACCTTCTTAATTCATAGATGAAAGCTACAAGAATTTTTTTTTACTGTTCTTATGTGTTGCTCATTTGTGGTTTTGCCGGTGGCGCAGATTATTCAAAATTACTCGAACAACACTCGCTGTTTCAAAAATGCAATATTTAATTCAAGTACGAAATTGATTGGTTATTCGAAGTTTTCAATTATTTGCACATACCCACTTGTAAAATTATGGCGACGTAAAAATTGTTATCGTTTACGCACGCTCAGCTTAGACGCACACACATATCCGATGCTCGTTATGCTGGTGTACACAAGAACATCGACACAAAACAAGCGTTGGTTGTCACCCCGTTGTGCAACTTCTTCACTGATTAGTTGGCAAAACCATCCTCTGACGCATTGCCTCATCAAGTTGGCAATTTCGCCTTTCATGACGACTTAGTGCATCGACTCAATTACAATGCCGACGGCCGTGAGTAGTTGATGATGATACCCCGCAGTCTGTGTTCTAAAATGTGCGTTTTATTCTATTCTGACCCACAGTGCGTGCATTTTGAGGTATCCAAAGCTTATCACCGAATTCAACAACGGTCCTTCTGGCCCGACTTGTGCCACGAGATGCAGGAGTTCTTTCACTCCTTCCGCGATTGCTGATGTCGAAATACTTCCACGTACACGTTCACAGCATGTCTACAACCTTGCCCTCACCAACAGTTTTGGCTCATTGGCATCTATTTTCATACAACTATTCATCAAACCCTGGGTAATAATCACTTGTGCATCGTCGCTGTTGACCATGCGCCGCAACTGTTACCCTTTCGGCGGATACATCATGCTGTGCTGCATTGTTCCAGCTCCACTCATCGATAGTGCGTCACGGCTCACCAGGCGACCTTTTCAGCGATCGGTGTTATTTCTTCTTGTGGAATATCGTCCAACAGAGAGAGAGAGCGAGAGAGAGAAAACAAGGGCAAAGGCGAAGATGTTAACCAGGGCTGAGCGCTGGTAGGCTACCTTGCACTGAGGCAGAAGAGAGAGAGAAGGAAAGTTATAGAGGAGGAGAAAAAAGTCACTGACTAGGCCAACGCATAACTGACTCGCATCACAAATGATGAAACAGAGGTTTTATTGAGGAAACTCAAGAGTACTTTCAGTGCATTTCGGAACTGGGATGTGCAGCGCCATGGTCCCAGTACCTTCTCGACAGAGAAATCACTTCACGGAAATCATGGAATCACTTCCTTGATTCCGTGACTTAGAATACTGCGAAGCAATTCTAAAAAAGTACCATACTGTTGTTATCAAAACTACTGCTTACCAACCACAGACAAAATAAAATACTTCTTTTATAATTTTGATTGATTTTCATTCAGTGCACATTGCCTGCTATTCGCGTTCGGTGTTTTCGGTGACAACAATGATACGTTTAAATATATCCTTGCTTGTAAAATGTTATTCTGTCTTTCTAATGTATTCAAGCTTGTACGTGAAATACTACATTATTCTGTAAGTTCTTCATTTGCTTCACTTTTGTTTGGTGTTGTTGCCATTGCTTATGTGTAGACTGTTGTTTCTGGCGGGAGCACCTCGTCAGGCGCGAATGCCTTTAGTCCTGTCCTTCCGAAATTGTAATTTTTATATTTTGCACTTGAAATTAGCGGACTCAAAATGAGAAAAGTCATTTGCATAAACTTATGTACTTTCCATTACAATAGTGCTATTTAAAGTGGCGCAGAAAATAAAGCAGAGCAGCTTTGACGCTGACACAATATCGCAATAATTGCATTTAAATATACCGATCATAATAGTAGGCATCACATACACCTCACAATACATAACTAAAGGTAAAAAAACTGCGTTCTATTAATGTCAAGATGAGTAGAAGAAAAAAAATATAAGCGAGAAGAATGTGATTGCAAGTACTCAATAGTACATTACATTAATGGAGGTGGAAAAAAAAGAGTTAGGTATGGTTGATGACGTACGCGAGAGTTTGAATAAGTGAAAACAGGTAAAACTGAGTTGTATTGAAGTCATCAATGCCATCATCATGAATATATATTGCGCCATTTCCTCTCATCGACCAACAACGATGCTCCCGGCGTGAGACCCGATCTATTCTCTCTGAGTGCTCACGTGGCTATGCCACCGTTGCGAACCGGGCAAACCAGATGCTTGAGTCATCGTTGCCTGACTTAATAACATCAATGGTGGAAAGGGCCATTACGAAGCTTATGCAAACTTCATTCATGAGCCTACCGGAGTCATTGGCACAAATAGTGAGCACTCAGTTGACTCAAATCTTGCAGGGAGGTTACCAACCTACCGTGCCCCCTTCTCTACCTTCACCAGTTAAGGTTACTGATATTACATCGGAACCAGGCCCTTCGAAGTGAAAGTCAGACACGCCGAACTCTGGCCGTAGAATAATTATGCCTCTTTTACAGGACTTAGATTGGAGCTCGTACTCTGACTCTCATGTCTCACAACCAGAACAAATGGACTATGACTCCAGAAATATGAAAAGTCGTGCTTTTCCAGAGGCACAACGCTCCTCACTTATTCCTAAATCAAGAAATAAGAGATATCAGAAGGCAAATTCATCTAAAAAAGATTTTTAAAGGATATAATCCTAGAGAAAGTAGTGAGTGCTGCTGGTATCTCTTCAAAATATAAATTTTAAAAGTACTACAGTGAAATCGCCGCTCCATTTTTTCAGCTGCTACATACTTACTTCAACTTTGCGATAATTATTCCCCTGATATTGTTGCTTTACAAGAAACTTGGCTTGCAGAAGATAAGTATTTTAAGATTAAAAATTACCGCACATTTCGTCTAGACCGCGCAACTCGGAGTGAAGGCTTGGCAATATTTATCTAATCTAAAATCGCCCATAGAGCTAAAATTATTTATCAGTCAATGACTTCAGAAAGCGAGATTGTAGCATTAAGCATTGCTGTTCCTGGGTCCTTCCCATTGTTATTTATTAATGCTTATTTTCCTGGGGTGTCCTAAATTCTCCTTTCTAGATACTGCAGTTCACTATCGCCAAAAAGATATTGTATTTGTAGGTGACTTCAATTCTCATCATATTTCATGGGGCTTTAAAACTGATTTGAATGGCAGCCGTTTATAGGATTGGGTGAACAAGAATAACTTTATATGCATAAACACAAAAACTTCTACTTTTATGTGTAATCAGTCCTCCTCGGTGCTCGATCTAACTTTTTTAACGCTAACATGTCCATCTTATCGTGGTCTGCGATTAACTCGGGAACAAGTAGTGACCATATGCCAATATTGTTCGAGGTGGTATGTCCAACAACCTCCAAGAATAGATCTTCGGTTACGCATGTAAACTTCAATACATTCGAGAAATCATTACGAGGCGCTTTATCTTATCAAACAAATTATGCGGAACTAGATGCCATCAGAATAAGCGACATTTTAAAATAGTCGTTGAATAATTCAAAATTCACCATTTAAAGCTCTAAACCATCTACCAACCCTTGGTGGAATGCAGAATGTTCGCGGGCTTATAGACTAAGAAAAGCTGCACGAAAAAAATTAATTTTCAACCAGTGTCATAGGAACTGGAGTGATTATAAGTATGCGGCCGCTATTTTTAAGAGAACCATCGCTAATGCGAAAGACAAATTTAACAACGACCGATGTGAGTTCCAGTCTAAGCCGGTCAATAAAAAAGCACTCTTTCCCTTTCCGAGAAATAAGAAAGTTCTTCCGGTACTAAGAAATATAGAATCTGTAGTATCATCACCAGTTGAACTGGAGGCCTTTCTACAAGATATAGCTCAGGGCCTAAAAAGTCGCTTTACGACAATTCCCTCATACCAAGCCCAGTCTCCCCATAGGGCTGAGGAATTTGAAGAAGTCACACCTGCAGAACTAGCAAACGTAGTCAGAACACTACCCCATTCTGCTTCTGGTCCTGACGGCATGACGACGTCGGTGATAAAATCAGTACATAAAATATACCCACTTGGCCTACACGAAATTATTAATCACTCACTTAGAAGCTCTTGAATTCCACCTGATTGTAGAATGACAAAACTGATTCTATTGTTAAAAAAGCAAGGCGCAGGGTTTACCTTAGATAATATTAGGCCCATTGCACTTAATCAAACCAAGTAAAACTCGTTGAAAGAATTTTATGTAGACGTATAGATTGATATACGTCAGAAAAATTGACACTGAGCCCATGTCAAATTAGATTGAGACATGGTTGCTCCATTTGGTGTGCGCACGTGGATCTCGAAAGCAGAATTCAACTTGGTTGATATCAGAAACAATACTCTGCTTTGGTAACCTTAGATATCACGAAAGCCTATGATAGCGTGGAGCATGTGAAACTGCTCGATTCGCTTCAGAGCTTAGGACTGCCTCAATACTTTGTGGCCTGGATTCATGCTTTCGTAGGTGAAAGAGAATTTTACTGCTCGCAATATGGTGTTAACTGTTCAATATATAGGCAAATGAGAAGTATACCGCAAGGGTCAGTACTATCGCTCTTATTATTTAATGCACTACTATGTACCATTCCCACACAGCAATATGTACAGGTATATGTGTATGCCGATAATATCGCATTTTTTGCTGCGTCGATGGACATTCACACACTTTATCTGATTCTGCACACATACACGAATAGCATGAAAACGTGGGTGGAGGATATCAACCTATGCCTCAATACAAACAAAAGTACAATCATGGTTTTCGCAAAAAATGCCCCAGTGCGAATTTCACTTATGTACCGACAAGACGCCATACCTCAGGTCGAGTCAATTAGGTACTTAGGAGTAACCTACACCTAAAAAATTAACTGGAGTCTCCACATAGAAAACATGGCTGCTAAAGGAGCACGTACTGTAGGGATGCTGCGCAGGCTCGGTAATTATCGTGCCAGTTTGCGTAGAGACGTGTTCGTCAAAATATATTGTTGACAACTCCCAAGAATGCCACGTCGATGTTTTCATCATCACGAGTGACAGTCTCTACTGGCGACCGTGAGAGACAGTCGGCGTCGGTGTGCCGCTTCCCAGATTTATAGACGAAGTTCATGTCGAACTCTTGAAGCCTTAGGCTCCAGCGTGCCAAACGGCCAGATGGATCTTTAAGGTTGGTGAGCCAGCACAAATAGTGATGGTCGCTAACAACCTTGAAGGAGCGGCCGTACAAATATGGACGAAATTTGATGACCGCCCACACCACGGCGAGACACTCCTTCTCGGTAGTCGAGTAGTTCTCCTCCGTGCGAGAGAGAGTTCTGCTGGCGTAGGCTATTACTATTTCACAGCCGTCTTGCCACTGCACCAGAACGGCACCCAGACCTACATTGCTGGCGTCAGCGTGAAGTGCTGTAGGGGCTTCCTGGTCAAGTGCCGAGGACTGGAGGTGTTTGCAGGCGTTGTCGTAGTTCATTGAACGCCATTTGCTGTTGTTCACCTCAAAAGAAGGAGACGTCCTCCCGTGTGAGTTGTGTCAATGGCGCCGCAATAGATGAAAAGTCCTCGATAAATCGCCGGTAATAGGCAGACAACCCTAAAAAGCGTCTCATGGCCTGTTTGTCGCGTGGCGCAGGAAATTGCGCAACGGCGTCTACTTTGGCGCGGTCAGGTCGAACACCCTCGTGACTGACGACGTGGCCTAGGAAGCTGAGTTTGTTAAAACCAAAATGACATTTTTCTGGTTTTTCTGAGTAAGGCCGACCGAAGGTATGGCTTGGAGGACGGTGAATAAACGGCTTAGATGTTCCTCGAATGTTGCTGAGAATACAATAACATCGTCCAGCTGGACCAAGCATGTTTGCCACTTCAGGCCTGATAGTACGGTGTCCATGAGACGCTGAAAAGTGGCTGGCGCCGAGCACAGCCCAAAAAGAAGCACCTTAAATTCGTATAGGCCGTCGGGCGTCACGAAGGCTGTTTTTTCACGATCTCTCTCGTCGACTTCTATCTGCCAGTAGCCGCTTCGCAGGTCTATTGAAGAAAAACAGCGCGCATGACGCAGCCGATCGAGTGAATCGTCTATGTGGGGCAGTGGATAGACGTCTTTCTTCGTGACTTGGTTGAACCTGCGATAATCAATACAGAAACGCAAGCTGCCGTCTTTTTTTCTTGACCAAAACCACGGGGGACGCCCAAGGACTTTTCGAAGGTTGTATGACATCATCCGCGAGCACCCTGTGTACTCGCTTCTGAATCTCCTCGCGCTCTTTCGGAGACACACGGTAGGAGTTTTGCCGAATCGGTCGCGTGTTGTCTTCAGTAATGATGCGGTGCTTGGTCAATGGTGTTTGCTGGACCTTTGACGTACGCGAAAAGCAGTTTTTGAATTGGTGTATAAGTTCAAGCAGGCACTTCCTATCAGAGGGCGGTAGCGTAGAGCAGATGTCCACCGACAAAGTTGTCGAGGCCGGGACAGCCGCGTCATCTTGTCGCAAGGTAAAACAATCCCCGACTTGGTCTACATCGTCGTAGTTGGCAATTGCGGTACCCTTCTGGATTTGACGGCGCTCGTTGCTGAAATTTGTGAGGAGCACTTCTGCCTGCCCACCAGTAAGCGCCAGGACGCCCCTCGCGATGTAAATGCCTTGCGTGAACAAAAAAGTGACTATGTGCTCCGCTATCACATCTTTATAGCAAGGGCACTCACTGGACACCGACACAAGGCAGCAGGATCTCGGTGGGAGTGTCAAATCGTCGGCTATTCGCGAACGGCCGCGTGGTTCTTCACTGCTGTTGTCAGCATAAGTATGTGCGGAAAACGTCACCATTCGTTGAAGAATGTTGATAACAGCGCCATGATCTTAAAGAAAATTCATGCCCAAAATTAACTCTTTACCGAAGTCTGGCAACAGGACGAAAGTGGCCACAAAGCTAGAATCCCCGATGCGAAGTCTAGTGGTGTATTTACCCGTGGGTGTCATCAGCTGACCACCAGCACTCCTTATGTGCGGCCCTGTCCACGGTATCTTGACCTTTCTAAGGTTGTCGGCGAGCTCTTGTCGCATATTGAGAAGTCGGCGCCAGTGTCGACCAGTGCTGTAACGTGATGTCCGTCAATGAGAACGCTCAGATCGGCATGTACTACTTCATCAGCATTATTATTATTCGTCGTATTCATCATCGTTGTCGTCATACCTTCTTGCGATGATTGGGGGAACTTTTCAGTGTCTCGACGATTGGCAACCTTGACCCCCGAGGTCGCGTCAGTTAGTTTTCCCGGTGCGGGCTAGGTGAACGGCCTCTGGTGACGTCCGCGTAGCTCTGAGGGAAGTCACGGTGACGCGCAGGTGATGGAGATCGCCAGCGACGTGGTGGGGTTGCTTGGGCCGGCGATAGTTGATTGGCATCGCGGGCACGACGGCCTTCGGAGCGGAAAGAAGCGGGACGAGAAAAGTTCCCGAACCCAGAATCACCGTGACGGCAATAGCGGGCAATGTTACCGGGCTCTCCGCAGCGGTAGCAAATAGGTCGACGGTCGACCATGCGCCACAGGTCAGTTCGGCGAACTGGTGGTCGTCTCTTAGAATCCCGTTGCCACCAAGGTACGGCAGCGGGTCGTGGCTGGAAGGGCGTCGCCACAAATGTCGGTGGAGGGCGACGGACCAAATCAGCGTAGCTCGCTGGATGTAGCTCAGTACTTGGCGCGGGTGGTGTAATGGCTTGCCTCAACACCTGTTGGATGATTTCGGTAACAGATGCGACTGGCGGTTGGGCAGGGGGAACGCACAGGGCCCGAAGTTCCTCACGCAGTATTTCCCTAATCAGTTGTCGCAGGGAACTTTCGCATACGGCAGTGTTCTGAGCTGCAGCACTTACTGCCGTGTGGTTCTGCAGGCAGTCAAAGTGTCGGCGTCGTTGTTGCAGTGCGCGCTCAATGACTGTTGCCTCTCTTATGAATTCATCTACTGTTGTAGGGGGATTTCGTACGAGGCCCGCAAACACTTGTTCCATAACACCCTGCATTAGGTGACGCACCTTCCTCGCCTCGGGCATGTCAGGGTCAGCTCGTCGAAACAGACGGAGCATACCCTCTACGTACATGGCGGCTGTTTCATTGGGTTTTTGCACGCGTGCCTCAATGACTTGCTGTGCGCGATCTCGTCGGTCTGAGTTCAAAAATGTAGCGAGGAGCTTTCGACGGAAGTCTTCCCAAGATTGGAATGTAGCCTCGCGGTTCTCATACCACGTGCGAGCGCTATCTTCGAGTGCGAAGTATGCACGGCCAAGTTTGTGCTGTTCTCTCCGGTGGTTGGATACAGCAACCCGTTCAAAATGTTCGAGCCAGCTTTCTACATCCTCGTACTCTTCCCCACGAAAAACTTCAGGAACGCGAGGATGTTCAAGAGTTACCTGCGAGTGGTCTGCGATGAGTGGTCTGCGATGGCGGGATAACCGTGGATGTCGTAGGAGCTGCCATGCTCGAAAAAGGCGAAACAGGTGCGGACTTCGGAATTAGGCCTAGTAGGCACCGACTGAATCAGTGCACTGGAGTCGTGACGAGGGGCTGAGTCTCTGGACTAGGTGAATGGGTCCGAGCAAGACTGTCCTGCATCTGGTTGTAGGCTCCAGCACCTCCACAAGTGTCACTATGTCAAAACAGAGGTGTTGCCACTGAGATTGAGGCACCAGAAGCAGGTAGGTTCTTTTAATGGAACGTGCCAGAGAGTTCTTCTTTTTCATCCATTTCATTGTACTTCATGGCACATGCACAACTGTCATTGTCTTTCTTTTTCACAAACACATGACAATATTGCATGTACATTCGACCGATATTAAAATTCGGCTGTGTTTTGTTTTCTGGAGCTCCGGCCTACAAAGTTCGACCACTGATTCTGTTAGAATGCGAATCTTTACGCTTATGCCTAGCGCTACCTAAATATGTAGCAAAAAATATCCTATACGAAGAATCCGCCTGCCTTCTCTTATCACAAGACTTCATATTATAACAGTACGTACATTCCTTAAAATCTATGTATCACCTCAGCGGAGGTCACAGTATGTGTTCATTACCCACAAGACCTCATTTTTCAACCACCAATGGTCTGAATTACGGTGCCCTCATGTAATATTTACACAGAAAATTTTGGAGCCCTTAAGAGTTAAGCTTTGGGAAATACTAGTACTCAACACTGTAGATGCAATTAGGGTTGAATTTGACGATGTATATCCCAAGAATGCAAAAAATTTACCATATCAGTATATAAATGGCATTTTAGAAGATCATTTGGCCAATCTAAAAACATCCATTGTGATAGCGACTGACGCTTCTCTTTATGAAGAGAAGGCTGGCGTAGGAATCGTATCATCCTAGACTTTTCCAATTCGATTACCCAACTTTACACCAATTTACCAAGCTGAGCTACTGGCACTAGTCCTAGCATTGCGTAAAGTGTCGCAAGATCTATCAGCGGTGATTGTTCTAACGTACTGTCTCTCGGTATGTACTGCCTTAAGCTCACCAACTTTTTCGCGTACCATAAAAATTTTCTACTCGCTCATTCCTACACATGTGCGACTTGTTCGACTAGTTTGGGTACCAGGTCATAGAGGTTTAGCTCTGAATGAGCATGCAGATGCACTAGCTGTATCTTCCCTCGATTGTCCTGTTTTACCTATTTTGCCCACTTCGGAATATATCACAGCAGCACGCTTTGAAAAACGCACAACGGCCAATAACTTTGAAAAATCTCCTTTGTTTGTATCAGACTACCCACAGCTAAAGTTCCCTTGGAAGAACAAGTGGTGTTCATCAAGAAAGGAATTAATAGTGGTTACCAGGCTGCGTTGTCGAGTCCCCTCATTGAACTTTTACCTTCGCAGGTCGGGTCTGGCACAGTCGCCTTTGTGCCTTTATTGTAATGAGAGGGAATCTTTGGAGCACTTTTTTTTGTCATGTCGAAAATTCAAAACTCAAAGAAAAAATCTACTAAAAGAACCCCTACGAAAGTTGGGCTTAAACTTGACACTTACGATGATTCTTTCATTAGGCGCAGTCGCATTTGGATTCAGCCACAGGAGCGTTTTTACCGCTGTTACAAGTTTCTTACAAGAATCTAAAAGAATGGAATGCTAAAAATAAGTAACTTCGGTTGTTTTATGTATATTTGTTTTCTTTTTTGTATGTTCATTATGTTTTCTTTTCAAGGTTTTTTTGTTTGTTTAGAAATTTAACACCTTTATAATATTACTTATATTACCTAATTAATCGAGCTCTCCCCTTTCAAGAAGTGAATTAATTTAAAGAGAAAGGCACCGTCCCCTTTATGGCCTATTCCTCTATGTGGGTTGCGCCAAGATGTTGAGGAACCAACCAACCAACCAGGTAGTGGGCTTCTGGATTTACTCGAGAACGAAGACAATCTTGCGACTCACCTTGTGATAGCGACTGACGCTTCTGTTTATGAAGAGAATGCTGGCGTAGGAATCGTATCATTCTACAACTCCCCCCCTCCCTTTTGTTCTAAGCAATAGCGCAGTTATCATCTATATGAGACAATATGTTCTCTTGGCCAATACCTCAGAGTTGGTATGAGCCATGGATTCTAGGCTACAAACAAACAAACCAAGGCTCACCTGTTGAGAACACACTGCTTTTGCTGTCTCAACGCGTACCTGTGCTTTGTTCGCGCCGCACCACGACACTGGTGGAGGTGCTTGATCGCAACCCTGCCTGATGCTCCACACTGCCGCTGGGAGCCGTTCATCTAGTCCAAACTCATTGTCACCCTTTGCAACTTCTGTGCATCGTTTCAGTCGATGGTTGCGAGGTCTCGCGCCAGAGCTCACTTTTTCGCCGGAACCTCCCAGGCATCGCTCACCTCGACCAATGGCTAACGCAAGCCCCCAACAGGTGCCGCAAGGCTGCTTTCTGAAGCACCCATCTCAGGTGATCATCTTTCAACCACTCGTTCCTGATCGCTTTAGGGGCGGCGCCCATGAAGACGTTGACGACTGGCTTGACCACTGCGAGCGTATTGCCAAGATAGATCAGGGGCCGCAACAGGACAAGCTTTTTCGCGCCTATTTCTACCGTGACGATGGCGGTCGTAGTTGGTATGAGAATGGAGAAGCCAATCTATCAACTTGGCCCGACTTTCGGCAGCAGTTCGTCGATACCTTCGCCATTGTTGACCGGTGGGACCATGCACAGCAGTTATTGGAGCTACGGGTTCCAAACCTAACGAAACCTTTGCAATGTTTGCTGAAGACCTGACTCGTCTCTTTCGTCGAGATAACCCGCACATGACGGAAGATGAAAAGTAATAGAGCAGTCAGCGCCGTTGTCGACTATATACAATGAATATATATCATTTTTTTACCTCAGCGTTTGGACTACCCACCATTACGACCTCTGATGAATGTCGTATGAAACGGGACAAACTTTGCCGAGAACAGCACGAAAACGTGTGTGGAACGGACCACACAGCGACATGCTATCTACTTTAGCGCAGAGGATGTGTTGGAACCGTTCGCTGCTTCTCTTCGGGGCCAAGCTGAGATATCCCGCGTTCATGCTCGGGACATCATGTTCTCGTCGTCGGTGTTACCCCCAAAGGCACCTTCGTACAAGCGACTGATGATTGGGGGGTAAGCGTCATCCCGGTTTTAGGGGCGAAGCTCCTTATAGCGGCACCCGTTCGTCCCTCGTAGTGTGTAACAAGTATAACATTTTGACCTCCAAGGTGGTGCCGGTGAGAGACTTCTTCTGTGCGTTGTTGAACAATAAAAATAGTGCTCAATGTACATTTCAATGGCTGCTAATGGAGAATGAGAGACAGGAGCATTCGGCTTTTAGTTAACGCGCAGCCTGCGATCACCATTAGCGGCCATTGGCATGTACAATGAGCACTATCTGACAAGAAAGTGTTGCTACGTTATACTCGCTGGGCGTAACCTCCTTAGCTTTAGAAAGGTTTAGCGAGCGTTGAGCCGCAGTGCCATGAATACAATGATTTTGTATATACCATGAATGAAGTCGAGGTGGTTAAAAATGGGAAGTAGATACGAAGCGCAAGTCGTAAGAAAGTAAAAGCCGAATTCTCCGCCTCTCATTTCCTATTAGCAGCCATTGGCATGTGCATTGAGCACTATCTAAGTGAAAAAGTTTGCTACGTCATACTCGCTGGGCGTCACCTCCTTGGTTTTCGAAAGGTTTAGCGAGCGTTCGGCCGCAGTGCCATGAATACAGTGAACTAGTATATACCATGAACTCGAGGTGGTTAAAGGTGGGAAGTGGACCCGAAGCGCAAGCCGTAAGAAAGTGTGCGTGCGCCACCTCTCGTTTTGTCCTTGGAATGTCCGCTGGATGGCGGTGCTTCTATATGGGGAATATATGATGAAAAGATGCGAGATGGTGGTACTTGGAGTCTTGAATAGATGGACGAACGGACACATAGACAGATGCATCGATGGACGCATGAACGGACGCAGGGGCGGCTGCATGGACGAACGCAGGGACGGACGCACGAACAGACACACGCACGGACGGGCTGATGGACGCATGGACGGTCACACTGACGGACGCATGGACGGACGGAAGCAAGAACGAATGGACGGACGAATTCTTCGCCCCACTCTCCATCATTCACTCCGTGGATATGCTGCCATTTTTTTTCATGTACGCTGTTCTTGTAACGCTTTTATTGAACAGTATGTTCATTTAGAAAGTTGCGGCAATGCCATGCCTGTAGTTCTCCCTCGTTGTGCTCTTGGCGTTCGAAGCTGAGGTGACAACGTGTCTCCAGAATAATAGGTTCGTAGTTAGCCATGCGTAGGCATAGAGGCAACAATGAGGTGGGAAGACCGCATAGTAATATCTCAAAAGAATGGAGCTGCCACTGTTTACACTAATGGTGGGTGCCTGAGGCAAACAGTGAACTTGGGTAGTGATCCTTGTTGTTTTCAACGCCGCACAAATCGACGGCAGTGATTGAGCGCGTGCTAGGTTCACGTGTTCTGGGAGTAACTAAAATATGAAAATGATGAAAGAAACTGGCGCAGGCTTACTTGTGATAGAATAAAAACTTGAAGTATGTGCCGATTCGCTAAGCTACAAGGCATGTTCGGTGCCCACAAAGAAAACAGTGGAACACAGAAAGAATGAACAGCGACAGGCACCGCCTTTTAACTAACCTATTTTTGTCACCTTTCAATATACACGCATAAAATTGGCAAGTGCAAGTAAAAGTTTTCACCTGTCCTTGTTCTTTCTATCTGTGTCCCAGTCTTTTTTTTTTTTTTTGCTCACGCCAGTTTACCTTCATGATGATAGTTTTTGCGAAGGCGAAGGAAGGGTACAAGAAGATAGAACAGCCTCGCTGTGGCGTAGTTTCCCTCGAATTAGTAGAGACAAAAGCGCAGTGAGCTGATAATAATGAGTGGTGCTATGATAGCCTAAGACAGTGGTCTCTAATGCGCAGCGCAAAATTGTTTCAGTATTGGTCTGGCGAGCACATGACTGCATTCCACTCCCATTTTCTTGTATCTGCTTTGTAAGTACAGTCGGCGAAAACTTTAGCCATTGTTCGCAGCTGCCACATTTAGGGGCGAAGCTCCATAGGGTGGGGGTCGTTCACTTGTAGTATGTTATTGTAGCCAGTTCTAAATAATTTCGGGAATTTCTCATTAGATGGCGTTGTGTTTATACGCCCTTGGTAGATGAGGGGGATAGATATATGGAGGTGCAGAAATAAGGATCCGCAGCAACGGGAAAGGGGAATGCTGCAATAATGAAGCACGGATCTTAATGGGAAAACAATAAGTACGAACTGTTTCGAGGCCTGTGGAAATGTGTAATGGTTCCGGGGCTTATATTTGGGAATTAAGTGACATGCATCAAGTCAAAGTTGCAACCAGGAATGACTGTATATCAAATGATTGTGGGTCGCCTCACGTTTGGCGCTCACGGGAACACGACGAATGATTGATTGATTCATATGCAGGGTTTAACGCCCTGACACACCAGCAATTATCAGAGACGCCGTAGTGGAGGGTGTGACGTGGAGACAGTTGGTGCATGGCTTAATGAAATAATTGTGGCGCAACTCATAATAGCAAAAAAAGAAGGAGACAGGATAGGGCACCAGTAAATTTATTAGGGCTCCGAAAATTTCAACCACCTGAGGTGGAGTCTTGAATAGATGTGCACTCCAATCTAAGCACACAAGTGTACAACGTTTTTTCCTCTATCTAAAATGCAGCCGCTGCAGCTGGCATTCTATCTGGTGACCTGCGGGTCAGCAGCCAAATACCTGAGTTGCTAGACCACCACGGCGGGGTGCGACGATGAGTGCGGCAGTAAAGGGGGATGTGGGGTGGACATATTTTGAAGTACAGAAAGCTCAGAGGAAAATGAGATTTCAAGAGAGGCTAATGAAGGAGAGTAGATGGGCAGGGAAGGTGATCGGGTATTTGTATAGGTAGATCGTGGGCACAAAGTGGAGATAAAGTACTAGCACGCTCAACATTGAATATGTGGCCGGCAGTGTGGGCGATCTGCAAGCAAGGAGCGTTAAGGAAAAAGTCAGAGAGGTGTACAGGATTTATTTTATGACTGGGAATAAAAAGAAGCCGACTCTCAGTATATACCGAAAGGGCAAAAAGAAATAAGGAGGAAGGTGCTTTCTGATAATTCAATGCAAAGTGCTTTGCTGTACGAAGTGAGGCCGGGTTTCCTTGGAACGCGTAGTCATGAAGCGATATTGAATAAAGAACAATGTACATGCTGTGTGGGAGCTAAGGAAACAATGGAACTTGTTCTGATTGAATGTAGCAACATCCACCCAGGTAAACATGTGGGTACAAGCCGACATGAGGCTTTGCGTTTTAGAGAGAACCATGGAAAGCTGAACACGTCCGCGATAGAAGCCAGTAAGAGGCGGTAAAGTATTGGTGGCTGAAAAGTAGAGAGAAAGGACAGCAATAGTGAGAAAATGAGCTCATTCTGCCTGAAGAGGCAGTAAGATAAACACTGAATATATATTTCTTGTTGTGATATTGATTTCATCGAAGTAGGTAAGGCATCAGGCCAACATTTTTTTTTTCTTGTGAGCCTGGTGGCACGCATATAATCGCCCCATTATAAAAGAGAAACTCATCGATCCATTCATATATCCTTGGAAATAATATCACTAGATGGTGTTCGCAGTTTTTGTATCGTTTGCGAATAATGTGCATAGATTGCGCAGTTATAATAAAAATCCGCAGCATATGCATGGAGTGAAGACAATGAGTGTGTCAAAGCGTCCGTTCATCTGTTCGATTTGTGCTCCAGTGTGATAGGGGCGGATGTACGGATAGAGAGAACGACTAATAGACGGGTCGATACACAGGCAGATGGACGGATAGGCAGACATATGGTACTAGGCCGTACTTATAATAAACGTCCATGCGTCCATCCATCTATCCATCCATCCTCCATCATATATATATATATACACTGGCTGCTTCGGTAACAATATCCAATGTATACCAACATTGGTATGGCAAAACATGGCTGTACGACAAGCATAAGGAACTGGAATTTGCATTTCATAGTCTTGCTGCTATTGCGCTGGTTTCGCTCACATCCCATATGGCAAAACTGGTAAGGTATTACATGGCTGCATGGAGAACATAAGTGACAAAGCCTGATGTGAAAGCTTGATATGCATGTAAGCCATGACTACACGCTACGCTCATGATGCGCTCGTGGTCGTTCCATTAGCTTCACATATACCAAATTTTGTATTACGGGACTTGAATGAATGAGGGAGGTATATGACTGGTGCAAAAACGATAATCATGACGTGCGTGTCATGTAAAGCATGACTAAATGCTACGCTCGTAGCACGCTCATGGTCGTTTCGCTAGCTTCACATATACGTGACGTGAATGGATGACGAAGTTATATGGCACGTCCAAACATGATATTTATATTATGTGTGTCATGTGAAACTTGACTACATGCTACACCCTTAGCGTGCTCGGGGCCATTGCGCTAGCTTCACTTGTACCGAATTCGGTATTACCTGACTTGAATGAACGACGAAAACGAATGCCGGGCGCAAACATGGTAATCATGACATTGAAGTCATGTACGGCATAATTTACGTCCGCGTCATAAGGTGGTGCTGATTTTAAAATGACATATCAACCTTCCCCGTTCATGCTTTGGATATGATCGATTCCCACTGTACGTAGGATATGCCATGTTTTTACAGTCGAATCGGGCGTGTTAACTGTATTGATCCCTGTTTTTCAAGGGGATAAGAAACTCGGTTCTAGAAAACAGATTAGCAAGTCGCTCCTCCTACGCCCACGTTGGAATATTAAAGTTCCTTTTTATGATGACCTAAGTGCATAAATATGCATTACCAGCAAGAATGAGGGGATAAATGTTTCTTAAACGAAGCTTTTCTGCTGTTGCATTCTCGTACAATACAATCATGGTAAGAATTCCAATTAACTACATTTCTCGCAACAGTAATTGATTGATTGATATGTGGGGTTTAACGTCCCAAAACCACTATATGATCATGAGAGACGCCGTAGTGGAGGGCTTCGGAAATTTAGACCACCTGGGGTTCTTTAACGTGCACCCAAATCTGAGCACACGGGCCTACAACATTTCCGCCTCCATCAGAAATGCAGCCGCCGCAGCCGGGATTCGAGCCCGCGCCCTGCGGGTCAGCAGCCGAGTAACTTAGCCACTAGACCACCGCGGCGGGGCATTCTCGCAACAGTAGAACAGAATATTTGTGGCGTATTGCTAGCGTCGAGTAAGACCGGTCTGTCTGAGCAGGTGTATGAATATGCAGTAGGGTCATAATGCCTCCGTACCAGAGGAATACATCCGCGCATCTGTCAGGGTATATTGTGTTTAGTGTGTGTGAATTACAATCTTACAATCATCATCATCATCATCATCATCATCATCAGCTTGACTACGGCCACTGTAGGACAAAAGCCTCTCCTATGTTCCGCCAGTTAACCCAGTCCTCTGCTTGCTGCTGCCAGTTTATACCCGCAAACTTCTTAATCTCATCTGCCTGCCTAACCTTCTGTCTCCCCTAACTCGCTTGCCTTCTTTGGGAATCCAGTTAGTTACACTTCATGACCAGTAGTTATACTGCCTACGCGCTACATGCCCGGCCCATGACCATTTTCTCTTCTTGATTTCAACTATGATATCCTAAATCCCCGTTTGTTTTTCGATGGCGAAGTGGCACTCAACTTCAATCAGGGAGTGTATGCATGTCACTTATGCGTGATATTTATAATGACAACGTGTGTTTGCCGCGATAAAACAAGCCGTAGGACTTAATTTCTCTGATGAATGCATTATTGAATGCATTCTTATTCAACTACAATGAAAATAAAGGGGGTACAGAAAAGGTGGGGGTTGTGAGTATTTGATCATTGATCACAACTCGACTCGATTGCATTCAGTTTGATTGAGTTTAAATTCAATGCTATTTCAATATAAAACTCAAGCCTGTCCAGGCTATCGATCCATGTATATATATATATATATATATATATATATATATATATATATATATATATATATATATATATATATATATATATATATATATATATATATATATATATATATATATATATATATATATATATATATATATATATATATATATATATCTGTGTGTGTGTGTGTGTGTGTGTGTGTGTGTGTGTGTGTGTGTGTGTGTGTGTGTGTGTGTGTGTGTGTGTGTGTGTGTGTGTGTGTGTGTACAGTCCGGTGCGTTAAACTGGAGTTTCACTTGAGTGTTGATGTGTTTAGAAAGCAGTTACGTCTCGTCTGTCGCACCGTTTTGCCTCCAATTCATCCGTAACAACCCGCCGAACAGTCACACCGACTGAACGTGAGCTCATGATGATATGAAATTCTGCCTTTCTAATGGCGACATTAGCTGAAAATTATAGGTAACTACATTGCCTTTACTAGCCCGCGTACCGCTAATCCCTCACCCCTAGCCTTGCAAACTATCGCGATCTTTTACAGCCTTACATTATTTCAACATGGTAGCGTTAAAGTGCTCATGTCGTAGCTATTCCGCCGTCAGTATCGGCACCGGGTTTGTCGGTCGTGAGCGTAAGCTCATTTTGTTCATGCCTGAAAAATCTTGAAATATTCAAATAAAATAAATAGAAAATTGTTTTGCGAAGTGTGAGAAATGAACCTTGGCACAGCTTCCGCCGAGCGGAAATAACACTTTTTAGCTCATGTGCTGCCAGTATTTATGCATTGTGTAGTCGCACAAGACATCTGCATACGTGTCATCAGATATTACTCTGCCTGATATGATGCACCCATCAGAAGTGTAAAGCTCATCTCAGCTGGCTATAACCGATGTCAGGGACATATCTGCTGGTGTAAAACGGTTCCGGCTGCAAAGACCGGCGTGGAACGTGGCACTGTAAACCTACAACCAGAAGGGGAACGTGTCCCGACCTCATCTTTGTCAACTTCAGTCTGAATTCGACACCACAAACCAGTAATGAAGAAGGCGAAACAATTTACAACTTACCATCACATACTACTTATGACCAATAAACAGTTTATATAACTGTGCACCACTTCGCAGTCAGTTACCTGCATAAGTGTTCAAGCTGCTTCAAACACCCATTATCATTCACTCCATCAATATGCTGTGATTCTTTTTATAAGCATTTTTACATGATTTGACACAGCGCTTCGTCAAAAGACTCGGTAATTTTCGCGTCAGGGTCCAGAAGAACCGCGGACAAGCGCGTGACAGTATTTTGTCAGAACTTTCAAAATGTTTGTGAAAGATTTTGAATAAGAAATATTCGTGTGCTTTACTTATTCGTTTGTCGCTGGAGCCCGGCGGGTGGTACAGCACGGAAGGTTCTTCAAGTAAGCGACCCTCCCATTTTCACTCACGGGCTTTCATACATTATATGTTTTCGCTTTCTCGGTGTATTTCGCAGAGGAAGAAGCAAATCAACATCAGCGAAATAGCTGGCCCTTGCGACATTAAGACAAACACGTGACACTTTTTAAGGCGAACAGTTTAAAAGTAAGGCAGCTTCCCTGGTGTGCTCAAGCCTTAATGAAGTGTGATGCTAGGAAGCCTTCTTTCTTTATCTTCAGTTTTCTGTTTCTTTCTTCCTCACCATTTTTCCTGTTCTCTAGTATTCAAGCTTCTTTCTTTGCGTTTCTCTATTTGTATTTCTCTTCTTTTTTTCTGTCTCTCTTTGTTCGTCTTTCAATATTTTTACCTGGTTTGTGCTGCCTTGTTTTTTTCTGATATAGCATTAACATCTGCACTCGATTCCATAATCACAACTCTCAAAAAACAAGAAAAAGAAGACCTCTCTTCAGCGTGAGAAGACGCTTAACATACTGCATGTGTTTTTCCTGCATTATGACAAGCGACGATGTCCGCATACGACCGCCTGGTCCACGCTTTGAAAAGTGATTCGCATTTAAAAAGAAATAATAGCATCTTAGCCTCTAGTTGGCATGCAAAACTAAAGGAGCACCACTGATAGTTTCTGTAGAAAAAAAACAGCAGCATATCCACGGAGTGAATGATGGACAGGGGGGCGAAGCATCCATCCGCCCATTCGTTCTTGCTTCCGTCCATCCATGCGTGTGTCTGTGTGGCCGCCCGTGCGTCCATCCGCCCGTCCGTGCGTGCGTCTCTTCTTGCGTCCGCACCCTCATCTGTGCGTCCGTCCCTGCTTTCGTCCATGCATCCGCTCCTGCGTCCGTCCATGCGTCCATCCGTCCGTGCAGCCATCCGTGCTTCCATCCATGCATCTGTCTGTGTGTCCGTTCGTCCACCTATTCAACACTCCAAGTACCACCATTTCGCATCTTTTCATCGTATACTCCTCATATAGAAGCCCCGCCATCCAGCGTACATTGCAAGGACTGAACGAGAGGAGGCACACGCACACTTTCCTACGACTTGCGCTTCGTGTCTACTTCCCACCTTTAACCCCTTCGAGTTCATGGTATATACTAGTTCACTGTATTCGTGGCACTGCTGCCCAACACTCGCTAAACCTTTCTAAAACCTAGGAGGTTACGTATAACATAGCAACCCTTTCTTGTCTTCTGTGCGTTGTTGAACAATAAAAAATTCGCAGCGTGCCCGTTAACGAAAAGCCGGATTCTTCTGTCTCTCATTTCCCCTTAGCAGCCATTGGCATGTACATTGAGAACTATCTTTTATTGTTCAACAACGCACAGCAGAAATCTCTCACCGGCACCACCTTGGAAGTCAAAATGTAAGACTGGTTACACACTACGACTACTACTACGAGGTACGAACGGGTGCCGCTTTAAGGAGCTTCGTCCCTACGTGAGCAAATGGGCCTACAGCATTGCCGCCTCCATCGGAAATGCAGCCGTCGCAGCCGGGATTCAAGCCTGCGACCTGCGGGTCAGAAGCCGAGTACCTCAGCCACTAGGCCACCGCGGTGGGGCCCACGGGGATTCTGACAAGAATATTTAAATAAAGCTGCGTCGAGTTTTGTACTCGGCGACAACGTTTCTTGGCACTGAAGGGAAAGCCACGGAGGCAGAGCTTCTGTACATCCGTTTTGGCGTGCGTCTCACAACGTGATAGAAAGTGACAGGCCCGCACCATCAGCGTTTCATGCTGACGTAGACGCCGCTTAGCGTTTGCGGTACACGTAAAAAGGCGGGACTTTCTCGCGCGTTTCAAAACACGAAGTCACAGTGAATGAATTAAAGAAAAAATGGATGTCGTAATGGTGTGAGCTCTGTCCTGTCTCAAATGGCTCCACGTAGCAAAAAAAGAGAGAAACGTTTGTACTTGAAGTTAAATATACGGGCGCTATTGTAGAACTACATTCACTGATGATAAGATACACGCAATTTGGCCCTGCAGCCTTCGCTTTAAGGCCAAAAAAAGTTGTCGCAGAGAATAGTCAATGCGTGAAAATTTTCGTAACAGGTTTCCTACGCCTTTATAAAGAAATGTACAGGAACATTCGCAGAGCAGCTCAGGGCAATAAATGCGAAGCAGCATTCCATGGAATGCACTTCTATTCGCGTTACCCAGAATTTAGCGGGCTTGGTCGGCGGGGATCGAAATACGCATGAGCCCAGCGGTAAAAAAAATGGCAGATCCCACGTAGAGTGGGAGTCAATGATATGCAAAGCATAAATGAGAAATGTTGATCTGTCACTTTAAAAGCAGCTCAAGGTGGAGGTGGAGGTAAATGATGCCATATATGACTTCCGTGTCATTATTATCATGTTTGGATGTGTCGTTTACCTTCATGATCAATTCACGTCACGTGATACCAAATTTAGTGTATGTGGAGCTACCACAGCGGCCGCGAGCACGCTATGAGTGTGGTATGTTGTCATGTTTCTACATGACACGCGTGTCAGAATTATCACGTTTGCACCAGTCATATATTTCGTCATCCATTGACGTCACGTAACACCAAACTTGGTGTGTGAAGCTATCAAAACGGCCGCGAGAGGATCATGAAGGGTCCAATATACTCTAATAGAGCATTGACGCGCGCGCACGCTCGGCACAGCGACGCAATGTAACAAACGCAAGCACTCTATACTCTGACGCCAGGCGCGACCAGCGTCCGTCGGCGCGGCCCGACGGCAAACGGTGTGGCATGCGGCATGCTGCATTTCGTGCCCATGCGTTACCCAGACAACACTCAGTCTCCTTCTTTTCGAGACGGAGGGACACCGGACGTGCTGAAACGCGCATGCGTCAAAGCAACGCAGCACGGCGTGCACCTGCGAGTATATGGCAGAACCGGCGGCTGGCGTGGCAACGCCGACGTGACGCGAAGAAATGAACGCCGGCGAGCACGCGCACCGCGTCACGTCGAAATGTATTGGCGCCTTGACGGTGGCGTGTAGTCATGTTCTCATGAGCCGCATCTCATGTTTATTATATTTGCACCAGTCAAATACCTTCCACATCAATTGGCCTCGCGTAATACCGAGTTTGTACTTGTGAATCTAGCGAAACGGCCGCAAGCGGATCATGAGCGTGGCATGTCGTCATGCTGTTACATGACACGTATCTCGTGTTTATCATGTTTGTACCACTATCATACTTTCGTCATTCATTCACTTCCCGTAGTACAAAATTTGGTATATGTGAAGGTAGTGAAACGGCTGCCAGTGCATCATGAGCGTGGCACAAAGTCATGTTATTACATGACACGTACTCATGATCATCATGTTTGCACCAGTCGCATACCTTCGTCATCCAGTCACGTACCGTGATACAAAATTTGGTATATGTGACGCCATCGAAATGGCCGCCAGCGTATCATGATCGTGTAACGTAGTCATCTTGTTACATGACACACGTGTCATGATTTTCATGTTAGGGTCTGTCGCTTGTGTTTGCCATGCCATGCCATACCATACCAGATTTGCACATGCCATGTGAATCATGTCATACCATACCAGTTTTGCAACGTGCCATGTGAACGAAACCACGGCAAGAGCTACAGGATCATGAAATGTATATTATGGCATTCATGACATAAGTGTCATGATTTTCATGTTATGTCTAGTTAAATATGTACCTGATACAGTTATGTTATGTCATACTAAGTTTGGTATCGATACCATTATTAAAACGGCCAGGAGAGCTAAAAGTAGCAGACGGATAGATAGATAGATAGATAGATAGATAGATAGATAGATAGATAGATAGATAGATAGATAGATAGATAGATAGATAGATAGATAGATAGATAGATAGATAGATAGATAGATAGATAGATAGATAGATAGATAGATAGATAGATAGATAGATAGATAGATAGATAGATAGATAGATAGATAGATAGATAGATAGATAGATAGATAGATAGATAGATAGATAGATAGATAGATAGATAGATAGATAGATAGATAGATAGATAGATAGATAGATAGATAGATAGATAGATAGATAGATAGATAGATAGATAGATAGATAGATAGATAGATAGATAGATAGATAGATAGATAGATAGATAGATAGATAGATAGATAGATAGATAGATAGATAGATACGCTCTAAGTCGACGAAGTTCGCTAAGAAATGCTTCACATTGCGGCGGCTGCATTTCCGATGGAGGCGGAAATTTTGTAGGCCCGTGTGCTCAGATTTGGGTGCACGTTAAAGAACCCCAGGTGGTCTAAATTTCCGGAGCCCTCCACTACGGCGTCTCTCATAATCATATAGTGGTTTTGGGACGTTAAACCCCACATATCAATCAAAAGAAATGCTTCACATTTAAAAGCCATAGTTTGTACCAACCAGGCTTAGTCTTGTTGTGTATGCGAGGTTAGCGTTGGGTACTATGTGAATGGATTCATTTCTTTCGTAGCAAAGCTTTCCACAGCGTGACTTCGCTTGCCTTCCCCTAGCTTCGACGACAGAGTATGACATAAACATGGTTAATTCGGTCGCACTCACCCAATCAGTTCAGACAAAAGTGTGGCTGAAAAAGGTGTTCACAGCTAACAGAAACGACGCGGCGTTGTCCGCCTCATTATGTTCATTGTGGATCTGGTACGCAGCAGGGTTGTTACAACTTGTTGCAATGCCAGCGCAGTCTTTGAAAATTTAAACATGGTGGAAGCTGAAGAAAATATTTCATCTGTGATCAGCATGCTAGCAGAAAGCTCTTTGCTACGTCGCGATAGACGAGTGATTAGTTACCGTCCATTTTACTCATCGAAGGACTTTCGCGACGTTGTTTGAGCTGTAGTGGTGTCGGTACGTAATAGTGTCCCCATGATGGCGTCACCACTGAATGCTCATCATCATTTTTTAAGTGTGAATACACTTTATAAGCGACCCCAAACCATCCACCGCCGTCGGCGGCGTCCGCAGTTTTCTCTCTATCTTTAAAAGAAAGAGGACTTGGCGGGCCGCAGCGCGACGCTCTACCGAATAAGTCACGGGCGCGACGCTGATAGTCCCCCTCCCCCTTCGCTCGCTCCACCGCTCTCCTCGCTCGCTGCAGCTGCGCACGCACCCCTCTCTCTCGCGCGCCCGCCTTCTCTCTCAGTCTCCCGTCGAGAGCGGGTCGTGCGGTGGATGTCCCGGAGGCAACGCTACCATCTGGATATAAAGCGCGTTACTGACACCGATATCAGCGTCGCCAACGGATTTTAACTTTACTCCCCCTCATAGCATCACCCCGTGCATTCGCACTTAACCATGTTCACCCTCGGGGAAATGCTTGGGAGTTTTTTTTTTGGTCGACAATGTGTCCACTTTTCGAGATAAAAACTTGTGGCAATAAAAAATTCAATGTTAACCACTCCTTATGTTATACCCCTTCGAGGGGTCTTTAAGAAAAATAAAGTTATGTTATGTTAAGTGTTGGTCCAGGTGTGTCGAGCTACCTAACCACGAGAATCCGGCGCCGTGGTCCAATTCCTACCGAAGTTGCAGGCCAACGAAAAGTATAGCTCATACACAACTTTTATGCAGACAAGTACACGAGTTACACATTTATCAAGAAAACAAGACCGTACTAAGCTACGAGACATTTATTTATTGTTTCGTTCCTACTTTCAACAATTCGGCATTCGGTGAATTCGGGCATGTTATCTGTTCGTATGAACTCTGAATCGGCGATGTCATACTCTATGACAATTTTAAAAGCGTGTGCCTTCTATCTTTGTCAAATAGCAACTTTACCAAATGCATGTAATTGGTGGAAGGCAAGGACAGTTCTCACCATAAAAAAAAAGAAAGGAACGCACTATTTTCCAGTACTCGACATTCAGCCCCACCAGACGGGCTTTCCAACAGTCAGCTTCTTCGTGATTTATTAAAGAACCTCGTACATTTTCAGACTTGGGACAATATATTATTCTGTCAATGTTTATCTAGAAGATTGTTTTCTTGTTCTCTGTAGGGTAAAACAAGAAGACGTACATCATCAGAGTACAGACGTTGGCGTAAATTATTACTTGGCGTTTCATAAGCAGAGGGCACGAGATGTCAATCTCATATAGCAGGAAAGGTAAGACCTAAACTGTACTGTACCCGTGTCGTACAATTAACTCTGAATCAGTTGTCAATGTTAGTCAAGATCCAAATCCTGTTTTCCCTTTCTGCTACCTCTTTTATGGCCCTATCTTCTTTTAATGTAGCCGCTTTCATTACCTGACGTCAAATACTGACCCTAATATTTCAACGACGATGCCTTTGCGCTCCTGCACTTCCTTATGAAGTGGGTATTTAGGAAGCAGCTGGCATCGTGGTTCTTCAGACTTTCAACTCGTTTACCAGCACGGACATTGCAGCAGTCTAGCAACAGTCTATACAGGTATATATTTTGATCTTTCTGTCCACAACACAATTTATTTCTGTTCATTTGGCATCGAAATGGTGCTATACACTGTGTCATTGGCAAAGAATAGTTTCTGCTGGTATTATTTAGTTGTTTATAGTTTACAGGCCCTTTTAGAAGTTTCCTGAATGGCTGTACGGGTGTCCTACCTAAGCAAGTGGTTTTCGCAAAATCCTGGTTTAAAGGTGCCTTAGACTACTACATTTTATTAGAAACAAACTAAACCTAGGAAATTTGAAGTGATGACTCACCAAGCGTTCTTCTACTTACTTGCGTCCCGGAAATTCCTGAATCCTGATCTATACCACATTCGCTGAACTTCAACATACCTTATTTTCCCCGCAGAATAAACAGTCATTCCAGTCCCAACTCGTATGTGCACTGCTTTTTTTCCAGCAAGAGTGCATACCTCTCGTTCGTCAGCATATTTCATGGCGTACAACCAGAATGGCAGATTGAAGGGCTCCTACACACAAGAAAAGAAAATGCTAGCATGCTCATCTGCTACACGATGGGCGTTCGCCTGGTGCTTTCAGTTGAGACGCTGAGAAAGCGCATTCAGAGTTGCGGACAAACCATTCGACGGACTTGTGCTAAACATCAATTGCACAACTAGATCTCGACCTCTGACTGATTTATGTGCAATTTAAGGATTCCGGCAAAAGACAAACATTTCCTTGCAATCGGGCATGAAGAATTCATCTGAGTATTTATTTGGACGAAGAACGCCATAAAATAGGCTGAAGGTCTGTATTTCGAACAAGGCTTCGGTGAACGACGGGAAAACCCTCCCACGCTTTTTCGGAAAGAGTACTTTAGAGCTGTTTTATATATACACTCCACACAAGGGCTAATAATGACGTCAGACGGGTGTTGCTTCTCACCGCGTACTCTTCCATCTTTCGTATATATAAAGCAAAAGAAGGTGAAAGCTCAGTCAGTTCATCTGAAAACTACCGAGGGCCAACCACAAAATCTTATCATACCGCAACAACAGATTGAACAAAATACTTCACGAAAGAGAGAGTCCAGCTGAAAATTATGGCTGAACCAAGCACGGGTTACCACAGTGATCACAAAACGATGGTCACTTTCATTGTTTAAACATTGCCTTTCACAAAACCCCTCCCATCAGCCTTTGCGGTGTTTGATCCAGATTCGTTAGACATCCACTTTCAAAGGGTGGGATGGTGACATTTTTTTTTCGTAATGAGAGTTTGTTTATTTAGGACAACTTTTTAGTCTCCGTGAATCTCATTTCATGACTGTAAATTAACGTAAGCTTTCATGTGCTTATGCAGGACCAATGCAACCTTAGTTATCACAATGAAGTTTTCTTCGGCAATCTTTCTCTGTTCCCTGCTGGCAGGCAAGTGTCCAGTCGCACTTCGATATGCATTCTAGCCAGTATTGGCGCCTTTTAAGTTAGGCACAAGAACGCCACTCACAAGTCTAAGCCACATATTTTTACAAATTCAACATGATAGCAATTTGTTGCATAAGGCGCAGAAATATTTGACTACATTGAATGACTACATGAACTACTGTATATCTTTTTTTGAATATCAGGCATCATAGTTTTATCAGGCATCGTAGTTTTATCTTTACATAGTGATCAAAAGATTTATCATTGTTTTCGTCATGATGAAATATTTAATCAGCTTGATTTAGGTCTACAGTGATTTATAAATACACGAACACAATATTTCTGGATTAGCACTTCTGCTTATTCGTGCAGATTTCTCTAAATAGTGTTTGTTCAAGTCAGCTGTCCACAAGCGATGCAACCGTAGGTGTTGACATAAGAGTTGCTGTGGGCTTTGCGTTAGCTAATCAGAGTTTTGAGTTGAATTGAGTTGTATGAACTTCATTTGGCCAACGGTGTTTTGATACCATTTTCACCTGGTGCACTACATAAACATGACGCAATGGAAGAACGAAAGAAGGGCAGTTCATCGTACACTTTAATAAAGTTCTTTATGCCACAGTTCCTGCTTTATAACTGACAAATTTTGTGTCATCTGTTAATTATACCAACTGCAGCTTTCCTGGCTGACACTACTGTAGCTCATGATTCGAAAGAAATATCAGGGAATGTAATGGGACGTGCTGGTAAGCCCTAATCACTTCTTTCTGAAGCAATCACTAGATAACTTTTATCATCCGTCTTTTTTTCTATCAGAAGACAGCATGCCCTTTCATTACCCGCGGTGCTATTGTCTTTACCTTCAGCCATTTTAATCGTTGGTGTTTAGCATATTTTACTTTCACTCCTATATTCTGACAGCAGAAACGTTAACACTGTAAGGAACACTATTTCATTTTTCCGGTCGGTAGTCGTGTAATGAAGCTTAGAAACTCTGTATTAGGTCGTAAAGTTCATCGTCCTTTCTAGCGACTCTTTGTCAGTAGTAAACGTCGCCACCTGTCAGATACAATGCCGCTCGTGCTGGGAAACCGCGCTCCGCATGCAGTGTCATCATAACGCATTATCACGCAGTTATGTCGAATCGGCACCTTTACACCCGCTAAGATATCATATTTTGCGCATTTTCTTCATTTGTTCTCTAATTTCAACCTTTGGTAAGTGTTTCTGATCTCACACAGTAGCGCATTGATTGCCATTCTAGGATGAGCACTGCAATTTAGCGTCCAAGAGCAAATACAGTTATAAGAGAACCCACTTCGCGATGGATAGGGGTATTAAAACACTGCAGCACATTATGGATATTGTGGCCAAGTAGAACCGAAATATTCGTTAGTCACAGAAAACGTATTACCGCATAACACTGCATCTCATTCCTCCTCAAAGGTTAACACATAAGTCACAAGGGCTTTGTGCGCTTTCTTAAGTAATCCTTCACTTTTTTCTGACCTTGTTCATCTATTGCTATACTCACTTGTAAGAATAGAGCATAAAGGAAAAATATTATAACATGATTGTTTCGTGTAGCCTTATTTCTCCTTGCAGCTAATAGCACATATTATTAATAAAATAGCAGGAGAAATCACCTGTAAGCTGAAAAGCTTAAAAGACAGAAAAGACCTCTAAAATGTGATGGCAATGTTCTTTGCTTTTAATTTAGCAAATCTATAAAACAGAATTTTGAGAAAACTAACATCGCTTTAGTCATTTCAGAACTCATCTGTACTGCATGAATGCAAATGATTGGTCTCGGCATGTTCGTGCAGCAACAATATGAAACTGTTAGGAGCATGAAGGCAAGAACTCGTACAGATTAACTAGAACCAGGTCGGTCAGCATTCCCTCTGTTTCACTTTGTAAATGAAGAGCACGTGTTTCTGCACAACCAGTTACAGTCGCATAGTTTTGCTCCTACTTTTAAGTTAAAACCTTTTAAAAGATCATTTTTATACCACTTTCTCTTCCTACGCGTTCAGTTTTTATACCATCTTACCCTTTGTCGACTTCTGTTGTTCAGTCGCTTTAGTTTGTGTTCATTCGTGTTCATTTGCGCTGGCCAGCCAACGTGACATACGGCAAATGAATGTCCCAATCCTGGTGGTCTGCCGCAATATATTTGACGAGAATATCAGTTATGGTCCTCTTGAGACGCTCTGTGAGACCATCCGGCTGGGGATGGTATGAAGCAGCAACTGTGTGCTTGGCATGGCAAGACTTCAGTATTTCGTGAACGACAGCTGAGAGGAACGTGCGGCCACGTTCGGCGAGGAGTTGGCGGGGAGCTCCGTGCATTTATTTTATGTCGTACAACAGAAAGTCCGCTACATCGGTAGCGGAACTGGTCGGGAGTGCTCGTGTGATTGCGTCCACGTCATGTAGTCTGTGGCAACATCAATCCATTCATATCCGGCTGTGCAGAGTTGAAAAGGGCCCAGCAGGTCGATACCAACTCGAAAAAAAAAAGGTTCAGAGGGTCAGCGGGAGCGTCGACCGAGGGTCAGCGGGAGCGTCGACCAGCTGAAGATAGCGAGCTGGAAGGGCGTGTAGCGTTTTGCGACGCTGGCAGGGCTCACAAGCGGCGACATAGCGTCGAACAAAGCGAGCAAGTCCTGGCCAAAAAAAAAACTGACGTCGCACACGGTCGTACGTGCGAGAAACGCCCAAATGGCCCGTCATGAGAGCGTCATGAAGTTGATGCAGGACGGTGGAACGCAGGTGCACTGGAATGACAGGAAGTAAGTCTGATCCGAAGGAATCAAGGTTACGGCGATACAGGATCCCGTCTTTCTTCAAAAACATTCATAGGGACGGGTCGCGAGGCGTCGACTCCAGTTTGTCAATGATGGCTCGTAAAGAAGCATCCCGACGTTGCTCTTCGCCAATGTTCAACAGCTGCGACACGGAAAAAACGTCCGTGATAGCGTCAGTATCGGTTGCTTCGTCAACAGGGTAGCGGGATAAACAATCCGCATCCTGATGTAATCGCCCTGTTTTGTACATTACAGAGAACGTGTACTCTTGATGGCGTAAAGCCCAACGAGCAAGACGTCCGATGGGGTCCTTCAGGAAGGCTAGCCAGCAGACCACGTGGTGATCGGTGACAACACGGAATGGGCGCCCGTACAGTAGGACAAAACTTGGCGACTGCCCATACAAGGGCGAGACACTCGTGCTCCGTAATGAAATAGTTGTGGTCTGCTGGGGATAGCAGTGGACTCGCGTAGGCTATTACACGGTCGTGTCCCCGTTAGTGCTGCAATAGAACAGCTCCTAAACCATGTCCACTGGCGTCCGTGTGAACCTTGGTTGGGGCTGATGGATAAAAGTAGGCCAAGATTGGTGGCGTTGTAAACAAGCTCGTACGCTGGCAAAACGATGATGCTAGGCCATGGCCTTAGTAATAAAAGGCGGCTTTATTCAGAACACCTGTGAGGGGTGTGCTATGGTCGCAAAGTCCTTAACACGGCGTCTGAAATAGGGAAACAAGCTCACAATACTACGGACATTTTTTGTGGTCTTCGGAACGGGAAAGTTTGTAACTGCGCGAATTTTTTCTGGGCCTGAACGAACGCCTGGGAATCGACAAGGTGACCAAGCACGGAGATTTGACCAAAAGCAAAGTGGCACTTGGAAGCGTTCAAATGTAGTCCGGCTCGACGGTAAACGTCAAGAACAGTTTATAAACGATCGACATGCGAGTCAATTCTGGGCGAAAAGCCAATAACATCGTCAAGGTAACACAAGCAGGTGGACCATTTCATGATGATTGATTTGTGGGGTTTAACGTCCCAAAACTACCTTATTGATATGAGAGACGCCATAGTGGAGGGCTTCGGAAATTTCTACCACCTGGGGTTTTTTAACGTGCACCCAAATCTGAGCACACGGGCCTACAACATTTTCGCCTCCATCGGAAATGCAGCCGCCACAGCCGGGATTTGATCGCGCGACCCGCGGGTCAGCATCCGAGTATTTTAGCCATTAGACCACCGTGGCGGGGCATGGTGGACCATTTCAAACCTTGGAGCAATGAGTGCATCATTTTTTGATGTATGGCTGGTCCATGCATTTCAAAAACCAAAGGGCATCACCCTAAACGGATAAAGACTATCAACAGTAATCAATGTGGTCTTTTCACAGTCCATCTCCTCGACGACCATCTGCCATTAGCAAGTGGTTTCAACAATCTGCTGGTGTAGAAGCTTCTCCTCATACCTTGCACTATTTACAAACACAGGCTCTTGGCGAGACCTAAACTGGCACATCCAACGATGTGCCTTAAAAGTACTGGTGGGCAAGAAGAGCATTAGAAAATATCCCGCTGATTCGCTACACTTTGCTTCCCTTATTTGGCAAAGTATATTTAACAAAATGTTCGTTTTCATTTCATTTAATTTCATTTTATTCACCCTTAAGGCCATAAGTATTATAGAGGGCAGTGGTTACAAGTAGACTAGAAATAAAAGGCAGCATGAAAATAATTTAGTCAACGAACGAAAACTCCTCAATATACAATAGCTGTGTAACCAACATGACTTCATAAAAATTTGGAGATATTCGTTGAAATATACACACGTTACTTTTATATGAAAAATAAAGCGAAACTTTCCTGACCCCGAAAAAAACTGGAAAACGTGCTTCATCTTTTAAAGATATGAACTGGGTAGGAGGCGACCGGTAGTTTTTTGGGGTGCAGCACTTGGTGCTACTATCTCAATCTCGAAACCGTCTATAACTTACTGAAATCAAGCCTAATGTGACTGACGGGATAAAGTGCCAATTGTTCCTCGATCTCCCTTGCACCTTCTGAATTGTTAAATCCCAATCATACACAGTTTCACATTTAAATCATTCCATACGCTCAAGAGGCATGCCTATGTTCTATATTTTATGCAAAAGTTTGACATATTTCATAATGACAACGACCACATCAAACAGTGTCGCTGAAAAAGAAAATTATTCTTTACTTTGCCAGTACAATAAACATTTTTTTTTGTTTTCGTCATTTGTATCGTGATGCACAGCTTTATTTAAAGCGAAACTATATACTCTATGGTGGAAAAAAAACATTCCATTGCATAAACGCAGAACGGCCTGTTAAAGAGCCCCTAAACTGTCAACAGATGCTTGCCTGTTCCTCTGCTAGCCAATGGCACTCTCCTGATGCCTTCCGTTGGACACTCAGAAAAGTCATTCGGAGATGTGGACAGGACATTCAATCAACGAGTTCTCTACAGACAAGTGCCCAACTGCAACTTCTCAATGAAGTTTCGACTTCTGACTAGTTAAGGTTAATAAAAAATGGCAGCATATCCACGGAGTGAATGATGGAGAGTGGGGCGAAGCATTCGTCCGTCCATGCGTCCGTCTGTGTGACCGTCCGTGCGTCTGTTCATGCGCCCATCCCTGCGTTCGTTCATGCATCCGCCCCTGCGTCCGTTCATGCGTCCGTCCATGCATCTGTCTGTGTGTCCGTTCGTCCATCTATTGAACACTCCAAGTCCCACCATCTCGCATCCTTTTGTCATATATTCCCCATATAGAAGCACCGCCATTCAGTGGACATTCCAAAGACTAAACGAGAGGTGACACACGCACACTTTCTTACGGCTTGCACTTCGGGTCTACTTCCCACCTTCAACCACCTTGAGTTCATGGTATATACTAGTTCACTGTATTCATGGCACTGCGGCCCAATGCTAGCTAAAACTTTCTAAAACCAAGGAGGTTACGCCCAGCGAGTATAACGTAGCAACCTTTTCCTGTCAGATAGTGCTCAATGTACATTCCAGTGGCTGCTAATGTGAAATGAGAGACAGGAGGATTCAGCTTTTAATTTCTTACGGCTTGCGCTTCGTATCCGCTTCCCCCCTTTAACCACCTCGAATTCATTCATGGTATATACTAGTTCATTGTATTCATGGCCCTGCGGCTCAACGCTCGCCAAACTTTTCTAAAACTAAGGAGGTTACACCCAGCGAGTATAATGTAGCAACCCTTTCTTGTCCGATAGTGCTCAATGTACATGCCAATGGCTGCTAATGGGGATGGCAGCGTGCGCGTTGACTAAAAGCCGAATGCTCCTGTCTCTCATTTTTTATTGTTAAACAACGCACAGAAGAAATCTCTCACCGGCACCACCTTGGAGGTCAAATGTTATACCTATTTCGGGTATGTGCAACTGGTGGTTACGTACTACGAGGGACACCCAAGCCACGCCATAAGGAGCTTCACCCCTAAATTTGTTTCCATCTATCAATAGGCAACACTAGAGAAAGAATTCACTCTCGTATTTTGCCAGATTCATACGAGGCAGTAACTGAACTAGCGACGCCAACCACTGACGATGCTCTGGCCAATGACAAAATAGAAAAATTAAAAGGGTTCAGGGCATCGGAAAAAATGTTGTATTTTCGGAACACCAGGGCACACTGGCACATACGGGAGAAACGCAGCCACTCCTGCGGTCGCTGCTCAAGTAGGTGGGTTTGACCACATATACAATTTCCTACACCGTAGTTCCAGAAGGCTCTCCAAGTAAAGTGATGATTCATTACATTCGCACTAAATTGAAATCAGACTGAAAGAATGTACTGTTGGAAGCTACACCAGGGTGCATGCTAAATTACAAAGGGTGGTGTACACGTCAACACGAATGTTTACGGAACAAAGTATTGGTAAACTCTTCATAAACACTGCACATACTAGACAAGTGGCAGCAAGCTAATCAACCTTCGAGTCACAATACTTCCACACGATAGAACATATTGACAGAAATTGTGCCGATACAATTTAGAACACCTGATTTGGACATGCGCGGCCTTCTCAAAATCATAGGGCACATTCATCATGTGCTGCAAGCCGACAGGATCACTCTGCAGAATTTAATGAAGTCAGATCATTAAGCGCAGAAAGCTCTCGTCATATACGGTAGCCAAAGTGGCCTGTTTTCACCTGACCTACGCGAAGGCGTGACTTGAAGCTTGTCTTCGCCCTTCATGCCCCTTGCCCCGTTCTCACCTCATCAACTACGGAGGCAAAGATTTGTACTTTCTTTTAATAAAGGTCACATTCATTCATTCTTTGCAATCAGTCTCACAGCACCAATCTAAATAATCATATTCGTAAAGAACACTGCAAAACAAGCCCTAGAATCGAATTATGAGTAAAAAGGTGCTTGTAAAAGATGACAACACCCTTCCACGCGATCATAATGAAGATTAGGTTCGAGCTGCTTTACGGGCTGCTTACAGCTGCTTTACACGGGCTACGAATGACTTCAAAAGAATCACGCTTCCCCGCGCGAGTCAATGGGTCTCCCGAAACCCCATGGCGCAATGAAACGTGAAGGCCCCTAGCACGCTGCGTTGCGATCCCGAACCGCACAGGGGTCCGATAAAGGGCGCAGCAACGGCCCGTCCCCGGCGCTCACACGTCGCCCTGGCGGAGCGAGAGCGCACACGTTGACACCCGAAAGATGGTGAACTATGCCCGGGCAGGACGAGGCCAGAGGAAACTCTGGTGGAGGTCCGAAGCAATTCTGACGTGCAAATCGATCGTCCGATCCGGGTATAGGGCGAAAGACCAATCGAACCATCTAGTAGCTGGTTCCCTCCGAAGTTTCCCTCAGGATATCTGGCGCGCTCGATGGGAGAGCAGTCACACCTGGTAAAGCGAATGATTAGAGGCATTGGGGTCGAAACGTCCTCAACCTATTCTCAAACTTTCAATGGGTGTACGGGAGGCCTTCTGAGTTGAGGCCTCCCGCTGTGATGAGATTGCCAAGTGGGCCACTTTTGGTAAGCAGAAGTGGCGCTGTGGGATGAACCAAACGCCGGGGTAAGGCGCCCGAGTCGGAACGCTCATGAGATCCCATTAGGGGTGTTGGTTGCTTAAGACAGCAGGACGGTGGCCATGGAAGTCGGAATCCGCTAAGGAGTGTGTAACAACTCGTCTGCCGAAGCAACTAGCCCGGAAATGGATGGCGCTCTAGCGTCGCGCCTATCACCGGCCGTCGCTGGCAGAAAAGCACGAAATGGGGGGATGCTAAGCCGCGACGAGTAGGAGGGCCGCAGTGGTGTGCGTTGAAGGTGTCGGGCGTGAGCCCGCCTGGAGCCGCCGCTGGTGCAGATCTTGGTGGTAGTAGCAAATACTCAAGTGAGAACCTTGAGGACTGAAGTGGATATAATATTTGCTTCAATATCTGAAAAGCACACCTATCTAAACACTAACTCAGTCCACTCTAAGACTGCACTTGATCGACCTCGGAAGTTCGACAACAGAACAAGACGGCCAATAAAACACTCTAGAAAAAGGACAGGGTGGTCTGCTGAAAATGGCCTTTGAAGCAATTACAGTGTACCACAAGGAACACGAAGCCGCTATCACTACCATTGCCCTAATGTAATACTAAAGCATAGCTTCCTCCATATCAATACGTTCAGTGCTGGTCATAGCTTAGCTGAAAAATTCACCGGCCAATATAGAAACTGTTTTTGCATATGATATTTACTTTGAAACTGACGAAGGCTTCGCAGTTTTATGTGCTCTAGTTTTATGACACAAAAGTAATATAAGCTTCCTTTTGCCCACGCAGAACAAGCTCCACATTGATTTCCGCGATGAAGCTTTTCTCGGCAATCTTGCTCTGTGCTCTTCTCACCAGTAAGTGCCCCAATACCCCTAAAAACGTTTTGTAAGCAGGAAAGATTCTATATTTAAAATTAGGCACCAGAACGCCATCATAAATTTGGGTTCTGTACTCTCACAACTAAAACGCGAGTGCGATTTGTTCTTTAAGGTGAAAAACATTGGGCTTTTGTTCACTGTTTCTTGCGTGTTCTCTACGTTAGACAAAGATTAAAGAAATATTACTGTTTTAGTTAAAACTACATCATCTTCATTTAGCCCGCAGTGATAAAAACTTATGTAACAATTATTTCCTAATTATAATTTCAATTCATTCGTGTAGCAGTTGGACAAATATAGGCTGTTCTAGCGAGCTTTTTGAAGTTGAAAGAACCGCTTCTTTGGCATAACAGTTGCCATCAGCTTTGCGCTGTCTACTGAGAGCTTTTGGCATGGATTTTTGGTGGCGGCGTAAACTTGTGTCTTTGTGTCGTTGCCTTGTGCCCTTGGAGAAGTTTGAGGGGCAAGCAATCTCCCGCGACACACTGACAGGCCCACTTCAAACCTGTTGTTGGCTCTATTACCATTATGACTTGGTGAAGTACCAAAAGAAATGACGCATAGAAATATCAAAAGAAGGATAATTTTTGGAAGGGTTCGTGGTCGCTTGAGATCCTACCGAAGAAAGGGTGGTTCTTCATTTTAAATTTATGCCACAATATTTGATGTACACTTGCCAAAGTTTATACTATCTGCTTATTAAGCGCAGTATTCGCTTAATAAGCGCAGTATTCGCTCATTAAGCGCATATTATTAGGCGCAATCACTGTCACCGTTTGTGCATTGTCACCGGATGATGCAGAATCAGCACATTTGCACATGCTGACATTGACTTTTTGGTTCCTCGACATCTTGGCGCCACCCATTCCGGAGAATAGGCATCAAATTGTACGGTGCCTCGCTTTTTAAACTAATTCACTTACTGATGGAAAGAAATAAAAATGAGTAGGCTAACCATTACACGTTAATAATTTTATTCAAAAAGTTTCTAAAAATCTTTATAGTACTAGAATTGACAGATGAAAAAATTGACGTAACTCTAACAAAAAAAGCTAACTTAGAGTACACCTAGCACCACTCAATTTTCAAACTCTCGTAAAATTTCCATAGAGCGTTAAAAACACTCCTGTGGATAAACCCGAATACAGTTACACGAAGTAAAAGAGCCAGCGAAAGTGCCGAATTCAAATCCAGCTTTCAAATTAGTTCTGCTAGTAGTCTTTTCTTTTACATTTAAAACTTCGGGGCGTCAGAAAGAATTATTATAGATTCGGTCTCAATTCAGTGAAGGCATAAACGTGCCTGGGCTAGACCTAACCAGGAAAGGCGGAAGTTGATTTCAGGGACTCGACAGCGCAGCCTTGTCATAACTATTTCTTCTTAGCCAGACGAATGAACTTAAGCTGTGAAAATCATACAAAAAATGGCAGCATATCCACAGAGTGAAAGATGAATAGTGGGGCGAAGTATCCGTCCGTCCATTCGTTCTTGCTTCCGTCCATCCATGCATGCGTCTGTGTGGCCGCCCGTGCGTGCATCTGTTCGTGCGTCCGCACGTTCATCTGGGCGTCCATTCATGCGTCCATTCGTCCATGCAGCCATCCGTGCGTTCGTCCATGCATCTGTCTGTGTGTCCGTTCGTCCACCTATTCAACACTCCAAGTACCACCATCTCGCATCTTTCAATTATATATTCCTTGTATAGAAGCACCGCCATCCAGCGGACATTCCAAGGACTGAACGAGAGGAGGCACACGCACACTTTCTCACTGCTTGCGCTTCGTGTCTACTTCCCACCTTTAACGACCCCGTGTTCATGGTATATACTAGTTCACTGTATTCGTGGCACTGCGGCCCAACACTCTCTTCACCTTTCTAAAACCTAGGAGGTTACGCCCAGCGAGTATAACGTAGCAACCCTTTCTTGTCTTCTGTGCGTTGTTGAACAATTGAAAATTTGCAGCGTGCGCGTGAACTAAAAGCCGAATTCTTCTGTCTTTCATTCCCCCTTACCTGCCATTGGCATTTACATTGAGCACTATCTTTTATTGTTCAACAACTCTGAGAAGAAATCTCCCACCAGCACCACCTTGCAGGTCAAAATGTAAAACTGGTTACACACTACGACGACTACTACGACTACGAGGGACGAGCGAATGCCGCTATAAAGAGCTTTACCCCTAAAACAAAGAAAGGTTCTTGAAGTTATGCAGTCGTATTCTTTACAAACCGTGCTGCTGTGATATACGGCAGCGTAGGCAAAACAAGAAAAACAGGACCATCGTAGGATGATGTTGCTAGTGCATTTGCATGCTTATTGAGAGCTTAACCTCCATGACCTGGTGCAAACACTAGTCGAACGAGTGGTACACGCTCAGAATCACCGAATGAATGTCCCAAAGGCACGTGAGAAATTAGTTGCTCCTAAGAGAGGACAGAGAGGGAGGCTGTTTTTCGAAGTTATGGAGCATGATTGACGTCTGAGTTGAAAAATTCATTTTTGGTTAGATTCCGGTATTTTCCTTACTTTATATCGGAACACAGCTTCCATTCCTCTGTAATATCTCCAGAGCCACTGGGTGTTTTTTTACGTTGTGTTTGAATTGTCTGGCTAAAAGTCTATGGTAGTCTTTGTTCTGCCATAAGTGTATGGCTTGTGAAATTGCCACAGAGTATGCAATTCTTGGTCATAATGAAGCATTATGAAGGCTGAGAAGAGCTGTACTGGTCCACGCCATTTTACGCCTGCAATTAACATCGCTTTCGAGTTTTTTGTGTGCTTTCCAAGAAAGCTGCCAATCAAGTGATATTTCTAAAAATCGATGCTGTGTCAGAATCTCTAAATGTTCTCCTTCAAGGATAGGGTGGAAATTGCTTAAAAGCTTCTGGGTGAAGGGCAACGCAGCTGTCTTCGCATGTGACAGAGCCATCCTTCCCTCTAGTAAAACGTTGTTGATTGTATTTGCGCCTTCTTGTAATGGAGTTTGAATTACTTGAACCTTATTTCCAGATGTCCAAATGTACACATCTTCTGCATACATTGAGAATCGTAAGTTAGGTGACAGTTCTCATAATAAAGTAACCATGACGTAGTGGAATAGAAGAAAAGCTAAGCATACTTTCTTTTGGCACTCCCTGCTTGACATTGTTCTGACCTCAAAGTCTGGAATCATCATTCTTTCACCGTATGGCACCACTCCAGTAGTACATCTTTGAAGCCATCAATCGAAACCATCATGGACTGCAGACCCCTCATGTGATTGAGCTCACCGCTCAACCGGGAAGTTTTTCGAAGTTATGAAGTCCCCCGTGAAAATCGAGCATTTTTCATATGTGCGCGTGCCCAGCAATCGCGCTTGCTCATTTTGAGAGGCTTAGCTTCTTAGCCAAGGCTTTTCTCCGTCTAAAGTTGTAGTGTCTAAAGGCAGTGAATTCTACTGGTGTTTCAACAAATAGATGAAATGGCATACCTGAATGGACTGATAGACTGGCAATTGTCGGTGCAGGTGAAAGAGTTGGAAGCCCAAAAAGTCCTGATGTTGGCTTTTTTATTCAACTATTGATGTCAGTATTAGACGTAAGGTAACCAAAATTGATTATTAAATCATCAGAACAAGAAAGACCCGTAAGAGATGGAGCAGAAAGCGAGAAACTAGATACGACCCATGGCTAAAAGTGACAGCTCATTCAGACTTATTTGTGCGATACGGGTACACTATGGTTTAGTATTTATCTTCGCTGCTATCCGTAATTTATCTGTCGAGCCCTCTGCGTATGTATCACTAAGCAATAATTTATGGTGCATTCTGTACTCTGACGATGTGTATGTTCGTATTTTGCTTTACAGTAAGGGTAAAAATCATGTGGAATCAGCAGGCCTGCCCAACAAAGTGCATGTAACGGGCATGGTATGATCGACGTCACCCAGAGCTGTACGAGGTTTTGTAGAGGGGGCCAGCAGATACCGACGGTCACGGGGCGTCTTTAGGAGAAAGTGGTAACTGTTCTTCGTGATTCCGGCTGCAACACGGTTGTAGTGAAACGGTCTATCGTTCTTGACTCTAAGCTAACTGGTATTCACCGTGTTAAACGCCTACTCGATCGGTCGGAACAGTGTTTGCCAGAAGCTAAACTGTTCATCGATTAAAAGTTTTTCAAAGAAGTTGCTGTCACTGTTTGCAGGGAAAACCATCTGTACGATGTTATCCTTGGCAACATCAAGGGTGTTGTTTTGATTGCCAACACCCGAGCCAAGTCAACAAGCTTAGCAAAATAAAAAAGAAAAAAAAAGCAGCGAAAAAGCACAGGAAGTCTAAAGAGATGGCTGCTGCTAGAAAGATGTAAGGAAAAAATAAATTACCCGTACCACAAGTCATACGGTTAGTCCAGAAGAACTACAGGAATGGCAGAAAAAAGATCCGAAACTGGAGGCTTGTTTTCAAGTAATGAACCAGCTGGATGAAGAGATAAAGACTATGCATGCAAATGTCGTCGAGCTGAAAACGAGAATACAGAACACCTGTAATTGCTAATCCCTTTTATAGATTCTGGTTTATCGAATTTTTCTGCACTTTTTCACCTTTTTCACGAAATCCTGCAGAAGACAAGCACTTCAGAGATGAAACAACGCTGCGACAGCAAACGAAAACTTACACAGCTGTCTGCGGGTGATCAAATGTTGCTGCTCCGTCCATCAGACAAGAATAAGGCCATACTGACCTGGGAAGGTCGCTTCACCATAGTAGTAAAGTGCAATGACAATACTTATCTGGTAGACCTGGGTTCGCCATTTCATGCCAGTCTCCTCAAAAGACATGAGCCGGTGGAAACCAAATTAAATCACCGATAGGGTGTGTTAGAATGAATGAGTGTCCCTTTGTTCTGATTAGTCGTGACTTTATTATAAGCACAATGTGAATAGTGTAGAGAAGCTTCCGAACCCTGAAATTGGTCGAACTCTCAGGTGCCTTCTACTGGGTCTACCCAAAAAGGATGCCGCTAGCGCTGAGAGCCCGTGCTTGGCCGTTACTGTCGCCATTGTGTATGCTCACTGTGTGCCGGCTAATAAACACCTTAACAATTTGGTGGAGGTGCTGTGCCCTTCAAACACCTTCGGTTCGCATTCGATGCCCTTGGAGCTTAGATTCCGTACCGTGCCTTCTACCATGCACCAGGACGCCGCTCAGCAAACGCTTCCTCCTGCGCCGACGCCATGTTTCGGTGTCCCCCGCATCCACGACCCTCCTGTCTTCACCGGCGCGGATGGCACCGACGTCGAGGACTGGCTCGCCATGTACGAACCCGTCAGCGTCCCCAATCATTGGGACGAGGCAAATAAAGTCGGCAACATGGTTTTCTACCTCGCGGGTGTGGCCGGCATGTGGTATAACAACCACGCATCCGATTTCGCAACCTGGTCCGATTTTAAGACCGCTATCACCAACGTTTTTGGCCGCCACGCCGTTCGTAAGCTGCAAGCCGAGCAGCGCTTACGCGAACGCGCTCAGCAGGCCGGTAAATTATTCACCAGTTACATTCAAAATGTCCTGGACTTGTGCAAGAAATCCAATGACAGCATGTCCAAATCAGACAAAATCCGGAACGTCATGAAAGGCATTGACGATGATGCCTTCACGATGCTGCCTGCCAAAAACCTAGGCACAGTGACTGCGGTCATCACGCTGTACCAGTGCTACGAGGAGCTCCGCCGGCAGCCTCCGAGGACCCGTGGCTCCACAACACGAGATGCAGGGCTTGCCGGCTTGAAGACGAGCTGTGATCAGGTGGCACTGCTGGCAGACCTCAAGTCCTTCATACTTGAGGAAATCGGGCGGCAGTTCTCTCTCCTGCTCTTTGCCCACCTACCGGCTGCTCAACAATGGGCCACTACCATTCTTCCGCCCATCCGCCGAATAACTGAGCAAGAAATAGCGGAGGTCATGCCTGCGTACCACCCACAACAGCTTCTGGCCCCTGCGCCCCCAAAATACGCCCAGGTGGTTGTCAGGCCGCCTCCAGTCGTTCAAGCACCCACCCCTTACGCCGAAGCTGCCGCACGACCTCCGGCCTTTGCAGGGGTATGCCGGCGGCGTATGTTGACGTGACCTCTCAGACTCAGCTCCAGCCTCCCTGCAGCCTTTGAAGCCACCGTTCCGTACGTCGGCTCTTGCGTCCTGGACAAGACCTACCCCAGTGAACCGATGGCGCACGCCCGACAACCGGCCCATTTGCTTTGCCTGCGGTTACGCCGGCCACGTAGCACGTTATTGCACTGGTGTAACGACGCCCCATATCTCATCGCCTGTTGATGGCCAGATCAAGCGTACCTATCACGACGAAACGCCGTCTATGCCACCGCCGTCTCACCTAGCTCCATCTTCTCGAAGGTCACCGTCTCCACGACGTCGTTCCCCGTCCCCCACGCGGCCAAGTTCAGCTGCTCACGAGCGGGAAAACTGTCGCAGTTTCCGAGGCAAGGGCTGCGACGCTATCGCATTGTGAAAGCCCTCAGAGCCGCCCATCTAATGTCATTGACGTGCTTGTGGACGGTGTTCATGCATCTGCCCTTATTGACACTGGAGCTGTAGTATCCGTTATGGACGAAAACCTTTGCCGCTTGCTTCGATAAGTGACGACGCCTATTTCCGAGTTGTCCCTTCGTACTGCCGGTTCGCATAGTATTCATCCTACAGCAGGGTGCACAGCTCGCGTTGTCGTTCAGGATGTTCTGTATGTCGGCAAACTCATCATCATTCCTGCATGCTCTCATAACGTCATCCTGGGATGGGATTTTCTCTCCCGATACGACGCCGTCATTCATTGTGCCGCCACCGAAATTGAACTCTCACCCTTCTCGCATTTGACGCCGGAAGAAAGTCCCTCGAAACTGAGCAAGATTTTTGTGAAAGACGATACCATAGTGCCTCTAAGCTCGACGATGGGTGTATCTGTCTACTGCGCTAGACTCTCCGACACAATTGCACTCGTTTTGCCATCCGACCGTGCTTGCCGAAGGAAAGGGTTGCTAGTACCTTTCACGACAGTGCAAATCACCTAGGGCAACGCCGCTATTTCGTGACCAACCCACCCCCATACACTGTTACCTTGGTTCGAGGGGAATGTCTCGGCAGAGTGGAACCAGTGGATGACGCACAAATCCTGGATGTACCCGATTACTCGCGTTGTCCCTATTCGCGTACCATCAGTGCTGTTTCCACTGATGATAATGATGTGTGGCGCTTTATGTCGCAAGGGCTCATTGATGGCCAAAGAGCACCATTTCAATGACTAAAGATGTGGACAATAATATGTTGCGTGCATGTATAGGGGTCTTAAAATTCCTCGCTATAATGCGGGTAAAAACATAAGTGTAAAAATCGTGACAGTGGCGTGATATGAATAGTAAAAATCGGTGACAAATTGTTTTGATAATAAAAACATGTGTAAAAATATTTGGCACTAGCACATGTGCCTCATCAGCGCCCTTGTGTCCAAGGGCTGCGAGGCAAGTGCTTTTCAAAGTAGTCACTGCAGCAGCAACCTCTCTTGAGAGGTCGCGCTACGCATTGCCGGGTGTGATGAGTGAGAAAAACGATGACAACGACAGAAGTGCGGGGCAAGGCGCGTGTAATGTGCGCGTGAGGTCAGCCAATCAGCTGATGACCTGTGGTGGCCCATAGAGGTGGCGTACCACGATTGGGCCACGTGTGACCATTACGTGGCGGTAAGCTTCGTGGCTGGGGACGAGCCGAAGCAGCGGCAGACGGGAGACAGCGGGCCGAAGCGTCGGACGCAGGTGATCCAGGTTCCGGCCAGGGAACGCGGCCGTCCACGCTGCTGCCGTCCAACCGCCAGCTGGGGTGGCATTGCCGGCACGAGTACTGTATCTCGGGGCGTGGCCTGGCCTGCTGTTCTCTTCCTTGCTAAGGGCATCGCGGATCTCGGCGAGGCGTCTCCGTGGTCAGACGTTCGGCACAGCGACGTACGTGGCCTGGCTAATGGTCACCGTTGCGCCGAGCATCGCGTCTCGACGCAAGCTCTTTGCTGGACGGGCTGGCCCATTCCACGCATGGAGCATCGCGTCTCCGATGCGGGTTGACTGCTCCGTAGTCGTACCCACGCCCCAACTCCGCCAAGCGTCACCGTCACCATAGCGTCGCACATCGAGACGCAACCCGCTTCCGATCGACTGTCACCGCCTACTGCCCTGCACCTCGGCGCTCGTCGGGGCCCGCATCTCATTGTGAGATTTTGGAACTCTGCGCCCTGAACTCGCGTTCATTTGTTTTATCGTTCGATCAGACAGTTTTGTTACTTATTCGGCTTTACGGTTTTTCTGGTTCTGTGTTTCATGTTTTTTTTCTTTCGTGCTCTGTCATAAACGTGGTGTGGGTTGCTACCGCGTTGTCTCAAAGTCCGTTTCTCTTCACACGACACGCAAAACAAACGTTGACGAGCCTTGGCCCCGATAGAGAAGAATATTTTCATTACACCTGGGTATATGACATAATAAAAGCGAACATCTTTCAAAAATGCTAACACCGATTTATGAGTGAACACTGGTTCCCTACCGACGAACATTGCAGGGTGTAAAGGAATATGTTGGCGGTAAGGTAATGGAAAATGTTGTTTTCTTAGAGTGTCTAATTCTTTGCACTGAATTAAAATGTGAAAAACTGTTAGTGCTTCACCACATTCGTCACACAATTGTAGATCCCCACCGGACAAAAGATATAAGTGTGTCGTGTATGTGTGTCCTATCCTGAGCCTGGTTAGTGTTACCTCTGTGTGACGTGATTTTGATACTGGCGGCCAATGGCCAAGGTGTGGCTTAATAATGTGCAGTTTTTTGTGTGTGTCTATCCCACTTGCTCTGCCAGTAGTCTCTGAGCTTTCGTTTGAGAGACGGCTTAAGATTAGGGGCCGAAATTGATATGGGTGTAGTGGCAGTGCTTTTGTGGACGGATGCAGCCAGCTGATCCGCCATCACGTTGCCTTGGATCTCACTGTGCCCTGGCACCCAGCACACTACAACATGTTGTTTGAGTGTGTAGAGTGTGCATAAAATGGAGTAAAGTGAGACGAGGACAGAGGTTTTTTTTGTTTTTTAAGAGTTTGCAGAGCCATTACCACACTGAGGGAGTCCGTATAAATTACTGCTTTTTGTATTTGTAATTGTTTGATGTGTTTAGCCGCCACAAGTATCGCGTAAGCTTCCGCTGGGAAGACACTTGTGCCTGGATGCAGAGGCACAAGTATCTGCTGTCTGCCCATCCGAAAAGGATGGGCCGACAGCAGCGTAGGCACAGAGGAGTTAGACTTGGAGGCATCTGTAAAGAAGTCAGGACGTGTGTATTTGTGTAGAAGTTCCAGGAAGTATGTTCGGATATGGGAAATGGGCGCGTGTTTTGTAATTTCTCGGAAAGACACATCGCATTCTATAGTCTGCCACTACCAAGGTGGTGGGTATGCTACAGGAGCCAATAAACTGTGTTCCAGTGAGACACCAGTTTCCTCAGATAGACCCGTGAGGCGAACTGAGTAGGGCGGCCTCATCGAAGGCCTGTTTTGAAACAATATGAAGCTCGACAAATCATTATTAGTGGAGTATGAGGGGTGCTTCTTGTCTGCTTTCACCTTAAGTAAATTAACAAAAAACATGTAAGTTCTCCGCAGATTAAGCGACCACTTATTTTACTCGACGTAAAGGCTTTCTACGGGGCTGGTGCGAAAGGCACCCGTAGAAAGGCGGATGCCCAAATGGTGCACGGGGTCCAGCATCTTCGAAGCACTTTGAGTCGCAGACTGATAAACAACAGCCCCATAATCTGAGTGGGTGCGAATGAGGCTTCTATACAGGTTCATGAGACATTGCCTGTCACTACCCCACGTAGTACGTGACAACACTTTTACAACATTCATGGCTTTTAAACATTTTGTTTTTTAAATACTTAATGTGTGGTACGAAAGTCAACTTGTTGTCCAAGTTTAAGCGTAAGAATTTATGCTTCGCATTGACAGACAGACGTGGGCCGTTCAGTTCATTGTCAGGTTCTGAGTGCATGCCTCTCTTTCGGGAGAACAAGACACACGTGCTTTTTTGTGGGTTCAGTCGGAATCCGTTTTCCGCTGCCCATTTGGAGAGCTTGTTTAAACCTAACTGAACCTGCCGCTCACACATTGCCTGGTTGCATGACTTAAAGCCAAGCTGGACGTACATCAACATATGTACAGTAGAAAATGTTGCGGGATATGGGCAGGTGCAAGGAATTTATTTTGATAATAAAAAGTTTACAACTAAGTACACCACCTTGCGGTACTCCCGTTTCTTGGACAAGTGTTTGGGAAAGAACACGGCCTACACGGACACGGAATGCCCGACTGGACAAGTAACTCTCGATTATGGAAAGCATTCTACCCCGCACACCCAAGTGACACAGGTCCCTTAAGATGCCAAGACGCCATGTTGTGTCGTATGCCTTCTCGATATCGAGAAACACAGAGAGGAAGTATTGTTTGTGGACGAAAGCGTCTCGTATCTCTGCCTCAATGCGCACCAGATGGTCGGTGGTGTATCTGCCCTATCGAAACCCGCACTGGAATCGGTCGAGCAGATTGTGTGTTTCGAGGAAATGTAAAAGTCGGCGGTTTACCAACTTTTCAAAAAGTGTGCAAAGGCAGCTTGTAAGTTCAATGGGCCTATAACTCGCAACTGAGGAAGGGTCCTTGCCCTGTTTCAAAATAGGGATAACAATAGCCTCTTTCCAGGAAGACGGGATGGTGCCACAAAGCCAGATAGCATTGTATAGGGAAAGTAAAGTTTTTCGCGTTTTGATCGGCAGGCTTTTCAACGTTTCATACGTGACACGGTCGTGGCCTGGGGCAGAATTACTGCAAGATTTTAGTGATGTTTGTAGCTCAGCTAAGTTGAAAGGTTGGTTGTATGCCTCGTAATTTGTGCACTTGTATTCTAGTTACTGCTTTTCTATCCTTGCTTTGTATCTTTAGAAAGCTTCAGTATATTGTGACGAGCTAGACACCTGCTCGTAGTATGCACCGAGGAAGCTCGCCTGATCTTCGAGTCTATCACCTTGTGTGTTTAAGAGTAGGAGTGAGTATATTTGTCTTCCTGATACCCTACCAACCATGTTCCCGACTTTAGCCTGTTGTGCATATAAATTGATTCCTGATAAAAACTTGTGCTAGCTTCCTCTTCTGGCCTGCCGACGCGTTCTCCTGCCTCAAGATGTTATTTTCGTAAAGCTCTCAAAGTTTCCCGCTGTGGCCTCAATGTAATGACATGAATGAACGTACGAATCAGATTACTGCAACCCGGCTAAAGTGCAAAATGAATGAGCAGCCACAGAAGTCTTGGGTCAAACATCTGTCGGATGTCGTTGATGAATACAACAGAACCCCACATGAAGTGACACGATATCCACCATCGCACATCACATATGGAATCCCTTCATACGACACAATTTTAGACGCACCAATGGAGACTGTGCAAAAAGCAAGGAAAAGTGCAATCAAAAACACACTTGCCTATCATGAGAAGAAGAAGATCATCTGTGACAAAAATTTCTACCACAAGGTCTACAACCTGGTGAGTTGGTCCACTACGAAACACCTTAGCAACCGAACAAAGGAAAGCTCAGTTCGGTCATGAAAGGACCTTACGCAATTCTTCGCAGAGTCTCTCCTCACGACCACAAGCCTGGACACCCAGCTCCGGGCCATCAAACGCGCTGACGAGGTGGCGACCAGGCATGGCCTGACAGCCCTCGCCACTTAGGAAACCGTCAGCTGCCTTAATAAAGTTGTTTACTACTACTACTCTCCTGTGAACTATGAGATCGACAGATGCGTAGCACCGTTAAGCAGAACTACTGACATTGTGCACGTCAACAAATTGCATCGCTACTATTGTCCCAATAAGTTGACGCTCTTACGGGGGGAGGGGGATACGAAGAGGAGGAAGCCGAAGAGTCAGAATAAACTGGTGTTCTGACTGACGCCACGTCTCATCCGTTATATATATATATATATATATATATATATATATATATATATATATATATATATATATATATATATATATACATATATATATCCACGAACGTAATAACAGAGAGCGATGAAACGACGTCTTGCTTGCCCTCAGACCAGGACGCAAAAGCCTTCTTGTTTCTTCACTTCCAAGGGATCCCCCCTACAGTTGATGGCTCATACCTATTACCTGTGACATTACTCCCTCTCCTCGAAAAGCGTCGGCTCGATGCTGGTAATGAGCGTTGAGAAAAAAATGCGAAAGAAAAGGTGCTACCATGGAACCCAACAACTCCGTCGTGAGGGAAAAAAATGGGCTGGCGTCGTAGAAGAACTCAATAAAGAAAGGAGTAAGTACACAAGACAATAAAAAAACAAAGTGGCAAAAAACTAGTCATTGCATGGTAAGTTAGTGCACGTTCGATGGATGACGCGAGAAATATGGCTTGAGTCTTGACACGTGCACCACATCACTTTGTGGAAACCGACGGGAACGTTTTGAGGTGCCCTCAGGGAGAACTTCATACGTAACGTCACTGAGTCGGCGCAGAACTTTGTAAGGGCCGAAGTAGCGCCGAAGCAACTTCTCAGAGTGACCACGCTGTCGGATGGGAGTCCACACCCAAACTTCATCGCCTGGTTGGAAGGTAACCTCTCGGTGTTTAAGGTTGTAGCGGTGTGCGTCGGCAGTTTGGCGAGCCTGAATACGGCATCGGGCGAGTTGACGTGCCTCCTCGGCGCATTGAGCGAACAACGCAGCGTCCGTGTTGAATATGCTCAAGTTGTTGGGAAGGAGCATTGCGTCGAGCATTGTGGTGACCTCTCGACCATGAACTAAGCGAAATGGGGTGAAACCTGTACTCTCTTGGACTTCTGTATTGTAAGCAAAAGTTACGTAAGGGAGTATATCATCCCAGTTCTTGTGATCAACGGCCACATACATTGACAGCATATCTGCAATTGTCTTGTTCAACCGTTCAGTGAGTCCATTTGTTTGGGGGTGATAACCCGTGGTTTTCCGATGTTCTGTACCACTTAGTCTCAGCACTTCTTGAAGCATCTCTGCGGTGAAAGCTGTACCACGATCAGTAATTATCACAGCTGGCGCTCCGTGACGAAGTACGATGCTGGTGACAAAAAACTGTGCGATTTCGGCTGCGGTAGCTTTGGGCAGGGCCTTTGTTTCGCTGTAACGCGTTAAATAATCGGTGGCAACCACAATCCACCAGTTTCCAGACGAAGAGGTGGGAAATGAGCCGAGCAAGTCAATGCCAATTTGATGGAATGGTGTCTTCGGCGTGGCGATGGGCTGTAGTAGTCCTGCTGGTCGGACAGGTGGAGTCTTACGGCGTTGGCAGTCGCGGCATGTGCGGACGTACTGCTTGACTGTCTTCGCGAGGCGGGGCCAGTAGTATGAGCGGCGAATTCTTTCCAATGTGCGCGTGTAGCCAAGGTGTCCGGATGATGGTTCGTCGTGACAAGCATGTAAAATATCGTCCCGAAGCGAGGTCGGCGCAACCAGTAGGTAAGTAGCCTGGGTATGGTCGAAACTTTTCTTATAGAGGACTCCATCCCTGATGCAGAATGAGGCCAGCGAACGTGCGAAGTTTCTAGGAAGGCTGCGTTTTCGGCCTTCGAGGTAATCAATCAGCGGGCTTAGCTCCATGTCGTCGCGTTGTTGTTGAGCCAAGTTGGTTGCTGACACAGAGGAAAGGAATGTATCGTCCTCTTCAACGTCCGCGTTCGTACTTCCAATTGGTGCACGTGAGAGACAGTCCGCATCAGTGTGTTTGCGTCCCGACTTGTGAATGACTGTAACGTCAAATTCTTGCAGCCGAAGGCTCCAGCGTGCTAGACGACCGGAAGGGTCTTTGAGGTTGGCGAGCCAGCATAAAGAATGGTGGTCGCTAACTACCCTCAATGGTCGACCGTACAAATAAGGGCGAAACTTTGTTATAGCCCAAACAACGGCTAAGCATTCTTTTTCTGTTGCAGAGTAGTTTTTCTCTGCAGATGATAGTGTTCGACTTGCATAGGCAATCACGCGCTCTACGCCATTTTGTCATTGAACCAGTACAGCTCCAAGTCCGACATTGCTGGCATCTGTGTGTAGCTCTGTGGCAGAGTTGTCGTCAAAGTGACCGAGTACAGGTGGGGCTTGGAGATGGTTTCGTAGCGTGTCAAAGGCGTGATGCTGATCATGGCCCCAAACAAATGGTACGCCGTCTTTCGTAAGTTCATTTAGCGGTTCAGCGATTTTATAAAAGCCTTTGACGAAGCGTCTCTAATATGCGCAGAGTCCCAGAAATCGGCGGAGGTTGCGCTTGTTCGTTGGGACAGGAAATGCGGCAACAGCTTTCGTTTTCTCAGGGTCTGGGTGTATACCGGCGTGGCTGACGACGGGACTAAGAAATTTCAGTTCCTCGAATGCAAAGTGGCATTTCTCAGGTTTGAGAGAAAGTCCAGCTGTTCGTATCGCCTGAAGAACTGCCTGTAAGCGGTGGATGTGCTGCTCAAACGTGTCCGAGAAGACGACCACATTGTCAAGGTAGACAAGACACGATTGCCATTTTAGCCCAGAAAGAACCGTGTCCATCATTCTTTGAAAAGTAGCTGGTGCCGAGCACAAGCCGAATGGAAGGACCTTGAACTCGTAGAGTCCATCAGGAGTAATGAAGGCGGTCTTTTCGCGGTCGCGCTCATCAACAGATATTTGCCAATAGCCGCTGCGTAGATCCATGGAAGAAAAGTAACGAGCATTGCGAATGCGGTCCAGCGAGTCGTCAATTCGTGGTAAAGGATACACGTCTTTCTTCGTGATCTTATTCAACTTTTGGTAGTCGACGCAAAATCGGAGAGTACCATCTTTTTTTTTACTAACACAACAGGGGACGCACAGGGACTGGTCGATGGCTGGATGACATCGTCCTTGAGCATCTGCTGGACCTGTTGGCGTATAACGTCTTGTTCTTTTTGCGAGACTCTGTAGGCATGCTGTCGAATGGGTCTCTCGGTAGGCTCGGTGATGATACGATGCTTGGCAAGCGGTGTTTGGTTAACTTTCGAAGTCGTAGCGAAGCAGTTCCGAAATGAGCCAAGTAGCTTCAAGAGACGTTCCCGTTGTGCAGACGGTAGACCCTGGTTTACATCGAGATTGCTTGCAAATGTCATGGCGGAATCGTCGCACGACGAAAGAGCAGATAATGTTGAGGGATTAGGGTCGTCGGCAATATCTTCAAGGTATGCGATCGCAGTGTGTTTGGTAAGATGGCGATACTCGTCGCTGAAATTCGTGACTAATAGGCAAGCCTGCTTTCTACTGGGCTGAACAATACCTCGGGCAACGCAGATTTGTTGTGCCAAAAGTAGAGACAAATTTCCTTCTGCAATTACAGCATCGGGGACGTCTTGGTCACATTCAACGTTGATAAAAAGGCTGCTGCGGGGAGGCAGAGTAACAGATTCGGAGGATACACGTACGGCAGCCTTCGATGAGCGGGCGTTTTCCGGTTCAGTATGAAACGGGTCCTCGAACGACACCTGCAAGTCTCGTAAGTCAATAATTGCGCCGTGTTCGCGAAGAAAGTCCAGCCCCAGGATGAGTGGACGGGAGCACACAGGTAATACGAGGAAAGACCCTGTGAACATCGAAGCACGGACTCGAACACGGGCTGTGCACATTCCAGTTGGCGTCACGAGGTGGCCCCCTGCCGTGCGCAACGGCGGTCCTTGCCAAGGCGTAGTTACCTTCTTCAGTTGGGATGCTAGGGCGCTGCTCATAACCGAACAATCGGCGCCGGTGTCGACGAGGGCAGTGACGACGTGATTATCGACGTGTACGATGATGTCGGCGGAAACAGTCTTGTGACTTTCGGAAACGACTGGAAAGCCACAACGGTCTTCGTCGGGTCTTTGCGTCGAAGGAGGCTCTTTGACAGTTCGTTCGGACGCGGCTTCACCCCCAGGAGCCGCGGTTTCTAGTTTCCCCTGTGGTGCCCTAGTCGAAGAGGTGCCCTGGAATCGATGGCTAGCCTGATCCATTCTCCCCATGGTGGGTTCAGGGCCATGTGGTGCAGGAGATCGCATAGCCGCCGCATAAGTCAGCACAGGGGCCTCAGGTCTTGTTGGCGCGAGTGGGGTGACCACGTGTCGGATCTCATTTCGGATTAAGTCTGCGAGATCACTTACGGGTGGTTGGGGTCCCGCTGCTTGGAGTTGGCGCAGCTCGTCCCGCACGACGCTTTTTATGAACTCAGCGAGGGCATGCCTCTCGCTGTCAGCCCCGATAAAGCATGCTGCAGGGGTCAGGGCGTGGCGTTCATACTGTGACGACCTAAACTGGAGAGTACGCTCCATTGTGGTTGCCTCATTTATGAACTCTGCCACAGTCGTCGGTGGATTGCGCACGAGTCCGGCGAAGAGCTGTTCTTTCACCCCACGCATTAAATGCCGCACCTTCTTTTCCTCGGACATTGCAGGGTCAGCACGCTTGAAGAGTCGAAGCATGTCCTCGACAAACATCGAAACTCTCTCGTTGGGTCGTTGGTTCCGAGACGAGATAGCCTGCTCCGCTCTCTCTTTCCTTTCAGTGCTGCGGTACGCATCACGAAACTGTCGGCTGAACTCATGCCACGTCGCAAAGGAACCCTCGTGATTCTCGTACCACGTTTTGGCAGAGTCTTCTAACGCAAAGTAAACTCTCCGCAGCTTGCGAGCTTCATCCCATTCGTTGCTGTTGGCAACTCGATTGAAGTGGTCAAGCCAGTCGTCAACATCTTCATAAATGTCTCCATGAAATGAGCGTGGTGTTTGCGGCGCATGAAAAACATGCGGGAGAAAAGAATAGGCGTCGTTGGTTTGACTCGCCTGGTTGTTAGTTTAAGTTGCCATCTCGTCTTGAGAGAGAGAGAGAGAGAAAAAACTTTATTAAAAGGTCAGTCAATTGCTCAGGCATGGCCCGTTCCCCTAGCTGTCGGCCGGAATCCCTTGGGACGCGGCAGCAGCAAGGGCTTGACTGATGATGTCGCGCTGGACGTTGGGATCTGGGCTGCAGAGCAGGGCCTCCCAGGATTCTACAGTGCGAGAACCATCGTTTTGACTTGGACATGTCCACACCATGTGGACCAAATTCGCTACCTCATCACAAAATTTACACTGGGACTGGAAAACTGCGGGGTGCCACTTGCTGTAAAGTGCGGGGTTTGGAAAAACCCCGGTCTGTAACTTTCGCCACAAAATCTCGTTTTTCTTACTTAGTGAGTTGTCCGCTCTCGGGTACACTTGCCGATTCAGCCTGTAGTGTGCGACGATTTCATGGTATGTGCGCATATACTCGCTTCTTTGTTCGGTAACTTGGGAGGTTCCAGGGGTCGACCGAAAGGTGAGACCTCGGGCGACGGAATGAGCCTCCTCGTTCCCTCTAAGTCCTTGGTGAGCTGGAGCCCAGACAAGCAGAATCTGCTCTTTGGGTACTCCTACCATGTTTAATATACGGACGGCAGTCTCCGTCACCCTTCCCGATTCGTAATTTCTCACAGCGTTTTTGGAGTCGCTGATGACCACCCTGATCCCCTTTTGGCTGATGGCCAAAGCTATGGCCACTTCCTCGGCCTCTACAGTCTCGACACCAAGTACTGTGCAGCACGCAATTAGGCCACCATCTCCCCTGACCGCCACTGCCGTGTGTGCCGCTTTGCTTTCATATTCCGCAGCGTCTGTATACGCGACGTCCTGTCGACCAGTGTACCTAGATTGTAATGCCTCTGCCCTGGCTTTACGCCTGCCTTCGTGAAAGTTAGGGTTCATATTTCTGGGTAGCGGAGGTATCTTTATCCTGTCCCTGATCTGTATCGATATGTCTTTTGAACGCGCTTGCTCACGCGTGGGCTCATAGCCCAATCTATTTAATATTGCTCTCCCCGTTTTAGATCCGAGTAGTCTTTGATGTTGTGCAGTCACAGTAGCCTCAATTAGCTCATCGAGTGTGTTAGATACCCCCAACTTCATAAGTCTGTCAGTTGACGTGTTTGGGGGAAGTCCGAGCGCGACTTTCACACTTTTCCTGATAATGGTGTCGAGTTTGCCCCGCTCCGCTTGGTTTAATTTTAAATAAGGTGCCACGTACACTATCCTACTTATTATGAAGGTCTGCACTAATCTAAGAAGGTTCGCCTCCTTCATCCCAGCATGCCTGTTTGCTATTCGTCTGATGAGACGACATGTCTGATTAGAACTGGCTTCCAACCTAGCAAGAGTTTCAGAATTCCTACGGTTCGCCTGAATCCTTAGTCCAAGGACACGGATACTGTCGACCGCGGGGATCTCTGCGCCGTTAACATACAAGTGGATGTCCACTTCAGGCCTGTTGTGGAGCCGCCGTTTTCCGGCGGGCATGAGGAAGAGTGCTTCCGACTTTTCGGCCGAGCATTTAAGTCCTTTGGGCTCCAGGTACTCCACGATTTGATCAATGGCGATTTGCAGAGAGCCTTCAATTTGGCCGTCACTGCCCTTGTTCATCCATAATGTTATGTCATCCGCGTAAATGGTGTGATTTAAATTCTCAATATCCTTTAACTGTTCAGGCAGTTTCAACATCACAATGTTGAAAAGGGTGGGTGATAACACCGAGCCCTGAGGTGTCCCCCTGTTGCCTAATTTAATGTCCTCGATGGATTCTTCCCCGATTTTTAAAGTGGCTGTCCTGTTCGAAAGGAAGTCTTTGACATAATCATAAAGTCGCTTTCCGACGTTCAGGGAGCTTAGATTCTCCAAGATTGATACGTGCCTCACGTTGTCAAATGCTTTTGCCACATCTAAACCCACGATAACTTTTGTGTCTCGCGTTGGCTTGTCTATAGTTTGGTCCTTGAGCTGTAGCATCACGTCGCACGCTGATAGTCGGGGTCGAAAACCGATCATGGTGTCTGGATACATACCATTGTCTTCCATGTACCTATTGAGCCGCGTCTGAACGACATGCTCCATGAGCTTACCTACGCAAGACGTTAACAATATCGGCCTAAGATTCTCGAAACAGAGTTTTTTACCCGGTTTAGGAATGAAAATTACATTTGCGAGTTTCCACTCCTGCGGTATCGTCCCTTTTTCCCAACACTCCTGCATGTACGTTGCTAGGTTAGCGATGGACCTATCGTCTAAATTACGGAGCATTTTGTTAGTCACTCTGTCCGACCCTGCCGCTGATCTAGTCCTTAGCCGATTAATCTGCGCTCGCACCTCAGCCAGGGAGATAGGGGCGTCTAAGGCTGCGTTTTCCCGCCCTCCATAATCTGGGAGAGGTTCGGATCCGGCGGGATTAATGTATCTGCTCCGAACTTCTTCTAAGAGTTCCTTCCTAGTACCTTCAAATTGGTGCGCCATTCGTTCCAATTGTTGTTTAGACGCTGTCTTCGTGCTCTCCGGATCTAAAAGGTGACGAAGAAGTCGCCACGTCCCGGACGTACTTATATTTCTATCCATCTCCTGACAGACGTTCCCCCACCTTTGCTTCGTGAGCGTGATGGCGTGCTCTTCAATTTGCCTGTTTAAAGCTGCTATTTGTTTCCTGATACTCCGATCCCATCTCCTCTGTTGGAGTCGGTTTTCCAAAGCTTTCTTTTTCTTCCAAAGATTTACTAATCTTCTGTCTACCACTTCGTTGTCCTCCTCGGTTTCCACCACTTCAGTGGCTTCCTTAACAGTACGTAACACCCCATCGCACCACTCGGCAATGTCGGAAATGGGAGTCGGGTCGCCTCTGAGGTCCCTGAAAGAGTCCCAATTTACGGCCTCTACCCTTCGTTTCCGAGGTGTTGCCGGGCCTCCCTCTACCACTATTTCTATGATCATGTGATCACTGCCTAGGTCCTCGTTTGTGTTGCACCACGTGGCACTAGTGCCGCTCCCCGTCAGGGTAAGGTCGGGTGTGGTATCAACCGCGACACTATTTCCCTTCCTCGTTGGCTGCAACGGGTCGGTTATCAAGTCCAGATTATGAGTTTGCATGTCATCCCACAATTTCCTGCCCTTAATTGAAGCCTGCTTATATCCCCATGCCGTGTGGTGAGCGTTAAAGTCACCGACGATCAGCAATGGGTTGTTCTTACTCTTACGTCGCGTAGAAGCGAAGAGATCCCCAAAGTCGCATCGCCTTTGTCTGGGAGAGCTGTATATATTTAATACGAACAAGCTAGCGTTTTTCTTTTTTGGGGGTATTAGTTCTATGAGAACATGGTCGATGTGTGCATTACCAATGTCATGCTGCACCGCCGTAACGTTTCGCCTGACCAGGGTGGCCACCTGCGTACTCGTGCCTTCGCTTACATATGATTTATACCCCGGCAGCGTCGCCTTTCTCCCACATTCCTGTAAAGCTATAACATCCGGTCGATCCCCTTTCCTCAGGAATTCCTGCAGAACCGCACGCTTGCGCGTGAAGCCTCTGCAGTTCCATTGCCAAACGGTGTTCTTACTGAATCTGTGAGCCATGATTGCCACTAAGGTGATTAATCGGCCTGCCTAATACTTCTTGGGCGAGCTGTTCATACGCCCGATCCCTCTTCGCGAATTCTGTTTTAAGTTCCTCGGTAAGTTTATTATCCCGCTGATGCAACTGCTGATTCAGATTTTGAAACATTTCGAACATTCGTTTCTCGAAGGCCTTACGCCATTCATCGTCCTGGGTAGATTTGGCTTCAATGTTTGCCTCCAGTTGCGCTATTTTCATGTCTACAACTGTCGCTACGTTCTCCTCTATTACGGGCTTTTCCGCTTCTTTTGCCCTCTTTTTCGCTGGAGGTGGAGTAGCGCTCTGCTCCTCCGGCATCTTTATATTTTGATTCTGTGGCATTCGTGGTAGGGAAACCGGTGTTGTGTTAGACGACTTAATAGCTATTTGAAGCTCCTCTATTTGCCGACTCATCATTGCTAGCTGCTCTTTAAGCATGCGATTCTCTTCCTTAATGGTTAACATTTCTTCATCGCGTTTATCCTGGGAGGCCCTATCTCCCCAACCCACCTTGCGGTTCGGCGACGTGGGTCTCCCACTGTTGAGGACAGCACTGCCGGAAGTCCCCTCGTTTACTGGACCAGTCATTGGTGGCAGATCTCCTTCTTGTCTTTCCGGTAGTCTTGGGAAGGAACCTGCTCTTCCTCTTGACCCTCTTCGATGCTTCGACCGGCTCCTGGACCGTTCTTTGATCTCTTCCATTCTGCACGTTTGTGGATCGGCGTCTTTCGCCTTCCGCTCTTCTCCTTCCATTCGCCGCCAGGCCTCCCACTGTCTCTTCTTTATTGTATAAGGGGTCCTGAAAGCTTCCTTGCATTTCCGATCTGCTGTCAGATGACCTTTGCCGCACAGCTTACACTTGGGCTCACATGCATGGTCCTCGGATGGAGCTGTCATTCCGCATCCCCGGCAGCGAACATGGTCGCTGATACACACGTCCGATCTGTGTCCTAGCTGGCCACATCGGTAGCACACCTCGTATCGTTTCTTATAAAGCACGCACTTCAGCGGTACGCCGTAACAGTACATCCACCTGGGCACTGTCTCATTTTTGAAGATGATGACCGCTGAACTTGAGTTCCCCAGCTTCCTAACACCAAGTATCGGCGGGTTCCTTGAGTTGTCGAAGGCCTCTGTCAGTTCCTCTACTGACAATGTCGGGTCGATGCCGCGCACCACACCCCGCCCGCTATCCTCGTGCGGCGCGAGGTACGCCGTGACGTCATAGCTCTTGCCTTCAATCTTGATAGACTTAATCCTGGTCACCTTCCAGACAGTGTCTATGTCTGGAGTGCTGAAAATCAGGGTGCCTTGCTTGTCGTTAACAATGAACACTTCCTTTTCTTGTCCCTTAATCCACGGAATTTGCGCTGCCATGCGCACCGCCTCACTGAGCCTGGCGTTCGGAATTTTTGTGAGCGCCAGCCCGCACTTCGGACGAATGATTATCTTGTAGTCGTTCGCCGGCAACCGCGGTAGGTACGACGCAATCGAGCGCTCCGCGATCTTGTGCCCCAGCTTTTTGTATGCTGCGTTCGCAGCCGCCGTCTTCTTCCTGTCTTCGCCGGGCTCGGTTCCACTTTCTGCCCGGGCGTTGCCATCTTGGCGTCCCTGTCTGTCACCTCTAGCGGCGTCACGCAACTCTTTAACATGTTTTCCAACTTTCGTGATCCAGTCAGCGGTTCTAAATTCTTCAGGGGTAATTTCAGTACCCTCCACGGTCACCTCCATTGCCGTCGCGTCTCCACAACGGGGCTCTGAAGCGAACGCCGGGGGCGTCGGCCACCGCCGAGCCGCCGCGTTTGTTCACCGCTAGCGTTAGGCTTTGCTGGGCGGAGACGCAGTCGACACCAAAATAGCCATAAAATGCCCCAAAACGTACTCACAATCCTGAAGTCGTGGTCTAGATGGTCCAGAGAACTTCAGGCAGGAGATTATAGGAGTTGTTTGCTGTAACTGCACAATTTCCACCAGACCAAACAACTTTCCGCGGAGCTGATGCAAGGCACATCCGAACTCCCTGGCCCCCTGGTGGCCTTCTCGTCTTGAGAGAGGGGACCGTACTCGGGAGATAGTCCTCGCAGGCGGCGACTGCTTCGTGCCGTGGGAGCTGTAGCTGTCTCCAAGTAGCTCGGTGTGTCGGCTGAAAATCTGCAGCCGAGGCGCATTTACCCAGCACCTCCACCAGTGCCACGAACGTAATAACAGAGAGCGACGAAACGACGTCTTGCTTTCCCTCAGACCAGGACGCAAAAGCCTTCTCCTTTCTTCACTTCCAAGGGATCCCCCCTACAGTTGATGGCTCATACCCATTACCTGTGACATTATATATATGTGAGATCTAACAGACAGTAATGCCAAAGAATGTACAGGGAAAGTTATTAGAGCCAATGGAATGTAAATAAGAAGAAAGAAAAGTGGGTGCAGAAATAACCAGCCGTGAGCAGGAATAGAACCTACGACCTTCGAATAACGCGTTCGATGCTCTAACCACTGCGCTATCACAGCGGCCTTCCCTCCACCCACTTTTTTGGGTTTATATGTCAATTTAGAAGCAGGAGTGTCAGTCAGCACCATCTATAAGCCAAGCGATGAGTATGAAACACTCTTTTATGCGCATGTGTGGCGTCACGTAGCACGTGAACTTATTACGAGTGGGCAGCTTATTAATAGTCCCTCGTATACAACCTTCTAAATTCACATATAAACCCAAAAAAGTAGGTGAATGGAAGGCCGCTGTGATAGCTCAGTGTTTAGAGCATCGAACGCGTGATTTGAAAGTCGTTGGTTCGATTCCTGCTCACAGCTGGTTATTTTCCCCCACCTTTCTTTATTCTTATTTACATTCCATTGGCTCTAATAACTTTTTCTGTACATTCCTTGGCATTACTGTCTGTTAGATCTCATTAATATTGTGTCAAAACACGGAAAAACAGGCCCTTAGGTATCTACTTCTTTCCCTTATATATATATATATATATATATATATATATATATATATATATATATATATATCGCGGAAATGATTTAAAGCTCATTGTTCCGGCGGCTTTGATGCCGAGGCTTACAGTAACTTTTATGAAAATCGTGAATAGTGACTTGGACCTCGTGTTCGATTTTATCTGGACACACCCAGTTAACGCGCGTCCTTCGCGGTTCTGTCTTTTTTCTTCGTGCGTTTTTTGCGTTTGACCGATGCTTACAACTATTGATTGGCTTCCCAATCTTCGTGTGACGCTCTAATTTGTTGCTATAACATTCACGAAGTAACGCTAAATATAGGTACAAAGGTTGCACGCCCATACGGATGTTGAAGAGTTGCAGATGTTTATATAACCAGTTGTATGCACTTGCGCAATGATGTCAATTGGAACATGCGCGTATTAGCAACACCATAAGCTGATATGAAGCGATGCTGCTCGCGAAGATGTGGGCTCTGGACACTGCTACATAAATAAACTTCAGCACATGACAACTAATCACAATTGACCAACACAATAGAATTGGTTAACGATTCAGAGTACTAGGCCGCCGAAAGTGCTCCGAATCCGGTTCGGCGGCGGCGAGATCCGCCGAAAGGGCCCTCTCCGCGCCGATCACTCTCGGACCGATTTTTGCGGCGTCTGCCGCCGAATCGGTCACCGCGGACCAATAGGAGAGCTAGTCAAGGAATTCTGAAAAACGGTGGCCAAGCCCTACTCACTTGTTATGCCGCAGTGCACGTAACTGAATGTTGAAACCAACGGGAGTTTAACCTACTCTGTGCCTACTTCGCCTTCGTATTTCGTGAAAGAGGTGACCGAGCTTGCTATTGGCGTGACCGAGCTTGTTGCGGTCTTGCAGAGCAAAACGAACCCACCAACGCCGCTGGCGTTGGTGGTTTTTCTGCTCTTCGTGCATTACAAGACAGCCACTTGCCAGCAAAGTAAGCAGTACTGTCTTTTCTTGCGTACGAGAATCGTCGAAGTATACACCACCGGATAGCGTAGTAGCGTTTGCGAGCCGCGACAACAACCGGGTGACAGCGCATCCATCCCGCGTTCGCCTCGTAGTAGATGGCATATTCGGCGGCGTGGGGCACGTCCAGTGCGAACGACGCTGCGTTTCGGCGGCAGGGGAATTTCGGTCGCTGTAGAAAGCGGATGTTTCCGTGTGAACTAGGCATAAGCCTTCCCTGAATAAGAACATGTCCACAAGTGTGTGATTTACAGAAAGTGGTTTACAATTTTAAAGTACTCAATACTCTACTATGGGGAGCACTCGACATTATCACTGACAACGGTTTCAGTCTCTCTGGCAACCTTTCTTAGGTTTTAAACAGTACTTCTTTATTTTTTCCATTTTTAGTTTCCACAAAGCAGCCACAATAAACTGTTTCCCCAGCAATGACACCCTTTTACTTGATCATTCCCTATTTCTAATAATAAAAGTGCGTATATGTGATAAGGTCGGTTCTAACACTGGGTTCCACGCCCATCTAAATTAGATTATTTGCTTGAATGCAACTTTCGGAGCATTGAACTATTCTCAAGATAGTGAAACTATAAAATTTTGGATCTGCTTTGATGGTCTGCCGCTAGGGGGCTGAGCCACTCGGATGCCTCTCGAATGGGCTCTGCCAGTTTTTCACTTTCGCGGCTGAATAAGGACAACCACGGGATTCAAGACCATCACAGCTGTCGCCAGACGATCACCCGATTCGTCCGATGCCAGGATATACCAGGTGGGCCTACTTTTTTTGAGCCGTGACACTTCTTTTAAATTCCCACAACGGCATCGCCCTAGCTACGCCATCACAGTGCCGACGCAGCGCCATCGACGCGCTGGAAACTAGGCGACAAGCCAGGCCCCCGGCTTGTTCGAAGCCTGCGAAATGGATGTTGTGGAAATTAAGGGGGAGACGCTGTCTCCCGAAGAGTACAACGACACTCAAGGATGGCTTGTGGCCCATGGACGACGCAAGAAGGCAAAAGACAAGAGGAACGCGGAACCAGCCACGAACGCGGGAGGTGCGTCCATGGAGGCGTCTCGGAGACTGAAGGATTTTTCGCGTCGCCGGCCAGTGCCAAAAGAACCGCAACTACCAGAAGACAATTACAAGGTTGTAATACGCCCAGGAGGAGGTCTGGACTTGATGCGACAGAGTCTAGCACTCATAAGAGACTGTGTTCTACGAGTGGCAAATGTACAGCCTGACATTGCTGGGGAAGATACTCTCAGAATCAACATGCGACAAAATACCATGATCATGAGCACACCTAGCTTGGCCAATGCGAAGGAATACAGCAACATCAAGGAAATTATGACCAATGACAAGAGCTATGCTACAGCCGCTTATGTAACAGCACCAAAAAACACATCCAACGGGGTTATCCACGGAATACCGAAGTATGATAATCAAGAAGACAGAAAAAAGCTTGGTCAATCAGAGGAACCCGACGATTCTACATGCACGACGTATGGGACTTACGGACTCAGTGGTCATTGTTTTCGAAGGGTTGTTTGTGCCGTATTTTGTATACTACCATGGTGCCGAATATAGGTGCTTCCTATACAAGAAGCAATATGAAACATGCACTACTTGTGGTCGAATTGAACATCGGGCGGATGTCTGCCCACAGCCTGACAGCAAGAAATGTCGTGGTTGTGGGGTGCTCAATTTAACTGAAAACCACCAGTGCGTCCCTAGGTGCAGCCTTTGCGGGAAAGGTCATCTTACAGGGGACAAAAAATGCAAAGAACTGTTTAGGACCCCGTACCTTTTGAAGAAAAGATGGTGGGAAAAGGAACAACAACAGGGCGATGAACGAAGAGAAATGAAGATTTTGTCGAACACTAGAGCAACACAGGCATGGAGGGAAGGGTATTCACCAGAAAATCCAACGGAGGAGATTGGCAACGCCACCCAGGACAGAGGGGGACGACGCAGAGATCGTTCCAGCTCCTTCCCACGACTCGCCGCAGGGGAAAGAGAAGGGACTCAACACGAATCCAGATCCACATCCAGATCAAGGTCCACTCGTCAACACAGATCCAGGTCACGGGCCAAATCCAAGACAAGGGCAACGACATCACCTCAAGGACAGTCCCACGAGGGTCCTGGCGGCGGTCGGGGCAGTCAACAAATGGTGAGCTGGGTGGGCGAGGTATCAGGGAAGTCTCGCCGGTCTGGTAGTTTGCCTGAGGTTGTGGCAGAAGGGTCCACCCTAGGTCAAGAGCTAAACCATATTAAGAAAATGCTAGAGCAACTCACCCGTGAAAATGCGAAACAGAGGGACGAAATAAAACAACTAAAGGAAGAGAACTCTAAACTCAGGCAATATCAGCTGCGCGAGTCAACTAGCTCCATAGCATCATGTAGTCGAATTTTAACTCCAGTGCCTGCACAGGAGTCAGGAGTGCATGCAGCGAAACGAAGAGCAGAGGAAATATCGCCTGTAGAAAATGAAGACCTCTCCAAACCCCTAAAAAAGAAAGTCGAGAATATGCTCGGAGAACTTACTAAGGTAATGCAACAACAATTCGCAGGATTTCAGCTGCAGCTCGTAGAAATAAAACAAAGAATAGATAGCATAGAAAATCGACTAACGCTGGTGGAGAACACGCAAACATATTTGAGGTCTATAGGAGCAGGCCCGGTTAAAACCACTGCTAAACCCTACAACCGGCCGACTACGACCGAAGTAATCTAAATCGCCGGGGAAGGGACCGTTCCTAGACATGGCACGACGTAATCAGTATAAAATTTGGCAGTGGAACTGTCGTGGGTATCGCCGGAAACGGGTTAACTTACAACAGTTCCTAAATGGAAAGGAGGCACCAGACGTCATCGCCTTACAGGAAACTGGAGGAATGGCTAAATTGTCGAATTATAAATCCTATGGTACCCCTGATGAAAAAACGTCCGTAACAACCCTCGTGCGAAGAAATCTCACGGTGATAGAACATGATACAGAAATCTGCGATGTCGATCATGTTTTTGTTGAGTTAGTTCCATCGCAGAAGAGTGGTGAAAGTCTATTCATATTAAATGTCTATAGCAGCCCTAGACAAAAAACCAAATTTAGGTCACTTTTTAGAAAAACGATCAGCATTACTAAAAAGCAAGCATTGGTTATAGTAGGAGATTTCAACGCGTTGCATGCGGAATGGGGTTATGACAAAGAAAACATCAAAGGTAGAACTCTCTGGATCGACGCCCAACAGGAGGGCCTTACGTTAGTAACCGACCCCCTTTTCCCAACTAGGATTGGAAACAGCGTATCCAAAGACACGTCTCCTGACCTCGCGTTTACTAAGAATATCATCGAACCCTATTGTTTTATTACACAAAAAATTATGGGCAGTGACCACTATATAATTGAGACCACGTTTAAAGCAGGTCCACGTAAAAGAGGAGGCAAAGAATTAAGGATGGTTGAATGGGATAGCTTTAGAAAAATCCTAGAGAAGGAAGCATGCGATGTCATCGAAGACTTAGATGAATGGCTAGGGAACCTTAAGCAAAATATTCAAATCGCAACTAAGACCATACCAAAAACAGAAGGACTAGAAAGCACTGACAGTAAGCTCCTACATAAATGGGAGGCAAAAAAGAGCCTAGAAAAACAGTGGAAAACACAAAAACACAACAAACGCCTTTGAAAAAGGATAGCCACCCTCAATAAAGATATTGAGAAGTACGCGGAGCAACTATGCAGACAACAATGGGAGGAAAAGTGTGATGCGATGGAAAAACAAATAAGTCTCTCTAAAACATGGAACCTGTTAAGATGTCTGATAGACTCGGAAGCGAGCAAGACAGCACAACAGCAAAACTTTATTAGACTTGTCCGTAAATACAAAGGCATGGAGGAAGAACTGCTTGAAGAAATCAGACAGAGATACATTTGGGATACAACCAAAAAGCAATTAAGCTCGTACAAAGGTAAAGAAAATGATTCCCTAGACCGACCCATATTAGAGCCCGAGGTACGATCTGAACTAATGAAACTGAGCACAACATCAGCCCCGGGCACCGATGGGATCACGAACAAAACGCTCAGAAACTTAGACGACAAATCTATCACAGCCCTCACAAAATTGTGTGATTAAGGCCAGAAAGACTGAAAATAGTCGTGTTTATCGTATTTCTAACGCAAACGACCTGGCCTTATTTACATAATCAGTGCGCCTGCACATCCTTTTTTTTGTGTTTCTACCATGAACACAGGCATGTTCTCGTGTGACAAAACGAAAGCATTGCTCCATGATAAACCGCCTCAATTTTCATTCCTTCATTGCAATATTCGCAGTCTTCGTAAGCATCACGATGATCTGATCAACTTTCTTTCTATACTTGACCATAACTTTTCAATCATCTGTTTGTCGGAAACGTGGCTGACACAGGTAGATGGCAATCTATTTGATCTGCCAGGGTACATCGGTGAACATAGTTACCGGGGAAATCAGAGAAGTGGCGGATCTGCTATCTTTGTGAATTCGTCGATTGCGTACACCCGTCGTCTCGATCTTTCATTCCGAAATTTATTGTGCGAGTCTGTATGGTTAGAGTTCGACCGGAATGTCTTGCCACTCAATAACAGGCCTACAATCCTGGCATCCATTTATCGTTCCCCGTCATCATCTTATTCGGACTTCTGTTCACAGCTAGAAGAAATACTTAATCTCGTAACCAATGAAAATAAGAACATCATCATTTGTGGTGACATCAATACAAACATACTTCCTCCTAGCTGTCAATCGTGCTCTGATTATATCAACTGCTTATTTAGCTATGGTTCCTCTTCCTTAATTGATGTTCCAACTAGGTGTGACACTGCCGGTTCTTGCACGTTAATAGACCACATATTTTCATCATCAACCTCTGATTACACCACCGGAGTGATTGATTATTCCATTACAGATCATTATCCCCTGTTCTTCGTTCTTGGTACCGGAAAACGTGCACAGCACCGTCAATATACGAAAAATTCCTTCAATGAAGCTTTATTTGCACGAAAAGTGCATGACACATGCTGGAATAACGTTTTTCGAGAAGATTGTCCTGAGAAGGCATATTCGATTTTTCTATCAACAATAACGAATTACATTAATGATTGCACAACCCATGTAACCCATAAGCACACATTCTCGTCTCCTAGGAATCCATGGATTACAAATGCGCTGCTGCGCTCAATAATAAAGAAAAATAATCTTCACAGAAAGGTGAAATTGCAGCCTTTCAACGCATCTTTGCGAGCTAGATTTAAAAATTATAGCAACATTCTTTCTGGCGTCCTCAAACGTGCAAAACGGGAATATTATGAACGGCGAATAATTAAATACGGAACAAATACTCGGCGTAATTGGGAGCTAATTAAAGAATTTCTGAATGTTAGGGAGTCCGATGCCAGCATTAAAAAAATAATTTACAAAGACAAGGAATACTCTACCGAAGCTGATATGTCAAATGTTTTTAGCGATCATTTTGCCGCGTGCCAAAATACGCTCTCACTTAGCGTTTCAGCCCATCTTCCACGTAGCCCTCAGTCCTTCTTCCTTCGCCCGGTTTCTTCTTCAGAAGTTTTTAACATAATTTCTTCCCTCAAAGTTACGGGACCAGGCCTGGACTCCATCCGGCCCTCTAGAATAAAACTGGTTGCTGCAGACATATCATTAGTTTTTGCTGATATTGCTAACAAAATTTTCAGAATTGGTAAATTTCCTGAGTTGTTGAAACGTGGTAAAATAATTCCTGTGTACAAAAAAGGCTCTCGTGATAACATTAACAACTATCGCCCCATTTGCATTTTGCCATTTTTCGGCAAAGTCATTGAAAAGCTTATCTACAGTCGTCTGATGCACTATCTAAACAAATTTAATCTTCTTTCCCCACACCAGTTTGGTTTTAGGAATGATTATTCAACGGAACAAGCATTGCTCAAATTCACGGATAACATTAAACAATTTATTGACGAAGGGTTCGTTGTAGGTGACATATTCATTGATCTAACAAAGACATTTGACACACTAGAACATTCTATTCTTCTAGATAAGCTCGAGTCTTTTGGTATTACTGGCCCAACTCTAAATCTTATTCGTAGCTACTTGTCTAACAGGCCACAAGTCGTATATCTTAATGGTCAATTTTCATCGACTAAATTAATTAACTGCGGTGTTCCCCAAGGTTCTATATTAGGTCCGTTGTTATTTCTACTATTCATAAATGACTTACCTAATACGCTTACGTTTTCTAGGTGTTTGCTATATGCTGACGACACGACCATTTACTCACCACATAAATCGCTCACCGCACTTCAAGACACACTTAATGCAGATCTTAACAACGTGCATTCATGGTGTAGAAATAACAAGCTTCAGATTAATCCTACTAAAACAACTTTCGTACTCTTTCATAGCCCACAAACTGTGGTTTCTTCCTCCATAACTGTCTTGCTGGATAATTATACTTTACTGGCATCTGACAATGTTAAATTCCTTGGTGTTACTCTCGATAAACATCTTAAATACAATAGTCATGCCAATTCACTTATAAAAAGGGTTTCATTTGGTATCCGCATTATCATTACAACACGTGCATTTTTTCAACCTCATGTTCTCATCTCACTTTATCATGCTTATATTAATAGCCATTTATCATACTGCTTATCATCATGGGGTAACACATACGCCATTCATCTCAAACCGCTTCAACGTCTTCAAAACCAGGCAATCAAGCTAATGACTTTTAGCCCATTCCGTTGCCATTCTCTACCTATCTATCAACATCTTCGAATCCTACCCATTCAACAATTGTTTTATCATAGATTGTCGCTCATCACATACCGTCTCATTCATCGCGAAATATCACTTGATAGCATTTCTTTCCATATCTTCGTCAACAACAATAATACCAGGTTTTCAGAGCGTAATAACTTCCTTTTACCTAAAATCAGATCAAACTATGGCAGATACACAGCACGCTTCTTTTGTGTTCATCTTTGGAATAATATCCCTCTTCATGTTAAGTCGTCTCATTCATTGCAGTCTTTTAAACATAACATGAAAAGCATACTGTTAATTGAGCCCCTTGTTCATTTGTAATAAAACATTTTCATTATTACCTCTACGTTTTCAAATCCTGCTTTTACGTATTCTTGTAGTTTTGTATAATGTTGTTCTGGTAAATTAACTTTTTCGATTTGACTATTTATTGTTCTGTGTTGAATGCACTTTTTATTTTTGTTCGAACTTGTAGCTTTTGCTGCTGTTACTTACCTTTTATGTACCCCATTAACGATAGGAGGTCCCCCTGACAGTTTCTTACTTTGGGACCTCCTGATTCTGTATATACTATGTGAGCTCATTTTTTTTGTACTCATGTACTCAGCAATGAACTTGAATATATGAACAAGTGTTGGGAAAAAGGTAAGATACCCAAGCAATGGAAAACGGCAACAATCATAATGATTCCCAAGCCAGGCAAGAAACTAGATCTTGATAATCTTAGGCCTATTTCGCTGACATCCTGCATAGGAAAGTTATTAGAGCATGTCATCCTAACTCGCCTGTCAAATTATATGGAAGACAATGAGCTCTTTCCTCATACGATGGTAGGCTTCAGAGCGAAACTGTCTACACAGGACATTATGCTTAAGATTAAACACCAAATAATATATTCGGGTCTCAATACACACGACACAAAGGTAATAGTTGGCCTAGATCTTAAAAAGGCATTCGATAATACGTCACATAAAGCTATACTTGCCAATCTTCAAGCGTTAGGGGTACGAAAAAGAGTATACGATTATATAAAAGACGTTTTAACTGACCGGACTGCAAGAATAATACTAGGCGAAGCAGAATCCCAATTAGTCTGGGCAGCAGAGGTACGCCGCAAGGCTCAGTTCTATCCCCCTTGTGGGAAAACCACGCTTCGGAGTTTAAAGGCACCAAATGAAGGAGACGCAAACGCCAGCATCCATGGTAAAAGAGCGTGTTCTATTTCCTTGCTGGTCTCTTCTTCTTCCTCGTCGTTCTCCGTCCCTTGGTGCGCGCGCTATTCGCGCGGGAGGTTCAAACAATTTCCAACATCCTCCGCGCCCGAAAGTTCAATCGCCCAGCTCCAACGGGCATAAAAGTTGTACTGGCCTCGTAACTTCCGTACCTCCTGCCAAGACAATCTTGCAGGCTCTAACGTGATTATCACTTGATAAGTACACGTCAGTAACTCTACCAACTTTCCAAAAAGTTATGGGCACCTTGTCTTCCTTAATGACGACTACATCGTTAACCTTAAGCTGGTTGCAAGGCTGTACTCGCCTAATGTGTGCACTCCTCAAGCACAAGAGGTAGTCTTTATACCAACGCTTCCAAAAATCAGCCATTATTTGCTGCCTGTACTTCCAATGCTTTAAAGTATCGGAGCGAGTTCCCGACGTTTCAGCAGTATTAGCACTAGGCAGTGTAGTAGACTTCCTACCGGTTAGAAAGTGCGAAGGTGTAAGTACAGCTGGATCGGTAGCGTCAGCGGAGAGGTACGTTAATGGCCTAGAATTCACTACATTTTCTACTTCGGCAAGAATGGTCACAAGCTGCTCGAAATCAAAGCAACCTTTCCCTAGAATTTTCCGTAGGCAGCTTTTAACAGTGCGAATCATCCTCTCCCAAAATCCACCCCACCAAGGACTACGTTCTGCAATGAATTTCCAGGTAATGTGGTTAGTAGAGCAAAAGTCCTGTACTTGGAAGTCTCTCAAAGCTCTGTACATCACTTTTAAGTCGCGACTGGCAGCATGAAAAGCTAGAGCATTGTCGGAATAAATAACACTAGGCAAGCCGCGTCGCGACACAAACCGACGGAAAGCCATTAAAAATGACCCCGCCGTCATATCGGAGCACAACTCCAAATGGATCGCCCGAACGACGGCACACGTAAAAATAACGATATAGGCCTTCACGGGACTGGTTCCTTTCACAAAAACGGGACCAGCAAAGTCAACACCCACAACTTGAAAAGGGTGTGATCTCTTAACCCTGTCGGTCGGCAGTGGTGCGGTAGGGGCTGTTGCAGGTTGGAGCTTGAATCTAGCACACACTTTGCACCTAGAGAGCACTTTTTTCACACACTGGCGGCCCTTAATCACCCAAAAACACTCGCGTAGCTCTGAAAGGGTATCGTTTACACCACTGTGCAGCAGGCGCCGGTGCGTGCGGTCGATGATGAGGTATGTGCAGCGGTGGTCAGCTGGTAGTAGAATCGGGCACCTCACGTATTCTGATGTTTTTACGTTGTCAAGCCGGGTCTTGATTCTTAAAATCCCATCATTGTCCAGGAATGGATGCAGATCACGAATTCGGGATGCCTTAGCTAATGGTTGGTTTTTTAACAATGAGGCGAGTTCTATACTAAAGGCTTCCGCTTGTGCATTCTTCATCCATGTAAACTCGCCTTCTTTTATCTCAGGGGCAGTGAGTGGGCCCATCAGACGACGACTGGTGTGCACTCGACAATTGTGAATAAATCTTCGAATCCAAGCTGTGATTCTAACAACTCGTATCCAGCTGCTGTACTTGTCGAGCTCGAAAAGTGGCTCTGCTTGCGCGCATTGACAAGCCAAAACTGTTGTGTCTTCGTCGTTTGATCTACATAGTTCATCCGTTGACTCATGAGGACCAGCTTCACTTGCCGGCCACGTTTCTTGGGTACCAGATAGCCAGTCAGGCCCATGCCACCATAAATCGCTTGTACAAAGGTGATGCGCTGATATCCCTCTTGTAACTAAATCGGCTGGGTTTGTCTTTCCAGAGCAATGTCTCCAGCGACTCGGGTCTGTGAGCCCTTGGATCTCAATTACCCTGTTACAAACGAAGGGCTTCCACTTGGTGGCTGTAGACTTGATCCAACTCAAGCAAACTTGGGAGTCGGTCCAGCAGAAGTATTCTATATTTGTGTGTGGCAAAGTATCCACAAGTAGCTTAAGAAGTCGAGCTCCAAGAACCGCAGCGACGAGTTCCAGGCGTGGTAAAGTGAGACCCTTGATTGGAGCGACCCGAGACTTAGCGAGCAGCTGCTGGAGTCGAACCGCTCCGGTACTGTCTTCCACTCGTATGTATGCCACTACTCCGTAGGCACACGGGCTAGCGTCCGTGAATATATGCAGCTGGTGAGTGCTTTTATCAGGGCTGCTGTTGTCTAGTTGATACCTCTTGGTTCTAAAGTCTTTGAGGTCTTGAAGTTCGACAGTCCACTTGTCCCACTCGATCTTCAATGTCTCGGGGAGAACGCTTTCCCAGTCGAGTCCTTGCATCCATATCTTCTGAAAAAGTATTTTAACTCGAATGGTGAACGGTGCTAGCAGTCCCAAGGGGTCGAAAATTCGTGATGAAGCCTGAAGCACAGTTCGCTTGGTACAAAGTCCCGCTTTTAAGACTTTCGTCACAGAGTCAATTTTCACCGAAATGGTGTCGTCGGTGTAGTTCCAGGATAGCCCAAGAACCTTAGATTGTGTGACCTGCTCAGCTGCCGTCTCTCCTGCTTGCTTGAGCTTCTCTCTTAACAGGTCGCAGTTTGTTGACCACTTCTGCATTTTCATTCCGGCCAGCTCCATTATGGCCTTCGTCTCTTCGTAGAGTTGTAGCGCTTCTTTTGTCGTTGAAGCTCCGAAAACTAGGTCATCGACGTAGAAGCTTGCCTTCAGTTTTGCGGCCGTTACTTGGTAAATTTGTTCAACGTGATCGAAATGGTATTTCAACGTTGCAGATAATAGGAAAGGGCTTGCGGAGGTGCCGAATGGAACTCTGGTCATTCGCATTTCTTGTATTTTTGGCAGTGGTCTGCCTGACATTGGTAGCCCTTCAAACCACAAGAAACGAAGAGCATCTCTGTCTTCTTCTCGAATGCTGATTTGTAGAAACGCCTTCTGCACGTCTGCTGTAATTCCGATGGCGAAAAGGCGAAACCGGATCAAAACCTTGAAAAGGTCAGCATTCAGATTAGGACCTTTTTCGAGTTGTTCGTTGAGAGAACAAGCTCCTGATGCATGCGATGATGCGTCGAAGACTACGCGAAGTCTCGTCGTCGTAGATGTTTCGCGGATTACCTCTCGATGCGGCATGTAGTATAGGTGCTGTGTACAATAAGGGGCATCTTCAACTTTTTCAGCATGACCGTCCACCTCATACTGCCTGATAGCCTTATCGTAGGCTCTCATGGCTTCGTCGTTTGGTGACAGCCGCTTGACGAGTCCATGGAGCCTCGAAAGGGCTACTTTGCGATTGTCGGCCATGTCGACGAGAGGTGATTTCCATGGCAACGCAACTTCATAGCGTCCTTTCCGAAGCTTGGTAGTGTTGTTGAATTCTTCCAAAATATCTGCGTTGCACTGAGACGTCGGCGTGTCGGCAATTCCGATAGCATCGAGGTCCCAAAATCTTTGTAATGGGAAGGCGATCTGGTCGTCTTCGTGGGAACCTGCTCGAAGAACACATACTTGGGTGCTTGCTTTGTTACTCGTGCTTCCACCACCAGATAAGGGGCCTTGGAGAGTCCAGCCCATCTTTGTGTTAATGGCGAGTAAGGCAGGGTTTTCTTCATCCCACCTCACTTCACTCGTGTTGGGCATCAACTTCCAAAGCTGGTCCGATCCAATGAGGACACTCACACCTGGCTCACAATCTACACTCGGGTAAACGACTGCGTCAGCCAGATGTTTCCCCTCCGCTGCGATGGCTTGAAGAAGACGACTCTGCCTTGGTGCTTCAATCATCTCCTCGCAAATAAAGGGCACCACTATGGCCTCAATGTCAATGGTTAGGTCGTCGTGCTGACTGCGGAGCGTGATCTTGACCATTTTGAATCGTCGGGTTGGGTCGCTCGCTCTACCAAACGCACTGATGGCGAGTTCGGTCTCGGCAACAGCAGGTAGACTTAGCTTGGAAGCGACGCTCTCAGTGACGAACGTTCGCTGGCTTCCATTGTCGAGAACACCGCGTATATAGCAACAATGAGATGAAGTCGTTACCCAAGCTCGAAAAGTCTGGAGAAGAACATCATTGATGAGTCGGGGAACTGAAGCTCTCTGAGTGGAAACTTGCACCGTAGCATTCGGTTTCTTCTGAGCATTAGTCACTGATGGTGTTTCAGAACTACTAGCATTGCACATCGAGGAGGCGTGTCTGCGCTTGCATGCTTGGCAGTGCACTCTCCGCCGGCAATTGCGGACCAGATGTCCTTTTGACGTGCACCGGAAGCATCGACCGTCTGTTACAAGTTTGTTGCGCTTCTCGGCCAGAGTCATGTCACTCGTGCAGTCCTCTGTCTTGTGATCGGTAGCAGCGCAGAAAAAACAGGACGAGGGGGAAGATAGTGTCTTGTTTTGAAGAACGGATGCTGTAGGAGTCGCGGACTGCTTCTTGAATGATCTATTTAATACAGGTACGCTGTTGTTCGATGTCGTTGGCAAATTGTTCACTAAAGAACTCTTTTCTCGACATTCAACTTCGATGCGGAGAAATTTCATCAGCTGCTCAAGTTCCTGATCAGATGAAGCCTGGCTCGTTTCCGTCGTGTTCTCCATACTTTCTTTTTTGAAGTATTCTACGACAATGTCAGCTGGTATGACTTTGAGCAGAACTTCATTCAGCATAGCCGCGTAGGATGACTCCGTGATTCCAAGACTACGCAGTCCCCTCCTGTTTAGTTGAACTGTGTCGAAAAGCTTGCGCAGAGCAGTGACATCACTCGCTAATTTCACTGGTTTGAGCGTGCGCAAATTTCCTAAGTACTTCTGCTCAATGACTTTCTTGTTTCCAAACCGACGTTTCAAAATTTCCAGCGCGTCATCGTAACAAGAATCTGTCACCTGAATACCGGCGACGGCCTGAGCTGCAGGTCCATCTAGAAGTGAGGCCAAGTAGTGAAACCGGTCTGTGTTGGACAGCCTTGGGTTCTCGTGCACGGAGTGCAGGAACATATCCCAAAAGGGTTGCCACTTGATCACGTTTCCATCGAAACGAAGAAGCTCCAGCTTGGGAAGTCGTGCGCCGAACTCACGTTGTGGAAGTCGTTCATGCTCGCTCGGTGCACCCTCATAGGTCCTTGCGCCCATGGCTGGAGTTGTAGACGACGCCGGCGTAGCAGAAGTCTTCAGAACTTCAATGTGGTGCTCGAGCAACGCCAGAGTACTGTTAGCGGCGTCATCGTATTGCATGACCACCTCATAGTCGTCTGCCGCCAGGTCGTCAGTGATCAGGGTTTCAACCTCGTTGTTCAAGGCTTTAAGTTCCACGTTGCTGGCGCGTAGGCGGCCGTGCAGCATTCGAAGTCCAGAAAGCTCGAACTCATTGGACTGGAGCACCTGGTTGACCTCGTTGATGATTCTTGTGTTCATCGATCGCCGCGAGGCCCGCTTGCTCTTCGCTCGCTCCATGTCGGTCTAGCTCGCAGCGCAGCTCACCCACACCAGGAATGAAAGGCTCGGGTCGTTGTAGGCTTGATTCCCGGGTCGTCGGCACCAAAAATCGATGTGGGAAAACCACGCTTCGGAGTTTAAAGGCACCAAATGAAGGAGACGCAAACGCCAGCATCCATGGTAAAAGAGCGTGTTCTATTTCCTTGCTGGTCTCTTCTTCTTCCTCGTCGTTCTCCGTCCCTTGGTGCGCGCGCTATTCGCGCGGGAGGTTCAAACAATTTCCAACACCCCTTTCTTTTTAACGTGGCCATGATAGGTCTCCCTACCAGACTGAAGGAAATTCCAGGACTCCACCATAGCCTCTATGCAGATGACATTACCTTATGGGTAGCAGAGGGTAGTGACGGATACATAGAGGAAACTTTACAGACAGCAGTGAATGTTGTAGAAGAATATGCCATCCATACAGGATTACAATGTTCACCGGAAAAATCGGAACTTCTCTTCTATAACCCGACATGTAGGGGTCGGAAAAGCATCCAGGAAAAACCTAACATTAAAGTCTTTGTTGGAAAAACGCAAATACCTACGGTCGAAAGCATAAGAATTCTGGGGCTCTGAATCGACTCAAACGGGCACAACGGAGAGGCGATTAGAATACTTGAAACCAGTGCGCAGCAAACTATGCGTTTACTTGAACGAATTGCAAACCGGCACTACGGTATGAAGGAAAATAATGTGATAAGACTGGTACAGGCTTTTGTCATCAGTCGTATTGTATATGTGATTCCCTACCTCCGACTGAAAGTGGCCGAGAGAGAAAAAATTGACAAAATCATTAGACGAGTTTTCAAACAGGCGATCGGACTTCCAATTACTACCTTTAATGATAAATTACTTCAATTAGGGCTTCACAACACATCAGAAGAGCTTATAGAAGCTCAAATAATCGCACAATATGAAAGACTAACGCAGAGTAAAACAGGTAGAGCCATACTAGAGGAACTGGGTATAAACTACGCAAATCAATTTGGCGCCGAAAAGGATATCCCGTATGAAATCAGGAAATGTTTAGTAATCTTACCGATTCCAAAAAACATGCACCCCGAACATCACAAAGCAAGGAGAGCCGAAAGAGTGAAAAATATACATAACAACGTAAAAGATTTACCGGAAACAACATACGTAGACGCGGCCAGATACAAAGGAAATGACAGCATGACTATAGCAGTAGTGGACTACAAAGGAAATCATAAGGTCAGCGGCTCGGTGAGAACGAGCTTTGCAGAAGAGGCGGAGGAAGCAGCTATTGCAATAGCCATAGCATCCACCTCGACCTAACTCATTGTTAGCGACTCGCAGATGGCTGTGAGAAACTTTGCACGAGGGCGAATATCCCAAATAGCTTTAAGAATATTGTTTAGATGCAAAGACTAACGAACAATAGAAATAGTCTGGGCACCCACTCACTCCTCCTTGCCCGGCAATGAGGCTGCACACCAGACAGCTCGAGGACTTACAGACCGAGCCTCTGGATTGCCTTGGTCGAACGGGGAGGACGATGAGAGATTTGAGCGGATGACCACTTACAGAGATATTACGCAGTATTACAGGCTAAGCAGGAAAATTTATCCTCCCGCACACTCGTCATTGAACAAAGTACAGGCGGTGGCGTGGCGCCTACTCCAGACCCACACATTTCCTAGTCCGGTAACAATGAACCACTGCGTGCCGGAGCTTCATTTGGACAAGTGTAAATTTTGCCACAACAGGGCGGACTTAAGCCACATTTTATGGGCATGCCCGCAGGCCCCCATGAGAGGCGAATTTCCAGACGGGAGTGGATGGGATGGCGCGCTCCTCAGCTCTGACTCTCAATTACAAGCCCGCTTAATACAGCAGGCCGAAGACGCCGCCAGGGCCCATGGGATCATGGCCGTCGTCGAGGTTTGGTCCTCCCTTCTCCTCTCGCACCTGAAAGGGGAAAAGGACCTTTCTGCTAATTAAATAAAGTTTGTTCATCATCATCATCTGCTTTGATAAATAATGTCCCGAGTTTATTCATATATCAAATGGCATTTCTTATCGAAGTTCAGCTACTTTGAGCGTATCTATCTACCTATATATTTATCTATTCTATTTATCTATCTATCTATCCATTTATCTATATATATATATATATATATATATATATATATATATATATATATATATATATATATATATATATATATCCACGTACGACTTTTAGCTCTCCTGAACATTTTGATGATAGTATCGATACCAAACTTGGTATGACATAACATGACTGTATCGCGAGCCTATCTGACTAGTCATAATGCCACAGAAAATTACCGTTTCTCCGCGCAACGCGGACGTCGGGAACCGGAGAAACGCTAACGGCACGACTACGAGTGACGAAGCCAGCTGTAATGCACGAGCCGGCCATGCACGCGCACGGTACTCCACCGAACAGCCAACGGGCGTGAAGAAGAAGGGAACGAGGGTGCTCGAGGCAGAGGCTCACGAGGACTACCGACCTTGGATCTTCTCGATTGCTGTGCGTCGTTCACTTTGGGCACAAGTTCGCCCCTAATAAACCGTGTAAAAGGAACATCATTGTTACGAGGCTGCTACATTCGTTACAATAACATTAAAATCATGATATCTATGTCATGAATGTCACGATTTACATTTCATAGTCCTGCTGCTCTCGCAGTAGTTTCGTTCCGATAACATGTTGCAAAACTGGTATGGTATGACATGATTGCATGGCGAACACAAATGACAAACCCTAACATGAAAATCATGACATGCGTGCCCTTTAACAACATGACTACATGCCACGCTCATGATGCGCTGGCGGCCGTTTTGCTGGCATCACATATACCAAATTCGGTATTACGGCACGTGAATGGATAACGAAGGTATGCGACTGGTGCAAACATGATAATCACGGGATGCGTGTCATGTAACAACATGACTACATCCCAAGCTCATGATGTTATCGTGGCCGTTTCGCTAGCTTCACATTTGCGAAATTCAGTATTACGTGACGCGAACGGACGACATAGGTAAATGACACATTCAAACATGATAATCACGACATGCGTGTCATGTAACAACATGGCTACATGCCATACTCATGATGCTCTCGCGGCAATTTCGCTAGCTTCACATATGCCAAATTTGGTATTACGTGACGTCAATGGATGACGAAGGTATGCGACTGGTGCAAACATGATAATCACGGGATGCGTGTCATGTAACAACATGACTACATCCCAAGCTCATGATGTTATCGTGGCCGTTTCGCTAGCTTCACATTTGCGAAATTCAGTATTACGTGACGCGAACGGACGACATAGGTAAATGACACATTCAAACATGATAATCACGACATGCGTGTCATGTAACAACATGGCTACATGCCATACTCATGATGCTCTCGCGGCAATTTCGCTAGCTTCACATATGCCAAATTTGGTATTACGTGACGTCAATGGATGACGAAGGTATTTGACTGGTGCAGATATGATAATCATGAGGTGCGCGTCATGTAACAACATCACTACATGCCACGCTCATGATGTGCTCGCGGCTGTTTTGCTAGCTTCACGTGTACCAAATTTGGTATTACGTGACGCGAATGGACGACGTAGGTAAATGACACATCCAAACATGATAATCACGACATGCGTGTCATGTAACAACATGGCTACTTATCACACTCATGATGCTTTCATGGTCGTTTCGCATATGCCAAATTTGGTATTAAGTGACGTCAATGGATGACGAACGCATGTGACTGGTGCAGACATGATAATGATGCGGTGCGTGTCCTGTGAGAGCATGGCTAAATGCCAGAGTCAAGGCACCAGTACATTTCGGCGTTTGTTTCGTCACGTCACGCCGGTGTTGCCACGCCAGGCGCCAGTCCTGCCATATACTCGCAGGCGCGCGCCGCGCTGCGTTGCTTTGACTCATGCGCGTTTCAGAGCGTCCGCCGTCCCTCCGTCACGAAAAGAGGCAGACGCAGTGGTCTGTGGCTGACGCATAGCGCGAAATGCAGCCTGTCGCATTTCGTGCCGGTTGCCGGCATGACGGACGGTAGTCGTGCCGGTCACGCCTGCCGTCAGGCTATTGAGTGCTCGCGTTTTGCTAACGTAGCGTCGCTGTGGCCAGCGTTTGGGTGCGTCAACGTTACGTTGTAGTATATTGGGCCCTTCAGGATGCATTCGCGGCTATTTCGCTAGCTCCACATATACCAAATTTGGTGTTCTGTGACGTCAATGGATGACGAAGTAGCTCCCCATATACTAAATTTGGTACGAAGTGGCGTGAATAGATGGCGAAGGTAAACGGCACATCCAAACATGATAATCATGACACGGAAATCCTGTACGGCATAATTACCTCTACCTCGTAACGTTGTGCTGATTTTAAAGTGGCATATCAACCTTCCTCATTAGTGCTTCGAATATCATCGATTCCCACTGTACGTGAGATCTGCCATTTTTTCTATTATTATATATATTAAGCAAATTAAAAGACACACAACAAAGGTCCCACTGTTTTTTATGAGCATGAAGCGTGCCATCTCATGAATGGCGGCAAACGATGGCGCCAAAATAAAATTCCTTGGTACATCATCAAACACGTTGTTCTGGTAGGACAGACACAACATGGCACAATTTTCGCTTGCGGATTCGGTGGCATTTACCTTGAGGCATATATTAAATGTCCTTCTGTCATGTCAGGCTAATTATATACATACACTTTCATTATGCTTGCTTGTATTAGCTAAGTTGCTCAAGTCCGCCGTAAAAAGTGTGCGTTACACGAAAAGCCAGCTACACTGTCACCATGCAAATCAGTAAATTATGCATGCGTGGTAGCGACAACCACGGAGCTGCTACTGATAAGCCAAGCCAAGCCACAGAGACACTGCAGACAACACCAGCAGGCAATAAAATGATCGTCATCACCACCTCATCCTGAACCTCTACACCAAAACAGGCATTTTGCCTAGAAACTGTGCCATCGAGGTAGCGAAGTTCTTTGTACAAGACATTGTCCTACGTCACGGCACCCCAGAAGTCTCCACCACAGACAAAAGCATACGGCTTTCCCTGCGGAGGTAATTGAGGGGACTTTGACATACATTCAAACAAGCCCCCACCGGACCGCCGCCTCCAAGCTAATCACTAATGGCCTCATCGAGCGCATAAACAAGGCCATCGCTGACATCGCCTTGCGTGCCAACGTCGAACAGAAGACATGGGATACCACCCTTCCGTACTTGACCTCCGCATAAACACGGCAAAGCAAGAAACTACACAGAGGTCTCCGTATTAGTGTATGACGCCATACAAGATGACGCCCTACAAGTCGAAAACTACTTCGGCGATACTTCGGGCCATACAAGGTGCTTCGGCGTTTAGGTGCTCTAGGCTACGAGGTAGCTTATCAAGTATGCCACTACGAACTCTCAAGGGCACCGTACGTGGCTGGAAGTCGCGCATGATATGCGCCTCATGCCATTTCGCGCTCGTTAGCTCAACATAATAACAGTACTTTTCGCTTTATTATTCTAAGTTCTTGTACTTATTGTTTATTGTACTTTCTTGCTATATTGTTATTTGTTGCATGCATTTTTCTCCCGTGTTTTCTTTTCAACACTGGGGTGGTGCTTTTTGACACGGTTGCGTTGTCACTAGTCTTATTATTGATGTGCTCGGTTTAAACCATCAAAGACTACAAGTAGTACTTGGCAAAGATCACGCGTCGCTGTTCCAGAAGCTTCTAGTTTGTAGTAACTCATTTTGTTGACATTGCGCAATGGATGCAAACACTCAAGATTATTCCATAGCTTTTGCGACCACCAGTGATAGGGCTTGAAAGTTCGACGCGTTAAGTATAAAACGTGGCACGTCTCAACCACGATCAGTTTTTCGACAGTCGACGCTCTGTTGCCCGCTATTAGTTCCAGTGTGTATTGCTGTGTCCTGACTTTTCGTTGGACGGCCACAACTTCGGCCAAACAAGCAGCTACACCTAAGAGAAGTCGGCTCTTCCCGTTGCCCGCATCACGACCTCGTGACAACATACTGCACACACCTGTTGTCACTCATTTGCATGTTCGAGTGGAAAATGCGCAGAAGATTCACAGTTATTAGAATGACCCCCCGGAGCTTCAGCCACTCATCGTCATTCACTGCGTGAATACGCAGTGATTTGTATGGGCTTATCCTTATATTAACTTCGCGTATGTGACCTATGAAACTTATGTGCAGTAACACCGTTTGTCCGTGGAATGGAATGAAAAAAACTTGATTTCAGTCCTGCAGAATGCGCTTAGCGCGTAGCGGGCGTCTCCCACGTAGGGACCAACAGGGAGTACCTGGCGGCCGCTTCGTGGGCCTGCTGGACGGCCCATTGCTGGTCAGCGAGAAGTGAGCTCCTGAGAGACCTCTCCCACTTGCTTGAGGTAGGGTCGGGAGGAGTTGTTATACACTCCCAGAGCATGTGTGTGAGTGTCGCTGTGTGTCCACATAATGGGCATGTGTCACTGGGGTATGCATGAGGATAATAAACGTGAAGCGTGGCAAGGTTTGGGTACGTGTGTGTCTGTAATAGGCGTAGGGTTAACGTCTACGGTCTCTTAAGTTTCGGATGTGGAGGTGGAAAATGCGGCGTTCCAGGTAAAAGTGCTTTGTTATGTCATTGTACGTAATGGGTGCATCCCGATTGGTATCTAACCCAGCAAGATGGGGTTGTCCTGTGGCGGTGTGGTCGGTAAGTGCGCGCGCTGCATCAAGGGCGATCTCGTTGCGGTTGGATAGGGCACCCGGCACCTGGCCGAGATGGGCGGGGAACCAGATGACAGTGTGGTGTTTCAGGGCACTCGGGTCCGCTTTGCGCAGGATACGTAACGCCTGGTCGGAGATGACTCCGCGTTCGAAGGCTTTGATGGCTGGCCTGGAGTCCCTGTAGATGAATTCCCATTTGCTGTCGAGCATAGCTATAGCTATAGCTACTTGCTCCGCTGCCCTAGATATATTACCCGGTGTATACCGTGCCTGCGGTGGTTCAAAATGCGACGGACAGCCATTTCATTTAGCTCTATTGCAGGACTACCATAGTGATGTGCTTCGCCCTATGTGGGACAATAATCCTTACCACGAACATCGAAACCTCGCACCATGCTCGCACCAGATTGCCGTGTTCGTCACACTCGACGTTCCCCGAAATGCCCATGTTTTTATTACCAAGGCCATCGCTTACGTCATGTTGGCCGCAGTCTTGTATGAATGAAAGACACTCAGGCCGATAGAGGCTGCCAGGCCACCATGTTGCTTATGCGCACATCGGCCAGGGTATCTTGTTCGTCAGTGTAGTGAGTTGCGATATCGCACGCTAGATTTCCATTGTCCGCAACGTCGAGGCGATGTGCGTTTTAATGGTCGAAGTCCCCATTTCATCAGTATAGGCGAATGCTGTCAGGGCACTTATAGAGATACGAGATTATAAGTTTGCTGGTGGGGTTTTGTGGCAAAACAAGTATTTGCTAAAAATGGCAAGTGAAACAATTTTCTTTGAACCACAGGACGAAGATTGTCTTTATTCAGCAACTTTCGGTTGTGCCTATACTCCGCCACAACCTTTTCGCGCAGCACATCCAAGGCTACGAAGCAGACACACGCATACGTTTGCACGTAGTGCGCGAACGCTAACGTACATCTATTACGCAGCAGAAATGAAAACATAAAAACCAAATATTTACTCATTATGCCCACGAATGTTCTCAGTGTTATTAAGAAAGCTTATTGTAGTGTTTTTCTTTTTTTTCTATTTCAAGTTTTGTGATTTTTTGGTGTTCTTTCACCCTTTTTTTCCTATCACAGTAAACAATGATGGTATCGATCAGCTGCAGTGAGTTCAAAGTGTCAGCAGCAACCTCTCAATCTTCAGCAACACCAGCAAAATTGCAGTTGCAAACTACGTAAAAGCAATGAACCTTTTCAAAAATTGCGTTTCAGTTTTGGTAGATATTTCGGTTGCCTGCTATTGCTGATATAATCAGGCTCAACAATGTGTACCCTTCGGCGTCTACGGTGGGAGCGATTCCTGTCGCCTAGCGATGGCAGCGGTACCTAATGAGTCTCAATGTTCCATTTCCTTGATTATTTCACATCTGCAGCTGGACGGCGAAACAATGCATTCTGTGTGGGGTGAACGTCAATTTTTTGTTTAAAAATACCTATAGCGAAATTTGTCAAAATCTGTAAAAAAATATGAACCAGAACTCGGGTAACTTTAAAATGAGAGGACGCCAGAAGACTCATCATGATCAATCCATCAAAGTAAATCGACAGTAGTATACAACTGTTCCTGCACAGCACCTCGCAACAGGAAAAGCGAAATAGGCCTATGAACCTTTTTTGAAGCAGACAACAATAAAAAAGCTTGATTTATTATACTTCGATAATATACTTCGATAACCGATGTGACGAATGATCATAGCGTAGCGGCTGCTGCGTTTTCGAGTGATGATGCATCTTGCGAATCTTTTGTTATCCTTTCCGAAGACACTGTAGCACGGAAAGCACCCCGACCGGCAGCTCGAAGTGCTTGCGTGCTGCCCGACTTAACAGCAGACGCTGGCGTTCTCTGCTTCGAAGACTCGGCAACGTCGCGGCAGGTATGTTTGCTCGAAGTACCAACACCGTGCCTTTGCGCACTCGATGATCTCATTGTCGTCCGAATAACGCTGTCCGCGGGGGCAGCGACACTCGGTTTCGAAGTTCCAGGAGCAACATCCGGAACCTCCGTGGCTGGCTTTTCAGAAGTGCCAGGCGTGGTTTCCTGAGCGGTCAATGGTACCTGCTCGAGGTTGGTACCCGCAGGAACCTCGGTGACATCACTCTTCGAGTGTTCGGCAGAGGCCGCGGCGACAGGGTCGACCAGCGAGTGGTCGTCTCCAACCGACGTCTCCTGGCTGGAGGTCGAGAAGTCGGCCGCCTCGTCATACACGTTTCTCGTGATTGTATTCATCATCTGAAAAAATAATTCAGGGTGCCGATTAACGTTCTAGACCAATTCCTGACATGCACAAATCCTATGATGAAACAAGTACTAAAAGTTACACACACTCAGAGAGGACACAGACGAGCACTTACTAGCAACTGAAAATTTTATGTCGCAGCGAATACTAATAAATACCTCACACGCATGTACGTCATTGAGTTTGTGTAATTTTTTGCGCTTGTTTCACCATGAACCTTTACCAACTCACCCAACTGGTAGTCATCACAAATCTTATCTTGATGCATTAAGGTCTGTCAAATTGTTATAAAGAAGAACACACAAAAAGGATGGGGTAGGTCAAACCCAGGTGTAACTGTAGCCATCTTGGATCACCGGCATTGACTAAAGTCAAAATGTATTAGGACACGTAATTAAGCAGATAGCCTGACCTCAAAGGCAGAATATCAGATAGACATCTACTAACTGATAGTAAATTATAAGATCTTCGTGCCTCTACCCCTATTTTGAATAAAAATTCTAGCGTGGGAATCGCTCTCTGGATTTCGTGCCGACCGGTTGTGCCCCCGTGATCTCCGACGACAGCGCAGCTCTGGCCGACTGGCTCACCCTACGCCATCTGCTTCCACCGACAACAGCTCGCGCTGAGTGGTGCCCCGTCCTCAGATTCCTGCGAGCGTGTCCATCTTTCCTATCTCCTCTTTACTACCGTCGTTTTCTGTCGTTCGCTGTCGCTGCGCCTCGCTCTCTCATTCCTCTCTCTATCTCTAATAAATGCGAAGCATTTCATAGCAAACTTCGGCGACTATGAGCGTATCTATCTATCTCGCCGCCTACGACTTTTAGCTCTCCGGGCTGTTTGGATAATGGTATCGATACCAAACTTGGTATGGCATAACATGACTGTATAACGAGCACATTTGACCGTAATAACATGAAAATTATGATATTGTCGCGGTACAACGCGAATAAAACACAGATACACCTTGGGACGACGAAAGCAGCGTGTCCTCAACAGCTGAGCCACAAGATCGTCTTCTTCGGCCTCGAGAGAAGCTAGGGGCCCACTACCTCGTGCCCACTAAATGACTCATCATTATTATCGTCCACATGCAGACACGCGTCAATATGTATGTCATGATTTACATTTCGTTGTATAGCTGTTCCTGTGGTAGATTCGTTCACATGACGTGTTGCGAAACTGGTATGGTATGACATGATTGCATGGCGAACACAATACAGACCCTAGCATGAAAATAATGACATCATGTCATCTAACAACATGACTGCATGCCACGCTCATGATGTGCTCATGACAATTTCATTATCGTCACATATACGAAATTTGGTATTACGATACGTGAATAGATGACGAAGGTATGTGACTGGTGCAAGCGTGATAATCATCTGATTCGTGCCATGTAACAACATGACTACATGCCTAGGCCATGATGTGCTGGTGGCCGTTTCTCTAGCTTCACTTATACCAAATTTGGTACTACGGGACGTGAATGGATGACTAAGGTATCATAATAGCGCAAACATGATAAACATGACATTCGTGTCATGTAATACTGTCACAATGCAGAAACACCAGCAGTCGAATCCAGGAAACTCACTTTAATTGTACCAGAACGCTGGCAAACTGATCGGAAGAGAACCTCGTCTTCTTCTCTCGCTGCGCGTGTTCTTCGTTGTTCTCTTGGCGCCGCTTATTCAATGTGGCATTTGCCCCCCTCCAGAGAGCAGCGTCCCGATGCTCTTCTACAAAAGACGGTGGAGTAGATGCATGGTGTAAATCAGTCCGAAAAGTAGGGCTTCATTCGCACAACGTGCACAATTTCTGGTTTTTGCTGGCGAGTTGTCGAGGGGCTGTCAGGAACGACCACGTAATTAACGTCGCTCAGGCGTTGTAAAACTGTGTAGGGGCCAAAATACTTCTTCAGCAATTTTTCGGACAGTCCCCGGCGGCGGATAGGACTCCATACCCAGACTTTGTCGCCGGCCCGATAGACGACATGTCGGTGTCGCAGATTATAACGTTGGGCGTCGTAATTTTGCTGCTGGGTGATTCGGACGCGCGCAAGCTGCCTCGCTTCTTCTGCTCGTTGGGTAAAAGATGCAGCGTCCAAATCAATGTCATTGCAGTCGTGCAGTAACATGGCGTCAAGCATCGTCGTCACTTCACGGCCATGAAGGAGACTGAACGGCGTTCTCCGTGTAGTCTCTTGCTGCGCTGTATTATAGGCGAACGTGATGTACGGTAGAATGTCGTCCCAGTTCTTGTGATCCACGTCAACGTACATACTCAACATGTCAGCAAGAGTCTTGTTGAGGCGTTCTGTTAAGCCGTTGGTTTGTGAATGATAGGAAGTGGTTTTCCGACCGAAGTGGTCTGTTCCACTGAGCTCAAGCACTGTCTTCAGGAGCGTGGCCGTGAAAGCGGCACCTCGATCTGTTATTATGATTGTTGGAGCACCGTGCCTCAGGACGATATTTTCTACGAAGAATCGTGCGGTTTCAATGGCGGTACCACTTGACAAAGCCTTTGTTTCCGCATAGCGCGTAAGATAATCAGTGGCGACTATTACCCACTTGTTGCCAGCATGGGAAGTCGGATATGGTCCAAGGAGATCCATTCCAATTTGGGCAAAAGGTACCGTGGGCACTTGAATTGGTTGTAATAGTCCAGCTGGTTTTAACGGTGGCGATTTTCGTCGTTGGCAATCGAGGCACGTGCGCACGTAATGCTTCACGATGGCGGGAAGTCTTGGCCAGTAGTATTTCTGTTGGATTCTGGCCAATGTGCGTGTGTATCCGAGATGACCAGACGTTGGCTCATCGTGGCAAGCACAAAGTATCTCCTCACGAAGTGACGTCGGAACGACAAGTAGGTGGGTGCTTCCTCTGGGGGAAAAGTTCTTCTTATAGAGAACACCACTACGTAAGCAGAATGACGGCAGGCTCCTTGCAAATCTTCTAGGGACGGTTGTTGTCCGGCCATTCAAAAATTCAATAAGAGGAAGCAACTCACTGTCTTCTTTCTGCTTGCACGAAATCGTAGTGGTGTCAACGACTCCTACAAACGCCATGCTCTCATCGTCTGTGTCATCGTCGCGCTTTATCGGTGACCTTGATAAGCAATCGGCGTCGGCGTGCTGCCGTCCGGACTTATACACGACCGTCATATCAAACTCTTGAAGGCGTAAGCTCCACCGTGCGAGCCGACCAGACGGGTCTTTCAAGTTGGTCAGCCAGCACAGGGAATGATGGTCGCTGACTACGTGGAAGGAACGACCATAGAGGTACGGACGAAACTTCATAACCGCCCATACGACAGCAAGACACTCTTTTTCCGTTGTGGAGTAGTTGGACTCGGCGCGGGAAAGCGTCCTACTAGCATATGCGATCAGACGCTCGGCTGAGTCTTGCCACTGGACTAGTACAGCGCCTAAACCCACGTTGCTGGCATCTGTATGGACCATGGTAGGAGCATCTTCATCAAAGTGAGCAAGCACAGGCGGAGTCTGCAGGCGTTGTCGGAGATCGTCAAATGCCACCTGTTGATCGTCGCCCCATGTGAACGAAACGTCGTCTCTTGTGAGTCGTGTTAACGGCGAGGCTATGTGGGAGAAATTGGCAATAAACCTTCGGTAGTATGCGCATAGGCCAAGGAAACGCCTGACTGCTTTCTTGTCTTTTGGTACCGGAAATTTTTTGACGGCTGCAATTTTATCGGGATCAGGTCGAACACCTTCATGGCTCACCACATGGCCTAAAAATTGAAGCTCCTTGAAGCCGAAGTGACACTTCTCGGGTTTCAGTGTCAGGCCGGCAGATCTTATTGCCCTGAATACCGATAGCAGCCTGCTCAGGTGTTCCTCAAATGTTTTTGAAAAAAACAATGACGTCGTCCAGATAAACCAGACATGTCTGCCACTTAAGGCCTGACAGAACGGTATCCATCAGTCTCTGAAATGTTGCGGGGGCTGAGCACAATCCAAATGGCAAGACTTTAAATTCATAAAGCCCGTCAGGCGTTACAAAAGCCGTTTTTTCTCTATCTCGCTCGTCGACCTCAATTTGCCAATACCCACTTTTGAGGTCCATTGACGAAAAGTAGCGTGCATACCTCAGCCTGTCGAGTGAATCATCGATGCGCGGTAATGGATATACGTCTTTCTTTGTTACGCGGTTCAGCCTGCGGTAGTCGACACAAAATCGCAAGCTTCCGTCTTTCTTTTTAACCAGCACTACCGGCGATGCCCAAGGACTTCTTGACGGCTGGATGACGTCATCATCGAGCATTTTCTTCACTTGTTCTTGGATTGCTTCACGCTCTTTCGGTGCTACGCGGTATGGGTTCTGTCGTATTGGCCTTGCCGTCTCCTCCGTTATTATCCGATGCTTCGTCAGTGGCGTTTGACTGACCCTCGAGGTGGATGAAAAACAGTCTTTGAACTGGTGCAGAAGATCTACTAGACGCTGTCTCTGCGCTGGTGACAAATCCGAGCTTACGTCAATAGGTGGTGGGGCTGACGTGGCTTGCGGCTCGTCCTGTTTTACTACACAGCACTCGCGGATTTCGGTGATCTCGTCGAAGTAGGCAACTGTAGTGCCTTGTGTAATGTGTCGTCGCTCGTTGGTAAAATTTGTCAACAGAACCTCTGCTTCACCGCACACAACATTGACGATACTTCTGGCAATTGCAACACCGCGAGAGAGTAGGAGCGTCAATACTTGTTCAGCGATTCCTTCTCCAGTATTCTGCTCGCTGCACGTGACTGAAACAAGGCGGCACGATAACGGAGGTACGGTCACATCGTCAATGACTCGTAGGGATTTTCGGTGTAGCGCTGCGCTTTGATCCGCTGAAAAGGTCAGTACACCGTCCGGAATATTGATGATGGCACCATATTCACGCAAGAAATCCATCCCCAAGATTGCCTGCTTGCAACACTCAGAAAGGATAACAAAAGTTGCGACGAAGGATGCATCCCCTATCTTCATTCTTGCGGTGCACTTTCCGGTAGGTGTGAGTAGCTGCCCTCCAGCTCCTCTAATTTGCGGTCCTGTCCATTCCATTCTAACCTTCCTGAGCGTGTCTGCCAGACTTTCACTCATTATTGAGAAGTCCGCGCCAGTGTCGACCAATGCCATGACGTCATGTCCGTCAATCGTAATTGCAACTTCGGCAGTAACAACCCCATCTTTCGTCGATTCATTGAAAATGTGTCTCTCTTCGCTCGGCAGTAATGGGGGATTTTCAGCACTTCGACGATTCGCAACCTTCCCCCCTGAGGTCGCTGCTTTTAGTTTCCCCGGCGTGGACTAGGAGATCTCCCTCTTGGCATGTCAGTGGTGCTCCGTCTAGAAGATGGAGCACCACTCCATCTTCGTGTTCTTCGTTGTTCTCTTGGCGCCGCTTATTCAATGTGGCAATACCATGACTATATTCCACACTCATGATGTGCTCACGGCCTTTTTGTTAGCGTCACATATGCGAAATTTGGTTCTGCGGTACGTGATTGAGCGACATAGGTAAATTACACATGCAAACATAATAATCACGACATGCGTGTCATGTAACAACATGACTACATGTCACACTCATGGTGCGATCGCGACCGTTTTGCTAGCTTCACACATGCTAAATTTGGTATTACTTGACATCAATGAGTGACGAAGGTATGTGACTGGTGCGGACATTATAATCTTGAGATGCGTGTCATATGACAACATGAATATATGCCACAGTCAGAGCACCAATACACTTCGACGTGACACGCCGCGCGTGTGCGCCAGCGTTCGTTTCGTCACGTCACGTCGGCATTGCCGCGCCAGTCGCCGATCCTGCCATATACTCGCAGGCGTGCGCCGCACTGCGTTGCTTTGACGCATGCGCGTTTAGGCGCATCCGGCGCTTCTACGTCACGAAAAGAGGCAGACGCAGTGCTGTCTGGGTAATGTAGGGGGCGTGAAACGCAGCATGTCGATTTCGCGTCTGTTGGTGTCGAGCCGCGCCGACGGACGCTGGTCGCTCTGGTCGCGCCGGCGTCAGACTATATAGTTCTGACGTTTTGCTAACGTATAGCGTCGCTGTGCCTAGCGTGCGCGCGCGTCCACGTTACGTTGGAGTATATTTGGCCCTTCATGAAGCACTCTCGGCCGTTTCGCTAGCTCTATATATACCAAAAATTGTGTTACGTGACGTCAACGGATGACGAAGGTATAGGACTGGTGCAAACACGATAATCATGACACGCGTGTCATGTAAGAATATGACTGGTGCAAACACGATAATCATGACACGCGTGTCATGTAAGAACATGACAGCATACTACGTTCGTAGCGTGCTGTCGGCTGTTTCGCTAGCTCCACATATACTAAATTTGGTATCACGTGAAGTGAATAGACCATGAAGGTAAACGACACATCCGAGCATGATAATCATGACACGGAACTCATGTACGGCATCATTTACCTCCACCTCGTAGCGTTTTGGTGATTTTAAAGGGACATAAATCAACCTTCCTCATTCGTGCTTCACATATTATCGATTCCCACTGTAGGTGGCATCAGCCAAATTTTTTTTATCTTTTAATCCTATCCTTCTCATCCCTCCTTACCTCCATCTGTCACGAGCTACTGCACGTTGGACAGAGCTATCGATGGTTTGCTGACGCTCTGACGATAGCTCTAGCTGATAAGGAGCTAATATTTTTAGACATAGTATCAGATGCCATAGTTAAGTAATCACTCGAAGGCACAGTAGGCGCGTGAAGGGTGGGGCTGACGTACATAGATCTTTTATCGGTTCTGTCAATTTGGTCCGTGATTTGGTCTTATCGTATGCGCCATGACACTGTTTCATCTGTCAGTATACATTCAATAGTTTTCCGAATGAATTTTCAGTTGGTAGTAAGCGCTTGTCCCTGTCTTTCTGTCCACGTCTATCTCGTCCAATCAACGATATTGATAAATTTCGTCGAACATACGATTATGATTTCTCATTTATCCACTGGTGCAAAAGTTTTGCCAAGAGAGCGAGGTGATTTTTACACCTGTAAAATTAATTATTTCCGGCCAAGATGGTCCGGTAGTTATATCATTCTGCAATCTAGCGCGCTGAAAGCCAATCTAGGGGCAGGTAGTTCGTGCATTCGCCTATATTGGCAAAATCAAGCTTATCGATAAGATGTACAGGGGAGGCCAAAAGTTCCTAGGCCACTCTCCCATGTATTTCTGTAGAAGCATGGCCCAAGAACTCTCCGGAACGGCACTTCTGCTTTGTAAAGGCTTTGAACGGGTCTTGCTCATGTAAATCACTCATTTCGGGACAGTCAGTTTTAGCTCCTTTGTCGCAATTTGCAGCTTCTTTTACTTCACTTGCCCATTGCTGCATAAACAGACGAGCTTTTGATCCACCGGCTCTTCCATATGCCACAACGATTTTTTTTTCTAAAATGAACTAGTTCCCAGTGAGTGCTCGTCCCATCTTCTTTTTTTCGCGCTCCGCTTCTATCTTTTGACCTTACGACAAAAGAACTTGATCGGCAAAGCGCTCAGCTAGCTCACCTTGAAAAGCTTCTCCCAGGCGTGCACTGTGGCCGGTGTCATGAGTGCCCTGTTGCTGGCCACCATCTGCTCGAGCGCTGCCGCGAAGAGGCTCTCGAAGTTCGAGGGGCTCACGCCGGCCCTGGGCAGGTGATTGGCGGCGTTCTTGCGGATGAGCTCGATGAACACCTCGTCGTCCTCGATGCACTCCACGATGGCCGACAGCTGGTGGCCCACTGCGCATGCGTGCGCCCGGAACTTGGCGTCGTCGCGCAGCGTCTGCAGCTCCTTGTCCCTGAACCTGGGGAACATCTGCAGGTACTCGGGGTGCTTGGCGAACATGCTGATGAAGATGCGCACGCCGTAGTCGGGATTCTGCTCGCAGAACTTGCGCCAGCTGTTGCGAATGAGCCTCTTCTCGCGATCGGTCAGGCTTCTGTTGTGATTGCTGAGGCCCCTGCGAAAAGCGTTGCCCATCTTGAGCCCTTCTTCGTCTTCTTCTTCTAGCTTTCTTGCTAGTTTCTCTGCTCTGGCTCTTAACCACTAAGGGGGATTGGCCAAGAAGAGGGCGAATAATATCAATGGACAATTAAGGTCTATGTATTGGTGAAAGGATGATGATGATTTTTATGGCCAATATTTATGGCTCACGCTCACTCTCGGTGATTAGCCAAGAAACAGAAATTCATCACGTTTTTTTACAAAATATGGCCATTTGGCATAAAGAAAAAGAAAATAAATTATAATTTTTCTAATGACAAAAATATTCATAACACACCATTATATGGCAAGTTAAGTTAATACAATGTGATAATTAGAGTCTAAATTCAAGCTTAGTTTTGAAGAAGAGCCGAGAAGTGACTCAGCAAGGTAGTCTTTTTGTGTCACACAAAAATTAGAGCACCCCCCCCCCCTCCCCCCCCCCACTCCCGAGACGTTCCTCTCGCTGAATTTCTATGTAGGAGCTCCAAAAGACAGAATATTCGTAGTACTTTGTGGGATTCTTAGTTTTTGACTAAGCCTCAAAACATTTTCTTTTGATTTTTCAAATGGCGACATGTTAGTAGAAAATGGTCAATATTTTCAGGTTCATTACAGCTAGAGCACAAAAGCGAGGGCACTATACCAGGCCTGTGTAACTAGAAATTAAGCGGTGGTATAAAGCACAGCTTTTTGTTATGGAGACTTACAATTTGCACGCGAGACACTATTTATTATTCCGTGCGAAGTGCAAGTGCGAGAATTCTGCATTCGGCATAGTAATATTTAATTATTCCTCAAGAAATAAAAATTTTCTGAACCTGTCTGCTGTGTGAGAGAGAGAAAGAGAGAGAAAGAGAGAGAAAGAGATAAAAATGCAAGGAAAGGCAGGGAGGTTAACCAGATGCAGATCCGGTTTGCTACCCTGCACTGGGGAAGGGATAAAGGGGAGAAAAGAGGTTGCAGAAAGATGAAAAGGTACACACAATCACGAGCACACTCGGAGAGCACACACAGCCTACAGGCGGTCGCTCAGGTTTGTTGAATTTATGTTAAGTAGCAGTGCTTTAGTTGCTTTCTGCGCAACTGAGGCAGATGCCCAAGGTCCTAGTATCTTCTGCACACAAAATGGTCCGGGATCAAGTTGATTCAAAACCATCCGGAGCTGGCATCGCTGTGTGTCGTAGCAAGCGTAGCTGCACAGGACGTGTTCGATGGTCTCTTCAGCTCCGCAGTAGTCGCATGTAGGAGTCTCTGCCATACCAATGCGAATGGAGTACACCTTTGTAAATGCAACGCCCAACCAGAGGCGGCATAACAGTGTCGCATCGGAGCGGGAAAGTTGTGATGGTAGCTTTAGCTTGAGCGAAGGATCCAGTTCATAAAATTGACACCTTTGGAAGCTGGTAGACGACCAGAACGTGCGTGTGAGATCTCGAGACAGCAGGTAAAGTTGTCTTGCTGCATCGTTCCTTGATAGAGGAATCGGGACTACACGGGTTTCTTCATGGGCTGAGCGGGCTGCATCATCGGCTAATTGATTTCCAGTAATACCGATATGTCCAGGCAGCCATTGATATATAATATTATGCCCTCGTGCTAGAGCTCCATGATGGCAATGTCTTATTTCTTGTACCAATTGGTCATGACTCCTCCTACGCATGGCAGACTGCAAACTCTGAAGCGCTGCCTTTGAATCACAGAATATGACCCATTTTCCTGGATGTTCTTGATTGAGATATTGTAAAGCAGCCCTTATAGCAGCAAGCTCTGATGCCGTAGATGTAGTCATATGCGACAACTTAAACTTGATTGTCATTGCTGCAGCCGGAATTACAGCAGCACCTGATGAGCTGCTGGACAAGACGGACCCATCTGTGTATATCTGCGTTTGGTCTAAGTAAAACTCATGTAATAATAGCAGTGTTGCTTGCTTCAATGGTACTCTGGAGTGATTGCTTTTCTTTTTGATTCCCGGAATTTCTAGACGCACTTGCGGCTGGTCGAGGCACCACAAGGGACATGCCATTCTCGCAGCTGGCGTATATCCTGATAGAATGCTGTTTAGGTGCTTGGCTATGCCGTCTGAAAACGTAGCACGTGGTCTTCCGGAAGGTAGAAGGGCCAAGTGGTGGTCGGGGACACGGCTAGCATGTCGAATGTGCGCTCTGAGGCAATCCACAACTCTATATGTCCTGACCGGATGGTCTATGGCAAGCATGATTGTGGCATAAGTAGAAGCGCATCGGGGCAGCCCTAGGCAGATACGCAGTGCCTGACCCTGCAAACTCTCCAATGAATGAGTATTCGATTTGCAAGTGTTAGTCATTACCGGCAAGCTGTAGCGCAATAGACCCAGAAATAGGGCCTTGTACAGCTGTAGCATGGAGGCCACAGAAGTTCCCCATGCTTTCCCGCACAAGAATTTCATTATATGCAAAATAGATAGCAGTCTTTTCTCCAAGTACGCACAATGTGGGCTCCACGAAAGACTTTTGTCAATTATTATGCCCAGGAAACGATGCGTCCGTGCATATTTGACACTCTGCCCATTGATGTAAACAGGGTATGGCGTCATTGGTTTGCGTGTAAACGCCATCAACGCGCACTTCACAGTTGATATATTTAGGCCTTGTCTCTGAAGGTAGGCTGTTGTGAGGGTTGCTGCCCGCTGTATTCGTGCACGCACCTGAGGGCGAGTAACTGCAGCACTCCAGAGGCAAATATCAACGGCGTATATGGATAGGCACACCGACTTTGGCAGAAGCTTCACCAGACCAATGAGGGCAACATTGAACAATGTGGGGCTTAAAACACCTCCCTGGGGTACTCCGCAGTAGGTGTAATGTTGAGCAGTTGTACCCTCATATGTTTGTACAAAGAAACCCCTGCCAGTTATATAATCTTTTATCCATTGAAACATTCGTCCACCAATGCCCATTGCTGCGAGAGAAGTGAGGATGGCATCGTGAGCTACATTATCATATGCACCCTTCACGTCAAACAAAAAGCCACTGATATGCGCTTGCGACTTTTTTCTTGTTGAACAAATGTCGATAAGTCAAGGACACAGTCAATGGAAGAGCGGCCCCGACGAAAGCCTGCCATGCAAGAAGGGTATTTGGTGTATCGTTCCAAGTACCACTCGAGACGAAATAGAACCATTTTTTCCATCACTTTTCCGAGGCAGCTTGCGAGGGCAATAGGGCGATACGCTGTCAAGTTAAATGGTGATTTTCCCGATTTCAAAATTGGTATTAATCGACTTATTTTCCATTCTCGGGGAACACTGCCGCTGAGCCAGGAGTTGTTGAAGCACGTTAAAAGTTCTTTTCTGGCTTTTCGTCCAAGGTGTCCCAACGCACTATAAGTAATACCATCAGGACCTGGCGATGACATGCGCTTAGAAGCGACCAACGCACCTTCCAGTTCCTCCATGGTGAACGGAATGTCCATTTCTGGTAATCGCGTCTCAGGAACGATCACGGCGTCGATGCTCTCGTTCATAATATTCCCGGCAACTCTCGTGCAAAATTCTTTAGCCACCTCGAGTTCTGTTTTTCCATGATGGAGGGCCAAAGCTTTAAAAGGGTGCCATTGTTGCGGAGAGGAGCGAAGACCACGAACTGTTCTCCAGATATATGACAGCGGTTTATGAGGGTCTAGAGATTCGCAGAATGCTTTCCAGCGTTCGCTCTCCAGCTTGTAAATGCGTCGTTGAATCTTTTTCTGGAGCCGACTTGCTTCCCTCAAATCCCTCTTAAATTTAGCTAATTCAGTAGCGTTGAAGTGACGCCTCTCCATTGGTTTCCCGCATAGCGCCACGAACGGTGACATGCTGTCTCAAAACACGGTGAACGGCAGGATCCGGCGCATTTGGATGGCATTGATAAAATATAGAAGGCATTTGTCGATACAATAAGCACAGTGGTACGTACGAATGCCTAAGCAGTATTTACATGCAATATTTTACACAAGCTTCTCAGCCTACAGGATGTCACTAACTCCCATTACTGGGAAACTAACATGCAGACACCTATAAAGAAATTGTTGCCACGCTTTATTTATGACTTCCTCCACAGATGTTATGGCACTGGCAATTTGCTCAATTGTATTGAGTTATCACGAAATTTATCTCGAATGGCGCTCACTTATTTTCATTACATGAGATATTTGGGGAGCGCTTCAGATTATTTCCTTTGTCTTGCGAACATGCGTCCGTGTCACTGATTTAGGTCAAAAATTTAAACGTCCTGGTTGAATTTCTCAGGGAGTGCGACATTCCAGCTCGGTCAAAAATGTTTAAGGTAGTCACGATGAAGCCTAAGCTCTGAATATGGGTAGCATATTAGACGAAAAAAAGTGCTTCTGGTTCAAGTCATAACCAGTTAACACCCCTGTTTTACACAGGTTCAAGGCAATTGCTTAATGGTTTTGTAGGTGGAACTTGCGTTATTTGTTTCAGGTTGGATAATAGCTGCTAATGCTAGTGCCAATGGGGCGCGGAATTCAAGCCTTAATCTAAATATAAACAACACGTGATATACAAGCAATACCTTTGGCTTCGTTTCTTGCCATAAGAAAGAAAGTTGGGCAAGTCCGAGGTGCAATACCCGCCGCGCAAAGAAAAAGAAAACTGGAAGATGGCATCACATGCCGTTGTATAACGCTGAAATACACCGAAACGACCGTCCTGTCAGTAGCGTAGCCAGCTAGTAACACCCCAAGCTCGGGCCCTTTCTCCCAAAATTATTTTCGCCTTGACATACAGAGCAAAATATGAACTTTTCAAAAAGGTGCCCTCCCCCTCCTCACCAGAAAAAAAAAATTCTGCCTGCATCCCTGCGTCCTGTGGTATGCACAAGTGTCTACTCTTTTTCTGTAAATTTTTTCATAGCTAAGGTCAGTGCCCTCTAAGGGTGTACTGTTACTCTCTTAGGAAGAGGGTGAGGACGCTTATCCACGGAATCGCTTGACCGCTACTGAAGGAGTTAGACAAAACTCGCCGGATACTTCAGTAGCTGGGTGAAATGACGCGTACTGGAAAAGCAACTTTACCACATTATTATATGACTAGGGGAACTGACCCATTTTATAGCGTCGTGCGACTACTGCACGAAATTGCGTTGTATTCATTATAAATTGGTCTTAATGCTGTTGCTGTGCATAGCGGTTCAAAAATCGTTAACTTGACCATTTTTTTTTCACTGTGGTAGTCGCTAGACACTTTCGGAACCAGTTCTGAACATATTTTGCAGTATAGAGGAATTCATGCTAGAACCGAGAAAACGGCAGAGCACCCAACAAAACAAGTTATGTCCGTCAGAATGCTCATATGACTCTTCGAATTAATTCAAGTTCTTCGCTCTTTTATTGCACCATTTCATCGGTCTGGATTCTGGGCCTACTACTGCGCTGATCATCCTGCCCATTTGTGCCCTTAAGCGTCTGTCTATTGGGCTGATGATCATTTCGCACGCAAAAATTGAATCACAGCACTTACTTGAGCACCGATTCTCGAAACATTGTTGTCTGCATTCACCGAAGAGCTATCCACTGCTGGATGCCTCATTAGCTTGAATGTCTGAAGACTGTTATGGCCCTCCAAAAGTTGAAACACTGGTCAACCGGCGAAGCTAAAATGGTCCGCGTCAGTGTACATCAGTGGGTTGATTCAATGCCTTTCATTAATCTCCCCGGCTTATTGGAGTCCTTCCCAGTTATTGGTTACAACTGTCTGAAAATATTAAGTGTGGCTTACCACCCCCCTCCCCTGTGTTTCATTCTTCATTCATAGTGCCGAAATAATGAATAGTGGGGTTTTTTCAATGTTTGGGTCACATATTGCATAGGACGGACAATTTTAGCTTTCACCAACAGCCATATATAATTTTGCTCTGATGTGATCATGTGGTCCTTACATTTTGAGTATGTCTCCTAGTAACGTATCAGATATTAAGCCCACTTTTTCCTCTAGTCTATGCGCCTGGTTCGTATTCAGCGCATGAGAGGGGCCGAAAAAAAATTACTTGAATACTGACTGCAATGTTAAGATCACGATGCGCCTGCATTACATGGAACAACTCTAGCCTATAACAAATAATTTCTGCCTTCAGCAATCCGACACTAGATCAATATTTGTGAATTTATTGTTCAAGAGCGCGACCCAGACCTATTAAAAGTGTTGTTTGCTATTTTTAGCCCACCCTCACACCACTAAGTTCATCAATAAACTTTATCTCAAAGAGTGTATTTTTGAGGTGTTCAATGGTGTTCGCGTCCGACTGCCAACCACGTGTATTACTTCCTACATTATTCTAAGTTACTCTGCCTTTTTGTTTCGACACCATCTGCTGTAGAATTACTTTTCTTGTTATGATTCAGACACTACACTTGTGCCGTGACATATTCCTGATATTTTGCCCGCTTAGGCAATGCCTTTAATAGACCTTTAACGGTTAATAAATGATTATGATCATGATGAATGATTGGCAAATACCCACGCAGAGAGATCGGCCAACGGTTGGACGAAGATTACAGTCTGAAGTCGTAAACTATACCAGAGGTTACAGCATGAACTAGAATGAACAGTTATTTTTTATGAATTCCAGTTTTAGCCCAAACAATAGTCTATAACGTCTTAAAAAACGAAGTATTGTAATTCTAGGGGTACAGAGTTAAAAAATCAATAAATGTGATCTAAAGATTACTTTGCTGTACTTCATAGGGAAAGCTAAACTTCTTTAATAGCATTTCAATTTTTTATATAACGTAAAGTGTGGCCGATTCCTTCTCTGGGCATGAGACAAGCCTGCTGAACGACAAAGAACTTATTCCCCCACATTGTGCGTACAGCTCGTCTCGCATTGCTCTCCGTAGTGGGTACTGTGAATTTAGGTGCCCTTGTTAATCTCAGTGGTTCAGGCAAGATGCAACGCCCTTGTCATTTCAATGGCAACGATGTCTCCGAGTGACAAGGAAACAACAGTCGGGAAGAACACGGCCAGCTCCAGTGACAAGACCTCCCACCAGGGTCACCTACTCAAATTAAGTCAAGCAGACACCTCAAAAGGAGTGCCAGTTCGCCCACTGGAGACCAGCCTCGCCAAGGTAAAGGACATGATGTGACTTTTAAGGCGAAATCCTCAAATGCCTGATGAAATATGGAAATTAACCACTGGCGCCAGCATTTCGCATAGGTATCGTCAACACCAGTGATCCAAAGAAATTGCCTGATGACTAACAAAGGGGCAGATTTCTTCAACTCATACTGACTTATCTATTATGCCATCACATGCCATCGTCGCTTCGTCAAATGTGCGCGATTCACGAGGCAGTGCAAAGCCACGTAAGGTGCACAAGCCTTGCAATGCCTCCAGTCGCGGAGGCAGAGCAAAATTACGTTACGCGCAAAAAGCCTTCCGAGCTTTCACATAGACTGACTTGGTATAAAGGGTACGTTCTGCGATAAACCTTCGCTCCCTCTGATTGGGGACCCTGCGCGCGGTTATTGGTGAGGGTCAGTCAGTCAGTCAGTCAGTCAGTCAGTCAGTCAGTCAGTCAGTCAGTCCAGTCCAGTCCAGTCCAGTCCAGTCCAGTCCAGTCCAGTCCAGTCCAGTCCAGTCCAGTCCAGTCCAGACAGACAGACAGACAGACAGACAGACAGACAGACAGACAGACAGACAGACAGACAGATAGATAGACAGACAGATAGATAGATAGATAGATAGATAGATAGATAGATAGATAGATAGATAGATAGATAGATAGATAGATAGATAGATAGATAGATAGATAGATAGATAGATAGATAGATAGATAGATAGATAGATAGATAGATAGACAGACAGACAGACAGACAGACAGACAGACAGACAGACAGACAGACAGACAGACAGACAGACAGATAGATAGATAGATAGATAGATAGATAGATAGATAGATAGATAGATAGATAGATAGATAGATAGATAGACAGACAGACAGACAGACAGACAGACAGACAGACAGACAGACAGACAGACAGACAGACAGATAGATAGATAGATAGATAGATAGATAGATAGATAGATAGATAGATAGATAGATAGATAGATAGATAGATAGATAGATAGATAGATAGATAGATAGATAGATAGATAGATAGATAGATAGATAGATAGATAGATAGATAGATAGATAGATAGAAAGATAGATAGATAGATAGATAGATAGATAGATAGATAGATAGATAGATAGATAGATAGATAGATAGATAGATAGATAGATAGATAGATAGATAGATAGATAGATAGATAGATAGATAGATAGATAGATAGATAGATAGATAGATAGATAGATAGATAGATAGATAGATAGATAGATAGTGCTGTGCTAGGGGGTTCTCGAAAGATGCGCTACTTTGTATATCATTGTGCTACTAAAGGCAATCTCAGAGGCCACGCAGAATGAAACACGTGGTTGAGATAAACTCCTCCAGGTGCCACAATGTTTCAGAACCATCGATTTCCTACCAGTATTTTTTTATACGAAGAAGTGGTGGTAAATATACGAAGAAGTGGTGGTAAATACTCGGCAAACCAGTTATGTGTCTTTGTGCAACTAACGAATAAAAAAAAAAGAAGCGTACAACTAAGCGTCTAAAACTAACGCACCATTTGCCACCAGTTGTCCCTTGGCGCAGCGTTTTCAAAAACTATCACGCACATCTTGATTATTGAACCGAGGATTTACGTTCCGCGGTGCCACGCGGCTAACTATTCATCTTGAGGAGAGTGGCTTTTATTGCACAAAAAAATGAATTGGTGCAATATTGCCAATAACTTGAAGAATCATTTGGGCACTGACGCAGGAGAAGCAATGAAAACGAGTGAACCTGGCGCTCAAGTTGGAGCTGGCACAGCCGCCAACAGCGGTGTCAGTGAGTGCGATATTTCTCCTGTAAGCTCAACTGGATTGCAAGAGAAGCAGGGAAAAAAAAGGCATCGCCACCACAAAAAGTGAGCTTCTTTTAAGTTCTTAATTAACACAGCAGCATGACATCGGCTAAGGATGCAAATATACGTTCAGTACCATTGAAGAGATAGTTTTGTATTATTTGATAGGTGTATGTACAAAACATTTCTCTTATGTATGGTCAAGTATTTTTGCTCTCTTATTTTTTTAACATTGTTATCTGCTTTTATGGTGCTGTATTATCTAATCAAACTTTGAATAAAATACTTTGCTGACGTGAGCTTGTGTTCTCTGTTCAGCAATGTTCATTTACGTAAATTGTGCCACTGCTTTTCTTATGCAATGTCTTATTTGTAGAAATGCTGCGTTTGTCGCCCACGGGCTAACAGGATGAGTCAACAATATAATAAATTTTCCCACGTGGTCACTTCAGGCACCATCGCGACCACGACAATGAAGGAAAAGAACAGAAGGGCGTGAAGTGTACTGACAAAAGACGTAAGAAAAGCAGAGATGCTGCGAAAACCTCCCCAGCGTCGCCACCAAATGCATCCTCGGCAGTTTGCCAACCGTCGAACCAGAAAGTAGCAGGAACGGATAAACCACTAGTAAGTGGCATATGGCTCTAGTTTTTATTATCAAAAAGGGTGTTCATTCGAGCTAGTTGATTATTCATGGCTGTGAAAAACAGCGCAAAAAAACGCGGACGAGCACACAGAAAAACGAACGCTGAAAAGACCCTTTAGAAAATTCAGTCTGGCAACATTTCTCTTCCTCCATATCTTGTTCACTCGTGCGAGCTGGTGGCCTGTGTGTCCCAGCGACGCCGATGAATGCTCCCTGCAGCGCGCACGGACATCGCTTGTGTTCCTGCAGGACGTGTACCGCGTTTACGCCAACGAGCATTCCTTGGAAGCCGTGTCCTTGCTCTGCCGGTCATGACAGCCCGTCCACCGCCCGAAGAGGTCATACAAGCGCCGCTGTGGCACTGCTCCCTGAAGTGGCTGCTGTGCCTCCTCTAGGGCGTCCCACGGACTGCCACCCAAAACGCACATACGCAGCAATAATTGCGTATGGATGTCAGTAGCACGCATCACCGTGGGCGAACAAGACATGGCAAAAAATGTGTTTTCTGTTTCGTTCAATAGGTGGCACTGAATTTTGGAAAGGGGTTCATTGAACAGGCACCACCAGCATTGATGTACGCAGATGATATAGTGCTAATGGCCGGCAACAAGGAAGATTTGCAGAGATTAGTGGACATCTGCGGTAATGAGGAAGATAGGTTAGATTTCAGATTCAGTAAGGAAAAATCAGCAGTCATGATTTTTAATGACAATGAAGGTAGTGAGCTTAGAATACAGGAGGTCAAGCTAGAGACAACAGATAAATACAAATGTCTGCGCGTATGGATAAGCAATGGGGCCGAGTATCTAAGGGAACACGAAATATACGTGACGACTAAAGGTAGCAGGAATGTAGTGGTAATGAAAAACAGGGCACTGTTGAATTACAATAGGTATGATGAAGTGAGAGGAATATGGAAAGGGGTCATGGTTCCTGGTACGACGTTCGGCAATGCGGTATTGTGCATGAGATCAGAAGTTCAAGCAAGATTAGAAATTAAGCAACGTGGAATAGGTAGGCTTGGCTTAGGAGCTCACGGGAATACACCAAATCAGGGAGTACAAGGTCATATGGGATGGACATCATTTGAGGGCAGTGAAGCTAGCAGCAAGATAAAATTTGAGAGGCGATTGAGAGAAATGGGGGAGGAGCGTTGGGCTAGGAAGGTATTCAGCTACTTGTACATGAAGAATGTCGATACAAAATGGCGGAAGCGAACCAGAAAATTGACTGGTAGATACTAGGAAAATCGCAGGGGGCCGAACCAACAAGAATTATCGGTTAAGAAGATGGTGAAGGAAGCTCAGACCGATATGTGGAGAATTGGCATGATTAAGAAGTCCGCACTAGAGATCTATTGAACTTTTAGGCAGGAAATTGCCAAGGAAAGGATCTATGATAATACTCAAGGTAGTTCTCTACTGTTTGAGGCCAGAACGGGAGTATTGCGAACCAAAACATATTGGGCCAAATACGAAGGGGTAGACACGGTATGCAGTGCCTGTGGATTGGAAGAAGAAACTGCCGAACACTTGAGAATGTTCTGTAAAGGGCTTCACCCTATAGTTCAGGATGATGGCGCAGAGTTTTCCAAAGCACTGGGGACAGTGAGGGCCAAATACACCTTAAGCGGGTAGAATTAACTAGAAGGAGCTTATCTGATTGGGGGCTAAAATCAAGGCACGAGTGAAAATGAAACCCTTCACTGCAAAGTACGAATCCTCAATCTCAATATTTAAAGGAAAAAAATAAATCTATTTTTGATTCATTGGGTATTAAGGCTTGGTGGCGCTAGCCACCGCCCGATCTAAAGGGTACAGCCATATCCATTCATTCATTCATCCATCTATTCTAACAAGTTTATTTTTCTAGAAAACAATTTATAGCAGTGATACATAACTGATGACAGAGAAGTAGATCATGCGCATGAATTCCTTCTCTTAGTGAGCAACAACCGCTGAAGGGGTACTTACGCACTCGGCACCAGCCTTGTCATGTCTACAATGTCCCGCGCATTCAGTTCCCTGTTCCTGGCGACGACGCACAACTTCACATACGCCAGAACACGACCTTAGCGAGAACAGTGATTAGCTAATTAGCCTTGTTTATATTTACCCACATTGTATTTGTGCTCTGATAGTTTATGACCGAAGTGTCTGCCCGTCTGGCCTATGTGCAGTACGCCGCAAGATAACGATACGCGACCTACAACGTTCCCAAGTACACTGGACAAATGTGTAATTGTGCCTAATATTACCAGCACATGCTACACCTTTTTTTGAGGTTTGGGTTTGTGATCCTGCCAATCTCGGGCAGCTTGTCAGCTGCGAAGAATTCAACGCAGGCATTAGCTTGCTGGGCGGTGTTTTTTTTTTTTAGAATTTGGGAAAGAGCATGCGAATTCGAAACTGTTTTTTCGCTCATCTGCAGACACCCTGCAAAAGAAGTCTAAGCACTCATTAAATCTTACTTCTTCACAAAAGAGAGCGATTTCTGCGCCTAATGCGATTGTTTCTTTTTTTTATTATAAAGGGCTTTAAGTTGCGTGTTTTTCGGGAAAATAACTCGTTTGTGGTCAACGCTGGTTCATCTTCAAGTTTGTGTTTGACTGTTGTTTTCTCGCGCTGTTATTTACACCCGTTATTCAATTGTATGAGAAAATAAGTTCTATCTTACTAGGACAGTACACGGTTCAAATGAAAATTAGAAAGATAGAGTAATAAAAGAATATGACTGTACATATGTGGCTTCGGCAAAAGCAATTTGGTTTTCGCGAAAGTAAGGGGCCTGATTGGCAATCAGGTACAAATAACCTTGTCCTGCTTCCAGACAGGCAGGAAGCAATCATCACAAGGAACACAGAAAGAGGATAAGACACCTAAGGTCAACGAGAAGTCAGCACAGAAACCCGACACTGCGGACACTTTGAGAAAGAGAAGTGGTCCAGTAAACAGAAAAGGCGAACCCAGCAAACAGGCGTCACCTAAAAATGTTTTCAGCAGCCAAACTGGTGAGTAAACTAGAAATCCTGCTGACGGCTTAAGCTCCCTAATCTCTAATGTCGCTTTATCGCTAATGGACTGCAAATTTATATGGCCACACGATCTAAAATACAGTTCCTCTAGCGACGTTGTATTTTTCCCACTGTTACCCGATGCTGCTGACTTATCACGCAAATATTCATCCAAAAAGAGGCATTAGTTTGATCATTTTTCTGTTCTTGTACGCATTTTTCTTTGTAATCGAAATTCCCATGACATACAAAAAAAAAGCATAACGGACTAAATGTAGTTAATTTGTTCGCTGAAAATATTCACAATAACAAATGAAAGCACATATTTTCTATTTACCACAGCGTCCGAGGTAGTCTTCACTTTGTTCAAGGCACGTTTGCCACAGCACGTATCAAATATTTATAAGAATCAGTGAATCCGCTGTGGTAATTGAATAATTTAGGTGTGCCAGTGCCGAAATCCGAGACGGTTAATTTCAGAGTTGGGTGCCTTTCGTCACTTTTGAGAAAAACTGCGCAAAATATATACTTGAAAATGCACACTACTTATGGGTCATGTTTTTCTGCACAATATCTGATACTGAAGTAGAAAAACAGACGCATATAAGAGAGCGTCTGCTTCAAATCCGCAGTCCTGGCAAATGAAATGCCTGACTCATGGTGCAAGAATACTTTAGGTGAGCAAACTCTGGGACTATCAGCTGGTCAGTAATATACTGCGTCGCAATGAACTCAAGAGATGGCACTACGAGTTTTGCCCCTGCTCCCCGTCCCTCTCTAGATTAGGAAAGCCCCGCGACGTAAGAAAGTAGTGACGCTCATTTATCGTTGCCACAACACGCCCGCCGCGTCATCAACCTCCTCCCTTATCCCCCCTCTTTCGCGGCGCCGCTGGTTGATATCGCACGATAAGCCGGTTTTCTCATATTTGGAAACCGTCGCCCACGTGCCGGATGTGCCTTGCTGGATTTGCCGGCAGCGTGACACGGTGCTCAGTGCGGCGAGGTATTTATTGGCATGCCCCCAACGAGAACATAATCGGTCCCTCCCCACCAAGGGCTTGCTCCGCGGCGTTTGATAACCTAAAGTATTTGTTGCATCGTGTTGACGCCTAAAGCTGATTGATGAAGCTGCCCTTCATCATGCCCAACGACGCAGGCGCCGTTCCTCCAACCTTTCCAGCGGGGCCACCTACCTTACTCTGCGCCGGTCACTTGCATCTGTGAGATCCCCCGTTTTCTCTGGCACTGGCGACAAGGACGTCGGTGACTGGCTTTTTACGTGTCATTGGGTGAGAGTCCACAACAAAAGGGACGACGAAGCCATGTTGGGCTATGTCGCATTCTATTTGTCGGACCTGTGCAAGCTATGGCTTGTAAACCACGAAGCTGAGCTTACCACGTCCAGTCAGTCTTCAAAACAAGTCTTACCCAAGTTTTCGGATGGCCCGAGGTGCGCAAACACCGCGCTAAACAACGATTGGGTGCTTGATCCCAAGAGCTTGGTGAGAATTTCACCAGCTGCATTGAGGGCATGCTTGACCTTCGCGAGCGGGTAAACGTGACGATGTCAGAAGGGGAGAAGATTAAAACTATATTGAAGGGCATTGGAACGACGCTTTCTAGATGCTGCTATCTAAGAGTCCTCGCACAGTCATAGAACTGACTGAATTCTGTATGAGTTACGATTAGCTGCGCAGGCAACGTTTTCATACCAGACGTCCCTCTGTGTCAGGCGCAGAGGCACGTCACCTCAGCCTTGGCATAGTAGATGACCACGCTCCTCTTCTCTCGGAGATACAAGACTTCATCCACACCGAAGTTACACGTCGGCTTTCTTTCATGTCCTGCGTACCCGACCAACCACGCAGTCTGTCACCTACGCTCCACCACTTCATCCAGGACCAGGTCGCTAAAACTAGTCCTCCAGCCCATGAACCACCGCCCGTCACTGCAGCTCCCACGTACGCAGAAGCTACTGCTCGACCTCGTCAACAGTTTCTTCAGCCTGTGCTTTTGTATTCACGAACAATCTTTTTACCACTGCCTATGACGATGACACTACAGCCGCACTTTCCAACCCGCCAGCCGCAAATCGGCATGTACCCGACCAATGGCCGCCGCGAATCCGCTCGCACTCCGACCAATGGCGGGCATATACGATGGCCATCCAATCTGTTTTGCCTGTGGTAGTATTGACCACGTGGCGCGTTATTTCCGTCGTCGACTCACTTTGGCGAACAATGAATGAGTGCCATCTTTCACTCCTCAGTTTTCGTCTGTGCCTTCCAGCTATTCTGTCTCTTCATTTCGCCATAGTCACTCAGACACACTTCCCCGCCGCTCATCATCCCCGAATCGACGCTTGTCTTCTCTGATGCGTCGCCGTACCGAACCCAAAATGCAGGAAAACTAATGGCTACAGTTCTCGAAAAACTAACTGTGTCCCCGCCTCCATGCACAAGTCCTCGCCCCTGTGCAGACAACTTGATAGATGTGTCGGTCGACGGTATTCTAAGCATGGCACTTGCCGACACCGGAGCCCCTGTATTCGTAATTTCCGCCCAGCTGTGCCGCAAGCACTGAGAGGTCCTGACGACATTATCCCATCTATCTTTCCAAACGGCGAACTCACAATACATGGCACCTCTCGCGGCCTGTACAATGTAAACACGAGTCGTCATCCAAGGACTTGTGTATATTGTCGAGTTTGTCGTGCTCCGCTCGTGTTCCTATCACGTAATATTGGCTGGGACTTCTTTGCGAATAATAATGACATTAACAACTGCTGAACTTGAGCTTCCCGCTTTTTCAGATGTTTTGCTGTCAACACCCGCATTCAGTGTAAGAGACTGTCTGTATTCAGTGACAGAACCATTACTCCACGCTCTGTCCTGGTTTTGCCGGTCTCGTGTACTGATATTCTCAACTGCGATGTTACCTTTACAGTCTCTTAACTGTTCATACGCCGCAAATGTTCGCCGCTTCTAGTTGCTATCTTTGCTGTCCGCGGTGAGTCACGAAAACGCTCGTTCACAACACCCTGGAGTGGCCTTCACCTTTATACCATGGTGAAAGTGTCGGTCGGATACAGATGATCTACCCCCGTCACTTTTTTGACACTCCGGTAACTTCGATTTCTGCAAAACTAAGTGCACTCACTTCTGACCCTGTTGTTGACCAGCCTCTCTTCGATGCTTTATATTGCTCTGTCGACACCGCAACGTCGTCTTCCGAACGAAGCCAGCTGATAAACATGCTGCAGAGGTACCGCGCTTCTTCTTGCTACTATTTCTCACAAGATTGACACAGTAAGCTATCCGCCTCTACGGCAATGACCTTATTGAGCATCAGCTTCGGAGCGCCGTGGTATGAAGATCAGGTTGCTGAAGTGCTCCAGCGAGGCATCGTGCAGTCACCGGTCGTTCTTGCGAAGATGAAAGTTGGCTCCATTCGGTTCTTTGTCTACTACCATCGTTTAAACAAGATCACCCACAAGGACATTTCCCCGTTGCCGCGAATCGTCTACGCCCTCGATTGTTTGCAGGGAATGGGATGTTGCTACATTCCTACTGGCAAGTTCCTATGGAAGCATCTGATCGACCTAAAACATCATTTTCACAAATTACGAATATACAAATTTACCATCCTTCCTTTCGGCCTATGTAATGCTACAGCCACTTTGGAGAGAACTATGGACACTATTTTACGAGAGCTCAAGTGGAACACATGTTTATGCTACCACAATGACGTCGTAGTCTTTACCGCCAAATTCAACACCCATTTAGGTCGTCTCGAGTACGTTGTCATATGCCTCACCGACGTAGTGCTTAAACTCAACCTGAAAAAATGTGATCTCGGTGCCCGGCAGCTGACAATTCTTGATCACGTAGTATCGCGGGGAGGCATTTTTCCAGACCCAGCCATGCATCGCGCTGTCAGCGATTTTCAGAAACCTAAAACCGGAAGGAGATTTGGTGTTTTGTCGGCTGGTCGTCATACTTCCGACGCTTCATTCAAAAGTTCCTCTTCATCCTCTTCATATGTGCGCCCCTGAAATGCCTTTTTAGTGGCGACAAGGACCTTTCCCCTTGGTCACCAACCTTCAACGACGCCTTCGCCAAATTACGCCACTTGCTGAATTCGCCGCTCATCATCCGCCACTTTGATCCTGACGATCCGAAGAAGGTTCACACTGCCGCCAGCGGCATCGTATTTGGCGCTGTGCTAGCACAACTTAAACAAATGCTTGATGAATATGCGTCGCCTACGTGAAAGCCGAGGCTAACTGCTCGGTGACCGAGGAAGAGAGCTTAGCCATTACTTCAGCCCTTGTTAAATTTTGCCCTGACTCGTATGGCCACGCATTTGACGTGGTAACTGCCCCACCACGGTGGCCTAGTGGTTAAGGTACTCGGCTGCTGACCCGCCGGTTGCGGAATCAAATCCCGGCTGCGGCGGCGGAATTTTCGATGGATGCAAAAGTTCTGTAGGCCTGTGTGCTCAGATTTGGGTCCACGTTAAAGCACCCAAGGTGGTCAAAATTGCCGCAGCCCTCCACTATATATGGTGTCTCTCATAATAATATGGTGATTTTGGGACGTTAAACCCCGCACATCAATCAATCAATTACGTGATCACTGACCACAACGCCCTTTCCTGGCTTTCCACTCTTATGAACCCTTCTGGACGACTTCTTTGCTGGGCGCTTCAACTTCAGTAGTATAACATCTGCGTTATTTACAGATCCGGTCGCAAGCACACGGACGCTTACGCCCTTTCTCGCTCATCGGTATCAGTTGACGCTGTTTGCCTCGCTTCCCTTGCGCCTGCACTTGCAACAATCGTCTTGCTCAATATGACGTTGGAGCAATGGAAGGATCCCTGTATCAGCGCTCTCCTGAACATCCTTTCTAATCCTTTCGATTCTTCGCCATATCATGCTCTCCGCCCCCAGGCTATCAGCTTTTGCATTCGAGTTGACCTCCTTGATTGATTGATTGATTGATTGATTGATTGATATGTGGGGTTTAACGTCCCAAAACCACCATATGATTATGAGAGACGTCGTAGTGGAGGGCTCCGGAAATTTTGACCACCTGGGGTTCTTTAACGTGTGCCCAAATCTGAGCCCACGGGCCTACAACGTTTCCGCCTCCATCGGAAACGCAGCCGCCGCAGCCGGGATTTGATCCCGCGACCTGCGGGTCAGCAGCCGAGTACCTTAGCCACTAGACCACCGCGGCGGGGCGAGTTGACCTCTTTCTTCGAGGCAACTACTTTTCCGAAAGTGCCAAGTGACTTCTTGCGATAGCCGGCCATTTCCATCCTTTTATATGTGACGCTTTCCACGTACACCCGCCCCGCTGCGGTGGTCTAGTGACTAAGGTACTCGGCTGCTGGCCCGCAAGCTGCGGGGTCAAATCGCGGCTGCGTCGGCTGCGTTTCCGATGGAGGCGGAAATGTTGTAGGCCCGTGTGCTCAGATTTGAGTACACGTTAAAGAACCCCAGGTGGTCGAAATTTCCGCAGCCCTCCACTACGACCTCTCTCATAATCATATGGGGGTTTCGGGACGTTAAACCCCCCATACCAATCAATCCACGTAGACCCACAGTGCACGCATGCGGGCCTCTTCAAGACATACGCTGGGCTTTGAGTCCGATTGTATTTGAGCGGCATGTGTAAATATGTGTGGTAGTTCGTTCGCTCATCTCCTCAGTGCCAACGATCAAAGACCTCCCGGACAAGTCTACACATCACAACCTATACCCTTTCCTAGTCGCCCTTTTCATCGCGTTGGCATTGGCATTTACGAACCACTGCCGTCAACTGCTAGATTATCGTGGCCATGAACTACCTGACACGCTATGCCTAAACGGCCGCGTTGCTACCTGCCACAGCCCATGACGTAGGAACGTCTCTGTTGCATCATTTCATTCTTCGTCATGGTGCCCATCGCGAGCTCTTAAGCGACGGAGGCCGTGCCTTCCTTTCCGAAGCATTTAAGGCATTACATGAGAATGCCGAATCGTACACCGCACAAGTACAGCGTATCATCCGCAAACGAACGGCATGAGAGCGCTTCCACCGTACTCTTGGTGATATGCTATCAATGTACGCCACCTCTGATTGTTCGATTTGGGGATTATTTTCGCTTTCGTCACCTACGCTTCTATTACTGCGGCACAAGCTATTACTGAATTTTTCCGTACTTTCTTCCATATAGCCGAGAACCTCCACTAACGTTGACGCCATTCTTCCACATAAACTTGAGTCCGAATGTATTCCCTGTCCAAAGCAACCCGACCTACTGAAGAATGTCGCGAGCTTCTTTTAAACCAAGGACCAATGGCGGCAACAGTTCCATCAGCCTGGGGACCGTTTAGCGCCAACTTTTTGCCCTGGTGGTTTGGTATGACTTCGGGTACCCAATTCCGCACCCGGCTGCTCCACAGAACACGTTACTAAATGCCTCTGACCATATCTTGTTGTTGAACAAACGTCCTCTATCCATTATATCGTGGAGCCCATCCCGCCCCTTACAGATCTACGCTATCCTAGCCACGAACTTGTCCACGTCTCTCCCCTGAAGCTGTGGTAGTACCCAGTAGTTGTCTCCTCGCCTTATTCCGCCAGGATGTCACCTCTTTTTTTCTGCGGGGGGTGATTGTAGTGAAGAAGAGTGGTCTCGGCGTCATCACCCTCAGCATGAGGTCTTCGTTGCTGAGATCAGCTGACCGCTCCGGACCGCTGCCCTTTATGCTGCTGATCGCTGCCCCTTATGCTATTCTGCGCTGCGATTTCCTACCAATAAACCCCTTAACATTACGGTGGTTTTGTGACGTTGAACCTCAGCAATTATTCTTATAATATTTGGAAATATATGAGCGCTTTATTGAATTTTCATATTAATTTTCACAAAAGCTGCGATGGATGATAGGCTTCGTTAGCTCAGCAGCAGACAGCACATACCGAAAGAGTATGATGACGCAGTCGATGAAATGAATGTATTCGCGTTTTTCTTGTTACGATGCAGCCCTTAAGCCTTGCTCGTCAACGGCGGACAGAAGCCCCTGCTCGGCGTTCTACCTGGTGGGATGCTGGATACCGGTGACTATTGTGTGTGCACTGGGACTGGCCGTATATATCGTCGTTCATATGCTCATCCACCATACCTCCATGGCTGCCAAATTTGTCTGGAACCCATCGACGGCAGAGCTACAAAAGCTATGTTCCACCGCCACCTGCCGGCGAGCCATGGGCGCCATGACGGAATACATGGAAGAAGTCGATCCCTGCTTGGACTTCGAGCGTCACGTCTGTGGCAGATGGTGGGTGTTGCAAGCGAAAGCAATGGATGCCTCGTGAAACGTGCAAATTTGAACCGTTGACGTAAACGGTGTCAACACGAATTGTGAGAAAACTCGTTCACGTGATGACGTCGCCGTACGACGGCATCATAACGCCGCATGACCTCAAAGTTTGTCAGGTCATCATTTGACTATAATGTCGTCATCACATGACGCCATCACTTGGAGAAATGTAGGGCGATCATGAAGGCAGGGAAAAATCAGATGAGGTGCAGAAGCAATCCATCCGAATCTGGAGGCAGCGCAGAACCATGTTAGGGGCAGAGCAGTTTAGCAGAGGGTGGGACAGCTTCAATCAATCAAACAATCAATCAATCAAAGAAATTTATTTTCACCAAAAACAAAAACAAAAAGATTGAAACGAAAAAGCTATTATTTAGACTTAGAGTCGTCATAGACAAACTGATAAGAGACCCTGTGTGTTTTTGCACTGTTTCTTAACGAGAGCACGAAAGGCAGAAACAGTCATCCTGAAAAATGAAGAAAGAGAGAACTTCAAAACTGCAAAGTTCCAGCTAGTTCGTATGGCACAGGAAACAATATGCAGCGCAACATTTCTTGGACATCAGACGGCAACAGATAAACGCGAGCGCTATCTTGCCACTGATCTTTATTTCAAGAGAGACGTTTATTCACTATTTACCTAAATTTAGAACATAAGCACGCGCAGTACTTTCATGTGCATCTACGTCAATCGCATTAATTTATTTGGATTTTCGACATTGACACAAAAATTTACCATTTAGTTTTTTTTTGTTTTTTGCAATAGGTAGCATATATGACCAACTTATCATGGCTGGCAACGCGTCTGCTCTAGTGCGCGGCAGTTATTTATTTCGAGCTCCCAGTCTCAAGTTCAGTTTGAAAGAGCATTGAGCCAGGCCGGAGCAGTTGAACAAGGTGAACACAGCTGGCCACGTGACCACAGAAAACTGTGACGTGGGCGCCACGCGCGAGAATGTGTGCTAACGGGCACCAGACAGCTAGCACACGTGAAGTTGCAGGCACGGATAGAGCGCGGAGGTGGAAATGGAGGCTAGCGCAAGTCCAACGCGCGTGCCAGCCACCAGCCAACACAAACTCGTGACGTATGTTTGTTTACATTGCCCCCGCGTTGATTTCGACGCCGTGAGGGGCTCCACATCTCGCTCAGTCGTGTGGCGTGCACTTTAAAATTCATTTTAAACATTTTCCAGGCTACATTTACCCTTGTGTCTCGTAGATCTTTAGTATATGTCTCAGCTTAAAAATATCTCGCTAATTTTTCCGCTTTATAGGTTTTTGTGCCAGTGCTCCGTCATTATATTCTGAATAGGAACCGCTATTAACATCATTCCTTGGCCAAATAGTCTGTGAGATTCAATTGGTAGTGACTAACAGAATACAAACACCTGAAAAAAATTTCCATTCAGTGGTTCATAAATTCAACGATAATGTAGGCATTACAAACTTAGTTCAGTGCCGCCGTACTGGGTTGTAGCGTCGTGATATGGCAATTTTAGCAACAAAAAGACCTATGCAACTGTGTACGCCTTAGCATGCCTTGGTGCTTTCTACGTTTCATGACGTTCTGAATTGACATCTCGGTATACAGCAAAATTATCAGATCCGACGTATACAGTGGGAATCGATCATATACGAAGCACGAATGAGGAAGGTTGATATGTCCCTTTAAAATCAGTAGAATATTTCGATGTGGACACACTAAACAGAAGTAGAAATGTTATGCGCACTCACGTATCTAGATAAGGTGCAAGTACTTGCCTTACAGTCGCGTGAAGACGGCTCCACTAACGTTTGCAGTACCAGCACCCGCAGTGGTAGGCTGATATGCTGTATATCAAGCTAGCGAAGCGGCCGCAAGCGCACCATGAGCGTGACGTG